>NC_084850.1:111291493-112690660 GCF_033115175.1 Lepus europaeus
GGAGTTATTTCCTTAGATAATTCTCACAAAGTCTTTAAATCAATTCTACCCTGGTATTGAATGGTTCTAAATGCATTTTCATTCATTCATTCAACAAACTTTCCTTGAGAATCCACTCTGCCACGCAGCATGGTAAATGCCAACTATGACACTGGTTTCAGTCTAAGACTTTTCATGGAAGCATCTCTGACCCAGTTAGGCTGTTGAGTTGGTAAACTGGAGTGTGCTCAGATGTCAATTCTGTCACTAGCAAGTATTAAAACATACTAAGCGTATATTCATATTATCTCTTATCTAGAAGTTTTCCTTCAATATGACAATAATGATAAGATGACACAAGCTATAAAATGATGATTACTTCTTGGTGTGCTTCCTCTTTCTGAATATAAAAAACAATTTTGAGACAGTCTGGTTTTGTGGAAAGACTACCAAATCTGGATTCAGATGGCCTACATCTGCTCTCAGGAAAGTTACTAAAACTATTTGAGTTCCCATTTTTAAATCCCGAAAATGAGACCAGGAATCCTGGCCCTATCTTCCTCTGGCATTACTAAGAAGAAATAAGGAATTAATGTTTGCAAAAGTCTTCTGAAAACCATAAAGCCCCATATAAATGTAACTTATCTGATAAAACAGTCTTCGACATTGCTTTCAGGGGAGTCCATAACATTACAGTTTCTTTTCCTCCTATTTTTTTTAAAGAGAGAGGATCTTATATTATTAACCAGAGTTATTTGGGCACTTTGCAGCATAACCCAAATTTATTTCCTCGTAGTTGGGATGAATTAGAAGTTTTCCTTGTTGAAAATGAAGTGCACTCCCCGAGGGCCAGACTCAGAGTTGGAGATGCTCTGTTTACTGAGGGTTTCAGCCAAGGCTTCAGGTCCACAGAGGAAAACTCCTATTCTGGTACTTTCAGGAAAGAAGGGGGAAAAAACACAGATTCAGGCTTTGGGATGAGATAGAATACAAAGTAGGTGGGGATATTTCCTGTTGATTTGAGGCTGAGTCCCCTCTGTTCCCTTCATCTTTTTCACAAATGACAGAGTTCAGAATACATTGCTGGAAGGTGGATCAGTCCTGTATGTGGGACAGCTAGATCACTCAAAAGGCAGTTACCTTCCCAGGAAAACGACAGCCACACAGAGTTCTGAGAAACTTTTACCATAGAGAAAATGGTGGCAAGTTCATGGATCTGTGGCTTCAGAACTTTGTGCCCCCAATCCCTCTCTGGCATCTTTAAATCAGGAACCTGTCTTAAGTATACCAACTCTGCCAACAGCTCCAACAGCTCCATGTGGCTTCATTCTTGTCAACTTTAGAGTCTAAACCCTTGCTTTTCAAGGTATGGTTCCAGACCAGTAGCCTCAACAGTAGCTTAAAAGAATGCAGATTCTGGAGCCACATCTCAGACCTACTAAATCAGTATCTGCATTTTTGAAAGATTCTCCAGGTGTTATGCTCATTAAAGTGTAAGAAGCAGTGGCTAGCAGATGTATTCATGATGGTCTCTTGAGTTTCTCATGTGTTCTATCAAGATAGGGGATCCTCTCAAAGTTTCATGGCAGCCAAACCTTTAGTGCAAATAAAAAGGACCTTGGATCATCTTTTAATTTAAGATTTTAAACCCAGAAGTTATAACTGAATTCAAGGATAGGATCTCCTTAGTAATAAGTATAAATTATGTTGAATATTTAAAAGAAGTAGATAAACTAGTGAAATTTGGGAGATTAAAAGAAAGAACCAAGCTATGGCTCTACTTGGGATGAGCAGGATAAGTGTCGGGGTATCTTTGTTTTTACTGACTTTTGGTAATTTTGGTGTGATGTTAAGATTGTGTCTTAAAGTCAGGGATATGTCAAATTCCCTACTGGGCAGGAATTCAACACTTATATAGTAACATGGGTATCTCAGTCTGCAATAGACAAGTCTAGCCATGCCTGGCAGCTGCTACTTTAGGAGATCACTAGCCTCAAGAACACTTTGGTGAGGGACTCCTTACTTAGGGTGTTGACTTGCAATTGTCTTGAACTCATTATCCCAGTTGGGTCGTCCATACAGTGTCTTTTGTTTCAGGCCTGTGATCACATCTTTCTCCTCATCATGGTGCACAGCAAAGTGATTGGCCTACAAGAAAGAACAAGAATTCAGGAAAGAAAAGAAAAGAGAGATGCTGTAAAAACATGCTAGAGGCTAGGAGGTAACCAAAAATGAACAAACTGAGTCTTGCCCAGGGAATTTTCAATCTGGAACAGGAAACCTTGAAGTATAAATATAAATAATCTTATTTGTAGAAGAGGGGAGTGTGGTGAGTGTCATGAAGAGGCGAAGTATCCTAATGAGAGCAAAGAAGGAAGGTGGAATGTGATCATAGGGAAGTTTAGGATCACCGCACTTGAGTCAGGCATTGAACTATAGGTAGTGCTTTGCCGTTTTTCTCACTGCTCTGTGTTTGACTTTCTCTCCTGACCCTAACATACTACCATTCCTTTAAGAGTCACTAAGAACTGAAACAACCGTACACTAAAATATAGTCAAAGGAGGAGTCATAAAAATGTTCATGGAAAATGCATATTATGAAAAAACTACACATAGATCTCAAAAGTTCTTTGCACCATCATGTGTATATGTGCACACACATGCACACATATATACATTACACAGAGAGAGAGAGAGACACACACACACACAGCGGGGTGCTTCAAAAAGTTGATGGAAAAATGAAATTTAAAGGTAAGTTTATTCAGTGCAAATATATTTGAAATCTACACTTCATTTTCTTTATAACATGCAATATCCATGAACTCTTCACCCTTGCATATCACCTCCAAGCAATATTTGTTGATTCATTTACAAATTATAACCAGATGAATGAGATCCCAGCAGAAAGAATGGGACATCAAAGAAGAAGGCACCTTTCTCTGAAGGGAGGAAGGAACCTCCACTGTGATATGGCCTTGACTAAATAAGTTTAGAGTTGGTGAACTCAAGAGGCTTCCATAGCCTTGACAGCTCATGGCAAGAGCCTCGGGTGATTACTGACGTCATAAATAAGAGTGTCAATTGTTAAATCAACAACAGGAGTCACTGTGCACCTGCTCCCCACGTAGGATCTCTGTCCTTAATGTGTTGTACTATGAGAATTAACGGTAAAACTACTAGTCAAACAGTACTCTATATCTTGTGCGGTTGTGTGGGTGCAGTCTGTTGAAATCGTTGCGTAGTATATACTAAGTTGATCTTCTGTATATATAGATAATTGAAAATGAATCTTGATGAAGAGTGGGATGGGAGAGGGAGTGGGAGATGGGATGGCTATGGGTGGGAGGGGGGTCATGCGGGGGGAAGCCACAACAATGCAAAAGTTGTACTTTGTTAATTTACATTTATTAAATAAAAAATTTTAAAAAAGAAGAAAAAAGAAAGTACTTCAAAAAGTTTGTGGGAAAAGGAAAAAAGAAGTAACCAGAAACTACTGAGAGTTGCTAAGAGTGCAGGTTCAGAAGCGTTCTGACTCTGCCACTTGTTGGGTTCTCTTAGGCAAATGACTGAATCTATTCTGGACCTTGATTTCTTCATCTGTAAAATTTGGATAATAATAACCTTGGAGGGTTGTGGAGAGGATAAAATAAGGCAATTTATGTAAATTCTAAGAATAATAATGGGAACATAGTAAGCTGTCCCTTGGTGTCTGTCAGGTTTAGTTTCCACTCTCCTGGCACATCCCCAGCCCTGCTGAAGTTACCAAATTCCGAATGTGAAGATGCTCAAGTCCCTTACATAAAATGAGGTAGCATTTGCAGGTACCTAAACACATCCTCCCATACACTTTAAATCATCTCCAGATTACTTATACCACCTAATACAATGGAAATGCTGTGTAAATAAGTGCTATACTGTATTGTGTAGTGGATAATGATATGGTCAGTACAGGTATGGAAAGCTGAGTGCATATGCTTAACAACTAGCAATGTATTGAGTATATTATAAAACATGCATAAACATATAAATTAAAGGAATACCCACACACATACCAAGAGAGAGAGTGAGAGAGAATGAGGAAACTAGTATGTTTTTCCCATAATACAGTGGAGCATCTTACCCTTTTTGTCTGAGACTAATCCTCTGGTGAGAACATTGCTCTAATAATCTAATAGTCAAGGATTTTCTTCCTTTACAGGCTCTTTAGCTTTGGATATAGTCTCAACAGTTTTAACATCATGTGGAGACACTGAGTGAGAGTAACTGGGATGGATTACTCAAACCATTAACTGACCTTGGAAGAAACAGGGCACGTAAAATACCAATAATGAAGGGGAAACTGGTAAGCCCTGGACACTACTGGAAGGACCTGAGATGTGGACCCTTGCCCTCACCTGGGACTCATCCCAGCCGGTGAGATAGATGTTGTAGCTGAGGAAGCCAGCATTGTTCCTCTCCTGCATCTGTGTCTCCAGCAGCTGCAGCAAGTCTGCAAACCACTCAAAGGCATGTGTGTCACGGCACAGCCAGTAGAAGTAGATCTGAAAGAGGCACAGGTTATATTTAGATAGACTTGATCTTCGTTAACATGTGGACTTCTACTGTCCCCAAACCTTTTCCTGACGGTCAGGATGTCTAGCAGTACAGGTTTTCAGAAAGCTCTGGACACAGCACAGGCTAGTTCACGCGATCTTGCTCTGGCCTTCACACTGGCAAGGCAATGAGTAAATTAACCTCAGAAATATCTTTCCCTCTAGAGAACTATTCTCACTTTCCCAGAATCCCTGGATTCCTTTGTCCTTCCTCTCAGAAAGGCCGTTGGAATCTAGACTGGCACCAGCTAGTCTAGGCGAGATTTATTAAAGATATATTTCATCAGGCAATGAAACTAAATTCACATGTAACAAAAAGTCCTCTGTGAATTGATCCTGAGAATATATCCATGAGAAAGTCAAAATTTCATGTTTCTTGCTTTATTCCTGCAAAATGTATTTGGGGAGTAAGGGGTGAGGTAGAAATTGAATCAATCTCAATATCTAACACGGGGTGATGGAAAAATTGTTCTATGTTCTCTCAATGGAAAATGAAAGAATCATTGAGATTATCTTAAAGCCTGAACATACTTTCTATAATATATTTAGAAAGCCAGAATATGAAATTATACATACTCAATATTTATACCTTTTGAAAATATTTAAATGTGGGTAAATATTAGAATACCATAGACAAAAAAGATAGCTATTGGTTTGCTGTTGTAAATGTTTTCACTGTTTCCCAACTTTCTTTCTTCTGAGTTTCCAGTAATGATATACAAAACCAGCATATTGCTTTCAATAATAAGCCTTCTTATATGAGTATGGAAGTACATGTAATTTACCCAATAGTCCTTTGAAAAGACATCTGCTTCTCTGGAACCACCTAACATTTCTCTTCACTTTTTCTGGCCTCAATCAGCCTTAGCCCTTAACACACTCTCAGGCCTCACTTGGCAAAGTGTGATGACCACTGCAGGCCCTCCAGGAAATGAAGGAACATACCTTTTTGAGCCTCAGATTCGTGGCATTGTTGCAATATTTGTACCAGACTGACTTGAGGATGGATGCAAAGGGCGTGACCCCAATTCCTGCTCCCACTAACATCACTACCTCATAGCTGAACACATCTTCACTTGCTGTGCCAAAGGGCCCATCAACTGCTATTCTGCAAGGAAGTGGAGAGGAAATTGTTACATAGATCGCTTGTTCTTCATAGTAACATGGGACACCTGTTATTTTTGGGGATGTATAATATGTCTATTCAAACTGGGACAAAGTATCTATGGGAGGCTTTCTGTGAAATAGATTTCAAGCAACCAACTCAACACTCAACCCAGCTATGTTGGGGTTGGATATAAGATGACTTTTTAACTAACTTCAAAACATTTGAAATCTCAGCATGGGTATTTTTTTTGTTGCTTCACCACTCTTCACACACACACACACACACACACACACCTGTATCTCTTGCTAGGGAATCACCACTTGAATTCTTGCTTACATTTTGAACATTGAAGCTAGAATTCTCTACTTCACACTGACATCTTGACATCTTCACAGCTAACATCTTGTAGACCGAATATCCCCATTCTCCATTTGTCTATTCTTTGAACAATTATTAAGCAAGCTTTTCTTCAGCATTTATGAACTGCCTGATACTGTCTTAGGCATATGAGGAGAAGGAGGCAAAGAAAATAATATATGGCATTTACCCTCAAGTTATGCCCATTAAAGTTTAAGGAGTTCTTTCAAATACTACAATTTTGTTTGTTAGGAAAGTTATTGTAATTTTGCTTTGACTTTCATATACTAAAGGAACTTGGGACTATCCTTTACTAATATTTGACTAATATGTTTTATATTTAATATGAGATTTATAAAACAGCATTAATAAAACACATTCATGTAATGGAAAACACAGTGATAGGGATTTGCATTCTTAGAACCTCTGTATGTTATCAGGGGCTCAGGAGATAATACAGCGAGATAAGGGTGAAAAGGAACTATCTTATGCCATTTTTCCTGAACTTATGCACCTTTGCTTTAGATGTTTTATACTCACTTAGGTAGTTTCCATGCATCTTGAAACTCCTGCTTATCACAGCCACAAGCATTGAATAGCCCCTCTGTCCAGTCCCCCACGATACGGATATGGATGCTAAAGAAGTCTTCTTCAGGGGCAGAGGTCAGTGTGAAAGGGTGCCATTCCAGCTTGGACACCGTGGGGCACTTGACAAAAATATATTGCCCCACCTCCATCTTGAATCCTTTCTTCTTCATTTGTAGTTCAATGGTTTTGAAAGGGTGAGTGACCACCTATGGAATAAAAAGCATGTCTCTGGAAAAAAACACTTTCCCTAAATACTTGTATTTTCAGTGTCTGTATAGGTAAAATTCTGAGCTAAGATGCTCTGTTCAGGTACCTACTTTGGGAGCAAAGCAGCAGTACTTCCAAGAGATGTGTCTGCCACTGGAAATTGCCTTTGCTTACAAACTATAGCCAATGCCAAGCTGATAAAGGGATACAAAGGTCTAGTTCTCTCTCCTCAATTTGGGACAATCTATGGGTCCATCCCAACCCCAGCACTCTCTTGTGGTATCAGCTAAGGCTCCAATTGCAATAGCATTTGGGTCAACTTTTCCCTCTCCACTACCCTTTCTTATTTACTTTACAGTTTCATCTCCTGAACGTATGCCCCTGTAAATTTTCTACATGCATCTCTGTCTCAGTCTTTACCAGGGAATTCAACCTAAGAAATCAGCCTCTTGTGATTTTTTTTTCTGAAAAGACAATAACAGTGTAAACTTTTTTTTTAAAAAAAGTGATGGTTTCCTACTCAGCCTTCCTGTCTTGCCAGGAGATGAAAACAGGCCTTAGCAGATAGACAGGAAGAAGGGGATATCATTGGCTTGTGAAATAGCAACATCCTCCAAAGGAAGTCTAACTCTGCTGCTGTTTTTGTCCAGAATCACACCTTGGACTTGCCCAATTTCATTCGTTGTTTCTATATTTCTCCCTACCTGGGAAGTACACTATGCACCTCTTCTCAAGCCAGGTGGTACTCACTCATTGTCTTTCTTCCTTATGGTACATGAAAACAAATGTACATAGCAGCTTTATTAATAAAAGCAAAAGGGTAAATAAATGTCTGTGAACTAGTGAGTACATGAATATTTTAAAAATAGAACACAATAAAGAGAAATATAGAAAATAATATACAGGTTCTTGTCAAAGAGATACCTTAGTTCAAATGTTTATTGCAGCTCTATTCACAATTGCCAAGATACAGAATTAATCTAAGGGTCCATCCACTGATGAGTGGATAAGAAAATGTGGTGCTAAGTGAAATAATCCAGGCACAATGACAAGTACTGCATGATACTATTTATATGTGGGATCTACAAAAGTTGATGTCATAGAAGTTGTGAGTAGAGTAAGGGGGTTACCAGAGACTGGGAGGTGTAAGAGAAGAGGGGCATAGGGAGAGGTTGGTCAACAGGTACAATGTTACAGGTAGATAGGAAGAATAAGTTTTGGTGTTCTATTGTACAGTAGGTGACTATAGATAACAATAAAGGAGTGTATATTTAAAATAATAAGCTAGAATAAAAAATTTTAAATGATTCCACTATAAATAAATGATAAATGTTTGAGGTGATGGATATGTTAAATATCATGATTTTATCATTGCACAATGTACACAAGTATAAAAATACCACATTGTGCATCATAAATATGTACAATTATTGTGTGACAACCAACTAAAAATAAAAATTAAAAGAAAAAAATAATGGTTTTTAAATATTGACTGATATGGAGGATTTTTTTCACACCTGAGGAGTTGTGGGAATGTGGGAAATTCTTCTAATAAAAATAGTCAGGCATTTCCAAAACTTGTGAATTAAATGTATCTTACATGATAAAGCTATAAACAACTTCTCTTCTGCAATGAAATGAGACATTGTAAAGATTCATCTTGAAAACAGAAAATGAAAATTATGTTGAAATATTTATAGCATGTTGCAATTTTGTGTGATGAAAGCAATTTTTTATCGTATTGAAATTTTGCCACCACTAGAACAAATAGAATTTAACTAAATAAGATATACTAGTGGATATCATTCTCACTGGAATACTCTTGTTCCTTATATTTCTTTATGAAAGAAGGAAATGGTTATGTATTTTCTTCACAGAAAAGCAAGTTTTCCCTAAAACTAAGCTCAAGAGAAATATTTGTTTGCTTCAGTCATCTCTTGTTTAGTAAGGGAAATTTCGTGGCAGCTTGTTTTGCTGATTTGTGGGTTTCTTTCTTACAATCTATTATAAATATAAAAGGAGAACTGTTGTGGCTTCCTGTATTTCAAGACTTCTAATGTCAGCTGGACTCATCTTACTATAACCCTTCATAGACACCAAATGAGAAAATCTAGGGTAGAGTCAGAAAGAATCTGTATGTTTTCCAAAAATGACCCATAGTAGGCTTTTGGTCAATACTTTTGGACTGGGTCAAATTGAATTAAGTTTTATTTGATAAAAATAGTCTCACCTTGTGTTTCCTGAAACTATAACAAGGAGTTTCCATTTATGCTTATCTAGTTGGGTATATACTTGTTTGTTTTGTGATGAGAAAAAGCATAGAAATGTGTGTTGCAGAGTGGTGGAGAGGGGACTACAGTAGACTTGGAGTTATGAGACCAAATCTGAGATGCAGCTTTGTTACTGATTAGCTTGAGATTTGGGGCACTTCAATTTTGATATTCTGTGATTACATATAAAGCACAGAACAAGAGGTGAAGGTGACCTGGGAACATATTTCAAACTCAAACCAATCTATCCTTGAGTCCTTGGTTCTTCTGGCATCTAACAATTTTAATTCTCATTTATGCTGTTTGAACTCAACTCTTTTCTTCTTTACTTCTAACTAATCACATAATGCCCCTATGCTGGCTGGAGGAATTCATGCATACAAAGCATTTGTCTACAATTTAACACAGAAAATGATAAGTTTTAGTATCCCAATCAAAGGCCCAACCTTTTGATTTCTATCCTGAATACAGTGAATAAAATACTGTAGGTCTTCTCTCTGCTTTGAATTTAATCAGAAGAAAACTGAATAAAAGACTGCTGTAACCAATGTTATAGAAAGCCCTGGTGGACTTGTCCATGAAATAGTTAGACACTGACTACTCGTAGCCAATACCTTGGTGATGACCACCTTCTGTTGAGATCGCCAAAACCGGACCAACCTCTCACAGAGATATAGGAACATGGGACCCACTATCCATTTCCAGGTCTGTAACACAAGCAAAAATGAAAATGAAGTGTGTTAAGGGATTATAGCTAATAAAAGATTCAGAGGGACAAAAAAATCTTGGAAGCCAAGTTAATCTTTATAGGACTGTTTAAATATTTGACATAAAATAAGTAAATTTTCCTTACAACAGAATAAGTAAAAATATCTGAAATTATGATAAAGTATTAAGTCAGTAAAAAAATGAACATTCTGCTTAGCCACATTGAGGAACTGTATCTGCAGTATGAAACTTCACCAAGAGGAACTGCCTACAAGAATGGAATTTCCTCTAGTGTCGCAACTGCATTGCAGTAACTCTACAGCAGAGCAAGGTTGGTTTCAGAATTAACATTTCTCTAAAGGATATCATTTCAGCAACATGATATTTTAATGCAATCTTGTAATTGCCATGTAGTCAGAGATTAATCTTGTGTAAGATTATAGATTTTGTGCAAGAGTTTAGCTATTTCTTCAGTATTTGGTAAATTCTAGGAGCTATTCAATGTGCTTGCTGAATTGAGACAAACCCTAATACTTTCAGATTTTTCTAGATATCTCTCTGTTCAGAATATGCAGAGTTTCATAATACTGGTATTACTCTTTTGGATATATAAAAGCATTTAATCCAAATAGATTCATCCTTGGACTGCACCAGTTGAGTTCCTAGTCTAATACTTAAACTAACAAAGACTTTTAGAAGGCAGTATCATCTAAAAGATGGCTTTGCAGAATGGACTCAAGGGAGAAAAACAACTCAGTGCTTCCCACAGATTCACATACGCTTTTTCTATTAAATGATTTTTTAGGAAATTTATTATTGAAAGTTGAGTGCATCCAAATGTCCCCATCTCCAGCCAAAGTTGAATAATACCCCCCCAGCCAGAAATCAGGAATGTTCTGCTGTTGGCTTTTGTTTCCATGGGACAAGTATGTAAAATAGGCTTGCAACATCCATTTGGTTCCTGTGTGCTACCATGGGATGCCATTGAGTGGAGCCAGATTTGGCATCACCCCTAATATCTCCAGAGACATAGAAGATCCTATGAGGTGGATGACTGTTACAGCAATAGAATTCTGACTCCAGCTGTCATCGAGGAAATATACCTTCCCTAATGCATGAGAGGACCAGCAACATGGTTCCCTTTTTGTCTTTTCCACTGATGTCTGCATGTAGTGGAGCAGTGCACTGATTCGTTTGTTTGCTTTCATTAAGGAGCAAAAATGCTTAAAGATGTGAATTCCTTACATAACATGTTATGTCTAGCAGAAGAGTCCTCTGATGCTAAGAGAGTGGGAAAAAAGAAAGGAGACGGGATGAGAAATGTGCCTTTATATTACACTGTCCTTAAGGGAAAACTAATAATACTGTTCAGAAACCTTGTACAGATGTTGACTTTTGCCTATCTTTATACCAATGGCTAGCACAATAACCAATAAAGTACACTCATATTTTCTCCCAGTGGAAGAAAACATAGATTACAGGGCCTACTTCTCAGTTTATGTAGTGGAGATATTGAGAATGCACAAAACAGAGCCCTTCAGTAATCCTTATAAAAGAAGGAAATTATTTTCCCATGTTTTCCCTTGCTCTGCTTTGCTATACTCCTGCTCCACCACATGGTGCCATTGAGTATTGGTATGAACCTGACTGTCCTGTTTCATTTATGCCTCATAGATGGGACCTCTTGATACTGACAGGATACACAATGTGCTATCTCATCAATTTCCCTCCCTGTTCTGACAGCCATACAGAAAATCTTACTTTCTGAAGAGGCCCCTAACTCCTTACAAGTGATTCATTTGAGCTAAAATATTCAGTTCAGGCTGGAATCCCCAAATGTCCTTCTGAAAAACATCAACTGGTGTTATTGTGGCCCTAACATCCTAACATCCAGAGGAAAAGAGATGGAACCTCTTGAAACCAAGTAATACTTTTAAACACACTGCTTTTCTAAGTTCTATATCAGGACGTTGATAGAAGAACAATGAAAAATTTACTTTTCAGGAAACAATGTTATCCAATAAGTACAGTAGAGAAAAGCAGACACTTATACAACATTTTAGCAGTCCCATAGCATTTATAATGGAAAGCTCTATGACATTTGTACATGTTTCTTAGACACAGTTTGAAGATTGTCAGTAATTAAATGGTAATAATAACAATGTATTGTACATACCATAGGAGGGTTTCCAGAGAATTCTGGGACAGGGCAGTCCTTTATCTTTCCCCAATCTGAGATATATTGCTCACACATCAGTGGATCATGTTTCTTCAAACTCTCCTCAGTTTGCCCACGTACAATTCGTCTGGGAGAAAAATATAAGTTTAGATCATTTAGTATCAAGAAACTAGAATTTTTAAGATTCTGGGAATTTTTTGACTCTTTCAACACAGGTCCTATAAGTTTCACTTAAAAGGAATATCTTACCACCACTTCTGACTAAATTAGAGGCAAAGAATAAAATATGTGATCTTGAGCAATGGAAAATATGTGCACTATCACAAGGAATATCTTTAATGTAATGTTATAGAGGGTAAGTCTTGGATCACCAATGCATCTTACTAAAGGAAGAATTTGTGCTTCTGTATCAAGTATCATTTTTATTTACAAACAAGCAAACAAAACTAGAAAAAGTACAAATAGAACAGGGTAACTGCTTTCCAATGAATTAGAAAAAGGCACCGATTCTATGAGGTCAGTCCTATAGGCAAACATTACCCTCTGTGGCAGGTACCCTGGTATAGTGGACAACCCAAACAGTTAGACACAGTAGCCCTGAGGCTTAACCTAAGTGCTTTGCTTATTGTCTAAAAATTGTCTAAAAATGAAACCCAAAGGTTGAAATCTATTTGAGAAGACATGACTATAGGGTGATAATAGCATTTTCAGAAATATCAGAACAGATAGAATGCACCTTGAAGTGTTAGAGCTCATTCATTTCAGTTCAATAAGTATGAACTAAAAAACAAGACAATGCTGGGTTAAATGGTGATGGAGGGAGGGAGGCACAAAGTTAGGTAAATCATGTCTCTGACTTTGAAGAACACACATGGCAGGGTCTTCAGAACATAGAAGAGAAACAGAAGGTCCTTTCCCAGTTTACCTTGAAGACCTAAATTTTATCATGCCATTTGATATTTTTTTGACAATGTTCTAATTCGAGGTTATTAACCACTCCTTTGTATCTGAGGCCTTGGGGAAGAGAATTACCATGTATCAAGCACCTATGATGTGCCAAAACTAAAGAAAGGCACTATACTCAAACTATTTCAGTCAATCCTCATAACAAACCTGAGGCAAGTATTACTACCCTAATTTTACAAAGAGTAGTGACTCAAAACAGGATGATTTGGCAACTCAAAGTGTATTGACTAACAAAAACCATTCTATTTCAAGCAAGACAGCCTGTGCTTCAAATCTCAGTTTCAGCCCTTACTACTTTGATGGCCTCAGGCAAATTATATAACTTCCTGTGAACCTCAGTTTATTTAGCTGTAAAATAGGTATGACAATACCTCATGAAAAGTTTATTTTACTAATCAATTGTCATGAGGTGTTAAAAAATGTTTAAAACAAAGAAAGAGTTCAAAAAAAGATACTAAAGTTCTCTTCATGCCCATGTTCAAGTGGAGAATAAATGATAGAAAGCCGATCTGCTTTTCTCCTTTTCATTGGTAGGACCAGTATTCCAGAAACCTGCATTTTAATCCCAGTTAAACTGCTACCTAGCCATGAGACTATGAGAAATCACCTAACCAATGTAAGTAGCAAATTCTCTTCAAATGGAGAATTTGTCCTCAGTCTTCTACAAAGGGAGATAGATATCTGTGAAACCTACAAATGAAGAATGCCATATTAGTAAACTACAGAGAGGGAAACATGCCTTTCAGAGAAACTGAAACCACTGGATTATGACTAAGTCTCATTGACAGATAACTCAATTTCTTAAGGAAAATTAAGAGGTTTTTTTTTTCTTTGCTTTCTTTTTTATTTGAGAGGCAGAGATACAGGCAGATAGAGAAAGAAAGAAAACAGGATGTGGGGGAGAGAAAGAAATTCCATCTGCTGCTTCACTCCTAAATGCTCACAATGATCAGGCTTGGGCAGGGCCAAAACTGGGAGCTGGGAAGAGAATCCAAGTCTCCCACTTGGGTGGCAGGAATCCAATTACTTGAGTCATAATCACCACCTCCCCGTGTCCACTTGAGCAGGAAGCTGGAGTCAGGAGCTAGAGCTGGGTATCAATGCAAGTAGCAAATTCTGGTTATCAAACCTAGGCACTCCAACATGGAAAGCAGGCATATTTGCAGGCTTCTTAACTGCTCAACCAAAGACTCACTCCAAGAGAATCTTTGTCTACACTGATTCCTCAGTGCTTAGAAATTATTTATCAAGGTCAAATTCATCAAGGAGGATTAGAATGCATACAGGGATGCCTCTCCCACCCTTCCCTTTTCATACTCATATCGTGGCCATCTCTAAACTTGGTTCTGAGCTGAAGGTTTGAACCATGAGCGTGTAATCCCCCTACCCCTAGTTTCCTGGAGTCCTATACCCATCAGGAAACTTCCCCAGGCCTGCCTTTGTGTGCAGGTGGTGTGAACAGTAAAAAAGGAAACCTGGTATCAAAAAGGATTCCCAATAAGGCAAACTTTCCCAAGCACGCATCCAGGTACCGCATATCTATTACAGCATGTATCACAGGCTGCTTTAGATCACCTGGGCTCCATTCCTAGGTAGCGGACTTACCAGCTGTGTGGCCTTGCCTACATATTTCACTGGTTTTAGTTTCAGATTCCTTGTGTGCAATACTATTCCCAGTAAATGAGGATAGTGAGAGTATCTATATATTTTGGGGACTAAAAGAAATATTTTATGTCAAATTCTTAGCACATAACCTGATGTAGAGCAAGTGCTCAATAGAAATTAGCAGCTACGTTTAATAGAGTAGAATGTTTGAAGACAATATCCATGTATTTTTCCTGCTAGTATTCCCATGGTGCCTGAGACAGCTCCTCATACACGGTAGGCAACCAATAAATGCTTATTGGCTTAGGTTGTAACTGATTGAACAGCAGAAAACCCCTTTAAAGTGATTAACCATTAAGCCCTCTATTTTGTGGGTTTGTCTAATTCAATAGTGACTAAGCCACAGGAGATATTGTTATAGACATCCAGGAGCCTACCAGTGCTCTCATCACGTTTTATACTCAAAGCTTGGTGTTTTTGTCAGGCTTGCTATAAATAACTGCATTATCAATACCAATTAGTTGGGTGTAAAAAACGAAAGTGCTGCTGAGAGGTTTTTATTGAACTGATATCTGCCATCCTTTCACGTTCCCTCAGTAGGCAGGTTGGCCACTCACCAGCAAGGTCACTGAGCTTCTTACAAGGCACCACATGTAAAAGAGAGACATAAAGTCCCTGGCCTCAGGGTTTAAACACTTACTCAGCTCCATGGATGGCAAGACCAATGAAGAATATGACGAAGAGATGGTGTGTGTACCAAAACACTTCAAAGTAAGACCTCCGGATGATTTTGGTGGAGGATGTGATGATAAGTATGAGGCACAGTGTGATGATAATTCCAGTGATGCCTGCCAACCGAGTTACAGCCACTAACAGGCCTCCTTCAGGGTTCTGTAAAATATAAGCACATACACACACTCACATTATGGTAGGCTCTCAAAGCAGGAGTACCCGTTTATGAACTGCCCAGTATATATAGCAATAGGTATTTTCACTGCCCCTTAGGATAATCCTAATCATCCAACACAGAGATATGGATTTGGAATAGGTATTCGTTTTAAAATGGCTTATATGGTTAAGATGCCATAGTAAATATGAATTGATACACTGAAGTATCAAATAAAAGAAATTGACTATAAAGTGTTATGAAAGTGTCTGGAGCGCTTTCTCCTTTGATTTGGGAGTGCTTTTCAGCAGATGTATTCTGGGAATGCCTAGCATCTTAGCCTAGGTTCGCCAGAAGCAAGCCCTGAGATGAAGAATCATGGTAAAGTGATTTAGAACAAAACCTGTTCCATGAGAAACTGGTAAGGGAATGAGGAATGGGACAGGAAAGAGGAAAAAGTCAAGCAACATGGTGATCTCAGAAAAAGCTTCACAGGCGATAGCCTCAGCTGGGTCCTGCAGAGGAACTCTGGAGAGCAAGGTCCACCACAAAGTTTATCTTGACTCAAAGCGAGGAATCTGTTTTCATGACTTGCACGCAAGTGTTATTGACAAAAGGTTACCCAGGGAGAGGTAACCATATAGGCCCTTCTAGATCTATGAGCCTATGGGCAAAGGACTTCAGTATCTCCAAGGCAGTCTTCTGAAGAAGGAATACAACTATAGATCATTGAAAATGAAAGCACTCAGAAGAGTGGAAGATGGGGCCGGCTCTGTGGGCGCAGTGGGTTTAAGCCCTGGCCTGAAGTGCCAGCATCCCATATGGGCACCGGTTCTAGTCCCGGCTGCTCCTCTTCTGATCCAGCTCTCTGCTATGGCCTGGGAAAGCAGTAGAAGATGGCCCAAGTCCTTGGGCCCTTGCACCCACGTGGGAGACCCAGAAGAAGCTCCTGGCTCCTGGCTCCTGGCTCCTGGCTTAGGATCAGCTCAGCTCCGGCCATTGCGGCCATCTGGAGAGTGAACCAGCAGATGGAAGACCTTTCTCTCTCTCTCTCTCCCTCTCTCTGTAACTCTTTCAAATAAATAAAATAAATCTTAAAAAAAGAGAGAGAGGAAGAGCACAGATATAGTCAAAGTGATCTAAGGAGATCTGAGCAGAGAGTGATAGCGTCTGCTCACCTTATTATGTTCATATCACCAATCTTATGTGTCATTTGGCAAACGATGAACAGTGTAAAGGTTAATTATTCAAAATATTGAGGGAAAAGAACTTCTGTTTTGTTTGATTCTGTCCCTAAGTATATCAGGCAAATTTTTCCCATGTCAGTCTGAGTATAATAAATTCTTTCACAAAATGAGTCTTCTATTATGAAATTTTCTTTTTTAAAAAAGAAAGATTTGTTTATTTATTTGAAAGGCAGAGTTACAGAGAGACAGGGAGAGACAGAGAGAGGTCTTCCATCCGCTGGTTCACTCCCCAGATGGCTGCAATGGCCAGTGGTGGGCAAGGCCAAAGCCAGGATCCAGGGGCTGCTTCTGGGTCTCCCATGTGGGTGCAGGGGCCCAGACACTTGAGCCATCCTCCTCTGCTTTCACAGGTCATTAGCAGAGATCTGGATCTGAAATGGAGCAGCCAGGAGATGAACTGGCGCCCACATGGCATGCTGGTGTCACAGGTGCAGCTTTTACCCGCTATGCTGCAATGCCAGCCCCTTATGAACTTTTCTAAATACAAGAAAACATGTTTGGAACTCAATATGATTGAGCCATCTTCCCAAGCCTTTGGGCACATGACTGTGACTCTGAGTTTCTCTGAGTGTAGGAAGCTTCAACAACTGCAGGGATGGAAGAAGTCCTTGCCTCTGGATATCCTCGTGACCGCCCTTGAGACCTGTTATGTCACTCCCAGGGCACCAAGCTTCTCGAGGCCTGATAAATGGTGGGCCACCACTCAGATGTTGTGGGTAAGAAAGAACACAGCACCACTGACAGCTGCCAGTTGGTGGCTGGCCGACGCTAACACCAGGCCAGGGGTGTTCCCTACTTCACATACGTAATTTCATAAAACACCAACCTCAGACTAAGTCATACTCTGACTGTGATGGAATGCAATAAACACAAGACCACTTTGAAATCATGTCTGAGCTCAGACCAAAACACAGGTAACTCCTGCCTCTTTACCTATTAAAGATATGGCCTCATTCTGTTCCTTCTGTCTCCTAGGGAAATATATTAAGCTACCTGGTCCTAGAACTATACCCAATTCTTAATAATAAACAATCTAGAGCAAAGCTTTGTTTTCCTAACCTCTCCTTCAAACCGTCTAATTTAAGACTAAATCTATGGGGCCAGTGCTGTGGCACAGCAGGTAAGGCCTCCAACTGCAGTACCAGCCATCCCATATGAATGCTGGTTCCTGTCCTGGCCGCTCCACTTCCAATCCAGCTCCCTGCTAATGTGCCTGAGAAAGCAGCAGAAGATGGCCCAAGTGCTTGGGCCCTTTGCACCCACGTGGGAGACCAGAAGAAGCTCCTGGCTCCTGGCTTTGGCCTGGCCCAGTGCTGGCCATTGCTACCATTTGGGGAGTGAACCAGCAGATGGAAGATCTCTCTCTCTCTGTATCTCTTCTTTTATAACTGTCTCTCTATAACTCTGCCTTTCAAATAAATAAATCTTTAAAACAAAAAAGAAAACTAAACCTTACAGCAAATTCCTCTTAACACCCCATGAGATGCCCCAGACTTGCTCATAGTGTGAACTTTCATTTGTTGTAGTAAGTAATAAATCAAATTTTGTTTGACTAAAAACAAAATCCTGGCTTTTCTGACTGGTAGGAATGGCCATGAGAGAGCCTGAGTTACTACAGGCTCCAAGGCACACATTCTCACAGGTGAGTTTAAGGAACTGGGAAGCATCTACAGATCCTCCATACACGGCATCAGAAAAGTGGGAGACATTCTCTCTGTATTCACATTCTTTTTTTTTTTTTTTTTTGACAAGCAGCGTGGACAGTGAGAGAAAGAGAGAAAGGTCTTCCTTTTTGCCGTTGGTTCACCCTCCAATAGCCGCCGCGACTGGCGTGCTGCGGCCGGCACACCACGCTGATCCGATGGCAGGAGCCAGGTGCTTCTCCTGGTCTCCCATGAGGTGCAGGGCCCAAGCACTTGGGCCATCCTCCACTGCACTCCCTGGCCACAGCAGAGAGCTGGCCTGGAAGAGGAGCAACTGGGACAGAATCCGGCGCCCCAACCGGGACTAGAACCCGGTGTGCTGGCTCCACAGGTAGAGGATTAGCCTAGTGAGCCGCGGCGCCAGCCATGTATTCACATTCTTATAACCTACAGACTTGTCCTGATGATTGGCCAACTTTTGTTGTGGTTCTAGCCATATCATGACCTTCACTCACTGAAATCTAGTCCTCAGCTTTAACTGCTTAGGGAACAATTGAATCAGGAAATGAATGGCTTACCTTGATTCTCTCTCGAACAAAATTGAGGTAAGTTTCATTCTTTTTGTCCCCAATTTCAGAGAGTGCTATCGAGTAATTATCAGAATTGTTGACTCGGGCATTCACACACCACTCCACATTGAATAGATGTGCAATTGTGTGAATCGCTAAAGAGGGCAAAAAAGAGAAACAAAGAAAGTGAAAGGTATGCAGAAATGTATTGTAAGCTGCTTTTCGGGCCATTGCCTCTGACTCAATGATGTCACAGGGAGAAACAGGGGTGGCCCAGGGCACTTATAAACAAGAACAGGATCCCCAGAATCAGCAAAGCAAGGCTATTCTAGTAGGTAAGTGCCTGCCCAATTGTGTTTTAATTGTGAAAAAATCACTTAAAGTCTCTGGTCTCAGTTTCATCATTTATAAAATGAGGATCTTGAACTATATGCACCTAAGACCTAATCAAGTCCTAAGATTCTAAAAACTAGCCTTGGTCTCTCAGGGTGGTGCTTTGTTCTGCTCTCACTGTCTCTTCCTAATATAGTTGCGCTCAAACATTCTTGAGCTGTCATGAACCTAATCGCTGACCAATTCATCTGACTCTGAAATTACTGATAAATGTGATTGAATTGATATAAGCCAATGGCCACAAGTGTGATTCCCTTAAAAAACAAACTGCATTCTTTATTTTAACATACACATGCATAGGGCTTACTAGGTGTCAAGTATTGTTATAAGTTCTTTACAATTACTTCACTTGTAATTGAGTCAATGATGTAGGTGCTGTTTACTGTCAGCTCATCTTGGAGATGAGGGAATGGAGACATCCATTTATTTAACAGTTTGGCCAATGTCACCAATCTAGGAAGTAACAGAATTAGGAGCCAAATCCAAGCAGTTTGGCACATGAATCTGCAACACTAACCAGTAAACTATGCTACTTTCTAACAAGATTTTGTCACATTTCTTTTGAACTATTTCATTTACCCCATCTCAAAAAGCCTACATGATCTAGTAGGAACAGAAGAACCCATTAAGATCTGTAATCTAAGCTTATTTTACTTGGATTAGGAATGAACTCTGAGGTAGAGTAAAAGTCTGTTGCGGCTCAGTAGGCTAATCCTCCGCCTTGCGGAGCCGGTACACCGGGTTCTAGTCCCGGTCGGGGCACCGATCCTGTCCCGGTTGCCCCTCTTCCAGGCCAGCTCTCTGCCTGTGGCCAGGGAGTGCAGTGGAGGATGGCCCAAGTTCTTGGGCCCTGTACCCCATGGGAGACCAGGAGAAGCACCTGGCTCCTGCCATCAGAACAGCGCGGTGCGCCGGCCACAGCGCGCCTACCGCGGCGGCCATTGGAGGGTGAACCAACGGCAAAAAGGAAGACCTTTCTCTCTGTCTCCCTCTACTGTCCACTCTGCCTGTCAAAAAAAAAAAAAAAGTCTGTTGTGATCATCGCTGTGTGGATCTATTGTCTGCCACATGAATTATTTATTAAGAAATTGGTGGACACTGGATAAGGGCCCAGATATGCACCTTTTTACACTTATACCACTAGCCTAATGATTATTATATATATTATATAATGATTATTATATATATATACACTCATATATGTATAATGTTTATGTATAATATCATCATCATCATCATCACCACCACAATGAAGATATTTAGCTGCCAAAAAATTTCTAAAGGGATTCTCAATTTTTTGGCTCCTATAGGTTTACTGCAGAAAATCCACAGATCCATGTGTGCAACCATTTGGTGGAATGAATAAAAGCTCTCATGTGTACTAACAAACATTTGTTATGTTAAAAGTAATGGAAAAAGATGAGGATGATTGGACTGACTTTTCCCATGATACATTTTCATTTGTATAGGCAGATCCTAAGATGTTAAAGTTTTAAGACCTTGAGGAATAAATCCTAATATTGAAATGACAAAAAGAACAGTAAATACTTTAACAGAACTCTTTCAAAAAGGGCAACATATCTGACCACCATCTAATATACCTATTAAAGCTGATATCTTGCAAAAAGTCACTTAAGAATGAAGAGATATTTCTGGTTCAAAATTTTCTTCACAATTTCAAATATTTCAATAAACTTACCAGAATGAAGTGCAATCATCCATGCCACCATTTTATGAAAAGTGAGATTTCTGTCCAGTTGTCTTCGAATTCTTGTTGAGCAGCACTTTGGAGTAATGGAGAAAGAACGAAATAAGAATTATTAACAAGAAATCCTTCTGTGTACTAGATATTTGATGAGCATCATCTCATTTAACTCTCACGACCACCCTAAAAACTTTACCACACTATTTGAAAGATGATGGAACTGAGACTCAGAGAGTTGTAACCAACTTCCTCAGGTCAAACAGACAATTAAGCAACATAGCCAACTTCACCAGCTTGTTTTTTGTTTTCATATCAGTGCCATGAAGTCTCTCCTGAAATCCACTGTTCAATGGTGTAAAAAGAATTTGGAAAGTGAACATATCTAACCACATAGTTTCTTGTACCAATTAATTTATTCAACAAATAGGAAATAAGGAAATTTATATAGGACAGCTCTTCCTCACATACCTGACAGTCTAATTGAGGAACAGTTCCAGAACAAGTGGAAAGTTCCCAAACAACACTTCTTCAGGACAGACTTTATGGGAGGAAAAAGAAAGGTTCACTTGCCCACATAGGTCAGAGGCGTCATAATGAATATCACTGACAAAATAATAATAGCATAAATAGCAGTAACTAATATTTGTCAAGAGTTTGTTGGGGCTGGCACTGTCGCATAGCAGCTAAAGCTGCTGCCTGTAGTGCCACCATCCCATATGGGCGCTGGTTCTAGTCCCAGCTGCTCCACTTCCTATCCAGCTCTCTGTTATGGCCTGGGAAAGCAGAAGATGGCCCAAGTCCTTAGGCCCCTGCCCCTATGTGGGACACCCAGAAGAAGCTCCTGGCTCCTGGCTTTGGATCAGCCCAGATTTGGCCGTTGCGGTCATTTGTGGAGTGAACCAGCAGATGGAAGATCCCCCCCCCCACCTCTCTGTAACTCTACCTTTCAAATAAATAAATAAATTTTTATAAGAAAAAAATGAGAGTTTGTGCAAGGAACTGCTTTAAGTGTTTTATGTGAAGCTGGCATTGTGGTGAAGCAGATAAAGCTGCTGCCTGTGATGCAAATATCTTATATGGGTGCCACTTTGAGACACAGCTGCTCCACTTCTCTTCCAGCTCCCTGCTAATGCTCCTGGAAAAGCAGCAGATGATAGCCCAGTGCCCCCAAATGGGAGACTGGGGAGAAGCTCCTGGCTCCTGGCTTCAGCCTGGCCCAACCCCATTTGGGGAGTGAACCAGTGGATTGAAGATTCTCTCTCTCTTTCTCTCTCTCTCTGTTTGTGCATGTATGTGTGTGTGTGTGTGTGTCTCCCTCTTTCTCTGTCATTCTGGTTTTCAAATAAATAATTTTTTTTAAAAAATTTGTTTTATATATACTGACTTATTTAATTCTTACATCAATCCTATTAGAAGAGTTGGTGTTGTAGCACAGATCTTATATCAGACCTTATATCAGATATATACCAGATCTTATATCAGAGTGACAGTTCAAGTCCCAGTAGTTCCACTTCCATTCCAGCTCCCTTTTAATGTGCTTTGGAAAGCAGTGGATGATGGTCCAAGTAGTTCGCCCTGCCACCCATGTAGGAGGTGTGGATGGAGTTCCAGGCTCCTGGTTTTGGTCTGGCCCAGCCCTGGGCTCTTGTAGCTATTTGGAGAGTGAACCTCTTTCTCTCTCTCTCCCTCTCTATCACTTTGACTTTCAAATAAACAAATAAATATATTTTTAAAAAACTTAATGAGATTTTACCTCATCCCAGTAAGAATGGCTTTCATCCAAAATTTAAAAAGTAACAAATGCTGGCTAGGATGTGGAAAAAAGGTACCCTAATACACTGTTGGTGAGAACATAAACTAGTACAACCATTATGGAAGACAGTATGATGATTCCTCAGAAATTTGAAAATAGATCTACCATATAACCCAGCCATCCCATTCCTGGGAATGTACCCAGAATAAATGAAATCAGCATATGGAATAGAATATGATCCAGAAAAAAAAATCCTGGAAGGAAGGTGCCATTATCAACACCATATAACAGATTAGGAACCAAAGGTATAGAAAGCATACCTTGTCAGAGGTCACATAGATTATAGATTAGAATGCTGAGATTTAAACCAAGCCATCTGATACCAGAGTTTATTAATATTCTGATATTTCACAACTTACATGATTACTGTGACATTAAAAATAGTATTTTGGTCCATATCTTTGTGTACTTGTCCTATCTGTATATGTTAGAAAATGTATTTTGAATCTGGATTCAGGCCAATGCTCAAATCAGGAAAAAAAGATCTGGCTTATGGTGTAATTAGAGCTTTGCACTGCTGAATATCAACTGCTTGTTCAGGCCATTTTGTTCCAGAATCTAAATGTTCTGCCACTTAGATTCAGAGAGCTTTAAGAAGAAGAAAATGAAGTAGCAAAAAAAAAAGTAGGCATTTAAAATACCATTTTAGGGGCCGGCACTGTGGTGCAGCAGGGTAAAGCCCTGGCCTGAAGCGCCAGCATCCCATATGGGTGCCGGTCCTAGTCCCAGCTGCTCCTCTTCTGATCCAGCTCTCTGCTGTGGCCTGGGATAACAGTAGAAGATGGACCAAGTCCTTGGGCCCCTGTACCCACATGGGAGACTTGGAAGAAGCTCCTGGCTCCTGGCTTCAGAACAGCTCAGCTCTGGCCATTGCGGCCATCTGGGGAGTGAACCAGCAGATGAAAGACCTCTGTCTCTACCTCTCTCTGTAACTCTGTCTTTCAAATAAATAAAATAAGTTTAAAATAAAATACCATTTTAAATATTGAGTTTTAAAAATTATATTTAACTTAAATATAGGGATATTTAATATTTGGCTTACTTGTTTGTAATAAAATATTCCAATTTTATAGAGAAATATAATTGCATGGACAAGTGTTATTACTCTACTATCACTTGGTTAGCCACACCTAGGGAGAACAGGTTGTTTGGACCATGAGTGCAGATTCATGGAATTGCAAAAATACTAGGAAGGAAGACACTGGGGATTCCAGAAAAATGGAAGAAAAAAAAGATTAGGCTTTATTGAGTGTCTTCTGTGATCCAACTCATTTGCCCATAATCATTCCCTCATTTAATGCAACTAGATAAGCACTATTGTCCTCATTTTACAGACAAGGAAGCTAAAAATAAAATCTCTCATTGGCTGGAATTCAAGTTTATTTGTCTACCAAGGTTCATGGCCTCTTCCACAAAACCAAATGCAAGGATATAGTCATTATTATTCTAAGTGCCTAAAAATCTGAGACAAGAATTTAAGTCCTAGTGTCTGAAAATACTAACCGATAGAACAAAAAAGGGAGAGAGTGATCCAACATGGGAAGCAGGATACACAGCAGACTAATAGAATGGAGGATGTCCTAAATAGCACTCTGGCCTCAGAATCAGCCCTTAAGGCATTCGGATCCGGCTGAAAAGCCCATGAGAGTATTTCAGGCATGGAAAGCCAAGACACTCTGGCAAAAAAAAAAAAAATGACCTAAATGAAAGATCTCTGTGAGTGAGATCGCAGTGGAAAGAACAGGTCATCAAAGAAGGAGGTACCTTTCTCTGAAGGAAGGAGAGAACTTCCACTTTGACTATGACCTTGTCTAAATATGATAAGAGTCAGTGAACTCAAAAGGCTTCCATAGCTATGGCAACTCATGACAAGAGCCTAGGGTGATTACTGATGCCATAAACAACAGTGTCAACTTGTTAAGTCAACAACAGGAGTCACTGTGCACTTACTCCTCATGAAGGATCTCTGCCCTTAATGTGCTGTACATTGTGATTCAATGCTATAACTAGTACTCAAACAGTATTTTTCACTTTGTGTTTCTATGTGGGTGCAAACTGTTGAAATCTTTACTTAATATATACTGAACTGATCTTCTGTACATAAAGAGAATTGAAAATGAATCTTGATGTGAATGGAAGGGGAGAGGGAGCGGGAAAGGGGAGGGTTGTGGGTGGGAGGGAAGTTATGGGAGGGGGGAAAGCCATTGTAATCCATAAGCTGTACTTTGGAAATTTATATTCATTAAATAAAAGTTTTTTAAAAATTGTAAAAAAAAAAAGAATTTAAGCCCAAGTACTCCATCTGGAAGGTGACCACAGAAGATGAGGATGGTAGAAATGAAACTAGAAAGGAACAGGAAACAATAAAGGGCGTATTACCAAATAAGCTACACTATCATATCATATCAAAACCCCACACCAGAGAACTCTAGGATAGTAAAATAAAACTCATCCCAGATATTTTTTTTTGTTTCCTTAGTTTTTCAGTTTTTGCTTAAGTGGTTATGAAGATTGAATGTTTGTCCATTCATGCTGACCCATCATTGTTGGCTAAGGGCCACTCTCAGGGTTTGAGGCTTGTCCTAGGAGAGGGCTGAATGAAAATCCCTAGGTAGAGAATGACTGGTGCTTTCAGAAGGCAGGTGCCCCAGGAACTGGAACTGTCAGTGCTTAGGGAATAGGGGGGAGCGCCAACAGCTCCATTACAACTGAGCAGCCATGGAGCTGAAGGGAGGATCAAGGCCCTTAAAACAAGGAAATAGCTTATTTTCTACTTTGTTGATGAAAAAGTGACTGATACTGTTTTCTTATGTATAACCTTGTTGCCTTTTGTGTTTATTTCAAGGACTGAAAGTTGTTTTTCTGCTTTGTATCCTTCACCTTTACCACTTTAAGGAAATAAATTTTCCTTTTCCCAATTGTCATGTTCCTCTGTGGTTTCTTAGAGTTCTGGTGGTAGGCAGAATTCTAAGATGATCCCGAATGACCTTATATAATCTCCTCCTCTTGACTTTAGATGAGGCCCGTGAGTATGAAGAGATATTATTCCAGTGATTTTGTTATATAATATGGCAAAAAGGATTTTACACAGTTAATTAAAGATTCAAGTTGACTTTAAGAGGGAGCTTATCTGTGTAGGCCTGACCCTGAACTCCCAAAATCTGGGCCTAGACGTCACAGATGAAGGAAGTCAGAAATTTGAAACATAAGGATTTAATGCAAGGTTCCTGGCTTGAAGATGGAGAGGGACATGTGGCAGGGAATGCAGGGGCCGCTAGGACCTGAGAATGGCTTCTGGATGACCAGCAGCAAGGACAGGGACTTCAGTCCTGCAACTTCAGCAAGCTGAATTCTGCCAATAAGAATGAACCTGGAAGATGATTTTTTACTGAGAATTCAGCACAGTAGACACCTTAATTTCCATTTGTGATACACAGAGCAGAGAGCCCAGCTACAGGGTGCTGAACTTCTGATCTACAGAACTGACAACTATTATGGGGGAGTTGTTTTAAGCCATTACATTTACAGTAATTGGTTACACACAGTAATAGACAGCTATTATACTTGTTGTCATACTGGATTGGTGAAACTACACTAGAGTCCTCAAAATCAGAGAATGGGAATTAGTAGAGTTGGAAAGAGTAACTGAATTACATTTGAAAGCAAGTTTTGCCTTCAGATACACCTGTCTGGGCTCTCTGCTCTGCCACTTAGCTGTGTGTCATTGAACAATGTATTGAGTCCTGTTTCCAGATCTGTATAATTATCCTAGTAGTTTCTTCATAGGCTTGTTGCATAGATGAAGGGATATGCTTGGGAAATATGATATCAATTCAGTAATACTGTTTTAACTTAATAGGTAGTCTTTCAAAGTTAGTTAATATAAAACATATACACTTTATTAAAAAGGAAAAACAGGTTACCAGTCACTAATGGGCCAGTGGAATGGGTCCTACCAGGGCACTAATCCCTAATCTTCCCCAGCTGCCCTATTTGAGGTGGTAAGAAATAATAAACTAATCCAAAGGAAAGCCACAAGTCATGCTGATGCTGAGCTTTCAAGAATACTACCTCTTCACCACTTCCTAAAAAAAAAAGAGGAAAGAGGACCAGTTGGTAGGCGGGAAGGAAGGATTTTGTTGTCTGTAATTAGCCAGGATCATTCTGTTCTTCTGCTACATAGAGATACCACTTCTAGACACTGAGTCACTTCTGAATTATCGACAGTCACTTACCAGTTACCCAAGTTGCCATAATGTTCCATAGCTTCCTCACTGAACTACCTCTGCTTGTTGCCATCAGCATCTATGGGGAAGTTCCTTTGTTACTGACACTGAGAGCCTTGCTCAAGTGCAATAAACTGCCATTCTAATGCAAAGGAGATTATTGTGTCACCTAGGCAGATTTCTATGCTCTACTGAAACTGTGAGTGAGAAAACACATTTCAAAAAATGAGAAGTGGAACTAAAAAGAAGTATATATTTAATGGAATATAACATGAATGGTGCAGCAACCTGAAATCTCTGTTTAATGTACATGTGGTCTCACTAGATGCACCACTAATGTATCTCAATTAGATAGTTTTATACAAGTTGGGAGATGTAAAAACTGGCCTTGAATCCACAGAACATAAGCAAAGAAGTTGACAGTAAATTTCATACCTGGTGACAGTGATAAATATGAAGAATACCACTTTATTTGCATCGTGTTATTTATAGTTTTGAAATATCATGTTTATTTCCTCTATAAAACCATTACTATCTAATCCAAGCCATAGCTCCCTCTTTACTTGGTATTCCTAGTGATTTCTTAGCACATAGATGACATTCAACAAAAGTTTGTTAACTGACAACCCACTGACTGACAGACTCAATCAGTTAGTATACTTTTAGAATAGCAAATTCATCCTTACATTTGCATTATTTGAGCTGGTTTTTAAAAATAAATCTAATTTTTTCACATTCCGCAAGAGTCATACATTTTTCATTAACATGTAATAATTCTATATATTTATGGAGTATATCTAAAATATTTAGACAGAAGGAATATATTCTAGCATTCCACTGCACAGCAGGGTGACTGTGATTCACAATACTCTATTATATATTTTATAAACAACTAGAAGACAGGAGCTTGAATGCTCCAGACAGAAGGAATCGATAAGAAGATAGAAATCCTAATTACCATGATTTGATCAGTTCATGCTGTACTAACTTCTTAAAATATCACTCTGACTTGTTTTTCAGAAAAAAAAAAAAAAAAAACACCAAAAAACTATGAGACAGAAAGCCCAGGAGGCTTGCACTAGACCACAAGGTTAAAAATAGAGCCACATTGAGGGCCTCTGATTCCCAGACTGTATAAGGTAACAGATAAGATCTCACACTCTCATCTTCCTGTTTCTTTCTGATGTTAAGACTAGGACTGCCATCCAGTTAGAAATAAATTTCTGCATGGCAAGTTTGGATTAATGTATGCTGAGCCCTATACTGTCTACATATCCCTAAACAAAACGGGATGAGATTCTTGTCTTTCCTGGAGTGCAGGATTGCAGTAAGGTGGGTGGATGTGAACCTGGGATTTTCTTTCCCAGTTTACCAGAAGAATTACTAAGCAATGATTGATCAATACTTCTATAAACTGAACAGAAGTTCTGTGGCTGTTTAGTTCTCCCAGTGTCCTACTACTAAGTTCTTGCACTTACAGCATTTCTACCCTAGATTATTTGAAGTATCCCAACACTAACATGTGATGGATTTCATGATAGGAAGTTTAGATGACACACAGAAAGGTGAATGGGCTTTGGGGGCACGATGACTTGTTTTGAATCCTACCACTGCCATTTAATTTTGGTCCCACCTCACTTGCTAAAAGTGCAGATTTCATGACTTGAGTTATATGAAGCTTCCATGAATGGCAGCTATTGTGATTTCCAACATTAGTCATAGTACACTCAGTTTAATCCAAGTTGTAAAAGAAGTTTAACTTGCAGAATTTACATTTCAGATAGCAAATCTCAGAAAGATGGACACGTCAGTCTATCAAAGAAAATTGTTTGCTGCTAGTTTTAAAAAAAATATTCTCTTATATAAAGATTTGATTACAGAGCTGGGCTTCTGTGCAATTTGAAGAGTGGCCTCATTTCATCCATGTCTTTGGAGAACCTCATGTGGATCTTTGTTCCTGGGCCACAAGAAGTATAAAGGCTGCCATTACAACATGTGCTGTTCGTAGGTCATATCAACTCAACAGCACTGTAGCTTTGGCTTGTGGGGTAACAAGGATTTCCTAACAAGCCATTCTGGTGAAAACACTGCCTATTTCTCAGGCCTTACTTCCTCTAAATAGAAAGCATTTAAGTAGAGGTAGGGAGAATGAAACAGAATTGTGCCTCCTTAACAACATTTGTCAAATGTCCACTGGGAACCGATGATATATCACATACCATTCTTTTCAAAAGTTAGCTCATCAAAAAGTTAAATCCAGTGAAATTTTATCTCTGTGGTTTCTTCAAGTGAGGAAATGATTTGGACATCCTTATAATCAATGTTTAATACCAAGTGCTATTGCTAGGTTTTTATTATTATTATTATTTTTTGGTGGTCATTATGTGACAGAGTTTGTGGCTTAAATAAGGAAACTTATCACAAAATTTTCCAGAAGAAAAAAATCATAACTTTCTGGAGTATCTTTAAATTCTTCTTTTTATTTTTTCTTGCTTTTCCTGAGACAGGACGTTTTGCTTTATGGCCTTTAAGTATTTGATAAACTTAGTAAAATGTTTGCTCTTACCGCACTGGAACCCCTGAGAAAAGAGAGCAGATTTCGACAGACTGGAAGCAGGATCAGCATGCAGTTGAAGTTCAGGCAGGCTGCAGGGGCCCTGGCCAATGGCAGTGCTGCCTAGAAGAGGCAAGAGAGGGAATAGAGTGACTCCTGTGAGCACAGAATGCACCTGTCCCCACTCTCATTGTTCCCCGTAAGAGGCCACATGCAGTGACAAGTGATCCAGAAAGGAAGGTCCTTCAGAGCCATGGGTTGTCCTTTAGGGCTGCCTGGGACCCTTGGTTTTAATCGGAAATGGACCCTTTCCTAAACTCAGCATTTTATTATGAAAAGTTTCAAACATAAAGGGATGTTGAAAGAAATTTTCAATAAAGGCTTGTTTATCTGTCCCTGAGATTACACCTTTTACACTTTACCATACATGCTATATCAAATATCAATCTTTCTATCTCTTTCCATTCATCTTATTTCTTCATGTATTTCAAAGTAAGTTGCAAACACCAGTTTATTTTTTGTAAGTATTTAAATGTTCATATCAATAACTGCAATTCAGTAGCAAAACTGGGCTTCTTAAATATTTTAAACAAAGTATTCTTTGTGCATAGACAGATCTTAACAGTAACTTAAACTGGTATGGTGTAATGCTTTGGTATTAGAATTATTAGCTTAATGATGTCTAAAGATGTTGCATATTTTGGAGGAAGAAAGAATCAGCAAAATTATAATAATGCTGTATAATTATATCATAATTATTAAATGTGTGGATTATCAAAGGTATTATAATTAACATAAAGTAATTAGTTCATAGTTTCAGCATGACATAACAAAAGCTGTGTTCTGGGGAAGTTGCAATTGCAATTATTTTTGTTTGTCATGAAGAAGAGGACTGACATTCAAGGAAACTGAGATTACTGAAGGACACAAGGAACTTGAAGAAGTTCCTCAAAATCTCCAAATGTAGAGAGATGTCAATTTTCTAAAGATTATTTCACAACATGTCACCCAGAGCAGGACTGTTTGTGCATAAACGTGGTAGGAATCAGATGACTTGGAAAATAGGGGAAGTTCCATTTTTCCCACATGTGTAACCCAGGATGGATTGCTCCAACTTGGCCTTCCATTCCAGAGTTAGTATATTGTGTTTCTCCTTTAAACACAATAATGGCGAATGGCTCTTGAGAAGGGAGCCCCTTCTACCACACTTTTGTTTGTCTCATGCTAAAAGACCTCAAGAGACTCTTGCCCACTAAGGTGCATTGGAGGGAATGAGACAGATGGTGCTGTCTGGATTGGTCAGAACATTTATTTAAAATAGGAACAAGAAATGTTTGACTAGATATGTGAACCAGACAATATTTCAGGAAATGGAACTTATACTTACCCCAAGAAGTTTTGTAGTATAGTAATACTTCTTTCCAAAGGCATAAACCCAGTAGTACCACACAAAGAGGAAGACATTCAGCCCCAGCCAAACGAACTGCACAAACAGAAATAACTACGTGAAGTTTTCATGTTTCAACAGGCAGATCCCACACAAGACTGTGTAGCAGGATTTGTGTAGAGACAAGACATCAAGGCCTTTTAACAGGAAGTAGTCTTGTTTATTTATGCCTGGCATCAGGCCCAGATAGAATATCTTATTTAATAGCCTGAGCCCCAGACAAAAAGGAGTATTTTCTTATATATGGTTTTAGCCTCTTTTCTTCCTTATATGGTTACATGCATACATTTGATTGACTATTCTAATGTTACATGGCGGCCACAGGAATTGATACAACTCTGCCCATGCATACATAATTACTGATGATGCTGTGTGGCAAGGGTTAACATCATTGCCTTGTGCTGGCAAGCAGAACCTGAAATGGTTACATATGCACAGATAATAACTACAGTTGAAGCATTCATGGGCAAGCAGATAACAGCCTCATTTCATTCCCAGGACAGATGCCTCCCTTTTTCTTTTTCTGACCTTGGGAAGGCCTCTACCACAATTTTAATCATGTCAGTTAGAAACATGTTTAATTAAAAGACAAAAGCCTCTACCACAACTGGAGTCAGATATGGGTCAGGACTTCCCTAAATCCAGACTTTGACAAAGGTGGTTACCAAAATGGGTGTTAACCAGCTTAGATTATTTTCTATAACTGTAATCTTTCTATTCTGTGTTACTGTTATTGTTTTACTACTTGGCCAGTATTTTAGGTTATTATCAGTCTATCTCTTTTACCTCGACTTCTGTTCCTAACTTTCCTCTCTACTTGTTATTTTTTGAAGGAGGAGATACTTAGCAGGAGTGAGGGAATGAGGAGCATGGGATTTAAAAACAAAGCACTTTCTAGACTGTGATAGCTCATTACAGTCCAGGCATTGATTTTTATCAACTAGTGACATTGCCCTGTCCTCTGCCTTCAGTTCTGTAATGATAATCGCTTAACTGCTTTGAAGGTATTAAATGTCCATAGATGCTGGAGAACAATCTCTCCTGACAAAGAAGAAGGTCCTAAAGCAAATTTTCAATTTCCTGACCTGATCATGTTTTCTTACTCTAGCTCTCCAGGCTAAGTCTTCATTTCTAAATATATGAGTGCATAATTCAAAAGAAGAGAATTTCCTGGGAAAAATTGGAGAGCTTAAAAATATAATTTCAACTTGTCTTCTGTAGGAATAATCTCTTAAAATGGTGATAAGAAATCAAGTTTATAGTTTTCAATATTCAGAAAAATTCTGTATTGCATTAGAACATTGGTTTGGAATAAAATATGTTCTCTAATAACAAAATATATTTTATTTTTATTTTATTTGTGCCCCTAATTTCTAGCTCTAAAATTTAGACTCAATACATTTCATGATAAATTCTCATAAAGTTCTTTTTGTAAGTTTTTTAGACATATGTATGATGCTTCCATTGACAATTTGGAAAGCTACTTAGAAATCACATTTCTACCTACCCAATTTGTCCATGGTTGCTTCACTGAGACCACCATCTTAAGAGAATAGTTGATCTTTATGTTAAAGAACACAGAATCATACAGAAATAAATGTCTATTTGAAAATCAGTTGCATCTTTACTTATAAAGATACTTCTCAATATAGTTTATTTTTTTACAGAAGTATAGGTAACTTATTTCAGTTTCCCTCTCTTGAGTATTTATAAACTTCATATATACCTCAAGTTTAGACCTCAGAGAAAAGAACATACTTATATTTTAAAAGCAATGTGCGGGGCTGGTGCTGTGGCACAGTAGGTTAATCCTCCACCTGTGGTGCCGGCATCCCATATGGGCACCAGTTCTAGTCCCAGCTGCTCCTCTTCCGATCCAGCTATTATGGAGTGGAAAAGCAGTGGAACATGGACCAAGTGCTTGGGCTCCTGCGTGTGTGTGGGAGACCTAAAAGAAGCTCCTGGCTTCAGATCAGAGCAGTTCTGGCCATTTGGGGAATGAACCAGCAGCTGGTAGACCTTTCCCTCTGTCTCTCCCTCTCACTGTCTGTAACTCCACTTCTTAAATTAATTAATTAATTAATTAATAAACAAATAAATTTTTTTAAAAGAAGAAATGTGAGAACTTTGATTCTGTTAGGGGTAACTGCTGAAATAAGAGCCAATTTCCATACTGTGTCAGTCGTGTTTTGTTATTTGGAAAATGGTCTAAAATATCAATTGGCCATTTGTCTCTAGGTAAACATTAGTAAGCAACTTAGGATCAGGATCATTACTATGAAATATCTTTTACTCCCTCTATGAAGAACTGGTTAATTATGTACCCTGAGGAACTCAGAAATAAGGTAGCAAAAGTGAGCCCCCCAAATAATTCATTCCTTAATTAATTATTTAATGAATTTGCAGTAAGGATCTCAGTCAGCTTTTCAGATAGATGTTTGTTCACAAAATAAATCAGTTTCAACATGATTTCTCAAACAAATAGAAAAGTTTTGCTCTATTTTAGCTCCCAAGAGAATTCATAATTTATCTCTTTCTGGTACTTACAATAACGAAGATGGAGAGTCCTTCATTCTCAACCCAGTTCCCCATGGTGACAGAGGTGCACCGTGTTGTGTCTGCACTTCTATACTGTGCTGCTTATTCTCATAAGGAAATGAAAACAGAAGTCACGGGGCAATCTGTTTCCTTTTCTATGATCAGAAATTAGCTAACCATTGGTCAACTGCAAAGCTTATTTACATAGTAAATTTAAATCTTTACACCACAAAAATTACAGTTGACAAAAAAAATCAACAATGATCCAATCACATCTAAACAGTGGAAAATAAAACCAATTTCAACAATTTTTCAATAATGCTGCAATTCATAGGAGGCATTTTTCATAGTGAATTATCCTTTCACTAGCCAGTTATCTGCTAACAATTCTTGTGTCCTTCAACTAGTCATGACTTGGTGCTGAGTAAACATTAAACAAGAATATCTTTTGAGAGGCTAGAGTAGCATTTACAAAGTTGTTGAGAAAAGCAACAATAGCAATGGTTAGTATTTATAGGATGCTTATTATGTACCAATTGTATATGCTATATATATATATGTCTATGTATGCATATATACACATATGCGTATGTGAGTTGAGCATACATATATAGATATATGTCTGTATTCACATACAGACACTACATACTCACACATCCACACATCACTTCATTTGATTCGTATGGCTTAACTCTTACACAGAAAGCTCTATTATTAAAATTACTTTAGGGGCCGGCGCTGTGGTGCAGTGGGTTAAAACCCTGGCCTGAAGCGCCAGCATCCCATATGGGCACTGGTTCTAGTCCCGGCTGCTCCTTTTCTGATCCAGTTCTCTTTTATGGCCTGGGATTGCAGTAGAAGCTGGCCCAAGTCCTTGGACCCCTGTACCCACATGGGAGACCTGGAAGAAGCTCCTGGCTTCGGATCAGCGCAGCTCCGGCTGTTGCGGCCATCTGGGGAGTGAACCAACGGATGGAAGACCTCTCTTTCTGTCTCTACCTCTCTCTCTGTAACTCTTTCAAATAAATAAAAATATATCTTTAAAAAAATTACTTTACAGATGAGGACACTGAGACCCACAGAAGTTAAGTTACTTGGTCCCAGGCACACAACCAGGGAGTACTGGAGAAAGTATTTAAATTCCAAGCAATGTAACATCAAAGTGTACTTTTAACTATGATACCAGAACAAAAGATTGACTGTTCCAATCTCACCCAACATCACTTCACATCAACTATAGGAAATGACAATGTAACAACCATATCAGCATTCCAGACAGCAATCATGTTCCTAGGGAGATACAGCATCCTCTATGCTAACTGTATAAACGTAGTCAGAATGAAGGTACTTTGATATGGCAGATGGAAAGAAAGCTAGATGCAGCATTTCCCCCAGCTGCTATTCAGTCTTCAAGATATGACAAGAAGGAGGGTAGTTTAGTAATTACACTATGAGATCAAGTTGAAAACTTGCACAATCATGGTCATACAGAAGCTACCAGTAACAGGGAGTCAAGAAAAAGAAAAGAAATAGGAGAAGTGAAAGGGAAAGAAAGAAGAAAAAAGAGGAAAAGCATGAACTCTTTTGGTTGCTCTCTATGAACTACTTGGGACAGGCTCTGGAATTATGATAAATAGTAAAGATTCATTGTCTTTCACTTACTGTTCAATGAAATTTACTTACCTTTGACCTTCTGCATGGCTTTTGGATCATGTATATCCTACATAAAGAGAAGTTGGTCTCAGCTCTCTGCTTGTGGCCTGGGAGGGCAGTGGAGGATGGCTTAGTGCTTGGGCCCCTGCCCCAACGTGGGAGACCTGGAGGAAGCTCCTGGTTCCTGGCTTCAGATCAGCTCAACTCTGGCTATTGTGGTCATTTGGGGGAGGGGGGGGGATAAACCATTGGATGGATGGATCTCTCTCTCTCTCTCTCTGTCTCTCCCTCTCTCTCTCTGTAGCTCTGTATGTCAAATGAATAAATAAAAAAATCTTTTAAAAATGATTTAAAATAAAAAAGAGAAGTTGGTCTCATGGTTCCATTCCACACAGAGATGAGTTCGAAGAGACACAGTAGTTGAAAGCCAAACACATTTCAGTTATTTGTCTCTTTGTTCTTGGATCTATTTCCACCCTTTCCTCGTTCTTCTGTGTTTCAGAGGGAATTAGATCTGCAAGGGTATTTGGCTGTCTGGCTTCCTGTATGTTTAGGTTAACTGGAGGATGGAGATCAAGGCAGAAGCCAGAGTGCTTTTTCCCCTAGCTTTTCGCTTCAAGTGGCATCCCTGAAGTGGCTGCATTTCCACTGGGACTCCAGCTTCCACCAGTCAGTCCCTTCCTATGTGGCATAAGCCTTTGCCGGCTAGCACCACTATAGTTCTAGATCCCGCCAGATGATCTTGCCTTCCAATCTGCAGTTACACTATCTCCTTCTCATTTTCTCTAATGCTGGGGGTAGCAATCACTTCCTGTAGTTGTTCATCTTTATGTTGTGTCTATACCTCCTGTTGAAATTCTCCAGTATGTAACGGTTTGCTGGTGTGAAATGTCCTCTGTTGAAATACAGAAATTTTGGCTTTTCTGTTTTCAGACTGGACTTTGATACACAAAGTAACTCAGGTCTATATTCATTTTTCTCACAGAATTAAAGAAATGAGGCATATATGCCCAAAAAAGGAATGACACCTTTAATGTCTTCTTCCTCTCTCGCGCTCTCACTCTTAAACACCTCCTTAGGGGTGCATGCTGCTCCATCAAACTCTCAGAAGCCTTCTCTGTATCTCTTTCCCCATTTCCCTTTCTTTGCCTAATGGTTCATCTTCCCTTGCCCTATCTAAGTTCTCAAGTCTTTCCCCATTCTCATATACCTCCTGAAGCCTATGCTTTGTTGTGAAGTTAATGAGAAGGCGTCCATGAATACTCATGTATCAGGGAGTAAAGTTTCCTGTTTCACAGAACCCTATTTCTTAAACATTTAAGCACTCTTTTCCCCTCCTTCCTCAGTTTAGGAAGAAAACATTTAAAAGGATATTTTCCATATGTAATCAACCACTCTCCTAATTTATTTTTTCTCCTTTTATAAAAATAATTACAGCATTGTAAGTAGTGATTTGTTGAGAGCCTGAAGAACCCCAACTAGCTTCACAGTTGGAGGAAGAGAGATCAGTTGCAAAGAGAGTTAAAATATTTTATGCAAAGTAACTTCCCTTTTGAGAACACTGTTTAAATAAAATGTAATGTACACAGTTTTTAAAAGACAGACAGGAACATTGATAAAGGAGTAATAAATAGTGAGTGACAGCCATTGACTAGACACAGAAAATGTAGAAAACTGAATCTCCGTGCATTGACCAGCATTTTATTTTCTCCCAGCCACTTCAGCTTCCAATCTGGTAGCCTCAAGTTAGATACTGTGCTAAAGATGTACTTATCACCTCTAGTAGTCAGTAATGGCCAACAGCCTCAGGCTTAAGGTACCCTAATACACTGTTGCTGGAAATGTAAACTAGTACAACCATTATGGAAGACAGTATGGAGATACTCAGAAATCTGAAAATAGATATACCATATGACCCAATCATCCCACTCCTGGCAATTTACCCAAACAAAATGAAATCAGCATATGAAAATTATTTGTACCCGATATTTATTGCAGCTCAATCCACAATAGCAAAGATATGGAATCAAGCCAGATGTCCATTAACTGATGTCTGGATAAAAAAAAAAAAATGTGATACACACACACACACACACTGGAATACCACTCAGCCATAAAAAAAAATAAATGCTGTCTTTTGCAACACCATGAATGCAACTGGGGACTATTATGCCTAGTGAAATAAGCCAGTCCCAAAAAGACAACTGTCATGTGTTTTCTCTGATATGTGGTAGTTAATACAGAGCACAAAAAAGTATAAGGGTGAAACTGACATCTTCTGATTTGATTATTATTTTTAGCTGTTGTCTATATTCCTGTGGAACAGTGCTCTTTCTACTTTTTAGTTGTTGAACGTTGTGGTTAGGAGTGCATTAAGCTTATGATTATAAAATAAATTGAAATTATGTTATTACAAAAATTAAAGGAAAAAAGAAATGAAGGATGGAGAGGGAATTGTGGGAGGGAGGGAATAAGGACGGGAGGTATGGTTATCTTCTTACAATTATAACTATGAAATACATGAAATCTGTTATATTAGTCAAAATTATTTTCTATAATTTTTTTGACAGGCAGAGTGGACAGTGAGAGAGAGAGACAGAGAGAAAGGTCTTCCTTTTGCCGTTGCTTCACCCCCCCCAATGGCCGCTGCTGCCGGCACACTACACTGATCCGAAGCCAGGAGCCAGGTGCTTCCTCCTGGTCTCCCATGCGGGTGCAGGGCCCAAGCACTTGGGCCATCCCCCACTGCACTCCCGGGCCACAGCAGAGAGCTGGACTGGAAGAGGAGCAACCGGGACAGAATCCGGCGCCCCAACCGGGACTAGAACCCGGGGTGCTGGCGCCGCAGGCAGAGGATTAGCCTATTGAGCCGTGGCGCCGGCCTTAAAATTATTTAAAAAAAAAAAATCCTATACACACCTCACAGAGTGGGGGGTGGGGTGGAATAGAAGCAGACCTAAGTCTCCAGGAAACTCCGTGACTTTGCATCCTGAGTATGATTCCTTTTGATAAGACTAATGGAAAATTAGGTTCCTAATCATTCAAAGAAGGATGCATGAATTCGCTGAACAAAGAGAAATGTGTAACTACACTGAGATTTCCAATGAGTTTTTGTTCCAGGTGCTAGGGAAAATGGATTTCCATTCCTTCTCTCTCTGCTGGGATCCTGTTTCTCCTAGTACTGTATGCTCCTGTGCTACATGCATCTGTATTATGTGGCCTCACATTCCTGGCCTAAGGATGGCTAATGAAATGAAATGATTGACCCAAAGAAGACCAATTAATTTCTTTCACTGGGGGTGGCAGAGAGAAGGTTGTTAGGGACTCTGTAGGAGAGAAAGTCGAGCTTTTCTCTCTGAAAAAGCATGCCTGATGCTGCTATAGGTCATCTTCATGACTGTTCTGGAAAGCTGCATAATAATTAGGTCAACACACAAAAACATCAGAGCCAGTAGCTGGCACAGGATGGGGGAGGTTTGGAGAGGAATATGATGACAATGTTTGAAGTCTTCAGTCTGATCTGCCTGAGACACTTGGCTTCTCACTTACCCTTGTAGATTGGGTTTCCTTGGGAAGCAGACTATGAAATGGAGATTAGTGTGCAGGAGATTTATGCGGGAGTGTTTTTGGAGGTAAAAACCGATGATAAGAAAACAGGAGTGGGTGGAAGGAGAAGTTAAATGATCATGCTGTAACAATACAAGATCTCAGCAATCCTGTGGGGAGATCTGAGTCTGGGATGCCCCGGAGTGACCTTGGGCAAGATTGTTCTCATCACAGAGACAATCTCTGTAGGTGCTAACAGCAGGGGAGTAAGTCCTTCTTTCTTCAGGTTGGATCTGGTTGACATATCACAGTACCTGACCTGGTTAAACAAGATGTAAATTCTCACCACTACCACTTCCTACTTTTAAAAAGTTTGATTTTGGGGGGTCAGCGCTGTTGCATACCAGGGAAGGTGCCACCTGCAGTGCTTTATCCTGTATGAGCACTGGCTCAAGTCCCAGCTGCTCCACGTCCAATCCCACTCTCTGCTGTGGCCTGGGAAAGCAGTCGAAGATGACCCAAGTCCTTGGGCCCCTGCACCCACGTGGGAGACCCGGAAGAAGCTCCTGGCTCCTGGCTTTGGATCAGTGCAGCTCCGGCCATTGCGGCCATCTGGGGAGTGAACCAGCAGATGGAAGTCCACTCTCTCTTTCTCTCTCTGCAACTCTGCCCTTCAAATAAATAAATAAATAAATCTTTTAAAAAATTAAAAAATGAAAAATAAAAGTTTGATTTTAATTAAAATGCAATAATTGTAAATATTGATGGGATACGGCATGATATTTTGATACATGTGTTTAATGTGTAATGATCAAATCCAGGTGATTAGCCTGTCCATCACCTCAAATATTTATCATTTCTGATTTTGGAAAAATTCTAAGTCCTAAAAATTTTTTGAGTTAGATTTCTATTGCTTATATCAAGAAAGGTTCTTGCTAAAGCATGGGATAATGCAATTCACATTTACATCATAACAAAAAGATTAATGAAAGTTGAATAAGTTTTCTGTAAAAAGTTCCAGATATTCTATCTCCTGTGTGAGGGAGAAAATAACAAAGCAAAAGAAGAGAAACTCAGGGATGAAGGAGTAATACTGATCTAGACAAAGGCATTAGAACATGATTTTTACAAATGTTTTTTCTTAATAGAAAATGAAAATATCTGGTAATAAATATTTACATCTTTCACTCTTTATCTTAAACATAATTTGCATATGCCAATTCATCAGAATAAGGAAGAAAACATGGAAATCTCTCCAATCATTAATTTTAGTTTAAAACTTTTCAATGTGCCTCTTGTGGTGAATTGGCTTTTTTTTTTTCTGAAAAAAAAAATCTATTTGTACAGTCTTAACTTGGTCTTATTAACAAAAACTAACATTTAGAAAGTATTTTATATGTGCCACATGTCACATGCACTTGGTTATTTTCCACTACTACCCTTAAGGTATAAAAAATTATCAAATCCATTTTTAGCAGGATGAATACTGGTTCGCCAAAGATATCTAGGCACTAATCCCCGCAAACTATAAATATGTTACCTCGTGCAGTTAAAAGGCCATTGTAATCATAATTAAATTAAGGATGTGAGGATGGGGAGATTATCATGGATTTTCTAAATGAATACAATGTAATTACACAGGCCCTCATTAGAGGGAGAGAAGAGGCTCAGAGTCAGAGAACAAAGATGTGAGGATGGACGTAGAGGCCATAGAGGAGAGAAAGTGTTAAGCTGGTGACTTTGAAGATGGAGGAAAGGATCATGAACCAAGGAATGCAGTTCTAGCATCCATAAAAGGCAATGGAAGGGATTCTTCTCCTAGAGCCTTCATATAGACTGCAGACCTGCTAGCATCTTGACTTTAGTCCACCAAAATTGATTCCATATGCCTGACCTTCAGAAATGTAAGAAAGTCAACTTGTGTTGTTTCCAGCCAGTCTATTTTTAGTAGCTTGTTTTTGTAGCAATAGAAAACTGACACACCATTTTACAGATTTACGTTCCAGGGATCTAAAGTAACTTGTCCAGAGTTGCAAGTCAGAGCTGGGAGTTGAGTCTTAGCGATCTGATGTGCCAATGTTTATATGAGCCACCAGAAGCATTCTGTGATGCTAGGGGCTTCATTGTAAATAAGAAAATCATTTCATGAACTTCAACTGCTGTCCCAAGACCCTGAGCTTGAATTCTGCCATCTTGCTCTTGGTTTGCAACATGTAATATTACTCTTCCCACAGAACTGATCAGAAAAGGCCTTGGTTTTCAGTTTCATTCTTTATGCTGCTTACAGTGTCTTTACAGTAGCCACATGCATTCAGAATCTGCTCAATCAAACCAAGAAGCCTGAAGAAATCTCTTGAGCAACAAGTGTTAGGTTTGTACAATCAGTTTCTGAGTATTTCTGCTGGCCCCGAAGGAGAAAGCCCTTTCCCCTTTCTCTTCATTTCTTATATCACTTCTCCCTGCTTCAGGATGTATTTGAGCTCTCAGAGTCCCTTCTTGGGCAGCTGGTAGAGGCTCATCCTGTGAAGATCACCTGGGTCCCTGGCAGTAAGGAAATCCCCAGTAAAAACCCCTAGCAATAAGGAAATCAGTAGTGATGGAAAAAACCCAAGCCAGTAGCATTCTGCCTCAGATATAAATCTACAGCATTATAATCTACATGGTCAGCTAATACCTGATCTGCTTGCCCACTATTCCCTGGAAGTGTATTTTAAGAATTCTAACTCTATTTACTTCTCTCTGTGTTCTAGACTGGTGAATTCTTCTCACTTTCTGCAACACCAGCGTCAGTTGGTCGCTTTCCACAGCACATCCTTGTGAAGATGTTTACTTAAGTGTTAGCCAGATGACAGTCTCAAGTGTCGACTTTCTTAGGAATACTGGCTTGTTGGTAGTTCTCCCAAGAGGAAAGGCATGAGCATTTCATACAACCCTGAGGTCTAGCTCCCTTGATTCTTTCAGCACTTAATGTTTAGCCTTACAAAAACTAGGGTCTGACTACCTTCTAGTATGAAATTGAAGCTGTTTTGTGCAAATGTGTGTTCACATGCAAAAATCTGCTAACATTCATAACCATAGTACAATTGCTAAACTCAGAAAATATAACATACAATATTATTATCTAATCCATAGTTCATAGTTTCCCAAATGCCATAATAATGTGCTTTTTTGTGGTTTGCTTCTCTGTTCTTGTCCAGATTCCAATCTAAGACTGTGCATGGAATCCAGATGTCATGTATCCTGGTCATCTTTAATCGGGGCCAGTTTCTCAGCCTTTATTTTCTTGCATGACACTGACATCTCTGAAGGATACAGACAAATTATTTTGCAGGATGTCCCTCACAGAAGTTGTGTCTGATATTTGTTCATGACTAGATTCAGGCTATGAATTTCTGGTTATGCATTTTTAGCACATCCTAAAAGTGATTGTGTCATTCTCAGTATATCACACAAAAGGTACATGATGCTGACTTGCCGCGTTACTGGGGATGACCATTCTCTTTGGAAATACTGAAATGTTTAAGAATAAATGTAGGCAACTTATTCTCAAATGGTTCAGAAAAAATAATATGAAGCAAGGACAGGGAGAGATGGAGGAAGGGAAACAGAGAGAGAGAAAGAGAGAATAATATAAATGTGACAAAATGTTAATAGTTGATAGCTAAATCTGGCCCAAGAGTACTCTGGATTTCTTTTTAGCTTCATTCAAGTGTCCTCTCTATGTTTGAAATCGTTTTAAAACAATTTTTTAAATCTGGCAGATTAGAGGCTATCTCCAGTGTGTGTACATTGCTCTGACTGTTGACAGCAGAATTAGTTAGGGGTACAGCCTGCTCTTTTTTAGGGAATACACTTTGATAAGCTTTGTAGCAATCAAAAGACATGTCTTGATCTAGAGGTTACAGATTGACTCAGAGAGGAACTAAATTGCTCTGCACAGTACAATGGAAGGGAGATGATCTTGGGTGGCGTCATTTGCACTGTTACCTGACTTCAGGCTTTCACTGACCACTGTGGAAAGAGAATGCTGTGGTGGATAGAAGTGGCTCTCACAGAGATGAGGAATAGGTTCCAGATTAGGACAGAATGTCTGGCCCTAAAGAAGATGTGGCCAATAAGGGGCTTTCATGTTCGTGGTGATGATCTTAGAGAACAGGGATACAAAGTCGTGATTGCCAATTTTCCCTTTCCTATATTGTAATCCCTTGGTGTTGTTTGCATATTGCTAGTAAAGTTGATTTGCAAACACAACACAGCATAGGCTTTGAATGAATGGTTACCTTGGGGGATAAGGCAGACACTGCTCAATGGGTGAAGTAGATCAGAATGGGCTGAGGCAGCAAGGGGGAGTACTAATGATGAGATGTCCAGAGATGACCCAGAGGAATAGCAAGAGACAACCAGGATCAACAGTCTAGAAATCCTTGGAAATACTAAGGAAAGATACTAGGCCTTCAGAAAGTCTCAGGTTTGAATTGTAGTGATTTAGATATTGAAGGGAGGAAGACGGCACCCTGGAGAACTTGATTACATGCAAGAAAGCAGAGTCTGTTTGCGATCTATGAACTACATGCAATTAAAGTTTTAAAGTATATTTCAATAGTTTACTAGAGTTCAGAAAAGAAGATTGGTGTGCCTACCTTTTACTGCAGTTATCATTAGAATAAGCAAAGTCAGACATTGCAAATGAGGTGGATCAAGAAAGAGATGTTTCCATGTGTTGTGATTTCAAGGTTTGCTAATTATGAACTATGTGTAAAAGTACAGATGTAATGATATTTATTTTATTTTAATGCAGTGAGATTATTATTTTGTAGTTATCTGTGAGACTGGTGGAAATGCTTTTGGAGACTGAGTATCTCAGTAGTTTAAGAATGCTAAGAAACTCAGTCTGTGAGATTTCAAATGAATCACAAAGGTATTGCTTTCTCATTGATGTGAGAAGACACCTGCACACATTAAATCTGAAACTAGAAGCATAAAGTATGAATACTTTTCTCAGTTCAAGGAAGTGAAGATATCCAGACTCAAGCCAGACTTGTACATAATTAAGGGACTGCATTTATTTTCCTCACTAAACTTCACAGGTCTCAATGGATTAACAATTTTGAACAAAAGCAAATATTTTGGTGGAAATAAAGACATGATTTTTTTAAAAAAGACAACTTTGAATAAATTTAAAATTTTCATTTGCTTTTGAAATTTAAATATATGAAGGTACTTCAGGGACCTGCATTGTGGCGCAGTGGGTTAAGCCACCACCGGAGACACTGACCTTGGCATCCCATATTGGAGCAACAGTTGGAAGTATGGGGTCCTTGTTGCTTTATTTTGGATCCAGCTCCCTGCTAATGCTCCTGGTAAAGTGGTAGAGGATTGGGACCGGCGCTATGGCATAGAGGGTAAAGCTGCCGCCTTGCAGTGCTGGCATCCCATATGGGTACCGGCTGCTCCACTTCCAATCTAGCTCTCTGCTATGGCCTGGGAAAGCAGTAGAAGATGGCCCAAGTCCCTGGGCCCCTGCACTCATGTGGGCGACCCAGAAGAAGCTCCTGGCTCCAGGCTTTGGATTGGTGCAGCTCCGGCTGTTGGCGGCCAATTGGGGAGTGAACTAGCGGATGGAAGACCTCTCTCTCTCTCTGCCTCTCCTTCTCTCTATGAGTAACTCTGACTTTCAAATTAATAAATAAATCTTTTTTTTATTTGACAGAGTTATAGACAGTGAGAGAGAGAGACAGAGAGAAAGGTCTTCCTTCCATTGGTTCACTCTCCAAATGACCGCTACGGCCGGCGCTGGGCCGATCCGAAGCCAGGAGCCAGGTGCTTCCTCCTGGTCTCCCACGCAGGTACAGGGGCCCAAGCACTTGGGCCATCCTCCACTGCACGCCCGGGCCACACCAGAGAGCTGGACTGGAAGAGGAGCAACCGGAACTAGAACCGGTGCCCATATGGGATGTCGGCGCCACAGGCAGAGGATTAACCAAGTGAGCCATGGCGCCGGCCCCTAAATAAATCTTAAAAAAAAAAAAAAAAAAAAAAAAAAAAAAAAAAAAAAAAGCAGTGGAGGATGGCCCGAGCACCTGGGCCCATGCCAACCATGTGGGAGACCAGATGGAGTTTCAGACTCCTGGCTTCAGCCTGGTTTCAGCCACAGTCATTGCAACCATTTGGGGATGTGAAACAGCATATGGAAAATCAGAGATCACTCTCTCTCTTTCTCTCTCTCTCTCTCTCTCTCTCTCTGTTGTTCTGCCTTTCAAATAAATAAAATAAATCTTTAAAAAATTGAGTACTTCAAAAGCTAATAGAAAATGAAATTAAAAGTCAGGTTTATTTTGATGCCAAAAATATTTGAAGGGTGGATATTTGGTTAAGATGTCACTTGGGGTGTCAGAATCGCGTATTACAGCACCTGAGTTCGAGTTTCAGCTCTGTTTCCAATTCAGCTTCCTGATGAGGCATACTCTGGGAGGCAAGAGATGATGGCTCAAGTAGTTGGGTCCCTGTCACCCATGTGGTATACCTGCCTTGACTTCCTGCCCCTGGCTCTGGCCTGGCCCAGTCCTGGTTGTTGCAGGCATTTGGGGGAGTGAACCAGTGAATGAATGATCTTTCTCTTTCTCTCTCTGACTTTATACTTATCAGTAAGTAAAAATTAATAAAGAAATTTAAAAAGAATACTGCTTTAAAGATATTTGAAATCCATGGATAGTTTTTTTCATAGTGTGCATTTCCCATGAATTTTTGGAGTTCTTATATGTTTATAACTATATACTTAGGTAAATATCAGTGCCTTTAGTGTGGATCAGTTTTTAAAGTACAGATTGGACTTAAAAATGAAACATGTCCTTCAAAATTGGCAAAGTGTCCATGAGATATGGTACACACATAATCATAGATTCCCCCAACTCTCATGAAATATCTAGCAATATGGCTCCAAAATGAGCAATGCTTGGGTCTCAGGTAATTGCACAGAATCACTATCATTGATAAAACAAATGAAATCAAAGAGGCACCATGATCAATGCAAACCCAGAGTCAAAAGGTGGTGCTCTCTGGCTGTCTCAACTCTGCATTTCCCCAGAACAGTTTATTAAATGCCAATAGAGCAGTCACTGTTTAAACACTTTTCTCAGGGGCCAGCATGGCACAGGTAGCTAAGCCACTACTAGCAATGCCAACATCCCATATTGGAGTGCCAGTTCAGGTACCCACTACTCTGCTTTTGATTCACCTTCCTGTTGACTGTTCCTCGGGAGGCAGTGGATGATGGCCTAAGTGTTTGGACCCCTGTCACCCATGTGGGAGACCTGGATGCAGTTACTGGCTCCTGGGTTTGGTTTGGACCAGTCCTGGCTATTGTGGACTTTTGGAGAATGAACCAGCAGATGGAAGATCTCTGTCTGCCTGTCTGTCTTTCCCTTTCTCTCTGATGCTCTACCTTTCAAATAGATAAATCTTGAAAATATAAAATATAAAAATAAAAATTTTCTCAATTCACTTCTCTGCTGCCTCCCAATACACAAGAGTACTTTTAGAAGTTTGTAGAAAAATAAAATTTAAAAAATTAAGTTTGGTGCAAAAAAGTTGAAATTCATGCAATTTTTTTCATGCTACACATGTTTCATGAACTTCTGAAGATCCCTTAAATAAAATGAAAAGCACAAATACTAGCTCTCTCAAACTTCCCGAACTTTTCTTCCAACTAGCCTTACAAATATCTTCTAGTGGAGGAAGGAGGTAAACTTTTGTTGGGAAAGCTTTTTCATTTTATTTTAAAAACAATAATAATCAAATCAGGGATGATGCAATAATGGTGGTGTAATAGACTGAATTACACACCCCCTTCCATTCATGTTGAAGCCCTAATAAAAAATAAGAGAGATATCCAGAGTCCTTCTTTTTGCTAAATATCGCAAGGAGGCCAAATCTGGTCATTTATCCAGTATTACCGATGTATTAAGAAAATATAGGCCGGCGCCGCGGCTCACTAGGCTAATCCTCCGCCTTGCGGCGCCAGCACACCGGGTTCTAGTCCCGGTCGGGGCACCGATCCTGTCCCGGTTGCCCCTCTTCCAGGCCAGCTCTCTGCTGTGGTCAGGGAGTGCAGTGGAGGATGGCCCAAGGTCCTTGGGCCCTGCACCCCATGGGAGACCAGGAGAAGCACCTGGCTCCTGCCATCGGATCAGCGCGGTGCGCCGGCCGCAGCGCGCCTACCACGGCGCCGTTGGAGGGTGAACCAACGGCAAAAGGAAGACCTTTCTCTCTGTCTCTCTCTCACTGTCCACTCTGCCTGTCAAAAATTAAAAAAAAAAGAAAATATAACCATTATTGTATTTCTTTGCTAAAACAAAGGATAACAGTACTAGGACATTTGTTGTTGAGTTGCTTAAGAACTCAGGAGCCACAGATAATCCCCTAAAGAAGGAGTAGTCAAGAAAGATTAAGGTAATTTCATTGTACTCAAACAAAGAGTGTGTGTGTGGGGGGGAAACATTAGGTCAAGCTCTGAGAATAGTGAAGGGGCCCACACTGCAGCATATCAGGTAGAGCCGCTGCCTGCAGTGCTGCCATCCTGTATGGTGCCAGTTCAATTCCCAGCTGCTTCACTTCCAATCCAGCTCCCTGCTATGGCCTGGGAAAGCAGTAGAAGATGGCCCAAATCTTTGGGCCCCTGCACTCATGTGGGCGACCCAGAAGAAGCTTCTGGCTCCTGGCTTCAGATCGGCACAGCTCCGGCCGTTGCGGCCAATTGGGGAGTGAAGCAGCAGATGGAAAACATCTCTCTCTCTCTGCCTCTCCTTCTCTCTCTGTGTAACTGTGACTTTCAAATAAATAAATAAATCTTTTTTAAAAAAGAGAATAGTGAAAATTGAATAAGAAAAATATCTACTTCATTTCTTCCATTTTTAGTCACTGTGTTTCTTTAACTTATATATCCTATTTTAATACAGCTTACTTTACCTTTATTTACACAGATTCCAACTGCATTAATCCTATTAGTGGAAGTATGGCTGCATGAACCAGGCACCCACATTTAGGTGGTGGCATCAACACTCTCTTGAAGGCCCCACTATCTGCACCTCTGTGGATTTCTCAGCACATTGCTTGTCTCACTCAGCACAATTAGAGAGAGAGAGAGAGAGGTCTTCCTTTTCCGTTGGTTCACCCCCCCGGAGCCAGGTGCCTCCTCCTGGTCTCCCATGTGGGTGCAGGGCCCAAGCAACTGGGCCATCCTCCACTGCCTTCCTGGGCCCCAGCAGAGAGTTGGACTGGAAGAGGAGCAACCGGGACAGAATCCAGCACCCCAGCCGAGACTAGAACCCGGGGTGCCGGCGCCGCAGGTGGAAGATTAGCCTAATGAGCCACGGCGCCAATGTAGATACAATTCTAAGAACATAATTATGTTCCCTTCCTCCCTTCCCTCCCCCTCTCTTGTACTTCCTTCTCTATTTATTTTCTCCTCCTCCTCCTTATCCTCCTCCTCCTCCTCTTTCTCCTTCTTCTTCTTCTTCTTCTTTTTTAGTTTTTGATATAACAATGCCTTGGTTGGGCCAGCGCTGTGGCGCAGTGGGTTAATGCCCTGGCCTGAAGTGCCGGCATCCCATATGGGCACCGGTTCTAGTCCCGGCTGCTCCTCTTCTGATCCAGATCTCTGCTGTGGCCTGGGATAGCAGTAGAAGATGGCCCAAGTCCTTGAGGCTCTGCACCCATGTGGGAGACCTGGAGGAAGCTCCTGGCTCCTGGCTTCGGATTGGCGCAGCTCCGGCCGTTGCAGCCATTTGGGGAATGAACCATCAGATGGAAGACCTCTCTCTCTGTCTCTGCCTCTCTCTGTAGCTCTTTCAAAATAAATAAAATAAATCTTAAAAAAAAAAAAAACAGTGCCTTGAAGAATTGACAGGAAGTTTGGGGAAACAGGAGTAGAAAAGGAATAAGAACAGAGGGGGAGCTGGCATATCAGAAAACCACAGTGATGTCCCAAGAAACATTTGGGTGAAGGGCAGTAGAATGAATTCTAAACTCCCCGAATTCTTCCTATCACCACTACCAAATACACATTTCTGGGAGCATTTCATTATGTTTGTGCACTTGCTTCAGCTACCAGGGACCAAAGACAATAAGTATTTTAGCAATTCATCTTCAGATACAGTGGTGGATTCCCCAAGTATAAGCAGGTGGGCAGCTAAAGACTGACACTTTTCCAGAGCAGAACCTATGAAAAATATAGGGGCCAGCATTGTGGTGCAGTGGGTAAGCTGCACCCAGCTATTCTGCATCTGACCCAGCTTCCTGCTAATGCCCCTGGGAAAGCAATCGATGATGTGTCATGTACTTGGGCCCCTGCCCATGGGAGACCCAGATGGAATTCCTGGCTCCTGGCTTTGGCCTGGCTCAGTCCTAGCTGTTACAGCCATTTGGGAAGTGAATCAGTGGATGAAAGATCTATTGCTCTATCTCTTCCTCTCTGTTTCTCTCTCATTCTGCTTTCAAATAAATAAAATAAAGAAAAACTAAAAATAGTTCTACTATTTGATCCAGCTATCCCCCTTCTGGGTCAATATCCTAAGGAAATAAAATCGCATATGAAAGAGATACCTGCACTCTCATGTTCATTGCAGCACTAGTCATAATTGTTAAGATATGGAATCAACCTAGGTGTTGATAGAATGGATAAAGAAATATATATAATATGTATATATGCACAATAGTGTATTACTCTTCTGTTAAAAAAAGAACAAAATTCTGACATTTGCAGCAAAATGGATGAAACTGGGAGATCACTATGTTCACTGATGTAAGCCAGACACACAAAGATAAATACCACATGATCTCTCTCATAAGTAAAAGCTAAATAATAATAATAATAATAATAATAATAGAATGTATTCAGTCCTAATTTAAATTATTGATCACTAGTAAGGGGAGAAGGATAGGGTGGGGGAGTAGGATAGGGAGAAATTGAACAATGGGCCCTAAAACACAGTAACATGAATGTAGGTTCTGTTTTTTTGAAGCACAGTGGAGTGATGTACTATATTATGTATAAAGAACTGAAAGAGTGAAGCTTAGGTAGGCTCCAAACAAAAAGAAAATATATGGAAAGGTTGATTGACTGGTACGGTTGGTTTAAGCTCTGCATGCATTGAAAAGTTGAGCTGTATCTCTTAAAAATGTGAAAGTATTACATGATTATCTAAAATTTTTAAATAAAATTGAAAAAAAATATTTACAGAAATTCCACTATCTTCTCTGCCTCCCCTCAGCACTCCAACCCCTCAGGCAGTACATGTGCCCCTCTCACAGAGGTTGAAAGGAAAGTGGGTTTCAGCTAAAAATACAAACAGCATAGACAAGGGTGTGCTATAAAATATTTAGCAACCTCTCTGTGTCTAGGGAGGCAGCTCTGATTTGTAGCATTTACCAGTTTCTGTAGTGTAAATACTCCTACCATGGTGAGTTTCAAAGCTGTTCATGCTTAATAGTCAGCTTACAAAATTTCTGAAAAATTGAAAATTAGCTTTTGTGAATCATTATAAGATGGCTTCAGTATAACACTGAGTACATAAGAGCAAGATAAGGTCCAGGATATAAGAAAAAAAGGGTAAAATTTCTGAAAGGTATTTGTAAAAAGAAAAAGGACAAAGATTTTTAAAAAGCAAAAAAAAAAGTCAGTGAGTCAGTTTCAAGGCCCATTAAGTGATCAGTTCTGAGAAATGATCAAGAGAAAAACACCCTAAAATAAATGAAATGAGAGCATTCCTTGAAACAATCAGAGAAAGTAATCCAGCATTTTGGTTGAAATAATTCATTTAAACATGTTTTGGAAAATATTTTGGTGGGGAGGATGAATATATTTATCATCTAGTGCTACAAAATGTTGCATGAAAACAAATTCAGATGATTGTGGCTCAAAATATTAATCATCTTTTTTTTAAAAAAAAGACATTAATTTATTTATTTGAAAGGTACAGCCACAGAGAGGAACACATACACACACACACACAGATGACAGAAAGAGAGAGAGAGAGACAACAGAAAGAGAGAGAGAGGGAGAGTAGAGACCAAGACCAGAAACAGATCTTCAATCTAATGGTTTACTTTCCAAATGGCTGCAACAGCTGGCACTAGGTGAAGTCAAAGCCAGGAGCCAGGAACTCCATCTGGGTCTCCTGTGTGTGTGTTAGGGGCCCAAGCACTTGGACCATCATCTGCTGCTTCCAAGGCACATTACCAGGAACGTGGATTGGAAGTGGAGCCCCTGGAACTCGAACCAGCAGTCTGATATGGGACATGGGCATCCCATGTGGCAGCATAACTCACTGAAACACAATGTCCATGTTAATCATTTATTATTACTCCTAGGACTGTGGGTTGTCTGGGTGGATCTTTTGACCTTCAACAAGCTCATTTAGTGTATCTGTTGTCATTTTGGATCTAGTAGGTAGCTGTGTTGATCTTGCCTTGTTGATCTTGTCTTCGATATGTTTGAAAAGCATCTGACTCTTGGCTGGTTTAGAATAGCCTAAGTTCTTCTCCATGAGTTTCTACTACCCTTCGAACAAGCCAAACTGTCATGATGAGGCAAATGTACAAGGATGAGCAAGCCAAATCATACAAAAACAAACAAACAAACAAACAAACAAAAACAAGGGGTAATGTATATTGGCATTTCAAATCTCTGCTTGCAAATTTAGCTCATGACTGAAAATATTTTACTGAAATTAAATACCAGCTTTAAGACTGAAATTTGGCTGGCGCCATGGTTCAACAGGCTAATCCTCCGCCTTGCAGCACCGGCACCCCAGGTTCTAGTCCCGGTTGGGGTGCCGGATTCTACCCCGGTTGCCCCTCTTCCAGGCCAGCTCTCTGCTATGGCCCGGGAAGGCAGTGGAGGATGGACCAAGTCCTTGGGCCCTGCACCCGCATGGGAGACCAGGAGAAGCACCTGGCTCCTGGCTTCGAATGAGCGGGATGCGCCAGCCGCAGCGGCCATTGGAGGGTGAACCAACAGCAAAAAGGAAGACCTTTCTCTCTGTCTCTCTCTCTCTCTCACTATCCACTCTGCCTGTCAAAAAAAAAAAAAAAAAAAACACAAAAGACTGAAATTTGTTCTTTAATTTTTTGTTTAAAAACTAAACAGCCTTGGCCGGCACCGTGGCTTAACAGGCTAATCCTCCGCCTGGCTCCTGCCATCGGAACAGCGCGGTGCGCCGGCTGCAGCGCGCCTACCGCAGCGCGCCTACCGCGGCGGCCATTGGAGGGTGAACCAACGGCAAAAAGGAGGACCTTTCTCTCTGTCTCCCTCTACTGTCCACTCTGCCTGTCAAAAATTAAAAAAAAAATAAAAAATAAATAAATAAAAATTAAAAAAAAAACTAAACAGCCAATCAAGAAAATAAAACATTATTGAACAGTTATTAGTCACTGGCCAGTTAGTTTCATAAAATATTACAGCAGTGCTGTGGTCTGATTGTGTCTCCCTAAAATCAACAGGTTGAAATCCTAATTCCCTAGGTGATGGTATTAGGAGGTAGGGCCTCTGGGGGTGACTCGGACATGGACGTGGAGCCCTCATTTATGGGATTAGTGCTCTTATAAGAGAGACTTCAGAGAGCTGTGTTATCCTTTCCACCATGGGAAGACACACAAGAAGGTGCCATCTAAGAACCTGGAAACGGGCCCTCACCAGACACCAAAACTGCCTTCAAAGTGAATTTGGGCTTTCCAGGCTCCAGAACTGTGAGATATACGTTTCTGTTGATTATACTTGTCCAGTTTATGGTATTTTGATATAGCTGTCTAAATAGACTAGAATTGGACTGTAAACAAAGGAACACAATCCAAATTGTTAAGTAAACATAAAAACTGTTGAATATATGATTGAGCTTTTTCTCCTTTTTGTAGTAATTTTTTAATTTTTCAAAATTTATTTATATATTATATAAAGTTCAGGAAAAGAATATTAAATGTAAAAACAAAACAAAATCCTGTCCCTGCATCACATTTACCAACATTCCATCGGCTAAAATAAGTCATCTAGCTGATGACTCAGAGCTCTACAAAATCAGAAACAAGATGTGGATAGAGGGAAGCCATTACTTGGTACCATTAATGAAATCAATCTTGTGGAAGCCGTGACGAACATGACAGAGATGATCCTCCCATTCTTCATGGATCTCATAGCATAGTGGATGTTGCAGACATGTTCATTAGGCAGTTAGCATACAGTGTGCTAAGTGGCATAATGGGGAAGTTTGTAGTGTAATCGATCTATACTCAACAATTCATGGTAACTATTTGTTCAATGGTTTCAATGTTCAAATCAGCCTGTGTACGGAATAAAAAATGGCTTTTACAGTCCATTTTAATTCAATCTATTAGAAAATTCATATAGCCTATGAAATATTTTAGTCTCTCGGGAGGGAAGAGTTTTTTTTTCATGATAGACAATTTTTGTGAACTTTTTGAAGACCCCTGTCATGCCCAACTGATTTTACTTTTCTCACCTGTCTCCCAGAATACTGACTTATTTACTTATATGGGCTTGTCTTCTAGGCTACTAACTTACTTATTGACATGAACTGAATTGTATTCTCTCCCTCCTTCCACTCCCAATTCATAAGTTGAAGTATTAATCTTTAATATGACTATATTTGGAAACAGGATTCTTAGGAAGTAATTAAGGTTAAATGAGATTACAATGGCTGGGTCTGCACCTAATAGATTGGTGGTCTTATAAGAAGAAGAGAGAGAACACTTAGCAAGGGCCATGTGAGAGCAGAGCTACAAGGTGGCCACGAGCAAGGCAAGAAGAGAACCCAAACTAGAAATTGACCATGCTAGCACCATATCCTGGGACTTCCAGGCTCCCCAGCTGGGAGAAATGAGTTTCTGTTGTTTCAGCCACCTAGTCCATGGCATTTTGTTATGACAGCCAGAGCTAACACGTGTATCCGTGCTTAACACATCTTAAGAGTTCCACTGCATCCCACTTTTTTTAAATTTTATCTTCTACAGTAGAATTGAATAGTCTCAAACAATACAGCAAATAGGCATGACAGCACCACCTTGAGATAGGATAGTGAGGTGAATTAGATAAGAACAGAGTAGAGAACAATGGTAAGTGAGACAAATGGGAAGATTCAGAAGTAATATTGGAAATTGTTCACTGAGAAATAAGCTGGAATAGGGCTGATAGACATAAAGGAGTCAAGGCTGACCTCTGGTTTCTGGTTTACAATGGTATCTGAGTTACAATGGTAGTACCATCCCTTGGAATAAATGCACAGAAAAGGCAACCAGTATGTGGAGAAAGAGAATGAATTCACCTTGCATGGGATTGGGTGTCTGCAAGGGGACGTGTAGGCTGGTTAGTCTGGATGTACAAATGTGGAGCTCACTAACAAGATACAGGTGCAGGGGCTCTGTCCTGTCTGACTCACTTACTTTATCAATAAGAAGTAGGTAAATACAGTCAGGGGGTAATGCAGCAGTCGGAAAGGAGGAGGCCCAGGGACAAATACTATTTGAAGATCTTGCTTTGTAGAGCTGCAGAAAAGTCTGAGATGGAGAAGTGAGGCAGTCAGAGAATGCAAACCTGGAACTGTGGGTTGGGGAGGAACTTGAGTTTAAGGTACAAGTCATGCGATGCCAAAGTTTAAGTACAAAACAAGCTGATAAGTTAGCCCTTGGGTAGGCAAGGGGAAGTTAATTGTCACCTCTGGAAGGGATTTCACTAGAAAGCAATGAGGAGAGTGAGATGCTATGGGTTGAGATGAGGAAGTTAGTTACCTCAAAATAACTAAAGCTTGGGGCTGGCACTGTGGCACAGTGGGTTAAAGCCCTAGCCTGAAGCACCAAATTTCATATGGCTGCCGGTTCTAGCCCCAGCTGCTCCTCTTCTGATCCCGCTCTCTGCTATGGCCTGGGATAGCAGTGGAAGATGGCCCAGGTCCTTGGGCCCCTGCACCCATGTAGGAGACCCGGAAGAAGCCCCTGGCTCCTGGCTTGGGATTGGCCCAGCTCCGGCTGCTGTGGCCATCTGGGGAGTGAACCAGTGGATGGAAGACCTCTCTCTCTCTTTCTGTCTTTACCTCTCTCTGTAACTCTTTCAAATAAATAAAATAAAGCTTAAAAATAACTAAGGCTGTTAAGGAAGAGAGAGCATGGTTGGCATCAAGAAGACAAGAAGGATTTGGTTTCTTTTTGTTTTTAAATGGGAGCTTATAAACGTTGAGAAGAAGTTAGGACAAGGGAGAGGGTAAACATGGAACACCTTGGGTAGGGTGAGTTTTCCTAGAACAGGGAGAAAGAAGTGGAATTAGGCAGGACAAAGGTCTTCTCTTGTAAAAGAGGGGAAAGAGGGAGCAGATGCAGGAGGGTTTGTAGGGCTGGCGCTGGATGGGTGAGGGACTTCCTCTTTGTGGTTTCCATTTTCGTTATGAAAGGGAAGACAAGGTCATCTGTTGAAAGTGAAGTAGTGGTAGATATTTCAAGAAAACAAGACAGTCTGCAATACTGTATCTGCTGTTCTGAAGGGTAGACTTTAGTGTAGAAACAGAAAATGATTCCCAGGCCAAATAAGGACCTGGTTGAACCTGGAGATGCTTAATCAGCAGTGGCATTGAGTCTTCAAGCTTCCCTTTCCTACCCACGTGCTAGTGTAGAGTTGATCAGGGTTGGCTTCTGCCTGGTGGGCAGTAAAGAAGGCCACAACATGTTGGAATTTGGGATATAGGCAAGAAAGCCACTGAGGGGTGCCTGGTGGAATCTCAAGTGATAGAACACCACAAAGTGAACACAGAAGGAAACAAAGCCAAAGGATCAAAATGAAACTAAAGGTCTTGATGGGTTGCCGGACAGCCACCTTGTGTGTGAGTGAATGAGGTAGCCACAAGAGCAGGACCAGCAGGGTGGGTGTCTGAGACAGAGACGGTAAAGATGGCACATTTCTGAGAAATAATGGGGTTCAGAGTATGGCTGTGGGGGGGACATGAAGATCTTTGAATGAGGAGGCCAAGGGCGTGTAAGGCTGAGTGGTAGCTCCACTGAAGTCACTGGAAAGAAGGCAAGTATTAACGTGACACTGGGCTGTACTACATTCAGTGCACGAGTTCTCAGTACAGCGACTGGGAGGTCAATGCATGACCTCAAATAGGACGGGTAGAGGGAGCCACTGCCGGGTGGCTCCCATCTCATAGGAGCACAGGGATTTGCATGTAGGAGGAGTGAAAGTCAAGAAGTGTCGGAGAGGAGCTGGGGCCATGGTACCACCGATTCCCAGTCTTATAGCCGCTACATGGGAGAGAAATACCTGGTGTAGCTGGGCAGTCTGTAGGCCAATCGGTCTTAAGAGAGGAGAGGAGGATGGAGTAGAGGTGGTTAACCATTGGATGAGAAATACATACATTCAGTGGAAAAGGCTTTTTACGGATGGGGAAGCAGGAGGTCAGTGGAGCCCAGGTGTTTGCCCAGATGAATTAGGAGATTATGGAAGAGATTGGATAATTGGAAGAACTGACCTCAATTGATCTTATTCCCTCTTCCTCTCAAGAGGCTCTCAAACATATTTTTAAAAGATTTATTGGCCGGTGCTGCAGCTCACTAGGCTACTCCTCTGCCTGTGGCGCCTGCACACCGGGTTCTAGTCCCAGTTGGGGCACTGGATTCTGTCCCGGTTGCTCCTCTTCCAGGCCAGCTCTCTGCTGTGGCCTGGGAGTGCAGTGGAGGATGGCCCAGGTCCTTGGGCCCTGCACCCCATGGGAGACCAGGAGAAGCACCTGGCTTCCTGGCTTTAGATCAGTGCAGTGTACCGGCCACAGCGCGCTGGCCGCAGCAGCCACTGGGGGGTGAAGCAACGGAAAAGGAAGACCTGTCTCTCTCTCTCTCTCTCTCTCACTGTCCACTCTGCCCGTCAAAAATTTTTTTAAAAGATTTATTTATTTATTTATTTATTTATTTGAAAAGCAGAGTGATGGAGAGGAAGAAGGGAAACAGAGACAGAGAGATAGATCCCTTCCATCTGCTGATTCATTCCCTAGATGATTGAAACAGCCAGGTCTGGGCCAGGTTGAAGCCAGGACTCACAAACTCCATCTGGCTCTCCCACCTGGGTGGCAGAGGCTCAAATACTTGAGCCATCAACTGCTGCCTTCCCAGGTGCATTAGCAGGGAGTTGGCTCAGAGGCAGAGTAGCCAGGACTCAAACTGGTGCTCTGATATGGGAAGCCAGCGTTGCAAAGTGGTGGTTTATCCCACTGTGCCACAATGCCAGCTCCCCTCAAATATATTTTGACAGTTTCTTGGTTCCTTCTATTCCAATTAAGCACACAATATTTTCCAAACTTTCAAGATGGCTCAGTAGCTAAATCTCGTCCCATTTCACTTGCCCTCTTTTAGTTGCTGTTACAGAGAATTTGACTCCAGACTCCTTCACTTACCAGCTGAATGCCCTTGGTCAATCTACTTAGCCTCTCTTAATCTCTGTCTTATCATCTGAATAACTGGAGAGAGGGATGAATAGCAACCTCGCTGGGTTGATGAGAGGAGTAACAGCACACAACACACAGAACTAGGTACTGGACAGATGGCATCAGCACAATGCATGGGAATTTACCTCACTTTTAATATGTGGTACACAGAACTGAGAACATGCTCTAGGTGTGGTCTGACTGGCCATGAATGAAGAAATCTTGACTTCTTGTGGTATGGAGAACACATGTCTATGGTGCAATCTCAGACTAATTGTGCCACCCTTTCAAAGACTTGCCTTGCAGGGGGCCGGCACTGTGGCTTAGCAGGTAAAGCCATGGCCTGCAGCACTGGCATCCCACATGGGCGCCGGTTTTAGTCTCGGCTGCTCCACTTCTGATCCAACTCCCTGCTAATGCACCTGGGAAAGCAGCGAAGATGGCCCAAGTGCTTGTGCCCCTGTACCCACATGGAAAACGCAGAAGAAGCTCCTGGCTTCGGATCGGCACAGCTCCAGCGGTTGCAGCCATCTAGGGAGTGAACCAGCAGATGGAAGACCTCTCTCTGCCTCTGCCTCTGCCTCTCTGTAACTCTGCCTTTCAAATCAATAAATAAATCTTTTAAAAAAAGAATGAAGGATTGTGCTTATTTGCAAGGGCTGTCATAACACGGTATATCAGTCTGGGTGACTTAAACAACAGAAAATAATTTTATTGCAGCTCTGAAGGTTACAAGTCCAAGAACAAGGTTTAGGCAGATTTGGATTAATTATTTTTTACATTTTTTATTTTTATTTTTTAAACATTAATAGCTGCTTTTAAATTTTTTTAAAAAAATTTTATTTCATGTATACAGACTTCATACATTTCATAAATAAAAATGTAGGAACATAGTGATACTTCTCACCCTACCCTCCCTCCCACCCACACTCCAACCCTTCTTCCTCCTCCTTTTCCCATTCCCACTCTTCATTTTTCAAAGGTTAATTTTCAGTCTATACTCATAAGATTAACCCTATACTAAGTAAAGAGATCAACAAATATGATGCAAAAAATGCTGTTTTTCAGTAGTAAAGGCCTGTAAGTAATCACTGAATCTCAAAATGTTTGGTGTCATTCTGAGGCCTCTTTGATTTGGAGATGTCCACCTTTTGTCTTCAGAGAATGTTTCCTCTATGCATACGTGTCTATGTCCTAACATTCTCTTCTTATGCGAACACCAGTCATTAGATTGCAGCCCAATTTCATGACCTCATTTTAACTGCATTGTCCCTTTAAAGACCCTATTACCAAATATGAGCACATGCTGAGGTACTAAGGGTTAGGACTGTAACATCTGAATTTTGCAGGGATATGAGTCAACCCATAACAGTTGTGAATGAGAATTTCATCTTGTAAACCTTGAAAATTCTTCATGGCTTCTGGTCACATTTTTGACATATATTGAAAGCACACAAGAAAAGTTTTAATAAGGGAGAGAATATAAATTAAATTTCAGTAAAATATAACAAGGATAGGACCTGTTTATTGCAAAGGAGAAAAATCTGAAAAAAAAAATATTCACTAAGAGAAGAAGCAAAGAAAACATCCTCTTTACTGAAATAAAATGTAGGGTGAGAATTTGACCTAGAGATTAGGATACTAGTTAGGATATCTGAATCCCATATCAGAGTGCCTGGATTGAGTCCCAGCTCTGTCCTGATTCCAGATTGCTGCTAATGTGCATTCTAGGAGACAACAGAGGATGGCTCCAGTGATTAGCTCCCTGCCACTCATGTGAGAGACCCAGAACTAATCCCAGGCTTCAGCCTGGAGCAATTCCAGCTGTTGTAGGCATCCGGTGGATGGGAGCTATCTATCTGCTTATGTTTATATTTCTGACTAGCTCTCTCTCTCAAATAAATAAATAAAATACATTTTAAAAATAAAATGTAAAAAATATACCTGTTGAATTAAAAAAAAAGACAAACCAAAAAAAAATATGTGGCAAGATGGCCTTTTTCTATGTCTCAGGGCTGAGCTGCCATCTGCTTAATTTTTCTCCTTGGAAACACGAGGACCAATGTTTCTCTGGAGTTTCAGTCCTGGAAGAAGCCCTGCTAAAGAGAAGTAGGACTGCTGCCCTTCATATCGGTTCTGTGGATCTTTCATTGCAGTAACTAATAAAAACTTCTAGTTTGAAAGGTGAAATTTTTATTTACTATTGAAATGCATTACTTAAATTCATTTCAAATAATTAGTCATCCCCTACTTAAGAGTGAGTATAACATCAATGTACACATCAATGTACAATATGACTAATAATTGTGTGATTATCCATAAAGTGCCACCAGGATTAAGAAACAGAACATTGGAGCTGGCGTTGTGGTGGAGTGCATAAAGCTACTTGCCTGCAATGCTGGCATCTCATATGGACTCCGGTTTGAGTCCTAGCTGCTGTATTTACGATCCAGCTCCCTAATGAACAAGAAAAGCAGCAGAAGATGGCCTAAGTGTTTGGACACCTGCCACCCACGTGGGAGGCCAGGATGAAGCTCCCAGCTCCTGGTTTTGACCTGATGCAGACCTGGCCATGATGGCCATCTGGGGAGTGAACCAGAAGATGGAAGATCTCTCTCTCTCTCTCTCGATCTCGATCTCTGTTGCTCCCTCTCTCTCTGTAACTGTGACTTTCAAATAAATAAATAAATCTTTAAAAAAAAGAAACAGCATTATCTGCCCTCAAGAATCCCTCACTTTGTAAATCTCTTCTTTATCATAGTCCTCTCCCCCTTTCTTCCAAAGAAAACCATTTTTCTGGACCTTATGTAGTTATCAATTTCCATTTAGTTTTACCACCCTAAGCCATAGCATCCCTAAACCATAGCTCAGTTTTGCATTTACAGAATTTTATGTAAATGAAATCATATAGGAGACATATTTTCCTCTTGTCTTTTATGTTTGACTTATGTGAGATCCATCTACATCATTGCACATAGCTATGAATCACTCAGTTTTGTGCAGCATATGCAATACTCTCACTGCATACATATTTACCTCTTCTACTGTTGATGGCCATTTCAGTTACCCCTCGTGTCTGACTATTAGAAATAGCCTGCTCTGGAAAAAAGGGGAGATTTTCCTTTCTATCCAGATGAGACCTGGGTGAACAGAACTGTCAAAACATTGTTGACTGCAGCTATGGTAAGAATACATTTTAAATGGTGACACCCTACATTCATAAGTGTATGGAACTGAAACAAATATCTCCTCCCAAAATACTCGACATGTAAAAGCCATTATGGTATTTCCTTTTGTGTCCAATTCTAGCCTAATTTCTTTGTAAATAAATTCTGGTTGGGACACACTAAATTGACGTGGAATCAATGAATGATGCCTAACCACAGGTGGAGGAACTGTAGAACACAAGTGACAAGACACGCGATGCTGGGCTAGTGGGGCCCTTCCAGAACAAGCCTGCGGCAGTTTCCATGGCTACCCATCTTTCAGGCCAATAAAGTCAACCGTGCGGTGAAGCGAAACCCTCAAGGCGATGCGCTCCTCTCTGCCTCCCAGCTGGGAACGCAGCGCACAGGGACAGCAGGCAGCAGGCACGTGGCCTCTGTCGACAGGGCGCTCACAGGGAGACTAGGCCAGTCCTTGCAGGCCGCCCCCTGCCCCAGGAATGGCTTCTCCATGTGCCTCGCCCGGGCTGCATGCGAGCTGGCTGAGCCGCCACCCAGAGCAGCGTGCCCTCCTTCTGTGATGGGAGAACTGGCCCTTCCCTGTGGAGGGAAACCCTGGTGACTCAGAGCAGCCACACCCCGGCTCTGAATCTGGACAGGCGCCTCCAAACCCCCTTCCCGTTTCCCCAGACGCTGCCGGCCCACCAGGCTCGTGGGCCCAGCAGGTGGGGGCACCTCGCTCCCACAGGCCTCTGCCCCCGGGGCTCACCCGCCCATGTGGGTGCAGGGGAGCCCTGGCCCCGCGCTCTGGAGAGGGGACCCCAGCCTTTCCCTGCTCGGGAGAGCGCACCCCAGCCTTTGCCGTGTGCCACACCCAGTTGCCAGCTGTGCTGTGCTTTCTCTGCACACCCGTGAGCTGGGGGTGGCCAGGGGAGTGAGCTCTGGGACTTGTGAGTGAGGCCGGGCCTGCGGGGATGGCACCGCTCCTCTCTGAGCTGCTGAAGAACATGTGATGGCTTCCAGGACCTGGAGGGAGGGAGAGGCTCAACGCAAGGCTTTGAAAGTCAGGCGGCCTTGACTCAGTCCCGGCTCTCTCCCTCCCACCTCCACGACCTTGGCCAGCTTCTTAACCCGAGCAGGGAGCCCACGCGTATTACCGGTCCCTCTCAGCTGTTCTGGAGGCTGCGAGAGACCATGATGTGAGGCTCGGGACACCTGGCTGGCGGCAGGGGCTCAGGAGCAGCCGCTGTTATGCGTCCTGGTTGCTGTTCCCAGCTCGGGAAGGGGAGCTGGGAGAGGCCTAGGCAGGGGCCTCTGGATGCAGCGAAGTGCAGGCCGGACACCTGGGACCCAGAATACCTGACCCCGCCACGGGACCTGCTGGGACAGGCCAGCGCGGCTTGTCTGGCTCTCCTGTTGGCCACAGCCTGTGGACGGCGGTGCTGGCAGGAACTGCAGCCAGGACAGAGTCACGCCACCCCCCTGGCCTGCCAGGGATTGCAGTGGAGAGCGCTGGCAGGCCACTGACAATTTCCCTTTCCTCCACTTTAGTTTCACATTTAGTGGTCCGGTCTTTAGTTTTCCCGGCTTTGCAAGGTGGATCGTGTCGCCATTGCTGATAGGCGAGGTTCTACAAGGCACACATCTGAGGTGGTGGATAAACGCCCGATAGAGGTGGGGCAGGCAGTAGAGAGGAAGATAACTGAGGGAAAGAAACAGCCACAGAGTAGGGGAAAAGGGTGGACAATTGAAACTTGATCCTCTTCCAAGACAGGGCTAAGGCAGGGTCAAGCCTCTGAACCTGGCCTAGCACACATCGCCACCTGCTGGCCATGCAGAATATGACGACCCAGGGATCTGAAAACCACATTTGAAATGTAAATTAATGCTATAACTAGTACTCAAACAGTCCTTTACACTTTGTGTTGCTGTGTGGGTGCAAACTGTTGAAATCTTTACTTAATATATACTAAATTGATCTTCTGTATATAAAGATAATTGAAAATGAAAAAAAAACTTCGTTTTAAATTGGACATTGCATAGAAAATTAATCAATTTTTAAAAAATATCATGTAGGATCTCTCTCCTTAATGTGCTGTACATTGTGATTTAATACTACAACTAGTACTCCAACAGTATTTTTCACTTTGTGTTACTATGTGGGTGCAAACTGTTGAAATCTTTACTTAATATATACTAAATTGATCTTCTGTATATAAAGATAATTGAAAATAAATCTTGATGTGAATGGAATGGGAGAGGGAACAGGAGACGGGAGGGTTGCGGGTGGGAGGGAAGTTATGAGGGGGGGAAGCCACTGTAATCCAAAAGCTGTACTTTGGAAATTTATATTTATTAAATAAAGTTAAATATATATGTATATATATATACATATACATGTATATATATATATATATATATATAAAGAAAACCACATTTGTAAAGGGAGTGAACTGAAAGTTTAATTTTTTAAACTCTAAAAAATCACACGTGTATAAATGTGTCCTTGGGTATAATAACGATACAGCAGTAGAAATTTCATTAGAAGGTCAATGGGGACCAAGTATCCTTTTTTTTTACACCTGACTTTTACAGCAGAGACACTGCAACTATGCCCTCATTCGCACTTGTGGAAATTTGCACAGAAAGGTCACTCTGCAAGGAGCCAGGAGTGCTGGAAGTTCAACCCACGCAGATTAGCTGAGAGTACAATGCAGATATTTAGATTGTAAAGGAAGCAAAAAGTTGAATATAAGTTTCAAAGGTTTGAGAAATAAACAACTAGGGAAAGGAGTCAAATTAACAAAGGAGATCTGGAGACAATGCTATGTTTTCCCACGGGAATAGAATCCACAACTATTTACTGAGCGCCTACTATGTGTTCTCTACTCTGGTAGGCGTGGTGGGAGCTGCAAACCCAATACAGGATATCATCCCTGACCTCAAGGAGATCACACACAAATAAAACACGTATGGAGGAAGCCATCAGAAGGCAACACAGCATTGCATCGGATATGTGAATTGTGCAGGCTGGGGATTGGTGAGGAGCAGAAGGAATCTGGAGGCAGTAGCAGTGAGGCCATGGAGTCCGGGCGGCAGCACTTTTTTTTTTTTTTTTTTTGATGTTCTGTAGCTGCCAAGTCATTTTTTTATTAAACTTTTATTTAATGAATATAAATTTCCAAAGTACAGCTTATGGGTTACAATGGCTTCCCCCTCCCAAAACTTCCCTCCCACCCACAACCCTCCCCTTTCCCGCTCCCTCTCCCCTTCCAATCACATCATGATTCATTTTCAATTCTCTTTATATACAAAAGATCAGTTTAGTATATTGGTAACGATTTCAACAGTTTCGGGCGGCAGCACTTTTACATGAGCAACATTGGGTCTATGGAAGTGTCTGGAATTCTGGAAAAGAACGTGACCTCCACAGTAAGGATTAAATACTGTTGGGGAAGGGGGGCTCTGATGATGGATAGTAGACACAATTGTAACCCCCCTGCTCATTTATTTCCCTTTAAATATTGCACTGCAGCTCCTTCCAAGAGGTGCATCAGTAGCCATTCTCCCAGGCCACCACATCCAAGAAAGGTTTCTTGAAGCTGCTTGTCTTTGGTCTCCCTGGAGGGGAAGCCTGGAGGGAGCAGAGGGGCAGGGCCACCCAGCCAGAGAGAAGAGATCAGTGCAGACGCTGCAGCCCAGCTCCATTCCAGTCCCTGGCTGGCATCTGGCAGCTGTGTGTCTTTGGGCACGGTCCTTAACCTCTCTGCACCTGCTTCATCAGGTTGTGGCCCAGATGAATTCATGTAACACAGGCAGTCAATGGTTTCTGTAGAGTGGGAAGACGAGTAGCCATCCCATCCCGAAATGCATGAGAATGAACGTTTCCCTTTCCCGTTTGTGGCCCTGCTCCTCCTCACCCGGAGGCATCACCAGCCTGGGAAGGGGGGCACAGGGATGCCACTTGGGCTTTAGGCGGGAAGAGGAGGCCAAAGTGTTTCCACTGAGGTTGCAAAGCCAAGATTCTGTGTGTGAAAGCCAGGCTCTGTTGTGGGAGAACTGTTGTCCAAGTTCTTTGGGCTGCTCTGCCTGGCACAGCAAGATAGCCCTAGAGGGCAGTGGCACTCCGCCTGTGCCCAGAGAGAGGACTCTCCTTCAGCCTGGGATGCTAGGACAAGAGGCCTGTGCCCCAGACCAAGGAGGCTGGGAGAGGCAACAGGGCAGTGGTCCTTGGGCGTGTGGGAAAGGGGTGTGCCTTGGGGTAGGGAGCCCGGCAGTGAGGCCCCTGGGCCCTGACCGCCTGGGAAGGGGTGTTCTAAATTGGCTGAGACGACACTACAGGTTTCAGAGTATTTGTGCCCCTGTGTGCACCTTATTCCGGGACCCTGCTTGATCCATGTAGGAGGAGACGGCGGTCAGACAGAAGGCAGGGGATGGCCCTTTGGCTTGGCTGTGCGGGATCCAGAAGCCCAGCCGTGCCCCAGGAGGGCAGGGTGTGACGCTGAGGGCCCAGAACCTTCCGCGGAGCCTCCAGGGAAGCAGCCCGAAGAAGGGAAGGGTCTGGCCCCGGCTCTGTACCTTGCTGGGAGCCAGCTGTGGCCCAGGACGTGTGCAGAGGACAGGCCTGACCAGGTGCAGAGCTGGGCAGCAGACTGCCACAGACTGGAGGGGCTGGTGGGCACGCACTGTGGCCTGACCCGGGCCAGGACCAGCCTCTGGCCAGAAGGCCCTGGTACCTCTGCGTGAGGTCACAGGTGGTTTCCATCCACACTCCTGCCTTCTTAGTAAAGGGAGAGGGCAGGGGAGGCGTCCCAGTGACCGGTGTTGTAGGTCAGAGTGTCCAGTTATTCCGAGACACTTCCGTTCAGCGCAGGTGGGGACATCAGGCTTAGCAAGGCTGGGGTTTTTCTTGTCTTGTCTTTATTTTAAAAATAAGATTTATTTATTTATTTATTTATTCGAAAGGCAGAGTTACAGAGAGGCAGGGGCAGAGAGACAGAGATCTTCCATCCGCTGGTTCACTCCCCAGATGGCTGTAATGGCCGGAGCTGTGTTGATCCAAAGCCAGCATCCAGGAGCTTCTTCCAGGTCTCCACGTGGGTGCAGGGGCCCAAGGACCTGGGCCATCTTCCACTGCTAGGCCATAGCAGAGAGGTGGTTGGGAAATGGAGCAGCTGGAACTCGAACCGGCGCCCATATGGGATGCCAGCATTGCAGGCAACAGTGTTACCCGCTATGCCACAGTGCCGGCCCCTTTCTTTTCTCTTTTGTTGGAAGACAATGGGGGTGGGGAATCACACAGAAGTCTAAATCCGTTCTAGAATATTAAGAAGCTACATTTCATGGGCCATGTGAGCACAGGGTGAGGAAATCAGTGATTCTGCTACCTGAGACACCTACACGTGCATCTGACGAATGTCCCCTGGTCCTGGGCCCCGGGCGCCTCCCTTTGCTCCTGAAGAAGGATTTCTGGATCCCCTGAGGGCCCAGGTGCTCGGGCCCCTGGCCCAGAGATGCTGATCGAGCTGTTCCGAGCTGTGGCCAGGCGGCAGCTTGCTTTATGGCCCTGGTGATTCCAATGGGCGGCCAGGTTTGAGAGGCACTTTACTGGCAAACATTCCCTACTCTCAGGACACTCTGCCTGAATACAGAAGCCATCCACAGAGCGGGGAGCGCCTGTTCTCATGGCAACAGCTTTCCTGACATGAGGAGGAAGATGCCACCCAAGGAGCAGACCTTGGCTGATCGGGCATTTTGTGGTGGGCTGAGGCTTCTACATGGAAAACAGGTCTTTAAGGTGCCTGCCAGACTTCCAAATGGAGGCCACCTGGGAAATTCTAAGGGCCCCAGTAGCCATGGTTAAAGAGAAAATAGAGGGGGCCAGTGCTTTGGCACAGCAGGTTAAAGCCATGGCCTGCAGCACTGGCATCCCATATGGGTGCTGGTTTGAGTCTCAGCTGCTCCGCTTCCAATCCAGCTCCCTGCTAATGCACCTGGGAAAGCAGCGAAGATGACCCAAGTGCTTGGGCCCCTGCACCCATGTGGGAGATCAGGAAGAAGCTCCTGGCTCCTGGCTTCAGCCTGCCCCAGCCCTGGTGTTTGTGGCCATCTGGAGAGTGAACCAGTAGATGGAAGATCTCTCTCTCCTCTTCTCTCTCTCTCTGTAATTCTGCCTTTCAAATTAATAAGTAATTTTTAAAAAGAGAGAGAAAATAGAGATGGCATTAAATTTAGTGTCTTTTATTTAGTACAATATGGCCAAAATATTATCATTTCAACATGTCATCAAATGTAAGCTCTAATAGGAAGATATTTTCCTTTTTTTACTTCTTATTAAGTCTTCAAAATTAGTGTGTATTTTATATTTAAAATTCATCTCAATTCTGAATGGGCACCTTTTATGTGTCTGGTAGGTAGTGGCTGCTGTACTGGACAGTGCTCATTAAGACATCAAATCATTCACTAGTGTTCAAGACTGGTTTTGAGTGCAATGTAAGGAGATGACATTGTCACATAAAATGTGTTTCTCTCTGGAAACATGTAGATTCTCTCAGGGCTGTGAGAGTGGAATACTTGTTTTCTCCCGTAATCCCAGGGAGCTCTGTCAGGATGCATGTCGTCCTGTCCCAGCTGACTAGTTGTATGGAGTGTAACCGAGACCTTGCTTACTCTGCTCCTCCAGAACCACTTCTCCCGAAAAAGCAGAATGGGTTCCATGAGAGAGGTGGCAAATGGAATGTAAAGCAATGTCACGGAGTTCTAAGATGGAGAAAATGAAGTCCTCATTCAGTGAGGGCAATCAGGACTATTTCTCCCCCATTAGCCTTGAGGAGTAACAGTCCTGGGGGAAGTGTGTGACCTTGGTCACTAACGGCCACTCTGCCTCCTTCTACCTCTCCTGGCACCCTTTCCTTCTGTCAGAGTTCAGGGCCAGGATCAGTCCACAGCTGGGCCCTTTATGGTAAAAGAAATGCTCTCTGCTACAGGAGGCTGAGCTTTCTCTCCCACTGCTCTTGTAGTTCAAGACTTGAGTCTTGATGGTGAGAAGAAATACATATATACAATGCTTATAAAAATGTAAGGGCAGGTCTTACAGCCTGTTGGTAAACAGTTAAACTATCTCCTTCCAGGTGCGTTAGCCCAGCTGACTGGAGTGCTGTATTCTCATGCCTTTCCTTCAATGTACACTGTCCTTGGGGACAGTGGAGGGAGACAGACGGCGAGGAGTGACGTACATCTTGGCCCCGACCTGACACTATCAAATGTCCCATAGCTATAGCTTCTTAATCCAACTGTCTTCCTTCACTATGACGGCACGTGGCAGCCACCCCCTCCTCCAAATACAAGCTCGAAGAAAGTATTTCTTTCCTACTTTATGTCTTTAAGATGTATTAACTTTCAGTTCCAAAGGATGAACAATGAGACAGGAAAAACCAGGTTCTAAGTTCACATGCGCTCTAACTCACTACCTGGCCGTGGGCAAGTCTTTTCATTTTCCAGGAAAAGAGGAGAGTGGCCCTGAGCACAAATATCGTTACAAAACAATGTGATTTCAACCCGAGTTCTTTCCTCTGTGACCCTCATGATTTTAATCCAGTGGCCCTCTTGTGGCATGTCAGAGCACGGCATCAGGAGCAGTGGAGGGTGTTTGGAGTTCCCAGCAGAACCCACCTCCTTCTATTGAACATAGCTCTCTGCTATGGCCTGGGAAAGCAGTAGAAGATGGCCCTTACTCAAGGGCTGTCCCATAGAGGGGTACCTCAGAAAGTTGGTGGAAAAACTGGATCAAAAGATGGATTTATTTTGGTGCAAAAAAATAGAAACCCATGCAGTTTTTTCATAACTGCATTCCATGAACTTTTTGAAGAGCCCTACACAAGTTCCTGCCTCTCTAACAGGGAAATGCTACCAAGCTTGTTTCTTTCTTCAGTCTCTGACACCTGCCAGACTTAAACCGTATCTGACACTAGTTTGAGAATCAGGAGAGACTAGTGATTAAACATTTGGGCTTTGGCATCCAATGTTAGGCTTGAATCTCAACCCTGTTGCAATCACAGGAAAAGTTTATCTCATCAGCCTCAGTTTTCTTTTCTGTAAAGTGGAAATAATTACTGTAACAGCTACAAAGAGCTGTTGTGAAGAATGAAAGTGATCACATGTAAAAGACACTTAGCACAGCGCCTGTCTGAAGTCAACCTCTAATTTCCTGCTCTCTTTCACAATGTGGTTCCTGATCACACTTCCAATCTCACATCACTCCTATACTCCAGCAACATTGACGCACAGACCCTGACTATAAATGTCCTTCTTACTACCACAAGGTTTTTGCTCATGCTATTCCCTTTTCCAGGAACACTGTTCCCAGTGCTTTCATCTGAAAAATGTCTACTCGTGCTTCAGGTCTCAGGCAGGGGAAAATCCAATTTTTATGGAGTGTGAAGCTTAGAATATGGTTGAGACATTTTGAACAAAAAAAGAAAACAAGTATGACTTCAAAATAACTACAGGGGCCAGCGCTGTGGCATAGCGGATAAAGCCGCCGCCTGCAGTGCCAGCATTCCATATGGGCGCTGGTTCGAGTCCCAGGTGCTCCACTTCCAATACAGCTCTCTGCTATGGCCTGGGAAAGCAGTAGAAGATGGCCCAAGTCCTTGGGCCCCTGCACCCACGTGGGAGACCCAGAAGAAGCTCCTGGCTCTTGGCTTCGAATCGGCTCAGCTCCAGCCATTGCAACCAATCGAGGAGTGACCATTGGATGGAAGATCTCTACCGCTCTCTCTCTCTCTCTCTTTCCTCTTTCCTCTTTCCTCTTTCTCTCTGCCCCTCCTCTCCCTGTGTAACTCTGACTTTCAAGTAAAATAAATAAATCTTTTTAAAAAATTAACTACAAAATGAAAGGATATTTATTTAGAATGAAAACAAAATCATAATAAATTACTGGATCCGCAGAGGCTCTGGTCCCTTCTTTCTGTGTTCTCTTCAGATGTGGCAGAAGTGTTCCCCAGACACGCTTCCCAGTTGCATCCTGACTTCTCCTTTCCATCCAGACGATGTGATAATTGTCAGCATTCAAGGGGGGCCCTGAGGCTTAAGCTTTATCAACTCCAAGGCAAATCCACCTCCAGTCTCAATTTTATGGCACTTTCTCTGTGAATATTGCTGAACTTCCAAGAGTACACCTGTTTGTTTTTTTTTTTAAATCTCTGTTCTTAGGTCCTCCTTAGGTATACTCCTATGAAGTCTTTACCCCTGTGCATTGAAATCTCCAGGTTGGGTATCTGTCTTTTCAAATGCAATATGAGTTCTTGAGATATAAGGCCAGTATCTTGCTCACTAGTCTATTGTCTATTGTCAGTGCTTAGTTCAGCACTTGCCACATGGAAGTATTCTTTAAGTACCTGCAGGACTAAAGAATGTATACCTGGTCCCCACTCTAACCTCTAAAATTCCTGGCTTTCCAGAGCAGAGGGTTTTCTACCTTGACCTTTTTATGTGCCCTCAGCTCCACAAGTTCAAGCTAGAAGATGTTAAGAGAATTCCACTAGTAGGCATTCTCCCAAATTTGGTATACTTGCTTCTATGCAATGTATAACCTCTTAGATCTGGCTTTTTACCCGTGAACACACAGTGCAATAGAAGATGGGTAAATAAGGATTTGTTTTTCTTTTTCAGAAAGGCAGATAGAAAGTGTTCACATTCATCAGCTTATTTGGGTCTGTATTTTTTTTTCTTTTTTAAAATTTTGTTTAAGGAATACAACCTCATACATTTAATATGTGCAGATTTGGGAACATGATGATTCTTCCCCCTAACTTCCCTCCCACCCATACTCCCGCCTTTCTTCCTCCTCCCTCTTCCTTTCCCATTCTTATTTTTTACAGAGATCAATTTTCAGTTAACTTTTGTACTCGTAAGATTAACCCTACACTAAGCAGAAAGTTCACTAATTAGTGTGTGAAAACCCACAGGCTGTCTAGAACATGGCCATTTCCCCCATTCATTGTTAGTGGTAGTATCCTAATTTTATAGGTTTTCTTCCTTCTGTATGGTCAGGGATGGTGGTCCCTTCGGCATCTCCAAGAAGTGAAAGTTATATGGTCAGACAGCCTCACAAACAAGGATGTGATCTAACTGCCCAACTGGGAAATTCTGCCGGCAGAGGTGGATGGCTTCTACGAGACATTTCTTCCTGAATTATAAGAGATACCCCCCAAAAAATCATGTTTTTAATTTTGGATTCAGTTTTGTCCATGTGATCCCTGGAGTTTATTTGCTATCTTGCAGTCATAAGGAGTCAAGCATAAAAATGAAGCGGCAGGTTGAAGATGAAAAGGAAAGAAAGATGGGTACCTCTGGGGCCTAAGCAAGTTTTTCCCTGCTAGGATCTAGAATTATCTCACTCCAGACTTTTTGTTAGGTTACAGAACATCATCTTATCAGTTAATCCACTTTCAGTCAGGTGCTCTACAAATTGTAGCTGAAAATACCCTGGTGTACTTTCTAATAAGGTCAAAGAGGTAAACTGGGAGGTGAATTGAAGAATATGTGGAAATCATTTTGCTGTTTTGATAGCTCTTATACATTTATTAGTGCTTTGATATTGTAAAAACATTTTGCTTTGATGACATACTTTTGGTGAAAGTAGATAATGTACTTTTTGAAAGTAGAACCAATAAAACTATGTTCTCATCTCCTGAATCAAGCTTGTAAAAGGAAAGTCAAGGGACTGGCATTGTGGCATAGCAGGTAAAACTGCCACCTGCAAAGCTGGCATCCCATATTGGGGCATTGGTTCTGGGAAGGCTGTGGAAGATGGCCCCAGTGCTTGGGTCCTTGCCACCCATGTGGGAGATCCAGATAGAGTTCCTGGATAGTGGATCTGCCTGGTCCGTCTGGCAGTTGCAGCCATTTGGCATGAAGCAGTGTAAGGAAACTCTCTTTTGGTCTCTCCTTCTCATTGCCTTTCAAGGAAATTATAAATATTTTGTTGAAAAAGGAAGAGCAAAGACTATAAGTATACAGGAGAAACTATTCTAGCAGAGGAAAAAAAAAGCTGCATAGCATAGTAGTTCCCCAAAGGTTCACTTACATATGATGTCTTTTAAGGTCACTCCCCACATGAGAGTGGTTGAATTTTTAGTGTTTATTTATGGTGGGGGTTGGGATGAAAATGACAAAGTTTCTTACTACAGTAAAACTTTTTTGACAGGCAGAGTTAGACGGTGAGAGAGAGAGACAGAGAGAAAGGTCTTCCGTCCATTGGTTCACCCCCCAAATGGCCACCACGGCTGGCGCGCTGCGCCGATCTGAAGCCAGGAACCAGGTGCTTCCTCCTGGTCTCCCATGCAGGTGCAGGGCCCAAGCACTTGGACCATCCTCCACTGCCTTCCCAGGCCACAGCAGAGAGCTGGACTAGAAGAGGAGCAACCGGGACAGAATCCAGCGCCCCAACTGAGACTAGAACCTGGGGTGCCAGTGCCGCAGGTGGAGGATTAGCCAAGTGAGCCGTGGCGCCGGCCTACAGTAACACTTCTAATCACTTCTGTCCAATTACTTTGAAAAATAACTGAAGGAGTGAGTGCCAGATATCTGTGGTTGGAGGAGAAGAGGGTGATACTCTCATTCTTGGTCTGCAGCCTTACAGCTGGACACCATTGTTTGAAATAATTCTGCTACTCCATTTAAGATCACTTTCCTTAGGTGACATCAGGGAATCATTCTCCTCTCTGCTTGGCTGGTGGTGGTGGGGATGATCTTGTTGCACCACTCCAAAACAGTGTTTCTTTCTTTCTTTATTTTTTTGACAGGCAGAGTGGACAGTGAGAGAGAGACAGAGAGAAAGGTCTTCCTTTGCCGTTGGTTCACCCTCTAATGGCCGTCGTGGCTGGCGCACTGCGGCCGGCGCACCGCACTCATCCAATGGCAGGAGCCAGGTGCTTCTCCTGGTCTCCATGGGGTGCAGGGCCCAAGCACTTGGGCCATCCTCCACTGCACTCCCGGGCCACAGCAGAGAGCTGGCCTGGAAGAGGGGCAACCGGGACAGAATCCGGTGCCCCGACCGGGACTAGAACCCAGTGTGCCGGTGCCGCAAGGCGGAGGATTAGCCTAGTGAGCCGCGGCGCCAGCTCAAAACAGTATTTCTAAATCCTATTTTGTTTTGTATTGCTATCACTCCTGAAAGCCCGTCTCATTAACTGTAGAATTTAGGTAATTAAGATAGGAAGCAAACTGATAAGAAATTAAAACAGTATGCATAATGCAGATGTCAATGAAGGATGGAATTTCCAGGGCTCTAGGAAGCAGGCTAATCAGGTTTCAATCAGAACTCGTCATTCAAAGACAGAAAAGTAATTCAGGATGGGAGACAGGGAGGGCGGTTTTCTAGATCACCTGCTGCGGAGAGCTACTCAATGTATGCTGCTGTCCACTCCTTGAAGATGCTCTGGCTTTGAAATCCTGCCTAAACCAACACTGTCTTAGACCTTCTTGGCCTGATAATTTCCAGAGAAACAACCTTGCAGAGGGCAGTCAGAAATGAAGGCATTCTCAAGAGCAGGCTTCTGCAGCAAACACACCTGTTTAGTAAGTTAGGGGCCTAGAGTGACAGGGGTTTTGTGCTGGCGAAGAAGGGACTGGGAATAGTTTTGAATTTCCAGCTTTATACAAATCTTGGCTGCTTGTGATGTGTCTTTTCTTGAAAAAGAGAAAGCATTCAATGCTATTTATTCATCGACAACGTATAGTTGCATTTTCTGAGCTCTTCCCCAGTTGGAAAAATGTTCATAGCAAGCTGTCTCTTGGAAGGGGGGCACCTCTAGCAATATGGTCATAGCAGAATATCTACACCCCTAACCTCATTGCTAATCTATAAGCTCGGCCCAAACACTGTAAAATGGAGCTCTTATTGTGGGGAAGGGGAGGGGAGGGCATTACTGGCACACATATTACATGGCAAACACCTGAGTTCTAAAATGGATATCCATAAAATAAAATTATCCAGCTTGCCAAAAAAATTCAGAATTATGGTTTTAAATTATTAGCCAATTCTGATATCATGTGTGTTTTCTTCACATAACATTGCGAAGTCTGCTGTAGTTTTCTAAGCATTCATAGGGAAGTCAAATCTTACTTGTTGATTTTAATAAAGAGAATCCCACAGAAGAGAATGGAGTTGCTTCACATGGTTGAGGAAGGCTTATGAAAACAAATAAAATGATTGACACAGTGTTAAATGGAACATGGACGCTAGGTTAGATATTAGTTTTGTAGTAATGCTAAATTTCCTGAAATTGATAATTGTACTGTGGCTATATGAGACCATCTTTATTAGGAAAAATACACTGAAGTATTTAGGAATAAAGGAGCTTAATGCCTGCCACAAAAATCTCAATTCATAAGAGAAAGTGAGGGGGCTGGCGCCAAGGCTCACTTGGTTAATCCTCCGCCTGCGGCACCGGCATACCATATGAGCACCGGGTTCTAGTCCAGGTTGCTCCTCTCCCAGTCCAGCTCTCTGCTGTGGCCCAGGAGGGCAGTGGAGGATGGCCCAGGTGCTTGGGCCCCTGCAACCACATGGGAAATCAGGAAGAAGCACCTGGCTCCTGGCTTCGGATAGCCGTGGTGGCCATTTGGGAGAGTGAACCAACGGAGGGAAGACCTTTCTCTGTCTCTCTCTCTCTCTCACTAACTCTGCCTGTCAAATTAAAAAGAAAAAGTTAGAATGATAAAACAGAAAATAATAACAGGTGAATCGGAGTGAAGGGTATTAAGAAATTCCTTATATCATTCTTGAGGCTCTTCTATTAGTTTGAAATTATTTCTAAATAAAACATTTACAAACATCAGAGAAAGTAAATGTAGATTGTCCTGCTTGAATGTATAATTGTTGACCTTCGTTTTTCCTAACAGTATCTGTGGGGCTGGTGCTGTGGCGTAGCAGGTAAAGCCACTACCTGTGGTGTCACCATCCCATATGGGGGTCGGTTCGAGTCCGGGCTGCTTCACTTCCAATCCAGTTCCCTGCTAAAAAGCAAGGAAAGCAGTAAAAGATGGCCCAAGTCCTTGGGCCCCTGCACCCACATGGGAAACCCAGAAGAAGCCCTTGGCTTCTGGCTTTGGATCGGCCCAGCTCCAGCTGTTGTAGCCATCTGGGGAGTGAACCAGCGGATGGAAGACCTCTCTCTCTCTCTCTCTCTCTCTCTATCTCGGTAACTCTGCCTTTCAAATAAATTAATTAATTAATTATTTAAAAAAGCCTCTGCATAGAAAAAGTAAACAACCAACAGAATGAAAAGAAACAATGAGGGAAAATATTTGCAAACTATATATCTGACAAAGGGTTACTCTCAAAATATATCAGGAATTTCTGTAACTTAAAAGCAAAAAAAAAAAAAGACGTCTCAACTAAAATATGGGCAAAGAACTGGAATAGACACTTCTCTGAAGACTTACAAATGGCCAACAAGTATATTAAATGGTGCTCACCATCACTAATCATCAGGGAAATGAAAATCAAAACCACAATGAGATATAACTTCATATCTGTTAGGATGGCTACTATCAAAAATGCAAAGATAAGTATTGGTGAGGATGTGCAGAAATTGTAACATTCATACCCTATTGGTGGGAATGTAAAATGCTGCAGCCACTACTATGGGAAACAGTATACAGGCTCCTCAAAAAAAGTAAAAGCAGAACTAGCATGAGATCTAGTAATCTTATGTCTGGGTAGTTATGTAAAAGAATTAAACTCAGGATCTCAAAAAGACATGTGTACTCCCCCTGTTCATTGTATGATTGTTCACAAAAGCCAAGATATGAAAATAATCTAAATGTCTATTGACAGATGAAATGGGTAAAGAAAATGTAGTATATTAATATAATGGATTATTCATCCCTAAATAAAGAAGGAAATGCTTCCATTTGTAACTCCATGAATGAACGTGGAGAACATTATGATAAGTGAAATAAGCTAGACCCAGAGGGGCAAATCCAGCATTATTCCACCCATATGAATTATTTAAAAGAGTAAAACTCATGAAAGTAGAGAATAGAATGGCATTTGACAGGGGCTGGGGGGAAGGGGAAGTGGAGAGTTGTTCAAAGTGTACAAAGTTTCAGTGATGCTAGGGAAGTTCTAGAGATCTGTTCTAAAATACAGAAAGTGCCTATAGTTGGTGATACTGTATTGTGAACTTAAAATCTTGACAGTAGATCTCATGTTGTGTTTTTATGGAAAAAAGAAAACAGAGAAGAACAAGACAGTTTTTAGAGGTAACGGCTATGTCTGTTACCTTGATTGTGGTGATGTTTTCATGTGTACATGCATATGTCCAAACTCATCAAATTGTATACAATAAGTATGTGCAGTTTTCAGTACACCAATCATACCTCAATAAAGCTGTTTTTATTTTTTTAAGATTTATTGATTTTATTTGAAAGGCAGAGTTAGAGAGGCGGAGGCAGAGAGACAAAGAGAGAGGTCTTCCATCAGCTGTTTCACTCCCCAGATGGCTGCAACAGCTGGAGCTGTGGTGATCTGAAGCCAGGAGCTCCTTCCGGGTCTCCCGTGTGGGTGGAGGGGCCCAAGGACTTGGGCCATCCTCTACAGCGTTCCCAGCCATAGCAGAGAGCTGAATTGAAAGTAGAGCAGCTGGGACTCTATCCAGCGCCCATATGGGATGCCGGCACCTCAGGCGGCAGATTTACCTGCTACACCATCACAGCCAGCCCCATCTGTTTTTATTTTTTTAAAAAAGATTTATCCGGGGCCGGTGCTGTGGCACAGCGGGTTAAAGCCCCAGCCTGCAGCACCAGCATCCCATATGGAAGCTGGTTCTAGTCCTAGCTGTTCCACTTCTCTCTGCTATGGCCTGGGAAAGCAGTAGAAGATGGCCCAAGTCCATGGACCCCCGCACCCATGTGGGAGACCTGCGAGAAGCTCCTGGCTCCTGCCTTCGGATCTACTCAGCTCTGGCCGTTGCAGTCATTTGGTGAGTGAACCAGCGGAATGGAAGACCTCTCTCTCTCTCTCTGGCTCTACTTATCTCTGTAACTCCTCTGTCTTTCCAAAATAAATAAAATAATTCTTTTAAAAATATAAAAAAAGATTTATCCTATAGCTAAGTCTTTGTAAATTGCAAAGTCACCTTCAGAAGCAAAGGTTAGTTTCTGAAACTGTCCATGTCTAGCTCATGCTCTAAAATGTTTCCTTTCATGATTGATATATTCTTTTCAATTAGGATCTGTCATTTATATTTGAGTATTTGTTTATTTTAGCATCAAGCCACCCTTCTGGTGAGTCACTGAATCAGTGTACCATTTATGTTTGTCTTGAAGAGATGTATATCACTTTTTTTTCTGTATCACACATAGCAGCTGTTAGATAACCAAACAGAATCTTACAGTATCCTGCAGTGCAGCTTTCACAGAGTAAATGATTTTAAAACAATCAGAGGAGTTTAGATAGACTGTTGCTGAATCCCAGCACTCTCAAATTTTTCATCCTATATAAGGAATTTCCAGGTGAGGTTGTAAGACTATAATTATCAAAGCCAAACCACTTTCAAATTTGTTTTTAAAACAGTCACCGAGTACAAAAGCCATTAAATACTGTATAAGAAATGAAATACAAGGAGAAATTGAAAAATTAATTTATTAAATGAAGAAACAAAATATTTGAATCAATGACTGCAGAGAAACAGTCCACAAACGTTCACATCCACAATGTATTGGCTGAGAAATACTGGCATATACACTCTTAACCATGGCACTAATGCTGTAAGGTGGCTTCCAGAGAAATGCTGTATTTGATGATGGAATCTAATGCTTATTTTCCCATTTGCAAGACTGAAAAGATTAAACTTACATTCAGTGCCTTGAATTAGGCATTCATGTTGTAACATAAATATCAAAAGATGCTGCTACATCCTTTGTGAAAGATGATACCAAAATGATAAATTCGTTTGCCTTCAGAAGCTTTTTCTCAGACTCAGTGGGTCATTTTTCTCCATATGCCATACATTTTGGTGATAATTTCTGTGAGTAACTGGTGGTAAATGAAAGAGCACTTGTTCAGAAGGCCAAAGGCCCACTCAAGACACTCACTGTGGATGGCACTTCTTATTTCCTTCAAACAGTAAAAAAATAACAACCTGCTTATGGATTTGAATAACTATAACAACTCTTTAAATGTGCATGGCACTTTAGAAGTATTTTCAAAGCATCTTCACAGTTACAATTTAATTTGATTTTTCTGACAACCTTGTGAGGTAGGCTGGGCAGGTATAGCATCGAAATTTAGTAGGTGAGCAAATGAAAGCATAAAGGAATTAAGTAACCCAAAGGGCTGGACTGGGAGATCCCAATCGCTATAGTGGGATGTCTCCAGTATTGACAAGAGAAAGTCGAACATGTTTGGTGATCTTATTTTGGTATATTTTTAGGAAATACTTCATCCTTATCCAGCCAAATGACAGTGATTCAGTTGCAACAACTGTCCTGATGAGTTATGGCATGAGATTTAAAGACAAAGCATTTAGAGTTTTACAAACTGAAATTATAACTGAAAGACAAATTTTTAATTCCCAACACATGAAAACATTTTCTGGTTTGCTTATGTGTTTTGGACAACACCGCCCCACAGTGTGAACTGTAAGTCTGCCATTTCAGAGATATTAACATAAATAATATAAAAATAAAAATTCTCAGTTCACCATAACTTATATTTTCACCATGCAGAAAAAATAGCAGTGATTTCTGTCCCCCTAAGTGAATGGCCATGCATATCCCCAAAGCTGAGGTACCTGGAAATCAAAGGTTAAAACTGACAAAACATTCAATGTGGTTATGAAGCCTCTGTCCTTATAAATGTGTTAACTGGGATTTGTGACTCTTGCAGAAATCACTGTTAGCTTGGTTTGGGTCAATACAGATCTCTGAATTAAAGTGATTTCAAATGTATTTATAAGTTAAGATTTTCTAATGGTTTTTGAGACAGGCTTCCAAGACTGGGAAACACCAGCCTCTCCATCCCTGTCTAATTCTGAGCAAGCACAGCCAGTGACAGGCCAGTGGCTGTCTGGACTTCTGAACCCCAAGGCATAGCTTGCAGACATTTCAGGTGGATAAAGGGCACCTTCACCTCTAACATCAGCCATTTTAAAGCTTCCAGGTGAGAATGTCTACCTCACAAAAGAGCTGGAAAATATATGGTGTCAATGAACACCACGAACTGGTTTGATACAAACACTTGGAATGACTTAGGAATGACCTTAGTGTTCTAATCATTATTTGGGACTAACCACAAAAGGATGCTTGAATAGCTTAGCTTTCTGTTATTCACAGTTGGTATGTATTTTCAAGGGTGGTGTTGTGTATTATAAATGTGTATTTACCTATGCACAACATGCCCATGGAAGTACACATTGTATGAAGTATTCTTTTGATTATATAAGCACATAGTTTATTGAGGCCTATTAAAAATGGCCAAGTGGTAGATGGTGTGCTAACAGGGAGAACAAAGACAATCTTAAGTTTTATTTTTACTTGGTTAATAATAAACCAAAAAAGGATCTGTTTCCTGGGCATGTTCTCAAAGTCAAACCACAAATATAGATAAACCAAGAGAATTTAAAATGAGAAAACTATCTCATAAAAGTAAAATTGATGCTCTACAGTTTAGGCATTTATTGATATATTTCTATGGAACTGTATAAAAAGAGTAAACAATATGTATGCCCTGTGAAAGAATATTTACTACTTCATTGACCCCTTAATATATAGTGGAAATTGATTACCAAATTGCACACTCATTTCCGTGTATGAAATCACTAATAAATTTGACACCATGAAGAATTGCAAAGGAAAACTATAACTGTGAAGTCCATTCAAAAAAAAAGTTTTGTGGACTACTATGGTCAGGGAAGTGAATCCCTATTCCATTTGGTAAGAGTGGCCCCTTTGTAGATTGTTGAGATTTTACTCCAATCCTTATTCTCAACTGGTATTATTTTTATGGTCAACTCTTTCTAGGTATTTTGTTGTCCAGATTTTAATTGTAGAAATATTGGCACTGGATCCAGGCATTTATTTCTAAGACAATTGAGGGTATGCTATCCAATTTTTTTTTCATGAAACAAACAGCATTGCAGAGTGAAGGAGAAATGCCACAGAAGATAAAAAGTATAGGAGGCTAAAATTGGAAATCTAGTTCACATTAACTCATAATTATGCCAAATCAAAATATATTCAATGAAAGATAAAAAAATTTCTGTTCGTTTCATCTCTTCTATACTTTAAAGAAAAGTTTCTGAAATCAATCTGTAACTATGAGTGGTAGTGAGAAAAGTCATTTTTCTTCAAATACTGAAAATCCAAATGCCCATATACCCGCATGCCTCACTGGGTGAAATATTTCTGTGGCGTTTCCAGAAAAATACAAGTTAACCAAGGCAACTGTTGTCTAAAACTCACCTAGCAGGTAAGGAGTGAGGAGGCAGGGATGAAGACTATGAGTCTTATTTTCTTCTTTCCTATTTAACTCTATTAGAGAATCACACGACAGCACTCAATCTTGGTGAGGCTTAAGCCTACCTTCTTGCAAATTATCTTTCACCATCCTGAAAAGGTAAGTATTCTACTTACACAAGCCTCCATCATGCAGATGTTTCAACAACTCGCCGCCCCCCATCTAGAAATTCTTCAAAATATGGAGGTTTTATAACCTAGTTCCGAATTAAATTTTACAGTCATGGATCCTAGGGGAAAAAAGTTTCAAAATCTAGGATCTGCATTGCAGGGTGGCTAGAGTTGGCTATGTACAAAAAGCCCTAATGACATGAAAATGGAACATTTATTCAAAACTCAAACCTGAACAATACTCCCTGAACAGGAATAATAATGTTGCTGACAGAAAAACCCCAGTAACCTCTGGTTATCAGTACAGCTTTTGGGTAAAAACTATGCTCAGAGAAGATAAATCGTCAGGCTACCCAGACCAACAATCCAGAAAACAAGGGAAAGCTCTTCTCCTTATTCTACCTGATGTAGCTAACCTTCCCAATACAACTTCAGGGGTGTCTTATCAGTAAAAAGGCCAGTAATGCCTGGAAAAACAGAGTCTAACCTGGGAACTGTGGTGACCCGGGCTGCCTCTTCAACACTCAGAAGTTTTCTTGGCCTCTCCCCATAGTTCCCACATACCCAAAAGCTCTATAAAGAGCAGCAGCTCACAAGGAGTTGACAGCTGACTTCCTGCCTTGCTCCCTGTGTAGGTCTCATTACTTCTATGAATAACAGGTATCAACCCAGAAAACAATATGCCTGTGCCCTGAGAGACCTCAGGTCACATTAAGCAGAGCAGAGATCATCAGCTTCCAACATCTGACTGGGCTCAAGACTTACTTTACTGCTAGAAGGTGTCTCACGCCTGTTACTAGATGACTTTGTGTCTGACTTTCCTACTGGCTCAGGGGATTTCTGCCGTCTGCAAGCCCAGCAGACACACCTGATCCATGCCACAAAGCTTTCAGAAACACTAGAGGAAAAGAGCTTTTTACAAGGGTGGAAGAACTGATAGAACACGAGCATGAAAAGAATGGCTGTGCAGTACCCAACGAGGAGCTGCAGAACCAACAGAGGTGCACACACATACATGTAGATGTCGGTCTTGAAAAAATACCACAGGAGGAGCAGGGTGGCATTCTCAATGAATCTCATCATGTAGTACACCAGTAGCCGGTACCAATTCTGAGACTTGCTGATGAGCTCAGGGTTGTCGATTTTCAGCTGTACAGCGGACCAGCAGAACATGTTGATACCAGTATACAGTAAAGTCAGGAAGCAGAGCACAATAGTGGTGCCCACACGACTGAGGGCCTTCTCTATGTTCTCAGGGAATGGGGAGCCACTGCACCAGAAGAGGATCCAGGGGTACAAGAAGAAGCTGAAGAAGTTGAGGAGTATGACGACCACCACCCAGGTCTTCAGGACAGAGGTAAAGAGGACCAGGACTGTGACTCGAGTAGCAATCTCAAAGCTCCTCCAGAGGAAGATACAGACATAGGCCAGAGGCTTCACTTTGACCTCGTACTCATCATATTTGATTTTGATGGCTAGGATGTTGCAGCGCAAGGCTCCGTACACAATGGACAGCAGGGATAGGGTCATTAAGAAGCCTGGGGAGAGAAGAGAAAGAGCACTGTCAAGTCTCACCTCCACCAGGAATCCTATTGCAGCATACTGTCAGGGCCCCACCCATAGTCTTTGAACCCTACAGTTTTACATGCACAGGCTGACTTCCAGCAGTCCATATATACCTAATGTGCCTGAGGACGTTATCCAGAACTAAGGGAAGGCAGCTCTGCCCAGAGACCTAGCAGACCCAACTGCTGGGGAATTAATAACCCTAAGAGATCCCTCAATATCCCAAACCCAGACCCAATAACTATCTTAGCTCCCCCATCCCTTGGGTAGAACCTTTGAGGCATGTGTTCCAGACCATTCTCCAGTGTTTCCTCATAGGATTAACTTCTAATCACATACTTTGATAGTTGTCTAACAATGTTCCCTTTGTTGGCTGCCCTCTCTTCTCTGCCTCTTCTTTTTTCCTATGCTTCCTAAACCTTCCCTCAAAATATATGCACTCAAATCCTTCTTTTAGGATCTGCTTCAGGGGCAACTCAAACTAAAACCCATTCCTGATTCCGTCTTGGTCTGTTGAATACATAGAGTTCTTCCCATGGTAAGTTTTGTTTCCTCCACTGGCACATAAGCTCCAAGGCAGTCAAGACTGACCATGCCCAATATTTTCTCTTGATGTCCATCAACAATTATCAGCAGTGTATACACAAAGAAAACACACTAAATACTAAATTTATCATTATTTACCCTCTATTTGCGGGACCTTTAAAACTTACTTATTGACTAGAATGCTAACTTTGGTTGCATTCTTAAATCCTGCAGAGAGTAGAAGAAATGAGAACCGGTTACTAACAGTCCATCTGTCTTGAACCGAAAGGCCATAGTATTTGAAGAAGTCTCAACTCTATGGTTTAAATTTCTTAAAAATGACTTACAACTAATACATTTATCCACATAAAAACAGCAACAGTTTGGGGAGACAAGATGTGGCTCCTTTAAACTGAGCATAGTAATAGGTTCCTGAGCACAATATTGTTGGCCTTGAGTTCTACTATCTAACAAATATGCTGCCAATCCATGAGCACAAACTGTGTGGTTGAAACTAAAATATAACCACCTACTGTAGGCTGCCAACACTTCCACATATTGTCACAAGGATGGATGGGAGGCTGAGCTTTGAATTAAGAACTAAGAATCTACTTCTACTCTTGCTTCACAAATTTACACTCAGTTCTGCTTTCCCATTCATAAAATTGAAAAGATATACCTCTCATGCCTGCTTCTTTTTTACAATTATCTTCAATTATGTTTATTTCTTTTATTATACTTTATTTTTAGAGCAGTTTTAAGCTTACAGCAAGATTGAGCAGAAGGTAGAGATGTACCCAGATCCCACACATACATAGCCTCCCCCAGTATCAACATCCCACAGTGGAGTGCCATATTTATTACAATAGTTGAATCTGCACTGACACATCATAATCACCTAATGTCCTTCATTGACACATTATCACCTAAAGTCTATATTTTTCATTAAGGTTCATGCCTGATGGGTAACATTCTATGGGTTTGGACAAGTGTATGATATGACATATATCATATGAATATCACTTTTTCACTGCCCTAAAAATCCTCTATGTTCTTCCTATTTATCCATCCTCCTTAACCCCTAGCAACCACTGACTGTCTCCACAGTTTCACCTTATCCAGGATGTCATATAATTGGAATCACACAGTATGTAGGATCTTCGTTACTTTCTTTCACTTAAAATATGCATTTCATAGCTCATTTATTTTTAGTTTCAAGTAATATCCCAGTACCTAGATGTATCACAGCTTATTTGTTCATTCACCTACTGAAAGACATTTTGGTATATTTTACATTTTTGCATGGAGATATTTAGTTGTTCTAGCACCATCTATTTCTGCACTGTATTTCCTTTGCTTCTTTGTCAAAGATCAGCTGACTATATTTTTGTGAATCTATTCTGAGCTCTGTATTCTGTTCCACTAATCTACTCCTTTGCCAATACTACACTGTCTTTGATTATTGCAGCTTTATCCATGCCCACTTCTTAAAATGCAATCTAATGTAATTCTGTCCACATAACATAACTGTCTCTACCTAAATGTGTAATATAAAATGCATGTGAATAAAGGAGGTTTTCTTCTTATTTAAGTTCTGAATCAATGGAAAAACCACCTATATTTGGTGAGCATATCTGACAATTTGGTGTTTATTTGCTCAGTGTTACTCAAATTATCAACTTTTCTCATAGTCTTTTGGCACTGACCTAAATTATTGGTATCAGTCACTAGAAAGTACAGTGCATAGTCATCAAATTTAAAAGATAGAAACACCACCATCAGAGTAGACTGAGAAGTAACTGGATTGAGTTATATTTTTTAAAGAGGCTAATTTAGTAGATCTTTCTAAACCAGAACGTATTAGTGGTATACTTACAAGTTATCACACCCTAAGGATCCAGAACTGAGTCTTTTTCTTTTAGTCCTTATATTTTCTCCAAGTGATAAAAAATAACAAAAGATACTTCAAATGTATAACACGAGTTAAATAAATATCATTAGAGTGTAAATTGTGTAGTAATGTATGTATAGTATTTATATATTTATTGCTTTTTATAATAACATAAACCCCCAAATTTTTCCAGGATCTATCCATTTTTCTTCTATTAGTCCAACTGTTTCCAAATCACATCTTTTTCAATAAAGAGAGCTAGGCAATTATCATCCAACTGGTGCTTAGTAGTAATCAAACACAGACGTCTTCTGAAAATGCAGAGAAATTACCTGAATTCAATCACATCAGTCCAACTGTTGGGTACTCACTGCAAAATGCCACAGACAGAAATGGGCCCAGGTGGGGAGATAACATTCGAGAGACGAGTGGCCTGTATAAAATGCTTGCAGTATACATTTCTACCTCTAGAATTAAGCTGTTATCTAATGACCAGAATGATGCTCATGCAAATGCCTGTTTATTCAGAATTAAAGTTTCCTGATACCCCTTCCCAAACTTATTTTCCCAGTGTCAACACAAAAGTGGATCAGTTAGCAACCCTGCCTGTTTAAGTGGCACTTCACAGAAGTTTCACATCTCCTAATAATCCTATTCTCATTTCCTAGATGTGTGTGTTGGGTGGGGGTACATTTTGCTGTTTTCATCTTTTATTAGAAGGTGAGACATCACTTCAGGTAAAGCTAAAAAGGATGCTCTGCAGTCTGACTCTTCAGTAAAATGTCTGAACTTGGGAAATACTTGGGTGGGTGGAATGGACTTTTGTAAAAAATTAGTGAATGGGGCTAGCTTTGTGGTGCAGGGGGTTAAGCTGTTGCCTGCAAAGCTGGCCTCCCACATGAGCACTGGTTTGAGTCCTGGCTGCTCCACTTCCAATCCAGCTCCCTGCTAATAGCCTGGGAGAAGCAATGGAAGATGATTCAATTGTGTGGGCCCCTGCCACCTATGTGGGAGACCTGAATGAAGCTCCTGTCTCCTGGCCATTGTGGCAATCTGGGGAGTGAACCAATGGATGGAAGTTCTCTCTCTCTCTCTCTCTCTATCTCTATCTCTATCTCTCTTACTCTCTTTCTCTCTATATAACTCTGACTTTCAAATAATAAATATTTTTTAAAAATTAGTGAATGACTTCAAGGGGGAAACTGAGGCAACCTAAAGTGATACATATTATAGTGGTCTAGGGAAATTACAGGAAGTTAGCACAGTAAGCTCCTGAAAATTGCTATTTTAACCAGATTTCTGAGAGGTAGTGCAAGACTCAGATGGAGTCACTGGCTCCTGGCTTTGCAAGCATTTGGGAAGTGAATCAGAGGATAGAGTATCTCTTTCTCTGTCTCTCCTTCTCTCTGTGTCACTCTGCATCCAAATAAATAAATAAGTCTTTTAAAAATTAATTTTCACCATCTTCCTCATTTTTGGCTCTTTTACCTGAGTGTATGAATCTGCTCTAAGTCAGCTGCATCTAAAATAATATACTTTGCTGGCAAGAGCACACATGATTTTCATGATGGATAGATGTAGGTTCATTTTAATATATTTTCAATCATTTTGTAGGCTGGAAAATTTGTATAATAATTAAGGTAGAAAGGAGGGAGAAAAAGGAAGAAAGAAACAGAGAGGGGAAAAAGGGAGGAGGGAAGGAAGGATGCAGAAAAGAGAAAGAAGTCTTTTTTTTACCCTGCACTTACTTTAATTTACTACTACACTCTGATGCCTTTTGATCCTCTAACAAACACTTCCTAATCCTCAACTCCTTGAATTCTGCATTCTGGCTTTGGTTGTCCTTCATCTCTACAACATTTGATGTTGTTCATTCCCAGCTTCTTGCAACTCTCGTTGTAGTCGTGATCAGGTCATTTTTTTCTAATTATCCTCTCAATTTTCATGGCAGCCTCCTTGCAGTGCCTACAGAGGCACATCTTTCTCTTCCCACTCAGGAATAATGATTTCATTTTCTCCTTTTATCCCAGTGTCTACCAGATTACTTTTCCCAGACAGTCCAAAGATGTCTCAAAAAAATGGACAAAATAAAACTTGTATTTCTCGAAAAATATACTCTTGCATTTCCTTTAGCAGCTTCTGACATTATCATCCCAGATCATCCTCTTTAGAAACCTGTCTTAGCTAGGACTCTTCACCTTCGTCTCAGTACAACCAACCATATCTTTAAACTCTTGCTACTCAGCACGACCCAAAGACCAGCAGCTTTGGCACTGGTGGGGAGTTTGTTACAATTGCCCTACCCCAGTTCCACTGAATTTGAATTTGTATTTTCCAGGGGACTTGTATGCACATTAAAGTTTAAGAAGTACTGCTCTAAGTACTACTAGTACCTAGCACAATGAATGGCACAAAGAAGGTAATCAATATATTTATAATGAATACATTAATAAAAAAAGAACTATGAATTGCCTTTTTTCACCATTGAATGAGGAACACTGCCACAGACATGATTGGTGCAAACAAAGAGAATGTTTAAAGCCTGTTACCATGGTGACTCCTGGGGTTATGGGCATCCAATGCAAATTCATCTATTCTCCATATGCCTTTCTCAATCACAAAGTTGCACCTATTTCCACAATTTTCTGAGAAGTAGGATCCAAATTAGAAAAACTCTTTGAGATTTAAGTCTGTACCCTAAAAATGCTTCTTGAGGTAAATGAGAGGGCTCCAAAACAGGGAGATACAAGAATACAAAAAGTTTGTGGGAAAATGCAATTAAAAGATAAATTTATCTTGGTACAAAATAAAACTGAAATTCATGCATAGTTTTCTCATAATAGGCATGTTCCATGAACTTCTTAAATAATCTTCATATATGAACAATGCAGTATTCTCTGATGACAAGAGTAACTATGAAAGCTAAGCACTGCTTCAGGACATGGGGACCAATCAGGAGTTATCCCAATTATCTTGGCAGTGTCAGGTCTTCCTGGCCAGTCAGTAACTGGCCTTGCTCGATTCCACAGATTACTTCTTGGAATTAGTTTTGAATACTTACTCTAGTACCCAGTGTTATTCAGCTTTAATTTCTACCCTTGGCTCTGACAGTTGGCCAGCAAAATACTGATGAAGAGGTTGAGAACAAGAGAGATCATTATTACCTTCAGCTTACATCCATATCTGCTCACGGTTCCTCCCAGGTGCTAGTACAAATACTGCTTTTAGCTTTCTTAACACTTTTATTGAGATCTAATTCAAATATATTTAAAGTAAACAATTTTTTTATAATATTCACAGATATGTGCAACCATCACCACAGTTAATTTTAGTACATTTTCATCACCTCAAAACAAAACACTGCATTCTATAGCTATTACCCCTCCACCCTCATGCACACAGCCTTATATGACCATTAATCTACCTTCCATATCTACAGGTTTCTCTATTCTGGACTTTAAGATGAATGAGATAATATAAGGTTCATCTATGTTATAGCATACAGTCCTTTATTAATTCATTTCTATGGCCAGGTAATATTTCATTGTATGGATATACAAGACTCTGCTTACCCAGTTATCAGTTGATGACCATTTGAGTTGTGTCTACCTTTTGGTTATTGTAAATAGTTCTGCTATGAACATTTGTGTACAAGCTTTTGTGTAAACATATTGTTCTTTTCTCTTGGGTTTATAAGAGTACAGTTGCTGAGACACATGATAAATCTAGTTTTACCTGATTTCCAAAGCAGCTGCAGCATTTTATACTCCCACCAACAGTATATGAGGATTCCAATTACTCCCTATTCTCATCAACATTTGTTATTATCTAAATTTCTTGATTCTAGCATTCAGATGGGTGTAAAGTTGTGTGCTGTGATATATATTTGCATGCATTTCTCTGGTGACTAATAATTTCCAGAATATTTTCTGGTATTTACTGGCAGTTTATATATCTTCCTTGGTTGCTTTTGGTTCTTAGCAATGAACCAAACTCATAATAGACTTCATATTGTCTTTTGATATACCAAAATGTTTTCCAGAATTCAAAGGTCATGTCTGCATAGACTAATAATATTACATAATATAATATGAACCTTATCCAAAGTCATCAATGAGCACTTAAGATGAAAATAAGGGTAATTCTGTCTTCTCAGTATTTTTTAATTCCCTTAATAAAAGCATGAAAAAGCAAAAAACAATTTCCACGCTGGCTATGGCAGATTAGCTTGTTTTGGTCCAATATTTCTACCAAGAACAACTGGATACAAACATTTGTTCAAAAAGCATTAGAGAGCTACCACAGAAGTGGGTACTCCTGGGGCTAAGATCTCAGAAAGAAGAAATGTTCCCAGAGAAAATTCTAAAGATGTTTTTCAGTCTCTCAAGAAATGTGCCCAAATATAAGCAGGTACTAAGGGACTAAGAATCTTAACATAACTTTCAGCAGTTTCTCAAAGCTAGTAGGTGTGGGAGCAAATACTGACATTCAGGTTCCATAAAGACCCTGGCATACAACCAAGGTTTCCTGGTGGCAACGCAAAGGACACTAGGAGTAACAGTGACTGAAATAGATTAAGCCTGCACAAAGACTTAAGCACAGATTTCACCCAAATCAAATTGTGACTGAATCAAGTTGAGCTGCATCTAGTCCAGCTGCCTGCCATAAACACAGTAAAATCTTCCTGGAGAGACAACTCATTCTGAGGCTCAAATAACCTCTACTTTTCTTCATTCAAATATGTGTTATTAATGTAAAAATAATATGGCATGCCAACAATGAAATTTTTTAAAATGACCACAATGAAAGAATAATAATAGATAATAAAAACAGACCTATAGGAGACACAGATTTCTGACATGGACTCAAAAACTTTTCATATGTTAATGAAGTTAAATGACAATATAAGTAATTTATCAGAGACTGGAAACTATTTTAAAACCTCAAATGAAAATTTTAGAACTGAAAAATAGCATCATTTATAATTGAGAAATCAACAGACGGGTTTAATAGCAGATTAGGCACAGCTATAAAGATAATTAGCAGTAACTGAAAGGCTTGGAGAAAATACTGATGGAGAAACAAAAAGCTCGAGACTTTACAGGAAAGTGAAAATGTGTGTGTGTGTATTTGTGTGTGTGTATGTGTGTTGCGGGTGGATTAGAAGAAGCAATATTTGAAGTGATAAATGTTGAGAACTTCCCCAAACTGCCAAAATATCAAGCCACAGTTTTAGGAACTGCTACAAACCCCAAGTAGGATAAAAGGGACGAAAACCACATCTAAGCATACCATGTTAAAGTTGATGGAAACCAAGGTCAAAGAAAAGTCTTAAAAAGTAGAAACAAACTGGTTAAGTTCAAAGTAGCAATAATAACAACAGCAGACAGCAGCATCTCAACAGACTTAATGGAAGCCAGAAGACCAAAGGAGTGACTCCCTCAAGGTGAGAAGTAAGTGATCTCTCTAACACAGACTGTTATACCAAAAGATGAAGGTAAGAGAAGGACATTTTTGGGCAAGACAAAAAATAAGGAGAGATGATTTGTCACTAACACATCTGCTCTAAAGCAGACATTAAAGGTAGTTAAAGGACCATGAGAAATGATTCCACATGCAAGCACAGATACAAGAAAGTATGAACAGGGATCAAAATGGTAAATAAAACTCAGTTCTTAACATTGGCAGAAAGACTTGAACAACTTCACACACAGCCACCCCCATTCACCACACTTATACACAGACCCCCTCCCACACACACATATAAGCACAGATAACAAAATGGCCACTGAAGACATGAAAAGATCAACTTCACTAGTAATCAGGAAATGAAATTTCAAACTACAATGAGATACTACTATAAATCCACTGAATCACAAAACCAAGTGTTGGCAAGGATGTGGAACAATTGGAACCTCTAAGACACTGTTTCTGGTAGTGTGAAATGGTAAGAGCATTTTTACAGTTTCTGGCGAAGCTAACCATGTGCATCCCTATGACCCAGCAGTTCTAATCCTGAGCACATATACAACAGAACTGCATATATATGAAGGGTCTTGAAAAAGTTTAAGGAAAATGCCCACTATTTTTTAACTCCACTCTCAAGCTTTCTGAAGTACCTTGTATATGCACTAAAAGGCATTGCATGTAAGGAGATTCACAGAAATATTATTTTTAATAGTCATATTTAACAATAAATGACATATTAATCAAGAGTAGAAAGTCTCAATACATTATGGTATATTTGTAAAACGGAATACTAAGATGGCAATGCTAAAGAATAAACTGCTACAAGCCACAACATGTGTAATTCTAGCAAACAGTCTTGATGAAAAAAGCTAGACCCCTGACTACATTTACATAATGTTTTGGTTTTGTTTTTGTTTTGTTTTGTTTTGTTTTTTGACAGGCAGAGTGGACAGTGAGAGAGAGAGACAGAGAGAAAGGTCTTCCTTTTGCCGTTGGTTCACCCTCCAATGGCCACAGCGGCCAGTGCACTGTGGCCGGCGCACCGCGCAGATCCAAAGGCAGGAGCCAGGTGCTTCTCCTGGTCTCCCATGGGGTGCAGGGCCCAAGCACCTGGGCCATCCTCCACTGCACTCCCTGGCCACAGCAGAGAGCTGGCCTGGAAGAGGGGCAACCGGGAGAGAATCCGGCGCCCCGACTGGGACTAGAACCCAGTGTGCCGGCGCCGCTAGGTGGAGAATTAGCCTGTTGAGCCACGGCGCCGGCCTACATAATGTTTTAAAAGATTTATTTTATTTATTTGAAAGACAGAGTTACAGAGAGAGGTAGAGACACAGAAAGAGGTCTTCCATTTGCTGTTTCACTCCCCAAATAGCCGCAACGGCCAGAGCTGAGCCAATCCAAAGCCAGGAGCCAGGAGCTTCTTCCAGGTCTCCTACATGGGCGTAGGGGCCCAGGTACTTGGGCCATCTTCCACTGCTTTCCTAGGTGCATTAGCAGGGAGCTGGATCGAAGTGGAGCAGCCAGGACTTGAACAGGTGCCCATATCGAATGCTGGTGCTGCAGGCCTGGGCTTTAACTGGCTGCACCACAGCACCCATCCCTTACATAATTTTTTTAAATTATTTTTTTAAAATTGGTTGGGCATTGTGGCACAGCAGATACATCCACCACTTGAGATGCTTGGAGTGCCTGGTTCAACTCCCAGCTACTCTGTGATTCTTATCCAGCTTCTTGCTAATGCTCCTGGGAAACAGTGGAGGATGGCCTGAGTACTTGGGTTCCTGCCTCCCATGTGGAAGACACAGATGGATTTTGAGGCTCCTGGCTTTGGCTTGGCCCAGTCCTGATTGTTGTGGGCATTGGAGGAGTAAACCAAATACACACACACATACACTCTATATTTCAAATACATAAATGAACACTTACAAAAACCAGAAAAATTAACCTATGGCCTTAGCAGTCTGATTTCAGGATAGTGGTAACATTTTGGGTAAGAGGGGAAAGGAGTGACTGAACAGGGACATAAAGAGGCTTCTGGAGTTGCTGATACTCTTCCGTTTCTTGACATGGACAGAGGGCTACATGGGTGTGTTTACTTGATAATTCATCAAACTTCACCCCTATGATGTGTATATAGTTGCCCAGATGCATTTTTTACTACAATAAAAATACACATTTACAAAACAAGGTACACTACTTCTATACTTACCAGGCACTCAATAAATATTCATTAGATTGAATGTTTAAAGGTGAAAAAGATTACCCTTTAGTTAATATAATTAAGTTGTTTCAAAAATAGTTTCCTTCCCTACCCTGGCAAAATGTCAAATAGAAAATAAACATGTATAAACCTCTCCTCAGGTCACTAAAGTAAAACCTGTTCCATGAATGTAACCAGTAAGAAACCATAGTACTATAAAAACACATTTTAAAATCCTATTGACTAAGATCTTATGGTTTGAATCTGTCTTGAATATTTGCCAGTTTACCAGATGTTTAGTCAGAAATTGAGACTTATCCCTCAGTACACATTTATATCTTATTTAGTTCTCAGAACTGTCAGAAAATATATTATGTCCTATCATCCACAACCCACACAATGTGATTATAACTGTATATTCTATAATCCCAGAGATCTTGAATGATTTTGCTCTTTTTTGTCTCCAACATATATCCATTTCTTGACTAAGGATCTAGATGATAAGATTTCCTCCAATCCATTTTTAATGCTCAAAAAATGATTGCACTTACTTCATTGTCAAGGGGATATTGTAAGAATTCTTTCAAGCACTAATCATTTAATTCTAACAACAATCCTATAAATAGATTCTATTACTATCTTCATAATACAGATGAGAAAGCAGACACTAAATAACTTCTCAGACATCACTCAGTTAACACAACTGGGATTCAAACTTCAGCAGTCTTGCTCTAGGATCTTGGTCTTAAACAGTAGGCTCTTCTGCCTCAATAAATATAATTAGTATTATTTCCCTAGCAGTGGTCTCAGCTCTACCACAGGAATCAAAACGGAGTCTGCTACCCTTAAAATTTCCTGGTGCTAGTTACAAAAAGAATCTGGAAAATTTCCCCAGAGTACTTTGGGGACCTAATTCTTCCTTCCTTCCACGAAGCCCTAATTTCTTAAGTGTCTATTCCACTATATGAGTATTCCATATATAAATATCTGATGTCATGCTACCTACGCACCTGGGAGTGGTATCTGTGTTAGGCTGGTTTCTGGGAACTGCCTCCCAGGGCACAATAAATGGTCATAAAGAAGAGGGTTGGGGCAGACCCCTCTATCTGCCATACCAACTAGTCCTACTCCTTCCTTATCATCCTGCTTCAGGCAGAGAGAAGTGGCATTGGTGAACTGAGCTAGACAAAAAAAACAAAAAAAACAAACAAACAAAACAAAATTCCTTCATTTGATTTTGAGACCAAGGAAGTAAGTACCTAGAATCATGTAAAGGACCCAATATCAGGTTATACAACAGAAGAATGATAGTGGGACCACACAGAACCCCAAGACAAAGATCCTCCATCTTGCTGGAGATTCTTAGTGAGAGCAAGGCAAAGCAAACCCTTTAAAAATGCAATTATGTACAGTGAACTTTGCATGGCCAGTAGTCTCTATGACTGAAACAACCTCGTGCAGTTTTTTCCCTTTGCCAGTACTTGAGCCATAGACACATCATCACCTCCACTAATCTTTTCAACTGCCACATTAGTCATCAGTATAATTTCTCCCTCAAATCCATCTTCCCTTCCCTTTATTCAACTGCTTTATTCTATTTTATGGTCTTGTTTGATATGTATCCATGGTTGCAAGCAACACAAAAACCTTTCAGAAATAGGTAGGATATAGATAATAAACAAATGGACAGTAAATGGCTTGAGTCTTTCAAAGATCTCAGTTCACCTTCTGTGTGTGATTGTACCTGCTCATTGCCACCAATTTTTTGTTTGTTTGTTTTGAGATTTATTCTCATTCATTTGAAGGGCAGAGAGAGATATCTTCCATCTGTTGGTCCACTCACCACCTTGGGCCAAGCTCAAGGCTTGGCCGGGCTGAAGCCTCAGGGGAGCAAGCAACTGGGCCATTATCTGCTGCCTTTTCAGGAGCATTAGAAGGAAGGTGGATCAGGACTTGAATGGGCATTCTGATATCAGACACTGGTATTACAGGTGGCAGCTTAACCCACTGTGCCAAAACACCAGTCGCTGTTGCCTCCAGTTCTAAGCAACAGTACTAAGGTTTACTTACTTCACAGAGATGTGAGTTAAGAATCAAAAAGATATCATATTGCTTAAAAACAGGCTCCAGAAGGAAATCTAAGAAGCTAAAAAAGCATTACTGTCATGTTCCAGTAAATCCAAGCACAGCCTTCATAACACACTCCTATGTGGAGCTGTGTGGCAAGTGTGTTTCTTTCCACTGAGTACCACTAAGTAACTTCCATTGGTTGGTGGGCGCCAACTCCAGGGGAAAAAAATCAGCATGTAAATGCCATGTCTGAATGAAAAATCTGTATTACTATGGAAGCATATTTTTAAAAATATGGATTTATTTATTTGAAAGGTAGAGTTACAGAGAGAGGGAGAGATGAAGACAGCGAGATCGTCCATCCACTGGTTCACTCCCCAAATGGCAACAATGGCCAGGGCTGGGGCAGGCTGAAGCCAGGAGCCTGGCACTCCATCCAGGTCCCCCAGGTGCATGCATGGTTCCAAGGACTCAGGCCATCTTCTACTGCTTTCACAGGCACATTAGCAGGACACTGGATTGGAAGTGGAGCAGCCAGGACATGAACTGGCACCCATTATGGGATGCTGGCATTGCAGGCAGTGGCTTAACCCAATGTGCCACAATGCCAACCCCACCACAGAAGCACTTTTTGTCCAGCATATTTGGAGATGAGATCAATTCAGGAGGAATGGATATGAATTCACACTCAAGTTTTACAGACCTCATATTGTCTTATATATTGACAAATACCATTACACAGTCATATAGACCATTGTTGAGGTTACTATAGCAGCTATATGTACTATATTAAGTACAGAAATATTAAATGTAATTGTTGTTAGAAGTTTAAGCCTATAAAGTAAAAAAAGTCCTAGAGTTTCTAGTCTACTATAAGATATGTATATCTATCTATCTATCTATCTATCACCTCTTTCTTGGATTATCAGTAGTCAAATAAATTCATCTGTCTATAGGTTGATGAAAGCAATATGGTATACAAAGAAGACATGCAACATAGAAGAGAGATTTGAGAAACTTCATATTGGAGTAAAGTCAATATGACACAATATCTAAGTCACCATTAGGGTAAGAAGAAAACAAAATTCAGTAAAATTTGTAGTAACTAAAGTTTAAAATAACTATAACTTTCAATCAGTTTATAACTTACCAGTTTATCAACTAACCGATACTCTACTTTTAGCTAAAAAGAAGCATATGTCAATGGATATCCCTGATAGAACAGAAGTTAGACAAAGATGTTATACTGTTCTTTAATGCCTGGCATATAGCAGATTTCAATGAATGACTGTTGAATAACTCAGTTGATAACAAAGATATATTTTCTAATAAAACACATGGCATGCAAATCAGTGCTACATATCTTATTCTACCAAATCACATGTTACACATGAATCCTTGAAAAGTATAGCAAATATATATGAGGTCTTCAAAAAAAGGACAGAAAGATAACAAATGTATCTTTAAAAAGATTTTCAATAAGCTTCTGTACTACAAAATAAACACTCAGCAAAGTGAACAGGCAACTGACAGATTGGGAGAAATCATTAAATCATTTGCAAACTATACAACTGATAAAGGATTAATAAACAGAATATATAAAGAGATCATGAAACTCAACAACAAACTACCCAATTACTAAATGGGCAAAGGACTTAAACAGACCTTTTCAAAAGAGAAAATCCAAATGGCCAACAGATACATGAAAAATATTCAGGATCGCTAGCTGTCAGGGAAATGAAAATCAAAACACAATGAGGTTTTACCTCACTCTAGTTAGAATGGCTTTCATACAGAAATCAATAAACAACAAATTCTGGCAAGGATGTAGGGGAAAAGATGCCCTAATCTCCTGTTGGTGGTAATGTAAACTGGTAAAACGACTAAGGAAAACAGTTTGAAGATACCTCAGAAATCTGAAAATAGACCTACCATATGATCCAGTCATGCCACTCTTGGGAATTTACCCAAGGGAAATTAAATTGGCAAATAAAAGAGCTATCTGCACCTCAATGTTTATTGCAGCTCAATTCACAATAGCTAAGATATGGAATCAACCTAAATGCCCATCGACTTAAGACTGGATAGAGAAATTATGGGAGATTTACTCTATGGAATACTACACAGTGGTAAAATATGAAATCCAGTCATTTGCAACAAAATGGATGAAAATGGAAGACATCATACTTAGTGAAATAAGCCAGTCCCAAAGGGACAAATACCATATATTCTCCCTGACCTGTGATAACTAATAGAGCACCCAAAAGGCAATCTGTAGAAGTGAAATTGACACTTTGGGAAGCAATACTTTGAAAAGCCCTTGTCTTGATTGTTGAGGAACAGTATTTTTTTCATAATATTTGTTGAACTCTTTACTTAACATAGAGATAATTATACTGTACAAGGTTAATTAAAAATAGAACTCAGTAAAAAATGAGTGGAAATAAGAGAGGTAGGATGAAGTGTGTGGAATGTGGGCAGCAGGATGAGCACAGTGGGAAGAATCACCATGTTCCTAAAGTTGTAATTGTAAAATGTATGAAGTTTTAACTGTAAAACTGTATAGTTCTGCATACATTCCTACTTACTTCTAAGGGTACAATTTATTTTTTTAAAAAAGATTTATTTATTTATTTATTTATTTGAAAGTCAGAGTTACACAGAGAGGGGAGAGGCACAGAAAGGGAGATCTTCCATCCGATGGTCCACTCCCAGATGGCCGCAACGGCTGGAGCTGCGCCAATCCAAAGCCAGGAGCCAGGAGCTTCTTCTGGGTCTCCCACATGGGTGCAGAGGCCCAAAGACTTGGGCCATCCTCTACTGCTTTCCCAGGCCATAGCAGAGGGCTGAATTGGAAGAGGAGCAACTGGGACTAGAACCGGCGCCCATATGGATGCCAGCGCTTCAGGCCAGGGCATTAACCTGCTGCACCACAGCACCGGCCCCTAGGGTACAATTTTAAAACTTGCCATGTGACCCCAAATCCCTTTAAGCTGGGTGGTAAAAATAGCATTTTAAGTATTAAAGTGAGCATATGGAGAAGATTAAGTGTTCACATGATCATATAAATAGGATTAAGCATTTGGTAATAATAATAGATATAATTAAAAGGGAATGAATGTTCCAACCCAGGAAGCAGTCCACACAGCAGGCTCATAGAATGACAATCACTTTAAGTAGCACTCTGACCTCCGAATCAGTCCTTAATGCATTCATGTCTGGCTGAAAAGCCCATGAGGGCATTTCAGGATTGGAAAGCCAAGACACTGTGGCAAAAAGTATCCTACATGAAAGACCTCTGTGGGTGAGACCCCAGTGGAAAGAAGTAGTCATCAAAGAAGGATATACTTTTTTCTGAAGGGAGGAGAGAACTTCCACTTTGCTTATAGCCTAGGCAGCTCGTGTCAAGTGCCTCCAGTGATCACTGACATCATATATAAGAATGCTAATTGCTAAATTAACAACAAGAGTCACTGTGCACTAACTTCCCATGTAAGAACTCTGTCCTCAAAGAGTTGGATTACAAGAGTTAATAGTAAAACCTGTTCTCAAAGATTTACTTAGTTTTAGTGTATTAAGTGGAGAATATTCTTTTGTCTCATGAGCTATAGTTATGCCTGAGTGCTTTCAAAACATGTATCATTCTTGGGTTCTTCTTCAGAGTTAATTAAGTTTCTCAAAAATAAAAGAATGCTTATAAATAAAATAATTAATTAAACCTCAAAAAGGATTACTTTTATTGAATTAAAAGTATTTTTTTCTTATTGTAAAAATGATCCTTCTGGTGTTCTATTGCACAGTAGGGTAACAGTAGTTAAAATTTTTTTTTCAATAGTAAGGCTGAAAAATACACAAGCAAAACACTACTTCTGATTGGACTAGAAAATTAGAAAAAATTAGAAAATTATTAGGAAAGCAAGTGCACAGAAATTTCCTTTCCTCACAGACTATTTAACCAAGTTTCACAGCACATTTGGCATCTTTTTTGGCCATTCATTCTTACTTGGAAAGAGAAGGAATTTGTTAATAAATTCTGCACTCAATGTATTGCCATCCTTTTAATAAGTGGCAATGAAAATAACTCAAATGCCCATTTAGATTTTTTTAAACAAATAAAAAAACTTTGAAATCAAATAAGTAGTGAGTTTTCCTAGATTCTAGATATTCATCATACTGTATGCACACACATACACACACACTTTAATTAATCTTGCTGTTTGGAGCCAGGTCTATAACTCAGAAAATGTTCACAGGAGATAACTGCTTGTCCTGAGGTCCAATTCAAAGTAGCCAATTCTTACAGATTCTAAAATCATGAATTTATTGTCTTAATTTTCTCAAAACATAATGGAAGCTGTTTGCCATTATAATAACCCTGATATAAGATGCTTTGAATTTATGTTTAATATTTTTCCCTAGAGAAAATTCAATTTCATTCTGCATACTGAGTCCAAATTACTTTTAGTTCTCTTGGGGAACAATTAGAAACACTAGAAATAGCTTCCAATCTGAAGCAAGCAGTAAAAACTACTTATCTGTGCAAATATAAAGATTGTCTCTTTTTTTTTTTTGACAGGCAGAGTGGACAGAGAGAGAGAGACAGAGAGAGAAAGGTCTTCCTTTTGCCGTTGGTTCACCCTCCAATGGCCGCCGCGGTAGGCGCGCTGTGGCCGGCGCACCGCGCCGATCCGATGGCAGGAGCCAGGTGCTTCTCCTGGTCTCCCATGGGGTGCAGGGCCCAAGGGCCTGGGCCATCCTCCACTGCACTCCCTGGCCACAGCAGAGAGCTGGCCTGGAAGAGGGGCAACCGGGACAGGATCAGTGCCCGACCGGGACTAGAACCCGGTGTGCCGGCGCCGCAAGGCGGAGGATTAGCCTAGTGAGCCGCGGCGCCGGCCAAGATTGTCTCTTAAACCTTCTTTCTTTCTCAGTTTTCCACAAGCTGATAAACTACAAACCTTAATAAGGAAAGGGCAACAACATCAATTACTATTATCCACATTAGTACAGCTATAGAACCAGTTTATCCCTTTCTACATGTGTTCTCCTTGCCCATTTGCAAATCTCCAGCCATTACCAAAAATGTCACTCTGCTACTCAGCAGCCAGGGCAATCTTTGATTGCAGAGCATGAGAAAGGAGTGATTTTGACACACGTGAGTTTTAAAAATATGAACTTGATTTGCCAAAAAGTCTCCAGTATACATATCTGCTTATCACCATGCTAGGTAAATCAGATACCTGTTTAAGGCATAAGAAAAGATATTTGGAGTACTATATAACGCATGCTACTCTTTATGAATGTTTTTCTCAAATTAATGTTCCTATTTGGGAACAGTGATCATTACACACTGTACTCCCTAATAATGCACAACTATTATGTGCGACTCAAAAATAAAAACTTTGACTACCTTAAAGTTTATTGTATGAGTGAAACTGACATCTTCTCATGTAATTTTTGTTTATAGCTCTTGCCTATATTCCAGCTGAACTATGGTCTTTTTACTTTTTACTTGTTGAATTCTTTATTTAGTAGAGCATTAAGCTTTTTAATATAGTGTAAACTGAATATATGTTATCACAAAACATTTTTAAAAACTGATATAATTAAACAATGAAAAAATATTTTAAAATGTTACACATAAAAGTTAAATCTTTGGAGTGAGCATTTGGCCCATGGTTAAGACACCTCTTGAGATGTCCACATCCTATATCACAGTGCTTGGGTTCTGGTCCCAGCTCTGCTCCTAATTCCAGGTTCCTGTCAATACACAGGAGGTAGCAGCTGATAGCTCAATTAGTTGGGTGCCTGCCACCCACTTGGGAGACCTGGATTGGGTTCCTGGCTCTGGGCTTCAGCCTGGCTCAGTCCTGGCTATTCAGGAGTGAACCAGCAGATGGGATATCACTCTTTCTCTGCTTTTCAAATACATAAAATAAAGACATATAAATGTTAAAAGTTAAGTCTTTGAAAAGAGCAGCAAAATTCGTGACCAAGAAAATGATGACAGAATATGAATTAACTCATATCAGAAACTAAAGAGGGAAGAATATTACAAGTCCCACAGGCATTAGATGTATAAGGAAATATTAACCACTTTTTATCAAAAAAATCCAACAACTTAGGTGAAATACATAAAATTCTAGAAAAAATACAATTTACTAAAAGTGACATGAGATTGAATTGCTATGTAGGTATTAAAAATTGAATTCATTATGAAAACCTTCCCATGAAAAAAATCATAATTGTTTTGCATCAAGAACAGAAGAAAAAATAATCTATGATGATTTTCATCACCGTTACAAACTGTTAAAATCTATTAAAGTTGGGACTGGCACTGTGGCATAGTGGGTAAAGTGGGTAAAGATGCCACCTGCAGTGCCGACATCCCAGGTTCAAGACCCGGTTGTTCCATTTCTGATCCAGCTTTCTGCTGTGGCCTGGGAAAGCAGTAGAAGATGGCCCAAGTCCTTGGGTCCCTGCATCCACATGGGAGACCCGAAAGAAGCTCCTGGCTCCTGGTTTTGAATCGGCACAGCTCCAGCCATTGCGGCCATCTGGGGAGTGAACCATTGGATGGAAGACCTCTCTCTCTGCCTCTCCTTCTCTTTGTAACTGTGACTTTCAAATAAATAAATATTTTTAAAAACATCTATTAAAGTCATCAATACTATCCAAAGATACATGCCGTTTGCAGACTTTCTGTCTGGGACACTCCTTAAATAAATGATTAATAATATAGTAAATTAATCCTTAGTGAGCATTTCACCAGAGTGTACCACATTCTAATGTTGTCAGCATATTTAATTTAATTTTTCCCAGCAATCCTGTGAAATCTGCACTGATGTATTGAGCAACAAATGCAGCAGTTGCTCTGCCTGTTGAATAAATAAAATAAACTGAAATTGAAAAAATATTTACCAAAAAATGAAGCAGTTGCAAAGTGGTAAAAAATATTTATGAATACAATGCCTTTGTAGCAAAGTTATAAGTTACACATGAGGATAATAAACTCTGAAATCGGGGCTGGCACTGTGCCGTGGCAGGTTAATGCCCTGGCGGGAAGTGCCAGCATCCCATATGGGTGCCGGTTCAAGACCCGGCTGCTTCACTTCCAATCCAGTTCTCTGCTGTGGCCTGGGAAAGCAGCAGAAGACGGCCCAAGTCATTGGGCCCCTGCACTTGCGTGGGAGACTCAGAAGTAGCTCCTGGCTCCCGTCTTCCAATCGGCGCAGCTCCGGCCATTGCGGCCAATTGGGGAGTGAACCATCATATGGAAGACCTCTCTCACTTTCTCATTCTGCCTCTCCCCTCTCTGTGTAACTCTGACTTTCAAATAAATAAATAAATCTTTAAAAAAATAAACTCTGAAATCATGGCAAAGAAGGGTTCTTCAAATGTACTAGTGATCTTATTTCTTAAAAAGAAAAAATTAAGGGTAGTGAACAGTTAACCTAGTAGTTAAAATGCCTGGGTTCCACATTGGAGTATCTGGGTTCTATTTCCAGCTCTGGCTCTTGAGTCCAGTTTCCTGCCAATGCAAACCATGAGAGGCAGCAGTGACAGAGTTCCTGCCAATCATGTAGGAGACCTGGATTGCCTTCTTGTCTCTAGCCCTGGCCCAGCTCCAGCTGTTGCAGTCATGTAGGGAATGAATCAGTGGATAGGCACTCTCTGTCTCTTCTCTCTCTCCCTCTCAAATAATAAAAGAAAAATTATTTTAAATAACATTCCTAAAGCAAATATATCATGTGAAAATTTGATCAAGTAGGCAAGAAGGTATCTGAGTTTTGTTACACTATTCACCACACTTATCTATTTATTTAAATGTGTTGGAATACCAATATTTTGAATTAACACGCAAAGAAAAATATTTGTAATTTATGAGTGAATGGATAGTGTGGACAGTAGTGTTGGTTATAAGCAAGGCTCCAGGAAACAAAAACCAAATTTCCTGATACCCTTATGCACAAGTTAGAGAAATCAGAACATATGAGAATGTGAGTACAAGTAGATGGATTGGCAACTGGATAAGCAATCTGTACTCATTTTCCTCACTAGGAACAGGTATTTCTCAAAGGAATGAATAGGATAGTGGCTTTTGGGCTATGCTAGTCTCACATTTTTGTCAACTGCTAGATGAAAACATAAACTTACAGCTGGCACAAAACCGGGAAGACAAACAAGAGATTCATTATTCAAAATTATCTCAATAGACTGTTGCCCTGGGCTTGAATCCAAGAAAAGGAAATACAACAAGAAAATTAAAAATAGGAAGCACTTTCATTTTAAAAAATATACTTTCCAGGTACAAGATGGAAAATCTTGGGTCTCAGATAATTTATCAGATCCTACTTCAGAACAAATGGAATATGTGATTGAGTTTCTCCAAAAGCCACACAAGGAAAATAACAGGGTTCTGATTAAATCAAAAGTAAAGAAAATGGGGCATGGCCTTGTTTTCTCTCTTCTCAAAAACAACTCTGAAATATCAATCATGTTATGAACACCACGTTTTATGAAAAAAAGTTTTTATAAGCTAGTTCTTATTTAAAGTAGAGTAACCTGGATTACACCACCATTAAAGTCTTTGGAGGATCTGGAGAATGGAAAACAGAAAGAAGAGAGGATAGGTGCTTGTGAATATTTGGAGATCCACCATTTATAAAGGGGAGTAGATGTGTTTGCTAGTACAGTACACGAATCTCGAATCTCAGGTGCTTCAATAACAGATAGCCATAAGTGGGGACCTCTCGTACCCTTCCCAGGCATGTGGCAGCAGTCTCTACTCACTCCAGGCTATTCCCGGAAGTCTTCCTCCTTCAGAAAGCTACAAATGAAAAGCAGGCCTCAGTCTCTATTCTCATGAATGCTCCTAAACCCCTGGGTACACACAGCAAGCTATCTCTAAGGGAGCTAATCAGCACTGGGATGGGCTTCTGAGTTTCCATCTTCGCAAGCAGAAGAAGGAAGTGCTTGGCTACTCTTGATGCTAGCATACTTTATCATGAAATTCCACTTTAAATAGTTTCTGAGAGAGTGGCAGTAATTTTTCAGCACAAACAGAAATTACAGAAGCTCTAGCTCTCTCCAGATATTTCCTTATAGAATCTGAGGGTGGGGAGTGTGTGGGGTTGATTATGATAGAGCTGGCTTGTCCCAAAAGAAGCAATCTGGCCAATTCTTAGAGGCTTTTCTTCTGAATGTGAATTATCCAGCACTTGGGCCCGATGTCACTTCTGGGGGAAAAGGCCAAGTCTCACTTAAATTCTTATTGTGTAAGAACTTTTAGTGTCTTTTAAGTACTGGGAGCTCCATTGCTGATTATAACTAAGCAGAGGCTGGTAGATTACCTCTTAGGGAATACTAAATAAAGTACTCTACAGAGAGTGCAAAAATCAGACAAGATGACATCTTAGGTCCCTTCCACCTCTAATGTTCTCCAACTCTATCAGAACCAGTTTCAACTAAAACACTAGCATTGAGTCAAGTGTCCAAAAACTGAGCCTTGGTTTTGCCTCTGGGTCCTTACACTTCCTGGTCCTCAATGTGGCAACTATTAGGGCCTCCCCCCTTAATCAGTATCCTTCTTTCCTTCTTCCTTATAGGCCAAACTGTAATTTGATTAGATGACATTTACCCTCCCAGAATTTGGAATGATCCCATGTTTGGCTGCTGGAGTAAACCAAGATTAGTATAGACCAGTCTACTAACTTTTTTTGTGCCACAAACAAATATAAAGATGACACTACTTGTATGGTATGAACATTGAGTCAAGTCGATGAAGTTGGTCTATTCATTCCAGGCTCTGTCCAGCTGCTCTGTGGTGTCAAAGGTATCTATATACCTCAAAGATATATGTACCTCTACTTTCCACTCCTATGGCTAAGGACTGGTTTGGCGTGGGTTTATGACTCAATTCTGACCCATGAAACTTGAATAGAATTCTGTCAAGTGACAAGGCATTTCTGCACAAAGTACAAAGAAAGAAACCTCTCTCGTATTGCTGACTTGGTGCCTATATGTATTGTCTATATGTGAAACAATCTGGAGATGTTTTAAAATGTGAACCCTGGAATTCTTTGATATTCCTCCCAACAAGAAGTATGGTCTGTCTTCTGTTCTTGAATCTGAGATCATGTGATTCCTTAAATAATAGAATATGTCAAAAATGACTTTGCTGCTTCAAGGTCAATGTATTAGGAAACAGAAACTTCCAATTCATGTCTCTTGAAACCAACATTCTTAAATATAGCTGCTATAGTATGAGAAAGTCAAGGGGAAGTCTACATGGAAAAGAACGAAGCCCTCCAGCCCTCAGCCCCAGCTAAGCAATCACAATGAAGCAACACCAAATCGCCAGTCCCTAGTGAAGATGCTGCAGCTTGATGCCACATGGAGCAGAGATGAGTTGACCCTGCTGTTACTTGCCCAAATGGCAAAATCAGGGACAAAAGAAATGACTGTTGTTACTTTTAAGTCCCTAAGATTTGTGGTGGTTTATGTACATGATATTCCTTCCAAAAGTTCATGGAAAGTGTAATTAAAAGGTAAGTTTGCTTGGTGCAAATAAATTTGAAATCCAAGCACAGGAGTGTTCTCAAAAAGCTCATAGGAAATGCACATTATGAAAAAACTGTGCATAGATTTCAAAATTTCTTTGCACCAAAACAAACTTATCTTTTATTTCTATTTCCCACAAATATAAAGTACCCTCATAAAAATATATAATCGCTATATGACCCTCTTGCAATCATCATGGGAGACTCTACTAACAAGTCAAAAAAGAAAGACAAAATGATAACAAGCACCTGGATCCTAATGACACCTTTGTTCCTATAGTCAACCATGGGATCACTCTGCCTTTGAATTTATTATATCAGGTATAGAGTGAGTATTCCCTGTCTAAACTGCTTGACGACAGTTGTGTTTCAGATTCCTCAGTTTTTCAGATTTTTGAATATCTGTATATACTTTACTGATCAAGAATTCTTAACCCCCATATTCAATATGCTCTAAATCTGAAAGTAGTTCAGCAAAATCCAAAAATTTGAAATTCAAAATGTTCCAAATCCAAAACTTTTAAATTTCAAATTTCAAAGCATTTATGATTTCAGATTTTCAGACTAAGTCTGCTCAACTTGTATTATATTCTTTAAAATTTTAAGCTGGCTTTTTTGGGGGGGAGGGGCGGGCTTCTCTCAACTGAAACTAAAATAACATAAATGATACTATCAGCTTTTTCATTTGTGAAAATCAAATTAATATAACTGCCCTGCCTAACTCACAGAAACAGTTTTCGCTTTTTCACCATGCACTGATCATAGATTGAGCATCCACACATATCAGGAATGGGCATGCACAGGTGAGTAAGACAAAGACCTTTGGTCACCTCCAGTAGCTCAATGATCCCAACAAAAACTTACCTCACTGCGGAAGTATGAAAAAAAAAACAGAAAAATGGAATGAAGAAAAAAAAATCATCCACCCTCTATCTCAAGACAACAACCAACTGATATTTCAGAATATTTCCTTTCCTACTTTTTGAACTTTCATATTTAGATGTGTGTGTACATGTATGCACGAGTGTGTGTGAGTACAGATGTGCAAAAACTGAAATGATGTTTTTGGCAAAAATTTATAAGCTCACATCATGTAAAGCACCACACACAAACACAAAAAGCCATTCTTCAATCCTCTTGTATAACTTAAGAATGCATGAATTAAAGTTGTTATCTTCAGATTAGTTCATAACATGCATTTGGTCCTGGAAACAGGTAACAAATTAAATAAGGTGCTTTCAGAAGCTAGCCAATGTGTCTGGCCAAGGTGGATCTCTGGGAAATGATCTGATTAAATAAAATGTGATTATGTCAGGTTTTCAAGGTTCAAAGAAGGGTATTATAAAATTAGACCCATGAAACCTAGTCTATTCAGCCTTCCCCCAGATATAGCAGAAATCAAACTGTGGGAATATGCGTTATTAAGGGTGTTATTCTACATACCCAAGGGACAATCACTAATTCAAAATATCCTATGCTGACCACCACCTTCTATCCTTCAAACTTGCTTGCCTAAGAACCATTGCAACTATTTTTGTTTTCAAATTATTCTTATCAAGCCCACCAATCAAATAAACCCTCTACCTGCCTCCCATTCAGCTAAGAATCCTTGGTGCAAAAGTTCATCCACTCCCTTGCACAACACTGAAACATACTTATGCCCCCCCCCCATTCTTTCATAGCCTCCATCAGAAAGAACTTGTCCCTGGATGAACCTATGCCTAGCCTTCCGTGGCTCAGAATTATTATCTCTATTCAGATGACTACTCTCAAACAGCACAGTCCAAGACAAGCATCTGAGCGCAGGTGATTCATTTGGGTGGTAAGCCCAGGAAGCAGAATGTGAAGGAGTGTGGGGTAGTGACAGAAGGAAGAAAGCAAGGCTAATCAAAATTACATTATTAAGCTGGTTTCTGCTGTGGCAAATGGAGTTCATTCCCACTGGGAAAATGCAGAGGATTTGCAGGGGATCTACAGATTACTCATTGAAAGGACAGAGAGGTTGAGAGTTTATCCATTGACTACCATTTCCTTTAGTTTGGGGGTGACCCCATGGATATTAGCTTCTCCACACTTCTCATTAGTACTTAAACTAAATTTCCTGAAGCACAGAGGAAGAGGAATGCCCAGTGTGTGTTGGGACACACGCTTAAAGTGGGATATTGGCAATGTGCACAGAACCCTTCACCACAGCTGCATGGATGTGCTGAGTCTCCAGGTGCCTGACTCAGCCTCAAATTTAGCTCACCAGGCTACACATCTATTCCTGCTTCCACATTAAATCTTCAAAATCCCTATAGTACATTCCCCTTAGATGTCCTATAGATACCTGCAACTAAAAAATGAAAGAAACTGAGAGCATTCAGGATCACACTCATGGATTTAAACTGACAGTATTTGCTGATGGCAGCAGCATAGAGCTTATTCAACTGTGATTTCTTGATGAGGCTGAGAGCTCCCATCCGGCTCTGGAACTCAGCAATCAGCAATTTTTCTGGAACTTGGGATAAGTAAGTCATCAATTAGACTGACTCCCATCCATAAAGTGGTGGCACTCAGGGCTATGCACTGCCATCTGCACATGTTGTGGGGTGATGCAACTGCTGTGGAAGGCTGGAGGCCTTCTTTGCTTGCTAGCTCTAGGAAGCAGGTTGTCTGTCAAGTCACTGATACACATGCAAAATGCACTTTCCAGCTGAGGTCCAACTGCCTTCCTACTCAAGATGTAATAAAACAAGTTCCATTTGCAATTAAATACTTGTTTCCATAATCCTAATAAAGATTATTTTGTCTATTGTCCTCTGAACTGTCTGTAACATCTATCCAAAACTTTATGAATAAATAACATAGGTTCATATATGTTATGAGCAATACCATTTTCTTTTTGAAAAATCTTTTTAAAAAGTATTTATTTACTTACTTTCATATGATTTGAAAGGCAAAGGTGGGGGGGAGAGGGAGAGAGAGAGAGAAAGAGAATCTTCTGTCCCCTGGTTCACTTCCCAAATCCCACAACAGCCAGGGCTGGTCCAGGCTGAAGCCAGGAATCCAAAACTGCATCCAGGTCTCCCACATGGGTGGCAGTGACTCAAGTGCCTGAGCCATCACCTGTTGCCTCCCAGGGTGTGCACTAGCAGGAAGCCAAATTGGAAGCAAAGGAGATGAGACTAAAGCCAGGCACTCACTCTGATATGAGATGAAGGCATCCCAAGTGGTGTCTTAACCACTGTACCAAATGCTCATCTCGAAAATATCTTTTAAACACTTTGAATGTGAGGATGAGATGCCCTACAGATTTACCCGTCAGATCCAGGTAAACATTGTTAACAGAGAAGCACAACTTATGTGCAATCAAAACCCAATCATGTCTTTTCTTGGCTCTCGTAAGTGAATCCAGAGCACTACTTGAACTTTACCGATGTTCTTGTTTTCCGATTTTGAATTGTCTCTCTACCAATTTTGTGTTTAGGTTTGGTTTGGTTAATTTGTGGCCATTAAGTTTTCCTATTGTTGGAAGAATTGCTTGGGAGTCTGATTTTAGGGTCTGAGCATCTGGAGATCTCTCTAAATGTACTGACAGTTTATAGAAATCTAGTCTCCACTGGATGTGAAGCAACAGAGAATCTGGTTTGCCAGTCTTTTTATTTTGGTTGTTATTTCTTTTTTTTTTTTTCAGTTCAAACCAATTAAGAATTCTGCATATTTTTTAACTTTATTTCTACTTCATAGTTTTCTCTTTTAAAAACTTTTTAAGGTATATAAATTTCATGCATTTTATATATACAGATTTAGGAACATAGTGATTCTTCCCACCATACTCTCTCTCCTGCCCATGATCCCATACTTCTTCCTCCTCTCTCTCCTATTCCCACTCTTAATTTTTACAATTATCTATTTTCAGTTACTTTATACTCATAAGTTTAGTCCTAAGGTAAGTAAAGAGTTCAACAAATAGTATGAGGGGAAAAAAAAAACACTATTCCTCAACAGTAGAGATGAGAGCTGTAAACAGTTATGGAATCTCAAAATGTCAATTTCACTCCTGTACATTACATTTTAGATACTCTATTAGTTACCACAGATCAAGGAAAACATATGATATTTGTCTTTTTGAGACTGGCTTATTTCACTAAGTATAAGTATAATGGTTTTCAGTTGTATCTAGTTTATTGCAAAAGACAGGATTTTATTTTTTTTAATTACTGAGTAGTATTCCATAGTGTATATATGCCATAATTTCTTTATCCAGTCATCAGTTGATTGACATCTGGGTTGACACTATATCTTAGCTATTGTGAATTGAGCTGCAATAAACATGAGGGAACAGAGAACTCTTTCATATGCTGATTTCACTTCTCTTGGCAAATTCCCAGGAGTGGGATTTCTGGGTCATATGGTAGGTTTATTTTCAGCTTTCTGAGGTATCCCCATACTGTCTTCCACAGTGGCTGTACCAGTTTACATTCCCACCAACAGTTGATTAGGGTATCTTTCCCCCACTTCCTCACCAGCATGTATTGGGAGGAGTATAGCCATTTGAAATCTGGACTGGAAAAATTTTCTAATTTCATATTGGCTTCTGGCCCATAACTGAAATCATAGAATTAAAGCTATAAATTCTATTTATCTGTGTCTATAAGAATAAATGTATGTACTGCAGTAATAGCTTCACCTCCAATTGTGTGTGTGTGTGTGTGTGTGTGATGTTTTCCTACTTCTGGATGGAACTGATATACTAGATTCTAAATCGGTTAAATTAAAGGAGCTCTCTTCTGATTGGTAGATCTACACAAACTATTGTTCATATAAATTGAATATAACTAAAATTTCTCAACGAGCAGGCATTTGGCCTAGCAGTTAAGACACTGGTTGGGACACTCACATCCCAGATCAGAATGTCTGGGTTCCTGTTGCTGCACATCCTGGGAAACAGCATGTGATGTTTCAAGTTGTTGGGTCCCTACGACCCATGGGGGAGAACTGGATTGAGTTCCCAGCTCCTGGCTTTGACCCAGTCCAGCCTTGGCCATTGTGGACATTATGGAGTGAACCAGTGGATGAGAGCTCACTGTCTGTTTCTGATTCTACTACACATTCTCTCCTCAAATAATTTTTAAATTCCTAAAGTAGGGAAATTAAAGTACTGATACTTAAAATGTGGTAATTTAAAAATCCATATTCTCCTATAAACAACTCAAAACTATTTTAATTATTTATATTTATATAATTTATATAAATTTGGTAAACAGTAATAGTTTAAGAGTTTAAGTTTAATGTAAACAAGTATGTCTTTGATTTATTGGTATTAATATATAATGGAAACACATGTTTATGCTTTTCTAGGTTTTTTCTTATAAACGTCTATACAATTTTCTGATCAAATTAGTTAGAATTACTCCTTTTAAAATGTAAATTTATGTTAAACCAAATTGAATCATTGTCCTGATAAAGTTATATCCTTACAGTAATGGAGTTTATCAATGGGAAGAGCATTTACAAAATCTTTAAGTACTGAAGATCTAAGACATTCAATGGTTTTCTCTGTTATTTGTAAGTAATATAGAATACTGAAACATTGATTCATTAACACAGTTTTAGTCAACATACTTTGTTTCTTATTTGTATAAGCTACAAAGAGACTCCATCTTTGTGTCTATAAATGAATATGTTCATTTCTATCATATTAAAAAACTGAATAAGGGATGTATATGATTAAATAAAACTGGGTTAGGTGTATTCATGAGATCTGCTAGTCTGCTAAAATGGCAGAAATTCTCAATTATTTATCCCCTAGTTTTCTTTCTCAACTGTGACTGCTTAAAAGTTATAATTAATGTAAGTGAATAAGACTCTACTAGGAATCTCAAGATCATACTTTTTTAAAAGTCAAGGGATGACACCTGGATGAATAAAGTAAGCTGAAGGGGTTTACAAAAGAGAAAATCTGAAAAGAAACATAATTTGCCATAAAATTTTGTCATGTCTGGCACAATTTTGATGGGTTTATTTGTAAGACTGTCACAGAAGAGTGTGGGTCTTTTAGAATCAAACATTTTATAGTTTTCTTACTGTGAAAATGACAGTCTATAGGGCTTACATCTGTTCTTGATAAGAGGTGGTAAAAGAATACTGTTGGCCTGCATTAGTTTCTTATAACTGATGGAACAAATTACCACAAATTTGTATCTTTTATTCTTTTAACGCCCCTGGAGGTAAGTCTGAAATTAGTATCATTGGCCTAAAAGCAAGTTGTCAATAGACTATGCTCCCTCCAAAGGTTCGCAGCGGTGGTGAATATCCAGCCCACAAGCCATAGAAGGCCTGTGAAATCATTTCATCTGGTCCTGCAAAGGTAACTGCAGGCGGGACTTGAAATTCAATAAATCTATAGCAGACCAATTTTTAGATTGATAATTTTATATGCCACAATTATAAATATCCAAATGGCTCCTCATCTGAAAAATCCCTTTTGCCATAGAAAATGACATTCACAGTTTCCAGGGATTAGAACCTGAATATCTTTGGGAGTCCTTTTTAGCCTCCCACCCCACTTTATGTAATCTGCTCAAATGACAGATACTCTATTTCTTACCACAGCCACTTTGTTCTGACTTTATCATGCCCTTGATTACTCTCTTTAAAATAAAAGAAACACAATTTCTGCATGTTTATATAATATTGTAACATCACTTTAATTAATGGACAGCCAAGCCATAACCATTTAGGTACTATACTATGGTACCTGTGATCCTATCTTAGTTCTCAAAGTTACTGGTAATTTTTCAATTTTGCTTCTGAAATCAAATCCAAAATGAAAACTGAAATGAAATAAAACTTCCCAATATATTTTGCACTTAAAACTGGCACTGAGCTTACCTAGAGAGTCCTCAGAATATTTTTTTAAAAAAATTGCTCTTTCACCTTGTAGAAAGAAATATGTTAGAAAAAAAACTTTATTTGCTATGCTAGCACTGATGAGTTGCATGAGAAAATGTCTAATCAAAAGAGATGCTCAGACTTCAGATTAAATTTGAATAGGAAAATATTATTAGCATCAATTCGATCAGCCTTGCAGATCAAAAATCTTCAAAAATGAAGTACATGTACATGTACATACTTGTTTTTTCTTGCTTCCCTAACAATATAGCATAGCAATTATTTACATAGAATTTACATTTCATTAGTTATTATAAGTAATCTAGGGATGATTTAAAGTATATGAGAGGATACGTGCAGGTTACACAGAAGTACTTTGACATATGAAAGGAACATCCACAGAGTTTATCTGCAGGGGTCCTGAAAGCAATCCTCCAAGGATCCCCAGGGGTGACTGTATTTCAAAAGTTCTAGGCTGTATGTTGTTACTAGGGATTTGTCAGGGCTTTCATTGTTATTTTCTATTTCCAATTATCATAATCCTAATACTTTTGATATTAGGCAACAGAAATAGGGTTAACAGCCATTATTTCAGGAAATTTCTAAAAAAAAAAATTTGACCACAATTTTATTAAACATCAGGGCTGGCATTGTGACAAAGCCAGTAAAGTCACCACCTGCGATGCTGGAATTCCATATGGATGCCGGTTTTTTCGCAGCTGCTCCATTTCTGATCCAGCTCCCTGTTAAAGGCCTGGGAAAAACAGCAGAAGATGGCCCAAGTGTTTGGGCACTGCTACCCATGTAGGGGAACAGATGAAGCTCCTGGATCCTGGCTTCAGTCTGGCTCAGTGTATAGAAGATATTCTCTCTCTCTCTCTCTCTCTCTAAAGCTCTGACATTCAAAATAAATAAATAAAATTTTAAAAATGTATTAAGCATCTTCCATTAGGACTTTTCAATTAAGGGTACACTTTAAACTTTTCTATGGAGCTCTATTAAAATGCAGATGTCTAGAGTAGGCATTTGAAACAGTGGTTAAGATACTGTTTGGGAGACCTGCATCCCATATTGGAGTGCTTGCTTTCAAGTCCCAGCTTCTACTGCCAAAACAGCTTCTTGTTAATGTGCACCTGGAAGGCAGTAGGTTCCGGCTGAAATGCTTGGGTCCCTGCTACCCATTTGGGAGACCATGATTGAGGTCCAGGTTCCCGGCTTGAGACTGACCAACTCTGGCTGTTGTGGGCATTTGGAGAATGAACCAGCAGATGGAAGATCTTTGTTGCTCTTTTTTGTCTGTCATTCAAATAAAATGAAATAAATATTTAAAAAATTAAAAATACAAATGTCCATGTGACCATGCTAGAGCTGATGTACCATCTCTGGGCCTTTGGGCCTCATGGCCTCAGCTATAAAATGAAAAACAATAAAAAAAAAATCCTGCTCCTTTTATCTGATTTGCCCACTTTCTGTGAAGATTTTTTTCTTAGGAAAAGATCATAGGCAATTGTACAGCTTAAGCAGGTTTTTAAGATAATGTTTCTTTTTTTAAAAAAAGATTTATTTATTATTTGAAAGGCAGTTACAGAGAGGCAGAGGCAGAAGCAAAGAAAGAGAAGTCTTCCAGCCACTGGTTCACCCCCCAAATGGCTGCAATGGCTGAAGCTGTGCCCATCCGAAGCCAGGAGCCAGGAGCTTCTTCTGGGTCTCCAACAAGGGTACAGGGTCCAAGGACTTGGACCATCATCTACTGCTTTCCCAGGCCATAGCAGAGAGCTGGATAGGAAGTGGAGCAGCTGGGACTTGAACGGGTGCCCACAGGGGATGCTGGCACTGCAAGTGGCAGCTTTACCCTCTGCCACAGTGCTGGCCCCAAGATGTTTCTAATACCCTCATTTTGCAGTCACAGAAGCTGAAGGGCCCCTAATTAAATCACACTATGGAAGATGGAAACCTGGTTCTCCTCCTTCTCCTTTCTTCTTTTGTCCCTTTATGTCATGAAGACACCACTCTACACCTGAGTTGGTGAATTCCTTTCACCATACATTCTAGCATCCAGTATTTAACAACTGCAGTTATCTAACCTGACTCCCTGCTGCTAACTGGTTTCCTTTCATAGATTTTATTTTAATGGAAATGTAGAGATCTTTCTCCCCAATGTTATTCTAAAATCCATAATGCACAAATAAATGAATCTTTCCATTTCTGTGCAGGAGTCTGAAGAACTACTAAAATGATACCAAACGCAGGTCTTGTTTACTGCCTTTCATGAAATTGAAAATCAAACTGGTAAAATAATAAAACAAATTCATTCTCCTAATCTATTCAAACTGAGCAGTGGACTAGTACTGGTAAATGCACTGTTTCTACTGGTCAGCTTCAATAAATATGGAAACTGCGAGTTGTTGTTTAGGAATCCATATAGCAATCTGACTTTGCCATGATATTTGAGTGGCCGTGTCTTGCTGAACATAGTATGTACCAGGCCCAGTGTAGTTGAACTCAAGTGATAAATCAAATATAAGCTGCATACTAGTTTTGTGAAGGAGGACCACATATCAGTTCCCAATGAACCGAAACAAGAAAAGTTTCTAATGCTTGCCCTATGCCAAAGATAGTTTTAAAATCACTGTGCCATACTAATTCATTAAATAAAAAGATTCCTGTGAATACAATTAATTTATGGTGGAAGTAACAAACTCAAGTATATATAGTGGCAAGTTACTATAAATTAGTGAAGTGGGTCTGATATGGGACTGAATGGGGAAGACTGAGGACTGCAGCAAACAAGAGACCTAGTCTTATTAGGGCAGCATCTATCTATTTCTATGCAATTGTAATCATGTATACATCCATGTTGGTTTCTTAAGAAAAATTCAGAAATCAACACTTTCAGGTAAAAAGTCTTTGATTTGTAAATGTCTGCAGCTTTCTAATACTGATCGAAGATGTCTGTGTAACAATAGCAAACCCATACGTTATCCAGACTTGGTCACAAGTTGCCATTTGGCAATTAGTCCTTCAAATAACTTATTTGAAGTTGGTAAAGGATCCCTTTTTCTATAACCCTATTTCAGGCTCCCAAGTTCCTTTCTAAAGAGTCAAGCAATCTCCCTCCGGCCACATCTTGCAGGATCTGTCACATACAGGGAACAGGGGACCTGGATCTTTGAAATGCTTCTGTTCCTGAGGGATGCCCTCAGAGGGAGGTCACGCTGGTTAATAGGCCTCATGTTTACCCAATTTTCCAGTTACCTTTAACCTCCAACTTACCCTCAGGCTCGATCCTTGGGCTCATCTCTTCTGCCACATGTTTACTGCCCTGTTGACCTGCGTTGGCCCCTGTCCCATCTTGACATAGCTTGTGATTGCAGACCTATCTGGCTGCCTCATTCTCTTCAGCTTCTGCTGTTGCTGCCTTGGGTTTTCAGTTTCCCTCTGCCAACAGGGTCCTGTCCACCAATGATGCTCTTTCTACATGACTCAGGCTAGAGAGAATCCTTCCTCACCATCCCCCTTCCTGCATTTTAGATGCACAAGGGGGTTAAATTCGGATGCATTAATGCCTTCCCAATGGCAATGATCCTCACTCTGCTTCCATTCTCCCCTGAGGGTAGGATTCCTTGCACGTGTTGAAGGGGAGCTGGCAGGAAGCTGGACTAGAGTGCCGCTCTATGGTTGATGCCCCATATTGCTGTGAAATGCACAAGCACAGGTGAGCACAGCGGGTATAGTGCCTATCTGCTGCTGAGCCACCCATGCAGAGGGCTTGTCCACAGGGGATCATTTAAGCTGAACCTCTAAACTTCACTTCAAACACCAGAAACAGCCCAGGAAGCCTGGCTTCTTATGAGAATCACAATGACCACAGGTGTAGAATACTGCATGGACTATAAGGTGACCAGTTGACCACAAAGAACTGCTACTCCAACATGGTTTACACTACCTACTATGGCTTCCTGTACTTTGAATTAGTTCTTCAGATGTGTACTCAGTACAGTATGCAGGGGTCTATGTTCTGTGCTACAGCAAGCCAGAGTTACAAACCACAATTGAACAATTTTCAACATCAGATAGCTATTTAACCAACATGTCAAGATCTGAGCATAATGATGACTTTCCTGCCATTACCCATCCCAGAGGCACTCACTTTCAACTGAAGGTCACTGAAATATGAGAATCCCATGTCCTAGATATAAAGACGCTTCACTTCAGAGAGTAGAGGGGGCAATTCTAGCACCACCCTTGGATCAACTAAGTGGAGGTGACAACTTACGAAATCCAAAGATGGAGGGCCCTGTATTACCCCATTTACACATGAGGAAACCTGCTCAAAAGGAAGAGATAAAGGCCTGAGACCACATGGCCAGAAGTTGAACTGGGATCTGGAACTCAAGTCTTCTGACTGTTGTGAGAACTGACAAGGCAGCCTCAGACTAGCCCTGTATGAAAGGCCAGCAGGCAACAGGGGGTGGCCCTAGAGGACCCAAGGATCAGTGAAAACCTCAAATGTGAACACTCATGGGTAAGGGGCCAGATTGCTGCACTCCTTGAGACATCTTTTTATATAGGGCATTAAATTTTTGAAAGTATTAGATGTGCTTTTCAGTCTATCACTTGGCACAGAATTACACAGGTTATTCTTATATCTCTCAAAACATGTTTGGCTACTGGTAACTCTTTGTTGCTCTATCAAATATATGATTATTAGTTATGCATTTTATCTGTTGATGACATGAATTGTCCATTCATTAGTAATTAATAACCATTAAGAACTAATGTAAACACCTGTATTAGGCCATATCACAGCTTTTATATACGATCACTATTTAATCTACCAATGTTTACAAGAGGACAGAAGGATATATTCCACAAAGTATCACAGCACTAGCTACTAATCCTCGCCTCAAATTATTTTTTTGGAATGAGGTAGGGTATAAATAAATAATAAACAAATCAAGCTGACCATAATTCCTTTTTGGTATATTTCTTCATGATCTCCCTATCACTCCTCAATATTCATGTAAAACCCATCTCATTAAGTCCATGCCAACCAGTGTGCCACCCTGTCCACTCCATATCTCTTGTCACTGCCTTCTTACTTTCCATCTTCCCTATCATGAATAAAGCCTTCTGTGGGGGTGATTGTTTAGCTGCCCATGGGAAGTCCATATCCCACAATGGAGTGTCTGTATTTAAGTCTTAGCTCCACTCCCTTTTAAAAAAGATTTATTTTATTTATTCGAAAGGCAGAGTGACAGAAAAAGAGAAGTAGAGAGGGAGGGAGAGGGAGAGAGAGAGGGAGAGGGAGAGGGAGAGGGAGAGGGAGAGGGAGAGGGGGAGGGGGAGGGGGAGGGGGAGGGAGAGGGAGAGGGAGAGGGAGAGGGGGAGAGGGAGAGAGAGAGAGAGAGAATCTTCAGTTACCATAACAGTGGGGCTGGTTCAGGCCAAGGGCAAGAACCCAGAGTTCCATATAGGTCTCCCACGTGGGTGGCAGGGACCCAAGTATTTGGATCATGTTCTGCTGCTTTCTCAGGCTCATAAGCAGGAAGCTGGATCAGAAACAGAGCAACTGGGACTTAAACCAGTAGTCAGATATGGGATGCCAGTGTTGCAAGCAGTGGCTAAACTGGCTGCATCACAACACTGCCCCCTCCCCCTTCCATCCATCTTGATTCTAGCTTCCTGCTAATGTTCATTCTGGGAGGGAGCAAGTGATGGACCAAAGAGTTGGGTTCCTGCCACCCATGTGGGAGAGCTGGTTTCTACCCGGCTCCTGGAATCAGCCTGACACCAGTCCTAGTGTTATGGGCATTTGAGGAGTGAATCAATGGATACATGATTTCTCTCTCTGCCTTTTCAATAAAAAACTAAAGATTTAAAAGAACAAATGTGCTTTTCACACCTCATCATGATCTCCAGCTCCACTCCAGTTACCCGCATCATACTGAGAGTTCTAAGGCCAGCCAAGGCCTTCCTCACTCGGAGACAATGGGAAAAATCCCTGTTTTATACTATGTCCAGCTCCTCCCCCCAATTCCCCACCTCTGTCATTAGAAACTGTTCCTCTAAAATACCTGATTCAAACACGCCACACTGGCCACCCTTCCACGGATCCAGGTCTCTACGGGATCACTACACTGGATGTCTTGTAAATACCTCCAACTCACAATGACAGAAAACGAGAGGATTCAAGATCACTGGCATTGATTAAACACTAATAACACTGGATGATGGGAACAGCATAGGCTCCTGTATCTATGGGAGTTTGGGGGGCTGAACAAGGCAGTGGTGAGGTCCAGTGAGGCTCTCAAACACAGGTATCACTGATTCTACTTAGGTTGGGACACTTCAACAACCTGAGAGTTGGTGTTATGCCTGAAAATGCAGCTGAGCTGCTGGTTGTCTTCCCCTGCCTTCTCCAGGTGACCTGGGGTGATTCACACCTTGCCGTTCTTGTGGGCCTCTTTGTCTACCAGCTCAAGGATGTTGGTCATCAGGGGCTCGAGAACACTAAACAGGAAAATAGGTGTGATGAGCTCAGACACCAGACATAGTGCCCCTTTTGGAAAGAAGTTGTTCACATGGCTCTGCGGAACTGTATTTGGGCTCTTGCAGAGCGGGCAAAGGTTGGCTTCCAATGGCTGTAGAGTTGTGACTGCATTTTTCTGAGGCACAATGGTTACTGGGTTTTGCTCCAGTTGGCTCAACTGATTGTATTGCTGGCCTGGGCCTCTCAAGATACCAGCACTTATTCCCACACTCTATGTCCCTGTGTTCCAGCCACTTGTTGGTCAGGGAATTGCCTTTGTGACAACCTATATTTAGAAATGTCATTGCTGTCCACTGGGTCCTAACCAAGCCTGAGACTAGAAATACCCATCATGTTAGCCTGGTCACCCTAGTGATTAGACCGTCTTTCTGAGGGAACGCTAACTTTCTACTTGACTTTATCATTCTAGCAAAAAACAAACAAGAAAGTGTTTCAGGACAGGCACTGAGCACAGCAGGTAAAGTTGCCACTTGAGAAGCAAGCATCCCATGCCTGGTTCAAGTCATGACTACTCTGCTTATGATCCAGCTCCCTGCTAATGGACCTGGGAAGGCAGCAGCTGATGGCTAAATTATTGAACTCTGCACCTCCCAAGTGGTATACCTGGATGAAGTTTGGGGCTCTTGGCTTCAGAACGGCCCAGACCAGGTATTTAGGAGTGAACCAGTAGATGGAAGATCTCTCTGCCTTTCAAACAAACAAATAAAACTTTTAAATCTTTTAAAAATGTGTCTCAATGGAAAGACTACCCTGTCTTCAGGATTCCACCACAGGTTCTCTGATTCAAGCCTTGCATTGCCTGTGAACTCATTTACATCCCTTTGTAAGCTATGCTTCACTGACAGACATGCACCATGTCACATTCAATAGAAGTTCAATTATCTCCCTCTCATGCTGTAATAAAATCAGTTTTACCTCTGTTTACATATTACATCCCTGGTCAATATATCTGTTATCTGTTCTTTGGATTTTCTTTTGAGTTGGTTTTGACATCTACTTGTTCTCTCATGAGTTAAAGAGAATCATCAAAACACATTCATTTTAAAAAAATCAAACTTGGGCCTGATGCTGTAGTGCAGCGAGTGAAGCTGCTGTCTGCAGCACAGGCATCCAGATGGGTGACGGTTCAAGTCTGGGCTGTTCCAGATTCCTGCTAATGCACCTGGGAAAGCAGCAGAAGATGGCCCAAGTGCTTGGGCCCCTGCCACCCATGTAGGAGATCTGGCTCCCGGCTTCAACCTTGCCCAACTCCACCTGTTGCCATCATTTGGGGAGTGAACCAGTGGATGGAAGATTCTCTCTGCCTCTCCCACTCACTGTAACTCTGCCTTTCAAATAAATAAATACATCTTTTTTCAAAAAAAAAAAAAAAAACAAAACCTGAAACTGAAAGCAAAAACATATCCTACACCTGTTCCTTCTCCAGATTATTTTACTAATACAAATGAGGGTTCATGGTCTTAACATCCCATGACAGAAACCTGGGAACCATTCTTGACATCTCCCTCTGCCCCACTCTCATTTTAAACATTATGCCACTTAGATATCATTTTTTTAATTTATTTATTCTACAGATAGAGTTAGACAGTGAGAGAGAGAGAAAGGTTTTCCTTTTTCCGTTGGTTCACCCCCCCAAATGGCCGCTACGGCCGGAGCTACGCAGATCTGAAGCCAGGAGCCAGGTGCTTCCTCCTGGTCTCCCACGCGGGTGCAGGGCCCAAGCACTTGGGCCATCCTCCACTGCCCTCCCGGGCCAGAGCAGAGAGCTGGCCTGGAAGAGGAGCAACCGGGACAGAATCCGGTACCCCAACTGGGACTAGAACCCGGGGTACTGGCGCCACAGACAGAGGATTAGCCAAGTGAGCCACGGCGCTGGCCAAATGCATTCTTAAACATATGGCAGACCCTGAACCATGCTCCATTTCTAACAGCCTTGCCACTTCAGGTTAGGGCTTTCCTTCTTCAGAAATGTTAAGGCAGTGATTGGAGTTACTTAAGACCTTCCTATATGGCAGCTATCTATCTTTTAACAAGAGCATGTCTACTGTCTATACATATCCAATTGCTTTATCATTTAACTCTGAGAACTTATATTTTTCCAAGTTCTTAGGTTACATCTCAGACATCCCTTGTGACACTGATATTTTACAAGATAGGTTTCTTTTTCCCAAATGGAGTACTGTCTGCATAACTTGGACAAGGGTTGCCAAGGTTTCTTATAAGAAGCAAGGAAGTAAATATTTTAGGCTTTATGAGCCATCTGATCTCTTCTGCAACTATCCCCACCCTGAAATCACCACAGCCAAAACAAAAATGAAAGGGTCCAACTGTGTTCTAATAAAACTTTCTTTATAAAAATAGGCAGTGCCTAGATTAGGCCCAAGGGTTGTAGTTTGCTAATCTTTCAACTATAAAACTGTCATCACTATCAAAAACTTGACAAAATAAATTAAATCTACTTGTAAAAATCACACAGGCTATCATCATATCTGACTTCTCTTTGTGTCCCTGGACACAAAGAGAAAACAATAAACTTAGAAAAGGGTTTAGTGGTATGCGGAGAACTCACCTTGGTGAAGACCCATTTCAGTTAAAAGTCTACAGAGAACAAAGATGCTGCTATATTTATTGAGTACTTACTGTCTACCAGAACACATAGAAGACATTTTCATATAAATGTTAATCCAACAAAGTTCAAGGCCTCTACTTAAGATCCTGACTCATATATTAAGAATCAGGTTCAGATAACTTGGATAAGGGAGATAGCTCTAACATGCAAATATCCTATAACCTGCCATGAATAAAAAAAATTTTACCATTCAGTCCACAGGGTAGGCAAGAGGAGGACAAAACTGCACAGAGTGATACCAAGAAGAATGAAATTCAGATTTATAAAACTTACCAGAATATCTGGTTTTTAATTTATCCACAATACTAACATTGCGGGTGGAAGGGTGTTTCCCTTTCAAAATTTGAAGCCTTTTCACTTATATGCCCAATGCAAATAGAGGTTGATTTGTTTGTTTTGAAAACTGACTTAATAAAAATCTGCTCTTCGTTTGGTGATATGAGAATAGCCCAAAGCTTAGAAAATTGTATTCATTTAAAATCTAATATACTTGGGGTTGGCATTATGGTTCAAAAGGTTAAGCCACAGCCTTTGATGCCAGCATCTCAGAAGTATGTGGGTTCCAGTCCTGGGTGCTTCATTTCTGATCCAGCTCCTTGCTAATGTGCCTTGGAATACAGTGCAAGATGATACAATTGCTTGGGCCAGGGCCATCCATGTGGGAGAACTGGATTCGGTTCCTGGCTCCTGGCTTTGGCCTGGTCCAGCCCTGGCCTTTGTGCCCTATTTGGAGAGTGAACCAGCAGATGGAAGATCTCCCCCCTCCCTCTCTAACCCTGCCTTTCAAATAAATAAAAAATAAATCTTTAAAAAATCTTGATATACCTATTGATATTCAAGAAGATTGGAAACTGGTCTTGATTCCATCATTTACCACAAAGGCTATAACCATCTAAACCAGCTTAGAACTGCCATGGAAAGATAGAGATGAAATCCCAAGAGATTTTCATCTGGCGATTGTATTTTCAGATTCTGGTATACTTTATTTTTTAAAAAGGGCCACCACTGGGGCCGGCGCTGTGGCACAGCGGGTTAATGCCCTGGCCTGAAGCGCCAGCATCCCATATGGGCACCAGTTCGAGACCCGGCTTTACTTCCAATCCAGCTCTCTGCTATGTCCTGGGAAAGCAGTAGAGGATGACCCAAGTCCTTGGGCCCCTGCACCCACGTGGGAGACCCAGAAGAAGCTCCTGGCTCCTGGCTTCAGATTGGCACAGCTCTGGCCATTGCGGTCAACTGGGGAGTGAACCAACAGATGGAAGACTTCTCTCTTCTCTCTGTGTAACTCTGACTTTCAAATAAAATAAATAAATCTTTAAAAAAAGGGCCACAGTGGTATTTTTGGTCCTACATGCTCTTCCAGAACTCTGTCATTCCCCAGAAAGAATCAATTTACTTCCCTGTCCTTTTCTTGAACCTCAGCAGAAGTATGTGAATCCTTCAGAAAACAGAAGGCAGCAAGTGATGTCCCATGACTACCAAAGCTGGGTCACAAAAGATGATTAGTGGGGCCTGCATTGTGACACAGTGGGTAAAGCCACCACCTGCAGTGCCGGCACTGTTCGAGTCCCAGCTGCTCTACTTCCTATTCAGCTCTCTGCTATGGCCTGGGAAAGAAGCAGAGAAGGTCCAAGTCCTTGGGCCCCTGTACCCATGTGGGAGACCCAGAAGAATCTCCTGGCTCCTGGCTTTGGATAGGCCTAGTTCCGGCTATTGTGGCCATTTGGGGAATGAGCCAGCAGATGGAAGACCTCTCTCTCTCTTCCTCTCTGCCTCTGCCTCTCTGTAACTCTGCCTTTCAAATAAATAAATAAATAAATCTTAAAAATAAAAGATGATTAACCTCCACTTGGCCCTCTCTTGCTTTTAGGACACTTGCCCTTGGAAGCAGTCACACTGTGAAGAAGCCCAACATTGTTGTGAAGATGATATTTATCAAGTTCCCACACCTTTGTGCCCTTGCCCTCTTATCTTTATGCCTCTATGGCAACTGATGTCATGGTAACCAACAGACCCACCTGTTTGGCTAGTTGCCCACAACCCTGTTATATAATGGTTTGGCTCTGAGCCACTTTTTTTGGTGAGCTCACATAAGAAATTAGGGGGGGGGTGGCATGGTTAGGCACAGATACCTCCTAGTAGTCCAGTCGGCCATCCCCAGAGAAAGGCTGTGTTCCTGTGTACATTTTCACCCCCCACTGGAAATACAGAGGTATGAACTTGCACAGGCTACTAAGTTATTCTCCGTCCTGTCTAGACTTGGAGCTAGTCTCTCAGGAGTAAAACTCCTGAATCACACTTGTCCACAAACAGAGATCAAATCGAGAAGATCTAAGAACCCCCAACAATAGCCAGCATCGAGACATATGAGCAACAAGTCAAGTAAGTGAATGTGCCTTCAATGGATTCCAGCCCCCCAATCTCTGAGCCATCCCAGCTTACTGATCCACAGTATGCCTAGCCCCAAATGCAGATTTAAAAGTGAAATAAACATTATTATTTTAAATCACTAAATTTTGAGCTTTAACAACTAGAACACAAACTCAGGACTAAATCTAAGTATGAACGAAACAAAAATCAGTGCATGCTTTGCTTCCTATTTGGACCCCCAAATGTGGAAAGAAATTAAAAAGGTACATACATCTTCCAACAGTGACATGCTGCTGTAAGACACTTATATACAGCTGCAGGGTCAGCTGGGGGGCTGAGCCCAGAAAAGCCTGGATCACTGATGCCCGGCTGAATGCAGAGCGGTGGGTGAAGAGCTTGCCTTCGGCCTGGCCCACCTCCTTTTCAATTTCCTCAGAGAGGCCATTCTTGGGGATCTGCCACTTCTTGGTGATGCTGACATAAGGCTCTTCATTGTGACTGGACTGACAGTAGATGCAGAAGACTTCAAAACACCTGGAAAAAATATCAGCAAGTCATAATTAGAGACAGGCGACAGGCAGGATTTTCTGGTTTTTGGTTTTTTTTTTTTTCTTTTCTCCATCAGCTTGCTTCTCTAACCTGATTCTCAAAACTTGACTTGGCCACTCTGGAATACAGTCAACTCCTCTAAATCATCCACTCTAAAGACCAATTCTGAGAATACAGTCCTCTTGAGGCACTCCTGCAGGCCAATGTGAACTGAGTGGGGATCAAATTGAGAGGTAACCCTGAAAGCCACGGAGGCAAGGAAACCTATTAGAGAATGAGAAGGGGTTCAGACTCCAGAGTCATAGAAAAATGTTCAATTTCCCTTCTTGACACATATTAGCTGTGTAACCCTGGGAAAGTCACCTACCCCACCCTCAGCTCTTTTCCTCAATGATAAAGCAGAGATAATATCTACTTTGTCATATTACTATGAAAGATGGTGATAATTTAGTGTATATACAAATGTTCCACATTCAATAGATGCTTCAAATCACCCCCTGGTAAAGCAAGAGCTGTGATGGGGAGACTCCACCCCCTACCTCAGCACAGGGCAGCTTGACAGGTAGCATTTCACTGCAAGACTGTGACATATTACCTATCTCTGTGTTTTCATAATCCTTGACAGGGCAAAGCTAATCACAGCTGGGGGCTGCCAGGGATGTCTGATTTATGGAATTGCAAGCCTGTCCTAGGGAAGGAAATTTAACCAGTAACCTCTCCAGACTGAGAGAATATCAGACTTTTAAGACTGAGATCTCTATCAGACTTTTAAGGCTGGGATTTCCTCTGCAGGTAACGGATATGAATGCTGAAGAGAGAAAGCATACAGATTCCTATGATTAACTTTGAAGTACACACATAGAGAGACTGATAAATGGACAGATTGTGAGACAAAATATTAACTGTAGAATCTGTGTAGCTAACACTTAGGTGCTCACCGTAGTGTTCTTTCATTTTTTTCCCTGTATGTTTAAAAACATTAATAAAATGCTGGGGGAAATTGTGTTTTTTGTAGGAGTAAGAAAAGTGCTTATGGCCTTAGGTTTAAAAATTGTTAAAGCAATTCTCTCCATCCCCCCAAAAATGTACTTTTATAACACTGCCAGAAGATTTTACGGCTTCATCTATTTTATTGCATGTTGTTAACTTCATACTCTTACCCAAGGCAACTATGGCAAGGAGAATACATTCATAATTTGAAATAATAAAGCTTGTAGGAACTCTTCTGGCGAGTACAAAGCAGATGTATTTTGTGGTTACTTTTGTTCATTTGTTCCTAGGAAAAAGAAGGCCTATAGCTGTGTGTGTATGTGTGTGTGTGTGTGTGTGTATGTTGGAGGTGGGGGAAGGGAGAAGAAGAGGGAAAAGGGCAGACAGGCTTGTTTACTAAATTTTTCCCAGTGAGGACAAAGATATTTTAAGATATTAGATGAAAACATGTAAAACAGCATGGACCAGTTTGTTCAGTTGAAAATAATGTTAATGAAGTTCCTGTCAACAGACCAAGCCCAGCTGGTCCAACTGAAATTTCCTCTGAGGAAAAGTTAAAATCTATACCTGAGGACTATATGAGACCCAGCCAGTTCATGCTTAGAACAGCGGTGGGGAACGTCTGGCCTGTGGGCCATAAAAGGCCCATGAAATCATTTGGCCTGGCCCTGCCAAGGCAACTGCAGGCAGGACTCAAAATTCAATACATCGATAGCAGGTTAATTTTTAAGTTGATCATTTTGTTTGGCCCATGAATGATCCTATAAATGTCCAAATGGCCCTTGTCAGACAAAAGGTTCCCCACCCCTGCTATAGGACCACCAACCACAACAAGGATTAGAAGATACAATAAACAGATTATCATTTTTATTCTCAACTGAGTGATGAATGCTAACGCATTTTACTCAGTGCTATGGAGAATGCAAAGACAGCTAAATAGTACTGCCTCATTCAGAAGTGTATACTATTTAAATTAGATAATGGGACATATACATAATAATAAATAATAAAAAGAACTAACATTTATATATGGCACTTTTAGTTTATCAAATATTTTCTCATATATTATCTCATTTAGAAGGAAACCATTCTGCATAAATTTGAATCATGGCATATTTGTAATAGCAAAACTCTGAGAATACTCTAAAGGTCCCCAAAATAGAATAATTTTACATATCATAATATATCCATTAAAAATTAGGCAGTCCTTAAAATAAATGGTTTTAAAATACATCTATTAGCATAAAATATTTTTAACATACTTGGTAAATGAAAGAAGGATATGAGAATATATATAGAAAATTCCAGTTTTTGTAGAATGAGAATCACATGCATATATAAATACGAACAAGTTATATACATACCAAGAGTGGAATGTTTGAGCTGGCTTGCACTGACTGAAGACAGCCAACTGTGAAATTAGAATTTTGTGAGCTAAAACTGTTAAATAATTGATAGCTTGAATGGACATGGTGGGAGCTATACATTACAGAAATCAGCAAACACTGAACATCAGGACTTCTTTTCCCACAGAGATAGTTTAAAAGCAAACCACTTTTTAGTTTAGTGAGATAGTTTAGAAGCAAACCACAAAATATTAATATACACCAAAAACCTGAAGAATTTTTTCTTAGGGAATCCAATCAGAAGTTTGATTGCCTTCATTGAGCATATCTGTTTTCTGCTCTTCTGTCATTTCACCAACAAATGTTTTACTTGCATAAGAAAATCAAGCTTAGTTTTTAAAGACTGAAATAACTAATGAAACACCAACACATGTTAAGAATTGAATGAATGTAATGAGGGTTCACAGGAGAAAGCAATTCTCTTGGTGCCAAGGAGGAGACTGTATGAAACAGGGAGCAATTATAGAATTGCAGACAAAATGAAACTTCACTAATCAATCAGTGGAAATGAGAAGGTCCCAGAATGAGCTAATGGCACAGGTAGACCTTCTCCTAATCTGCTGTTGTCCCAGGTAACTCATTTTTCTTAGCATAGACATTTACATGTAGTAGGTGTGTAAAAAAAAAATGAAAGGGCCTACCAATAATCATTAAAAAAAACTGATAAAAGGGACCAGCATTGTGGTGTAATGAGTTAAGCTGCCACCTGTAATGACAGCATCCTATATGAGGGCCAGTTTGAGTCTAGGCTGTTCCACTTCGGATCCAGCTCCTTGCTAATGTGCCTGGGAAAGCAGCAAAAAGATGGTCCAAGAACTCGGGCCCCTGTCCCCACATGGAAGACCAGGATGGAGTCCCAGGCTGCTGGCTTCCTCCTGGCCCAGCCTTGGCCATTGGGGCCATTTGGGGAGTGAACCAGCAGATGAAAGCTCTCGTGCTCTCTCCCCCCTCCCCTTTTCTCTCTCTCTAACTCAGTCTTTCAAATAAAAAAAATTTTTTTTTTTTAAGTAACACTAGGAGGTTATTTCCTAGCTGAAACCACACACACTGGTGCCAACACAAATAACTTGTGATACCAGAGACGCCAATAAAGACTTTTTCCAAAGAAGAAACTGATGATGATTTCCTATAAGCCACGTTATCTTCCTATGACACACATGCCCTGCTAGGCTACACAGGAACCAAACTGGTTAAATAAAAAATGCCGTGAGACCTTTGAAGAGCCACTTGCTTAATCTCACTGTGCCTCAATTCCTGGACTGTAAAAATAAGATAATGAGAGCTCAAAGGTTTTTTCAGTGGATGGAACTAAATATTGTATGTAAAAGCATACATTTCTCATTGTAAATGAGAAGTGCTCTTAAAATGTAGACTATTATTATTTTATATCCTTTGGAAAGTTTACTATACAGAGAAATGCTATGGCAAATCATTTTGCATTGTTCCATAAAGATTTCTGGAATTTCTTTGCCTGTATTTTATAAACTCAGAACTTCATGGGCCATTTTTTCCCTATCCATGCTAGTAACAAAAGAGAAAATTCCCTCAATCTGTAACTCATTTATATTTACTCTTCCCAATTAATTTCTGAAAGTTAACATAACTGTAAAAAAAGATAAACATAATGCATTTTGGAGGGGCTAAGATATTTTCCCACAAGAATATCTATTTTTATTATCAATAAGATTTTCCTTAAAACTGAAAAAATTAAGTTGAAGGCATTATACAAATTTTGTATTACTTAAGCCCAACCTTAATGTAGAAACAACTATACAAACTGTAAATACAGTTTTAAATATAGGACTGATATAAATAAAATATGGTGCTATCCCAATGCCTCCCAAAAGCAAAGAAAGAGCAGAGCCTAGTTAGCAGTATTAGCCAGTAAAAATTAATGTATATATTGCAGTTTTACTGGGCTATCATGCTGCATGAAAAACAGCATATACCTAAAAAGAATGTGAGTTTGGCTAGTGTCCACTCGAACTTAAACAGAAATAAAACTGCCCATAAACATTTCAAAAATATTACTAAATCCCATCAATAAAGAGGTAGGAGAGAAACACCACAATTCCCTTTTGTTTGGGGAAAAGAATTGTGATATTTATGTAAACTGATGTCTTAGAGTTAAAATAGAATCAAACAGCAGGAAGAAATTTCAGTAAGATATTAAGTCATAGCCATAGACAAGAGCAAATCATTTTTCTTTTCATTCGGAAGCTAAGAGACCACATTTTGTATATCTCAGCTGTAAGATCATGGGTCCAATATCTCCTTGAAATGAATGAGCTGCATTAGAATGAGACTCCTTGTTGATGGAAAGGGGTTGCTTTTTGTTTTGGTTTTCATCTGTTATTTTGTTTTCCTCCCAAGAAGACAATGACCCATTCAGAAGTTTCTGGAAACACAGTTTTTTAAAAATAGTATTTAAACTTTCTATATAGCTAAGAAGTTGTATCTTCAAACCACCAAACCTTTTTATTTCTTTAATACAGTTAAAATATTTTATTATAAAAACCAAAAATATAGAACAGTATATCATAAAGGAGAAAATCATATACTGTTCTATTTTTTCAAGATAATATTATAGTTACTCATAACACCAGCCCTCTAAAAATTACCACTCTTAACATCTTGGTGTATTTTTTTGTCTTCAGGTTTATACTTGTCATACTTTTTTTAGACATAATACGTCATTAGCTTTGTCTTGGCCTACTCTGATCTAGAAACATTTTAAATGGTGGCAATGACTGGGTTTTATCATTTACTTGGATGGTTATTTACATTGTGTTTAAATTTTTTAAGTTTGCCAAAATGACCAAACTTTTTTTTTTCAAACTTTTGAACTACTGATAAAATATACTACATATTTCTTTCCTTTCTTTCACAAAGCATAGGGAACTTAATGAATCCTACCCCTTTTTTAAGAAGCGTTAGGAATGTGGTCTGGGGCCTTCTTTTGCTCATCTATCAAATGGGGACAATTACACGTACCTCCTGGTGAGAATCGAATGAACTGAGGCATATGAGTCCATACCAAACCATCCAGCACAGGAAGGTTTCCAGAAATGTCAGTTCCCCTTTCCCTGTTACTCCAAATCGCTTCAAGGTGCAGGACTTTTGAAAGTCCCCCTCATTCCCTTTTCCTTTTCCGCTCTGACTCTTCCCTGGCTATCAGCATGTGATTAGTAACTTCTCATTCCTGCCAGCTTACCGGTTTCTCTTTTCTAGGATTCTGCACTTCTGCAGGCTGGGAAACTTGTTCACCAGTTTGCACTGACTGTATGTAAACTCAATTCAGTATTCTGAGTGTCAGCTGTGATGCTTGTCTTTAAAATGAGGTACACAAGTTTTATAGTAGAGTTTTGTAAGATCTGTCTTGCTACTGGAGTGTGTGTGTGTGTATCTCAGAGAAAAAAAAAATTTCCTACTAGGAAAGGTTCCTGACAACCTGAATTTCCTGGCAGCTAAGGTGTGTCGTTGGCCTTTCCACCTCTTCTAATTCCTCTATCACCTATATTTAAAGTTCATTATTATAAATTAATTTCTAATCCAGAAAGACATTTTTTTCGTAGACATGAAAATAATACATTCTAAACTCCCTTCAAGGTCCTTAGAAAAGCCAAAGGCTGTCTCACTACCAAATATTTCTACTTGCTTTGTGTTCATAATAAAAATTAATTTCCAGAAAAGTCAGTTTTTATTAGTGCACAGCACCGTTTTATCTTCATGGCACACTGTGTTAGTTTCAGTATCTGGTTTTCTAAGGCAGGACCGGAAGACATTTCTACGACCCCTTGTATTTCCACACCGCATAATATTCATCACAACTCCAGGAGAAAAGCATGGTGTGTGGCTATCCAGACTTCTTTATGCGAAATAAATAAATAAATGTTTGCAAAGCGCTTAGAACAGTGCCTGGTACACAGCAAGCGCCATATGGTTGAGAAATTGTTACCTGTACACGCTTTTACTGCAACCTAGGCTTAGAACACGCTTCCCAACGGTTTGTGGCCACACAAGGCAATCCTGCCAGGGCCCACTTGAGCGCGGAGCAGGTTAAGTATCTGATGAGTTTGAACCACAAGAAACTGACATTTTTTTGTGTGAAATTTAGGTGAATGTTGGCAATTTCATTTGATGGGACCTAACAAAAAACGCAGAAGGCCTCAGTATTGTCACTATTGCGCCAGGACTCTGTCGCATGCCTGTGACTGGAATGGTGGGGCTGGGGGCAGGGCGGGTCGGCTTTGGGCCCAGCCCCAGGTCCAGTCACCTGTCCCTACCAGAAGGCCGCCCCGCCCCCCTCGGGCAGGTGAGGGGAGCGGCGGGAGGGGGGTACTACGGCCCGGGGTTGGCTCTGGGCTTGCACACGCACCTGAACAGGGGGCCGAGTTGCAGCAGGTGCAGCAGCAGCACCAGCGGGCGATCGCGGCTGAGGTCGCGGTGCACGAAGAGGAGCGTGAGCTGCACGAGCGCGCAGGGAAGCAGCGAGAAAAGCAGCGTCAGCGCCTGCCACATGCGGTCCCCTGCCGAGCGGTAGGTGCTGCTCAGGTAGAGCGCCGCCGTCGTCTCGGCCACGAACAGAAACACGGACGCCAGCACGGAGGCCGGGAATTTCATCTCCGCTCCTCAGCGGCGCGCACCAGGGGCGGACGCGATGGCGGTGGTGGGGGCGGCGGTTGCCTGAGGGGCTCCCGGCATGCCCGGCCCTGACCTGTTCCGCGCTCTGCGCAGCCCGCTGAGGGCACGCGGGCCCGGCCGCTGGGCCAGGACGCTCGAGCTGGGCCTGGGGGCGACGGAGCCGGCTAAGGGTGGGGCAAGCGGCGCCGTCCCGCCGGACACGCCCACGCGCACCGTGCGCCGCCCGCGCGCTAGACTACCCGCGGCGTCTCTTCAGCGACAGCCCCTGGCGGGCCGCGAACCCGCGCCTGGACACAGCTAGCGCAGCGCCACGCGGGGGCTCAAACGGAGACGGCGGGCCCTGCTGGCCCCTCGCGAAGCCTCTGGGTCCTAGAGTCCCTTGGTTCTTGCTCTCTGGAAACCATTCTGCCGTTGAAAAACTGCAACCGACAGACCCCAGAATTGGGGTCTGAATGCCTTTCCAGCTCAGTGTCTCCTTTTGGGCAGAGGAAACGGCTGGTTCTTCAAAAGGTCAGAGGCTCCTGTCTTTTAAAAATAACCAGACCACACGGCTGCTTTTCAAAGAGCAAGTGTGTTGTCACACACCCACCACCCAGATGGAGGAGGGAGGGAGATTTCCCTTCAGGTGCCATGTGAGCATAACCCCTTCCAAATACAGTGGTCTGAGCCATTGCTGTCCGTGGTGAGAACATCAGGTAATATCTAGGAACCAAAGCCTTCCCTCTAGAAAAACTGCCCACAAAACGTATTCATTTCTCTTTAGCTCTAACTCCGACAGGGCAAAGAGCAGGGCCTAATAAGGAAACAGTTTTCTAGCCCAAGGCATACCTCTGCTTGCTGGTCTGCCAAGCCCAAGACTAACAATTCCTTTCACCCAGTAAAATGTAACCACCTGGACATCAGGATGGACTCAGCCCCACAGATCTTGACCAAGCTCTTAAACCTCTCTACAACTAATTATTCCATGAAGGGGTTAGGCCTTAGCATTACAAGATGCATTTCTCTGCTGCAATTGGGTGATTTCAATCTTCAGGCACATTTGATACTCTTCTGTTTAGGAAAATAATACAAACACAAATAGAATGTGAAGATTCAGAAGGCATCAAGACAAAAAATATACAGGGAGAGAATGTAAGGGCCTGTTTTCCTTAGTTGTTGCAGTGACATGGGAAAATCTATTTATAAGGATTGAGGGGAGGATGGAGCCAACAGCTGAGAGGTACTAGGCCCTTTTTCCAAAAGGATTACTAATGTCTATTTATAGGACCTGTCAGGCCACTGTGTCCTGGATCAAGATACACACACTGTCACAAATAAAGAATCAGCAGCAACACTCCACAGAGAATTTGTATATTTTATCTGACACCATGGTTAGTTTTAAAAGGAAAATTAATCAGTAGCTTAGAATTATTAATTGGAACACACTCAATATTTAGTATTAGATTTTATTTTAAGGCAAAGGATTATCACAGGTTTTACATTAAGTGGCCTGTAAATACATGTGTGTTGTGGGGTGGGGCAATAAGCCAATAAATAACATCACTGTAAACACTATAAAGTCCAGTTTATGGGGAATTATTTTCTACAGTACAAAACTAATACAGAAAACACATTGGAAAGATCACAGTGTTCAGACCATTATGACAACAGTTTTTAAAAACAGTAAGGTGCATCTACAAGCTTCTGACTCAACTTTGCTTCTAAAGAGATTTATTATACCAGTGGCTCACAAGCAAGCCCCTACAGGAAGGTGGATCAACATCAACTGACTGTATTAATTCCCCCTCCAGGAACAACCAGTAACAAAAGCTGAAATCTGATGAGCATTTGCATGTTCAGGTGTGCACACCAGCTAACTTGCCCCAATGACCATGTCTTTCTGTATTATCATTTGCCATTTTGTCCTTGAGAATAATGTATACAATACAGCTTATGATTGCTAGCTTCCCTGTCAAACCACCAAAATGGATTTTCACCTCAGATCAATTTAATGTCATGTATTGCATTATATTTTCTCACTAGGACCAAAATATCCCATTCTTTTTAAAAATATTATATACAATAAATAGACTTATAGAAAGTGATGTTTTGGTATAATAATATGTAACATATCAGAATACTTGAGAATTTGGTTTTATTATAAAATATACTAGTATGACATTTTGTGATATAGTAAAATATCTGGCAGAATGTTCTGCTCTAAATTCAGACCTAATTGCTATTGATATGTCTGAAAGAGTCTCAAAGTACCTCTAAGGAAATATAATAATTAGCAAGAGATCAAAGAACCTGTTTTGGCAAAACGACATTTAAAAAAAAATCCCATTTTGTGTGCAATTCTTTCAAAATTTTAGTTATATGCAACAGATAACTGGTTGAGGATGACAGAAAATTAAGGATGACAGAAATTAACAATATTTTAAAGTAGTAATAACTAATCTATATTATTTTTATAATTTTGTTTTAAATATGCTTTTGTACTAAGTCAAATAGATTGCAAAGAGTATAATTTTATTAATAATAACACTAATTCATTAAGCAGTTCTTCAAAATTCAAAAGTATCTTAAATAATATTTTTCCTAGATACAATTAGGAATAATTAGTTATACTATATTGACAGATTATTCTTTTGCACTGTCCCCCAAATAGTTAAGGAATTGCACTAATTTGCTCCTTTTAAAAGGTATCTTTAGGAAGATGAGCCTGTTTTTCTTCAATGATATAATCATATCCTATAAGTACCATTATTTGTGCAAAACAAAGCTTTTTGGTGAAGCCAGATGTATTCACTTGGGAAACGCACAGTCCCAAATTAACATATGGTATTTAATTATTTCCCTGTAGTATATGGCTTTGCAAAGTGTTCTCCCCAATAACTGGATCTTACAAAATCTATTTTTAAAATTACTGTTCATTTTGTGCCATTAAATCTAAGAGATTAAAATTCAGACATTCCTTCCAAGAAGGGCTCCCAAAGATGTTCAACGTTGGGAGTGCTGTTACCACTTTAGAATGGGCTGCCTGTCCTTGTCAACAGATGCTAAAACCAAACTTACATTTGAGACTTTTCCTTCCATACTCCTGGAGAGTCTATGTAAAATTCATGCTACACTTTGCATTTACAAGAGTAAAGGTATCCTACTGCTACAGACTTAAAAAGACATTTCTAATATTGAAATATTAAAGTTGAAAACACAAAGACAAACTGATTATCTGAATCAGCCTTCTTATTTGAATACATCAACATTTAAGGGTTACTGTAGTTGACTTGAACTAAATTAAGCAGCAGAATTTATTGGTAATAAATTGCCACTTTAGCACAGATCTAAACACAAAACTTGTGAGTATAGTGGCAAAAATATCATTTGCTTATGATTGACTATAGTCAAGTATAGTCTACGTCTTCTTTAAACTGATGGCTATGTCACAGCTACTTCGTCCACATTATAAGAACAGCACACATTAAAGCATGTAAATTAGCACTACGTTCAAAAATATAAAGAAAGCATCTGCAGGAACTGTTTTACTTAAGAAACTACATGTATTATATGTTTACACATATACATGTCTAGTGCTACTTTTCTCATCTTTTTGGAATTTTCAACATTTCTGAAAGAACAAGAGAAAAGTGTATATTTGGGTATAAGACCTTATTTTGTAAAGGGTTATTGTAGAACAAAAAAGACATCTTGACCCTTGGGTGATTCTGAATACAAATGTAAGTATACATAGGATCCAAAAAGAGTGGAGAAAGAAAGGAAAACACAGTTTTTCTTATATAAAAATAACTTATGGCAATTTTTTGAATTCTTATAGATAAGAACTCAACAACTTCAGACAGGTTACTTTACCCAAGACAGTTTTCTGAATCTTTACCATGTGATCTCTGAAAGAGGGAAAAGAACTTTCCTAACACAGGATCCATTTTCCACAGGGCAGCTGTTAGTACTGCTGTGTTGCATTTGGGGATATAGCCCGATTCTCATACAAACATGAAGTATTCCATTTCCATTTTCTCTCATAACAACAAAAATATCTAAGCAGTAGGAAGACCTTATCAGTACAAGGAAACAGAAATAGGATGCTAGCCTTACACTATCCAACACAGTGGTCGACACATATGTGACTTGCATATTTGAAATGTGGCCAGACTAAATTGAGATGTGTGCTAAGTGTAAAGTACACACTGCATACTGAAGTTTCAGTACAAAAGATGGAAAGTATCTCTTTAGTATTTCTATATTGACCGCATATTAAAATGATAATACTTTGGATATATTGAGTTAAATATGAGGGTTTTTCAAAAATTGTGGCAAAATGAAATTAAAAGATGAATTTATTTTGGTGCAAAAATTTTTTTGAAATTCCCCGCTTAAATTTTTTCATAATACACATTTTATGTAAATTTTTTGAAGAGCCCTCTTATAAATGGATTTCAAAAAGATTTGTGCCAAAATAAACTCATACTTAATTCCACTTTTCTACAAACTTTTTGAAGTACGCTCATACATGATTAAAATTAATTTCACCTTTTTTCTTTAATTTTTTCTTAATGAATTACCTATGTGACCTGCATCTGTGGCTCACACTACATTTCTATTGGACACTGCTGCTTGTCTGTGAAATGCATGGCTGTTGTCTTCTACAGATGGCTACTAATGGCTTTATCCAGGCACAAGTTTTAATAAAAATGAATTTTTAAGATAGACGTCTTAAAATGTAATGAGTGCCCTAGTTAACTATGTGCTAATTTATTGGGGAGCATTTAGCACATAATTAAGACCCACTCATTAATCAAGTTATGCTAGAACACGTTTGTTCACTTGGATATATCTAATAGATAAATGTTGAATTTTATTTCATATATGATATTGACTGTCTCATTACTTGCCCGCGTACACACACACACACACACACAGAAATTATTTCCTAGTAGAATTAAAAACAAAAAAGCAAAGAGAAAGCACACACACAGTCCTTGGAAACCACTTTCATAGCTCTGGATGGTTGTACCTCGTTCAGCTTTCTCCCTCATGTCTTCTTCCTTGGTATTGTGCAGGTAGGAGAAAGGCAAGCAGAGAGGGCGGTCTGCTCTTTTAATGCATACTACTTGCCAAACCCCTCCTTTGCCCAGAACAAAAATAGAGATGATTTAGTTTTCAATGCAAATGTTTCAAATTCGGTTCAGAGGGAGAAATACCAGGGGCAGAAAGGCAAAAGAAGATGTAGGGGATTCTGTAGATAAGGGACTTTGCCATTTGTGAAGAAGTCTAGGTGGAAATGGTAAGATTCAATATTTTAAGAAAACACAAATATATTTTTAAAGCTCTAAAGGCATCATCCATCAGCCTCAATTCATTAGCACTTTTAATTAAAGAAACAAGGAGAGAGATCACACTTCCAGCAAGATTTATGATAATGGTAGAGGCCCATACATTTAATGCAGCATCAACTTTCTGGTTGTTTTTTACAACAGTAAAAATAAAAAGGACCAGGTTTATTTATGGGGAGAAAGCAGGATAAATACAGCCACCATCATATTCTTATGCACAGCCACACTCATAGAGGGTTGTCCTGGACTTGTGATCTGACTACAAAATAGGCCCAATTCCTGTGGCTACTGACCTTGAGGTCGAGCCTTCTGTCCACAGGGGAGTCCAGGTTTATTGAGACTGGAGCTCTTAGCCAAGAACAGACATGGACAGAAGAGGTAAGGAGAACACCTACCCGCCCCCCCAGGAGAAAGGAGGTCACATGATTAAGCAGACACGGGAAAAAACATATGAGAATTAACTGCTTAAAGAGGAGAGGAAGTTGCTGAATTGGGGGTGCTTTGGGATTAGAGGTCCCAGGAAGCAATAAAACCCATGGGTTAGACTCAACTGGTACTTAGCAGAATTAAATATGCTTATACTTTGGGATGTGCATTTCCTTGCCGTCTCATCTGCCCTCTTTGCAAAGTTTTCGATGCACACTCTTAGATGCAGCAGATAAAGGCTCAAGTAGTTGGATCCCTGCCATTCACATGGGAGACCTGGGTTTTGTTTCTGGTTTCTGGCTTCAGCCTAGGGCAGCCCTAGTTGTTGGGGGTATTTGGGTAAATGAAGCAGTGGATAAGAGATCTCTTTTTCTCTCTCTGCTTTTTCAAATAAATAAAAATAAATATATATTTTTTTTAAAAAAAATTCTGTAATTAAACCAGCCTTGGTAAATCAGAATCTGAGACACACATGTCTTAGTCAAGACTGGTGGTAGAATATTAAAAATTTACAATTGGTTTTACCCATTTTTAGGCAGACTTCAAGCACTACATCCACATATGGAGATTCCATTTGGTTTACATGCTTACTGGAAGTCATAACTTATCAGGATTCTCTATGCACACAGTAGGTACTTAAAATATAGTACCCCTTTTAAATATATAAAGGGACTACATCTTACTCTTTTATATCCATTTTATCATTGACAACCCTGTGAAGTGGGTAGGGTGCTGCTACTGATGACAATGATGATGGTGATGGTGGCCCATGAAGTTGCAGAACAAGGCTTTGAGATTTCCAACACAGGGCTCCTTGCACTGCTAATATTTTTCCTTTTAATTGTGTTTTTTTTTTTAATATAGTTACAAATCACAAATCCCTTTTTCCACTGAAATTACTAGTATTTGCTCTTTACAGATATTGAAATAATTTGAGAACTACCTTGATAAAAATCTTGGTGTGTCAAAAAAAGTTAAAGTTGCCAGTGAGGCCGATGCCATGGCGCACTAGATTAATCCTCCGCCTGCGGCGCCAGCATCCCATATGGGTACCAGTTCTAGTCCTGGTTGCTCCTCTTCCAGTCCAGCTCTCTGCTGTGGCCTGGGATAGCAGGCCCAAGTGCTTGGACCCCTGCACCCGCATGGGAGACTAGGAGGAAGCACCTGGCTCCTGGCTTCGGATAGGCGCAGCTTTGGCTGTTGTGGCCATTTGGGGAGTGAACCAACGGAAGGAAGACCTTTCTCTGTCTCTCCCTCTCACTGTCTGTAAACTCTACCTGTCAAATAAATAAATTAATTAATTAAAAAAAGAAAGTTGCCAGTGCATGACCTCTCTTTTAGCATAGGCCACGGAAATGACTGTTTCCCTAGTTATCAGTAAGTGAATGTTGTTATCTTAATAGCACACTCAACTTCCTGAAGAAGTATAGGGAAATAATATGCTGTCAAACCTGTTTTTCTAAGATAGCATTTTAACAAGAAAAGTAAAGACTTTTGACTGAAATAGGATTGAGTAAAATAAACATTACTAATATTTTGGGGACATTTGGAAGAAAAGGTATGTAATTGTGTTAATGAAATAAAATACACAAAATGTCCTTTTGCAAAATATAATGTGTTACTAAGTGACTTTTTCAATGTATCCTCATCATTTCTATTATCTTCAGGGTTTATACTTGTGCCACATACAGTAAGTAATATTAAAAGTATGTTGGTGAAAATGCCCCCATAGCCTTTAAGAGGCAACATGCCTATTGTACTACATTAAGAATGTTACTTGGGGCAGGTATTTGATACAGCTTTTTAGATGCTGCTTGGGATGCCTACATCCATATTGGAGAGCCTGGGTTCTCAAGTCCCAGCCCTGCTTCTAATTTCAGATTCCTGCTAATGCACATCCTGGGAGGCAGCAATGATGGCTCAAGTACTTGGGTCCTTATCATCCACATGGAGGACCTGGATTGAGTTCTTCGCTCCTGGCTTCAGCTTAGCCCAGCCCTAGCTATGGCAGGCATTTGGGGAGTGAACCAGCAGATGGAAGATTGCTCTCTGTATCTGTCTCTCTGACTTTCAAATAAAATAAAAATTTTTTTTTCAAAAAAGAATGTTACTACATAGAAAAAGACAACGTGAGTAAATAAGAGGTGGCATGCCAGTTTCCCACAATAAAATATAAAGGTCTTTTTGCCTCCTTAATGAGGAAAATAGAAGAGTCCCTTCGCAAATCAATTATTCTGTTCTTCCAGGAATAAGAAAAGCTTCAACATGTTGAAGCACTAACAAGCCTACTCTTCTTTCTACCTTACTGAGATATCATTTCATAAAGACAACACCAAAACATGGCTTTTGCTTGAATTTGATACCAAAAAGGGCTGCCCCCTCACCATGGTCAGCACAATGTGTTAGTTACCTCACCAGATCTTAAAAGGCCAGGTAAACAGGGAAGAGGTTCAGTTTCTCTAAAATCCCTAGCAATAGAACTGATATGATGAGCTAGGGTTTCACTTCTTAATGTTTTTGGTGTTCAGTTTCAAGGATGAATGGTGGAAGAATCAGCAAACAGAAACAGAAGGTAACTTTGAGGGAAGGTTCATTGTTATCTCTCCAACTTCCAGTGTAGAATCCCGAATAAAGTTGAAAAGTGAAACCATGAGTTTGAATCCTTGTTCTGCCCTTTAGCAGCTGTGAGACTTTACAGAAAAAAAAAAATCTAACCAACCTCAAGGGGACATGGAATGATGAAAAAAAATGTATGTGTTCCATAGGCCCTGATATTGGAATGGTTATTATCTTTAGTCTACATGAGCTATATGAAATGAAGTTAAAATGAGATGGCGAAAAGCAGGCATTGCTATCATGTCAAAAGGAGACCACTTTGCATCTTGCCTTATGGTCTTGCAAAAGGTACTTGCCTATTCATTAAGGAAATTATAGAACCCAATTTTGGGAGCCGTTTGAAACCTGCTATTTATACAGTATTTCCCCAAAGTGAGTGTTTTCACAGATGAACAAATGAGGCCAATTTTATATGATTACATCTGAGGATGTAAAAAATGGAACAATAAGCTTAAAAAGGTCTCATAGTTTTAAAAAATCATAATGTTGCAGTTGTTTTAGTGAGTGAAAACATACACAGAGCCATAAAACACACAGAGTTCTTACTGTTTGGGGGTCAGATTCTTTTAGAATCTTATGAATACAAGAGATTACACCCAAAAATGAGTGTACACACACACACACACACACCAACATACACATAAATTTTTTAGGCAACAGAGTATTCCCTAACACTTCCAAAAGTCTACCTATGATTCAAGTCAGGAACTAGTGAACTATGAACAATTGCTAGGAGTTTACATGAGGATAGATGGCACACAAATATACTTGTATACACATATGTGCATATATACACATATATACATATATCTTCAAATATTTAACAACTATTTAAATAACTAAGTCTTATACAGTATGAAATTTGCAATGACCATATTCTAAGAAAGGGGTAGACTCAGGTTCTGCACATTTAAATGACAGATGCTCCTACAGTAGTTCTGCAACTCACTATTTAATTGAAGCAGCTTCACAATTTCTATGTGTTTACTGCAGGACTGTATATGATATGATAATTTGACTCAATGGGTATTGTAGCCAATTTCTAGCAGATTTTGGAAGGTAAGGTGACTAGCTAGGGTGTTCCCTCATCTCTTAATCTAATAATATTAAAATACTGAGCAATGTTCTTTCCACAAACTGTGGTGCTTCTCCCAGCCTGTTTCTGCCTGTCCTAGGGGACACAGTATTCTATCAAAGGCAGAAACGACACATCTTTGTAGTGGTTACCCTGATGTTTGAGATGAGTGATTTTTACCAATAGTATATTTTACAGTTCTGCTAATAGCTTCATAGTGATTATGTATATAAATGCATTTTAAAAATAAATTACTAACAACAGATGATACACAGCTCACACTTCAAACTGAGAAAAACACTGGACAGCAAAACTTGTGACAGTATTTGCTAGCATATGAATTTTGCTGTTCTAATTGAGCATTAGGAAAGGAAAAGGAACCAGGAATAGATGTTCTGAGGCCTAAGGAAACTTTTGAATTTCAATGTATAAGTTATGACATGATTTCTTTAAAGAGCCCAGGGTAATGATAAAAAAAGACACTGATATGCAAATATCTTCATTCAGTAAACATCATGAATTTCAGTAAGTAAAGGCATAGGACAACTAAGTTTTCTTTTATGTCCTTCAACAACCTGACACTTCATCCCTACTTGCAGCTTTCAACTGGGCAATGACTTTAGTTTTTAATTGTCTTTTTTTCCCTGAATTTAGGGGTGGAGGGTACCCACAATGGTCAAATACTTTCCAAATGTGAAGGTATTAGCATTTTATTGCCCTACTCCACATTTCCATTTCAGTTTTATTTTCTATATCATAACTGAAAATAGATTATTTCTCTTTCCTGTTTTCCTTTGATCCCTGGTTTCACATCTATTCCCTGAAATACTAAATCTCTATGGTTTTAGATGTGCAGCAGCATCTTTGTTTTGCAGATTGTCTCTTGAGTTTGGTATCACTGCCTTCACCTGCCTTCTCCCCTCCTTCTGGTGGCAATGTTAAGGCTCATGGTTGTGATACCATTAAATGTGGTTTATGTGGAAACTGCCTTGGGTAGGCTCAGGAAATCTCAGGGGACTTCAGCAAGCCCACAGTGGAAGATGGACCCTTCTAAACAAAGACGCTGAAGAGAGGGAATTCAGCCTGATTGGGCTGCAGCAGATCGATGAGAAAGCACACGGTCCCGGAGAAACCTTCATACAAGCTGTAGATGCTTTCAAGGACCCGAGAACCGGCCTTGAATTCCTCAGTAAATAAGAACTGAGCAAACCTAAAAGAAGAAAACATAAAAAATTTTAGCATGAGTGTTTCCATATAATTGACCATGGGTCCGTATTTCCATTTCTGCTGAATTAAATGTCTAGCATTATTTTATTCCCAGAATTATGTAATTATTTTAAGACTTTTTCTATGGGGCTGGCCCTGTGACACAGCAGGTTAATCCTCCATCTGTGGCGCCAGCATCCCATATGGGCGCTGGTTCTAGTCCCCTCTTCCAATCCAGCTCTCTGCTGTGGCCTGGGAAAGCAGCAGAAGACGGCCCAAGTCCTTGGGCCCCTGCACCCATATGGTAGACCAGGATGAAGCACCTGGCTCCTGGCTTCGGATCGGCACAGCTCCGGCTGTTGCGGCCATGTGGGGAGTAAATCAACGGAAGGAAGACCTTTCTCTCTGTCTCTTCCTCTCACTGTCTGTAACTCTACCTCTCAGATAATAAATAAAATCTTTTTAAAAAATGACTTTTTCTCTGTTAAAAAAGGAACTATTATATAATTGTGTATGTTTCACAATAAATCATGCTGGCAAGATAATCCAGAGTTTACAAAGCAAAGCAGATTGGTATTTTCTGAGGATTTGATTCCTCTATCATCTAATAATTAAAAGCAAAAGATGACAAATCACTCTACTTTTATTTATCTTGAATAGAATTAAACTGATATATCACTGTTCCTTTTTTTAAAAAGTAAATATGCTGTGTTTTTGCAGGCGTATTATTTCTAATCTGGGTTTCATTTATATGTGACAAAGAGCAGAGACTGAAAATAAATAGCCACGATTTTATACAATCTGTGCTTTGAGCAAACAAAGGAAGAAGATGAATGGGAAAAGGCAAGCAACCTTTTATAACAATGACATCAAACAGCAAATTCAGCTCCATGACAGATTATTTTTTAAAACATCACCTTAAAAATAAATTACTGACCTCTAAATTCTCTAAGAAAGACCTTTTTCGTTTACTCATATTTGCCACAAATCCTATTCAGATATTTGTAATGAGTAACATTTGTATAATATTTTATAACCTTTAAAATGTTATCACCTATGTCATCTTTTTACTAATTTGCTCTACTTGTTTTAATCAAAAACAAAAATAATCAATAATTCAGAGGCTGGAGATCACAGCTTCTTAAGGTCCAAGAGCTGATACTACCATAAATTTAGATTATTGGTACTACATAGGGGGTCTGATGAACAATAATTACCTATTTGATCTTTTAGGGTGTCTGAGATTATTGATGGTAGCTTAGAATATATCAGCAGGAAACATTGAAATTCTGTTTGGTACAATTTTTCTTACAATTCTTTTCCTGAACATGCAACAATTTAAAATGGAATTTTAAATTTTAAACAGAAGAATGGTGCATCTTAAGAATTAATTCAAGATTTATAATTTCATAATTAAGTCAGTATCATAGTATAGCTTCAGAAAGGGTCTTAATCTTTTTAGTCCCTATGCATCATTTGCAGTATGGATTCCTTCTCAAAAAAAAAAAATAATAAGAAGAAGAAGTTTCATGTGCATAAACTAAAATACTTAGGATTACATAGGAAGTTAACTTCATTAAAACACAGTAAGCAAATTTTTAAACCAAATTTATATTATAATAACATATATGTCCCTTATTAACACATTAAATGAAAAAATATATTAGTGGTTCAAATAACTCCTGATATGCCTAAGTAGTGATGGGACTAAAATATATTTTACAATATCTGCAACAATAGTAATATGACATGAGAATATTTATTGCTTTTATCAGTTGCAGAGTCACAGTTACTGTTAATACTTATTGAGCTGGGCTGGTGCTGTGGCGCAGCGGGTAGAGCCGTTGCCTGCAGTGCCAGCATCCCATATGGGCGCTGGTTCTAGTCCCAGCTATTCTACTTCCAATCCAGCTATCTGCTATGGCCTGGGAAAGCAAGATGGCCCAAGTCCTTGGGCCCCTGCATCCATGTGGGAGACTTGGAAGAAGCTCCTGGCTCCTGGCTTCAGATAAGCGCAGCTCCAGACATTGCAGCCAATTGGGGAGTGAACCAGCAGATGAAAGATTGTCTCTCTCTCTCTCTCTCTCTCTCTCTCTCTCTGCTTCTCCATCTCGCTCTATGTAACTATGACTTTCAAATAAAATAAATAATTCTTTAAAAACAAAAAGAAGTGGAGTAGCCAGGACTCGTGTCAGCACCCATGTGGGATGCCAGCATACCAGGTGGTGACTTTACCTGCTGTGCCTCAGTGCCAGCCCCAACAGGTCATTTTAAAAAAAAAAAAACTTACTGAGTTATCTTATCTGTGACTTACTACTTATATTTAGAATCGAAGGCAATGTTGCATTTCAGTTTGAGATGTAATCATTTTCTCAAGCAAGTTCACAAACCCTAAATGAAGAACTCTTAGTACAATAGAAAGAGGAGAGTTTTGGAGTTGAGATACCCAAATTTGACAATTCCATGTTATATGATCTTTGTCAAATTTCTTTATCTGACTTTAAAATGATGGAGTTGAAGGATTGTATAGCATTATTCATACATTAAAGATACCATATATTTGGCTCTGAGCATGTGGCAAACATTAAATAAATGAAAAATATCTTTTCATTTTTTTTTTGACAGGCAGAGTTAGACAGTGAGAGAGAGAGAGACAGAGAGAAAGATCTTCCTTTTTCCGTTGGTTCACCCCCCAAATGGCTGCTACGGCCAGCGTGCTGCGCCGATCCGAAGCCAGGAGCCAGGTGCTTCCTCCTAGTCTCCCAAGCGGATGCAGGGCCCATGGATCTGGGCCATCCTCCACTGCCCTCCTGGGCCACAGCAGAGAGCTGGACTGGAAGAGGAGCAACCAGGACAGAATCCGGCACCCCAACCGGGACTAGAACCCAGAGTGCCAGCGCCGCAGGCAGAGGATTAGCCTAGTGAGCCGCGGCGCCGGCAAAAAATATCTTTTCACATGAACACAGCAGAATATTTCATTCCACCATAATATAAAAGAAATCCATAGTTAATTTTGCTTACTCTTCTCCTGGCCTTTATCCTCTACTCATTGCTTTATTGATTACATTATTATATATTATTAATGTGTAAATGATTTGGCATCCTGCATTATTTCACTTAAAATAATATGATATATTCTGTGCTTTGCAAAATAATCTAAAATGCACAGCAATTTGTCAAATATTTGTCAAATATTTTTCTGCAGTCATGAATTTTAACTATACATTAAAGGAGTAATAGTTGATGACCAGGTAATGTTTATTCCAGGCAGGTTAACACTATTTAACATTACCATTTTAGGAACATCTCGGATGCAAGAAAACCGGACTGCATGAATAGGTATGAGAGGCCTCCTACTTTAAAAGATCTAAGTGCCACAGAGGAAATCAGTGTCTCTTGTAGTAACTTATGGACACAGACAGCTTCCAACTCCCCTCAAAGGGAATGTCAGTTTCATGCCATTCAGCATTTCCTCACATTTGTGCTTTCTACCAGGTTATTTATAGTTCATTCATAGTCTTTCCGGCCCAGATTACCAGTCAGGGTTATTTCTATTGGAAAAAAAAAATGTTTTCTGGCATGCAGTTGATGTCCCATCTTTATCAGGTTTGTAGGAAATAAGCTATAGAGGAAAATTTAGTGTTTGTCAAAATTATAAATAATAATATATTTTGGTCTAATAATTCTATTTCTAGGAATTCCCCTTTAGCTATACCTATACGTATGCAATGTGATAGTTGCACAAGATTATTCATCACAGCATTACTTGGAGTCTAAAATATTGGAAATTATCCAAATAAAAGTATTTTTCCAAATAAGGTATTTTAATCCTAATATTTCATAAAATTATTGAAGAAGTCCTTTATATACTGATTTAGGGTGATCACTAAGATAAGAAGGTGTTACCATTGGTATAAATAAATGATGAACAAAATTTTATGTGGGATCTTCAACAATTCATTAAAAAGCATATTACAAAAATCTATGCAAGAATTTCAAATTGTTTGTACCAAAATAAACTTATCTTTTAATTCCATGAGGTTTGTGAAGTACCCTCATACACATATTTCCATGCATATACACAGACTATCTCTGGGAAGATAATCAAGAAACTGGTAACACTGATTGTCTCTAGGGAGGTCAACTAAATGGCCAGAGGGCACTGTTGATGTAATTCTTGTTGCACTTTTTGAACCACGTGATTCTATTACCTGTTTGGAAAATTAAAATTTTGGAAAGAATTCACTTGAGAAATGGCTGACCTTTGGGCTCGATAGATGTATTTTGAGTTTCCTGTGAGCCGGTACAGCAGCAAGAAGACATAGGCACTGCCAGCTACACCATGACAAATCCCTGGCCCCTTCTTTAGCAGGCCCTTCTTCCATGTGAGCTCCCCACACCGAATACATGTGTCCAGGTACTGTGGTTTCTTGGAAACCAGATAAGCTTTGGCAAACAGATAGGCAATTCCTGTAAAAACATCAAAGACATTCAGAGAAGCGACGTTCAGGGCTTAATACTACAGAGTTGAACTTGTTGAACTGTAAAGCATCACAAGAAACCACAATTTCTAAAATGGTAGGGCTGAGGTGGGGCCTGACATGCTGCTTTTCTAACAGAACTCTCCTAGGGACCACACTGAGTAGGCAGGCTATAGAATGCTCAATGAGAGAGTATTTTTCACTGTAGGATTTAAGTTGCTTTAATCATGAGGCTGGCCCCTGGAGGAAGAGCAACATTTTAACTGAGTACATCAACTGATAAAGTTCATAATTTAATCTACAAATGCGTTAATATTTTATGATGTTCACTCTGGTAAATATTATGTGTATCTGGCTGTTTGGAATATTTACACATCTTACCGATTTCCCCACAGAGGTTCAGAATTTGGATTGTTTAAGTACTTGTAACAATATACATTTTCTTAAGAGCAAAACTTGGGGGAGTCTTCAAAAACAACAATGCTCCTAAATGACCTTGCCAAGACTTGGACCCCAGATGTGAAGTGAGTCCTTTCCAAGTCGATTGTTTCAAGGAAAGAAATGTTTCTCCAAAACTCATCAACAAAGGTAGTATCAATTACAAAGGCAGGAACAGAAACAAGAGAAGCACTGCTATTTATAGAAATGATTTTCTCTAAGCTCCAAGTTCCAGGTGCTCAAGTTCAGAGAGGAGGCTAGTAAGGCAAGAGGAGTCTCTCCTGCATAGCCTACCTTTCTCCTAGATAAAAAGTGAGGAAGAATGAAATGCAGTAAGTGCATCGACTAGCTCATCCATCAGGTCTATCTCTGCCTTTCATTGCTTCCACTAGGCTATTTTTACAACTCTGTAGAGATAGAGATTACCTTGTAGAAAACTGATAGCAATGTAAGTAAGTCCTGTTCCTAGAAACTCATATTCTGTCTGGGAGAGTCTGAAGTGACTTCCCTCTGCCTCTGTGGAAGAAGCTAGTTTGGCATCTACATGTATTAAACAAGTCCATTTCAGCATTCCTAATGGCCTATAAATGTTTGCTCTTTGGATTTTCCTCTGAACTGGTTGTAACACCTTTCTGGTTTCCTTCTTAATTAATGAGCTATATAAAATGCTTGATATACTCAGGTGCTCATTTTATATTTGTGTGAGTGTCATGATTTCATCCTCTTAAAATGTATCCTTTAACACTCCCTATGATTAACACTTACATTGCAACAGGCTCCTCCGTTAGCCTGTGTATTCTAGTCCATTTTTGACAATGGTTCCCCATAGCATTGCCCTGCTTAAGTTTTAGGAACTATATTGCACAAATGAAAAGATGATTCTTTTAAAAAAAGAATCTATTTAATTATACATTCATTCATTCACTGAAAGTGGTCACTGATTATCTCCTGTATGTGTAGCCCTAGGCAAGACTGGCTTCATGGGCATGCAACCTGTGCAGACCCATCGACAGCCCACATCCCTTCAAAGAATCCAATGCTGGTTTAAGTGCTCTGCTATTGCCATCTTTAATAATTTTTCTTAATATTCCAGACCCTGTAAATTATGTAGCCAGTACTGGCTGTGGGTGACAGAAATGCTCAACATGACTCTTGTCCTTCAGGCACATACTGTCTGAAAGAGATAAAATATGCATATACGACTAATACATAATAGGACATATAGCTCATGATGCCACTGAAACATAAATGTTACTGTCAATAATACTGGAGGGGGAGCGCAGTGGGTTAAGCTGCCACTTGTGAAGTCAGCATCCCCTACTGAAATGCCATTTTGAGTCCTAGATACTCTGCTTTGGTCCAGAATTTCTATGCTTGGGAGGCAGCAGATAATGGCCCAACCAATTGGTTCCCTGACATTCATGTGGGAGACCTGGAAGGAGTTTCCGACACTTGGCTTTGGCTTGGCCTAGTCCTGGCTTTTGCAGGCATTTGGGGAGTGAACCAATGGATAGAAGGTCTCCTTCCCTTCCTCTCTCTCTCTCTCTGTGTGTGTGTGTGTGTTTAAATAAATAAATACTCTTAATAATACTAAAAGAATTAAAAAGATTCCGTAAGAGAGAGAGAGTGTCAGACAATGCCTCAGATGGATGTAGAGCTTTTAAAGATTTTGTAGGATGGATGGAAAACTCCAGGCCCAAGATGAGGCAGGGAGGGCATTCTAGGCACCAGGATCAGCAGGGGCAAAGACTAGGAGCCAGGAAGGATAGGTTACATGAGGGTCAGTGATGTAGAAGGATAGTTTCAGTTCAGATTATGGCTGATTTTACAAATCCAGTTAGACAGATCATATTCGGTGGGCAACAGGGAACCAGTGGAAGTGTTTTTCTTGTGAACTGGCATGTTTTCCTTTTTATGTAACAATAGGACTATTACTGTAAACAAAATGACACACAATGGTGTCGGCAGAGACCTTAAGAAGGGCAATGGGGGTGGCTATGAGGTGATTATGTTGGCCCAAAGATGGGAATGAAGCTAATGAAAGGAGACATTTCACAGAACTTGGTGGCTGCTTAGTTATTAATTGAGCATCTACTGTATGTGAGACACACAAGCAGACGCTAAGGTTTTAATAGAATTGGCAAATAACAAAGCCACAGCTTCCCTCTTCTTGGGAGAGTTATCCACAGCCAGATGGAAGGCTATGCTATGCACCTCTTCCTCAGAGAATTTTAGCCAATGACTTACTGACACAGGAGTACAATTGCCTCAAGACAGAACCAGCATGTTGGTATAACCTGGGCCTCTTAGCTTAATCTCAGAATCAGGGTAAAACTATCTGCAGGTGGGTTATATGCTGTTTGGCTTTTCTCTATTGCCCTATCCTGCTTCCCTGCTCCCTTTGTCGGTTGCTTCCAAGAGCAGGCTCTGCTTCTAGACACTTGGCAAAGAGCATGTTGGAGAGGGATGTGTTCCAGCCACGGGAAGCCTAAATGGCTTCCTATTACCCAAGTGCCACAGCACGACCCAGAAAGCCCTTTGTGACACAGCTCCTAGTCTGTTCTCCTTCCTCTTCTCCTCCTTTCCCTGTTTAAAGCTTTTCACTTCAGAAAATCCAACTGTCTGCATTGTTTTGGTGCCTCTGACTACCCATGCTGTTGACTCTTTTTTGGAACAAGCTTCCCACCTTTCCTGGCTTAATTTACCCCAGGCATGACTTCCTCTAGGAAGTTTTCTCTGAACCTGTAGGCAGCACACCAAGAATCCTTCCTCTTATTACAGTACCAGATTAAAACAATCTATTTCCATGTCTACTTCCCCTAGTTAGTGCTAGCCATCCAAGGTCAGAAACAGCATCTTGTTCATTTTTGTTTCCCTGGTCCATAGTATAGTGTTTGGCACCTTGCAAGAGCTCCATAAAAGTCTACAGGCCATATAATGCTATGTTTCTTACCCTACCATGGGGCTATCACTGGGGTGAAGATGGGAGATGTGGAAGAATAAAGGGATTAGATAGTCTTATTGCTCTATCAGGCCAGTATCCTCAGGCAGCTTAACAACAGGTATTGATCCTGTGTTTCTGGACAGAGTGCAAGGGCCTCTACATGAAGCCTGGGTCACAGAATGGTGCATGTAAGAGACCTTGCAAAAATTCTAAACCTATGGGTTCCTAATCTAATCTAATAGAATTCATAGTAAGGCTGCTTAATCTGAAGGGAAGGAATATTGGTTTTCTTTGCTTTTATTGGGAACCATATAATTTTGTTATGGGAACGTTAATTATTGTGCATTGATAAGAGACATCAGTCAGCAAGAACTTATGTCTTTGCCAAATACAACTGGGAAAAGGAATTATTACCTAATAAATATGGTTTGAGAGACTAAATCTTCATAAACATGGGTTCTAGCAGAATCTTGTGATAGCCAGACTTGGTGCGTGCAGCTTATACATGCTACACAATCATCACTCAGATCCATTCTGGGCTGCATAATATTGTTGAAGCTCACATCATATGTATGATCTACACTACAGAACTTCGTGACCAATGACACCTATACTGCCAAAGCATTGTTCCTCTTTATTCAAAGTCACCAAGAGCCCTTATGAAAGAGTTAAAAAAAAAAAAACACCTGTTTCAAGCAGAGTAGAGGAAATGCACTGTCAGTGTTACCACAGTAATGATGTAACTCAATGCAGTAAAGAGTTTATTTTAGCCACAGAATTTGTTCTAATGATTTTGCAAAGTGACTTTCATCTTGTATTGCAGAGTTATCAAGGCTATGAAGCGATCATATGAATCTTCCTGTAATGCTTCATTGCATTTAACGAGTAAAAGCTACATGCCACCACTCCACACATTTATAAATGAGGATGTTTCCAAAGCTTTCAGTATATATCCCAAAGGAATGGCAAGGGTCCACAATCTAAAAGGGGTCTGTGGTTATAAAAAGGTTGGATTCCATGATGGATATTAAGCCTAGCAGCTAAGACACTTGCATTCCACAATGGAATATGTGGGTTTAATAGTTAGCTCTTGGTTCCTGGCTCTACCTTCCCACAAATGTAGACCCTGGGATATAGTAGTGTTGACTCAATAACTGGGAGACCTGGATTGAGTTCTTGGCTCTTAGCTTTGGTCTGGCTCAGTCCCCACCATGGAAGGCATTTGGGGTGTGTGGCAGGGAGTGAGCTAGCTCCTTCTTTCTCCCTCTCTCTACTTTTTGAAAAGTTAAATAAAAAAATTGAATTCTGTACTCCATTTCAATGTGTTCATTTCACAGATGAAGAGACAATGGCAGAAAAGAAACTAAGTAACTTTTCTCAAAGTCATTTAGCTGGATGCTGCTGAAGCTACAATTAGAACACAAAGCTATTAACTCTGAATAAAAAAAAAAAAACCTTTCTACATAGCATCCCTGATAACTAGAGCTGCCCCCTGTACAGGTGAGTTGAAGGATAATAGGAAAAAATTATGGGGAGAGATAAAGCAGTATTAACGAAGTTCCACATTGTAGATTATCTCTGGCAGGTTTTTAATCACAGAATCGGTCTGCTGCCCCAGCCATCTGCACTGTTCATAAGTCTACACTCAAAAATGTTTTCTTCAAACAAATGAAAATTATTTTTCTAGGCCACTTCCTGTTTCAGAATTTTTAGAGAGTTTGTTCTTCCCAACTTTAGTGAGATATCAATGTTCTCTGACCTGCACTTACCAGACTTCTAATCATATTCAATGCTATTGTTAGAGTATTTCTTAAAAGGAAGACCTATTGTTTTTTAGGTAGGGGTAGCGGCTGGCAGAAATAATGGACTGCATTTAGTTTTTTATTCATTTGTGAGTTGGTTTAATTTTGGTAGTCAAGTGAATACGTGGATTGAATGATTTTGCTTTGGAGCCTGTGTTCAATCTTCTCAGGATACTGAACATGAATGATAAAGGAGAATAAATAAAGTCTCCAAAGTGACAAATCCTATGCTGCACTGTTATGGTACATGATTTACAAAGACAGATGGCACTTAATGTACAGAAATGATGGAATAATTGCCTTTCAAGATACCTAAATCAATGAAATGCCCCACTTGCTCATTTCAGCAGATAATGTTCCTATTCTTTATAGGGCTTTTACTAGCACACTGAGTGCTTTTAAAATATTCTGTATTTAATTTGGGACATCTCCAAAATTCAAGGATCCTGGGATGCTTGGAGGATATCCAGAGACCATCATTAAGAATGATTAAAGTGAATGGGAAATGGAGGTATTAAAAATAACAAGAAGAAATAATTTCCAGGATGGTAAATAACTGCTTTTCCTCCAAAAAGGTCAAAGCAAGAACAAATGGACTCAAACTATAACTGGCAGGAGTTAGCCTGAACATAATGTACAATGCCCTGGTACTGGTTCAAGCACACATTTTGAAGTTCCTCCCATAGATAAATATGGCAGGTACACAATACATAGTCAATAGACTATGACTTATATTATTCATCAATTCAAACTATACTACGGAAAGAATAAAATTACATTTGAATTAAGGAACATTAATTAGGGAGTGAAAAGAGATAATAAAAATCAGGTAACAAAGTAAAGATAAATCAAATATACGTATTTTAAAGCTGCACTTACAGGATTAAAATACAGCCTTGAAAATCAAATCTATTCATAATCTAAATATTTTCTTATTTTGATATTTCAAATATCTTCCCTGGTCAATTAACCAAAATTAATTGATTTATTTGAATTTAGGTTTTTCAAATTGCCTCTTCTCTGAAGGCCTAATTAGCAGTGTAATGGGACTGTAAAAGAGGAGGGAAAGAGGGTGTCTGATAAATTTTTAGGCTGAATTCCATTAGAATTCACTGGGATAGCTTCACATTTCTCTAGGCTTTTTATTAGATACTAATGGAAATCTTCATTTGAAGAATTATAGAACAGGGCTTGTCAAACTTTAATGTACATACAAATCACCTAAAGTTATTGATAAATGCAGCTTCCGATTGAGTCTAGGGTGGGACTCGAGATTCTGTATTTCTAACAAGCTCTCCATTGTCCGTGCTACTAGGTCAAAGATCACATTTTGAGCTTCCAGGTTCCAGATTTGTACTGTGCAATATAGCTATTGAGAACTTGAAATGTGACTAGTCTGAATTAACATGTGATATGAGTGTAACTATAACATATACACAGGATTTCAAACACAGAATTTTTGAAACATGAGATATCTCAATTTTTCAATCTGTTACATGGTAAAGTGACAGTATTTTAGGTATAGTGAGGTAATATATAACATTACAATTAATTTCACCTGTTTTTAATTTTCCAATGAGGCTACTGAAATTTAAATTACATATGTGACTTGTGTTATATTTTTATTAGACAGTGCTCATTTAACATAATATACAAATGGATATAAGTCATATATTTTAAGAAATATAGGATAATTTTCAGGAGTCCTTTAGAGACCAAGACATTTTTGGCTTTGAAAAATTTTATCTTGACCTTTTTATCTCACACAGTTATGACAAGAGGAGAAATATTGTCACTTAGAAGAGGGCATTTGACCTAGCAGCTGAGACATCAGAGTACCTGGGTTTGATTCCTAGCTCAGGCTCTGGCTCTTTTTTAAAAGATTCATTTTATTTATTTGAAAGGCAGACTGATGTACAGAGAAAGAGAGAGAGAGAGGGAGAGACAGAGTGAGAAAGAGATCTTCCATCTGGTGGTTCACTATCCAAATGGCCACAATGGCCAGGGCTGGGCCAAGCCAGAGCCAGGAGCCTGGAACTTCATTCAGGTCTCCTATGTGGGTAGCAGGGGCCCAAGCACTTGGGCATCAACTGCTGCTTAGGCACATTAGCAGGGAACTGGATCAGAAGTGGAATGGCTGGGACTCAAAATGGTGCTGCAATATGGGATGGTGGCATTGGAGACAGTGGTTTAAACCCACTGTGCCACAATGACTGACCCCAGCTCCAGCTCTTGACTCCAGATTTCCACTAATGCAGACCCTGGGGGGCAGCAGTGATGGGTCAAGTAATTACGTTCCTGCCACCCATGTGGGAGACCTGGAGAGCATTTCCAGATTCTGGTTCTGGCTGCAGTTGAGCCCCAGCTATTGCAGGTATTTGGGGAGTAAACTAGCAGATGGGAGCATTCATTCTCTCTCTCTCTCTCTCTCTCTCTCTCTCTCTCTCTCTCTCTCATAAGTAAAAATGTTTTTAAAATAGAGATACTTTCAGAAAAGGAACCTCTCTTTGGCTAAGCTGAATGAAAAGCAAAGTTTTCAGATAACAATGTGTGAGAGACCTGGAGCACCGTGGCACCAGTGTACCAGCTCATTCTCCCTCTCGATCGTCTCGCCAAGCTCAGGGGGCCAGTTGCAGTTCTGTTCCTGTTCCATAAGGAAGTCTACACTCTGCCATACCAGCTCACGATCCGAGGGCTTGAGGTGCTCATGGTAAGAAAGAAGCATCTGGAGAATGGATGACAGGCCATGAGCTGCCCCTATAACAACAAAGAAAGCGTAATTAATTCACATGATTAGAAGAGCCAGTTTGATTTACTGAAAACACGCTCAACAGGATAAAAAACGACAGTATTACTTGAAAGCACATAGAATACTACAATAATTGAATTGCTGAAGAACTACGCATCTGGCAGTCTACAACCCGCAGGTCCACTGCCTATTTTTTTAAATAAAGATTTATTGGAACATTCATGCTGATGTGCTTATATACTTGTTTAGCTGATTTTGTGCTACAATAGCAGAGTTGTATTTGTGAGACACAGTACATGATCTACAAAGCCTAAAATATTTACTGTTCAGCCCTTTACAAACCCAATTTGTTTTCCAATTCCTACTGTTAAGATTGTTTTAATTTTATAATTAATGTATCAGTAGCTTTTATGAAAATGTTTCTAAAGTGCTTCAAAATAATTTGGTACGAGTATCCTAAACACTTATTTATTCATTCATCCATTCAACACAGAAGTATTAAGCATCTACTTTATACCAGATACTGTACTCCATGCTGAGGACAGCTCAATGAACAAAACAGATTAAATTTCTTATTTTGTAATGTTAAACACCAGTGACTGGTATTTTTACCTAATCCTTCACTTTTAGTACTTTGTATATAGGACACTGTCTAATCCTGGGAATATACGGATGAATATGATTTGGTTCACACCCTTGAAGACTTCCCCATCCAGTTGTGAGACAGCCAGGTTTGTAAATAAGTTATTAGAACATAGGATGATAAGTGCTCTATGGAGGGATGTATTCCAGGAGTGTGGTTAATTTTACATGTCAAATTTGACTAGGGGGCAGACATTGTGGTGTAGTGGCCAGTGCTTGGAATGCCCTCATCTTATATCAGAGTGCCTGAGATTGAGTACCACCGCCCATTTCTGATCCAGCTTCCTGCCGATGTACACTCTGGGAGGCAGCAAATTATGGCTCAGGCACTTGGGTTCCTGCCACCCATGTTGGATACCTGGATGGAGTTCCTGGTTCCTGACTTTGGCCTGGTCCAGCCCTGACTATTGCAGGCATCTGGGTAGTGAACCAGCAGATAGATCTCTCTCTCTCTCTCTCTCCCTCTCTCTCACACACATACACACTCTCTCTCTTTCTTTCCCTTTCAAGTAAATAAAAATAAATAAACTTAAAAATAAACTTGACTGAGTCATGGGATACCCAGATATTTGGTTAAGCATTATTTCTGAGTGTGTCTGTGAGGGTGTTTCTAAATAAAAATAACATTTGAATCTGTAGGCTGAGTAAAGCAGATTGTCTTTCCTCATGTAAGTAACCCTGATATAATCCATCAAAGGCCAGAACAGAAGAAAATGAAGGACAAGAAAAAATTATTTCCCTCTAGTTGACTGTCTTCAAGCTGGGACACTGGTCTTCTCCCTTTTGACCTAGATTTGGACTTTAACTCACACCATTGGCTTTCCCTCACACTATTGGCTTTCCCCAGTCTGGCTTTATCAACCTCCACATAATGTGAGCCAATTCTATTTCTTTTTTTAAAGATGTATTTATTTGAAAGTTAGAGTTACACAGAGAGAGAAGGAGAGGCAGAAAGAGAGAAAGAGAGAGAGAGAGAGGGAGAGAAACAGCCAGAGCTGCACCGATCCAAAGCCAGGAGCCAGAAGCTTCTTCTGGGTCTCCCATGCGGGTGCAGGGGCCCAGGGACTTGGGCCATCTTCTACTGCTTTCCCAGGCCATAGCAGAGAGCTGGATCAGCGAGGAGCAGCCAGGACTAGAACCGGCGCCCATATGGGATGCCAGCACTTCAGGACAGGGCTTTAACCTGCTGCGCTACAGCACCAGCCCCTGTGAGCCAATTCTTTAAATCATATATATGTCCTGTCTCTGGAGAATCTTGCTGAATATTAATACAAAGAGCTAAAAGACAACTAGTGAAAGAGAGTTTAATTTGACCTCAGGAGTGAATTTAGTACTGAAGGTTCCACATTGGTGGTGCCATCTAAGCAAAGTCTTAAAGAATTCCTAAGAGTTCCAGCAGAGGGTACTGAACCAGTCAAAGCATGAGCCTACCTTTGCAAAAAAGGAGTTAGTTTAAGAAAGTTAAATGCTTGGTGCCAGCGCAGTGGTGCAGCATGTTCACACCCTGGCCTGAAGCACCAGCATCCCATATGGGCGCCAGTTCAAGTCCCGGCTGCTCCACTTCCGATCCAGCTCTCTGCCAGGCCTGAGAAAGCAGCAGAAAATGGCCCAAGTCCTTGGGCCCCTGCACTCGCATGGGAGACCCAGAAGAAACTCCTGGTTCCTAGCTTCGGATTGGCGCAGCTCTGGCCATGGCGGCCAACTGGGGAGTGAACCAGCAGATGGAAGACCTCTCTCTCTCTCTGCCTCTCCTCTCTCTGTGTAACTCAAATAAATAAATAAATAAATCTTAAAAAAAAGAAAATTAAATGCTAGCCCAGTCACTGTAGGAGTTTTCATTTATTCCCAATTAGCAAAATCCTGATTTGTGGGGTATTAGGTTTAGTATATTCTGAGGACTTGTTCTTTAACTCAATTCTATAATGTTAACACTTTCTCTGTATTCAGCCATCTTTTACTTTGCCATACTGAAAACTCTGGACTCACCAAAAAAAGCCTGACAGTTGTATCTAGTCAACAATTTCATAGTTCTTAAAATTTGGTCATAAAATTTGAAAGTACTTTTTTCACTGGACTTGAAATTGCTAGGAAAAGCTTGATTTTCAGGAAAATGTTTATGGATTAAATAGAAATCTGGTTTGCACTCTACATGTAAATACCCAGACATTAATTTCTCTTTAAAAATCTGTAATGGAAAAGGGGTAGCTGTATTAGGGACTAGGGCAGATACTGTCAGTGCCCAGCCCATCACCTCATCCATACTCACCGATCATACTCTCCCTGCTTCCTACCTAATGGAAGCATGTATCATTCCACCTGAGGCTTTCTCTGGTCACAGGAGTATGCCAGAGTGTGCCCAGACCACAGAGGCAGGTAAAAATTGCTAGGGAATTAATACTTCTGGGAACAGCTGTGAATGAAGCAGGACGTTAGTGGAAAAATACTCCAGCTCCCTCACCTCTTAGATGGGAAAATTCAGAAGCAAGTTCCATAGTTTCTCAAAGTCCCCAGTGGAATTGAGTCAGCTGTCCCCAGCTGCTCATTATTACACACTCAATTGGCTTCTTTTTCTTCCCTATATCATTTCCTTATTCTTCTATAAAAACTTTCTGGGATCACCAGAATGAATGAATGAATGAATAAATGAATAAATAAATAAATAAATCTTTTACATTCAAATCCTCATTTCGAGGTCTAATTCTAGGGAAACTTAGACTGGAAGTTAAAGGTTCTTTGAAAGATTTAAAAAAAAAAAAAAAAACTCTGATGTTTTCCTTAGTCATGCACCTAAGGAAATTTCCTTAGCCCGGTTTAATTTATTTGGGTATCTTCATTATGTGCATGCTCTGTAGCAAAGATCTAGGGATCACAAAGATAAATGAAAGGAAGTCCCCATCCTGAAAGTGCACAAAGCCCTCTAAGGTAGTTGAACTACTAAGCCACTAATTATAGTGTAATTTAATAAGGGTTCTGACAGCAGTGTTGGCAGGCTGACAAGACTGTTGCCCAGTTTTTGTTTCAGGCAAAAACCTGAAACATATGAAAGTTTTTTTCCAGATACGGTTCAATAACCCTTTTTCCAAAAGCACATAAAGCTTCTTAGTAGATCTGATGACATTTGAGCAGTCTTCATGTCTGGGTATGATTATTACCGGTACAAGAAGGGGCTGGAGGAAGTGGGTGATTCTAGGCAAAAGGAACATGCACAAAGGAATAAAGATATGAGGTATATGTATATGAGATATACAACTTTGTGTAGGGTGGAGACTACACTGGACAGAACGTGGCGGGGAGAAATAAAGCTCGTGTCTGGAGAAAGAGGCAGGTGGTCTAAAAGGGCCTGATCAATCCATTGAAGAAGTCAAAAGAGGAGGAACTAACTTATTCTTTATGCGGTTTAGAACTCAAAATTTGTCATTGCAATTCAGTAGTCTTTTACTAATCTACAATTATTAAAAACTCTAAATGTGGGGCTGGTGCTGTGGCATAGTAGGCTAAGCCTCTGCCTGTGGCACCAGACACCAGTTCAAGTCCCAGCTGCTCCACTTCCAATCCAGCTCTCTGCAATAGCCTGGGAAGGCAGTAGAAGATGGCCCAAGTGGTTGGCTACTGCATCCATGTGGAAGACCTGGAAGAAGCTCCTGGCTCCTGGCTTCGGCCCAGCTCTGGCCACTGCGGCCATTTGGGGAGGGAACCAGCAGATGGAAGGCCTCTTTCTTTTTCCAACTCCACCTTTCAAATAAATAAATAAATCTTTAAAAAAAAAAAACTCTAAATTTTAGTGGCTGAATCCTGTTTCCCTATGCAGAAGCACTTTTGAAAATCAGTGAGAGTGAAAATTATTCACAATCTTTCATCAAAATTGGGCCAATGAGCTTTCAATCTAGAAGAATGATTTTAATATTTGGTGAAAGCAGTTGTTAAAAGAGCTACATTTCTGTCAGGTAGATTATGAAAACACATATGAATTGTAATATCTGTCAATATTTGTTTTAAAACTGCATTTTATCAGTGCACACTGTATGCTTACATTGAAATATCAAATATGCACAATTACTACATGTTAATCAATTATTAAAAATAAATTTAAGCATTTTTAAGTAATATTATTCCTTACTAAATGAATCCTGATGACTTACGGCAGAAACAAAATGTTTCAGTCATTGCTCACTGTTAATGTCAGAGACTCCTTCTGTATCAACATCTTCACTCACCCAAGTATTCAGTTCCATAGTAAGAATACATCAGTGGAATCGGTTTTCTCTTTTTCATGGCATACTGCTTCCCAGAGTCCAGAATTGCCTGGCAAATTGATTTGATCTGTGCTGGAGTCAGTACCTGTGTAAGAAATTCAAAAGGCAGAAGTTAAAGCAGAATCTTGTTGTTTTTTTTTCTTTTTCTTTTTCTGAGACACTGGGCTTTCTTGATTGTGAAGTGTATGAGAACATAAAGAAAAGATGAGGAAATAGAAACATTCATTGTCTTATTTGATTAATTTATGTTGTATGCATGTGTTGAAATATTGTACTGTACTCCATAAAAATGTATAAGTATTACATGTTAACCAAAACTTTAATTTTTAAAAAAGATTTATTTACTTGAGAGGTAGTTACAGACAGTGAGAGGGAGAGACAGAAAAAGGTCTACCATCTGCTGGCTCACTCCCCAAATGGCTGCAAAGGCCAGAGTTGGGCCTATCTGAAGCCAGGAGCTAGGAGCTTCTTCCAACTCTTCCATTTAGATGCAGGGGCCCAAGCGCTTGAGCCATCTTCTACTGCTTTCCCAGGCCATAGCAGAGAGCTGGATGGGAAGAAGAGCAGCCAAGACTAGAACCAGCACCCATATGGGATGCTGGTGCCACAGGTGGAGGATTAACCCAGCACCAGCCCCGCCAAAACTAATTTTTAAAAGGCTCATCAGTATATCCTCAGAATCCTTACCTGTATGTAAATATGCTTAACCATTTATATGTATTTTACCACTGATTTTCCCTTTAATGTCAAATATATCTACCCTCTTCAGAAAATTTGCTGTTTTGATGATACTGCTATAGGCTGTTATAAAATGCAATCTACCTCACAGCTATTATATCATTAATCCTCATCACAAGAACAAGAATATGCTCAGAAAAGAACAAGTAGTGGTCCTAACTGATTTTGATTTAAAAAGCTGCAACTTGTCATGTATAGTGCAAGTCTGGCCCGGACACTGTCTTCCATTTGCATCACTTAGACTGTGCATAGAAGCCATGATGCTGTGACAAGCTGCTGCATGACATACTCACTCTAGACATTCGTTCTCTGAATGAAACCCAAGTTCAATGATGCCAAGACAAATAATTTCTAAACATCAGAGTGAATGTTCGACCTAATGGTTAAGACACTCATGTTCCACATCTGAGTGCCTGGGTTTAATTTCTGGCTCCAGCTCCAGACTCTAGCTTCCTGCTAATGCTGACCAAGGTAATGGTGATGGCCCACATGATAGGGTTCTTGTCACCCACATGGGAGACTTGGATTGAGTTTCCAGCCTCTAGCTTTAGTCTGGCTCATCCCCGGTACTCTGCCTTTCAAATAAATTAAAAAATAATAATAAAGACTTCTAAACATCAGAATGACTCTGAATAGAGAATGACTAAAATGCAAGAACTTTCAGTCTTCCACATTTTATTCAATCTACCCACAGTCAGTTTTAGGACCATAGTGATTAAAATGTTCTCAAGCCTTCAAAGCATCATTGAATTTATTATTCTGATCAGGTTTGCAATGTGTTCTGTGTCCTGTCCTTCCTCAGGGCAGATCAGAAGCTCCCTCTGGCACACTGCCTGCACCACCAGAACTCTTGCTCTGGTGCAGCATTTACCGCTTGCTACATTAGGTCTCTCATTAGACTCTCAGTTCTTTGAAAGCAAAGACCATGCCATCTCATCATTTTGGTATCCTTGGTGTCCAACACAGAGCTTGAGGTGTTGCTTGGTAACCAATGAGTAAATTTAAGTGTCAAGTTAACTGGTATGAAAAGCAGAGCCCTCCCTCCTTTTCCTTTTCCCTTGCCTCCCTTTCCCCCTTCCATCCCTCTGTTTCTCCCTGTCTCCCTCCCTCCTTCTTTTACATCCATTCAGGATTATTTCTTAAGCTCCTAATGTATTCCAGGCAAGCCTGTTTGAGATGCTGGAGGTGACAGTGACCAAGATAGATAGGATCTCTGTGCTCATGAATCCAACCTCTCCAAAAGGCAGACCTATACAAGAAAAGTACCTATTACATCAATACCTGTCCCTAATAACAACAACAAAATGTTACATAAAAAAAAAGTCATCTAAAGTTCAGTCTGATTGAATGAATACAGAGTCAAGAAAAAGCTTGTTGGATGTTGGCATCTCTTGTAAAATCCATACATCTAATTTTCCTACCTGATACTTGGCATTAGACCTGCCAATTCTTTTTTTCTTTTTTAATTTATTTATTTGAAACGCAGAGATTCAGAGAGAAAGCAACAGACAGACACACGGACATCTTCCATCTTCTGGTTTACTTCTCAAATAGCCATAATAGCCCAGGTTGGTCCAGGCAGAAACCAGAGGCCAGGAACTCCATCATGGTCTCCCACATAGGTGGCAGGAACCCAAGTACTTGGGCCATCTTCCACTGCCTTCCCAGACACATAAGCAGGGAGCTGGATTGGAAGTGAAGCAGCAGGGACTTGAATCGTCACTCTGACATGGGATGTCGGCCTCTCAGACCACAGTGTAACCTGCTGTGCCCTGAGACCCTGAGACCACCAATTCTTTTAGAAATAAAATCCCACTTATATCATAACTTGTTCATCTGATTCACTCAACATAAGAAGGGTATATTAAAATCCAGGTTTTGGTTCACTCAAATCAAACATTTAATTTGGAAAAATAATCACTTAAAGTAGAAACTATTAATTAATTCTGGCAATTAACATTTGTTTGGCTCCTATTCCAGGAAGGTCCACATTAGGTCTCTTACTAGGCATTGTGGGGAAATTCTAGAAGGCATGGGACACATTTTTCCCCATAGGGAACTTGAACTACCCAGGGCCAGAAATGAAATATGACAAAAATTCACAATAGCTCAATTGAAGTTTATGAGCCTATAAATGGAAAGAAACAGGAATGTAGAGTATGCAACATGGACAGTGAAGCACTACTCATCTTCACAAAAACTTTGTACTCTCCTCCATTTCATCTGTTTGCTCATAAACGATTAAATTAAATTTCCCTTTTATTAACTACCTATCTTTGTCTCTTGAGTTTAGTCTTCTTTTCCTGAAGACCCTATGTGCCTATGCATTCCCACTGTCATCTGGCAGCCCAAGGTCTTTTCTCAGTCCAACAGCAAATTTTTCTTAAATGCTTTACTGGTCTGCACTCATTCACATTGCTATCACAATTTTCACTTGATACTGAAAACCTTTACTCTCTGGGTCTTTATCTGTATCAACTCATCTTACATTTAGTCTTTACTTAAAATCTAGCATCATTAGTCTCAAATCATTCTCTCCACCCTGGCTCATTCTCAGAAACCTGCTAACAGCCTTGAAGGGCATGCACTTAATAGCACATTACCCTGGTTCCATCTCATATTTTGGGGGAATATATCTTGTTCTTTGGCTGTACCTAGGTTCTATGTGCCCAATATTGATTCTGAATCCATATGGCAGAGATGGTAGGAAATGATCACTAAATTTTCAGGGATATACTCATTTGGATTACTAAAATTCTATAACTGAAAATTGGGTTATTCTTTCTTCAGTTGAATGTTTATTCATGTTTTCTGTGTGTTTATATGTGTGTTTGTCTGCTTGATTTTAACCCAGAAAAAAAATCAACTTATGCTCTATATGGTGTCCTCCCTCTCTCTCTCTTTCCATCTGTAATCCACAGCTCAGCATTGGGAATGAGTTTATAAATATTATTTCAAAACCTCTCCTGGTCATGCATCATGTCTGGGTGGTTTCCTCTTATCTCTCAGAAACACTGTGAAAAACAAAGAGAAAGCAGCACTTGTTCAGCTGGATAGAGACCAGTTATGCATGCAGTTCTTTATCTCTGCAAACAGACAAGACCAACCCTTGAGTGTATTGATCAGCAAATAAAAACTGAAAGCAGTAGTCATTAAAAAGTCTTTGTGGGGGGGGGGGAATCACCAAGGAAGAGCATGTCCCCTTCCCTTCCCCCCTGACAATAGGGAAAGAATAAAGGAGATGAAATTCAGGGGCAGGTACTGGATCTTTTCCTCTGGTTTGTCTGCTTTCTCAAACATTCCACCATTCCCCACTCCTAATACACAGGAGCACACACATGCACATGACCCAATACCTCTAAGAAGATGGCCTCTGTACTTTTCAAATACTCTGAGGCCCTGGCAAAGAGGAAGTGGCATTTCCCTGGGCAGGGGGAGATAAAAAAGTAACTAGGGATGGCAGAGGGTCTCCCTGCCCACAAGTCCTTCACCAAAACAAACCCAAATTCCCTTTCCTGTATTTCTAGCACCTAAGGCCTATGCATGTGTTCAGATTTTGTATGGATTGGGTTTTTAAACCTTTTTTGTTTCACTGAATTAAAATAAACTAAGATATCTCAAAAATACAAACCAGGTGTGTGGTGTTTTGACTATGTTCCTGAAGTTGTACTTATGAAATGCATGCAGTTTCTATACTTTAATAAAACGTTTCTGGGTGAAAAAAAAAGTTTCATTAGTGTAAGGTTCCCTTCACTGATCCTGTGAAATATTCCTAATGAGATGGCCTCTGAGTATGAAGACACAGGAGAACAATAAAGCATATGCAGTGCTTCTTGGCCCTGCCTAAAGGTCATGCTATGACTGATTTACATCCACACAGAAGAGATATGACCTCCATTAAGGAAATGAAGACAATGGGCCAAGCCACAAAATGCTTGTCTTACCACACACCCCTTCCCCAGGCAAGTGTCCTGCCCTCAGCCTCTCTAAAGTAGCAGTCTTTGGTAGCTATATTTCTTTTGCTAAGTATCAAACACCTCTTGCCCCTCCCTCATCAACACTGATTGAATCCAAAAGCAACAGCCGTAGAGTCCTGGGTGTGCAAGTGTCCTAAAGCATACTATGCCAATCAAATGCCACTTTTCAATTTGAAATACCTGTTCCAAAAAAAAAAAAAAAATAGAGGCCGTCAACAATTACAGCTGGTGCTGAAAGCAGGTCAGGAGGTAGGGCTGGAGGCCTAATGGGCCTATTTGCAAGCTGAGGGCAAGGGTTGAGTAAGCAGGAGCTGTAAGTCCAAACAACAGAGTGAAGGTGAAAGGAGACTGGTTCAGATAAGCCGAGAGGAACAGGATACCAAGAGAGCAAGTTAGAGTTCCTTAGTTCCTGGCCACCCCATCCTCCTGCTCCCCCCCTTCACTTTAGTCATTTGAGAAAGTCTCAGTTCGTTGCAAAAAGAGCCTACGTAGAATAAGCACAAATATAAAGGCAGCCTTTTCATTTTTCACTCCTTTACTCTTGATAAAAAAATTCAGCTTTGCTACCTACCATGCTAAATCCTTTCAGCTAAGATTACAAAGATGCTGGCATCTGAGACACATGGTAGCGCCCCCAGTCTGGAATCATGTATCTTCAAACTTCTTTCAAAAGCCCATTTGAGACATTTGGTATCTGAGAAATAACTGTGGTCCATGGGCATCATTCTAGGAGTCCCAAGCCCCGGCCCAGACACACTGACTCAGGAACTGAATTTTAACAAGATCACCAGGTGGTGTGAATGTACATAAAAGTTTGAAAAATTTGGTTTAAGGAATAATACCCACAAATGCTGAAAATTTCCCAGTATTAGGTAAGATTCCAACACAGCATGAGCATAACTCAAAAAGTTCATGGGGAAATGAAATTAAACATATTTTGATAAGTATTGGAATCAATGCAGTTTTTCATAATATGCATTTCTATAAATTTTTGAATACCTCTCATATATATGAATTATATAAATCTGGCTTTCCACAGATTTTTTCCCCTAACCATTACTCTTATCATGCCCTTCATTTCTATACAAAGGAAAGGTTGATAAAGGAACAAATTTTTGCAAAACTGCTATGGAAGATACTGCCTAGTTTTCTAACACTTCTATATAAAGGCCCAAGTGATAAGCTCCTCTCATAGTCCACCTAACAAACTGATAAGCTTGCTTTCATTTATAGTAGAAGCAGCAAGAGTTGTCTTGAGGGCCAAGAGGCAAAGTTAATTCCTGTGCTTAGTACAGTAACTCTCTTCAGCCTAGGGGAAAAATTTTGCTTCCTGAGCCTTAATCATTGTTTGAATGGTTAATGGTTCCACCATATTCATGCTTTTTTGTTGTAAATCACCCCAAATACTCTTTTGGAAGTAGGAAGAACAAAAGTGAAGACTTTTTACGATGTGAGGGATAGGTGTCTTGAGGTGGCAATTCAGTGAATGTCAGTTATGACTGTCAAACCAAAGTTCTCAAGCTGACCTAACAGCTAATCTCATGCAATCTGAAACAACTATCAGGAGATTCTAGACTCCCCACCCAGGCCTTGCTCAATCGCAACCAGCATTGTTACCCAATAGTCAACATGTTCTGAGGGCCCACCTGCATAGAATGCAGAGTCACTCCAAAATCATGTCAAACGCAGAAGTAAAAGAATACGAATCTGATACTAAGTTACATGTTTTTCTCCAGCGATTTATTTCATTTCAATCCTTTGTCCCACCATTCTGGTGGCAGGATAGGCTTCTTCTCAGAGAAGAAACAAGCCATTTGGCTACTAGCAAACTTCAAAATGATTTTTGAGGGGCCAGCGCTGTGGCGTAGCAGGTTAAGCCGCTGCCTGCATTGCTGGCATCCCATATGGGCGCGGATTCGAGACCCGGCTGCTCCACTTCCGATCCAGCTGCTCCACTTCTGATCCAGCTCTCTCACCTGGAACCCACTAGGTTACAGTGAAGAGCCAGATCTTTCAGGAAATCTCTGAAACAGGTGTGGATTTACTTAAGGTGTAGAGCAGACACTTGGAGGAGCTGTTTTGAAGTAGAACATCATGAGCACAAGTGCCAAGGAAGCTTAAATAAAATAGGGCTAAGGGAAAACTTTCAGACAGGAAGCTGATTTGATAAAGTGAACAATTTGTATTATGTGCAAGGCCTGTGCTAGGTACTTCTAGGGAACAATCTTAATGATCAGACTAAGTAAACATGTGAACCATTTAAATAATGAAAGATTCAGCATCTGTTTAAATCCTAAACATAGTGACCCGTAGGAGTAAGATGCAGAGAGTAAATACTGGGAGCTTCCCAAAGGAAGAGAAACGTGAGCTGAGCATTGCAGAACAAGTAGCATGTAGATAAAAGAATTATGGGATGATGGGAAAAGCCCTGTGTTTAAAGCAATGCTTCTCAAACCACAGCTTGGACACAAATCACGTGGAGCTCTTGATAAAAATGAAGATTTCTCGGGTCAGCAGGAAAAGCCGTTGCAGGTGATGCCTCCATCCCATGTGGGTGCTGGTTTGTGTCCTGGCTGCTCCACTTGGATACAGCTCCCTGTTAATGGCTTGGGAAAAAGCAGTGCAAGATGGCCTAAGTGTTTGGGCCCCTGACACCCACGTGAGAAACTCAGATGAAGCTCCTGGCTCCTGTCTTCAGCTTAGCCCAGTGCTGGCAGTTGTGGCCAGTTGGTGAGTGAACCAGCGGATGGAAGACCTCTCCCTCCCCTCCCCCTCCTTCTCCCTCTGTAACTCTGACTTTCAAAATAAATAAATAAATAAATCTTTTTTTTCAATGGAGAATCTAATACAGTAGGATGAGGGTGTGGGCAGGATTTGAAGTTTCTAACAAGCCTCAAGATGATGCTGAAGATAATGCTGCCGGTACATCAACCACACTTGCAGTAGCAAAGGATTATGGGGATAGAGACTGGTTTCAGCAAAAGGCGTCATTTGGGGAAAGTGAGAAATTAGACTGAAGGAGCTACAGGAGGTTCCCAAAGATGTTCAAGGAAGGAGAAACAGCACAAGGCAAGAACACTGCATGCTATAATTTAAATGATTAGATTACCCAGAGAAGGGAAGCAGCAACAATGCTAAATCCTCCTCCTATATGCTGCATGTAGGAGAAACATGTCCAAATTTGCAAACCCCAGTGGGGAGCTCTCTTAGTGAGTGTGGCCAGGTTTGTTATTTTCTTAATTAGTCTCCAAATGGGGCATGTGTGCTGGTGCAGAATGAGCAAGTCCCTTCCATCTGGTTTTCCTGGACTAGGAGGAACGGGAGGCAGACAGCTCTAGTGGATTATTATCGCCCAGTCATTAAAGAGATTCAGCAGGGAATGCCAGTTTTAATCATTTGGTCCCAGATATCATTTCACAGTTGTTTCTTTCCCTTCTTATGTTACAAAACATAAGCCAAGAAAACATGGGAAACCAGAAAAGAAAAACAGGTTTTACTACATTCCTACAAAGTGACTGTTGGCTTTAAAGATTTATTACTAGTACCTGGTAATCCAGACTACACAAAGTGTCACTAGATTATTTCATTCTTTCCTCTAAGACACCAAAAGTCTCAAGGGTTGGAACTTCCTTATCTATAAACAGGAAGAAACAATACTTGTCTGACCGAATTCCTCAGGAAGTAATGAGACTTCAGAAAAAGCAGTTCCCAATGTTTGGCTACATACTGCAATCACAGCAGGAGCTTTTTAAAATCCCCATGACCTGACCACACCCTGAACCAATGACATCAGACTCTGGGCATGCAGCCCAGGCATACGGATCTTTTTTAAAGCTCCCTAGGTAATTACAAAGTGTGGTCAAGGTGGAGAACTATGCATCATGAAATACTGCCAAAATAATATAATGATGCTGCTATAGAAAATTATGATGATGATGATGATGATAACGATGACTAAAGGGAAGAAAAAAGACCTCTGTGTGTAGAGAAATACCTTTGCTGTGAATCATGGAGGAATGGAAGGGAGAAACCTGAAATACATATGAATGGACATGCTGGGACAGGCCAGAGATCCATTAAACTTCATCCAGTGTTTCCAACACGGGCACCAATGAGTATTTTGTGGGAGGGTAACAGGGAAACCAGAGGACACAGAAGACAGTGCACCAGACTAGCAATCAGGAGATCTGAACTTGAGATCCAATTTTGGCACCATAACCATGTTTAAGTCATCAGACATCCAAGTTTTCATTTGAAAGGATTTCTTTTGCAGTGCCCTTTGGCAGGTGCCCTGGGATTGACTGTTGCACTGAGGTCATAAGTGGGGTAGGGAAGGTGGAGATTCTTTAAAGTTGCTTAGATATTTTTTCTTTTTGCAGTACCTTAAATACATTTTAATAAATATATTCCTTGGGGCTAGAGAAAGCAGTGTGATATAGTGCTAGTTTGGTCATGAATTGGTACCTTCTCTGTGTGCAAATGAAACTTAAAGCTATGGGGGCTAGGAAAAGTGAGGGTCAGGAAACCATGGTTGGAAAATCAGGAACTCTGGCTTTGGGACCGGCGCTGTGGCTCACTTGGTTAATCCTCTGCCTGTGGCAACGGCATCCCATATGGGCGCCGGGTTCTAGTCCAGGTTGCTCCTCTTCCAGTCCAGCTCTCTGCTGTGGCCTGGGGGGACCAGTGGAGGATGGCCCAAGTGCTTGGGCCCCTGCACCCGCATGGGAGACCAGGAGGAATCACCAGCTCCTGGCTTCGGATGGGTGCAGCACTGGCCGTAGTGGCCACTTGGGGAGTGAACCAACGGAAGGAAGACCTTTCTCTCTCTCTCTCTCTCTCTCTCTCTCTCTCTCTCTCTCTCTCACTGTCTATAGCTCTACCTGTCAAATAAATTTTAAAAAAAAGAACTCTGGCTTTATTTTTATAGGGCCCTGAGAAAAGGGCCCTGAGAAAGGGATTTAACCTCTCTGGCTTCACTGTGTTCATCTGTAAAATGAGGTAGCCACCCTAGTATCTTCTCAGGACCTTTCTGATTCATGATTATGTCTACATATATCATCCCTCTCCTCTTATTCACTTAAGTATTCACTTAGGATGTAGGGAGTCCATCCTATGTGTGACTATGTCCAAATCAGTAGTGATAATGTTGACACTATGCTTTCCAATATTTTAAAGAAATAGAAGTTCTAGTTTCTTCTTTTTTGGTTTCTTTAAATAAATAATTTAACCAGGGATATGTAGAAGAGTTAGATTATAAAATTCAGATAGAATCAATCTCCATACAAATGAGGCATTGAAACAGGAGATTTGAGGTGACCTGAGCATGATGGTTGGATAAACGTGACTGACACTATCATCCCCTGACTAGGGCCCAGGTGTAATTTACAAAAGTGCTGTTATGGTTAGTTTCAGTTTTTATTTTCTACATACAGGAAAGACAGAGGAATAGAGAATTTCGGGAAGAGCTGGCTTTATGGCTGAAGAGGAGAGAAGAGTGAAGTAAACTGACACTGGCACTACGTAAAGGGCAAGAAATTCCCCAAAGACTCTTCCTTTGAGTTGAGTTTTGACAAGCTCCAATGAACCATTGAATGAATGTAGCAGGGAAGGCTTTTAGTCCTTAGGAAGGCTGAGGTGAGCAACAGGGTTACATAACCAGTGCAGGCTGAGCACCTCCAGTCCAAAAATGTAAAATCCCAAATGCTCCAAAATTTGAGCATTATTCAAGGGTGTCATTGCTGAAAAAGTTTCAGAGTACTTCGAATTTTGGATTTTCAGATTAGGGACATTTAACTGTTTTCATGGGCATTCTCAAATATGAAAAACTCCAAAATCTGAAAAACTTGGACATCTGAAACACTTCTGGTTGCAAGCAAGCATTTCAGATGAGAAAACCTGTCCTAAGCAAATTAGGTATTATAATCTTGTAAAGTAGTAAATAAGGTATTTGTCTTAGACAAAGGTTTATTCTGTAAATATTTATTGAGTCATTCTACAGTTCATAGTGAGCAAAAGAGAAAAATCTATGGTACTATGGAGATTACATTCTAGTGATATAGTCTGAATAAATTTATATTGTGCCACATATTTGATTTCCTCAAATATATCTTATTCATCCACTTTCCATACGTTGTTATTATTTTAATGGGACTGTCTTTATAACGGAATCAATTTTAAGTGAATCGTGTGCCTCATTTCATGTTGTCTGTGGAAAGTTTAACGAAGAGATGAAACCTATTTACAGTCTCGAATTTCCGACTGAGGGCAATCACCAGAATTGTAAGGATGGATATAGGAAAGAAACGGCCAGCACTATAACCCATAATTACATAGAAAGTTTTAAAACAGAGGCCCTGGTCTAGACCAAGATTTCAGGAAGAGTAAAATTAAACACTCTTATTAAAAAAATTCTACATTCTACTTGTGATCCTAGGACACAGATGCAGCTTTCCAGGCCCTTGCATTGCAAATCCAGTACCATTTAGTATGGAAAAAGCACAGGTGGCTGGAACATGGAATGCAGCTTAATCTTCTGTTACTTATGTAGTTTGTCTGGATTTATTCTTAGTTACAGACTAGATTCTTAATGTACATATATAGGTACATTCCCTATATATTTGCCTCATCAGTTGTAACATGAAATACTACTGACCATTTACTACTTTTTATTATTTTTTAATTTTTTAAATTTTTTTGACAGGCAAAGTGGACAGTGAGAGAGAGAGAGAGAAAGGTCTTCCTTTTCCGTTGGTTCACCCTCCAATGGCCGCTGTGGCCGGCGCACCGCGCTGATCCGAAGCCAGGAGCCAGGTGCTTCTCCTGGTCTCCCATGTGGGTGCAGGGCCCAAGGACTTGGGCCATCCTCCACTGCACTCCCGGGCCACAGCAGAGAGCTGGACTGGAAGAGGGGCAACCGGGACTAGAACCCAGTGTGCCTGCGCAGCAGGCAGAGGATTAGCCTAGTGAGCCGCAGCGCCGGCCCATTTACTACTTTTAAAATGAACAAAAGTGGGGCTGGTGCTGTGGTGTAGTAGGTTAACCCTCTACCTGCAGTGCCGGAATCCCATATGGATACCAGTTAGAGTACCGGCTGCTCCACTTCCAATCCAGCTATCTGTTAGTGGCCTGGAAAGCAGTGGAAGATGACCCAAGTCCTTGGGCTCCTCCAAACTCGTGGGAGACTGGGAAGAAGCTCCTGGCCCCTGGCCTCAAATCAGCCCAGCTCCAGCTGTTGCAGCCATTTGGGGAGCGAGTCAGAGGATGGAAGATCTCTCTCCCTCTCTCTCTCTTTCTCTCTCTCTCTGTGTCTCTCTTTGTAACTCTGCTTCCCAAATAAACTAATTTTAAAAAGTAACAAAGGCATGCTTCCCCATGATACTGAGAAAAAAGCCTCATGTTTAATATGTAAAGGGGACAGGTGCATTAAATATGTATTTAGTTATGAAGAGGTACTTATAAATAACTCTCGATTACAATATAAATGAACATCTCAAGACAGAATTTATCTAGGTATGTGTGCATGCACACACACACAGGTACTTAAAATGTGTGGAAAATGGAAATAAAGTGTACACTTTTTGAAATCCATGCATAGTTTTTTCATAACATGCTTTCTCCATGAACTTCTTGACAAACTCATATGGTAAAAGATGTGAATTTGACCTCTAACATAGTATATCTATATCAGTATCCAAAGGGAGTAAGTACCTGGGTTCATCTGTATAGTAATGTCCATTGCAGGTATATTCACAAGACTTAAAACCTGGAAACATCATAAATGTCCATCAACAGGAGAATAGATGAATAAATTGTAGTATATTCATACAACAGAATACTACTTAACAGAAAAGAGAACAAATTACTGATCCATGTAAGAATATGGATGAATCTCATGAACACGTTGGGCAAAAGAAGCCAGACACCAAAGAGTACTTGCTGTATAATTCTACTCACATAAAGTTCAACAGGCAAAATCAAACTATGGTGATAGAAGTCAGCAAAGTGGTTACTTTCCAGTGTCTCTCTCTGTGTGTATAGTTAAGTGATACTAATTGAGATATAAAGGAACCTTCTGAATAGATGGAAATGTACTGTTTCCTGATTTGGGGAGTGGATTATATGAATTACAGTGTTGAAGCATTGAACTATACATGTACAATTTGTGCATTTTGCTATATGTAAACTATACTTCAATTTTTAAAAAGCCAAAATAAATCATGGTGTTGAATATCATTATCTATCGAATGCCAGAACAAATAGTTTAGCTGTCTGTAAATGTATTTTATATGAACGTCAAGGTCCTTTGGTTACAAGCAGAATGCACGAACTTTACCAGCTCTCCTGAAGAAGGGTCTTCCTGCATTTGTATGACATAGAAAAAGATGTGTTCCCTTGTGTGTGGACAAATTACATAAAGAAGCACACTACTTTTGAGCTGATACAGCCCTAGATCGGGACTAAGTGACCAGAACATAGGGATGGATTTCAGTTCCCTCACCTTTTTGAGCAGGTGCACTGCATAGGGCATAACTTTGCCCATCATATGGGGCCGCCCCACTATCTGGAAGGAAGCTCAAGCCTAAGGGCTGCCGAGCCTGAGAAGGAACTAACACTTGGATTTAGGAAGCCACTAGGCCTCAGGCAATGTTCTCTCTCTTGGTGACAATGGTCTCTCCTTGTCTCTTTCACTTTCTACAGGCCTGTTTTCTCTACTTCTCTATAGCTGAAGTTGACCTCTGATCACACCATAGCACACACACACACACACAGCTTCCAGTTTTCCACATGTTCCTCAGTTTTAGCCACACTGCAGGAACAGCTACTATCACTGAAACTCACTATCGAATCCCCGAGAGCAGGGCCTGTACTGTGGCGCAGTGGGTTATGCCACTGCCTGTGAAACTGGCATTTCATATGGGCACTAACTTGTGTCCCAGCTGCTCCACTTCCCATCCAGTTCCCTGCCAATGGCCTGGGAAAAGCAGCAGAATATAGTCCCAGTGTATGGGCCCCTGCCACTCACGTGGGAGACCCAGATGAAGCTCCTAGCTGCTGGCTTTGGTCTGGCCCAGCACCGGCCATTGCAGCCATCTGGGGGGTGAACCAGCAGATGGAAGATCTCTCCCTCTGTTTGTCTCTCTCTATATATAACTCTGACTTTCAAAATAAATAAATAAATCTTTAAAAACACCCCCCAAGACAATCTGGTTTGTCTAGCCTTGATCAGGTGTGTTCACCCAGTCGCATCCATTCCAGCTGAAGGCCAAGTAGTTCAACACAGCTGCAAAGATCTGGAGGGAGAGTGAGACAGTATTTTCACAGAGAAATGTGGTTATTTTGAGCTGGCTACCCAGCTCAAAGGGTTTACTATATTTCTATTAGTAATGTGCTTAAATTAATATGAACTCTGACTTCCAATGTGTTAATCAAGTAGCAGGTTATTTTTCTCGAATAACAAAAAGTCAGGAAGTGACTGACTGCTGATGTAGTTTAGTGACTTGTGATGTCAGAGCCAGGATGATACAGTTCGCTTTTCCTTCCTTCATATGGTCCCATAGGCACAAAATGGCTGCTGCAACTCCAGATAACATGTCTACATTCAAGGCATGGAGAAATGGGGAAGGGCAGCATCAGCCATATGCATTCTCTTTTATTAGGAAAGCAAACGTTTTTTCAGAATTCCTCAGCAGACTTATGACATATCATTAGCTAGTACTGTTTGACACAGTGACCCATGTCAAAGGTCCAGAGTTGGAAGATCAAGAAATTATTAAGAACACCAGTATGGCACACAAGATCAGTATGGCACATAAGACGGGTTCCATTAGTAAAGACAATGTGGAAAATGGAGCTCTGGCAGGAACAGTGTGTGTCACCACACTACACTATAAGAATCCCTATTCTCCAAAAATTTATGTTAGTCATTCATGATCGTATCTGAGCACAGGTGAAGGAAGGCATACTTAATTCTTTTTTGCAAAAAAAAAAAAAAATCATTGCTTCTCATCACACACTAAGCCACTATACATTTAATTTTGTTCTCCACCACCTAGGATCTTTCAACCATGATTTTCAATCTATTTAAAAAACTGTTGTGGAAGTAATTGATTAAGGCAGGTTTCTCAGTTCCCAATCTGACCACTACACAAGTGCCTTTTCTATACTAAAAGTAATACAGTGTTATAGGAAGTATGCTCCAAGGATGATCAGCTTTCTGTAAATATACTGCTATTTAAGAAGTGGAAAGAACGGGGCCATCAAAGAAGGAGGTACTTTTCTCTGAAGGGAGGAGAGAACTTCCACTTTGACTATGATCTTATCGGAATAAGATCAAAGTCGGCGAACCCTAAAGGCTTCCATAGCCTTGGCAACTCATGACTAGAGCCTAGGGAGATTACTGACGCCATAAACAAGAGTGTCAAATTGTTAAATCAACAACAGGAGTCACTGTGTACTTATGTCTCATGTGGGATCTGTCCTTAATGTGTTGTCCAATGTGAAGTGATGCTATAACTAGTACTGAAACAGTATTTTTACACTTTGTGTGTCTGTGTGGGTGCAAACTGATGAAATCTTTACTTAGCATATACTGAATCGATCTTCCGAATATGAAGATAATTGAAAATGAAAAAAAAAACCTGGTGTTAAATTGGAAATTGCATAGAAAATTAATCAATTTTTAAAAAATATCATGTAGGATCTCTGTCTTTAATGTGCTGTACACTGTTATTTAATGCTATAACTAGTACTCCAACAGTATTTTTTCACTTTGTGTTGCTATGTGGGGGCAAACTGTTGAAATCTTTACTTAATATATACTAAACTGATCTTCTGTATATAAAGAGAATTGAAAATGAATCTTGATGTGAATGGAAGGGGAGAGGGAGCGGGAAAGGGGAGGGTTGCGGGTGGGAGGGAAGTTATGGGGGGGGGAAGCCATTGTAATCCATAAGCTGTACTTTGGAAATTTATATTCATTAAATAAAAGTTTAAAAAATTAAAAAAGAAGTGATCTTTAAGATAATTGTTTCAACACATGCAGATAAATAATATTTCATTTAAATCTGTTAGTGTGAAACAGGTGCAAGAAATGAAAGGAAAAGTGATTAGGTAACCAACTGCAGACAGTCTTCGGCTTTAAAAGGAGTGGGTGGGACCTGATATCTTCTAGGTGCCCCCCATGCCTGATATTATGCTCTCTAAATGGACTGAAATCATGAGGGACATTTCCAAGAACTGAGTCTGGATTAGCGTTTTCAACTGACAGCCATTGCATTCTATGAGGTGACAAAAATGCCATGGAAAAGGACAGAATGTACCCATGATACAGGACAAATGGAGAAGTTCAAATCTTTGAGCTGATTTTCATAAGACTGTGTTGAAAGACAATTACCCATATGCTTTTTATGTTTAAATATTTGAATTCTCATTTACACGTGTAAGGATAAAATTCTAAGAAATCATGTTAATCATGTGAGGGGAGGTGTCTAAATACTTGTTTTTTGAATAGATACATTCATGTTACAGCATACTTATCATTTATGCTAATTTTGTCCTTCAAATAATATTGTAACTTAACAGTATGAGGAAAAGAACAAACTCTTGAGATTCACTAATAAACCAGTGTGGACAGGAGTCCTAATTGCGGGTGGAAAATTGTATTAATTAGGAGTTGTTGGGCAACTTACTTTTGCTGCTTGGATCCCAGTTTTGTCAACCATGCAAAGGAGATGTCCAAGGATCTTAAGAGTCCTTTTCTTAGTCTTAAATTTCAAATTTCTATTGCTCTCTGCCAAAGAAGTTCATCCAGATGAGAATTTGTTCTGGTGCCATCATCTTCACTTCCAGTTCCTAAGGTCCCCATACTGCCCTCAGACTTACACCTCTCTTCCTCTAATTCTGGGAGGTTTCCCAGTATGTCAATAACTCCCATTTTAATTTTATTTTTTAAAAAACTTTTTGGTATATAATTCCATAGAGTTATAAGAATAGTACAAAAATTCCCATGTGTCATTTGCCCATATTCATCTTCCGGTAACAATTTTCCCATATTTATTTTTACCATTCTTTTGGGGAGGGAGGTGGTTTTTATAAATTTTTATTTTTCTAATTTATTTGAAAGGCAGCGAGACAGGGAGAGAGACAGATAGAGAGATATCGTTCATCTGCTGGTTAACTCCCCAGTGCTGATAACAGCTGAGATTGGTAGAGGCTGAAGGTAAGGGCAAGGATACACACGCTTTAGCCATCACCTGCTGCCTCCCAGGGTATGCATGAGCTGGAAGCTGCAATTGGATGCAGATCTGGGACTTGAATCCAGGCACTCTGATATGCGATGAGGACATCTTAACTGCTGTGCCAAATGCCCTCTACCTTACCCTGGGGAAGCATTTTAGAGTAAGATGTAGATATGATGCTCCTTTACACAGAAATATTTTAGTGTTTCTAAAGTATTTAGAAGCAAGGGAATTCTCTTAACTAGAATTCAAAACCAGGACATTTACTATTGATACGATAATACTATCTACAGTCCACACTTAATTTTTCCAATAATACCAATAATTTCCCTTAAAGCTAGTTTATTTTTCACAGGAGCCAATCCAGAAACACATACTGTAGTGAACTGTCATGTCCCTATAGACTTCATTAACCTAGAATAGATCCTCAGCTTTCTGACTCTTTCTTGACTTTGAAATTTTTGAAGAGTACAGGCGATTCATTTTACAGTGTATCCCTCAATCTGGATGTGTATTATGTTCCTCGTTATTAGATTCAGCTTAAGTGTTTGGGGCAGGAATATCCAAGAAGCGATGTCCCGTCCTTTGCAGAACACATATTGGGAGGAACATGATATTTGACTGATATTGGTGCTCTCTTTTACCTTTTAAAATTTTTAAAAATTCATTTATTTGAGAGAGAGAGAGGGAGGGAGGGAGGGATGGAGGAAGGGAGAGAGAAAGAGAGAGAGAGAGAGAGAGAGGATCCTCTCTACTTGGTAACTCCTCAAATGCCAGCAATAGCTAGGGTAGGGCTGGGGTTGGAGGTACTCGAGCCATCATTGCTCCCTCAGAGGGTGCATGCTTGTAGGAAGCTGGAGTCAGGTGCCAGAGCTGGGAAATGAATCCAATCACTCCAATGCAGGACATGGGTGTCTTAACCAGCATGTTAACCACTAGGCTAAATGTCTTCTCCAACGCCCCGCATTTTAAAATAAAGCCATTTCAGGTTGGATTTACTTACCTGATAATTTTTTAAAGTTATGAATAATCTAAGGCTTTAGTTGCCAAAGCCTCACAGACTCTTTTTTAAAAGATGTATTTGTTTGAAATACAGATATATATATATATATCTGTATTTACATATATATATCTGTATTTACATATATAAATATATATAAATTTATTTATATATAAAAATATATGTATATTAATTTATATATAAAACATATAAAAATATACACATATATACATGTATATATATATATAGAGAGAGAGAATTACCCATCCACTGGCTCTCTTCCCAATTGGCCATAATGGCCAGGGCTGAGCCAGACAGAAACCAGGAGCCTGGAACTTCATCCACGTTTCCCATGTGGGTGCAGGGGCCCAAGCATTTGGGCCATCTTCTGTTGACTTCCAAGGCACATTATCAGTGAACTGGATCTGAAGTAGACGCAAACCAGTGCCCATATGGGATGCTAGCATTGCAGGTGGTAGCTAAACTACTATGCCACAATGCCAGCCCCTCACAGACTCTTTTAATACTTTCTCAACAGCAAGGCATGTCATGTAAGCCTGGCTGCATCCCAGTTGGGAAGGTCCAGAAAATAGAAGTTTGTGTCAGACTATCATCTCATGAATATACTATGGGAGCCTGATGTGCTAGCCAAGTCAGTGCAGGAGGTGTAGACAGGTAAGTGCAGGAAGCAAGAGTCCATGAGGTCAAAGTCAGTAAGCACCAGTCAACAAGAATAGTAAGCACTGATTTCAGGGCAGGGGTTGTGGGCTCACTGCCCAGTGTTATAAATCTAATAGGTAGAGCTGGCCACGGGCCCATGGATGTTAGTCATAGACCTCAGTAGAGTGCAGGAGTAAGGTGCTCCTGGCTATCGAAGATACTGAAGTGTGAGCGCTATCTCACATGACTCACTGTTGGCATTACTGTTTGCTTTCCCTTTATTCTAAACTAGTGCTTCTAGAATTATAATATGCAAGCTAATTCTCTGGCAATCTTGTTCAAGTGCAATGTCAGGTACAGAAAGTCTGATGTGAGGCCTAAGCTTATGCATTTCCAATAAGTCCTCACGAGACATTAATGGTGTTGGTTCAAAGGACCATCCCTGTTCTTTGTAGGACAACACTGTTTTTGGCTCTGGCGGAAATGAAGGTGCTGCCACACCTCACATACTGTGGAGGGAACATTAGTGGGAAATTTCCTTCTACTCTATACCATCACATACAGGGGTGGGGAACCTTTTGTCTGCCAAGAACCATTTGGCTATTTATAATATTATTCACTGGTCATACAAAATCATCAACTTAAAATTAGCCTACTATTGATTTATTGAACTTTGAGTCCAACCTGTGGTTGTCTTGGCAAGGCCAAACCAAATGATTTTGCAGGCTTTATATGGCCCACGGGCCAAGCATTCCCCACCCCTGACATAGAAGTTTCTTTTAACCAGTTAATTCAGAACTCACTGAATCCCCTACTAAGTAATTTAATTCCAAGAAGATGGAGAGGTGATACAGCAGGAGACATATATGGCATGCTGCCAAACTAGAAATAAAGTAAAACTCTAAAAACATTAAGCAATGAATAATGGCTTTATGTTAAAAATTCACAAGGAATCTTGTTTTGATAGCCTTGAAAATCTCTGTGTCCTGAGAAAGGGTTGTTCTCCTGGACAGGGGAAGTGCTGGCTTTGCATCCATCCTCACTTTTTCTATGGAAAATTAGAGGCTACCTACATAACAAACCTGGTGACTCAGGATAATTTCCTTTTAGCAAGCACCTCTAAATAGGTCCATCACAGCCTTCCCATAATACTCCCAGATGTTCTAAAACTGAGAAGGTTAGAATTGAAGTAACAAGGGCATTACTCACAGGAAACAAGAACCTGCTTATTATTAACAATTTACATTTCTGGCAAATTCTTTTAAATCAGTACCTTTTGTAAGGTTCTGTTTTGAAAAAAAAACAAGTAGTACCAGTTATTATATCTTGGTTACAGGTAAATTTAGGACACGGCAGGCAAAACATTACATGAAAAGGCAGTCTAGCAATGCAGCAAATTGTTTATTACATTTGCTTTCAATTAAAGGGAAAGGATCTTAAAATCTTGAGAAAAAGAAGATACCACTTCACTCCAGCAGAGGGAGCTTAGGGAACCACCAAAATCAACCCTAAAACACAAGAACACAAGTGTTCATATAATCTTGTCTGAGTGACTTTAGAGTCATTTGCCAAAAAAAGGTCTTAAAAGTTAGTTTATTGAAACATACATACATGACAATAACCTTGAAATAATAATTTCAGGTGCTCAATCAATACTTGTTTAGTGAATAAATGTGTTGCCTCTTTCCTCAGGGAGCTGTTCTCTTGGTGACTTCTCAACCACTTATCAATCTCATGGAATGCCCACATTTAATCCCACACCTGTCTTCTGGGAGGAGCTCACTTAGCAAACAATCAGACTTCAATGGTGGGGGTAGAGGGGTAACTTTTGGTCAGGGTCACATATAGTAGATGATTTATATTTAAACTTCACATCAACCCAAATGAAAGGGCCTTGTGTCATCTTGAGCCCTGTGCCAACCTTGAAAGAGTCTAAAGTTCTGAGAAGCAAGTGACTTGCCTATGTTAAGACACTTAGGAAGGGTGAGAGGATGGAAAATTGTTAAAAGTCTTCATTCTAGTGTAATAGGATTATACATCCACACCTTTGTCATGTAATTTCACTGCTTCCCATCATGACGGGAACATAACCTGTGCCCTATTGGGGGCCTTCACTATGAGAATTTCTGTGGTCAATGGAAAGTCAATGACATAAGCAGAAGCTTGAAATGAGCTTGCATGGTTTTCCTTGTGCTGAAACACAGGGAGCTGAGCTGAATCCTACCCACAGCCTGAAGCACAGTTAACCCAGATGACCTACAAACCTATCAGAAAGAAAAACCAATATTTGTTATAGTAAGCCAATGATATGTGAGATTGTTACAGAGCAAAATTCACTAATACAGAAGTTCTGTGAGTTATACCTAGGCTCAATTTGCATATGAGTGCAGAGATATTGACAAAATACTTTTTTTAAAGAGATTTAAAAGTATTTATTAGAATCAAGGACCTCCAGCCAGAGCAGCTGGAGAGGGGCTTCCAAGAGAGGAAAACCCAAAGGGGACTGGTGGCAGTCGGTCTTTTACGTACAATTTCGAAGAAAAAAAACTTGACAATCAGATTGGCATTCAGTTACCAGGCAGGGACAAAACCATCAGAAGACCTCATTTACAATTCCCCATCCTGTCTGGCTTGCTAAGGATAGGATAGATAATTTATTTTCACAATAAGCTGTGAGCTCAAGCAACATCAATAAATATCATCTTAACAACTGCAAAAATTATTTTTTCCTGGGTGTACAAAGATGTATGTTGAACTTACTGCAGCATTATATACAGTAGGAAGACCAGAAACAATCAAAATCCCTTTTAGGAGGGTACAATCAAACAAAATGTGGTACACCCATACATATATACAATGAAATATTATTCTGCTATGAAAGGATAAGGTAGATCTATATGAGATGACTTCAGTTTGTGTAATTAAAATGAAATTAAAAGATGCTTATTTGGATGCAAAAAAATAAGATCCATGTGTGGTTTTTTTATAACATGCATTTTCCATGAACTTTTTGAAGATCCTGCAAGTGTGTTTATATGGAAAAGTTCCCCAAGATATAAAGTCAAATTATGAACATGCTACAGGGGCCCATGCTGTGGCACAGCAGGTAAAGCCAACGCCTGCAGTACCAACATCCCATATGGGCACCAGTTCAAGTCCCAGCTGCTCCACTTCTGATCCAGCTCTCTACTATGAAGCAGTAGAAGATGGCCCAAGTGATTGGGCCGCTGCACCCATGTGAGAGACCCAGAAGAATCTCCTTGCTCTGGGCTTTGGATTGGCGCAGCTCTGGCCATTGCAGTCACTTGGGGGAGTGAACTAGCAGATGGAAGCCCTCTCTCTTCGTTCCTCTGCCTCTCCTTCTATCTGTGTGTAACTCTTTCAAATAAATAAATAAATCTTTAATAAAAAAACAAGCTGCATACAGTGTGAATAGCATGATCCAATTACACTTGCATGCTCCTGGATATGATTAGAATATTCCTGATAAAATTTGAAAAAAGCAAATCAGCTTGGTAGCCTATGAGAATGAGAACCAGAGACTGACAATTTGAGGCAAGAGAAAGACCTATCTCCCATTTTATATGCTTTTGTACCACTGGATATTTTTTAAAATGAAAATTTAGCTAATAAAAATAAGTCATATGATACACAAATAATTATACATCCTAATGTACAGGAAGACAAACAAAAACAAAATTTAATAGCCTTCCTATTACTCTTGAAAAATCATCGCCTTTAAAAGAATAACTTTCTTTTTTAACAATGATCTAGTCAGTAGACTGTGGAAGGTCGAACTGTCAAGGACTATTGAATTTCACTCTGTAGACAAACAGTGACCTGAAAAGCAAACTAAAGACAGTTTTTCAGTTAGTAAGGGAAGTAGAGCTATTTACATAACTTTGAGGACACAGGAAAGATAATGTCTGCATTATCTTCATGGTTCATCTTCTGCGGCAAAGAAGCTGCAGGGAAAGACCCTCAATTTATGCCTATGGTATGACTAGTCCAGGAGAATTAAAGCATTTATTGGGCAATGAGCCATTATGAAATTTCCAAGCAGTCACTTTGGTTGAATTAGAAAAGAAAATAAATCTATATGCTTATGTTCTCATTAAAATAGAAATAAACATGTTGGGCTTTCATATGGGTGAATTCAGAGTAATTGGATTCTTAGGAAGAACTGAATGGTACTTGGCTAAAGAAACTGCATTCAATGCAAAAAAAAAAAAAGTGCCCATCAAATGGTGCCACTTTCATGGTTCAATGAACATTCTCGTTATCCATCAATCAATGAAGAAGTATTTAGTAAATTTTTTTATATCCTTGAGAGGAGCTAAAGAGAAATAGTGGTGCTGACGTGATCTGGCCATGCCTTATGGGGATACACAGTTGTGGAGACAAAATTAGTACTTTACCTGGTGCAGTACTAGAAACAGAGTACAGGCAATCAGAGAATAGTGAAGCTGGAGACGGCTTCACACAGGATTTGGAATACAGGCTATACCTAAAAGTAAGGGTATCCAAATCGGTAACAACACATGAGCAAAGAAAGGTCTAGAGGTGGACCAATCATCTGATTAAGCAAATGGACACCAGTGGACTAACACTTCAGGCTGTGAGGACAGAGAGATAACATTTAGGTTGAATACAGAAACTCAATCCAAATTGCAGCAAGGCTTTGAAGGCAGGGGGAAATGTGCAATTCAAGTGTTATGTGTTTACAAATTTCTGTCCCACTAAGATGACAACAGATAATCAATAGGGAGGGAAAGGGGTGGGGCAGCTCTTATGGTTAAATACTTGTCACATGTTAGGTTTAAAAAGATGTTTTGAGGGCAAGTGTTTGGCATAGCACTTGGGATGCCTGCATTCTATACTGGAGTGTCTGGATTTGAATCTTGGCTCTACTTCCAGTCCCAGCTTCCTGCTAAGGCACTCTCTGGGAGACAGCAGGTGAAGGCTCAAGTAGTTCTTGCCACCCATGTGGAAAACCCTGGATTGAATTCCGAAGTCCTGGCTTAGGTGAGCCCAGCTCCATCTGTTGAGGGCATCTGTGGAGTGAACCAGCAGAACGGAGATCTCTGTCTCTCTGCCTTTCAGGTTGTAGTATAAATCTCCAAGAGTAGGCTAGTTTTCAAGGAAAATATTTGACAGAAAGTCCCTCTTTTTTTGCACAATCTCCATTTAACATAACAATCCAATTTGGAAAATGGTAGAGAGGGAATAGGGTATATCTACTGCTTCAAGAGAAAGGAAATGACTTGTGTAAGGTCTACAAGCTTTGTTAAGTACAAAATGTTTTAAAGTATTGACATGAAAACATTAGTAACTCTCCATTATATGTAAAAAGTTTCTCCACAACTTGAGTTCATATATATATATATATATATATACACATATAATTCTATACATTTTCACCACTATAAGAACTGAGAGTCTAGGAAATGCCAAGTGTGTATTTTGGAGGCTCAATTCTATGGGCACTCTTAGAAAATGAGGAAAATGAGGATTAGGAGGTAAAACACATTGGAAAGAGGAGTAGAAGTTTCCACAGTGATGTCTTTTTTCTTAAGATTTATTTATTTATTTGAAAGGCAGAGTCACAGAGAGGCAGAGGCAGAGAGAGAGAGAGAGAGAGAGAGAGAGAGGTCTTCCATCCGCTGGTTCACTCCCCAGATGGCTGCAATGGCCAATGCTGCGCCGATCCGAAGCCAGGAGCCAGGAGCTTCTTCCAGGTCTCCCACGTGGGTACAGCGGCCCAAGGACTTGGGCCATCTTCTACTGCTTTCCCAGGCCATAGCAGAGAGCTGGATCGGAAGTGGAGCAGCTGGGACTCAAACCAGTGCCTATATGGGATGTCGGCACTGCAGCTGGCAGCTTTACCTGCTACACCACAGTGCCGGCCCCAACACAGTGATGTCTTGAGAAAGACAAAGGCACATGTAAGTCAGCCTAGCCCTCAGAACTGTGAACAATCCTCAGAGGGCACCTGAGAGACATGTGTAACAGGAGGTGACAGGAAGTGCTTTGGCTCAAAGCTCTTAAGCTACCAAGTGCCTTCACATCCCTGGAATATATGATTCACTAAAATGGACCACTTGGAGTTCAAGGTCAACTATTACATATCATAAAACAGGAAATATTCTGAACATTTGGACATAGGATCAGACACAGCCCAAAATAATCTTTTATAAAATGAACTATTTTCTGTAACAAAGCAAAACAAACAAATCATTTCACTGAAATTGGAAACAAGATAATTAAGTGAGCTGGGGAAAATATAAAAATAGAATAACTATTAATTTAATGTGATAAAATGCCATTGATATCCTTTTAATTTAGAATGCCTCCTTTAATGTTTTATTTCACTGAATGTGAAAATATTTGTCAATGGTTTTCCATTAATCCACCAACACTTACTTCTGCTGTGAAGATGACCTTCAAGCAGGATTTCCTCTAGCAGAATTTTCTGAAATGTAAAATTTGCAGCTAGAGAAAGACTACAGAATTGATGTCTTTCAGAATCAATGAAACATACACTAGGTTGAGTAAAATAGGCCTGACCCAGAAAGACAAATATTGCATGTTCTCACTTATATGTGAGAGCTAAAATTAAAAAAAAAATGAAAAAAGAAAGAAATGTCTGTGTGTATCAGTATTGTTGCAATTATAGTTTTGTAAAACTTTGTTTTATACCTTTGTCAAACCAAAGGTTAAGGATGTTATACTGCCATAGTTTTAATGATCTGTAATTACTTTAAAATCTACCGTATAAGGGTGAAATGGTCATTTTTTCCATTCAATTATTGTTTATAGCTGTTGTCTGTATTCCCACTAAACCAGGGTCTTCTTACTTGCTAAAAGTTCTTATTTAGTGAAGTATTAAACCTTTTTACTGTAATGTAAATTTAAAATATATTATCTTAAAAAACAAAAAAAGAGAAGGGGAGAAGGAAGAAGGGTAAAAGGGAGGAAGGAAGGAAATATCATTATGTTCTTAGAATTGTATCTACAAATCACACTGAATCTGTTAAACATTTACTAAAATTAAAATTAAAAACTAAAAAATAACAAAATGTCTTCAATTCTATTCATGATTTTGCAAATGACAATACTTAATCTTTTTATGGCTAAATAGTTTTCCATTATGAATTTATACATAAGATTACTTGTCTATTTATTGGTGATGGACACTAGATTGAGTCCATTTCCAGGCTATTGTGAACAGTGCTACAATAAACATGGCAGTACAAATGTAAAAAAAAAACAAAACACGAATCAAGAAAACATCTTGCATTACTTGTCAAGCAATAGTATTTGTGTGTTCTGAAACTGGCATGCCAAGCTCTCTGTACACTCTACAAAACTAATAAAAGACATAAGTACATGACCTCAAGGCAAGTACAATGGACAAGAAGGGTAAGGCCACAACAACAATGCATATTGCCCAAGGACTAAAATAACGACAGGAAAAGGACAAGGGAGCTTTAGTCCAATCTTTAAAAGATAAATTCTTGGTTGTCTTAATTTGGATACAAATGAGATCAGGGCACTATTAATGTGTCAGAAACGAGGCTGTGATCTCTGGGGATCTGTGTTGAGAATTTGTGAAGTGAGAGTCCTCTGTCATCTCCTTAATCCTTCAGGTCATTCCAAGAGTATACTAGAAGAGAGGAGAGTGCACTTGATGGCAAGATCCTCTTAGCTTTGTAAAGAACACCCCTCTAAGTCAGGCATGTGGTGTTCAATGTTAATGAACAACCAAGAAGCCAGATGACTGCTTGAGAAACAAGATCTCAATCATGTTTCAAACAGCAGTTATCTCTCATCTGAAGGTACCGAGGGAAGTAGCTGAATCTCTCAATTCTGGCAATTGTCTAATAGTCGGTCGTATAGCCTTGGCCCCAGTTCCAAGTTTTCTGAAGCACTGAGAAATAAAATAGCCACAGGAAAGCTAGGATTTCTGGTTCTGGAAATGGAACCACCAGCAATTAAGAAGTACGTGGAGTATGGAAGAGTCTGTGCTGGAGTAGCCTCCAAAATCCGGCTACACCAAACTTAAAAGTCTTTGGAAGTTCTCTGAAATCTGCCCCAGCTTCTGAAAGACAATGTGCATCCCAGAGCTCATCCTCATATCCTCAGACCTGATGGGAAACGGGTAGATGAAATTCTCTGATTTCACCACAGGCCTAAATCTGCCTCCTTTTCTTTAGGATGGTTTCAGTCCTCCAGCATCCCAGTGGCACCAGTTGTCTTCTCATGTCTGAGATTCAGGGTCATCTGCTCTTTTGCCTTGGGCCTTTCTTTGGAGACTCCCACACTCTATCACCATAGAGGGTAGCTGGATCTTATGAAACTACAGTTCTAGATGACCCCAACTGGTCATGGCAAAACAGGAGGGCTACAGAGACAGAGAAGAAAATCAGGCTATGTCATCTGCCTACTTTCCTTCCTGCAGGATTCCTCATTTTATGCCTTCCCAGAGCTCTCTCCCTGGCTATACCTTGAAGGAGAAAGGTCATTTTGGGTAGAAGTGACAATGTGAACAAATGGCTAAGTGTCATGCTTTTATAAGAGCAGGGAGTCCACACAAAGCAAGGAAAATGCTCTGAAGAAGAGACATCAGTGTTTTTTTGTTTTGTTTTGTTTTGTAGAGTGGGCTAAAGGGAGGCAAATAAGAGTCTTTGAACACAAGCAGAGTTAGATGAAGGTTCTGTGCAGATGTACTCCAGTTCCAGGGAAAATGGGATAAGAGGAAATCTCCACTGAGTGAGAGGAAACAGTCCTAACATTAGACAATAGAGCTGAATATATAAAAAAAAAAAAAAAAACAGAGACTACTGTCTACAGAGTAACTTCTTTTTGCCTCCTTGATCAAAGGAAGATTTTGTTACCAAGAAGTAGTATTTATTTAGCAAGTGTCACTGACAAATATATTGTCAAATCAGTACTATATGATCTAAAAAATAGCTTGGCTTAAATTCTAATTCCACCTTTGTAAGCACCCTTACCTCTTCCTAAGTTAGGATTTTTAAATTTCATTTTATATTTCTTCAGTGTATCATTCACTCTCTCTTCACCTCCCCTTTAATTTGGGTTTCAGCTCAAACTGCGTGAAGTATGACAAATTTAGGAATATTTCAGTTATGTTTCTAATTAAAGGGATTTCTGCAGATAATTCTGTCAGGAAACATCCTCAAGGAGAATTTATTTTGGAGAATAAGTAGATGTGAAAAAGGGCTCTTGATCACTGGTAGAAAGGACTGTACTTCCCAATGAGAATCTGGATGAAAGTACCATATAAATGGTAATATTGGTAATAATTACAATAATTATTAGTTGGTTTTTTGATTCTCCTGGTTTGTATTCAAATCAAGATCCCATGTACAAGACTGAATACAGGTATATAATTTAGTGTCAGTGTTTCTTTTTATACAGTACTTTACACAATTATTTCTTCAAACAGAAGAGTAAGGATGGGCCATTCTTTGAAATAACACCACTTCCTCACTAAATTCCACTGAAGTAAGAATTACATCGAGAATGGCTGCTGGAATTGAGAGTGAGAGAAAAGGGCCCAAAAGAAAAAGAAGTGGCTGTTTGGAATATGAGGTGTGTTATAGGCTAACTTGTGTCCCTTCAAATAAATGTTGATGTCCTAATCTCCAATGCTTGTGAAAGACTTTATTTGGAAATAGATGATCAGGTTAATATGAAATCACTAGGGTGAGTATTAATCCAACATGACTATGTTTTATAAAAAGGGGAAATTTGGACACAGAGACATACATATACACTGTGAAGGTAGACAGGTGAAAATGTGAAGATGAAGGAAGAGAGACACAGGCTAAGGAACACCAAAATAGTTAGTAAATCACCAGAAGCCAGGGGAGGGGCAGGGAACAGATTCCCCTTGCAGTCCTCAAAAGGAACCAGCCTTGTTGACATCTTGATCTCGGATTTCTAGCCTTTAGAATCGTGAGACAATAAGTTCTGATGATTAAGCCACCTGGTTTGCTGTACTTCATTATGACAATGCTGGGAAACTAATACAGGGTGATATGGGAAAGGAAGTGAGGGAAGCCACTAATCACCAGGAATAGAGCTCCCCTTCCACTGACTGTTTTCTCATGATGCCTCCTCAACTCCTGTTTTAGTGATTCAGTGTCAGGATTAGAATTAAGAGTTGGAAGACCACCAGTGGTATCTGCAAAGAGCACCAGCAAAGAAACAACCACACACACCCAGCCTGGATCATTCTATTTTCCATGCATGCATGCAAAATTCCAGCTTGTGTCCACATGGTAACCTTGACAAACGCCTGCAAGGAGAGGGCCCTAGGGAGCCTTGGGTGTGGCAGGTCCAAGTAGCAATTTCTAGGGCATTGTTCTTCAGTTTGGCCTTTAAGAAGCCATTTTCAGCTAAGGTGGGCCAGAGATGGAGCAGGCCAGCTCCAACTGTCCCATCCTACATAAGATCAAAGCAGCTATGCTTTTTTCTCCTTTGTGAAAGGTACTTCCACAGTCTTTTTTTTAAATGACTGCAAATTCCTTTGGAAGACTCACATGCTTCAAACTCATCAAGCAACCATCCTTCAAATACACTTCATCCTCCATGCCTTTGTTCATGCCTTTCCTTCTCCTGGGAATGCCATTACTCCTGGATTCACTTACTACAGTCCACCATTCACTGTTGGCAGCCTACCCAAAAGTTCTGCCACTTAAGAATACTTGTTTCCTGCTAACAGAAGCTTGATTCTCCTTGAATATTGGGCTGGGATTCCTAGAAGTCAAGGAAGGTGGACCAGATTCTGGTCTGCTGGTGGCCATATCCCTAGTTCTAGTCAATGACATATGGAAGAGGTTTGCCGGGAAGCCTCAAGGAAAGAGTTGACTCCTTGATGAGAAAATAGACGGAAGAGTCTTTGTGAAACACCTGTCTACTTCTTACATTTGCTTATCATCAGATGATGATGTTATTCTCAGTGCTACAGCAGCCATCCTGGGATCATAAGTGGAAATGAAGAGGGATACAGAAATACTGACTCAAACCCCAACATCCTTGAATACCTGAACCAGCACCAGAAACCAAATACCTCCAGACTACTTTTTGTGTGAGAAAGAACAATCTTCCTTCTTTAAATCACTTTCAGATTTTCTGTTACAGCCAATTGCACTCCAAACTGATGTTTCCCCATCCTACAAAAAACATTCACAGATCCCTTCGCCTATCATCAGACAAAATTTCTCTCTACCTCCCTTTCTCTTTGTTCCTACAGTCACATCTGTGAATGAACCTTATCACATCTGATTATGCACATAACAATTTCATTTTGTCTTTTGAGTTATAAGCCTCTGAGAATAAGACCTTAGTGTGTATTTCATCTAATAGAAAAAATTTAATCACAGTGATACTAAAACTTTTATTTGCATTCAAATCACCTAGGATCCTGTTAGAATGCAGAGCCCTGAGCCCCACCTTCTGATTCAGAGGCTCTGAGGTAGGGCCCAAGAATCTAATTTATAAACAGGCCTCCAGATGACGCTGATGTGCTGGCCCAGGGACCACTTTCTGATGACAGACTGCTCTAAGTCACTGTGCACCACCTGTGTTATCTTTGTCACACATCATTTCTTACCGCTATCCTCTTTCCTGTTTGTATTGTATCCTTAACAATTTTATGAACTCTTTGAGGGCAAGGTCCACATCTTATGCCCCTTGGTACCACCATAGTACCAAGCCCAGGAACACTCAACAACCTTTACTGAGTAACCAAGTGAATAAATTCACTTCAGGTCAGGTCTGTTATTTCCATCAGTGATAAATGAGAACAGTGAGTATCAGAAAGTATCAGCTTCAGAATGTTAGTAAAATCCAGCTTAGAGTCCTTTTCTTAACTTTGGACCCTGTTACAATGTAGAGATGCTAGGATTTCAACCCTGATTTCTGTTGCATAAAGTCACATATTTTTATGCATCACATATTTTATATTAGACACTTTGTTCCCTCCAGTTCTCTGAGCCAAGGACTGCCTCTTAAAATTATTTGACAAGTAAATAAATTTTCTTTCAGGCAAAGGCTCTTTGTCACATATATGCATTATTTGTTTAGAAAACATTGTTCAGAATAGTGGGAGTGGGTAAAGAGTTCTTCCTAGAACATAAATGGCTATTGAACTGTTGCAGGGAAGATGAAATTTGATTCTTATTTTTATCTTTGATGGGTCTTGTTTCAGGAGGTCCCTCATGGAGGAAATCCATGATATCAGTACATGGTGAGAGTTGGGGACCTGATTCTCATTCACCACACAATTGCACTGAGTGTGAGTCAAGGTTACAAATGGAAATATTTCTTTTAATCCAAAAAGTGAAAAGTAATGTCTTTGCTCAAGTCCCTTTTGTGGCATGATATCATATTTGCATAAAACCCACATACATTCTCTTATTCCTGTATACTTTTTTAAAAAGAATTATTTATTTTGCTTGAAGGGCAGACTAACAGAGAGAGAGAGAGAGAGAGAGAGAGAGAGAGATCTTCCATCTGCTGGTTTATCCTTAAAATGGCTGCAATAGCCAGAGCTAGGAGCCAGAAGCTTCTTCCAGGTTTCCTATGTGGGTGCAGGGGCCCAAAAACTTGGGCCATCTTCCACTGTTTTCCCAGGCTTATTAACAGGTAGCTGGATTGGAAGTGGAGCAGCTACTATTCCCATATATGTTAAATCACCTCTAGGTTACTTATAATACCTAATATAAGTGAATTTCATGTAAATAGTATTATTTAAGAAACAGTGACAAGAAAAATGTCTGTAAATGCTCAGTACAGGAACAATTTTTTTCTGGATATTTTTGATTCACAGTTGCCGAATCCATGGATACAGAACCCATGGATTTGTAGAGCTAACTATTCTAGATTCATTTCCAAGGTGTAAAAAGTGCAGATGAAATGTATATAATGACAGGCTCTGTTTATTACATTCCAGTCCTTGACTATGTTGGTGATCTGTTGGACCCAGAACTGAATATCAGTTTACTCATTCATTCAATAGCCATTTATCAAGTATCCAGATATAGTAATTAATCACCTTTAAGACTAATTGTAGAAATACAAATTACATCTTCATTGTGCAATTGCTGTGAGAAGCTGGTGAAACTGCTATCCCCTCTGAGTCTCAGGATACATACCAGAAAATGGAAGCAATAATAGAAATTATCTCAGAGGGTATGCGCTTGCTACTTAACATGTGGCCCATGAATATACAGCACTTGAGAGCTTGTTAGAAATCCATCCCAGAACTACTGAGTCAGAATCTGCAGTTTAACAAGATCCTCAGGTGGCTTTTAAGGAAACAGGCTTTAAAGCCAAACTACTTGACTCTTAGCTGTAATGTTTACCACCTGTGAGGCCTTGGCATGGCACTTAACCAGTCTGTGCTTCACATTCTTAATTCATAAAATGGGCATAATAATAAAAACTCATAGGGTTGCGACAGGAGTACATGAAGCAATACATTTAAAGAGCTTAGAATAGGACATGACACACAAGCATTCAGTAAGTAAATGAGTTGTGAATGCTGAATAGTAAATTACAAATAGACAGTACTTCCTAATGTTAGTTGCAGTGAACACAATACTGTTGGGTATTATTAGGGAGAAAAATAATCGCAACAGTCTCTCAGAAGTACTCATTCGCTGGTAGACAAGGCATCCTTCCAAAGCTGGGAGTTTAAATGATGGCTCTAAATTGTAGTTCAAGGGCCAAATATGGTTCTAGATACCAGGAAATGATATCGTAGAAGAAAAAGCCAGATTTCTTGACTATCTCATTTTTAAGCAGTTTTCATATAAATTACTCCCTGAAATTTATAAAAGCTGACAGTTCTCAAAAGAGTCCCATCTGGTAAGTTGTGTGGAAACAAACTGATTCTGCCTAATGGGGGGAAAGGGGTGAGTTGAGTCAACATGCCTGCACTATTTCCTAAAATAAGATGTGTCCTACAATGGTTCTCAAACTGCTTCCCACTAGAATTGCCTGGAGAGCTTTGCAAAAGTAGGAATATCTAGTCCCCCACCCCCACCCCAGAGATACTGACTTAATGGATTTGGAGTAGAGCCCAGGTAAAGGTATTTTTAAAAATTCCCTAAGTGATAATAATGTGCAGCTATGGTTGTAAACCTCTGCTATAAAACACATTAGGCCTAAAGGTGTCCCTAGTTAGTGGAGGGAATTAGTAGAAAGCAAACAAGAACCAAGGACAAAAGAGGAAGTGAAAGGACGGTATCAGAGTGAATAGCTAATTAGCATTCTGTTTCTATGTTTTGAGATGAACCAGCAGGAATGTGGGTTTGCGCCACCACTAGGCCAACTATGGGGTTTGTAAATTTGATTTAGTTCTAGATACACATCACTGGTCCAAGCATACATCAGAATCCTGAAGTAGCAGGAAGAAAGGGGACAGCTCCAGCAATGCAGGACTGACAAAATGGGGTAATGAGGAGAATGACCCAAAATAGTTGCCATGGAATTCATGCCCCTTAATTCCAGGATATTAAAGGATCTTTCTGAAAACTCATTTCTCAAAACTCATTTGTGGTGCAGCAGATTAAGCTGCAGCTTGCAACTTGAGCAGCCCATGTTGGAGCACTGTTTTGAGTCCTTGCTGCTCTGCCTCCAATCCAGCTCCCTGATAATGTACTTTGGAAGGTGGCAAAAGATGGCTGGAGTGCTTGGGCCTCTGCCACCCACATGAGAGACTGATGGAATTTTTAGCTCTCTGCCATTGTGGCCATTTGGCGAGTGAACCAGCAGACAGAAGTTCAATCTCTCTCTCTCTCTCTCTCTCTCTCTCTCTCTCTCTCTTCCTCCCTCTCCCCCTTTCTCCTTTTCCCTCTCTCTCTCTCTGTCTTTCAGATAACTAAATCTCAAAACAAACAAAACTCCTCATATTACATAATAATCGGACTTGGAACCAACCACAATGTGAGTAGAAGGGATAAAATGTATAGCAGCAGAGGGCCGGCACCTTGGCATTGCAGGTAAAGCCACCGCCTGCAGTGCTGGCATCCCATATGGGCACCAATTTGAGTCCCAGCTGCTCCACTTCCAATCCAGCTCTCTGCTATGGCCTGGGGAAGCAGTGGAAGATGGCCCAAGTCCTTGGGCCCCTGTAGCTGCATGGGAGACCTGGAGGAAGCTCCTGGCTCCTGGCTTCAGATCAGCGCAGCTCTGCTTGTTGAGGCCGTGTGGGGAGTGAACCAGTAGATGGAGGACCTCTCTCTCTCTCTGCCTCTGCCCCTCTGTAATTCTGCCTTTCAAATAAATAAATAAATTTTTAAAAAATGTATATCAGCAAATTTACCCAGTGAACATTACAAGTAATGATAAAGCATCAACTTTACGACACACAACAACACAGATGAATCCCATAGATACAATGAGGAGAAGGCTGACATATAAGAGCACAAATTACACAACTCCATTTACATGAAATTCAAGAATCAGTAAAACTAATCAAATAATGACGGAAGTCAGAAGAGCAGTTATGTTTTGGAGGAGGTCCTTACTGGGTGCTGTGAATGCTCTGTATCTTGGTCTGGGTGGGAGTTACAATGTGTGCTTACATAACCACTATTCATTGACCTGGAAACTCAAAATGGACACACTTTACTACACACAAGTTATGGTACAATGAAAAGACAAAGGAAATGTATTTGGCATTATTATCATTACTCATTCAATAAATATTTATAAAAAGCTGACTTGGAACCTGGCCACATGCTAGTGTACTAGAGGTGTACTAAACTGACAGCTCCTGCCCTCCTGGCGTTTATGTTCTAATGAAGAAGGCAGATCATAGAACATAAACTAATACATGTAACATGATGCCTGTTAGGAATAAGAGCCATGAAGAAAAGCCAAGCAGGATAAGGGGACACAGAGTTTTTGTGTCTGTTGGGGGTGAGGATGCTATTTTAGATAGCAAGGTCAGAGAAGGCCTTTCTGGAAGGGAAACCTTGCAGCAAGTTCAGGGTATCTGTTTTCCAGCCCACAGCAGACTAGAAGAAGTGCATTAGGCAAAGATAGGGATGCGATTGAAGTCAGACAAACTGACATGAGCAAAGAGTGTCAACTGACAGCAAGGAAGGGACACAGAAGCTCTAAACTATCAGACCCAGGCACTCAGGCAGCTTAGCAGGAGGCGAACACATCTTCCCACTTGAAAAGTCTCTAGGACTTTTTATCCCTATGATAAAATCCAAACAGCCTTTTGCTCTATCACCTCTACGGTCTCAGCACCATCTCCTGGACTCTCTCCCAGTTACAGGGAGCCTCTTGAAGGCAGGAATCTGGTCCTGTTCACTTAAAAAAAGATTTATTTGAAAAGCACAGTGGAGAGGTGGAGGAAGAGAGAGAGAGAGATCTTCCATCCACTGGTTCACTCCTGAAATGGCTACAATAGCTGGAGCTGGGCCACACTGATGCCAGGAGCCAGGAAATCTATTCCAGTCTCCCATGTGGGTTGCACTTGGGCCATTTGCTGCTGCCTACCCAGGCACATCGACAGGGAGCTGGATCAGAAAGCAGGGCAGCCAGGACTTGAACCGACACTCTGATATGGGATGCTGACATCACAACTGGCAGCTTAACCTGCTGTGCCACAATACCAGCCCCAGGCCCTATTCAGTTTTGTATCTCAGTATAGTGATACTGAGGATACGCAATGAGACAATCAACAAACGTTTCCTGTCTGGCTGGCTGATGATGCTGAGTCACCTCGCAAAATATTGCTACAACACTACAATTTCCAAAATTTTTTTGTATGATACCATTAAGAGTTAAGAATGAACCATACAAAAAGTTTTAAACTTTTGAGATTGAGTATTTAAAACAAAGAGTCTTAGCCATCTGGAGAACTCACTTACAGGAAACTCCTCATTTCCCAAAGTTACTGGGGAAATGAGGTGTTACTGTGCTAATAAATCTTGTCTTGACATCACCTGATCTCTCTCCCTGCTTCTCAGCCTGGAGCAGTAGTGTTCAAATATCAGAATATATACAAATCACACAGGGGACTGGCTAGAAATACAAATTTCCAGGCTCTCCCCCCAAAGTTCATGATTCACTAGGTCTAGGACATGGAGTTGGAATAATAAAAAACAACAGCTAACATTAGTGAACACTTAGTAACTGCCAAGCATTATTCTAAATTCAGTTTCCATTCTATCTCATTGAATAAAAAAAAACCAATTATATGCTATAGATACATTTTACAGATGAAGAAAATGAGGCACAGATGATGCAAGTAAATTCCCCAGGCCATACAACTATCAGTAGCTCTGGGATTCAAACTTAGGTACTCTGGCTTCAAAGCCTCTACTCTGAAGCTCCTCAGTTCACTACCCCTGGGCACATTCAAGGATTTACACTAAACAACCCAGTTATGCTGGTGACCTGGGTGTCTCACTTAGAAAATATCGACCTATGTCAGTCTTTTTCTTTACCTTTTGCATCCCTTATCTATAATTGCTATTACCTTGACCCTGGCCATTCGGTGAGCCCTACACTTCCCACATCAGAAAGGGACCATTTGCCTTGCATAAAATGATAAGATAATTAGGCCTACATTTGTGGCAAGGATTGAATATGACACAAATCACTGTAAGCAAACGCATCTCAAACCATGAATTGGGATGGGAGACAAAAAAGGAAACCAGCATAGCCACGGCACTGAGGAGATGGCCAGGGGGCGAGGGTGCTCATGGGAGAAGAGGAGAGAAAGTTAATCCATTCTGCTTCTCTTTCTTGCCCAGCAGGATCACCTGTGAAACAGTGGAAAGATGGCTCTCTCTGCCTGAAGTGTTCCTCTGGCTTCATGAGGGTTTGGCTGGGGCATGAGTCAGGCTGTAAGTGTCAGAGTTGATGCCTTCAACCAGTGGGGGACAAGAATTGGTGGAGAAATACTCCACTTGCCTCATTCCTATTAGCAGACAACTGTGAGTGTGTTCCACATCATCTTTCAAACACTCCCCTGGGATTGAGATCCATTTGCCCCCTGGGGTCACCTGCTTATTATCACACAACTCATTGGCTTCCTTCTCTGGCTTACCTCACCTTCTACTCCCTCAGGTGTTTCCTGAGATCACCGCTAAACCAAACTACTTGCTCCCAAATCTTTGTCTCAGGGTATACTTTTGGGGAATTCAAACTAAAACAGAGAATACATATAATAAATGTATTGGCTACCACAGCTGAAGTTCTAAATTTCTAAACCTGGTGCATCTCAGTATTTGGAAAGGGTCACTGCTGGTTGAAAATGTTTAATATTTCTAATGTCTGCTTCTGTTGCCTAGTTCTTTTTTTACTGTCTTCTTCCCAGTTCTATGACTTGAAATGTTTTGAAATGGCCAAAATTGTCATCTTAATGGGGGAAAATAGGGTTGTTTCTGGGATTGGCCTTTTAGTAAAGGCCAAGAATTCTGTCTACAGGAATAAAAAGAGGAAAAGTAACAAAGTAAGAAACATTGAGACATCTCTTTGTTGTAAATAGTAATTTAAAACCTAGAACATGTCATAGGTTTCATGCGCAGCAAATTATATCATCCAAAATTGTCCATAATAGCTTATAATCCACAAGCTTTTCTAAAACTTTGTACTCTCCATCCCCTTGAGCTTCAATGGCCATTGTGACTGCTTTGACCTAACAAAGTACAGAAATGATATTATATGAAATCTGGAGGTAGCTTGTGAAATGTCATGCACGTTTGTCATATTCTCTTAGGATGCTCACTTAATTCTGCCACATTTTAAAATTCAAAGGAGTCTGCAGAAAGGTTGATGTGGAGACAAACCAAAGCTCTCAACCTGAGATGAACTCCCAGTATACAACCACTACCAACTTGTCTCCATGTGAATGAGTATCTTGAAAAGGGCTCATCTAGTCCCAAGTTCAGTCAGCTGACTGATTACAGAAGGAGCAGAGAGACAAACCATCTCACTGAATTCTGTGAGAATAATAATTTGTATTAAAATAAATGATTATTGTGATTTGGAACAACTATGTTTTAGGGTGGTTTGTTATGCAGCAGTAAATAACTGAAACACTTGGTTTCCCAAGAATGGAAACGTGAGTCAGAGTTGATACCAAAAATTTTTCTTCATCATCATAGTATATCTTCCTGTTTATGAAGTGTCAATTTCTTCCCTGAATCTTCATGCCCCTCTTTCATTAATTCCGCTATAGCAATAGGGAAAGTTTTCCACTTCACTAACAGCAAGAACTTTCAGATAAGTGTAAATATTTGTTAATCTATAGATAGGAGTAGTGTTCCTCTCATCCCGTTTACAGTGGTATCCTTGAAAACTTACTTTTCCATGAATTTTATTGATCTTCTCAGGAAAACAAACTTTATTAGAGCACAGATGAGTCTTAGATACTTTGGGGGAAATTTAGGAAATTTGAGGACCTGTGTAATCCAATCTTGGAGCAAGGTCTTTTTCAGCAGTTACAAGTAATCAGAAATAGAAATCCATTCATAACCCATAGTAACATTTCCTTAAACCCCTTCCCCATTCTCCAGTTCCTTTGTTCCTCACAGCTGCTTCAGAACCTTTTATACATCAATGCCTTCTCAAACCCCAGACTCCATCTGGGTTCTTTTTCCCCCCATATTTTCTCTTCCCCTCTCTGAAAAATCTTTATTTGGCTTTTAGACTAACAAGGAATGATTATTTCTCATCTAGCAAGGCAAAAGATACAATGAGGAGGGATTGTGAACAAGCAAATATGGGTTCCTTTTCAGCAGGTGGGAAGGTTGCTGGAGGTGACCCATTTACCCACAGATTTTGTCTCAATACATTGTAAAGTATCCATTTGAATGTAATCAGCTCATGAATATTGTTGAAAAACTAAAAACAAGAAATAAGTGAAAATAAGCATTATGTTAATGACAAGACTGGCTTACACTCTGCTTTGAGAATTTGGGCTGAAGATTTAATCTTAGTATCAGAAAACCTTCCCATTTTGTAGCACTGAGGAAAATATAAAGCACATTTGTGGTGACAAATTTGTTAACTAGATCAGACAAACACAATTCGGGAGGATTAAATTACTGTTTAAGTACACTTCTCTTTGTCAACTCAGTTATCCATTGTTCCCTTTGCTTCCAGCCATCATTTCTGACTTTCCCTTTTTACTATTTTTCCTGTCCTAATGTGAATTTTCAAGATGAGTAAAGAAACTGGGTAATGTCCTGGTAATGATTTGGATTCTGAAGAAGTAGTGACAATTAACCATTATTTTATATCTTAAAATATCTCTTAGGGATTTGCTTTCCTTGACATTGGTATGTTATGTGGTTCCCTTTACCCATTCTCCTGGCCTCCAATGGAGAATTATGACTCAGTTAAGAAACTTACAAGGCACTCATTCAGAAAGCAGAAGCCTTGTTCAGTAACAACTATAGATGTAAAAGGAAAAGTTAACTTACTAAAAGACAGGCCCTTTAATTCCCTAGGTACTAAGATACTCAGGACTTGGTCCAATCAATTAATAATTTCCTTCCCCAGCAGAAAATTTCACAGCAAATTTTTAGTTTCCTCTCTATCTTCTCTACCCCTTAGACCAGTGGTTCTCTGTGTGATCACTGGACTGGCACCATCAGCATCAGGAAACCTGATAGAAATGTAAATTCTCTGGCCCTATTCCAGACCTATGGGAACAGAAACTCTGGGGTAGGACCCAACAATCTATAGGCTAACAAATCCTTCACATGATTCTGACACTTGCTAATTTGTGAGAATAATGGCCCTCGAATATAAAATTGGATCAGAATGGTACAGTGCCCTGACAGATGAAATACCTGAATTCTGTTCTGTATTTTGCAATTAGTTTACTGTATGGCCTTTATCGAGTCACTGCACCTTTTTGAACATCAGCTTTCTCATCTACAAAATGAAGGAGTATGGATAGAAATGTTTACCATTCTTACCAGTTCTAAAAAGTAACAGTCACTGCCCTCAAATGCACTAGCAACCTATTGTAAGATCCTGGCATAGGGTTCCATTTTTTTTTTCATGTCAGATATTTTCAAAGTTTCAGGAAAGGCTAACCCACTCTTGTCAAAATGACTAAATACCTTAAACAGCTAGAAACTGTATTTAAAACATTTCTGTCAAGACTAAGTCATTTGTTCAAGTTGCTGGTAAATGTTTCCTGACAGTTTATCTTCCTTAGAATTTATCATTTCTCAGCCAGAAATATTAATTCATCTGACCAGTCCAGGAATCCTGATGTGCAATTATTTTTATTTGACCTAAGAACAGATTTGTAATTCTCCTTTCATTCATAAAAATATTCTCACTGCACAAAAATGACTCAGCATTAGAATTATTATTAAGATGCCAACCCAGCATATTAAACTACTAGGAATGATATTTCAACAGTTCTTACAATAATATTAAAACTTAGTTTTGACAACAAATATATGCAAGCTTTATATTCTAAGAAGGTACTATGATATTTATTTTGAAAACATTTCATTTTATCCTGTTGATAAATTCAATTCAGTATTTTTGATCTGAGACCAATTTAAGCAGAGACACAGAACATGAGCTAGATGCTCTTTGTTGAATTTCAACAAATGATTCATTCCATCACTTTGTCAAACTTCAGAATGTGACAAGTAAAGTTGTGATGAAATAGACTGACTTTCCAGATGGGATGAAATTCTGACACAAGTAGTTTTGAAATTAGTCTAATCTTTCTACTACTGACTGAGTAGAGAATGAAAAATGAGGTTTTTACTTAAAGAATCACTGATAACAGTTAAACTGAAGAGCTTACATAGTCACACTGAAAAATGGTTCAGGATCTGGAAACAGAAAAGGAAAGAAATGTACATTGTGTGGAGGGGAAAATCCTTTCACATGGTCCTTTGCCATTACAAATAAACTTTAAAAGAAGAAACTGCAATATCTCCAGCCACACGTAAAGTCACATGGTCGCCCATGCCAGTTTCCAGTGCGAATCAGCTATTAAATGTTTAAAGGCAATATGACATCTACTTATCACTGTGACAGGCACTGTAGATAGTGAAAACCAAATGTGGTTAAAGAAAAAAACTGGATCAGGAGACCTTGATCCTCAGTAAGTAACTCAGTTACGCTGGACACACTGTTTGTCAGCAAAGGACTCTTGAAGGAAAAGGTCCTTTCCAGCTCCTATGCTGCATGATTCCATCAAAAGGGTTTGGAATTTTGTGGAGAAGACAGACTTACCTATGAAATAATTAGAGAGTCAGATTAAGGTATGGATTCTGGGCTTATTTCAGTCTCCCTGGATAGGGAGAAGCCTAAGGAAGGGTAGATAGGCCTGTTGGTTCAGGTGAATTCTTTTGGGGGTAAATCAGGAGATTTTTCTTCCTTTCCAAAACGTTTCTGCCATAGAGAAATTCACACAAGAGCTTGAAATCCAAATATTCACTCAATAAATATTTATTAAGCACCTATGTGCCAGACACTGTTTTAGGGAATGTATCATGGAAGGAAACGAAGATCTCTGTCTTCAAAGAGCTTATAATCTTGTATAGTTTGGAGAAAAGAGATAACACAGAAGTTCTAAGACTTCTATCCTTAGTAAGGTCTGTTTGCAAGGTTGGTCCTTGGCTAGCATTTGAGAACTTGATTTGGGATGACCATTCCCAGGACCAGTAAAAGTAGCTCTCTGCACCTAATCTGTGCAAACAACACTTATTCTGAACATCTGCTTTTCTTCTGGTAGTTTGGAATTTTTTAAAGATTTATTTTATTCATTTATTTGAAAGGCAGAGTTACAGAGAGAGGTAGAGACAGAGAGAGAGGTCTTCCATCCGCTGGTTCACTCCCCAGATGGCCACAATGGCCGGAACTGTGCCGATCCAAAGCCAGCAGCCAAGAGCTTCTTTCTGGTCTCCCACGTCAGTGCAGGAGCCCAAGGACTTGGGCCATCTTCTACTGCTTTCCCAGGCCATAGCAGAGAGCTGGATCAGAAGAAGAGCAGCCGGGACTAGAACCGGTGCCCATATGGGATGCCAGCACTGCAGGCGGCAGCTTTACCCGCTATGCCACAGCGCCAGCCCCTAGTTTGGAATTTTCTACATGGTTATGACTATATGTTGAATCCTTTCAGTTTTCCCAGTGACTCACTGGTGTTGGGGTGGTTGTGGCAACCCTCAACACATAGGAATGGGAGGTTTAGACAATACAGGATTTATAAGTGAGTAAGTCATCTCTTACACTAGAAGGTGATCATTGTGAAAGAAAAAGGAACCTGTACAGAAAGGAAAGCAGATTGGGATGTTGGGGTGAGAGAGCAGTGGGGTGCTGTAGTAAACAGGATGATTATACAGGCATTGTCAAAAAAGTGCCATCTCACCAAAGACCTAAAATAGGTGAGAATATTAGACAAGGTGATATATGAGGGAAGAGTTCTGGGCAGATGGTATAGCTCATGCAAAGTCCCTAAGATGAGTACGTGCTTGAATGTTCGAGGAACTGTAAGGAGGCCATTGTGTCTGGAGCAGCAGGAGTAAGGAGAGAGAGGTAGGAAATGAGGTCAGAGAGGTAAGGCCATCAAGGAATGTTGCTCATCATTTAAGGCTTTATAGGCCACCATGAGGATAATAATAAATCCAAACAAGAGTATGGTAACTAAGATGAAGTCAAGGGTGAGGTGAATCTACAAAAAATGTGCACTGTTGACCTTTATAGTTGTTAAATGGATTCTATATTTGTATTGGGCTCAGAGGGAAATAGCTGAAACTGTTAAAAGCAACAATAGCTTCATAATTGGGTTGAATAATAACTATTTAGCTTTTGCTTTGCACACAAACAGCAAATAGCAAAAATGCATTACTGAAAAACACCACCTCCATTCTGGCCTCACTCTGCAATTACATACATTTAATACCTTAGCAGTGGCCCTGTAGAGGGACAGGGGTAAGTGATCCATGATACTTGTAAAGTTAATAAAGCTCTTAGGGATCATGCATGGAAATACTAATGGGAACTGATGGAAGAAAAAGGAACATGAAGTATGGAATATTCCTTAGCATCTGTCGTACCACCTCTCCAGAAAAAAAAATTCCTAATCTTCCTAGAAATCTAGAACTCCAAGAATACACATCCACACATCTATGCCACATGCACTACTTCATGCTGCCTCTGACATGACATATTGTGACAGATGGCAAAATCTGCCACAAACTCACCCCTTTCTGCACTTGTGCCCTTGCAATTTTACTTTGTGCCTTCTCCCACCAAGAGATGGAGTCTAGTTATCTACCCTCCTGAAGTTGGACTGACAACATGACTTCCTTTTTTCAAAAGCATGTACTGGAAGAGATGGTACACCACTTCCAACTAAGTGTCAAGAGGCCTTGCATGCTTCCATCCTTGTTCTTGGAATTCAGTCACTTCTAGCCTATCACCCCACCCAATAGTCAGCCACCTGAAAGACATATGAATGAAACCATTCCAGGGCAGCTAGCATCAGTTAAATTTTAAGGTAACTTCAGACACGTGTAAAGATCCAGCCAAGATCAGTCAAGTATAACCAAGATCAGCAGAAACACCAGATAACCAACAGACTTGTGAGTAACCATAATAAACACATAAGCCACTAAGTTTTGAAGTAGTTTGTTATGCAGCAACAAACAGCTGACATACATGTCCAAGCCTGAATATCTCTTTAAAATTTCTCCAATTAACATATAGCAGCTGGTCTAAAACTAAATTTGCAGCAGGATCTCTCACAGCATCTCTTGGGACAAAGGCACATTTGACAAAGACAGATTTCACTTCAAAGCCAGAAGGACTTGGAGGGAGGCCACTGACTTCAAAGATGGGATGCTTAATTTCAGAACATCCTTCACAGTTTGGCTTGAGAGTCCAAAGGTTGTCACATTGTTCCTCTCTCTACCTCTCACTGGGAGAAGCCTAGTTGAAATATTGGAAACATTCTCTGCTCAAGTACAAAAAGGGCAGATTCTCATATGGCTCAGGGAGGCTGAGCCTTTGGCAAAGTAGGGAACAGCAGAAAGGGCACAGACGCTGGAGTAGCTAAGAAAGAACCTAGAGCCTGGGTGAAATGTCGGCAGGCTGCCCAGCAGGGAGGCTGGCATCCTTTCAACATTACAGTCTCATTTTGTAGAGCTGAGATAATATTTTCATCTCCCGTGAACAGCAGAGCTTCCCATTTTATTGTACGTTTCTTAGGCAGCAATGTGTAAAGATGATTTAAAACTTGAATGTGCCCATGCCTATCAACTTCAACATTTTTCTCTTTCTCCCCCATCCCCATCTTTTTTTTCCTGTTAGTGCTGCACACATATCTTCTCTATTCATTGTCCTCTGAAAAGAAAAGGTCAAGATACTTCAAGTACTTCTCAAAGTCATACCAAGAATTCTAACACCAGCTGATTAGATTCAGTGAGAAGTAGGCACAATTTTTCAATGAGAATATAGACCTTAAAATGAGATACAAACTCAAATCTAATAACCATAGTGAGATTCTTCATTAACAAATTTCTTGGGTACTATGTGTGGTGATGAACAACGCAAACACATTGTTTGCCTTCTGGAGTCTGAGTTCTTGAGTCTGCCCTCAAAGAGCTCTCAGCCCCTGTAATGCTCAGGATACAAACTGCCAAGTGCTGTGGTAGAAGCATTTTCCAAGTTCCATGCAGACACAAAGAGGGAGTAGCATTTACAAGTACCTCAACAGGGGCAGGAGTTCTAATGTCAAGTTAGAATGTAACACTCCAACACTCACATTCTAGGGTCTGGAAGTTCAGCTTATTCCCTGGCAGGTCTTACAAGAAATCCCAGTGTCTGGTATGCCTGCCACACTCTCCCACCAAGACTCTGTCCATCCTCAGACCCTAGCATACAGTATCTTAGACTTTCATTTGAAAGCAGGAAAGGGAATTCTTTAGCAAGAATAAATCATTTGCTTCAAGATATATCAAAAGAAATTTGCCCTTATCTTTTCACAATCACTATCCTTTGGTAGACTTTCTATGGGGATCTGTAAAACACTTCCATTTTCTTTAGATGGGTGGAAAATTAAAATTTGTCTTTTATCTCACTTTCTCCTCAAATTCTAAAACCTATGCAACACAGAAATCATTCCTTTTCATCCAGTGACTAGACCACAGATAAAAATGTATGAGCTAATTCAGAGCCAGAAAGCACAGAGAAAGAGGATTAAATGAGGCAATCACCTTCAAAATGTTACAAAGCCAAGCTGAAAAGCCTGATTTTGACCATACACACAGTTTTTAATTAAAAGAAAAAAATCACCCCTCCAACCAAAATTGCATTTTTCCTCATTTCAAAAGAAGAGTTAATTCCTAGTAACGAAATTATTTTCCTAAGGTTAAATGAAGAAGAAAGGGACAGAAACAGTTACCCAAGCTCAACAGTGTGCACAATTCTGGTCTAACACAGATCTAATTAACTTTAGTAGATAAGGAAGGTCACCAAAAAGTAAAAGCAAATACATATTAACTCATTAAAAGGATATATATTTATTATTTAAAGACTTAATGTCCAAGGGACATTTTTAAAAGGAATATACCTTCATAATTTTCATGTTCTATGTTATTTCATTCTTCATCAAAAGATCTCATCAATTGCTCCTTATCAAGAACTGAATCTTGAAACATCCCAAGAGGTATTCTAATTATAATTAATGGTAAAGGGTTTGCTTTCAAAATCATTAGGGATTCATTAACCTGATAACACAAACTGTTTAATATTTAAACTGTCTAATAAGACTGCAGAATAAGGGATGCTACCATAATTATGACTCTGAAAGTTCTATTGCTGAATTTACAAACTGCTTTGTATGCACAATGTGATGTCCATTTGCCTTTCATTTTGAATCCAGGTATTATTTGTGCCTTTAAAACCCCATGTGAATATGCACCATGTATGAAGGATTAGTTTGGACGTTTAAAAGTCATTTGACCTTCGCATTTTCCCTCTATCAAACTCCTCACCACCATACACTCACTCTATTTCCCAGTAGTGAGGATTGCATTCTGCTAAGAATAAAGTTTAATAATGGCAGAGAGGGAAATTTTACTTCTAGTTACTTTTGTTATGGTGCACAGTTGCTTACCCAAAAGGCATTTCTCTCTTTTTTCTTGCTAATAAAACTGATTTTTTCAAGGTAACCCAGATAAATGTACATTTTTTAAGTCACTGTTGTGTGACTGGCTCTGGTCAATAGATATAAGGGTACTTCAAAAATTTTTTAGAAAAATCAAACTAAAAATAGGTTTATTTTCTGCATTTTTGGACATCCATGCATACATTTTTTTATAATATGCATTTTCCATGAATGTTCTGAAGATCCCTTATATTAGGGAAGATTTAATGAACAGTTTTGGCTTCCCTAACAGGTTCAGACAAGCCTGATACAGTCTTCCCTCTTATTTCTGACTTAAACACAGACAAGGTATCTGGAGCTTATACACATATTCTGTAATCATGAGGTGTGAAAGGCAGTGCAGAGGCACTAGCCCTCCTGTCACCAGCTCATTGAATGGTCGCCAGCAGGTGCCTTCTTCCACACTTGTTTATATGTTAAAAAAAATAACCCTATCCATTTTGAGCTAGTGTAAATCAGGTTTTCTAGCACTTGCAGCTAAAAGCATCACTAACTGATACATTCAGCCAAGAAAAGAGTTCAAGACTCACCCTCAGATCACCTTCAGTGGATTTCACTATATAAGAATAATCTGCTTATATCCTGTCATGTGTTCTGTGGGAATAGAAGTATACCAGGGTCTCACAGCAAGCAGTGTCCACACACAGGCTCATTAATAATATCTCTCATTTTGTTTCACTCAAGACTACAGTAAACAATAGAATTGTAACTTTAGTAAAGCAGAACTTATCGTAGGCACTGGTGATCATTGATCACAAGTTGAAGTTTCTAAGTCAACACGGTGGCCTTCTAAGGATAAAATTAAGTATTATATCACAAGCCTGCCTTTCCTTAGGAGTTGGTTAGGGGAGGGTATTTCTCTGATACTATGCTATGGAATTATCTTCAGTATGACACTCATGACAACCATTCACCCCAACAGAATTTTCTGATGGAAACGAATCTGACACTTTTAATGACCAAGGTATAAAGATCTTAAAGAATACAGACGTAAAAGGAGTGATTTCCAATATGAATACTATCCATAGATTAAGCCAAATGTTTAATAAGTGAACACAGGGATGCAGGTAATGACTATCTTGTGGGATCAGGCTAAGTTTCTCATGAAAGGTCATACCAGTATCCCACTTGCTAGTTAAGAAGGGCTACCGTATGAAAGAAGGTGGTTCGAAAGTGTTCAGCATCTTGCCACTCAACATGTGGTCCTCTGACTAGGAACACTGTCATCAACTAGAGGTGGGGAACTTATATTCTGCCAAGGGCCATTTGGGTACTTATAAAATCATTTGTGAGCCACACGAAATTATCAACTTGAAAATCAGCCTGCTATAGGTTTACTGAATTCAATTTCCACCTGAGGTTGCCATAGTGGGGCCAGACCAAATGATCTTGATGGCCTTATATGCCTGTGGGCCAGATGTTCCACACCCATGACACATACTTAAAAGAAATGCAGAATCTCCACCCCCACCCTAGACTTTAACAGTTTCTCCAGGTGCCTCAAATACACTAACATTTGAGAAACATTGGTTTAGAAGTTTGAGAACATTTTTAGCGGGTTATAATACCTGGGATTAGGGGATTAGGAGACACTAATTATTCCCACCCCAGTGAAGAGAAAGCACCAGCTAATATTCACATAGTTTGTAGATGTTGCCTGTAAACGTTGAAGAGATTTACAGCATTTGCCATGGCAGCAAGAAGGAAGGTTATTTTGCCTGTGGTACCAATGATCAATCTACTTGACTCATCCAAAGGTATTAATTTCTTCCTAAAAGGTCACTTGTCAAGGTTCCTGGGGTTAGTACATATTCTTTAAGCTGTTGCTAGGAAGTAAGCCATGAATGTGCAGTGCAAGTTTTTCATAAAGGAGCGTCTTCTTGTTTCCTTGATGATGCATCACAAATATCTTAGCAGTCTGGTAAGCTGTCTGGTTTATACCACTGGAAAGGGTTACCTAGGGCATCTGTGCTACTTGAACAGTCAGACTCTCAAATGCTGTCAACAGATCATCCAGGATATTCTCAAAAGAACTGAGAGCTTATTTACACCCAATCGTGGCACCAATTCACTTGAGAAGTAAATGTACTATTTTCTCTTCTAAGAAGAGTGTGAACATCTAATCAAACACAATCACATAGTCACATACCCTTCAGCCTACACTGATTGTGCCAGCTCTGAAAGCCAATGGCATTCTGAACAGCTCAGCAGGGAAAGGAGATTAAACAGAGATATAGGAGAAGTTATTCTAACTTCAGTGAGTGATCACTGGAAGCAGAAACTTTGCAAGACAGTATCAGGATGCCTTGTCCTACAAATCCAGCTGGAAATTCTTGGTAATAAGCTTTGTATTGTCAGCACAATAGAGGTCCAGGGCAGTGGTTCTCAAAGTGTGGTCCTTTTTCGTTCTAGAATCACCTGGGAACTTGTCGGACTAGCAAATTCTCCCACACCACCCCACACCAGCAGCCTGTGTTTTTACAAGCCCTCAGGTGATTCTCAATAATACCAGCATTTGAGAAACACTAGAATAAATATTGCTCAAATTATCATTGGTAAAAGAAGAGTCTTGTTTGGTTTTATTTCTAATTAATACTTTTGTAAAATAATATATAGATACACTGCTAGAAAAATAAAATAAGACATTCAAAATACCAGTCCCAATGTTTTATTATTAGATTCAACTGAAGAAGTTTCCTCAATCTAGTTTCTAAAAAATAATTCCTAAATACCTATTTCTAATTTCTGTACCACCACAGTGCCAGCCCCTTTTTGTCTCTCTTATTTTGACATAAAAATGTACTTACAGAATATTATAATTTATAAAATACTACATATCCTTTATAAAGCTCACCATGTGTACTTAGGTTCAACGAAACTAGGAGAATCCCCAAGGTATCCTACAAAAGCAAAATAAAACAAAAAACTTGAGCTTAAGTATTATATGCTATGCATGGCAAGGGCACTCTGATGGCAAATGTTCAGACCTCCTACATCAAGCTGGAGGACCAGGAAGTAGCTATAGTGGTCTCAGGCTAACTGAATCCCTGCTCTCAGAAGCAGCCATACAAATTTTTTCTATAGGGAAGCATCTTCATTTTAGCCACCACATAATGAAATCCACCAAATATTTGTGCACAGTGAAAGACCAAAGCCGCTGCCTGCAGTGCCGGCGTCCTATATGGGTGCTGGTTAGCTCCTGGCTCCCGGCTTCGGATCAGCACACCTCCGGCCGTTGCAGCCATTTGGGAGTGAACCAGTGGATGGAAGACTTCTCTTTCTCTCTGCCTCTCCATAACTCTGCCTTTCAAATAAATAAATAAATCTTAAAAAAAAGACACCATAAATGATAATCTGCAAACACAATAATCAAGAAAATTAAACTACTATTTCCAATATTGAATTTTTTTAAAAGCATTAAATACTTCAGGATAAGGTTAAATCGCAAAAATTAGCAATCAATATGAAACCATGAAAAAGGACCACCTGGAATGTACAGAGAAGAAAATTACAATTGATAAATATTAAACTCAGTGGATACATTAAAGAGCAGATTGAGGCCAGTGTTTTGGCATAGTGAGTAAAGCTGTCATCTGCAACATCGGCATTCCTTATGGATGCTAGTTCTTGTCCTGGCTGCTCCACTTCCGATCCAGCTCCTTACTAATGGTCTGCGGAAAGCCGCAGAAGATGGCCCAAATGTCTGGGTCCCTCGCACCCGTGTGGGAGACACAAATCAAACTCTTGGCTTTGGCCTGGCCTAGTCCTGGCCATTGTAGCCATCGGGGAAGTGAAACAATGGGTGGAAGATATCTCTGTAACTCATTCAAATAAAGAAATAAATACACCTTTTAAAAAAAAGAGAGCAGGAGGAGCGGCAAGATGGCGGAATAGGAAGGGAGCACACTATTAGTCCAGTGGAGAGACAGGTTAATAAAAGTGGAGATACTGCAGGGTCAAGGAAGAGTAGGGGATGAAACAGCAGAGGAAACTCTTCTGGAACTAGTGATTCACAGTGGACCTGCGTGGAGAGCGTGGGAGCCCAAGTTCGGAACACCAGCGGCAGAATCAACGCACCAGCGCTGGAACGCGAGGTGAGCCGAACCTCAATAGCCCGAGACACCAGCGGGCAAGCGGAAAGAGGAGGCTAGAGGGAACGAGGCTTGAAACTCCATGGGGAAAAGTTCACCAGGCTAACTAGAAGAGAGAGAGAGAGGAAAAAAAAAAAGTGACCGATACGGACACAAGTTTCTCTCTCTCCGCTCATCCCTCAAGGGCGAGCAAGACAAAGAGCAGGCGCCATTTTGACATACGTCATAAGCAGGGCGACCTCAGGTCTGCACCAGCCCTGAGCCTAGCAGAAAAACCTGACTCTGGGGGGAGGGGTGAAATAACAGGAGATTAGCATCTAACTTGGCAACCCAGTGGGAGACTGCAGGAGAATTGGAGCCCACACTGAGGGCAGCACAGATTCCCTGTGTGGTCCTTGGGAAAGAGCTTCTGATCTCTAGCTCCTGTGGCTATATCATTCGCCTGGTAACTACCTCCAATTCTGTTCAGCTGTGCGGAATTACTTCCCTTTCGAATCAACAAAAGAAAGAAAGAAAGAGATTTACCACACCTAACCTGGGAGTGTCATCTTTGACACACCCTCAACCCTGAGGAACCAAACACAGCTCTCAGTCCACACTCATCTCAAGCCTCTAAGGCTCCACCGAAAGCAGACAGTCCACTTAATATAGAGCCATAGTGTAACAAGAAAAAACACCACAATGAAGAAACCAAATATCTCCAACATGCCAAACAACAAACGCAAAAACCTAGGTAACAAGAACAAGGAAGACACTATGACGCCCCCAAATGAAAAAGACACCCCAATTCAAGATTATGAAGATGATGAGATAGAAGCAATGCCAAGAAACGGATCTCAAAAAATTGATAAGAACATTAAGAAGTTCTCAAAAACAAATTCTTGAACTACAGAAATCCTTAATGGACAAGATATAAAATCTCTCTCGTGAAAATGAAATATTAAGGAGGAATCAAAATGAAATGAAACAACTAGTAGAACAAGAAACTGTGATAGTGACGAGAAATCATAATGAAATGAAGAATTCAATAGATCAAATGACAAACACATTAGAGAGCCTTAAAAACAGAACGGGTGAAGCAGAAGAGAGAATATCAGACTTAGAAGACAGAGAACAGGAAAGGAAACAGGCAAACCAAAGAAAAGAAGAAGAAATTAGAAATCTAAAAAATATTGTCAGGAATCTACAGGATACTATTAAAAAAACCCAACATTCGGGTTCTAGGAGTTCCTGAAGGCATGGAGAGGGAGAAAGGATTAGAAGGCATTTTCAGTGAGATACTAGCAGAAAATTTCCCAGGTTTGGAGAAGGACAGAGGCATCTTAGTACAGGAAGCTTATAGAACCCCTAATAAACATGACCAAAAGAGATCCTCACCACGACATGTTGTAATCAAACTCACCACAGTGAAACATAAAGAAAAGATCCTAAAATGTGCAAGAGAGAAACGCCAGATTACTCTCAGAGGATCTCCAATTAGACTCACAGCAGACTTCTCATCAGAAATCCTACAAGCTAGAAGGGAATGGCGAGACATAGCCCAGGTACTAAGAGAGAAAAACTGCCAGCCCAGAATATTATATCCTGCAAAGCTCTCATTTGTGAATGAAGGTGAAATTAAGACTTTTCATAGCAAACAGAAACTGAAAGAATTTGTTGCCACTCATCCTGCCCTGCAAAAGATGCTTAAAGATGTGTTACACACAGAAACACAGAAACATGGTCACCACTATGAAAGAAGGTAAAGGAAGGAAACCTCACAGCAAAAGATCACAGGAAGCTCAATTTCTCTTTGACATAGAATTAAACTCTGATGCTCTGTTAAAGCAATGTGTTAAAGTAATCTATTATGTTCTCTTGATGTCTGTTAAATTCTAATTGTTCAAAAACAGCTGAATTTTTATTAAGAGCTATGGGTTATTTAAATATGTGCTTATTTTCAAAGATTTGAATAATCACCTTGTAACAATGATCAAATTTGGTCTATTATATGTCATGATTTTAAGGAATCTTATTTCAACCAGATATTTTGGATTTTGAGCCTTCTTGGCATTCTTGACAGGCATTCAAAAAATCAAAGTTTCAAACAATCTGGTCTCTAAAATTTCCAGTAAATCCTGGACTTTGGTTTTTCCAGTTTGGGCCCAACTGAAAAAATCGAAGGACCTATGTCTCTCATCTTATAGAGACACCAACTAATCAGGCTATTTGGATTATATTAGAGGTACTGTCAAGATGTGACGTGGTACCAAATTTTAAGTTTCTATAATGGAAAATGCTATTAATACAAATGTTTGAGAATTAAAAAGTGTAATGATCTTGTGTTACTGGACATGATAGTTATCTTAATGAGAAAGCCCCAGAGGCCTAAAGGGTTAAATACTTGTAAAATCCTACAGGTGCTTTCAAAAATACTGTGAAGTAAGCAAGTGCCTCTTGTTGGTTGATGAGTTTATAATTTTAAACATGGCGACTTAAAGTCTTTTGTCATCCACAGTTATATATGATGTGCTGCTCATAAAACTAAAGCGTTGTTGGTTCTGTGTTTAGCTGTCCTCCTATAGGTTCCTATGGACTTTTTCCAGCCACTTTTATTGTATTCAGTACTTTGGGATGGCTCTGTAAACAGATGAAGCCAATAATGTATTAACAGTACCAACTGAGAGGAAGTATGGTTAACTGAGGTTACTAAAAACAAAAAGCAATTCAAATCAATTGGAAATCTACAAAAAGAGTTAAAGATTTTAAAAGCTATTATTAAAATTGCTATATTGGTCTATTATGCTATATTATATGTGTGTACATATTGTTTGTCCACATGGGGAAATTTTATTAAGAGTTTTATTTTAAATGGCTTATAGATAAGATTGTCCATAAATTTAAGCTGCTAAAATCAATCAAAGATACATTTTAATTTGTGGGACCTGAATCTGTGTATCATATATTTTAGACTTGTTGGTAGAAAGAAACTAAAAACATTTTAGATGGTTGTGCTTAAGTTTACTGGCTAAACAAACTACACCAGGTTAGATATTTAAGAGGTGTTTTCAAATACATGATTCTTAAAATTTATAGAAGGCATTGGACCTTCTGGTAAATGTTTTCTTAAGTTGTTATCTAATGGTTGAAACGGTTTGCTAAGTATTCATGTGATATTGCTATTGTCAGCAAGCGATCTAGGACTTGCTCCCTCATTTCTCTATTCTAAGCCCAACTTGTTCTTTCATTTCTCTATTCTCTTCAAGGTAGGAAACTAATTCTATTATGAAGGAATCTGTAGGATGCACAATTTAATCTTCAGACCTTATAAAAGAGATGGCTAACATTTTTCTGCAATAGCATAGCCAAAATAAGAACTTAAATAATAATCTCATAGCTAGATTCACTTCGCCATCAGCGAAGTATACAGTAAGTAGAAAAAACCTCCCTTTCAGACCAAAGGGAAAGAAAGTTTTAAAGTGAGAATATAATTTTCCTCATGGGCATTGTCTACCTTAGAAAAACTACTACAGAACATGCCTGTGACTATAGACTTGTAGTTCAGGCCACCGAAGATTAGAGATGGGACACGGGCACTCCCTTGACTTGCATCCTCTGGTCTGCTTTAACACAAACCAGGAGGAAAAGAAAGCTCGGCATCAGAAGCAATGGGTGGCAGGCCTATTAATGGCTGATCTGTACAGTGATCTGCCCTCAAGGAGACCCAACAGGCCAGTCCACTGCAGTGGCTTTCAATGTGGTAAGCCTGGGCTTCAGCAGAAGTCAGCTTGTGAAGAGCCCTGGCAGCTCTGCCAAGAGTTGGATCACTGGAAATGGACCTGCCCTGGAGTCGAAGGATACCCAGGTCAGAGCCACAGATCTTATTGGCTCTAAGCTGAAAAGCCCTTCACTCAGCCCAACTTCCAAAGTGACCACTGCAGCTGAGGGGATGGTCAAGTAGGGTCAGCAACATTGCAGGCAGAACTGTAAATTTCTTGTTAGAGATGCCACCTGCCTTGACCTGGCCAGCTCTCCTCCCAGGCCAGCCAAGTAATGAAAGTCAACAGAGTGCCTTCCCCTAGGAGGTTCACACCTCCCTTAGGATATACCCCATGTGAAGAGATAGATAGGTCTGGGCCTCTGAATTTAAAGGCCTAAAGCCCACCAGATTATTATCAAGCCCCTTCTATCAGGTTCTATTTGCCTCTCAATCAGAAAAATTACTTGTAGCTTAGACAGCACCTTTCTTAGCTCCTCTAATAATGACTCTGTCCTTTGTTCTAGGCCCTGTCTAGTGCACTTGGGCCTCATTCCTTTGTAATCATAACCTCTACTCTACCACCAATGGCTCTACTCCCAACCTGTGTGTACTGATGGTCCTCCTCCCCACTTAATGCTGTATAATTGTTCAAACCTGGTAAATGCCACTCTTAGGATCATTGGGTACTATCCTCACTCTGTCTTTTATGACCTTGTCTAAATATGATCAGAGTCGGCAAACTTGGAAGGCTTCCATAGCCTTGGCAACTCATGACGACAGCCTAGGATGGTTACTGGCGCCATAAACTAGAGTGTCAATTTGTTGGGTCAACAACAGGAGCCACTGTGCACTTGCTCCTCATGTGGGATCTCTGTCCTTAATGTGCTGTACATTTTGATTTAATGTTATAACTAGTACTCAAACAGTATGTTTCACTTTGTGTTCCTATGTGGGTGCAGACTGTTGAAATCTTTATACTAAATTGATCTTCTGTATATAAAGAGAATTGAAAATGAATCTTGATGCAAATGGAAGGGGAGAGGGAGCGGGAGAGGGGAGGGTTGCGGGTGGGAGGGAAGTTATGGGAGGGGGAAGCCATTGTAATCCATAAGCTGTACACTGGAAATTTATATTCATTAAATAAAAGTTAAAAAAAAAACCTGCACACAAATGATGAAAGAATTATTCGTAACAGTCAATAAATGGAAATAATTCAAATGACCTTAACTGACAAATGGACACATAAGATGTGATGAATTCATACAATGGAATATTATTTGAAAATAAAAACAGAAGTACTAACACATGCTACCACATCGATGGACCTTGAAAATGTCCTGCTTGGTGAAAGAAGTCAATCATAAAAAACCATATATTGTATTATTCCATTTGTATGAAATGTCCAAAGTAGGCAAATCCAGAGACAAAAATTAGATTAGTGATGCCTAAGGCAATAGGATTAAGCAAAGGAGTTGAGACAAATACAGAAATGACTGTTAATGGCCTTGAAATTTGTCTCTGAAGTGATAAACATATACTAAAATTGGTTTTGATGTACAACCCTTTGAACATACTAAAACCACAGAACTGTATACTTTCAATGGGTAAAATGTATGGAATATGAATTATATCTCAATAAAGCAGTTAAAAATGATAACGAGGTGACAGTTGAGACAATAATAGCTTAGAATTTTTCAGAATTCATTAAAGAAAGACATCCACAAATAGAAAAGTTACAATATACAACAAATAGAGGACATTTTAAATGAAATCTACACTAGATACACTATAGTGAAACTGGACAGAGCCAAAGACAAAGAAATCCCTAGCAATCAATTCATAAGGCACTGCGGGTATATCAAAAGCATCACAGCATCTTAACGGTCAGAGAATAGAACTTCAGAACAAAGGACCACTCAGAAAATGCCACTCCTGTCCCGAAATCTCTAGGAAAAAAGAAAAAAAACATTAGCCAGAAACAGAAAGCAAAATAATATTGCTCTGCCTTTGCTTCACATTTGGTTCATCAGGACAGGAACACAGCTTGCCTGATGGAAAATGTAAAATCCTTCAACCTTGAAAACTAAATGTTAAAAGTCATTTGACATAGCAGTTTTAGTTTGAACCTCTAAAAACTTCCCTGCACCAAGGGGAAGAATTAAGGACTTTTCTCTGACTCCTGGAGATACTGATGTAGAGTTACCTGTTATTCAGTAGTCAACAGCACAAATCAGAAACAGCTGTGCCATGGAGGGTTCCACTTAGATAAACAAAACTCACACTGTCTACAAGAGAGCTATTAAGTCATAATGCATTTCCAAAAAAATTCTGAGGTTTCATTTTTCCTTCCAACTTCTAATTTAATTAATTTCTTCAAGTATATGCTTATTTACTATGGTAAGGATTTGCTTAGGCATTTAAAGTAACTTCTAAATACTTAACAACTATTTGAGGGACAGTATTTTAATAAAGAATTAAAATGAAAGCTTTCCATATTAAGTTCTCCTTTCTTTTTAAAGGAGAACGTAAGTCCTCTGTAATAAGGAAATAAAAGAAATTCTAATAGCTGATTAAGTGCCTACATCTGTCAATATTCTATTTATCAAGAGTAAATGCAAGCTTTAAATAGAAGGAAGTAGAAGTCCTGAAATATCCACAAGATTTTATCATCCACAGCAATATAGTAGTAAAAGGAATTACTTTCAAAACCAAAATAAAAACCCTTTTAGATGTCAGATATTGTACAAGTCCAAAATTGCCATCCCCTAAGAGGTATCTTTTTAATGTCAACAGTAAGAGAGTTCTATTTGTCAGCAGAGAAATCTGTAAGTGGATCACTTTGACCTGTCTCAAGCTATACATATTTCTCATTTTGTAATGTAAAAATGTAGAATTTTACCATCCTTTGGCTGTCAGAAAGCTGATTGTGAGTGAAAATATGACAATATTCATGGCCAAGCAAGTATCCTGTCCATCAAATGCCTAATCCTAAGTGGCTCTGCTGTCAGATCCATAAAAGCTAAAAGATATTTAGGCGCAGCTCTCATAAAGAGCTAGTTTTAAGATGAGGGTTGTCCCTTAAGACTTTATACTTGGGTCTCAAATAAAGGGAGTTAGTTTGTTTCACAAAATTAAAAACATTTCATCCATATTCATTCCTTCGATCAGTAGTATTGAGAATCTTCTGATGGCCATGAAGGCACCTATTATTCAGCTCAGCAGTAGGAAAAGGCAGCGGAGACTGAGAGCTCAGAGCTGACCCAGTTATGCTGCAGGAAAAGCTCCCCAGGTAACATGTAGCATGACAATGAACACGATATGTGCACTGAACAGTACACGCAGGGAAAGCAATCGGGAAAGAAAAAGGGCTTGCACAAAGGAGAGCAAAAGAAATTCAGGAAACAAATGTGGTGCTAGAAACTTTCTGCTTAATGATTTATCTCACCTTCTGCCACTAAATTTTTAACCCATACACTCAACCATCTATCACTGTTGCTAAGATTGCATTATCAAGGTTTTTTTTTTTCCTCCACCATGTTCTGTTCAGGAACTTCTTACCTGTACCTGAGTGCTTCCCAGACACTTCCCCTCTGGGAGGGAGAGGAGCAGGAGAGGGTGACTATGGTGGCAAGAATCACTATATTTTTAAAGTTGTACTTATGAAATGCATGAAGTTTGTATTCCTGAAATAAAAGGTTTCTTTGGGGAAAAAAATAAATTGAAGCAATGAGTTACAGCAAAAAAAAGAAAACAATTTCAAAGAAAAGCTGTATCTCAAAAATTATATAATTGTCACCCACTTTTACCTCAAAATATTTAAGATTAAAATTAAATCTAATCTCTCAGTTAAAATGCTTGCTGAAGAAGAATCCACCCACTGTAGTGAAGCTTTTCCAAAAATAGTTCTGTGTGGGGCAGGCCTGGTGGTAGAGTCACTTGGGACACCTGCATCCCATATTATAGTGCCAGTTTGAGTCCCCCCCAATCTGCTTCCAATCCAGCTTCCTGCTAATGCATTGTGGGGTACAGCAGGTGAGAACTCAAGTGTTTAGGCGTCTGCTACCCATGAGCGAGACCTGGATGGATCTATGCTCCTGGCTTCTGGCTTCAGCCTGAGCAGGCCCTGGCTATGCAGGCATTTGGGGAGTGTAAAACAGATAGAAGATAGGAAAATATCTGTCTGTCTGTCTGTCTCTCTCTCTCTCTCTCCCTGTGTGTGTGTTGTTCTGCCTTTCAAGTAGATGAAAATTAACATTTAAAAAATTGAAAAAAAAAAAGATACTCAGACGAGTGTGGGTGAGAGTAAGCAACTAAATCAGTTCTGAATCCTCAAGACTGGTTTAGAAGCTTCACACACTCCCTTCAAGGCTCTTCCAAGAGAAGGAAACAACTCTTTGCCATTAAGTCAGTATTTATTTGCATATATAGGGAATGGAGTCTGTTTAACACTAATGGTACTACCAGCCCCGGAAGCAAAATGATCACAACTTTGGAGAAGAACTTCGGTTAGGGTCAATCTCTTTTCAACTTTGGTCCGTAAGTCCCTTAAGTAAACACTATTTCGGATTGATCTGTTATTTTAGACTCCCAACTGGTTGATGCCTATCAAAAATATCCTGTCTGGGCAATGTATGTTATCATTATCCTATTTTCCAACCATATAACCTTGGGAAAATTACTTAATCTCTTTGTAATGTTTTCAACTTTCTGTTCTGAAAATGAGAGTAGTAATAATATCTATCTTGAAGAGATTATGTGAGAATTTAATAGGAGAACTTATGAAAAAAGCCCTTAACAACTTAATGATAATTATTAGTTACTATTGGTTGGAATGGCTTGGAAGCATTTTAGGATTTTGGAGCATCTTAGATCCTATGCCATGAAAAACTGTTATTCTTGCTCTGCTTTACATAAATGATTCAACCAATCTTTATCATATTCTAATAATCTGTCTTTTCCATTTTAATTACTTTAATTGAGCTCTTCTCCTCTTCCTGGGTAGAAGCTTAATAAATACCATTGTGATCTTCAATATTTTATTCAATATTAAGAAAGGCACAACTGTTTATACTATATTAAATATATTTCCTTTCTCAAAATATTTATGATTTGGGCATTTGGGAAGTTTTCTTATATTTCTATTATTATCTGCTTCCTCCAAGTTTCATTTTCTGTTTGTTATAACCACATTTCGTATTTGATACTTTCCTCAAATTTCTTTTGACAGTCTCTATTTAAAAATCCCATCCTAAAAAAAGGTCATTGGGAACTCTGAGAGTTGGAATGGTCTAGCCAATTTCTGGGCTTAAATGTAGAATAACAGACAATGTAAAGACAGTGTAACTGCATTTACCTTGGGATGAAGTACTCTAAATGTCAGTATCTAGTTCTTTTTTCTTAACTATATCTGACAACCACAGAGCCTCCTTCAATCCTTTGCTTGGTGGGAAATATGTCTGCAGTGTCCTGGGAGATTATCTAAGGAAAAGGCTGTGTGTATGGGGTGATGGGAAGAGTCTCACCTGTCAACTTTCATGTCACCCTGCTGTTTTCAATGCAGTACCTCCTCTCTGCCCTTGACTGTGTCTTGAACTTCAAGGCCTATTTTCTCAGATTCAATCTGTCAAGAAAGTAGATCTCAAAGTTTCTATTAAGGTCTGGAGGGCCTGGGAAAAGGAACTGTAGGTATAGTAACCAACCCTACCCAAATGCTCGTTACTTTTGTGGATCCTTCCCTCAGTGTCCCAGTGTCCATGTGCATGGCTTCTAACAGCACTCACCCACAGCCTTCTTCAGAGTCCTACTTTCGAGTCACAAGAGCCACTTTGACAGTATGCCACGATAGTAGGTGGAACTTTACATGTCCACCAGCTCCCCCAACTGGAGCTAATTACTGGTACAACAGTGTGCCTCTAGAGTGCAATTTTTATTCCAGAGTTCCCCTACAAGATGAAATGTGGGATAAGACTAAGCCTAATATTGTACCCTTGCTTGGATTCCTACCCTTCACTGCTTCCTGCTTTCCTCACTCTCATAATGGCTTCTCCTGACAGCACTTCCTTAATAAACACCTCAATACGAATCCAAATCTCAGGATCAGTTTTTCGAAAATCTTGTCTAAAATCACTATGTGGTTGCTTGGATTAGGGAAAGGATCTAGAGTCTAACCACTCTTTATCAAACTTGCAACTAGTTCTGTTTTCACACCTGACTCATACCCCCACTATAGGTATTTGGAACTTCCAATTCTCGAACCTCTCCAGTGCTCAGAAAGCCATGAATCAAAGCCTTTTGCAAGTCTGGGACAAATGTAGAGCATCTTCCTGTGTGTTGTCATTTTATTGTATTTTAATTGAAACTTGACAAACATTTTGATTTTGTTAGAATTAAGTTCAATCTGTCATTTCAAATGTCTTGGAATATGATTACCATCCTCTTGAAAGTGTGTGCTTTAATAGAAAAATATGCAGAGGGCCTACCTGACTTAAATATATAGAAGATAAAACATTCTGTAGTTAGACAAACATGAGTTCAACTACTTTACCAGCTGTGCAATGACAGGCAATTACAGAGTTTCCCTAAGTCACAATTTTCCCACCTATAAAATGGAGATAATATACTTATCATAGTGCCTGTCATGTAGTAAATCCTGATGTTTTCTTTTTTCAAAAAGAATTATTTATTAGAAAAAATGTGGTATACACACAATAGAATAACACTCAATTGTAAAAAGAATAAGATCCTGTCTTTCACAGTAAAATGGATGGGACTGGAGGACACTGTGTTAAGTGAAATAATGAAGACACAGAAAGACAAATATCAAGTCTTTTGTATGTAGAAGTTAAAAAAAACTCAATATGAACACAGAATGGTGACTACTATAGGCTGGGAGAGATACAGGGATAGAGGGAGTTGGCATAAAAAACAGTGGAAGCTCGGTATGGTTCATTAATTACATGTCTACTGTACTTATATGAAATGTTAATTTTAAAAAGACAGATTAATACAGTTCTGACAGAGCTGGATTAGTTACTGAGAGTTGTTATAAAGCAAGGTTACCCAGGCTTCAAGCTTTGTTTGGTTTGCCCTTCTTCTTTTCACCATAAATTGAAGCGGCACAAGCTGACACCCATGCTCTTGGACTTCCCAGCTCCAGAGCCATGAATCACATAAACTTCCTTTAGAATTTAAAAAATACTAAAATACAGGATTTCAATTTCTATGTGTCTGTTAAAAATCAAATATAAGAAAATAAAAATTAAAAATGGAAGAGAGCGAGAGAGTGAGTGAGCCAGCTGTCTCCTATCTTCTGGTTCACTCCCCAAATGGCACAATAGCCAGGGCTGGGCCAGGCTGATGCTAGAAGCCTGGGGCTCAAGCTGGGTTTTCCATGTCTGTGGCAAGTACTCAAATACTTGTTCCATCACCTGCTGCCTCCCAGAGCTGCGCACATTTGCAGGGAGCTGGAATGGACAGCAGAGCCAGGACTCGGACCCAGGCACTTTGATATGAGATAGCAGTGCCTTAACCATTGTACCAAACACCCACTCCCTAGTTATTTTCTGCTGGTCATATTAAGTTTTTGGTACTACCACCACATGCTCTCACCTAGTTCCCATGTTTCAGAGATGTCTGGCTAGTGTTAAGGGTATAGTCTAAGCAAGTAGTTCTCAAATTCATTCCCCAGACCACCAGTAGCAGCATCACTGAGAACTTGTTAAAGTGAAAATTCTTATGCCCAACTCCAGACCAAATGAGTTGGAAACTTTGGGGGTGGAGCCCACATATGTTTTAACAAGCACTCTAGGGATTTTAATGCACACTCAAATGTGAGAAACACTAGCCTCAGAGAAAAATATAACAGACTACATGGAAAATAAAGCCAAGACCTAGACCCAGTTGGTATGGTATTGAAGAGCTTCAGCATAACTCATGAATATCCATGACATCATAATTATAGCTCTATTATTAGAATATTATAGTTAATATTAAGAGCATTATGCTATAAATGAATATAAATAGGAGCTGGGAGCTGAAGAGTGAAATGGAGATTGAAGTTTGTAAAACTGACAGTGAGTCTATACCATATTTTTCAAATCCAAATAGAAAAGTGCATTAATGCAAGAAAAAATAATTTCTTGGCCCAGAAGCTGAAGAAACACATGAAAGAATCATTAATTATATTAATCCTTTTCTGAAACAAGCTACCAAATGTACATTGCCTGGAACTTTTGCAGAGGAAAACTCATTTGAAGTTGTCACTTCAACAGAGTCACAACTATTGATATTCTTCTAAAATTCTGAATTAGTGCCAGGCAAGCAAATGATCTTAGGAACAAAGAGGAGACCTTAAGAGCAAGAAGCAACTCCTTGAATCCATCACTTAAAATATTAAGTGGAGGGGCTGACAGGTCAAGAAACAAATTCCAACATCACCTGCAAAGCAATTTGCAGCAGCTTAAAGCCAATCAGGTGATTTACTCCAAGGAGTACGTATCAGAGACAGAGAAAAGCCAATTCCTACATTAAGTCTGCAAAGAGCCTTTCCCTGGAGGTAGTGCAGAGGGTAGCACACAGGTTCCTGTTACACGGGTGATGCTCAGCCATTCAATTTACTTTGACACATAATCTGTCTGAGCAGCTCAGCTTAATCTCCTGCATGGCAGAGCAGAGGATATTTCCCTCCAGCCCTTTTTGGCCTCTGTGTGCAAATCTCAAAGCTTCTCCATTGCAATCAGGGATATAGCAGCTTTGACTACCACTGTAGGGAATATTCAACAGACTCGCTGAACATCAGAAAAACATACCTATGCAATCTAGTCAACTTAGAGTCTCATTTAATGATAGTAATACTCAAACTAATAATAAAATACTGGCTGACATACAGAATGCTTACTCTATGCCTAGGGGACTTGCTGATAAGCACATCACAAGAACATTCTCAGTGGCTCTTCACAGAACACCTGGGGGTAGGTGCTTCTTGGGTTGCCTTTTATAAATGAGGAAAGTAAGCCCCAGAGACAATAAAATAGCTTGCTTAAGGTCAACCAGCTAACACAGTAGAGCCAGGATTCAATCCTAAAGCTATCCAAATCTAAAAGTTCTGAGCCGCCATGTTTTATGCCTTCATTGAGACTCCAACCTATTTCAACAGATGTACTTTGTAATAAATGTGCAATTCTCTACCTCATAAGGAAAAAAGAAAGTATCTTTAAAAGTAAGATGAAATTACTGAGATGTACATGAAAACAATACTTCTGTTCTTGTTGGATGTCTTCAGCCTTGGATAGCTGTAAAGTCTGTCAAAAATGTAGCTCCCTCTAAACTCACTGTGTGAGTGGAGATTCACCTGGTCCCCACAGTGCTTGCTTTGAGATTGGTGATGCTTCGGTTGCCATGGACACCAGATTTCAAAACACCACTGAGCATAGGGAATCCATTCCATGCAAGGCAACAGAGCCAGCAGATGGGCACACGAACAGCTAACTGCACATTAATACTGTGACCAGTATTTGTTTTGCCACCTCTAATTTAGATGATGCTCTCACCAGTGAAGTCTGTAAGACTTTATATCTCATCTGGGAAGCAGCTTTTTTATGGCCCAGATAGCAATACCCACACTTCAATGTGTCAAAGTCATTCATTTGTCTGAGTTATTGAGTGGTTAAAGCTTCAGAAAGGGAAATCTGATCTTACACAAAACACTCCTTTGTTCAGCTTGCAGCAAAAAATTATGTGTCAAATGATTTCTTGAAAATACAGTTTGTCCAAAAGGCACCTCCAAAATAATGAGTCTGTTATCTTGATGAGTTTCTCTAGTAACTAAATCCACAGAGAAAATAATTAGGAATAGTTAAGTAGTTCTTAGACATATTTAATGTATTAGAATAAGTTTTTATGAAAGAAACAAAACATCTAAGGAATTGTACTTAATTAAAGACTTTAAATCAATGACAAATTTGTAAAATTGATTAAAGAAAAGCAACAATTCCTTGGACAAATCATGGACTGTTGGGTCAGTTTACCAAGAGATCATCTCCACTTAGGGATACGAAAGGATATCCCTGCCACTCAAAGGAACCCCACTGTGTATCATGCAACTGTCAATCACGTGGTAAACATCATTTGTAACAGCAAAATTGAAATTAGCAAGAAGTTGATAATAAATCAATACAATCTATCATTTTCACATTCAGAGGTCAACAGATAAAGTAAAATCCCATTAAAACAAGCTCTCTATAGAACACTGGGAGTTTTAGTTATTCGCAAAATAAAGAAGTCAGTACCTTTAAAATAATTTTGACTGTGCTTATTCCTCCAATTTACTTATCCAGTAACAAGGAAACTGAACCATGCTCTCTTCAGATAATTGCAATACTAAGTTTGGGTTTTAGTGGAATGTATATATTTTGATAGGCAGAGTTAGACAGTGAGAGAGAGAGAGACAGAGAGAAAGGTCTTCCTTTTCTGTTGGTTCACCCCGCAAGTGGCCGCTGCAGCTGGTGCACTGCACCGATCCAAAGCCAGGAGCCAGGTGCGTCCTCCTGGTCTCCCATGCGGGTGCATGACCCAAGCACTTGGGCCATCCTCCACTGCCCTCCCAGGCCACAGCAGAGAGCTGGCCTAGAAGAGGAGCAACCAGGACAGAATCCGGCGCCCCGACCGGGACTAGAACCCTGGGTGCTGGCGTCACAGGTGGAGGATTAGCCTAGTGAGCTGCCAGTGGAATGTATATTAAAAGATGATAAGGTAGGCCTCTCTTTTTACTCTTTCCATAGTTAATGCTTTCCCTCTGTCTGAAGTGCCGGCACCCCGGGTTCTAGTTCCGGTTGGGGCGCCGGATTCTGTCCCGGTTGCTTCTCTTCCAGTCCAGCTCTCTGCTGTGGCCCGGGAGTGCAGTGGAGGATGGCCCAAGTGCTTGGGCCCTGCACCCGCATGGGAGACCAGGAGGAAGCACCTGGCTCCTGGCTTCGGATCGGCGCGGTGTGCCAGCTGCAGCAGCCACTTGCGGGGTGAACCAACAGAAAAGGAAGACCTTTCTCTCTGTCTCTCTCTCTCTCTCTCACTGTCTAATTCTGCCTGTCCCCCCCCCCCAAAAAAAGATGATAGGGTATAAGGAAATTATACTTAATGCTAATTGCATTATTTTGAATGGGGACGTTAAATCATTATATCAAAAATATTTTAAAATCAAAAGAAAAATATCTGATCATCCAATTTAAATTAATATAGAGTTGGGGAAGAAGCACTACTTTATGTCATACAGATACAAATAACTGAATGATTCTGAAATAGGAGTGGCAACAAGATCGTATTTTCTAACTCATCGGGGAATATTGTAGTTAAGTGTCTCTTCTTGTAGGATAAGGAAGTAATTTTAAAATGCTGGAATATGATTTATTTGGGCTTTTAAGTAAATTCTAAAATGCTTCTATATAGACTGTAAAATTAGATTTATTAAGGAAAAAGAGTCTACGGCCATACTACCCTGAACATGCCTGATCTTGGAAGAGAAAAGAAATTCATGCATTCATTCATTCTTTCAATAGATGTTAAGAGAATCCTTAAATCTACAAGGAGAAATGCCAGGCAGTGAACCTTTCCTTCACTGTAACTAAACCAGAGAGCTGAAACTATGGCATCTGTAGATGAAGTCTTTCTCATAACAAGGACAAATGATGAAAATGATTAGGTTTGGGGAATCAAATTTATTAACAAGCAATCCCATAAAAGTTGGAGAAAATAGTCATTTAGATCTTTGTATGGGTCTATTCAGTGTATCATTAACAGTGGCATGACCAAGAGCTATAGATTCTTGGGTCTGATTGCACACCCACTGAGCCAAAATTTGATTTTGAACAAGGTACCTGTGGTTTATATACACATTAAAATGATGAGAACACCAACTGAAACCACAGATTTGGTAACCAGCCACAGGAGATGGAACCTCATCTCTGTCACTGACTAGTTGTATGATTTGGAACTGTTACTCAGTCTCCTCATTGGGAATGCTGGAGATAGTACTGGTGCCCATGTTATAAGGCTGTTGTTAGTACTAAGTGACACATACATGGAACTTAAGAAACATAAAACCAAGAAATAGAAAGTAGAATGGTGCCTATCAGCAGCTAGAACAGTGGAAAATGGTTAAAATGTACAAAGTTTTAGTTAGACAGGAGGAATAAGTTCTGGTGATCAACAGCACAAAAAGGTGACTATAGTTAATAATACTGTACTGTATATTTCAAAATTGCTAAAATAATAGATTTTAAATGTTCACAGCACAAAGAAATGAAAAGTACGTGAGGTGATGACTATGTTACTTAGCCTGATCTGCTCACTCCACAATATGTGCAAGTAACATCACACTGTACCCCATAAATATATAATTCTTATTTTTAATTCATTTATTAGAAAGGCAGAACAAGAGAGAGATCCTCTATCCACTGGTTCACTCCCCAAATGTCCACAACAGCTGAAGCTGGGACAGGTCAAATCTAGGAGCCAGGAACTCCATATAGGCCCTCCATATGGGTGGCAGGGACCCAAGTACTTGGGTCATCCTCTGCCATTTCCCAGGGACATTAGCATGAAGCTGGATCAGAAGCAGAGCAGCTGGGACTCGAGCTGGCACTCTTACATGGAATGCTGGTGTTGCAAGCAGCAGCACAACCTGCTACGCCACAACTCTGGTCCCTACTATCATTATTTGTCAATTTAAAATTAAAATAACACTTAGGTGTATTAAAAAAGTGGCATTAATATATGTAAATTGCTTACAACAGTGTGTAAAAATAAGCGATCAATCATTGTTAGTTCTTATTACATCTTTTTAGCATTCACAGTATTCTGGGTCATGAGTCACAAAGGATCTAAGCTGTAGCCCATGGAAATGTTCTGCTTCCTGGAAGGAAGGAATATAATAAGGCAATTAGGAACTTAAGTTGGTCTACAAAAATCCAGCTTCCCCAACCCTGCTGTCATTTCAAGTCAAACGTCAGGGTTTACATAGCCAGTGCACAAATATACTTGTTTTAAGAACAAGGACTGTTCAACTCAAAATATTGAAGGAAATACATGCATTTTGTTTGGTAACAGTGGAAAAGAACACTAAGGGGACTCATTTCTCAATTTATACTCTCAAAACCTCCATTTTCCTTTTCTACTCAACAGTTTGGTGAGGGCTCTTCAAAAACCTCATGGAAAATGCATATTATGAGAAACTATGAATAGATTTCCACATTTTAATTGTATTTTTAAAAGTTTATCCAACAAACATATCAGAGGACTTCTAAAAGTTTGTGGAAAATGGAATTCAGAGATACTAAGAATTTGCCATGAAGCCCCTATGTACTTGCAAAAGTAGGCAAATGTTCTTTATGATAGTGCTCATTGTAGAAAAAGAAAAAGAAACTTAACCTAAATGTCCATCAATAAGGATTTAATCACGGTATTGCCATTAAATGGCACCAGTATAAAAAATGGGACATCTCTCTACAGTAATGTGTAAAGATCCACAAGGTATATTAATCAATAAAGGAAGCTGTAGAATATATGTATGATTTGATCATTTGTGTCAGTGGATGAAAATAAAGGCATTTTATGGAATATACCATTTCTTGTAAAAGAAAATAAATGTTAACTACTATTAATTCAAAGATGATTTATTTTGCTTTATATCTTTCTGTATCCTATGATTGAATTTACCTTGTGAGTATGATAGTGATAGTTTTTAAGTTAATCAGGAAAAGTGAAAACAATTACTGCCATAACGTATGCTCCCAAAACGTTATTAAAATTTTTAATTAATACTTAATAGAAACACTGAAGTGTGTTAATGAAAAAAGGAGAGGGGAAGTCACAGACAGACCTTGCCAAGGAGTGCCAAAGGACAGGCAGTTTGGTAGCCACCCAACAGCCATTTCCTTTTCTTTCTTTCTTGTCTGTTCCAGGCTCCCCTGAAAAACTAGAACTGGCCAGGGACCACGTGCTTGGCAATGAGTCAGAAAGGAAATTCCTCTAGGATATAATGTTCTGCATGTTAAAGGAGATGCAGAGCAAAGAAGCCTCAGATCTTGCCTCTTTACTTCAATTGCACAGGAACATGCTGCTTGGAGTGGCAGCAGCCATGTTACATCAGTGAAGGATGACACAGCTCACACACTGAGACTAGCAGAGAAAATGGCCAGAAAAGGGTTGAGTTCTTATAGCTCCTGAGTTGCCAAACCAATACTGAAGTCCAGCTCTACACTCTTTAAGTGAAGTAATAAATGTTCACATGATTTCAATCACTTTTTATTGGACATTCTGTTATGAGCTAAAAGCATACCCACATTTACAGCTGCCAGCCACCTGCCTTAGCAAGCTGAGTACCCAATTAACAACTCTGCAATCATTTTAATTACAGCAGGAAGACAGATACCATATATTGAATATAATTACTTATGTGATGCTCAGATTTACCTTGGGTTTTCCGTTAGCAGGAGCAAAAAGGGCTACTACTGATTTCATTAAGCAGCTACTATATGCCAAACATGATGCTAGGTATTTTATCTAGGGTTAGTCATCATAGCAACTTTCAAACCAATCTCGTTTGTCTGGGAAAATAAAATCACATCTATATATGCAGTTAAACAATGAAGCATTTCCTTCCATGACAAATGTAGACCACAAACTTTGCCACCTACTGATATCACAGATTTATGCATATTACACTGAAGTTGTTGAAGATATGTTGAAATATTATCAGCCATTATAACTGCTTCAAAAATACCATAATCCTTAGGCCCATTACAAAATATTGTAATTTACCGTGCTAATAAAAATGCATGTATGATTGGTGATTGAATTGTAATCTGACTTCCTTTCTAATTCTATTTGTTTTATATTATGCATTCAAAAATCTTCTTCTAAGGGAAGATCCCATAGGTTTCACCAGAAAGACAAACGAGTCCTTGGTACAAAAGGGGGTTAGAGCCTCTATAACCAGTGCACTTTGCAATCATTCGTAATATTGTCAATCCACTCTCCAAACAGAAAATCAAGGCAATCTTTTTAAAAGGTAAATAAGATAAAGACATTCCCTTGGTTAAACAAGAACAAATGCCAGTTCCTAACTTTGACTGACCTGGCCATGTAGGATTTTACCTCTTTCCATGGTATTGAACTCCTCTGTCACCTACTCTCTTGCTCAAGCCATGCTGGCCTCCTTCCATTTCTTTGAAATCTCCAAGCTGTTGCCCAGCTCCAGGGCTCTGTCCTTGCTGTGCTCTTTGCCTGGAATGTCTGCTCTTGGGGCAGTCGCTTCATTTTTGTGCTCTAGGGATGAGCCAGGACATCACCTCTACTGAGAAGCCTTCCTACCAATCTATCCTAATTGCAGGCCTACTGTCTCCATGTGCCCCAAGCTAGTTTACTTCTGTCAGAGCGCACAGCACAACAGAATTATATTGCTTTTTTTTCGCTGCTGAGTCCCAGTATCTAGTAAGGTATCTGGCACAACGCAGAAGCCTGCTATTCACTGAATTAACAAATAAAGGGCAGAACAAGTCTTTTATTAAGGAAACTTTTATTAAGCCATTTACATAGGATTAAATTGAAGCTCAAAATGTTAAATTACTTATCCAAGATCACTCAGTGGCAAAATTATTTTAACTGGGGTCCTAGGCCTCCCCTTAATCCCATCACTATTGCCTGTAACATTTCTGCCCATCTGTGGAAAGCAGAAATGACCCAACAAAAGATTTTATGGGACTTCAGTGCCCCATTGCTCAAGGGTATCTGCCTAATAAATCCTCAGTGGTACTTGAGTATTACCAGGAGGACCAAGTTAAATGAAAATATACTACCTGGGTAGTGATTCTCTCTGTATGCCTGTCTTTCTCTACTTACACACACATCTGTTTTCATCTTTGAATCTTATAAACATAAATACAAGTTATAAAATGAAGAAAAGGATACATTTACAAAGGAACAAATTAGATAAGCCCAGGGGTAAATGCTGCTACATAAAAATATACATGGATAAGGCACCGTGTGCTAGCTTAAGTGGACCACGATTCTGGCCAAACACTTCTTAAAAGCCAGCACAAAGTGAGAAGTACAATCAGTTACATGGAATATTTCAAAGGTTAAAATATCCAATAAATTGCCAGAAGGAACATAACTATTTCTGGTTTCTAGGACCTGAGAGAAATCTGTATGGTGAGTCCTCAGAATGGAAGCTGGTAGAATATACTCATAGACACGCCTTGAAAAAAATTTTTGCACCAAAATAAACTTATTTTTTATCTCACCTCCTGTGAAATTTTTGAAGTACCCTTGTAGTAATCAGCATTCTAAACTACAGTCTTATAATAAATATAAATATATAATGGTATCATGCAGCATGCCTTAATAGATGTGGCTGGCATAATGCCAAAACCTGTATAGTACTGTGTTGCCTTGCTGTTCAAAGCATGGTCAATAGACCACCAACATCAGCATCACTTAAGACCTTGTTAGAAATGCCCCATCCCAAGCCTGATTCAGAATCAGTATTTTATTGACAGGATTTGCAGGTGATGCCCATGCACATTAAAATTTTAAGACATAGCAGTCTAATGGTTGAGGTTCATCTGGGGAAAATTTGTGAGAACTACATTCATTCATTCATTCATTCATTCAACAAACACTTACTGAGATTTCATTAAACATGACACCAAAAGCATAATCATAGAGAAAAATATTCACAAATGAGCCACCATTTAAACTGGGTGAGAAAGAAAGCCACATTTTGGACAGTATATTCAACAACAGCAAAAAAAAAAAAAGTTATCTAGATATGTGTCTTGATGCTGAGGAGAGAGCAATGAAACAAAAAAATTCCACCCTTATGGAGCTTACATTCTAATTGGTGGAAACATAAAGAAACCTAATAAAATAAATCATGGAGGGAGAATAAATCAGGGGATGTGGCTGCAATTTTACATAGGGCAGATAGGAAAGGCCTCACTGAGGAGGTAAAGACCTGTACAAGGTCAGGAATCTAGGTATAAAAATATCTGGAGGAAGTGTTCCAAGCAGAGAGAACAAAGAGTACGAGCACCCTGAGACAGGAGAATGCCTACAACAGCAAGGTCAGTGTGGCTGAAGAAGAGTAAGCCGGAAGTGGAATAGGGACGCAGGGGGCAAGATCATGTGGGGCCTTGTCGGCCATTTTAAGTATTGTGGTTTTAACTGTAAGAGAAGTCCCTAGGGAAAAAAAAAGTAATAAGGATCCATTGCAGGATGTTGAGCTGGGAAATGACACAATGAAAAGTGTTTTTAAGAAAATTAGTTTCTTAGAGGTAGATGGAATGGCTTGCGTGGGAGAATCCAGTTCAGAGTACACTGTACTAATTTCAAGATACGGTGATTCAGCCATTCACATATTTATTAGGCGGCAAGGATACGTCAAGTAGTGTGGGGAGGATCTAAAAGGGTGATAACTGAGAGAACTGTTAGAGGAAGGTGAATATAAATGACATCGGAGGGAAAGAAACCTGAAACATAGTGATAGATTATTTATGGAAAAATGACACAAGTTGGAAATCCCAGTTCACCAAGGTTTATGGATCATCTACTTAGTCATGTGCTGGCAAGGACTTTGGGATGGAGATTCATAGCACAGAAAGACAGATCTGGCTTGACAGGAGGGTGGAAGAGAGGTCTTAATAAACATGTCTGTGGATCAGTGTTACACACTGGCCCTAGAGCACCAGATTTCTGGCAGTCTCTCTATTCTGCTTCTACTGGTGTGACTTGGTGGATCTCACACTCTTTGCCATGCCATTCTGGTGAAAAGATCCCAAGGCAAGGAAACAGAAAGAAGCAAGCTTAAGGAAAACGACTGGGGGACAAAATTGAAAATTGCGGATCACCAGACTGCAAGGTCTGGGAAGCAGATGCAAATGCAATGCAAATGATATGTAAATAGCTTTGTGGCCTTCTAAAAGGTTTTATACAACTGGAAGGGCCCTTGGGAAACTGCTAGCAGATAACAGTGACTCAGAAGCAGAGTGAACTATTTCAAGACAACTTTGTCACACAGACCTTTGCCGCCCTGCTAGCACCATGCACATTCTTTAGTAATCGTTTTTCTCACTTGAAACAACCTCACCTGCTTTAAATAAAAAAAAAAAATCATGTCTGCCGCTGTAGAGGTTATCTGAGTTAATTACTTTTAAAACATTCTGTATATCTTTAATTTTTCTTCAAACGCCCTTCTCACCCAAATAAAGCCAAATTAAATGTGTCACTTCCTGTCTAGAACCGTATTCGGCTCCAGTGGATTATGAATGAAAGTGCCTCCCTTTCAGTTCTAGTTACTATGATCCTTTGGAGTTTTTTTTTTCCCTACTCCAAAGAAACTGGCACATTCTCTTCCAATAGCTACATGCTGCATTCAAAAGTGGATCCAGAAGAAGAAGAAAAAAAAAAACCCATACATAGATGTGAAATCCAATTCATTTCAAGAAGACACTGAAAAGCTATACATGGAGGAAAGCTGCCCCTGTCAGTGGTCTTGTCCATCCTAAGTACACATTTTAAAATGAAAAATGCACATTCAACCACCATGGGGTACAGTTGTGCCCGCGTTTCTGCATTTCCAAAAACAGAAATTCTATCCGATTTGCATTCAATAAGAGTCCCTGAAGGAGCTGCACAGTAAGCAAGGCAGTGAGCGCATCAGACCAGCTGGGCGGTTATCCTCTGTTGCAGACCCAAGGATTCAGAAGCAACTAACCTCCACGGAGGCCCCCACAAGTTCTGTTACTTTTCTAGTGCTCGGACATTTCCAGGTGCCTCAGCTTTTAACAGCACAGTCAAACGAAGGGAAATCCCTTCTGTTTTTGAGGTGTTTCCTTTCTAATGTCACTTGAAAGGGTCACACTGTCAGCCCTTGGGCAAAGAGGAGTCCGGGGTGAGGCCACGTTCGGCCTAAAACACAACAAAGAGCCAAGAGGAGGATCCCAACGAATGAGACTGGAAAAGAGAGGGGAAATGCACAAAAGCAGGAGGTAAACCTCAAGAGACAAGAAATGGCAGCGCCAGACAAAGAGTAACAAAGAGAGACGGAGAACACGCAGGGGCGGGAGTCAGGGAGTCCGGGAAGGGCGGCGGGGCCGGGCCGGTCGGGCCGGGCCGGGCAGGCGGCGAGCGCCCTCCCGCGGCCGGGGCTGCCTCTTACCTCCTGGGCGAGCTTCTGCTTGAGCACCAGCGCGGCACACAGGTAACCCGCGCGGCCCACGAACAGCTCGTCCGAGCCGCACTCCAGGAAGGAAACCGGCGCGCAGACGGCGCACAGAGCCCGGAACTTGCCCAGCGGCTGCACGTAGTCGGACCGACCCAGGGCGTGATATACGAGCGTGGCCACGGCGTACACGCCCGCGCCCCCGAGCAGGAAGGCAGCGCGAGTGTCGGCGTCCGGCTCACCCCACTCCTCGGCGCGGGCGCACGCGTCTATGAGGCGCTTGGCCGAGCGCAGGTAGCGCTCCCGGGCCGCGGCGAAGAGCGGACTCTGGGAGACGTGGTAGAGCATGTAGGCCACCCCGGCCACGCCGCTGTACAGCCCCCCCTGGCAGCCGCTGGCGGTGGCCGTGGCACCCCGGGCCTCAGCGCCGCCCCCAAGCGGAGGCAGCTCCTGGAGGATGCGCTCGATGGTGGCGGTGACCAAGGGCGCCACCGCCTCCTCGCACTGGCCCGCCAGCAGGCTGCCCTGGTAGTCATCGAAGCGGTTTGCAAAGCATCGCTTGGTGTCCATGCTGTCGCTCGTGCCCCTCAAAGCCGAGCTGGGGACCGCTTGAGGGTGCGCCCTGTGGCCCTGTGCACCACCTCCGGCTGTCTGAGGAACTCGGATGGCGGTGTATGCGGCGGGGATGGAGCGCGAAGGATGAGACGAGAGGTGACAAGAGGAGGCGGGCGCGAGGAAGAAGACTACGGAGTGGATGGCCAAGTGGGGCACCGGGCTGCGCGAGGCTCCCGAGTGGCCCGGGAGCGCGCTGGGGATGCGCGTCGTGCGCCCCCCTCCCAGAGGCCGCGCCCTCGCCGAACCCGCCCCCTCCTGCGCCGCCGCAGCTCGACCGCCTCTCCGAGGGGCCGAGGTGATCTCCGGCAGGACCCACGCGGGGCCCGCGCCACTCCTCCCGCTCCGCCCTCGGCTCCTCCCCTCCCAAAGGAAGACCGGGGACGTACGGGACACGGATCGGGAATGCTGAGACTGGGTATTCGCACACCTGGTGGAGGAGGTGACGACCTGGAGTCCGTTGTACACTCAAAGTGTGGTTCTCAGGTAGGCAGCATCAGCATCACCTGGGAGCATATTAAAAACGCAGTACCTCAGGTTTTGCCTATTGAATCAAAATCTGAATATTTAGCACGATCCCTTGCGGATCGCATGCACCTTAAAGTTTGAGAAGCCACTTAAGTAGGCTCGAGTAGCAGGAAAAAACTAGGTGTCCTCTGCTACGCTTGTGGTTCGCCTTTGGTCCCGTTAGAGTCCTCATTCAGAATGTTTCAATCCTAAAGGCTGCGGAGGGGTTGAGTACCTCATGTTCCATGCATTAAGATGGTGAAATGCCCCACGTGGAAACTTTTTCTTGCCTTTGGTTCTCATACTGTTTTTCTTGGAATATACAGGAGTAAAAACCACATCAGGGTAGGGCAAGAGAGTGAGGCATCCCCTGCCCCGTATGCATAGTAAGAGTCTAATAAATATCTTGAGGTGGCTCACTAGCTGATACAAGGATAACGCTGTGTGAGAATTCAATTCGATTTTTAAATCTCTCTAAAGCGTGTCCTTAGCTTCCTCCTTCTCTACATTTCTCATCATGGTTGTTCCCTTTTCATTTTCTTTCCGCAGGCATTATTGGGGGTCTCCTGTGTCTTGGAACCTGTAAGTACACGCGTATATAACATAGACGTGGTCCTACACCTCTTGGGGCTTATATTTCAGTGGTAAAGACAGACAATGAAGAGTTATGCAAATTACATGTGTTTCTTATGCTCAGCTTTTAAAAAATAATCCTTCCTTCCTCAAAATATTGACTCTTGAAGACCAAAGCTCTCCTGTCTGCCAGAGGTATTTGCATGTGAGAGAGATTGTGCCAAACGTAAGTTTCTGACACTTTGTGGGGAAGGCAACCACTCCACTTACTTGAAAGACTAGTTTTGTTTGAAATCATTTTTTCCTCAAAAGTATTCATTATCATGATAACTGGGAAACAAAGATTAAATAGCCTGCCCCTGTGTTCTTGTGTTAGGCTGTCTGGGAAAAGGACCTCAGTTTGCCAACATCATTGCCAGAACTGACACATCCATACAGTTCAAGGATAGTATGGCTGTCACCCTCAGATAGTGCTGCCAAGAGTTTTATTTTTAATAATACTCTCATAATATTAAAGCTAAGGCCACTTCGAGGCAGGGAGCTTGACTGTTAAAAAAGGAAGGGCATCAGAAAGCAACTGGAATGTTTAGTTTCTCCTGGAGGCTTCCTTCCCAATTCTTCAATTGTAATAGGCTTTATGAGTGATGTTCTAAAAATGATTTATCTATTTATTTACTTGACAGGAGAAAGAGGAGGGAGAGAGAGAGAGAGGAGAGAGATCCCCATCCACTGGTTCATTCTCCAAATGACTGTAACAGGCTGAAGCCAGGAGTCAGGAACTTCATCCGGGTCACTCACCTGGGTGACAGAAACCCAAGTACTTGAGCCTCATCAGCTGCCTCCTTCCTGCATTAGCAGGAAGCTGGGTCAGAGCAGAATAGCTGGGGCTCAACTGAACACTATGATATGGGAGGCAGGTGTCACAAGCAGCAGCTTAACTCACTGTGCCACAATGTCCACTTCATAGGAAAGATTTTTTTTTGTCCTTTCAGACAAAGAGACATAAAATGCATACCTTAACAGGCAAAAATGAAGCCTTATTCTGTTTCATTCCTTCACATATCGCCCTTGTAATGAATCTAGAGGCAACTCTGTTCATTTGGCTCTGATTATCTTTCCACACATTGCTACCTAGAGCTAAGATCAGCAGCAATGGCAGGAACCTACACTGACTGGCTTCAAACTAGAACTGTAAGCCTGTCTCAGAAAAAAAAAAAGAGCTCTGTTTTTCCCAGTTCTTTTTTCTTAATTTTTATTTATTTATTTTCATTTTTATTTGAAAGAGAGAGGAGGGGAGGGAGGGGGAGAGAGAGAGAGAGAGAGAGAGAGAGAGAGAGAGAGATCATCTACTTGTTCACTTCCCAAATGCTCGCAACAGCCAGGGGTGGGCCAGGCTAAAGCCAAGAGCCAGGAACTCCATCTGGAGGCAGAGGTCCAAACATTGGAGTCATCATCTGGCCTCCTATGGTGTATATTAACAGGAAACTGGATTACAAAAAGAATAGCCAGGATTCAAACCAGGCACTCCAATATGGGATGTGAGTGTCCCAAGTGACATTTTAACTACTGTGCTAAAGGCCCACCCCACGTTTTTCTCAGTTCAGTCACTTTTGCCACAAAATTCTATGTTAACAATGAATGAGGAAATCCTGTAGCATGTAATGATGAGTTTATCATTCATGCATCTGGGATCTTGGCTGTGATCATTCATGTGTCTAGAGGTAGTCTGACTCTTGCATGAAGAAACCAAAGAGATTGGGATCTGGCTCACGTGTCTCTCATCCTCCAACAAGCCAACACATGCTAATTGTATTGCAATGGCAGAGGAGCAAGAGAAAAGGTAGAAACACGCAAGGCTTCTTAGGGTCTGTTCTCAGAACTGGCGCTCTCTTTTCTGCCTTACTCTATTGGCAAATCATGTGAGGAAATATAAGATGTCTTTATAGGACTCCAAATTACATGACAAGGATGGAGATATGGGGAAGGGTGAAGTACTGGGGCCCTTAGCAATTTCTTTCGAACAGTGATGCCAGCAAGTGACAAGAGTCACAAGGTGGTTGTCAAACAGCATGATTTGGGAGGTGAGGTTAATAATAGCCAAAAGTACTCGGACTTGCAGGAGAAATTAGCCCTTTTATCTATGGAATTCTTTCTCAAATTGCTCACTGTTGTACAATCACCTGGCAAAACTCCAGCCCAGAATATCCTCTAGGGTGGAGCAAGCTCCTATATCACATGTGGCCACACCTTTAACCATCATTTACTTAATTTGCAAGAACTGCTGTTTATTTTAACATTATTACACCACTGAAATACACTCTCCATGAGTGTATGGCTTTCTATTACAATTATTTACTGATATGCACCTAGAGCCTAGAATAGTCCACATTTTACTACTATTACAGGTAGTAGGTACTCACTAAAAGTTTCTTAAAATTTATGAAATGATGAGTGAATAACCATAAAAGTGTTATTGTTTAAGCTATCCTGGAGTATAGAATCAAATTAAGACCTTTATTGAAACTTTATTCTGTTTTGTTTAAATCCCTACTGTATTTTTGAGTCCTTTTGCTCTTGTGAATGTGAGAATTTAAGGATTCTGCAGTTTCTGCTTCTTTACTTTGCTTCTCAACAAAATCAGGTGACTTCTGTACTTTACCTTGAATCCAGTGACTTTACACATTCTATTTTTACTAACCCTGTATGGCAGATATCTTTTCCAAATATGGCCATGACAGTCTCTCTTGTGCCACGTACTCCTTTACAATCAATGTGACCTTGACATTTCTCTCATTAGGAAGTAGGTATGTGTCACATCCTCTTAAATCTGGGTGGGCCTTGTGACTCACTTATAACCAATGGAACATGATGGAAATACTACTGCATGACATCAAATGCTAATATATACAAGGTGATGTACCTTTCTTCATACATGCTGGAACACTCACATTTGGAGCCCTGAGCTGCAAGGTAGGATTCTGGATGCTCTGAAGCTGTCATATTGTGAGGAAGTCTAGACAACATGAAAAGTCCGCTTGTATGTACTTGGGTCAGCAGCTGAGCTGGTGGTGCCAACTAATAGTCATGTGAGTAAAGCCACTTTGTATATCCAGCCTGGTCAATTCTTCAGATGACTGCAGCTCTATGCAAGATCCACTGTCCCAAATCCTTGCAGAATTTCTAACCCACAGAAATATAAGCAAAATAAAATAGTTGTTTCAAGCTTCTAAGTTTTAGGGTAATTTGTTACGCAGCAATGGTAACTGGAGTATTCTGCCAATTTCCCATCATCCAATGCTATAGAAGTCCCCTCTAATCAATAGTACCCACTCAACAAAGCAACAAGCATTTGGGAAGAGGAGTATTTCAGAGGAATGTGGTATGCAAGCAACCAGAAAGTTGTGTACCAAAATAATAATTCTAGTTGAATTTTTTAGAAGTAGCAGTGACCCAACTAGAAATATGCAGCCTGTACAAAATCTTGCCAAAGCCATTTATTTTATCCTTATCTGAAAGATTTGTCCTGATACTCACAAAATTGCTAGCAGCATTTGCTGACAGGCAGCTCCCAACACATGGCTTCTGTGATCTTGCTGAATTGCTCAGTTCCAAGTTCTTCCTCAGTATTTTCCTATTATGCAGATTATGTAAAACTGTGGATGGAAAATACTCTTAGTAGGTTCATCAAGGAAATCACATAAAAATTATGCAAAACTATCCAGGGAAAGAGTATTAACATAAAAGTTCTCCTTTTATGCAAATTCCTGTTATCTAAAGGTGAATATGAAAAAAAATCAGCTATTGCATAACTGTCAAATCTCATCATTTAAAGTTTAATGCATTTTATTGGAAAAATCCATCTTAAAATGCTTTCAAAACCTTTTCCAAAATTTTGCTAAAAGAGTACATCTTGGAAATGGTTGAATTAATGCAATAGTGCCACATCCAGTCCTTATGGGGTATCCTCATCCCCGATTTGTTATATTAACAACCTAATTGGAGACTTCTCCCTGCTTGTATACTTTCACCTCCTAGAACTCTTCTCAATACTGCAGCCACAATGGTGTAAGTCAGATACTGCCTTTTAATTTAATGTCAAAGTTTTACATGTCCCTCAGAGGAAAATCCAGGGTCCATAGGATGGGCTATAAGGCTTGCTGCCATGTGGATCTCATTACTTCTCTGACTTCTTTATATTCCTTGCTCCTTCAACTCCAGCTTTTCTAGCTGCCTTGATATTCCACAAACCTACTCCTACATAGACTTAACTTGAAGACTTGACTTAGCAGAGTCATCTTCTTAGAAAACTCTTCAAAAGGTATATTCATTCCATGCCCCTTCAACTCCTCTTCAGCAAAGTTTTCCACAACTTATTATTTAAATTACACTTCCTCTCCCAGCCATTAAGTATCTAATGACTATATATTTTCTTATTTGGCTCTCATCTGCTCCCCTATTACAGCATAATCCCCATGAGGATAGAAGTTTTGTCTGTGTTGTTCCCTGTTGTATCCCCAGCATCTTCATCAATGCCTGACACACAGTATGTCGTCAATTGACAATTTTTAATGTGTGTGAAACTCTTAATAACATCAAAATCTTCCCCCATCGATGGCTGGGCTTTGATGTCTGCTTGCTTGCTTGCTTGCTTGCTTGCTTTTTTAAAGATTTATAAGAGTTACAGAGAGAGAGGGAGAGAGGGACAGAGGGAGAGAGGGAGAGAGAGAATCTTCTATCCACTGGTTCACTCCCCAGATAGCCTAAGCTAGTAGCCAGAGGGTTCTTCTGGGTCTCCCACATGGGTGGCAGGGGCCCAAATTCTTGAGGCATCTTCTGCTGCTTTCCCAGGCCATTAGCAAGGAGTTGCATCAGAAGTGGAGCAGCTGAGACATGAACTGGCACCCGAATGGGATGCCAGTGTCACAGGCAGTGGCTTTACCCACTACATCACTGCACCAGCTCCTGTCTAGTTTCTTGATTGGATTCCTCTGCCACAGCAGGCATAAAAATATTGACATTGATTTTTAATTTTAAATTTAAACATTAAAATTAAAATTTTAAACATAGATTTTATTCCCTTTCTTGTCTCTTCTTCTCTATCTCTAATATTATTAATTGCGAGTGTTTGGCTAGCCATTATAGGTCAAACATAATCATAAATACACAATATCATGACAGAACTAGAAACTAGGTACAATAAGCCATCTTATGACTGCAGGGAGAAAGCACGCTTAGAATAAAATCACATAGAAGAAAGCAGAATCAGGTACTAACAGAATCATAGAGCCTGAAGTATAGCAAAATATGTGTCCTGAAAGACTGCTCAATTATGAGACCCAGTATATTTCTTCTTTTATTAAGTGAGCCTCTGTCACTTACAAAAGAAAGAGGTCTGGCCTAATTCAGGTTATTTTTTTTAATCATTAGAGGTAGTTTGCTGTTATTTGCTTAGAAAAGTTAGGTAGGGACCCGCACTGTGGTGTAGTGGGTAAAGCCACTGCCTGCAGTGCCAGTATCTCATATGGGCACTGGTTCGAGTCCCAGATGTTCCACTTCTTTTTTTTTTTTTTCACAGTCAGAGTGGACAGTGAGAGAGAGAGAGACAGAGAGAAAGGTCTTCCTTTGCCATGATCCGAAGCCAGGAGCCAGGTGCTTCTCCTGGTCTCCCATGCGGGTGCAGGGCCCAAGCACTTGGGCCATCCTCCACTGCACTCCTGGGCCATAGCAGAGAGCTGGCCTGGAAGAGGAGCAACCGGGACAGAATCCAGTGCCCCGAATGGAACTAGAACCCGGGGTGTCGGCGCCGCTAGGCGGAGGATTAGCCTGTTGAGCCACGGCGCCGGCCTCCACTTCTGATCTAGCTCTCTGCTATAGCCTGGGAAAGCAGTGAAGGACAGCCCAAGTCCTTGGGCTCTTGCACCCATGTGCAAGACCCAGAAGAAGCTATAGGTTTCTGGCTTGGGATTGGATCCTGGCTGTTTGGGGAGTGAACCAGCAGATGGAAGAGATTCTCTCTCTCTCTCTCTCTCTCTCTCTCTCTCTCTCTCTCTCTCTCTCTCTCTCTCCCCCTTTCAAATAAATAAATAAATCTTAAAAAAAAAAAACAAACAGAAAAGTTAGGTAAGCATAGAGTAAAGCAAAAAAAAAAAGTCTGGAAAGATTGTCAAAGTCCAGTTTGAGGGTATGATTGAAAGCAATCTATGAGCTCTTGCTCTTGAGTAATGAGTAAGTGCAGTGCAGATATTGAAGTTAGACCTGATGTCAAGTTCTTGCACCAAACCTAGCTGTGTGACCTTGGAAAAGTTATTTAACCTTCTTAAGGCTCAATTCTCTCATGTATAAATTCGTTGTGATAATGGAATCTTTCTCACAGAATGGCTAGGGTAATGCCAATGCAGGGTTTCTAGCTCTGAATAAACATTAGCGTTTGTTGCAAATCATTATTTTTCTGTATGTAGTTGCTTCAAGAAATCTATTGCCACTGCCTGCTTACCACCAAACCTCTTCCCAAGTTGATTCTCCTTAGAACAGAGACATGGAGGGCTTTTTTGTTTCTTTGTTTTGCTTATTCATTCTCAACAATTCCTAAATCAAATGTGTTCCATTCATAAGCGTAAAGATTGTTTTTAGTGTGACAAATCCAAGTTCTAGGGTGAAAAAAATTTTGCTGTGTTTTTCAGCTTTTATGTGATTGCTGGTAATAAAGATTCAACTTGACAAATTTTGTTGCTGATGCATGAGACAGAATAAAATTAATCTTTTTCAAGTCTATCTGGTTCTGAAGCATAAGGGTATGTACAAAAGTAAAAACGTGTGACAGGAAGCTAAGTGGGTGAGCACATCTGTAAAGAGAGGATAAGCAGGTAATACATGAGGGGGAGACACTTGGCTCCGTTGTTTTTGATCTTTTAAGTACTGTGGAGGCTTACCACAGTTTCTCCTTATTTTTATCAACTCTCATAACTTTAGAAAAATATTACAAAATGTCTTTAGATTTGTGATTTAGATACTTCTGGAAAGACTGTAAGAGACTTGGGTTATTATTGGCTAGAAATTGTTCAAGGAGAACTTAGTTTAAAAGGAGAAAAACTGAGTATATTCAACTTCCAATTAAATTTCTCTTTCAATTAAGATGTTCTAAAATCATTAATATTTTCTTCCTAGTTAATATGCAATTAAGTGACTTAAGCATATGTACTTGAAATTCACAACTAGTATTTCCTTATAGCAGAACCTTCAGGCCACCACTACTCAGTAAAATTGATTTTTATTAAGATAGTGAATTTTTGGTCTAGAATACTGCACATTTGCATTTTGCAATTTTGAGTTTTGTATGAGACATATGGAATTACAATTCAGACAGTGCTAGCAGATGCACAGGAAATATGGAGGTAAATGCATGTAAGTGATGAGTATTAAAGCATTCAAAAGATTAGGCCTTCTTAAATGGAATTTGAATACAAGTCAATGGAACAGAACATCATGACAGTCTAATAGGCTTCTGCTGCCAGATGAAAGTCGTGTTAACGTGGAGATATTTATCTTGTCTCAATATTTACTTTTAAATCTGAAGTCTATTATCTCTTCTAATGGCTTTATTTCGTTTACCAAATGATTAAATATAAATAAGATGAGATCATTTATTTAGTTTAAGCTAAGTGTGGCTTCCAATGCAGACTAAAGCATTCAGCCCAAATAAAGATATAAAGTATGAGGTTGGCTAATGAGTTAACAGCTTCTTCCTACTTAACCAGAGCAACCTGAAAGCCATTGCTTTCCCATGAGTAAAACAAATCATCCCATGAGTAAAACAAAATAAATCAAGAGCAAGAATACTTTTCTAGAACATATGTTTGCATATAATTTAAAAAGATTATTTATTTATTTGAAAGGCAGGGTTATAGAAAGAGGGAGAGAGGAGAAAGAAGAGTGATATCTTCCATCTGTTGATTTACTCCCCAACTGGCCTCAATGGCCAGGACTGGGCCAGGACGAAGCCAAGAGCCAAGAACTTCTTCCGGGTCTCCCACTTTGGTGGCAGGGGCCCAAGCACTTGGGCCATCTTTTGTTGCTTGTGTAGGTGCATTAGCAAGGTGCTGGATAGGAAGTGAAACAACCAGGACCCTAACCCATGCTCATATGGGTTGTTGGCATCATAATCAGCAGCTTAACCTGCTATGCCACAATGCCAGCCCCTGCATATAATTTTTTAAACCTTCCTTTTTTTGTAGAATACTTGGGAGAATAAAATGCATTGAGCCTTATATTTATATACACTTATATTTGTAAATTTTCACGGCATCATCTAATATTGTCTACTACCCAAAGCAGGCATTCCCCTGTATCTACTAGGATTCAATTTAGCTAATTTATTTTTGACTTATTAAAAATAACAATACCGATATATATATATATATATATGAACAATTGAACTTTATTTCTCTGTCTTGCTATAAAATCCCAAAGTACAGAAAGTGACATCAGCAAGGTAGCAGAACAGAAAGCCCCAGACCCTCCTTCCTCTTGTGGAAACACAGATTCACAATATATGGAGCAATCCCCTCATTGATAAATCCAGAAACTAGATGAGGAACCCCTATATCCTAGGCAAACACAAAAGCAGTCACATCAAAGCCTGTAGGAAAATGGGTGGCATCCCCCTGCTGCAGTATCTTCCCTATCCTACAACACCATGTGGTTGAGAGGGACCCCCAGTTCCCAACTGCTGGGTTCTCTCTGGGCTAAGAAAAGACTGGTCCAAGCCGGTGCCGCGGCTCACTAGGCTAATCCTCCGCCTTGCGGCGCCGGCACCCCAGGTTCTAGTCCCGGTCGGGGCACCAATCCTGTCCCGGTTGCCCCTCTTCCAGGCCAGCTCTCTGCTGTGGCCAGGGAGTGCAGTGGAGGATGGCCCAAGTGCTTGGGTCCTGCACCCCATGGGAGACCAGGAGAAGCACCTGGCTCCTGCCATTGGATCAGCGCGGTGCGCCAGCCACAGCGCACCTACCGCGTCGGCCATTGGAGGGTGAACCAACGGCAAAAGGAAGACCTTTCTCTCTGTCTCTCTCTCACTGTCCACTCTGCCTGTCAAAAAAAAATTTAAAAAAAAGAAAAGAAAAGACTGGTCCATTCATCCAAATTTTTAACTTTCTGGGGAGCTGCCTGAAGAAATAGCTTCTGTCTGGCATGTCTGGGAGGACTGACAGGAGTAGGTACACTGTAGATACCTGGGAGTACCTTTCTCTCTCTCTCTCTCTCTCTCTCTCTCTCTGCCTTTCAAATAAAATAAATAGAAATTTTAAAGTTATGAGGCATTACAAATGAAAATGGGCCAAATAAAAGAAGAAGAAAAATAGCTCCTGAACTGACCCTAAACAAGTGAAGATATATTAATTCCTCAAAAATAAAAGAAAATAATTGTCATGAAGATATCCAAGGAGCTCGGGAAAATAATGCATTCACAAAATGAAAATTTCAACAGGGTGATTAAAATATTTTTAAAAGGACAAACCTGAAACTTTGGAGATGAACAATGCAATAACCAAAATGAAAAACTCAATAGAAGGGTTTAACAGCAGACTTGAGGAAGCAGAATAAAGAGTCAATGAACATGAAAGTGGGCCATATGAAATTATCCAGTAAGAGGGACAAAAATTAAAAATGAATGAAAAAGAGGGAACAAGACCCAAGGGACTTGTGGTACACCATTAAGTAGACCAATATATGCATTATGGAAGTCATAGGAGAAGAGATAGAGAAAGTAGAAGAGAATTTATTTAAAGAAATGCTGACTAAACACTTCCTAAATCTGGATAAGGAAACAGATATCCAGATTCTTGACGCCTAATGGATTCCAAATAAGAGAAATTCAGACTAATCCATACCAAAAAACATTATAATCAAATTGTGAAAAGTCAGAGAATTTTGAAAGCAAGAAAACTGACATGTAACATAGAAGAGGACCTCAGTAAGACTATCACTGGATTTATTAGTAGAAATGTTACAGGCCATAGGGAATGGGAAGATATAAATAAAAAATACTGAAAGAAAAAAACCTGGTAACCCAAATACTATATTTGGCAAACTGTTCTTCAAAGGTGAGAGAGAAAGATTTTTTCAAATAAGCTGAGGGAGTGCATCACCATTAGACATGTCTTAACAGCAAATGTTAAATGGAATCATTAAAGTTGAAATGAAAAATGCTGAACAGAATATGAAAATATAAAGCTCCCTGGTAAAAGTAAATATATACATAAATATATGATAATATAATACTGTAATAGTGATGCACAAATTACTTTTAATTTTTGTATGGAAGTTAAAAGACAAATGCATATATATTAATGAACACGTAAAATGATGCAATTTGTAATATGTATAGCATAAAGTTTGTGGTGGAGAGATTAGTAAAAATGTAGGGTTTTAGTATTTGATTAAAGTTGCGATAATTGTAAGGTGTTTTCTGTAAGATGCACACTATCCACAAAGAAAACATTTATGAGCAGGTCATCAGAAAGTTCATGGAAAATGAACGTTCTAGATATAGAATCCTTATTTTTAAAAAATATTTATTTATTTATTTGAAAAGCAGAGTTACAGAGAGGCAGAGGCAGAGAGAGAGAGAGAGAGAGGTCTTCCATCTGCTGGTTCACTCCCCAGATGACTGCAATGGCCAGAGATGAACTGATCTGAAGCCAGGATCCAGGAGCTTCTTCCGGGTCTTCCACGCAAGTGCAGGGGCTCAAGGACTTGAGCCATCCTCCAGTGCCCTCCCAGGCCACAGCAGAGAGCTGGATCAGAAGCGGAGCAGCCAGGACTCAAAACAGCTCCCATATGGGATGGCGACACTGCAGGTGGCAGCTTCACCCGCTACGCCACAGCATCAGTCCCATTAACATTGTCTTTTAAATCCATTTGTTTCATTAACTTTATTTTTTATTTTTTATTTTTTTTGACAGGCAGAGTGGACAGTGAGAGAGAGAGAGAGACAGAGAGAAAGGTCTTCCTTTGCCGTTGGTTCACCCTCCAATGGCCGCCGCGGCTGGCGCGCTACGGCCGGCGCACCGCGCTGATCCGATGGCAGGAGCCAGGTGCCTATCCTGGTCTCCCATGGGGTGCAGGACCCAAGCACTTGGGCCATCCTCCACTGCACTCCCTGGCCACAGCAGAGAGCTTGCCTGGAAGAGGGGCAGCCGGGACAGAACCGACACCCCGACCGGGACTAGAACCCGGGGTGCCGGCACCGCAAGGCGGGGGATTAGCCTAGTGAGCCACGGCACCGGCCGTTTCATTAACTTTTTGAAGGGCCTGCATATATAAGATATAGAAAAGAAAATGGAAAGGGAATCAAAGTGTATCACTGCAAAAACATCAACAAAACACAGAGGAAGACAGCAAGAGGGGAAAAGAGTGACAAAAGAGCTACAGAATAGAAAATAAATGGCAAAATACATAAAATGGCAATAAATCATTCTATATAAGCAATTGTTTTCAATGCAGATGGATTAAATTCCTTGATCAAATGAATGGTTGAATGCATAAATCATCTAATTTCCAATTAAAGTTGTATGCTGTTCATAAGATACCCACTTTATGAAAACATACATAAGCTCAAAGTCAAAGGATAGAAAAAGGCAATCCTTAAAAATGAGAATGAAAAGAGAACAGAAATGGTTACACTTATATCAATGACTTACAGCAAAAAACTATCATAAGATATAAAGGACAGTATACACATTAAGAGTGCCAGTTGGGGCCGGCGCTGTGGCACAGTGGGTTAACGCCCTGGCCTGAAGCGCCAGCATCCCATATGGGCGCCAGTTCTAGTCCTGGCTGCTCCTCTTCTGATCCAGCTCTCTGCTATGGCCTGGGAAAGCAGTAGAAGATGGCCCACGTGCTTGGGCCCCTGCACCCATGTGGGAGACTTGGAAGAAGCTCCTGGCTCCTGGCTTCGGATTGGTGTAGCTCCAGCTGTAGTGGCCATCTGAGAAGTGAACCAGCAGATGGAAGACCTCTCTCTCTTTCTCTACCTCTCTCTGTAACTCTTTCAAATAAACTTTAAAAAATCTTAAAAAAAAGTGTATAAAAAAAAGAGTGTTAGTTAACCAAGAAGATAAAACATTGATAAATATGCAATTAACAGCAGCACATTGAAATACATGAAGTAAGCATTGACAAAAATGGAGAGAAATGACAGAAACACAATAACTAGAAGATTTCAATACCTTAGTTTGAATAATGGGTAGAACATTCAGACAGAAGGTTAGTAGAAACAGAGGACTTGAACAATAGCATAGACCAAAGGGGACTCAATCCAACAACAGCAGCAGGACATGCATTCTTCTTGAGCCCACATGGAGCCTTCACTAGTGTAGGTCATGTGTTAGGTCACAGAACAAGTTTTAATGAATGTACGAATATTGAAATCATACCAGGGCTGGCGCTGCAGCGTAGCGGGTAAAGCTGCCACCTGTAATGCTGGCATTCCATATGTGTGCTGGTTTGAGTCCCAGCTGCTCCACTTCAGATCTAGCTCTCTGCTGTGGCCTGAGAAAGCAGCAGAAGATGGTCCAAGTCCTTGGGCCCCTGCACCCACGCGGGAGACCCTGAAGAAGCTCCTGGCCCCTGGCTTCAGATCAGCTCAGCTCTGGCTGTTGCAGTCATTTGGGGAGTGAACCAGGGGATGGAATATTCTCTCTCTCTCTCTCTCTCTCTCTCTCTCTCTCTCTCTCTCTGATTTGGTAGACAAAGAAACCACTGAGCTAAAGCCAGCCCCTCTATCTCTCTCTGTAACTCTGTCTTTCAAATAAATAAATCTTTAAAAAAAGGAAAATATTTTGAGACAAACGCAAATACAACATAGCAAAACTTGGAGGGTACAACAAAAGCAATAAGACGAAAATTTATAATGAAAAAAGCTCATAATATAGGCCGGCGCCGTGGCTTGATAGGCTAATCCTCTGCCTGTGGCGCCGGCACACTGGGTTCTAGTCCCGGGGCGCCGGATTCTGTCCAGGTTGCCCCTCTTCCAGGCAAGCTCTCTGCTCTGGCCCGGGAGTGCAATGGAGGATGGCCCAAGTCCTTGGGCCCTGCACCCCATGGGAGACCAGGAGAAGCACCTGGCTCCTGGCTTCAGATCAGCTCGATGCACCAGCCGCAGCGCGCCAGCCGAGGCGGCCATTGGAGGGTGAACCAACGGCAAAAGGAAGACCTTTCTCTCTGTCTCCCTCTCTCTCACTGTCCACTCTGCCTGTCAACAACAACAAAAAAGCTCATATTATAAATGAAGAAATATCAAATTATCTAACTACATCTCAGAGAATTACAAAAAGAACAAGCTAACCCCAAAGTTAGCTGAAAGAAGAAAATAATAAAGATTATAGCAGAAACAAATGAAATAGGAACATGGGCCGGCGCCGTGGCTCACTAGGCTAATCCTCTGCCTGCGGCGCCGGCACACCGGGTTCTAGTCCTAGTTGGGGTGCCAGTTTTGTCCTGGTTGCTCCTCTTCCAGTCCAGCTCTCTGCTGTGGCCCGGGAAGGCAGTGGAGGATGGCCCAAGTGCTTGGGCCCTGCACCGGCATGGGAGACCAGGAGGAAGCACCTGGCTCTTGGCTTCGGATTGGCGCAGCGCACCAGCCGTAGCAGCCATTTAGGGGGTGAACCAACGGAAGGAAGACCTTTCTCTTTGTCTCTCTCTCTCTCTCACTGTCTAACTCCACCTGTCAAAAAAAATGGAATAGGAACATGAAAATCAATGAAAAGATCATCAAAACTGACAAATCTTTAGTTACACTAAGTGAAAAGAAAAAAGATAATTTAAAAAATTATAAATCAAGGAGGCTACATTAGAACTGATGCCACAAAAATAAAAAGGATTAAAAGAGATCATTAAGAACAATTATAAATCAACAAATTAGAAAACCTAGAGGAAATCTGTAAATCTCTAGAAATATAACTTAATAAGACTGAATCATGAAGAAAAAGAAATTTAAATTGATCTATAATCAATAAGGAGATTGACTCTGTAATCAAAAACTTTCTACAAAGTAAAGCCCAGGACCAGATGGCTTCACAGGTTGAGTCCACCCAACATCTGAATAATTAACACCAATCCTTGAAATCTTTCAAAAAATTGAAAAAGAAGGAATATGTTCACTCTCATTTTATGAGGCTAAGAAGTAGCCTGATACTAAAGCCAGAAAAAGACACCACAAGAAAAGATGTATCTAAAGTATAAAAAACTATCAAAACAGAAAGTAGACTTTGCCAGGGCCTGTGGGGAGAGGGAAATGGAGAGAGTCTATTTAATAGTTACAGTCATGATAAATGAACATTTCTAGAGATCTACCATACCACATTGTGCTTACAGCTGATTACACTCTACTGTATAGTTTAAAACTTTTAGGAGGGTAGATCTCATGTTGCATATTATTTTACCATGGTAAAAAAGCCCAAAGCCCAGAATCAGGTCTAATATGATGAAATCACAATATCACCTGTACTCACCTGGGCTCCTGGTTTTCTTCTCCATATGGCTTCCATTTCCTGGATTAACCCCATGGCTAAAGTAGCTACTGTAGCTCTACCTACAAGTACTACGTCCTAGTCATGCAGAAAGGGAAACAACTGGGACAAGGCAAAGTTGTTTTTTTTCAAATTGAAATTAGTCCTTTGACGTTCCCTTCTTTGAAGTCCCACAGAATATTTCTGCCATCTTCTAATTGGCCTGAGCTCAGTCACATTGCCATATATCTCAGGGATGATGGGAAAGTAGTCTTTTAGCTGGGTGTCTTGACACACTACACAAAGCCAGGGTTCTATTACTAAGGAGTAAAAGGAGAAAGACTGATACTATGAACTCCATGTAGCCTATATGTTTACAGGACTCATATATTTATATGTGATATATACTATATACTGTCATATATTTGTGCCACAAGCTATAGCCCTATATTCTTTTTGCTACAGATTTTCCTAGAAATTGAGCACATTGTGACTCCAGAGATAGGCCATTCCACCAGAGGTTTTTTAAGGCTGTTGAGTTTGTGGATTCAAAAGGCTTCCATAGCTTAGGCAGATTATGTCAAGAGCCCTGGATGATCACTGAGGTCATACATAGGGGTGTTCATTGTTAAATTAACAACAGGAATCTCTGTGCACTAACCTCCCATGCAGGACCTCTGCCCTCAAAGAGTTGTATTAGGAGAGCTAACAATAAAACTTGTTTTCAGGGCCAGCTCTGTGGCACAGTGGGTTAATGCCCTGGCCTGAAGCGCCAGCATCCCATATGGGCGCTGGTTCTAGTCCCGGCTGCTCCGCTTCCCATCCAGCTCTCTGCTATGGCCTGGGAAAGCAGTAGAAGATGGCCCAAGTCCTTGGGCCCCTGTACCCGTGTGGGAGACCCGGAAGAAGCTCCTGGCTCCTGGCTTCGGATCGGCACAGCTCTGGCTGTTGCAGCCAATTGGGGAGTGAACCATCAAATGGAAGACCTCTCTCTCTCTCTATGCCTCTCCTCTCTCTGTGTAACTCTGACTCTCAAATAAAAATAAATCTTTTAAAAAAAAACTTGTTTTCAAAGATTTATTCCATTTTAGTGTATTAAGTGGAGGATATACTTATGTCTCATAAATTTTAGTTAGGCCAAAGTGTCTAACTCCATTGTTTGTTTTCTTAGATGCTTCTTTAATTAATGAAAAAAAGACTTACTTTCTGTTAATGTATTAAGTGAAGGATACTCTTATGTCTCATAAGTTTCAGTTATGTCTAAGTGCTTGCAAAAGATGTATTACTCTTGGGTGCTTCTTCAAAGTTAATTAAGTATCTTAAAAAAAAAGAAGTGAAATTAACTTTGAGATCCAATGACTTTGAACAGCCCTCGTCTCAATTGTTGAGAAACAGTTTCTTCTTTTTTTATTTTTCTTTTACTTTTTTTTAATACAAATTGATGAACTCTTTACTTACTACATACTTTATCTTCTGTGCATAAAGTTAATTGAAAATAAATGTTAGTATAAGATAAGGCTGGGAAAAGGAGAGGGAGGAAGAAGAGGGGTGGGAGAGTGGGCACGGTGGGAAGACCACTATGTTCCTAAAGTTGTATTTAAGAAATTCATGAAGTTTGTATGCATTAAATAAAAGGTTTGAAAAAAAACACATTGTCAACGTGGGCATTTGGCACTGCAGATAAATTGCTGCTTAGGATGCCAGCATCCCATATTGGAGGGCTTAGCTTGAGTCCCCTCTCCTGTGCTTCTGATGCAGCTTCCTGCTAGTGTGCACCCTGGAAGGCAGTGGCGATAGCTCAAGTAGCTGAATCCCTGCTCTCCATGTGGAACACCTGCATTGACTTCAGGACCCTGACTTCAACCTGGCCCAGCCCTAGCTCTTGTGGACATGTGGGGAGAGAATGAACAGATAGAAGGTCATTCTCTATCTCTTTGTCTCTCTGCCTTTCCAATATAGAAGTGAACATAAATAATTTTAAACACCTTGTCTATATTGAACATGTTCAACTTAACCAAGTTTTACCTCCTAGAAAAATTTTATCAGCAGGCCAATAAGAAAAGCCTGGTGCATGATAGATGTGGGTTTGGATTGTACAGTATGCCTGAAAAAGTGATGTTCTCATTTAAGATTCATAAAGGGATCTAAAGAAAATAAGTGATTTTTTTAGATTGAAGTTTACCAATTCACTCAATTATTCTTATGAACTGGCTTCCAGGTGCTTCTGGTCCTACTAGGAATTCTGGTTGTCAATAATTCTTTTAAGAGTCAACCCACCAAAGGAAACAACCCACTCTAGATGTAGACTCACCTATACACCTCTGTAGAGATTATTTTACTAGTTGTTTTAGTTGCACTCTAGTTGAATTCCTTCCTCTGCCTGAGAAATCCCACTTTCTAAATTTTAGTGGAAGGTAGGACCTGCCTCCTTTTGTAGAATTGAAAATGTCACATGCAGATTTTCCCCAACATCCCTTGCAGCTAGAATGTGCGCATACAACCACATTCTGCTACTCAGATGCACCTGTTGGTGCAATAAGACTTTGAATTGAAGCTAACCAACCCAAAAATCTGTCACGACTGAGTCCCCAGGGTGTCAGAGACAGCTGACAGTTTGCAATGTCTAATACTGTGGTAGTTGTGGCAGGAACTGTAGCTAGCATCCACAATATAGTCACGGGGACAGCTGGATCTTCTACTACCAACTCAAATTCCTTTTAATAAATTCCTTTTCTGTTCACATCAGCCAAAATTGTTTTCAGACTGACATAACCTCAAATTTCCACAAGTGCCCAGGGTTTCTCGTTTTTTCTGCTGTTTTGTAGTTCTAATATTTTTAATTTGGAATTAGTTTTTCTGAGTGGAAAAAAATAGAAACATGAAAGCAATGGAATAGTTTTGCTTCCCTCCCATCAACTGTTATGACCTAAACACTATTCCTATAATTTTCTGTATCTTCTCCAAAAATATTAAAAAAAGGAATTGCATCTTGTTTTTGCACATTTACTTAGTGGCCCTAAACTCTGTCTGTAATTACTAAAGCCATTCGTAAGGATTAAAGCATGAAACATTCTTTCCTATTCATATTTGGTTAATTGTTCCCAACTTGTCTTTGTGTTTTTAAAATCTTTGTTGCTCAGCAAATTCTCTCTGCAACTTTAATGGATTCTTCTGATGCCTCTGTATTAGCAGGGACCCAACTCACCTCAGGATTTTTCCAAAAGGGAACTTGTAGTGTCACAACAGAATCAACCTGGCAAAGCCTGAACCAAGTGCTAAAATAATGATATTAAGATTGTCTCTCTCCTCTTCCTCATCGTTTTTTTTTTTTTTTTCCCAACAGAAAGTCGTGTCTCTATTCCACGTGCCCTAATGCTAGGAAATATGTTCTCCAGTAACTTTCTAGTACTTTGACAATAAGGGTCAATCATGGCAGTGAATGAAGAACTAGAGAATGAAAATAGCAACAGGCACATTAAAACAACTGTGGGCTGTTGAAAGAGCTTGTGTGATGCAGCAAATCAGCCACGGGGAGGCTCATGGGAAAATGACTTTTCTTTGCCACATAATACAAGTGATGAAAAATACTTCAGGTCTTTGGAATTTCTCTAACAGCTTACTTTTTCTCCAGCCCACATACATGGCCAAACCTAATTTACATGGATATTGGTTGAAAGTGGAGATCAGTTTTATCTCTGATAGGACAATTTCTGAAATTCATTGTGCAAGTGACTGATGGGAAGAAAATTCCAAGGCATTGTAAGAAACTGAATTAAAGCAAATTGACTCAGGAAGCACCACTTGCCTTGTTCTGGGGGCGGTCACTTTTGGGTGATAACGAAAAGGGATATTGCAGAGCAATTGCCTAGCTCATTGATGGCTGTGAGAAATTCACATGTGTGTGTCCTAAAAGGGGCTGAGCTGAAGGGATATTAGGGAAATGGAATTCATGGAAAAGGAATCGGGTAGCACTATTTTAGATGGCAAAGGAAAGAGAGTTGATGAAACCTGTTATCTCCCCCTTTCATTTCTAATTATAGCTTTTTGAAAAATCTGAGTCAAATTACATTTGAGTAATTTTAGTAGGCATTAATCATAAAATGGTCCAAAAGTCAGATTCTGTAGTGGTGTAATTATTTTCACCATTCCTTACTTTAAAATCCTTTTGATCATGAATTCATTTGAAGAAGAATTCACTTGGTTATTTTTAAGTCATATGACTTTTAAATATATGTTCTGCCTGCACAGAAAAAAATAATCCTTTAATAATATGTGATTTAAGTTTTTTGAGTATCACATTTGACTAGTCTTAATTAATGTGTGTGTCTACAGAATCTGTGTATTCTATCTGATTTAAAAAAAACCAAAGAGCATTTTGAGTACTTTGTTAGGGAGTCTTTGAGGCCTTATGATGGGGAGATGGAAGAAAACATGATACAAATGCAATAAAAGAGTTCCCATTAACAAAGAGCCTTTAGTATAATAGGAAATATAGAGATATAAACAATATAAGTAATCAGTTGAAAAACATAAAATAAGGGTTATAGTATGATGGATTTTTAGAACTCTGTGTGTATTTATATATTTGTATAGAAATACAACTTAAAATGCCTTAAGTCATGATCCTTAGAAGAAAATCTTGGGAAGAGGATTTGAACACAATCAGTTTATTAAAGAGATGTTCCCAGAGAGGGATGGGATGAAAGAGAACAGAGAAAAAGGCAAGAAAGAGTGCCATTTTACAGAGTAGCTTCAACACAATCCTAGGAAGGACTTTGGAGTACAGGTTACACTTCGGAGTTGTCCCCACTTGAAGCAAAGAAGTGGTGCTTTCTTACTTTCGCAACCACAATCGTTGAAAAGAAGCTCCAGTAGTTTCAGGGAAGTCTTCCTCCTGAAAAAGAGCTCCAGGTATTGGCCTGGATGTTGAAAGCATACCAGAGTTGAGGCAGGGGCACATAGGACCCCCATAAAGGGATCTTTCTGCACTCTATAGCAAGTGTGGGATATTTTGTCTAATTGTAAAATGTTCACTCTTTACTATTGTAAGATATTATTATATGATGATGCTGTTTTCACTTAATCCTGCAAAGGGGTCATTCCTTTATATTGTCATGTCCTTCTGTAGGCATTTAAAGCATGTAATTCCTTAGAGTTGGTATTTAAAATGATGTGCTACCAAGTGCATGCACGAATGAATTTAAGCATAATGAATGTAGAAAAGTCCAATTCTCATAACATTTTCTTGGAAGACATACAGATGAAATAACAGCCTCTATAGATAAGAACTTTTAAGAATGTGTTTCATCATGTATATCAGCTGTAAAAAAGAACGAAATCCTGTCTTTAGCAACAAAATGGATGTAATTGGAGGCCATTATGCTTAGTGAAATAAGCCAGTCCCAAAAGACAAGTATCATATGCTTTCCCTGATTCATAGTAACTAATACACAGAGTATAAAAAATGTATGTATATGAGTAAAATAGAATTTATGAGATTAGGTTGTTTACAGCCCTTGTCTATACTCTTGAGGAACAGTGGTTTTTCTACTTACTACTTGTTGAATTCTTTATTCAGTGGAAGGTTAAGATTGTGATTGTAAAGTAAATTGAAAGTATGTCATTGTAAAAATTAAAAGAAAAATAAGAAAGGTGGGGCCAGCGCTGTGGCACAGTGGGTTAAGGCCCTGGCCTGAAGTGCCGGCATTCCATATGGGCGCCGGTTCTAGTCCTGGCTGCTCCTCTTCTGATCCAGCTCTCTGCTGTGGCCTGGGAAAGCAGTAGAAGATGGCCCAAGTCCTTGGGCCCCTGCACACGCATGGGAGACCCAGAGGAGGCTCCTGGCTCCTGGGCTTCAGGTCGGCGCAGCTCCAGCTGTTGTGGCCATCTGGGGAGTGAACCAGCAGATGGAAGACCTCTCTCTGTGTCTCTACCTCTCTCTGTAACTCTGTATTTCAAATAAATAAAATAAATCTTTTAAAAAAAGAAAAATAAGGAAGGAGGAGGGAGGGTGGAATGAGGCAGGGAGGATATGGTAGGAAGTATCATTATGTTCTTAAAACTGTATATATGAAATTAATGAGATTTGTTCCCTTTGTATATATAAAATTTAAAAGAAAAAAAAGAATGTGTTCAAAACTGTTCCTTTAAACAGAGGCTGGCACTGTGGTACAGCAGGTTAAGCCGCTACCTGCAATGCCATCATCCCATATGGGCACCAGTTAAAGTTTTGGCTGTTCCATTTCTGACTCAACTCCCTGCTAATGCACGTGGGAGTGCATTGGAAAATGGTCTAAGTGGTTGGGCCCCTGCCACACACATGGAAAACCTGCATGAAACTCCTGGCCTTGGCCTAGACCAGCCCCAGCCATGGTGGGCATGTGGGGAGTGAAACAGCAGATGAAAGATCTCTGTGTTTCTCCTTTCTCTCTGTGTGTGTCTCTCTCTTTCTAACTGCCTTTCAAAGAAACAAATCTTTAAAAAATTTCCTTCCTTTAAACAATAAATGCCTCATAAGGAATGCATCCCATAACACTATCATTTTCAAAACCAGATGTTTTCTAATGGTTTTCTATTCTGCCTGTGTAGAACTTAATGCCATGAATCTGGCAAATCTCCACAAGGGGACACAGTTCTTTGTTTCAAAACGTTAATTCATTCTATATGTATTTATGGAGGGCCTGGGAGCCCTAGAAGTTCAAGGACATCTGGTTCTCCTGGAGAATAGCACCACATGGGAGGGGCTACATCACCTACAGCAAATGAATTCTAATCAGTGAAAGTAGCACACTGAATGCACCTCGCATCTGGGGGTGCTTAGGTTGAGTATTTGGATGTTAAGCTTGCATATACTAGGCGAGGAAGGAAGAAAAAGGACATTCCAGCCAGAGAATCATCCTATTTAAAGGCAGAAATAATATAATAGCAAGCTAATATTTATTGAGGGCTTCTTCTTTGCCGAGCACTGTACAATGTGAATCAACATGGATATGTGAAAGACCTTGGGGTTCAGCTGCAATGTGTTCAGCTCGAGTCCTGGCTGCTTCCACTTCCAATTCGGTTCTCTGCTCTTGTACTTAGGAAACAGTGGAAGATGGCCCAAGCACTTGGGTTCCTGCACCCACATGGGGGACCTGGATGAAGCTCCTAGCTCTTTGCTTCAGCCTGACCCACCCCCGGCCATTGTGGCCATCTGGGGAGTGAACCAGCAGATGGAAGACCTCTCTCTGTGTGTGTCTCTCTCTCTATCTAACTATGTCTTTTGAATAAATAAAATAAACTTAAAAAGTAGGTTCTGACTTTGTAGGTTGGGAGTAGGGCCTAAGATTCTGTAGCTGAGTAAATTTCTGAGCGCTGCTGAAACTTCTGGTCTATGGAGCACACTTTGTGTAATAAGACTCTAGTCCACTGGTTCTCAGATTGGATGAAGTTTGAAACCACCTGGGATGATTAACAAATTACTTATACCTAGACTCTATCCACCTAAATTATAAGTTAATGTGTCTGATGTATATCTTGAGCATTGGAATTTCTATAAATTTCTCAGATATTTCTATTTTTTTAAGATTTATTTATTTGAAGGTCAATGTTAGAGACAAGGAGAGAGATCTTCCATCTGCTGGTTCACTCCCCAAATGGCCACAATGGCCACAACCAGACCAGTCCAAAGCCAGGAGTTGAGAGCTCCATTTGGGTCTTCCTCTTGGGTGACAAGGACCTAAACACTTGGGCTATTAGCAGGGAACTGGATTGGAAGTGGAACAGCCGGGATATGAACCGCTCCCACATGGAGCAGTTTGTTTGGTTGGTTTTTTTTTTTTTTTTAGAAAGCTTTTAGTTAATGAATATAATTTCATAGGTACAGCTTTTAGAATATAGCGGTTCTTCCCCCCCCCCATACCCACCCTCCCACCCCCACTCCCATCCCACCTCCCACTCCCTCTCCCATCCCATTCTTCATTAATATTCATTTTTAATTATCATTATATACAGAAGATCAACTCTATACTAAGTAAAGATTTCAACAGTTTACACCCACACAGACACACAAAGTGTAAAGTACTGTTTGAAGACAAGCTTTACCATTAATTATCATAGTACAACTCATTAAGGACAAAGGTCCTACATGGGGAGGAAGTGTACAGTGACTCCTGTTGTTGATTTAACAAGTGACACTCTTGTTTATGATGTCAGTGATCACCCAAGACTCTTATCATGAGCTGCCAAGGATATGGAAGCCTTTAGAGTCCACAAACTCTGATCTTATTTAGACAGGACCATAAGCAAAGTGGAAGTTCTCTCCTCCCTTCAGAGAAAGGTGCCTCCTTCTTTGATGGTCCATTTTTCCACTGGGATCTCACTCATGGAGATCTTTCATGTAAGCCATTTTTTGCCACAGTGTCTTGGTTTTCCATGCTTGAAATGCTCTCATGGGCTTTTTAGCCAGATCTGAAAGCCTTAAGGGCTGATTCTGAGGCCAGAGTGCTGTTTAGAGCATTTGTCATTCTATGAGTCTGCTATGTGGATTGCTTCCCATGTTGGATTATTCTCTCCTTTTTAATTCTATTGTTATTAGCAGACACTTGGTCTTATTTATGTGATCCCTTTGACACTTATTCCTATCTTTAATATTAGTTATGCACTTAAAATGATCACTTTAGTAAGATGGCATTATTACCTGCCAACTTAATGGGATTTGGGTCCAATGGCAAGTTTTTAGCTTTACCCTTAGGTGTAAGTCCGTGAGAACGTGTGCACAGGCAGCAGCTTTACTCACTATGCCACAACACCATCCTCCCTCCATCCCAGGTATTTCTAATAATCAACAAAGATGGAGAACCATCAAAACTAGTTATAAATGGACAAGTAAATGACTAAGGGTATCTCTGAGATGTCGGCAAAGCACCGTTGAGAGAAGGAATAATTTGCTGAAGAGAAGATATTGGAAACTAGAAGGACGATAACTTCTGATTGGAATAGAATACTTAATGAATTTGAACAAAAATCACCAAGACATGCAAATGATGTTTCATATTGCAGTAGTCAATAATTCAGACTTTCTATTAAATCAGCAATTAGGATTGAAAGTGTTTCCTTAATATTTACATACATTATGATATTAAATGTAATAAACTTTTTCTATTTATAAAATCAATATGTGGTTATTGCAGAAAATTTGAAAAGTATTACTCATAATCTCAACACGTAGAGAACTGTAACATTACATGTTTCCTTTCATAGTATCTTATGCATTTGCACAGGGTGTGTTAAGTTTTACAAAATTGTATTTTTTAAAGATTTGTTTATTTTATTTGAAAGTCATAGTTACACAGAGAGAGATAGAGAGGCAGAGAGAAAGACGTCTCCATCTGCTGGTTCGCTCCCCAACTGACTGCAAGGCCAGTGCAGTGCCAATCTGAAGCTAGGAGCCAGGAGCCTCCTCTGGGTCTCCCACACAGGTGCAGAGGCCCAAGGACTTGGGCCATCCTCCACTGCCTTCAGAGGCCACAGCAGAGTGCCAGATCAGAAGTGGAGCAGCCGGGACTTAAACCAGCTCCCATATGGGATGCCAGCATTGCAGGCGGTAGTCCCACCTACTACGCTACAGTGCCAGCCCCACAAAATCGTATTTTTAAAAAAAGTATCTTAAAATATAGTTTTAATGACTACTGTTCTCTATTATCATTTACAATTTAATTATTTTTAAGTCACTATGGGGCATGATATCCTTTTCCTCCTTTGGAAAAGTGGCTCATCATAGTATATGCCACAGCAGAACTTAAATAATTCAGTTCAATAATTTTTACTAGGCTACTATTCTCTTTCATTTCTAAAAACAAAGACTTATAGTGATGCCTCAATATGAAAATTGTATGACTCTATAAATGACAGTAGAACTGAGCTATAATATAAGGCTATTTTTATTAGTGGGTTGTGTTTTACTTTCCATTTGAACATAAAAGGCTTAGATGAAAAGCACTCCTAGCAATTTCTCATGTTGCTTGGTTATTCAAATGTCTAGTTGTTAATTTGGATGTTGGAATTTCTGCCAATGAAATATATAGAAATTTCTCAACACCTGACAGATACTTAAAATAGCTCAAGCCAAGCTATGGAAATAGCCTTTGGCAGAGAAAATGCAATCAGCTTTGTTCTAAGTGTCTAAAGGAGGAGTCCTTCTTACTGCTAGCAATAATTGAACAGTGACTCTCATTATTTAGTTTGATAGGATGCTAGAGATAGCTGTTTAGAATTTATCCATGCTAGCATTTGGTGGCTTTATCATTCATTAAAACTCCTAAACACTTCATGTATATAATCAGTGGTGAGACTTTGAAAATGGCGTTATTCTCTTAAAATTTTTAGTTGTATGATGTTAAGTGTATGATATACACTTAGGGGGGGTCAACCTCCCAACACACAAACTCTGGAGACAAAAAGAAAGAAAGAATCAAGCTGAAGGCATTATGATACCTGATTTCAAAGCATACATGGAGGCCAGTGTTGGCACATAGCAGATACAGCTACTGTCCGAAATGCTGACATCCCAAGTGTCCCTGTTGCTCCTCTGTTGCTCCACTTCAGATCCTGTTCTCTGCTAATACATCTGGAATGTCAGCGGGAGATGGTCCAATTGCTTGGGCCCTTGTCACTCACATGGGAGACCTAGATGAACCTCCTAACCCCAGACTTTGGCCTGGCCCATCCCTGGGCATTGCAGCCATTTAGGGAGTAAACCAGTGGATGGAATCAATCTCTTTTTCTCCACCCCCCCCCATAACTCTTTCAAATAAATAAAAATATTTTTTAAAAACCATACCACAAAACTTTAGTAATTAAAACAGCATGGCACTGGCATAAAAATCAGCATATAGACCAATGGAACAGAATAGAGAGCCCAGAAATTAATTCATGTATGTACAGTCCATTGATTTTGGATGAAGGTGCCAAGAATATACATTAAAGAAAGGATAGTCTTTTTTTTTTTGACAGGCAGAGTTAGACAGTGAGAGAGAGAGAGACAGAGAGAATGGTTTTCCTTTTTCCGTTGGTTCACCCCTCAAGTGCCCGCTAAGGCCAGAGCGTTGAGGCCAGCGTGCTGCGCCAATCCAAAGCCAGGAGCCAGATGCTTCATCCTGGTCTCCCATGTGGGTGCAGGGCCCAAGCACTTGGGCCATCCTCCACTGCCCTCCCGAGCTACAGCAGAGAGCTGGACTGGAAGAGGAGCAACCGGGACAGAATCTGGCACCCCGACCGGGACTAGAACCCAGGATGCCAGCACTGCAGGTGGAGGATTAGCCTAGTGAGCTGCGGCGCTGGCCGAAAAGATAATCTTTTCAATAAGTGCTGCTGGAAAACTACATTGAAGCTGTAACATAAACTATATATAAACAAACATTCTGTTTCTGAGATCTATCCCTATTGATACATATAACTCTAATTCATTCCCTTTCATTGTTGTATAGTATTTCATCTTATATACTATCCCACAGTATAACTGTCCATGCTTATTAGAACTATTTAGTCATATTTTTTTTACTAAAGTGGTGCTATAAACATCTGATCATATCTACGTATGAGAGTTTCTTTAGAAAGTATACCTAGGGTTGGAATTGTTGGGTCATAAAATAGGCATATCATTCATTTTTATTAGACATTGTCAATTTTTTAAAAAAAGTTTATATATTTGAAAGGCAGAATGGCAGAGAATTGTTGGGGGAGAGACAGAGAAGATCTTCCATCTACTAGTTCATTTCTCAAACACCCGCAATAGCCAGTGCTAGGCCAGGCCCAAGCCAAAAGCCAGGAATGCCATTAGGGTCTCCCAAATGGGTGGCAGGACCCCAAGTACTGGGGTCATCATCTGCTGCCTCCCAGGCAAGTTAGTGGGAAGCTGGAGCAGAACCTCAGAGTAGCCTGTATTCAAACAGAACTCCTATATGGGATACAAGCACCCTAAGTTATGGCTTTACCAGCTGTGCCACAATGCCCTTTCTGATTTTGCCAAATTGTAAACCAAAATTATTGAGACAATTTCCAATCCCTACCAACAATAACAAAGAGATTAAATTACTTTACACCCTCGCCACCTCATAATATTATCAAACTTTTTCTTTTTTATCAAACTGATGGAAAATGACATTTCATAATTGCTTAAATATTCATCAATCAAATTTTTCATCATTACTGTTTATTGTCAAAGATTTTTCTTAGTCTGTGAGTTAACTGCTCCTATTTTTTGCTCGTTTTTGACTCAATTTTCCCATCCACTGGTTCACTCCCCAAATGCCCACAATATCAGAGACTGAACCAGGCCAAAGCCAGGATTCAGGAATTCAATCCAGGTCTCCCACGTGGGTGGCAGGGACCCAACTACTTGAGCCATCACTTGCTGTCCCTCAGGGTGCACATTAGTAAGAAGTTGGAGTCAGAAGCAGAGCCAGAACTCAAATCTATGCACTCCAATATGGGATACAAGTGTTCTAAGTGGCATCCTAACCTCTATGCCAAATCCTATGCCCCAGAAGATGAGTTGTGATGAATCTATGTCACATGGTATTGTGGTGACATGACTAGCATATTTCCCTGGGTAACCTCTTTTGCTAATATGTGCAGAGAAGGATTATCTGATAAGCTGCTTGGAGCGCACAGTTCTAAATGGCTTTTGCTATACCAGCTGAAAGAAAGAAGATGGCTAGGAGAAGTGACATCTCAAATTCAGTATATAATTTTTCACTTAATCTCCTATTTTTCACACCATACTTCTGACCTTAATTGTACATGATATTCCCCAGTCCAAAATTTCCCTGTCTTATTCTCTCCCAAGATCAAACTTCAGTTGCTGCTTGAGTGTGAGTAGTACAGTCAAATGTTGCACGTAGTGAGGTAGGGCATCTGGACTTGAAATTCTTCATACACAGAATTTCGAACAATTCTTCTGCTTTTAGCCCTACCCTCACACCAAGGCTCATCGTTACCACTGGTAGCTAAACTTTTCAGGGTGTTTCTGGGTAAATCATATTGGTTTTCATTTTTCCCCTTTGCCAGTTTAGGATTTAGATTTCTCAGATTTTCTAGATCATTTACTGCTTTCCAGCTTCCAAATTTTGTTGCTGTTACCTTATCGCCTATTGTATTTACCCTTTCAGGTTTCTATCTCTAAAACCATCCTTTTCCTATTATTTTGGAGCAGCTTTGAGGAGGAGCGCGAAAAAAGTCATATGTTTCTGGATGCACAATTTCTTTTGAAGTAAGGAACTCTGTTCTCCCATGTTCTCTTTGTCCCTTAGTTCTTTTTGTTCAGTCATCGATCATGAAGACATAAAATCATATTCCCATTTTACAGATAGAACATTTTAGTAACAAGAGAAGCCAAGTCATTTTCCTAATATGTCTGTTAGGGGAAGCACAGTAGCTCAGTGCATTTGTGTTAAAGGGAAAAAAATGCTGTAATACTATGCAGTTGTCATGTTTTAGACATGAATTACTCTATCCTGCTTACCCTTGTTGCTTTCTAATTGACCTCTATCAATGTCACAGCCAAGTAATAAAAGCCAGGATTAGTTGCTGAATATGAAATAACCTGGCTAAATATTCACACATTACTCTTTTCTCCAAAAAAAGATGACACTTATGTGACCTAGTATTTTTCATGATAATGAGTATAATTACCTAACCAGCTGAAGGGAACTTGGAATTCATCTGAGAAAAGACTAGCAGTGCGTTTTCAGAAACTGGAAGCATTACAAATTTGTGAGTTGAGTCTTTTGGAGACAGGGAAAAAGCTGAGGCTATCTAAAATTTAATTCAGTATCTAAAAGTAGGTCTTAAAAGGAATATGATGTCTTACCCTTTAGAAGAAGAGTGTTCTGGATACTTATGCCTCCTGAAGCGATTTACTGTGTGGATTTCTCTTAAGTCAGCAGGATGGTTACTCTGGGCTTAAACCAAGAACAGTTCACAATCAAATTTTCAGATTCATTATTTTTGCAACTAACTGTTGACCTAGGAATCAGACCAATATTGCCCGCAGATAATGTCATAACCTGTTGATGAAACTATCATTATTATTTTTTGCCATTTCTTTATTTATTTGGAATGTAATCTGCATCTCACTTATTAAATTGTATCAGATGAGCTGATGTTTCATACAGCTCAGTTGTATTGTTTTGAATTTATGGATGAAATGAACCTATACCAAAAACCTGTGATTATTCCATAAGAATGCTTCTGAATTATTTATACTTCTTGTTAGTACAATTCTATTTGAAAATGCACTAAATTGCATTTGCAGACATTTATATTGAAGTTGGACATTGTTCTTGGTTTGTGGCTTTGCTTTCAGGAAGAAGAGTGCTATATTTAAATGAATCGATAAAGAATAAATATACTTGAAAAAGAGTTTATGGTTTGGTGTTCTTAGAGTGAAGACACAGAAAGAGAAGTGTCTCAAAGTGTGAGGATAAGCATTGATCCTAGAGTTTATCTAGACTATCCTTTTCATTTTTTGGAACAACAAGTCTTGGAGTGATTTAGTATCCTTATCCCACAATGCTCAGTTATTTGATGGTGGAGCTAGAAGTAACCAGTTCTCTGGTCCCACGGGTCTATCTTCTTTCCATGTTACTATGGCGGCAGAGTTTTTTAGAACAGTTTCCACTTTTAATGAAAGAATTATCAATTTTGTAGTTTTACATTTTTATTTAGAAGTAACTTAAAACTTGAAAAAGAATTACATTCGTGGTATACACAACTCCCTATCTTTATTTGTATTTTTTTTTTGTTTTTTAAGAAGCTATAAATTAATTTTATTGAATACAGAAGTTCATTCAGAGCTTACACAGATTAAAAGAATAGATTAAAACAGCTGAAAGATCAATAGCTAATTGGAAGGAAGGAAGCAGCTTATATTTACCATGTAGAAAAAAAAATCTAATTGCTAGAAATGTCTTGTAAAATTCCCAAACAAGATCTAGCCCAGTTTGTGGTTTAGTGATTTTTTTTCTTTTTAAAGGATGAAAAGTGAGATTCAACATGTGTATTACTGGTTACAACTAATATAGCAGCTTGAAAAAAAAATCATGAGACAGAAGCATAAATTTAATATAAAAGACAAGACTTTAAAACTATATTGTAGAAATACTAACTATAAGTGGAAAAGATACATTAAAACCAGCAGTGCATTACACTAGTTCAAAACAGAACTCATCAGGCAGACCAAAACTGACACCAAGTTAAGGAGAAAGGTCTGTTTATAGGAAGAATGTCAGGATAGACACAACTATAAAGAAATGCCAACAGTGATTCCGTGGTCCCCTCTTGTTACTCAGTGAAGTGTTGAAGGTAGACTGACTGGGTTGCCACCTTAAATTTTCTCCAAGGATTTGTACTTCATCAGCATAGTCCAAACCTTGGGAGCCATGAAATCTTCAGGTGGTTTCTGGCCTTCTTAGGCAGTTTGGCATGTTCCTGTTCCTGAAATGAATTCAAAGTCTTTATGGTGTTCAGGGTCGTAGTAGTTCATATATTTCTTTTTCTTATTATAAGCTGCAACTCAGAAGGGAACTATTTCCAAGGTGATGAGGCCTGGGGCCATGGTCAGCACTTTGGCACCATGAGTTGACTCATAAAATCCTCCCCTGTTTCTGGACGAGGCATGCCAGCAGAGTCTTGTCCAACAATGTAGAAATTCTCTCCTGCAACCACCCGTGCTCCACAATGCCACTGGACCTCAGTTGGCCCAGCATACATCATGGGGAACAAGAAGATGGCCACCACCTTTGCTTTGGGATTCAGGACTCCTTCCTCCAGCAAGGCAGCAAGCTGTTTCATGCACCACATCAAAGGAACATCATTGTCCTTTGTCCAGTCACCAAGAGGGTGGAGGAAGGAGAAGGAGGACAGGCTGCAGGTAGCCTGTCTCTAAAAGTTGCTCGTGAGTGTCCAGCATTAACAGAGCACGTCCATCGTGCACTGGGTTGCCTAACTGGAAAACAAAGATGACAGCTGCATTCATATATATAAACTTCTGCTTTAGCTCAATAGGAGTAAGATAATATTGATCCAAACCATCATTCCAACAAATTTGGTCGAGGACTTGAAGATTTCTTCCAGTCAACCAATATCCTTCTTTCATAGCCATCTTGATGTAGGGGTGGTTCTTACAGGTTTTCCCTCCCTCTCCCCCCGTCTGGCACAGTGCTTCGCCTTTCTGTGCTCAGAAAATTCTAGATTGTCAAGAATAACCACATGGCAGCCTTCCTAGGTCAGAGCAAATGCTCTACAGCCATCTAGCCTCTCTTTGTCTTCATGAGTAGCTGTCAGAATTATAGACACTGACAGGTTAATGACACCCCCATCCAGAAGACAATTGAAATGAAGGCACTGCAAGTACTCCCTCTCTCTCATAAAGCCATGCAGGGGTGTTGTTCTGCCTTCTGCCAACATCTGCATCCATTGCATATCTGCTTTATTAATTTTCAATGCTGGTAATGTTTCTGCGTCTGTTTTTGCCAAATGAAGTTTATTTCCTAGCACATAAAATTCTTTTATTTCATAAGAGGCGTCCACAGGTACAATATCCCATTCCTGTAGAAGTTCCACAACTTGCTGGACACAGTTATTGACATCATAGGAATCTGTTGTCAGCACCAATTCAGAGGCTTCTGCTTTTTCATATTCAGAATCAATCCCATTGAAACTTTTAATTTCTCCTGCCCAGGCTTTTTCATACTTTCAGTTCCCTCTGTTCACATTCAGAGGAGCATCAATGAATACTTAAAAAAAAAAGATAAACTTGGAGCTTCATGAATTTGTCTTGCTTTGTTGTGATCCTGAGTATAAGATGATATAAAATTCATGATGCACACTAAGCCAGCATCTGCAAACAGCTTAGCAACTTCTGAAATGCATCAAACATTCTCTTCTCTGTCCTCAGGGCTAAAGCCAAGATTTTTATTGAGACCTTGATGAATATTGTCATCATCCAAAGTGTAACACAAAATACCATGGCAAACAAAGTACTGCTCCAAAGCCATGCTCACTGCGGTCTTCACTAAGCACCAGATAAACCTGTTAGCCACACTGTGCAACCATGAAAGCCACCTCTGGTCCCCACCACCTGGTCTCTCTTATTCCTGCTGACATGATGGGCTTGATCAGTGACATTCGTGGCTTTCTGCATTCCCCAGTTCTGCATGTTATTGCCCAACTTGACTTTCTTGCACAGGCTACAGGGAATTTCCATGGCTTTATAGTGCGCAGATGCCTGTGTTCTATTTTTAATTTTTAAAAGATTTATTTATTTATTTGAAAGTCAGAGTTGGAGAAAGAGACCATCCATCTGCTGGTTCACTCCCCAGATGGTGGCAATGGCCAGCACTGGGCCAGGCCAAAATCAGGAGCCAGGAGATTGATTTGGGTCTCCCACGTGGGTAGCAGGCACCTAAATGCTTGGACCATCCTCCACTGCTTTTTCCCAGCCTGTTAGCAGGGAGCTGGATTGAACGTGAAGCAATCAGGACAGGAACCGGTGCCCATGTCGGATGCCTGTGTTGCAGGTAGTGACTTTATCCACTATGTCACAATGCCAGCCCCAACTCCTTATCTTTAAATGTGTCATTTGTTAACACTTTTCCACATGTGTATTATGTGTGTGTACACACACAAATACACTTAAATTTTTCAGGGTGAAGAGGCATATAGATGCAACTAACTTCGGCATATATTTCTTAATAACAAGGAAATTCTCTTATAAAACCATAGTAAAAAATTCAAGAAATTAATATGGATACAATATATATTATAATATATTATTAAATGATATATAGTCCATATCCAACTTTTATCATCACAAAAATGTCGTTCTGGCAATTGCATTTTTTCCCCATCTCAGATCCGATCCACATTTATACATTATACTTAGTTGTCAGGTTTCTTTAGCCTCCTTTAACATAGACTATTTTCCAGCCTTTCTTTATCTTTCATGACATGAGCAGTCTTTTTGGAATATCTCTTAGTTTGGGTTATGTGATGTTTCCTCATGAGTACATTCGGTTTATGTTCTCTTCTAGCAGAGATACTACAAAAATGGCCTGATGTCCTTCTCAGAGCATCACATCAGGAGGCACATAATGTTGTTGCTTTGTGCATCATTGATAATAATAGCTTTCACATGTGTTTAAGATGTTCTTTGAGGTTTCTCAGCACGGTATGCTCAGTACAGCATAAGAAGGCTGCATGGCAGGAGGTTCCTAAAATCCTTCTGTTACCTAAACTAGATAGAACTTTAGCATCAACTAGCATTTGGTGTGGTTCTTTGCAGTGCTCATCAGTGCGATTCAGCCCTCAGTTTGGATAGCTCTCCTGCCAAACCTTACAGCCTGTGATGTTTTCATGACCATCTTTGATGGGGCCTGCTAAGGGATTCAGATGCCGTGTAGATGGATCTGAAACTCCAATACAGGATGCCAGCATTGCAGGAGGCGGCTTAAGCCACTGTGCCATGATATCAACCCCTCCTGCATTTCAAAATGTCGTTGTTTTAAAAAAGAGACTGTCATTAATGATCAACCTGTTTGTTGCCTCAGAATATCTATTACAACTTAGTATATTCTCATCTGAAAAGATACATTTGGAAAAATGTTGAATTCATTTGGCTTCAATGATTTTGGTTGAGTCAAAGAACTCAAGGAACACACTTAAAACCAGCAGTGGGTAAAGCTCATGGATATTTAACTAGGACTCATGAGAGTTGGCACTAGAAAAACGTCTGTTATCCAAAGCCTATCTAGACACAGTCACTCTAAGAGTAGCTGGCACTTCACTCTAAAACTCCACAATTTCTGTGATCCAACTACATTCCACATGTCTACTTCTTTCCATTTTTTCACACCTATTCACTCATTGTTCCAGTTTTATGAAGAAACACTATTAGGACCAGGCTTGATTTCTTAGTTTGAATTTTCCTAATTTGGGTGATTTGGGTGCAAGCAGTTTATTTTGTGAGTGTCTTAGTTTGGGCTGTTGTGGCAAATTATCATAGATTAGGTGGCTTGAAAAATAGAAATTTATTACTCACAGTTCTAAAAACTGAAAGGCTGGGATCAGGATGCTGGAATGTGTGGCTTCTGGTGATGTTCCCAGATAGCAGTCTTCTTTCTGTATTCTTGTATGGCAGAGATGAGAAAGAAGAAACAATGTCATCCTTGATTTTCTTAGTAGGACACTGATCCCATGAGAGGTGGACCTTCATGACTAAATTATCTCCTAAATGCCCTGTCTCTGAATTATACTAGAGCTTAGGGTTTCAACATCTGAATTTTGGGGGAGACATTTAGGCCATGGCAGGGGGTGATACTAGGAATGGGAATAGAGAGAAAAGGCAGGATATTCAATAAAATGTATGTAAGTGAGTGGGTTATGTTGTGGGGCTCAACCCACAGGGCACATTCTGAGCGACTTTGTGTATTATGCTGCAAACGTGTCCCTCTAAGAGAATGAGGCAAATGGAGATATACCCAACAACTCTTGTCCTTCACTGTTTGGAAGTCATTCTTAGGACACTAAATTTTCTGACACTTCTTGGCTTGTTCCCCACAAGTGGACTTAACATACTCCCACAGCCAGAAAATGTCCTAAGTCACAGAAATACAGGCACTTGAAGTGCTAAGCCTCTGTTAATATGGGAGCACATAAGTGACTATTGAAATTGCAGATGATCTCCTGGGTAAGCTGAAAGGCTATGGATGGGACACAGACATTGACTGATGTCTGGGTCAGGCATCTGGAAGGGAAGATAAGGTTGCCTAAGCCAACACTACAACAAAGATTTCATGCCCAGAAGATCCCATAGACAGGCATTCTGAGACAATTAGTACCCTAAAGCCTGTCTGCTAGAACCCATTTCCAAAGAATCTATGTAGGGCAAACCAGTTCCTCCAGAGAGCATACATATGCATGATAACATTCCAGAAAAGCCTACTCATAATTCAGACATTATGTCTTTACATATTGAAGGAAGCAAATGGGACTGTCTACAGAAGTAATTATTGTAATAATTTCCTTATTAATCAAATTGGGTCACTCTGCTCAATTTTCATCACCTTTTAAGATCATGCCTCTGATGAATATTTTTAAAAGATTAGTTCATTAGAAAAGAGCAGAAGGAATGTCCTATATGACCTTTGGAAAATCATTCAAGTATTCCAAATTACATGTAATAATTTTTTTCCTATTCATGCTGGTGTTGAAAGGATAAATGAATCAACCTTTTTTATTTCCCTCCTGAGTCACAAACTAATTGAGACATAAAGCACAAGAATAAAACTGATAAAGATAAAATATCAGCTTTGTCACTCTAATATTGAATTGTAGAATGAAACTCGACTTATAGCCACCGTTCCCCCCACCAAACTTCCCTCCTTAACGCAATGCCCAAGCATGCAGCCTCCAGCACATGGGACGTGTGGGAGTACATGAATCCTCTAGGCAAATTGTATGTGTGTGTGGGTATATGTGTATTAGGCGGGGAAGAATATAGGGAGACACTGTGTTAATTGGATCTTTTAGATAGCAGACTCTGAGATAAAGTTAGGAGTGCAAAATCCTTGTAGTAGGTAGAGTTTGTGAAAGATAAAAGGACAAGGAAGAAGAATTGGTCATGGGGAGCTTGGGATCTCAATGCAGATTTGACAAAGTTTCAGCCAGCCAGCTGGGGTGATCTGGAGCTAAAAATGCCTATTAGCCAAAGCTCACATTGGCAGAAGTGGTCAGACCTTAGCATTTCTGCTGTGTTTGGTTGGTAAGTAGGCTGCTCAAGAGCAGTGTGGCTTTCAAACTCTGGAGCTTCTCAAGTAGCTGCACTTCTTGAGACTGAATAGCAAGTTTTGCCTTAAAGGGTGGTCTGAGTGACACACCTCCATGGCTGCCATGCACACCTACTCTGGTCCTTTTCCTACTCTTTTGAAGTGGTCTTTCTTCACCTGGAAAGCAGTAGACAAAGGAGCAGAGAGAAACTGTAAGTATTCGCATGCATTTCTTTCTCAGAGAAAGAAGTGGAAACACACAAACACACACTATAAATTAAGGAAAAGTCCTTTATGGAAACACAAGCCATAATATTAGGGTACTACAAAATGTTTATGGGAGAATGTAATTGAAATATAAGTACACTTTTGCAAAAATTCATGCATATATATATAGTTTTTTTCATACCAGTCATTTTCCATGTAATTTTTTAAGGCTTCTCTTAACTCCCCTCAATCCTTGTGTTGAATAATGTAATTCCATTTGTCTCCTAAGGAGTGTGGATTCTGGTAAGTGGATAACTCTTTATGTTGCTGAGCTGGAAAGCTAGATGGCCACTCAACTGAAAAGCAAGATAGAAGAGAAAATACACAGGGATAAGGATGAGAAGAATGGAAACAATGACATGGGACATGTCGTGGAGGACAGAGAGAAAAATCATAGTATCACAAGAAGGGACTTGGGGGCCAGCGCGCCGCGGCTCACTTGGCTAATCCTCCGCCTGCGGCACCGGCAACCCAGGTTCTAGTCCCGGTTGGGGCAGCGGATTCTGTCCCGGTTGCTCCTCTTCCAGTCCAGCTCTCTGCTGTGGCCTGGGAGTGCAGTGGAGGATGGCCCAAGTGCTTGGGCCCTGCACCCACATGGGAGACCAGACATGGGAGATCCAAAGCTCCTGGCTTTGGATCGATGCAGTGCGCCGGCCATGGCGGCCATTTGGGGGGTGAACCAACGGAAGGAAAACCTTTCTCTCTGTCTCTCTCTCTCATTCACTGTCTAACTCTGTCTGTCAAAAAACAAAAAAAAAAAACAAGAAGGGACTTGGGGTAATTAAATGTCAAATAGGAGTTTCAAAGTTGATTCTTTTGAGAAGTGTGATATAATCTCCTTGGTCTCTACTGTGGAATTTTAAGAAATTCTACATTGTCCTCACAAATGCTTTCATGAGAGTGAACTGTTCATATGGTACTGAGATATTAACATTTCATTCTGGAAGAATGTGCTATACAGCAGAGCTAAATATCTAAGACAGTACTCTAGGTAGGCATGATGTCAAAGCCCAAACCCTCAATTACTAGGCTTATATTGCTGTTGATGGGCTTCAAGAAGAACGAATGTGATTCACAAAGTAAATGGAATAGCCTAAGAATTTTGCCTTGTACATGCCAGCATTGTGGAGTTCCTTCCTTTATTGAACTGTGTTCGAAAAAATGAGATATACACCCAGAGAATACATACCAACCTTTGTTTTCTGTACTTGCCCCCAAAGTAACTCTGCCTGATTAGTCAACTGCAAGGGTCTACTTGGCTACACAAAGAAGACAGATGTGATCCTTCATGTCTTTGGATTCAGTTGTGACCATGTAATTTATCCTGGATTCTTCTGTAATAAGTTTCAGGTGACCAGAAACAGGCCATCCTCCAGAGAAAGCCAAACATCCAAACCAAAAGAAAGAAAATGCAGTCAGTGGTAAAGCCTGGGCATGTAGAATGAATGCTACCAAATATTTCCATCAGCACCACTAATATTATTATTAAATACTCCAGCATTTGTAATCTCTCCTTCTGTGTTGACTCCTCTGCAACGAAGAAGGTTAGCTAAAATATCCTTGCCTTTCTTATGGAACTCCAAACCATAATTGAAGACTCAATGTCATCTCCACAATAGATGTATCCTAACACATTCAGGTAAGAATTAAGCTCTGTCTGTCTTCTGATCTCATCCAGGACATTGCATTTACTTCTTTTTAAAATGTTACCACAATCAATTGGAGGTATCTGTGTCTTTATTTGTCAGACTGTGAGTGGGAACTGTGCCTTTGTCACCTTATAGTCCTAGTGCCAAACTTAGAGCAGTACACATCAGAAAACCCGGTATGATTTGTTGAAAGATTTGCTAGTCAAAAAAAATTTTAATGCATTAATCCCTTCTTGGAATGCTTTCATTTAGTGTCATTTATTTATTTATGGTTATAAAATATATTCTAAATGGAAACTTTTATTTCTCAATAAACTTCATAGAAGAATTATATTTGGAGAGGAAAAAGAATCACATACAGAAAATTATCCTACAAGAAAAAAAGGAGAATAAATCTCCTTAGTGAATGTGACACAGTTAATATCATATCCAATAAATTATGAACCAAATGTGCCATTATAAAATACAAACAGGACTACAGATAAAATGAAAGGAGTCTATTCCTTCTCATGCAAGGCAGTAGCTTTGCATATTAATAAAATTTAAATTCTGCACAGCAAGAAAAATGATTGGAATAGATTGCAATAACTTAAAAATGAGTACATTTTAAACAGCCTCTGTGATGAATATGTGATTAAAGAGAATCAGTCAAAAAGGCTAGGCAGGCATTGTTCCACTCTGATGCTCCAGAAGCAGGATGACTGATGGCCCTCAATTAACAAAGGCACAATGCAAGACTGCCTAAACTGAAGACGCAAAGAACACCCATAGGTTGAATATACAAAGATGTTAGTCTGGAGGGTGACAAGTGCAACTCTGGTAAGTAAATGTGTTAGTAACATGCATAAAGTGTTACAAGTATCTCAAGCATTCCATAATATGTATTTGAGAGTGAGAGAAAATAAAAGGGAAAAGCAAAAGGCAAATACATACGTAATGAAAGATGAAAACTTTAAAATACTTGGTGGCTTTAGGTGAATTCAGGACTGGAAAATTACTATAAAGCATGAGTTGGCAAATATTTTCTGTAAAGGGCTAGATAAAAATGTTTTAGGCTTTGCAGGCCATATGGTCTCTGTTGCCACTACTAACTTTTCTGTTGTATACAAGCAGCCAAAGAGGATATGCAATTGAATGGAGGTAGCAATGTTCCACTAACACTTTACTAAAATGAATTTGGGTAAGGGGGAAGACTTGGATTGCACGTTGTGGTTTGCCAACCATGCTACAAAACAAACCAGTTTGTGTTTGGCCTAGTTTAACAAGAAGTATAACTGAGTGGATTGTTCAAAATCAGGCATTAGCATTATCTTCTAGCTCTCTAGGTGATTTCAAGATGCAGTTACATTTAACAACCAGGGTGTTAAATAGTGTTCATAAACTTCAGTGTAGGAGCTGGTGCTGTGGTGTGGCAGGTGAGGCCATGGCCTGCAGTGCCAGCGTCCCATGTGGGCGCTGGTCCGGGTCTCAGCTGCTCCACTTCCAGTCCAGCTTTCTGCTGTGGCCTGCGAAGACAATGGAGGATGGCTCAGGTCCTGGGCCCCTGGGCCCATGCGGGAGACCAGGAGGAAGCACCTGGCTCCTGGCTCCTGGCTCCTGGCTTTGAATCAGCCCAGCTCTAGCTGTTGTGGCCATTTGGGGAGTGGACCAGAAGATGGAGGACTCCCTCTCTCTGTCTCTCTCTGTCTCTGTTTCTCTGTCTCTCTCTCTCTGCCTCTGCCTCTCTTCAACTCTGCCTTTTGAATGGGTGAATAAAGTCTTTGAAAAAAAGAAAAAAACTTCCGGCCGGCGCTGCGGCTCACTAGGCTAATTCTCCACCTAGCGGCGCTGGCACACCTGGTTCTAGTCCCGGTCAGGGCACTGATCCTGTCCCGGTTGCCCCTCCTTCAGGCCAGCTCTCTGCTGTGGCCAGGGAGTGCAGTGGAGGATGGCCCAAGTGCTTGGGCCCTGCACCCCATGGGAGACCAGGAGAAGCACCTGGCCGCAGCGCGCCTACCGCGGCAGCCATTGGAGGGTGAACCAACAGCAAAAGGAAGACCTTTCTCTCTCTCTCTCACTGTCCACTCTGCCTGTCCAAAAAAAAAAAAAAAAAAAAAAAAAACTTCCATGTAGCATACGTATCACCTGGGGACTTGTTAAAATGCAGATTCTGATTCAGTAGGTCTGGGGTGGGGCTTGAGATTTTACATTTCTAACAAGTAAGATCATCAATGCTGCTGGTCCACAGACCACACTGTGAGCAGCAAGAAGCTAGCCCTGGTTCTCAATCCAGGGATGCCCCGGTCCTGTCCTGGAGACTGAGTATGTGCTGGGGGATGGGCCTGGGCCTTGAGAGACCGAGAGGCTCTGCAGGTGATTCTAACGTGCAGCCAACCTGGAGAGCCTCCATGCTGAAGCTCCTAGGACTTGGCCATTTCCGTTCTGCTAGCATTAGCTCTCAGGTGGTCTCTTTTTCTCATCCATGCACCCATGCTTCTCCTTTTTATGTCCAAACAGCCGGATGACAGTGTGAACAGTGTCGGCACTTCCTCCTTTGGTTTCTGTCCATCTCTGAAATCTGGGAGCAAGTGCAGGAATGGAAACAGAAAGCTCAGGCCACTGCATTTGGGAGGAACAAGCACAAAGTGTTTGAGGGGGTGATTTCAAAGAAAAGCTGCTTGAGACAGAATGGGTGGAGATGACCAGGAAAAGCTGTCGCAGCAAGACTCCCCTCCAGTGTGGGCCTGAGCTGGGGACAGTGACAACAGCAATCTACTCTGCTGAGTCCTGGCGGCACCTGACAACCTAAGCAGCTGGGCAGGCTTTTACCTTCTCTGCTAGCATGCGGGTGATGTGCTTGGTAGAAATGCAAGAGAGACCTCCAGTGGCAAAGTATAGACGTGAACTCTTTTTCTCAAACCAGAAACAACACAAAGGAACTTAGAAACAGGAATTTACAAGTCGGTGGATCCTGATGATGGTGAGAATAATAATGAGGGGTGCATATATATATATATATATATATATGTGTGTGTGTGTGTGTGTGTGTATATATATAATGCACTGTTCATATGTGTAAAACACATATGAACTGGAATTTCAGAATCCCAATCAGGCTGATGCTATTTTACATATTGGGGACACAAAGAAATTAAAGAGCTTGCCCTTATTTACCCAAGATAGTAAATGGTTAAACTGGGATTTGAATCCATTCAGTGTGCAGTTAAGAAATCACTACATCAAATGTCTTCTCCAAAACAGGAAATTAGGGACTAGCGTTTTGGCACAGCAGGCTAAGCTGCTGCCTGCAACTCCAGCATCCCATATGAAGGCCAGTTTAAGTTCTGGATGCTCTGCTTCTGATCCAGCTCCCTGCTAATATTCTAGGAAAAGCAGCAGAAAATGGCCCAATACTTGGGCCCCTGCCAACCAGGTGGGAGACCACGTGATGCCCATACGAGATGTTGGCATCACAGGCTTCTGACTTCAGCCTGGCCAAGCCCCGGACATTGTAGCCATTTGGGGGGTGAACCAGAGGATGGAAGAATTCTTTCCTATCTGTCTCTCCCTCTCTCTGTAACTCAGCTTGTCAAATAAATAAATAGAACTTTAAAAACAGGAAATTGGGAAGAAGCCTTAATCAATTTAAAGTTTGAAGCACTTACAAACGGATGCTTGTTCTGTGTTTTTCTCATATCTAGAGCAAAACAGTCAATGAACAATATATATTTCAATAATATCTGAGATGAAGTCAGAAAGCACAGAGGTTTTCAACACAGGCAGAGAAAGAGATACAATGAAAAGACCAAGTTTGATTAAGAAGTATAAAAAGACAATAACACTTTCTGAAAAATGAACTCAAAATACCATAATCCTAATTTTTAAAAAAGTGTTAAAGACCAGTCATTGGAAATTTTGGAAAATAATTCCTTCATAGCTAAGCTTGTTAATATTTTAATATTTGTTCAAGGTAACCTGCTACCTATGTGTCTCAGACTAGGGTATGGTCTGTATATTTTTGATGTTTGAGTATTTTTTCATAGATATGGACAACCTCGGTGTTTCCATGGCTGGAAACTTCATCTGGTTATACATAAAATGAACTAAAAGAGGGGAAGAGGTTTTGTTTTTTTTTTTTTTTCAATAAAAAGATTTATTTATTTTTTTGAAAGTCAGAATTACAGAGAGAGAGAGAAAGAGGGAAATCTTCCATCTGCTGGTTTGCGCCCCAAATGGCCGCAATGGTGAGGACTGAGCCAGGCAAAAGCCAGGAACCTAGAGCCTCTTCCTGGTCTCCCACGTGGGTAGCATAGGCCCAAGCACTTGGGCCATCTTCCACTGCTTTTTCCAGGCCATCAGCAGGGAACTGGATGGGAAATGGAGCAGCTGGACATGAATTGGTGCCAATACAAGATATTGGCATCACAGGTGACAGCTTTACCCACTATGTACAATGTTGGCCTTGAAGATGAGCTTTAAGGGGGAATAGGGGAAAAACATGAAAAGTAGGTGTGTCATTCTCTTTGGGAATCTTTTAACTGTGAACAAATTTGTTTCTACACATTCATGAAGACAAGGTGAAAGGCTAACACTTTGGCCTCCTCTTCCCGCCTAAAGCCCAAGTGGCATCCCTGTGCCCCCCTTCCCAGGCTGGTGATGCCTCCGGGTGAGGAGGAGCAGGGCTGCAAACGGGAAAGGGAAACGTTCATTCTCACACATTTCGGGATGGGATGGCTATTCGTCTTCCCACTCTACAGAAACCATTGACTGCCTGTGTTACATGAATTCATCTGGGCCACAACCTGATGAAGCAGGTGCAGAGAGGTTAAGGACCGTGCCCAAAGACACACAGCTGCCAGATGCCAGCCAGGGACTGGAATGGAGCTGGGCTGCAGCGTCTGCACTGATCTCTTCTCTCTGGCTGGGTGGCCCTGCCCCTCTGCTCCCTCCAGGCTTCCCCTCCAGGGAGACCAAAGACAAGCAGCTTCAAGAAACCTTTCTTGGATGTGGTGGCCTGGGAGAATGGCTACTGATGCACCTCTTGGAAGGAGCTGCAGTGCAATATTTAAAGGGAAATAAATGGGCAGGGGGGTTACAATTGTGTCTACTATCCATCATCAGAGCCCCCCTTCCCCAACAGTATTTAATCCTTACTGTGGAGGTCACGTTCTTTTCCAGAATTCCAGACACTTCCATAGACCCAATGTTGCTCATGTAAAAGTGCTGCCGCCCGAAACTGTTGAAATCGTTACCAATATACTAAACTGATCTTTTGTATATAAAGAGAATTGAAAATGAATCATGATGTGATTGGAAGGGGAGAGGGAGCGGGAAAGGGGAGGGTTGTGGGTGGGAGGGAAGTTTTGGGAGGGGGAAGCCATTGTAACCCATAAGCTGTACTTTGGAAATTTATATTCATTAAATAAAAGTTTAATAAAAAAAATGATTTGGCAGCTACAGAACATAAAAAAAAAAAAAAAGTGCTGCCGCCCGGACTCCATGGCCTCACTGCTACTGCCTCCAGATTCCTTCTGCTCCTCACCAATCCCCAGCCTGCACAATTCACATATCCGATGCAATGCTGTGTTGCCTTCTGATGGCTTCCTCCATACGTGTTTTATTCGTGTGTGATCTCCTTGAGGTCAGGGATGATATCCTGTATTGGGTTTGCAGCTCCCACCACGCCTACCAGAGTAGAGAACACATAGTAGGCGCTCAGTAAATAGTTGTGGATTCCTTCCCGCGGGAAAACATAGCATTGTCTCCAGATCTCCTTTGTTAATTTGACTCCTTTCCCTAGTTGTTTATTTCTCAAACCTTTGAAACTTATATTCAACTTTTTGCTTCCTTTACAATCTAAATATCTGCATTGTACTCTCAGCTAATCTGCGTGGGTTGAACTTCCAGCACTCCTGGCTCCTTGCAGAGTGACCTTTCTGTGCAAATTTCCACAAGTGCGAATGAGGGCATAGTTGCAGTGTCTCTGCTGTAAAAGTCAGGTGTAAAAAAAAGGACACTTGGTCCCCATTGACCTTCTAATGAAATTTCTACTGCTGTATCGTTATTATACCCAAGGACACATTTATACACGCGTGATTTTTTAGAGTTTAAAAAATTAAACTTTCAGTTCACTCCCTTTACAAATGTGGTTTTCTTTATATATATATATATATATATACATGTATATGTATATATATATACATATATATTTAACTTTATTTAATAAATATAAATTTCCAAAGTACAGCTTTTGGATTACAGTGGCTTCCCCCCCTCATAACTTCCCTCCCACCCGCAACCCTCCCGTCTCCTGTTCCCTCTCCCATTCCATTCACATCAAGATTTATTTTCAATTATCTTTATATACAGAAGATCAATTTAGTATATATTAAGTAAAGATTTCAACAGTTTGCACCCACATAGTAACACAAAGTGAAAAATACTGTTGGAGTACTAGTTGTAGTATTAAATCACAATGTACAGCACATTAAGGAGAGAGATCCTACATGATATTTTTTAAAAATTGATTAATTTTCTATGCAATGTCCAATTTAAAACGAAGTTTTTTTTTCATTTTCAATTATCTTTATATACAGAAGATCAATTTAGTATATATTAAGTAAAGATTTCAACAGTTTGCACCCACACAGCAACACAAAGTGTAAAGTACTGTTTGAGTACTAGTTATAGCATTAATTTACATTTCAAATGTGGTTTTCAGATCCCTGGGTCGTCATATTCTGCATGGCCAGCAGGTGGCGATGTGTGCTAGGCCAGGTTCAGAGGCTTGACCCTGCCTTAGCCCTGTCTTGGAAGAGGATCAAGTTTCAACTGTCCACCCTTTTCCCCTACTCTGTGGCTAGCTGTTTCTTTCCCTCAGTTATCTTCCTCTCTACTGCCTGCCCCACCTCTATCGGGCGTTTATCCACCACCTCAGATGTGTGCCTTGTAGAACCTCGCCTATCAGCAATGGCGACACGATCCACCTTGCAAAGCCGGGAAAACTAAAGACCGGACCACTAAATGTGAAACTAAAGTGGAGGAAAGGGAAATTGTCAGCGGCCTGCCAGCGCTCTCCACTGCAATCCCTGGCAGGCCAGGGGGGTGGCGTGACTCTGTCCTGGCTGCAGTTCCTGCCAGCACCGCCGTCCACAGGCTGTGGCCAACAGGAGAGCCAGACAAGCCGCGCTGGCCCGTCCCAGCAGGTCCCGTGGCGGGGTCAGGTATTCTGGGTCCCAGGTGTCCGGCCTGCACTTCGCTGCATCCAGAGGCCCCTGCCTAGGCCTCTCCCAGCTCCCCTTCCCGAGCTGGGAACAGCAACCAGGACACATAACAGCGGCTGCTCCTGAGCCCCTGCCGCCAGCCAGGTGTCCCGAGCCTCACATCATGGTCTCTCGCAGCCTCCAGAACAGCTGAGAGGGATCAGTAATACGCGTGGGCTCCCTGCTCGGGTTAAGAAGCTGGCCAAGGTCGTGGAGGTGGGAGGGAGAGAGCCCAGACTGAGTCAAGGCCGCCTGACTTTCAAAGCCTTGCGCTGAGCCTCTCCCTCCCTCCAGGTCCTGGAAGCCATCACATGTTCTTCAGCAGCTCAGAGAGGAGCGGTGCCATCCCCGCAGGCCCGGCCTCACTCACAAGTCCCAGAGCTCACTCCCCTGGCCACCCCCAGCTCATGGGTGTGCAGAGAAAGCACAGCACAGCTGGCAACTGGGTGTGGCACACGGCAAAGGCTGGGGTGCGCTCTCCCGAGCAGGGAAAGGCTGGGGTCCCCTCTCCAGAGCGCGGGGCCAGGGCTCCCCTGCACCCACATGGGCGGGTGAGCCCCGGGGGCAGAGGCCTGTGGGAGCGAGCCACCCCCACCTGCAGGGCCCACGAGCCTGGTGGGCCGGCAGCGTCCGGGGAAACGGGAAGGGGGTTTGGAGGCGCCTGTCCAGATTCAGAGCCGGGGTGTGGCTGCTCTGAGTCACCAGGGTTTCCTTCCACAGGGAAGGGCCAGTTCTCCCATCACAGAAGGAGGGCACGCTCCTCTGGGTGGCGGCTCAGCCAGCTCGCATGCAGCCCGGGCGAGGCACATGGAGAAGCCATTCCTGGGGCAGGGGGCGGCCTGCAAGGACTGGCCTAGTCTCCCTGTGAGCGCCCTGTCGACAGAGGCCAAGTGCCTGCTGCCTGCTGTCCCTGTGCGCTGCGTTCCCAGCTGGGAGGCAGAGAGGAGCGCATCGCCTTGAGGGTTTCGCTTCACCGCACGGTTGACTTTATTGGCCTGAAAGATGGGTAGCCATGGAAACTGCCGCAGGCTTGTTCTGGAAGGGCCCCACTAGCCCAGCATCGCGTGTCTCGTCACTTGTGTTCTACAGTTCCTCCACCTGTGGTTAGGCATCATTCATTGATTCCACGTCAATTTAGTGTGTCCCAACCAGAATTTATTTACAAAGAAATTAGGCTAGAATTGGGTCCAAAGGTAAATATCACAGAACATTACACACACAGAGTTAGTTAAGTATTCTTTGGGAGAATTTTTATGTTTGGGAGAACTTTTGTTTTGTTTTTATACAGTTAAGAGTACTGAGCCGCATGTTTTGGTTCTGTACAGTTAAGGGTGCACTGGGTCACAAATGGTCAAAAATATTTGTAAACTGATATTAACACGCTTCTCTCCAGGAAAGAAAGAAGGAACTTTTTTTTTCTGGAGGAGGGCATTTGTAATGGCCAAACACTGGGCATAACTCAAATGGCCAAGAGATACATAAAATATAACATATTTATGCAAATAGAATATTTCATGTGCTACAAAAAAGTGGATGAATCATAGCTACATACAACAACATGGATGAATCTTACTAACATGTTGAACATAAGAAACAAGATAAAATGTCTACTTTATGATTTGATTTACATACAATTTTATAAGGACAAAATTAAACTTCAAGCCTGGGATGTGTGTTGCAGCACAATAGGTTAAGTTGCTACTTGGGATGTCTACATTGGATATTGGAGTGCCAATTTGAGTCCCAGCTGCCCTGCTTCTGATCCAGTTCCCTGCTAATGTGTCTAACAAGCAGCTGGTGATTACCCAAGTACTTGGATTGTAGCACTCACAAGGAAGACCCAGATAGAGGGGCTGACTCCAAGATTCATCCTGACCCAGCCTGGCTGTTTTGGGCATTTGGGGTGTGAACCAGCAGATGGAAGATTCTGTCTCTTTCTCTCTGTCACTCTAGCTCAAATAAATAAATAAATCTATCTTTAAACTCCCTGACTTAGTGATGCATCTGTAGGTATAAAAATTATAAAGGAAAGTGATAATTACATGAATCCAGGGTAATAGCACTTTACCTTCTCATTCTCTAGTGAAATCCCTTTCTGAGGTCATTATTGACCTCCTATTGCCTATAACAGGGGTCATTTATCATCCTGTGTTGTACTTACACTCTTGGCATCACGTGACTGGTACCTGGGACCCCAGTGCTGCCATACTCCACAGTTCCAGGTTTGCACTCTCTTCTTTGCCTGCTTTTCCTCTGCTCCAGCTCCAGCTCCTCCTGTTCTGCTGTCCTGGAAGCCAAGGTCCTTGAGAAGTATTTGTCCCTGGCCTCCTCCTGTCTGCTGCTCTCTCCTGTGACTGTGTCCACCTAATTCTTACTGAAATACATGTGTTAATTGGGAAAAGAAAAGAGGCACTTAGGAAGTTAGCAAGTAGGAAAGAAGTAAATTCAAAAGCCAATGTCAAGCCCATCAACTGATTAGTTCTTGGAAACAATCAAGAGACAAACAAGCACCCTGAAATAAATGGAGAGAATTCCATGAAATGAACAGAGAAAGAAACCCACAGTTTTGATTAAGGGAATTCACTTAAGCAGGTTTTTGGGAAAAAACAGCAGAAACAAACTTGGGAGCTAGATATATTTATCATATTCTACAAAAATATTGCATAAAAATTATTCCAGAAGACCGTGACTGAAAATACTAATCATCTATTATTGCTCCTAGGGCTGTGGTTCTTGTGGTCTTCAGCAGGCTCAATCACTCTGCTACAAATCAGAGCTGCCTCCCCAAACCCAGGGGTCACGTGTTAAATATTTACTAGCTCTCCCCTGTATATGCTCTTTGTATTTCATTACTGAACTCTAATCTTCTTTCAACCTTGGTAAGAAGGGCAGTTATACTGCCCAAGGGGTTAGAGTGCTGAGAGAAGGCAGGTAAGGTAGTGGAATTTCTGCAAATAAGAAATTCAATTTCCCATTCTTTTACATCCAGTGGATGCACAAATTTCTACAAAAATATTTCTATAAACTATCTTAATTGGAAAAGACATATGTGGGTGCATGTGAGCTAAACTCTAATACTTTTTCTTCATGAGTGATGCTCTGGAAATGTGTCAGTCCTTAGATGAACAGCCTGCAAAATCCCTTTTATAAATGTGTTTTTTTTTAATTTATTTTTTAAGGAATATAAGTTTCATAAGTACAACTTCAGGAATATAACTGCCCTCCCCTCCTCCCTTTCCACTTCCCAATCCCATTCTCCATTAAGATTCATTTTCAATTAACTTTGCACACAACAGACCAAGTCTATACTGAGTGAAGATTTCAATGATTTGTACACACACACACACAAATTGTTTGAGAACTGGTTTTACAGTTAACTCTCAGCACAACCCATTGAGGACAGAGGCCCTTCATGGGCAGTTAGTGCGCGGTGACTCTTGTTGTTAATTTAACAATTAGCACTCTTCTGTATGATGTCAGTGATCACCTGAGGCTCTTGAAATGAGCTGTCTAGGCTATAGAAGCCTTTTGAATTCACAAACTCCATCAGTATTTGAACAAGGCCATAAGCAAAGAGGAAGTTCTCGCCTCCCTTGGGAGAAAAGTACATCCTTCTTTGATGGCCACTTCTTTCCACTGGGGTCTTTCTCACAGGGTTCCTTCATGTAGAACATTTTTTGCCACAGTATCTTGGCTTTCTATGCCTGAAATGCTCCCACGGGCCTTTCAGTCAGATCAGGATGCCTTAAGGGCTGATTCTGAAGTCAGAGTGCAAAACCCCTTTTTATACTTGAGGAATCCACTACTGTGTCTGAAGAAGAAAAGATGAAATATTTAATCTCTTTGATCCAAGACAGCTGGAATAAGAGTGCAAACATGACATGCTTCCAGGAGTTTATAACCAGTGGTGGTGATGGAAAGAATTAGACAAGTTTACAATTCATTGTACTGTCAGTGTTTATTTCTACCCAGATGTTTCCTTGACATCACCTTGGCTTTCTGGCACCCCAGTTTCCCTCTGTTCTTTCCTCTTGAATACTCCTGTTTCTCCAGCCTTCCTATCAATTCTTTATGGAATTGTATACCTTTTCTATGAGTTATGTCTGCATAGAGCTAATCCAAGTCAGCTGAGTGTTGTTCGAAACTAAGTTCCCTGAGAGAAACAGTGGGCCAAGAACTCCCCAGCAGTGCAGCCAGTGTATAGTGGGACCATCAAGTGAATGGTGATGCCACCACCTGGATGCATGTGTCTGGTTTGTGCAGCCGGACTTCCACCAACAGGATTAACCCAGTTGAAAAGCATGTAGCTGACATTCATGTTCAGTTATATTCTTTTTATTTTCTTCACTTAAATAACTGAAATAAAGGTAAAGGAAGCTGTATTCACATAAGATACACACTTTAGAGAAAGGGATATAATCATTAAAAATGAAAGAATGAGGTAGATATTTTTCTTATTAACTTTTAAGTATTCTTATTTAGAGCTTGACCTAATGTTCCTCCATCTCCCAAACTTGAGTAGAATTAAATTACCTTAATGTTTCTTGGCTGCTCCTTCTCTGTGTGGTTATCTTTGGCTCCTAACCTCTTAGGAAACTTTGCATCAAAAATGCTAGCACCATTATCTTTTGATCTAGCATGAAGGAGATACAATAACGACTGTATTTTATTAATATCTGGGCTGCTAGAGTAATGGCCAGAGTTTGCCTCCTTGTGATGTTTAGCAGAAAGTAGAATTCTGGATATTTCTCTTATTTTTGTACTTTCTTTTCTTGTTACAAAGCAAAAGCAAATATATTTCGTGGTAAGGTATTTCTGGTCTTTGTGAAAAACTCATGAAGGACTTTTGTTTTCTACTTAAAAGGGAGTTTTACTTGCCAGGAGAGCCTTGATTGTTATTGCACTTCTCTCTAGCATGTGTGATTGAAATTTCTTACTCCTGATAATTGAGTGCATAAAATATGTACCTCCCTCATGTCCAGATGCATTTTTCTATCTGTAGTTCTGTGATTAGGTCTATGTCCAACAAAGTCAGGCATTTCAACCAATTCTAATTTATACTCTTCCTGTCAAAAAACAAAAATTACATTCTGTGTTTATAATTGTGCAAACTTCCTTGCAATTTTTCCATTGACAGAAGAGAGTTTGCATTTTTGACACCTTGTTTCTCTTCCATTATCAAATTCTTCCAGTGTGTCACAGGACTGATTCTTATCTTGATATATCTACAATTTTATATGCCTTGGTTATATGTCAGGCAGTATTTAATGGAAGATCTGAATGTTATCTACCTGAGATTATCATTAGTTTCTCCTCATACCTGAATGAATAGGTTTTGGAAATCATTTGTAGGTATTCCTTTTCCTCTATGAAGGTTTTTAGTTCTTATTTTTTAAGATTTATGTATTTATTTGAAAGTCAGGGTTACACAGAGAGAGGAGAGGCGGGGGGGGGGTCTTCCATTTGATGGTTCACTCCCCAATTGGCCGCAACGGCTGGAGATGTGCCAATCCGAAGCCAGGAGCCAGGAGCTTCTTCCGGGTCTCCCGCGTGGGTGCAGGGGCCCAAGCGTTTGGGCCATCTTCTAGAAGTCGTGATTATCAGAAATACATATTGCATTCTGACTCTGAGTTAAAAACGCTTTAAAGATTATCCTACTCAGTACTGACCTCAGTACACCTTTTTACTACATGGGCTGCATTGTACAGTGGGCACCTTCATAGATTTCTTGACCATCTCTATCTTTCTGCTTGGTGAAGCAGTGGGTGTTGAGGTTGAGGATGTCAAAAAACTACTGGGATCTACTTTAAATAGTCTCAGTCATCCTTCCATTTCTTACTCAAGTGAAATGGTCACACCACAGGTTGTAGGATATGGCCCCCTAAGGGACTAATAATGGGTCGAATAATGCATCTTTGTGTCAGCCACGCTTCCATAGGATGAACCTTGACCAAGAAAAAGTGTGAAGCAGGAGAGACAGTCCTCCTTCTGCCACTTTCTCATTGCCAACTTGACCTGAGAAGTGTTTTGCCTTCAAATCTCTAGACAAGCCTATTGTGCCTGCTCAGTGAATGATCAACTAAGTCCATGTTCATTGTGAAGTAGCCAGCAAGAAAGCACATCGTAACACCTTTCTTCATGCTTTGCCTCTCCTAATGTTCCTTTTTCCTTCATCCTCATTGCTTTGGGTTTGCACTTTATAACTAAAAATCAGTATTTTAAAAATATGTTTTGTTTTTTAAAATTTATTTGTAAAGGAGAGAGAGATAGAAACTCTCATCTACTAGTTCACTCCTCAAGTACCTGAAATGCCTGGGACTCAGCCAGGCTGAAGTTGGGAGCCAGAAACTCAGTCCAGATCTCCCACATGGGTGGTAGGGACCCAAGTAGTTGAGCCATTGCTTTCTCCCAGGGTGTGCATTGTTAGGAAGCTGGAGTCAAGAGTCAGGAGCCAGAAATGGCAACTGAACCTAGATACTCTGATGTGGAACATGGACATCTTAATTTCTGGGCTAAATACAATCTGGGCTAGGTCAAAGCCAGGAGCCAGAAGCTTCTTCTGGGTCTCCCATGTGGGTGCAGGAGCCCAAGCACTTGAGCCATCCTCAACTGTTTTCCCAGGAGCATTAGCAGAGTGCTGGATCAGAAGTGGAGCAGCTGGGGCTCCAACCGGCGCCCATATGGGATGCTGGCTCTGCAGGCCTGTGTTTTAACCCACTTCATCACAGCGCTGACACTGAGATTTATAGTATTTAAGAAATTTTTTAAATGTTCTTACTTACAGAAATGTTGCAGCCAAACTCTTTTTGAGGGTAGATGGAAAAGTAAAGATAATTACAAAAGTAACAATTTCATTGCTTAGAAATAACATCACATGTTAAATAACATTAATGAAAAAAAAATTAAACAAAATCTTCACTTGTGAGACATTCTCCCAAGAGAAATTGCTGAAAGCAAAAAGAATTAAAGGCCTGAAAAAGTCTTGACTCATCACTAAGGGAATGAAAAGAAAGCCTTTGTGAGAGCAGGGAGTTCAGAAGGTCCTAGTCTCATAAAATCCTTTAAAAATGCCATGGTTAGTGGTTGACATAAAGTCCAGAAATTAAATGCAATCCAAGAATAAAGAGAAATTACCTTCTGACCCGATTCACTGAGGGATGTAAATATCTTCCCCCAATAAGAAACTTGCCTGATTGGAAGAAAAGTTATCCCCAGCCCCTCTTGCACCATGAGGAGTATCTTAAATATTCTGAACTGAGACAAAAACATGAGTTCACCTTATTATCATTGTATTTTCTTCTATCCACAGTTACATAAAGACATTTATAAAGTTGTGCTGTGGCAGAATAGCTTAGAAGTTTATGAAAGCACAAGCCTTAGAATCAGCAGGCCTGGTTTTGAATTCCAAATCTGATGAATGTTGTGAGCTGAACAAAGGGAGAAGTGAAGGGCAGGTTTCTCACTCAAATTAAAACCCTAGCTTAGATCACCGTATCATTGTGTGAAGTCCAGGCTGATTAATCAGTAAGATAGACGATCAGTTATCCTCATGTGTGTGAATCATATGGCCTGTAAAGTTTTCTATCAAAAAATTTTAGCATATATTTTTAAAAGATAAAACTAAAATTCAAATATGTCCACTATTTTGGTGATCTATTTCTACATAATAAGCTAAGCCCCAAATTTTTAACCTTAAAGCAATGGTTACCTTATTTCTAACAATTCTATGGTCAAGAATTTGGACAAGACATATCAGGAACAGCTTGTCTCCGCTCCATCTGGTATCATCTGGAGCTGAAATCACTGAAGATCTAAGAAGACTAGAACATTGAAACTGGTTCATTCATTGTGTCACCTTGGCAGGTCTGGCTGTAGGGCAGGGCTCTTACTGGATGCTGAGAGGACTGCCTCCCCATCTTTCTATGGAATCTAAGAATGTCTTAAACTCTAAGTGGCTTCTCCATGGAATCTCTGCAAGTTATATCTCCAATAGGGTAGCTAGACTTTTTACAAGACAAGTCAGAACTTTCCAAAATGTGAAAGTGGAAACCTCCAGGCCTTCATATAGCCTAGACACTGAGTTAGCATAGCATCACTTCTACAACATTCTGTTGGTTAAATTCACAGATTCAGTACAGATTCTGTATGAGAAGGACTACACAGGGACCTGGATGCAGCAGGTGAGGATCACTGGGATCATCTTTGGAAACTATCTACTACAACCACAATACCATCAGGAAACATAAAAGTACTAACAATTCTGTCATATCATCAAATGTGCAGTTATGGCATAAATTCTTCTCATTGTTCGTGTCTTAGCTTAACTTCCATTCAAAAAAGGCAAAATCTCTATGAGGTAGTTCATTTGGGAGATGATTCCAGGGAGCAAGAATGATATGCATAGGGGTGTAAAGGAGGAGAGATAGGGAATAAAATGGCTCCAACATAACTTGGCCATTGCTAAGGCTAACAGGCATATGATCTTGGGGGCATTCTGAATTCCCTTAGGAAATACATTTCAGAACTATCTGCCTGAGGAATGTAAGAAGGAAGGATAGATCCAACTTCTCGCATCCTTTATTAGTCAAGATAATCCTATATGTTTTAATTGTGCACATTCCCAGTTCACAAACACCTGAGTATCTAATGGCCTATGAGTTGTCCATCCATACTTTAGGATCAGAGATGCCTCTGGGCAGGAAATGTGACACCTGTGTGATCCACAAGACAAGGATCTGCCTGTTAGATTATACCTACCTGCATGGAAAATGGTTAACACATCAATTATTGGAGTAAGAACTGGAGCTACTTTGAAGCATACAGCGTACCCAAAGCATTTATACATATTGTTTCACAGTTTATTAACATTTCTCTTAAGTTCTTCTTTAATCTCTAGTTTTTCCTTCACTCTGAGTTTTTTCCTCCATAGATTATCTGTTAAATAAACTTGATTTAGTGGGTTAAGCCACTGCCTGCAGTGCCGGCATCCCATATGGGTGCCGGTTCGAGATTTAGCTGCTCCATTTCCGATCCAGCTCTCTGCTGTGGCCTGGGAAAGCAGTGGAGGATGGCCCAAGTGTTTGGGACCTTGGGCCTCAGCGCCTGCGCTGGAGACCCTGGGGAGGCTTCTGACTCCTGGCTTCGGATCGGTGCAGCTCTGGCTATTGCGGCCAGTTGGGGAGTGAACCAGCAGATAGAAGACCTCTTTCCCTCTCTCTGCCTCTCCTTCTCTCTGTGTGTAACTGTGACTTTCAAGTAAAATAAATAAATCATAAATAAACTTGATTAATTGTTCCACCTATTTGTCTAGTGTCTAGATTTTGCTTATTGAATCCTTGTAGTGTTACTTAACATGTTTCCCTAATGTATGTAACAATAAATAGAAAGTTTCAGAGATTTCAGTTACCTTATATGTAAGTTTGTATAGGAAATTAGGTTGAATATTATGATTGGTATTTCTCCTTGTAGGGTGGCCCACACTCACACATGAATGTATATTCACTTTCTTAACTTTTAAATAAATCTTGTTCTAACTTTGTATACCTTTATAGATGTCTACTGAGAATTCTTATTTTGCTGTGAGATAAGTGGAATAGAAATTAAAACACGGATGCCCACTAGACAGGCAAGGAGGGAGACAAAATTCTTTTTATGACATTATTCACCCAAAAATTTAACCAAGTTACAAAACACGTTGGTGAAGTTACATGACAATTTCTTAAGGCAGGAATCTGTTTATCTCTTTTTATTTATTTATTTATTTGACAGGTAGAGTTACAGACAGAGAGATAGAGAGAAAGGTCTTCCTTCTGTTGGTTCACCCCCCCAATGGCTGCTACAGCTGGCACACTGCACTGATCTAAGCCAAGAGCCAGGTGCTTCCTCCTGGTCTCCCATGCGGGTGCAGAGGCCCAAGCACTTGGGCCATCCTCCACTGCCCTCCCAGGCCACAGCAGAGAGCTGGACTGGAAGAGGAGCAGCCAGGACTAGAACCCGGCGCCCATATGGGATGCTGGCGCCGCAGGCGGAGGATTAACCAAGTGAGCCACAGCGCAGGCCCCTATTTATCTCGTTTTAGATATGAAAGGGAATGTCTAAATCAGCACAACAGATATTACCTCACATCATCATGCATGGATTGCTATGAAAGGCCAAAGCTGTCTCCAAATTCCAAGCTAAATCTAAGCCAAATCCTTTTCTAGCCAAAAGATGCCTTAGACCAGTGACATCTGGTTAGCAGTCAGCAACTAGGAGATTGGCCCTGAGTCTAAAAACACTCAGTGGATTGCAGGCCAGATCGCCAGGATGCCTGCTGGACAGGGGCTGGTATACTACAGGTAGAACATCCACTTGGGACTCCAGTCTCTCCGTGGTCAGTGTTTTGTTATATAACACCCCCCCCCAAGCTGGTTGTAGGAGTTCTTATGCAGCCCTGTCAAATGCGCAAAACCAATTATTGACACCAGGGTGGTTGAAAAGGTAGTTTATTTCCAAGTGCGGGGCAAGGAGTCAGGCAGCGAATGCTCAGTTCCCAGATTCTCTGAGGGACTACAGGCAATAACTACTATCATTCAAACTTGTGCATGAGCAGTGCATGATCAGCACATATTGGGCCTCTGCTTGGTCCAGAATGCACAAAGCCTTCCTTTGATTGGTCAGTGATATGGACTAGCATGTTTTCTTTGGAATGGTAAAATGGCCTCCAGTGTGTCTGGTTCTGATTGTAGATTGCATATTACTTTTATTAGGGTTTGTTAGTTCCTGCAAAACTCTTAGAATAAAGGCGAGCATTGAGATGCTCACTATGGGGCAATTCAAGTATTTATGATTCAGGGTCTTGGCTCTGGCTTTACCCTCGTGGTGCTACCCTAAATTAATGAGCTAATATTTACAGAGGAACATCAAAGTAAAGAAGAGATACTGTGGCCTGATAAAAAGCTTATACCAAAGGCATCAAGGGTGGGGGTTTGATTTCATACTCAGACACTGATGGTCTTAAGTGCTCAAATTTCATAACTGTTTTTTGCCTTCCCAAAATTGAACCCCCAATTAAAAATGAAATAAAATATAAATTTCACAATATATTTTGCATGTAATACTGTCTCTGAGATTTCTCATCAGAGATCCTCTTGGATGGGTAGGTTGTTTTTTTCGCTTTATGAGAGGGATGACCTAGAAATATTTAGGTTATTTTCTATGTCACTATTTTTTTAAAGATTTATTTATTTATTTGAAAGTCAGAGTTACACAGAGAGGAGAGGCAGAGAGAGAGAGTGAGGTCTACCATCTGATGGTTCACCCCCCAATTGGCCGTAATGGCTGGAGCTACGCTGATCTGAAGCCAGCAGCCAGGAGCTTCTTCCAGGTCTCCCACGTGGGTGCAGGGGCCCAAGAACTTGGGCCATCTTCTACTGCTTTCCCAGCCCATAGCAGAGAGCTGGATCAGAAGTGGAGCAGCCGAGTCTCCAATCGGTGCCCATATGGGATGCCAGCGCTTCAGGCCAGGGCGTCAACCTGCTGCGCCACAGCGCCGGTCCCTGCTATGTCACTATTAAGAAGTTACATTGGAAAACGGTCAAATCAAAAGAGGTGCATGCTCAACATTCCCTAGCTAAAAGTTGAAAAGGGAAAAACATTACTATAAACATTTGAGAAATTCTGTGCTGCATGGGAAGTTCACATAGATTTGTCAGTGTTCTCACTGTCCATGATATGTTTCTACTTATCAGAGTCCTGGCAGTGTTTCTCTGACTATATTGAGGAACAGCACTATTGTGTTATCAGAAAAAAAACTTTTTTTTGACAGGCAGAGTGGACAGTGAGAGAGACAGAGAGAAAGGTCTTCCTTTTTCCCGTTGGTTCACCCTCCAATGGCCGCCGCGGCCGGCGCACCGCGCTGATCTGAAGCCGGGAGCCAGGTGATTCTCCTGGTCTCCCATGGGGTGCAGGACCCAAGCACTTGGGCCATCCTCCACTGCACTCCCGGGCCACAGCAGAGAGCTGGCCTGAAAGAGGGGCAACCGGGACAGGATCGGTGCCCCAACTGGGACTAGAACCCAGTGTGCCAGCGCCGCAAGGCGGAGGATTAGCCTAGTGAGCCGCGGCGCCGGCCAAGAAAAATTTTAATTTGGTCACAGTTTCAACAATCTAGCAACAGAGAGAGAGAGAGAGAGAGAGAGAGAGAGAGAGAGAGAGAGAGAGAAGGGAAGTGAGAATGGAGCTAGCATTTGAACTCAAGCAGTCTGATATGGGATGCAGGCATCTCAAGTAGGATCTTAACTGCTACATCAGTTTAGGAATATGTTAGTCATTTATGGAGCAGCCTGCTGTATTTCCCACTATGTGAAAGTTCTGATATATTTTATGGAAACAGAAGGAGAAAATTCTCCTTGAAGCACAATTATAATTATTGGATCTTACACTTAGATACTTCACATTTTACTAATTACTTGCACACACATACACCCTAGTTCATCTGACTTGTTATAACTGCCACAGAAGGGCAGGACAAATGATATAATCTCCATTTTAGAGTTTAGGAGTCTGAGGGTCAGATGTGAGTATTGAGCAAGGAAGCATTGGCAAGCATGTGGCAGAAAGGAATTAGAATTCAGCTCACCTGACTCCTAGTTCAGGATTCCCTGCAGTTTTCCTCCTTTTGGTTCCAGGGCAGGATTGAGGGAGGGGTGGGTGGGAGTGGAAATAGAGCCAACAGGGAATGACATACCTGAACCTGGATCAGATGGCCTGGGTTCAAGATCCCAGTTCACTACTTTCTGGCCATGTGGTCTTTGGCCTTCATCTCTTTTCCCTAAGCAGGATTTGTGATGTGTAAATGGGGTAATGCAAGGCCTTCCATCTTTGGATTTTGTAAGGATTGAGTCCTCTTGTAAATGGCTACTTCACACAGCATGTGGTGTAGGGCAGCCCCCCTCTGCCTCCCTCTCTGACTCCCCGTGCTGAGATGTGCTTCCCAAGGTACAGCTAGGCCTGGTTCTCACATAAATGGAGATTGCTGGCTGCTGGGGCCACTGGCTATGAAAACCACACACTGCTGAGCCTTGTGGAGACAAAGGAGAGTGCCACACAGAGGAGCAAGTCAAGGGTGGATGGACAAACCAGGCAGTCCACATCTGGTTTGCTCTGCTCCTTCTGCCTGGAGCCTCATATAAAATAACTATTTTTTTTTCTGAGCCAAGTTATGTAACTAGTTCAATCACACATTTTTCCCTTCACTCCAAGAGAATAGTAAAACTCCACAGGTAAAATCTGATGAAAATACAAAACGAAATAGCAACAGTCATCAGATTTATGTGGAACTGTAACTAGATTTAGTGTGTACCTGGCAAAAGACATACATTGCAATCTTCCTTGATTAATTGCGCGCGCTCTCTCTCTCTCTCTCTCTCTCTGGTGCACTTTTGTGTAGATGCTCCAGTATTCCTTCTGAAGATACAAAGCAAGTAAATTGAAAATCGATATGATCAAAACATGAGAAAAAGCAGATGAACAAATATCTTGGTTCAATAAACAAAAACCCAAAACCAGATTTGTTAGTACAAATACTTTGTAGCTTAAAGTTTTGAATGACAAGAAACTGCTAATATATTTTGCATATATTTTTGTATATATATTTGGATCTTTTCCAATATAGTCAGTCAGAACCCATTAATATTTCCCAAGATTTATAGTTAGTTACATTTCTAACTATAGTTTTTTTAGGAGGGAAATATAGAATGAGAGTTTTTCTTTCCCTGGATTACACCAAATAATTTACCCTTTAAAATGTAAGTCAAATATCACTCTCTAAATCCAGCTAAGAGGGTCTCATCAGCAGGGTCCCACTATCACTTACAGAATGTTCTTGTTTAGCATCTTGTAGGTTTTCAGTACACAAACACTCCAAAGATCAGCACTTCGATTTCTAATGATTCTGTCTGGGAATCCTTGCAGCAGACATTCTTCCTCAACTCCCTCTCCACCCCTAAAGTTTAGTACTCAGATTCTGACTGAAGGTTGAAAGTATATATTGTTCCCAGGACACACCTTGACCAAGTGAAGAGACTGTTCTCGGTTATTTTCAAACTTAAACTTTAATCCCCAGACACGTGGTCTAGTAGTTCAAGTCTTTAATGTTGGTGTATAGGGGCTCAGGGAGGGGAGCAAATCTTTAAAAGATAAAAAGAAAACCTGAGCCACATTGGGTCCAAAGTAAGACTCTGGGCACCAAAACTACTTGTTTTATAACCCTATATGAGAGGTCTTCATAAAGCTAGTGGAAAATGCTTATTATGTATGAGAAAAAAACTTTCAACACATTCTGCATCAAATAGTTTATTTTTGAATTTCATGTTTTATGAATTTTGTGAAGTCCTGTTGTATTTTATTTACTTGGCCATATTGCTTTTTAAAGTACTCTGGACATAACTTGGACCCTAAATCAGAGACCAGATCTTCCAGGAGATGTATTCTTACTTCAGCATCCTGAGGTAAACTGGGACATGTTATAAGAAATATTGCATGATTTGCTAAAAGTTGTGTTCATGTTCACAATGAATTGTATCTAAAAGAGAAGATGAAAATATGAAAAGTTCAGTATCAAACCAAAAGTAAAAAAGTATACCCCAAATAAAGCATTGATTTCAGAAACCTGAAACCCCTCAAATGACTCACTTGTTTAACTATTATTAAAAATTAATCACAGATGAAAGCTCTTGAAATACAGATTGATGAGGCTATTTTTCTTAAAAAAAAGAAATTTTAAATGTGTATGACTGGAATTTTGCATCATTATCACTTTTAGAATTATCAACTCCATTTTTCTGATTTTATGTATTACATATTAATTATATAAACATTTCCAATGTGGAACTAGATGAAAACAAACAAGTCATTTTTAAAAAGGATTTATTTATATTTTTATTTGAAAGGTAGAGTCATCCACAGAGAGGGGGAGAGAGAGAGAGAGAGATTGATCTTCCATTTGCTGGTTCACTCCCTAAATGGCAGCAACAGCCAGGGTTAGGTCAGGCCAAAGCAAGGATCTAGGAACTCAATCTGGGTCTCCTGTGTAGGTGTAAGGGGACCAAATATGTGGGCCATCTTCTGCTGCTTTCCCAGGCACACCAGCATGGAGCTGGATCAGAACAGCTGGGGCTCAAATTGGCACTCATGAGATGCTGGCATCATAGGTGGTAGCTTAACCTTCTGTGCCACAATGCCAACCCCAACAAGTCACTTTTAACTCCTTCAAAAAACATAATCACCATTATCATTTTGGGTTACATAATTTTAGAAACATTTGACTCCTATCCTTTTTTCTGTGCTTATACCAACTCCTAGCTGGGCACTGTCACAGAGACATTTTGCAAATTTGCAACCAAACCATATGAAGTTGATTTGATTAATATTTTGCATGCTTGCTTGTATAACTAAATTTCACTTCTTTGGCATGCACAGAAGTCAAAAGTCTACAAACCAACACAATTGTTTTCTTTGCTAAAATAGAAAAAAGTTAGACTTGTACTTAGAGGATTGAAAACAAAGCTTAGTTAGAAATGAAATTACAGGGGGCCAGTATCATGGTATAGCGTGCACATTTTTTGAAATTCAACTTATTTTTTATTTTGTGTGTGTGTGTGTGTGTGTGTGAGAGAGAGAGAGAGAGAGAGAGAGAGAGAGAATCTCCCATCTGTTGATTCACTCCCCAAATGCTTACAACAGCTAGGACTGGGCCAGGCTAAAGCCAGGAGCCTGGAACTCAATCTAGGTCTTTCACATGGGTGCGGGAATCCAGCCACTTGAGCCATCACCTGATGTCTTGCAGGGTGAATGTTAACAGGAAACTGGAATCAGGAACTAGAGCAGAAACTCAAATCAGGCACTCTGAAATGGGATGTGCCATCTCAAATGGGGTTCTATCTGCAGTGCCAATCACATGTCCATGGAACCGTATTCTTAATCATGAATTTCTGTGTAGGTCATGATAACTGTGTATGTCATCCATTGCCAATTTATTGCTTGTATAACTACATTTCATTTATTTGGCATGCTCAGAAGTCAAAAGTCTACAAACCAATACAATTGTTTTCTTTGTTGTAATAGAAAAAAATTAAATTTGTACTTGGAGGATTTAAAATAAAACTTAGTTAATGAAATTACAGGGGGCTGGCATTGTGGCATAGCTAATAAAGCTGCAGCTTGTGACACCAGCATCCCGTATGGGTAAAGCCCCTGCCTGCAGTGCCGGCATCCTATGTAGGTGCCAGTTCGAGTCCCAGTAGTTTCACTTGCTGGGAAAGCAGTAGAAGATGGCCCAAGTCCTTGGGCCCCTGCACCCATGTGGGAGACCCAGAAGAGGCTCCTGGCTGCTGGCTTCAGGTAGGCATAGCTCCAGCCGTTGCGGCCAGTTGGGGAGTGAACCAGTGGATGGAAGACCTCTCTCGCTCTGCCTCTCCTTCTCTCTCTCTCTGTAACTCTGACTTTCAAATAAATAAATAAATCTTAATAAATAAATAAGTAGAAAGTAGATTGAGAAAAATCAAGAGTTTGAAAAGGAAAAAAAAAATAGGCATAGGTACAGGCCCACCACGTCCTTAAGAAATCTTCTGTTTACTGGGAAAAAATTTGTTCCTAAACATGGCCATGAAAACAAAGTAACATGCTAACATTATATCCTGAAAGGAGAAAACCAGAGGCTACATTGAGCCTGCAAGGAATAGGCTGATTTTGGCACCAACTAGGGGCAGACATCAGGCCGGTCAGGGATAAGGAAATGGTCAAGGTGGGACTAGCAGCCTTCTGGGTGTTCAGACACCTCAACCAACCTCTTAACATTTGCTGCTCTGAGCTTCATGCTTGGTTTGCCATACTCTCCACTCTTTCTGGTGAGCTTATTTAGTCACATGATTTCAATGATGTCACCAATATACATACCAGGCTTCATCAAAAGTTTGTGAAAAATGGGACTAAAAGGTAGCTTCATTTTTTCGAGGAAAGTTTGAAATCCATGCATAGTTTTTCTGTATGTATTTTCTACTACCTTTATGAAGATCACTCATATTTTCAAAACAGTAATGTTTGCAGCTACCAGCATGACATTTCAACTTGGATGTCTAATAAGAATTATATTTAACATCACATGTTTTTCTCACCCATCTACCCCAGGTTTCCCAGATTTTAAACTTGAACCATCATAGACCCAGACACTCAAGTTCAAATTCCAGAACCTATGTAATTTTCCCCATGTCACATTACTCAGATCCTTTCCATGAGCTAATTTTGTAGATTTATCCAAAAATCATCTGGAATTTATGTCTGTCCAGTACCTCAGGCATGGCAGTCAACCCTTACTAGTCTCCCACCTGGGTGGGATACAATGTTTCTTTTTTTTTTTTTTTAAGGTTTTGTGTTTTTTTTTTTTTTTTTTTTTTTGACAGGCGGAATGGATAGTGAGAGAGAGAGACAGAGAGAAAGGTCTTCCTTTGCCGTTGGTTCACCCTCCAATGGCCGCTGCGGCCGGCGCATCGCGCTGATCCGAAGCCAGGAGCCAGGCGCTTCTCCCGGTCTCCCATGCGGGTGCAGGGCCCAAGCACTTGGGCCATCCTCCACTGCCTTCCCGGGCCATAGCAGAGAGCTGGCCTGGAAGAGGGGCAGCCGGGATAGAATCCGGCACCCCAACCGGGACTAGAACCCGGTGTGCCGGCGCCGCAAGGCGGAGGATTAGCCTGTTAAGCCACGGCGCCGGCCACAATGTTTCTTTTTAAAAAAAAATTTCTTTATTTGTTTATTTGAGAGAGTTACAGACAGTGAGAGGGAGAGACAGAGAGAAAGGTCTTCCATCTGATGGTCCACTCCCCAAATGGCCGCAACAGCCAGAGCTGCACCCATCCAAAGCCAGGAGCCAGGAGCTTCCTCCGGGTCTCCCACATGGGTGCAGGGGCCCAAGGACTTGGGCCATCTTCTGCTGCTTTCCCATGCCATAGCAGAGAGCTGGATTGGAAGTGGAGCCCCCGGGGATTAGAATCAGTGCCCATATGGATGCCAGCACTGCAGGCAGAGGATTACCTACTGAGCCACAGCGCCGGCCGGGGATATAGTGTTTCTAACTGATCTCCAGATTCAATTCATCTGCCACCACCTATATTGTTCAAGCAACCAGTCACTGACTTAACATTCAGGGGGATTTATTATAATGCTTTAGATTCAATATTATAAAATGGAACACTTGTCAATAGCTTTATATTGTTCAGTGTTTTTTAGAATATGTTATCTATTTATTTGAGAGGTAGAGTTACAGGCAGAGGAAGTGACAAAGATCTTCCATTCGCTGGTTCACTCCCCAAATGGCCACAGCAGTGCCTGGCTGGCAGCTGGCCGGAGCTGTGCAGTTCAGAAGCCAGGAGCCAGGAGCTTCCTCTGTGTCTGCCACGCAGGTGCAGGGGCTCAAGGACTTGGGTCATCTTGTACTGCTTTTCCAGGCCATAGCAGGGACTGGATCAGCAGACCAGCATTGGGGACTTGAACTGGCGACCATTTGGGATACTGGTGCCGCAGGCAGAGGCTTAGCCTTCTACACCACAGCGGCGGTCCCCTCTGACTCTCTATAATTTTTTTTTTTTACTATGTTACTCTCTTGGATAAATGGTACAATTAAAGGGAAAAAACCCAAGGACAGATTTTGTAAAGGCAATATATAAGAAAACACCCAACGGCTGAGGGGAAACCAGACGAAGCCAGTCTCCTTGTCGGTGGGGGAGGGGATGGCGGGAAAGGAAGAGATTCCTGGACACCCGATTTAAATCTGACTAGGGGTTGGTGCTGTTGCTCCGCATACAAGAATCAACGGGCACCTGTATTTCTTCAAGAAACGCAAAACTTTATTGTCAACAATGCTCAAACTGAAGGGAAGAAACTGAGGGGAACTGCAGGAAGCTCAATCGGCCGATCCGGCCTGGGGGCGTCACCCCGTGGCAGTGGGGACAGTCTGCTCAGTTCTCCTTGTGGCCCTGGCCCAGGGTGAGCTTGTCGAAGAGGTACTCCGCCATGTTGACGTCTGGGGCCCCCAAGCCGCGCAGGTTGGTCAGGTGGCTCCCCAGCTCCTCAATGGCCTGGACCTGCTGGTCCAGGTAGTTGGTCTCCAGCAAGTGGCAGAGGTGGGCGTCGCCCCTGGTGGTGGCCAGCTGGTGCAGCTCCAGCAGGCTCTGGTTGATGCTCTGGGCCAGGTAGAAGGCGCTCTCCATGGCCTGGAGGCCGCCCTCCCAGTCGTCGCGGTCGGGCTCCTGGACATCACGGATGGCGATGCGGCCTCCGCGCTGGTTCTGCAGCTTCAGCAGCTTCTCCGCGCGCTCCCTCTCGATCTGTGAGCGCTTCAGGAAGTAGCGGGTGAAGCCCTTCAGCGCCACGTCGTCGCGGTTGAAGTAGAAGGCCATCGACAGAGCCACGTAAGAGGCGTAGAGCTGCAGGTGGATGTGGTTGTTGAGAGCGGCCTCACAGATGGAGTCGTAGTTGTGGCGCACTTGTGAGGGCTCAGGGGCAGCCATAGCGAGCGCCGGCACAGCGAGCCGGAAGCTGAAGGCGCTGAGGGCTCGTGGGCTGAGGAGCAGGCAGCGGCGGGTTTGCTGCCCTGGGAGGGGGCGGTTCCCTGGGGTGACCGGGAGTTCGGCGTAGTTGTCGGCCGTCCGGTTTGCAGGGGAGCCGGAAGTGGGCTGTGGCGAAGTGGCTGTGGGGGCTGTTCTGAGAAGGCGGGATTAGGCGGGACGTCAGACAGGCCGGAAGTGGCTCCCCCCCCCCGCCCCCGCTGCCTTCCGTGCGGGTAACACTGAATTGGTTGGTCGCATGAGATTTTAATTTGGTAGTAACATTTCCAATATCCAAGGATTTTCTCAGGTCTGCTATTCGGTCCCCCAGGACCAGCCTGTTGACACTTTATAAAGCTATTATTTTTCTTAAAATTCCGAGGAAATGAATTTTGTGGGAAATTTCTCTTCTGTTTCCTTTATCATATCGGTTTTGCCCTCCAGAATTAGTTCTACTTGTTTATCATGATCTCCTCTTCACTTTCCTCAAATGAGGGTCAACCTCTTTTCCATTCTTACTTGGAGGAAAAGCCTCCTTGGATTAGACTACTGTTTAGTATGGTATACAGAGGTGATGTCTCTTTCAGCTACAGGCTTCTTCCGTGAATAGAGGGCATGTGTGCTCATTAGGGAGTGGTCTGCTTTTGAGATACATGGTTTGGAACCTGTATGTGGGATAGGAACTATCCAAGATGACAAAAATCATGGCATTCTCTGATGTTGGAAGCCTTCAGTGGATCTCCCTTCTAGCTAGATGTGTGCTTCAATTTTGGTGTCCTGGGATTTCTGCTGTGCTTTGAAGCTTGATTCTCTGTTTAAATAAGATTCCTCCACTTGTTTCGGAATGTGATTTGCAACATCCAGAGGATCACAATGCCAATTTGAACAGTCCTCAGTGTTCATGTTTCAGGGTTCTCAAAATATAAATCATGTTTTCCCTTCTGAATTTAAAACTAATAGGCCAAGGAGTCAGCTAATTAAAAATAGGCTTAGGTCTGTAGCTAAATGGACTTACTAATATTTTTCAAATCTCCCAATTATAAGAACATATTGTGACAGCGTAAGCATCATCAAGCCACATTTTCTTTTCCTCTAGATCACACAATTTGAGTATATTTTTGTAAGTAACTTGCAATTTGGTGTGGTCATTTACTTTGTATGGCTAATGGAATATTGGAAGAAGTGACATACTCAATAATTACACCTACTTTATAACAAATTCCCCATGCAGTCTTTTGCAGTAATGCCAAAGAGGAAAAACAGTGGAATATTTCACAGTCACTGTGTACACCTATCCTGGGACATCAAATGATTTATTGAGTATATTTTCCCATCACCACCACCTCCAACCTTCACTGGAGCTTGATAAGGAACAAAAAAAAAACTCATTAACAATGTAAAGATTTTTGGAGAGAGAATATCTTCCACCTGCTGGTTCACTCCACAAATGGCTGCATCAGCAGGGCTGGGCCATACCAAAGTCAGTATCCCTGAGCTTTTCCAGGTCTCCCACCTGGGTGCAGGGGCCCAAGCACTTGGGCTATCTGCTGCTGCTTTCCCAGGCACATTAGCAGGGAGCTGGACTGCAAGTGGAGCAACTGAGTCTCGAACCAGCATCCATATGCGATGCTGGCATTAAAGGCAGAGGCTTAATCTGCTATGCCACAATGCTGGCTCCTATAGGTAGTGATTTGAGAACGAAGAATTATAGACAGCAGCAGCATTTAGCTGCTATGATTCTATAGCACCATAGTCAATCCCACCCTGGCCTCGTGGGACAGCCCTATCATTTTGTAAGGCCAAGTTTCTTTATCTCAGTCTATTTCACACAACAGATATTCCTGGTTAAATTTCTACTGGGAAATAAGTTTAAGTATATTGTAAAAATAAATAGTTATACAATGAGATTGAATAAATCTCTTCTTCTGTGGGCTGCTGTAGAGGAGATGAGTGAGTTAGGTTCTTTATAACTTCTCTGAATGTTTTATCTAACCTCTCTTTCTGTTGGATACTGTTTCATTTACACACTAGGGCCCTACAATACAGGTAACATTTCCCCATACAGTGGTAGTTTTCCAAACTTCATCACTGGGGATAATCAATATTTCTTCATTGAGTAAGAGCTAATACTTGGATTACCTTTCATAATAGGATTAAAATAAGTTTAATAAGAAACTATTTAGAATCCATCCCAAACTAGTGTTCCTAGATCGATTCTCTAAATAACTTATCTGTATTTGACTAATTTGAACTAGCCTGTGATTTTGTGAGTTCTCATTAAGGTTACCTTCCTTCTGCTTCTATCATTTTGGTGCACATAAGACTCAAATAATTTTTTATTGGTTATACATATCTCTTTGGGCTAAATTAACCATCACTTCTCAATTGTGATCCATAATTCTCCTATTTTTGAGCCTGGGGATAAGGGATGGAAATGGTATGAGAGACAGTTTCTAGATCCATGTTTTGCATTTAGTGGCCAACAATAGAGTTGGCTTCACTACTTCTATAAATAAACATAAAGAATAATGGGAATTTCATTGATCTTTAAGGCTCCCCAACAGTTATTTTTTTTTTTAATTTGTCAGGTAGAGTTATAGACAGTGAGAGAGAGAGACAGAGAGAAAGGTCTTCCTTCCATTGGTTGACTCCCCAAATGGCCACTACGGCCAGAGCTATGCCCATCCGAAGCCAGGAGCCAGGTGATTCCTCCTGGTCTCCCATGTGGGTGCAGAGTCCAAGCACTTGGGCCATCCTCCACTGCCCTCGCGGGCCACAGCAGAGAGCTGGACTGGAAGAAGAGCAACCGGGACTAGAGCCTGGCGCCCATATGGGCTGCCGCCACCACGTGCAGAGGATTAACCAAGTGAGCCACGGCGCCTGCCACCCCGACAGTTATTTATGATTGAACAAAATGTCGTGCAAGAAACTAATACCTAGCTTGCACTTTTTATCCTGGATGGAGTTCAGATTGATTCCTGTCACTTGCCATGACTCCGTTGTGGAGAGTGCTGGTCAAGTAGTGGCCCCAGTGCCACTTTACTACTTGTCACATCATGGGTTTCAATTAGTGAAGAGTGTGGAAGAACAACTGCAGGAGGAGGTGGGTAGCAGAAGCCTTGGTGGTGTGTGTTGCCATCCATAAAGGTGCAATAGCTTACATCCTCTGTGCCAGGGATTGTTCACAAAAATGTTTTAGGCAACAAAGGTATCCTCCAAAGACATAAGTGTGCAATACAATGTTTTTCAAGTCAGAGTTACAGAGAGAGACAGAGGGAGAGACAGAGATCTTCTATTTATTGGTTCGCTCACCAAATGGCCACAAAGGCCAGGGCTGTACCAGGCTGAATCTAGGAGCCAGGAGCTTCCTCCATGTCTAACACTTGAGAGCAGGGGCCCAAGCACCTGGGCCATTCTCTGTTGCCCTCCCAGGTGCAATAGCAGGGAGCTGGATTGGAAGTAGAGTAGCCAGGACATGAACTGGTGCCCACATGGGATGCTTTACCCACTACATCACAACACCATCCCCTGCAATACAAATTTTAATGAGAAAAACATTGCCAATTTCTTGCAATACTTGGTTCCCAAATTGTGCAGGGAATTTTTCCCAATCTTTGCACTGTAGTCCTTGGTAGAGAATGGATATGGGCAGCAGGGCAGTTTCAGTTATTATAAGTAGCCTGTAAATCCAGTTTCACTGAGCTTTGTGTGAAGGCTGAATAATGGCTCACAATTAACTGCTTGTTATTTAAAAATTATTTACTTGAGATTGGGGGGAGGGGAGAGAGAGAGAGGGAGAGAGAAAGCCCCCATTTACTGGCTTACTCCCCAAATTCTTGCAAGGCTAGGGTTGGGCCAAAGCCAAAGCCAGGCACTAGGAACTCAATCTAGGTTTCCCACATGGGTGGCACGAACCCAAGTACTTTGAACATTCACTACTGTGTCCTAGGATCTGTATTAGCAAGAAGCTGAAGTCCAGAGCTTGAGTCAGATATCAAACCCAGGCACTATGAGATGCAGGCATCTTAACCACAAGGGCAAATGCCTGCCCCTGAACTGGTTTTGTTTTTTTGTTTTTTTTTTTTTAAAGTTTGTAGATGCTGTTTTGATTGAAAAATGCAAACTTATTAAAAAATTTGTTGCTAGCAGTTTCCCATCCATCTGGGGTCAGCAGAAGTTCACTCTTGTACTCTCTGCCTGAGGATATTTTTATTCTCAGGAGTTAGTGAAATCCATACCTGGCAGGTCAGAAGTGCTGTCCAGGAGCAACCTTCAAAAAGTAGGAACTGTGTCATTTAAACACTCAGCTTCTTTGCCATTAAAGACACAGTTCTTAGGTGTGTGCTTCATACACACAAGCCTCCAGTGGCATTGGGCCCTAGCTGCTGGCAGAAGCAACCCTGTTGAATATTGTGATATTTCAAGTTTGTTGCTATTTTCTGATGAGAATGATTTATAGCATGAGGAACCTTCAAAAAGCTTATAGAAATTTAAAAAAATGTGCATGGGTTTTAGTTTTTGCACTAAAACTTATCTTTCAATTCCACTTTCCATGAACTTTTTGAAATACCTTGTATAAACCTTTTGGCAGACATGATGAAAGCAATAACCAGTGTAGAAATCATGAGATAACCATGGGCACATATAAAAGTAAGTGTGCATAAGTGTATGGTCCCTCACACTGGAAGTGAGTCATATTATTGATTAATATTCCAGATCCCAGGTGTCCACTGCCCCCACTATCTTCAATCATTATCATCAAACAGTGCTGTAGAATTCAAGCTTATAGTTTGGGGCTTGCACAAGACAATGTCACATGAACTAATCTGTAGGGAGAGTGGATAAAGGGATGTAAATGGTGGTAATGGTTGAGAGTATGACCAATGTTGTCTGTGGGGGAGAAAAAGAGATCTTTATATGGAAGATAAGTTATTTAGGGTATGGAGAAGCATCCCACATTTTACCAGTTGGGTCTGTCAATTATCTTTATAATTAACAAACAAATACATTTTATATGCTCTTAAATCTTAGGACGTAAGCTTCAAATTATATTTTTATTTCCAAATTCAGTACTAATTCTTTTAGTGGTTGATGATGAATAAAACTGTTGCTTTGTAGAACAAAGTGTCCATAAACTACACATTATGTTGATTGTCTAAAGAAAAAGCCTGTAGAGATACATTTTTTGTAAGTGGAATATCAGTTGCCTTTCATCAGTTTTTGGAGCTTGTCAAGAGAAGTGCTTTGAATAAAGTTAATCAAATTCGAACTTTTAATTAAATTAACTTGAATTTAAATTTTTATTGTTCAATAAAAATTTTCAGAAGAATAAGCATGTGTTTCCTATACATAAAACAAACCAACAATTCTCCTAGTTTCTTCAAAAATCTATAGTGGTAGTTTTTGAATGCAATAGAATATTCATGTATCACATTTGTAGATTTGTGTACACATTAACCTACAATAAATAGAAAATATTTTTTAAATTATCCCAAAATAGTACTGTTTAAATAGTGGATCAAATTACCAAGGAATCTTCTGGAATTTTATTTAAAAATAGTTTAAATAAAGGGAAAGTGGTTGGCACAATGGTTAAGACGACACTTTGGACATCTGCATCCCATATTAGAATGTCTGGGTTTCAGTTTTCACTCAACATCCAATTCCAGCTTCTTGTTAATGCATACTCTTCGAGGCAGCAGGCAGGGCTCAGGTACTTGGACCCCTGTCATCCACAAGGAAGACATACATTGAGTTCTCAGCTCCTGGGTTCAGCCTAGCCCAGCTCCAGTTTTAGGCATTTGGGGAGTGAGTCAGCAGACAGATCTCTCTCTTTATCTGTGTGTATCTGTCTCACTCTCTTTCAAATAAAAATGAAAATAAATATATAATTTTAAAAAGTATTATAAATAAGAGAAACTTACTTCTTATGAAAACAATGAATGTGAGAATTAACTGGAATGTTTTCAACTTATTTTGGTTATTAGTATAAAGCAGCCTTATTAAATTGAAAATTATTTTACATGCCAAATTCAAAAGTATAGAATGACTAAAGTTATGATTGTTGCAGTATTTATGTATTGAAACTATGTTTGTATGAAATGATCTGCTGTGTTCTTCCTTAAACTCAGCTCCTTTGTGCCAGTAGACAACACCATTCCCAGGACTTGACAAACTATACTACTACAGGGAGCTTAATCTGTTCCTTTGAAGAAAATGTTTTCATTTTGTTTCATTCAAGGGTCATTCAAAACACAGAGTCCTTTTTTACATTGAGAACACCCTGAGGTTTTCACCAGATGACTTCTGACTTTCTGTTGAGTGAATTGATAGTTCCTAAATTTGTAAAAAAAATAAATAATAGATAAATAGAGAAATTATGTAATCATTTTACCTTACTGGAACGAACATAAATTTTAAAAACCTTATAGGGTGTTTGGTATAGCAGTTTCGCTGCCGTTTGTGGTGTTTAGATTACATATCATACTGCTTGGTTTGGAGTCTCAGCTTTGCTCTCAACTCCAGCTTCCTCTAATCTACATCCTGGGAAGCAGTGGCGATAGCTCAAGTAGTTGGGTCCCTGCCACCTACATGGAAGACCAGGATTGAACTCCTATCTCCTAGCTTCAGCCTGGCCCAGTCATAGATTTGGCTGGCATTTGTGGGGTGAACCAGCAGATTGGAGCTCTTTGTCTCTGTCTCTGCCTTTCAACGAAAGAACATAAAACAAAGAGCTTATGTAGCATATTTATCACCTAACCAAAATATAAATAAACACATAAGACACCTCTTGGATTTAAAAATAGCTTTATTTAGCATACCAAAAACACAGGAACATAAGAAAAACCATACCTAGTATAAACATAAAAGTTAAATACTATAATTTAATGTAAACCAAGCATTTAAATTGTGAAATATTATAATAAAATACATGCTATTTTTATAGAACCAAGTTAAAGCTACCTCCATAGTTAACTGGATCAGATCATCAAACTTGAAAATGTCATTATTAGCAATGAAAAAACACAACATCTCTATTTGTATTGGTCAATAGGGAAAGGATAAATCATTTTATTTACTTTAAACGCATACAATTTATTGAGACATTTAGAGCATGGAAGCAAAATTGTCAGTTCTAGGATTCAAGATACAACCACTATATGTGGAAGCTTAGAAATCATTCTGCTGGAAGACAGTTGAGCCTATTCTTTTATTTACATGCAAACCCACTGATTCAATTTAGTTACTGCTTAATAAAGATACTAAATATATTCTGCAAAAATAAACCTTTATTAAAAATTACCAAAGGTGAATATAATATCAGTCAGGTAGGAAAGATAAAAGCATAAAAATACATATTATTCCAGACAAACCCCTTAATTATAATAAATGTTAGGAAACTCATTTTATAAAACCAGATGGGGTAGCAAAAAGTATTTTAAAAATATAAAACCCAAACCACATTCAAACAAAATGAGCAATCCTCAGATGATATTTCTTGAATGAAGTGGTATTTTGCTTATTCTGTCATCACATGAAAGGCATGATGAGATCTGTAGCTGATGGAGCTTTTACTATGGAGTAACACTGGGTGTGTGTGTGTGTGTATGTGTGTGTTTGACAAACTGTCTAAAAAGCTGTGGTCATTGATTGGTTTAAACATTTTGCTTTTTTCTTCAGGAATCAACATTTATCCTTAGAGTTTAATTCAGGTATCTCTGAGAGACAGCATTCAATCTAATATCAGGAATTTAAAATGTAAAAATAAATTTGTAAGAATATATATTTAGTAATTGAATATCCTGTTCTGTTGTCTAATCCTGTAGTTCTCAAACTTTTGGTCTCCAGACCCCATTATATTCTTAAAATGGGGATCTGGAAGTCAAAGAGTTTTTGTTTATGAGATTTATGTCTCAATATTTATCATATTAGAAAATAAAATGAAGAAATACTGTATTAATTCATTTAAAAACAACAAATCCATTACATGCTAACATAAATAAATAATATTTTTATGAAAAATATCCATATTTTCTAAAACAGAAAAAAGATGTGTGGGAATGTGGCATGGTTTTACATTTTCAACTCTTTTTGAGAGATCAGAATGAAAAGACAAATGATGTCTTCACATTACTATGAAAATATTTTGATCTTACAAATCCTCTGAAATGTTCTCAAGGTACCCCAGGGACTGACATTAATGACTAAAAGAAAAGTCAGCGCAAAATGAACCTTAAAAAAAGGGAGCCCTAACTTTCATTTAAAAATAAACAAAACAAAAAAAAAACCTCACAAATACGTCATTGTATCAAACACTCCTACCTTCAGCTTTAACTAGAAATCAAAGATTGCCATGTACTCATGGCAACACTCAAAACAATATTGTCATTTCTGAGATCAGTGTCAAGATATAGTCAGTTTTAGTTCAAGGAAGCTACAAAACCTATTAATTAAAAACACTTCGGTTCCCTTTCCAACATTTGCTTAAACCTGGTTTGTGCTGAGTTAGCCATTATCTTTAAGTTGGCACAGCTTTGGTATAGAATAGAGTATGGCAGGGTTTAACTAAAATTCCACACACTTAGACTAGGACTATGTTAGTAATTTATAGAACACCCTGCTCTATTTCTCACTATGTGAACGCTCTGATAACTTTTAGAGAAAAAGAGAGAGAAACTTCTCTGAAGCACAGTACTGATGCTAGGATCTTCTATCTAGATAAGTCTTCACATTTTAGAAATTACTTCGACACACACCATCTCATTTGATCCTTTTAAAGCCCCCAGAGAAGAGCAGGACAAATGATACTATCCCTGTTTTCAGGTTGAGGAGTCTGAGGGTCAAATAGGGGTCTTGTCCAAGGTACCATGGCAAGTATATGGCAGAAGGGGGTTAAAAGTTAGGCTATCTGACTCCTAGTTCAGGATTCCTTGCAGTTTTCCCTCCTTCCTTTGATTCTGGGGCAGAATTGAGGGAGGAGTCAGTGGGGATGGAGTGGTTTTGTTTTATTTTCAAATATTAGTTAGTTGAAATGCAGAATAACAGAGAGAGAGTGAGAGCGAGAGCGAGAGCGAGAGAAAGTGATCTTCTATCTGCTGGATCACTCCCCAAATGCCTGAAACAGCCAGGGCTGAACCAGGCCAAAGCCAGGAGCCTGGAACTCAGTCCAGATTTCCAATGTGAGTGGCAATGACCCAAGTACTTGAGCCATCATCTGCTACCTCCCAGGTGCATTAGAATGAAGCTAGATTGGAAGCACATAGCAGGGACTGGAACCAGCACTCCCGTATGGGATACAGGTGTCCCAAGCAGTGGCTTAACCTGCTGCACCACAATGTCCACCTACCTCTGTATCCGCCATTTTATCCAACACAGACAAGACTTGGTAGTAGAAAGATATTTCCGTGAATAATCTAATGAATTTTCTGTGAATAATCTAACGAATTTACCATCACTGCATACATAATGGAACTTTATAAAGCAACTACTCAGACACTTTATGTTGGCAGTTTATCCACAGCCTATTCCCTCTTCTCCAAGGGAAAAGTAAAAAGCCTGCAGTTAAAAAAAACTAATGAAACTACAAAACAAAGTAGCAAGAATAATGAAATCTATGCAGGGCTATAATTAGATTCAGTATGCACTTGTTACAACACATACTTTGCAATCTTCCACCAATTGGAGAAAAATATAAAAATCACAGTTCATAATTTAGTGGAAAACTGCCTCCTAATAAGCCTGAGGCAAAGACTTCAGCCTGTACAAAACCATCATGAAAATCATTTCAAAAAACTTAACTCTTAGGTGCTTGAAGATTCTGCAGTGGTAGGAGAGAGTACACAGAATAGAAGAGTGCACAGCAAGAAGAAAATAATTATTGCCACTCATCAGCAAAGGGGTAATTAATTGGTATCTAGTGTCTGTTGTTAGTATATATCCACTTTACAAATTTTGTTGCCAGGAAATCCTCCACACAAAGTTATTAATATTAATAGCATGAAACTTTCAAAGATGCTAAGTAAATTGTTTAATTTGGAGGATGGTGGTCAACAACAAAACAATCCCTAGTATAAAATGAGTCAAATACTACTAACAACCAAGGATTTTCTTGCTATACATTGCAAACAAATTATTGCTTATCTTGTACACACTCTCTCTCACTTTCTGAGATGTTTCTAAAATTAAGAATCACTCTATGAATTTTCCATTTTAAGATAGATGAAGGAAAAAAATGCTAACAGAAGCCAGTAAGAATCATAAAACATACTAGTTAAATCCTTTTTGCAAGAATCTACAGCAAATTGATGGCTATCTTATATCACCTGGGTGTCCCTTTTGTCCAATTTTCATGAGTATTCTCTTTACAGGTGATTTAAGATGTTAATGGATTTTCAAGACAATTGCACACATACTATGTTGATACACACACGTATATATACACATACTCATGTGTGTGTGTGTGTGTATATATATATATATATATATGTATGTATCTCATCATAGCACATGAAGACCCCCCATTGGTATGTTTTTCTCTCTTCACATATTTCCTTTGGCAACAATGAGCACAGATAATGATTTTTAATAGGAAACAAAACTAAAGAAAATCAAACTAGAAATTATGAAGTGGTATGCTGTAGGAATCCAATGAAATAAGTCAATGCACATTTATGTAGTGGTAAAGTGCTGGAAAGTCCTTTCATTAGTAATTTAAAAACAATTAGAGTAAAAAGAAGTTTACAGCTTCATTTGATGGTGTTGACCACAGGCACCATAGCAATGGCACTGGCTGAGTTGGAGTTGACTATGTCCTCATACTCCGGGGGTGGGTCTAAATGAGGTTCTGTTTCACTTCTCCGCAGGTTCATCTGGCCAGTAGCTTCCTCATAGGTAGGTGGGGGATCACAGTTGGATAGGCGAGTGGAGACAGAATCTGAACGACCAACCACATATTCTAGAAAGCCTGGAGACAATCCACTGCTGTCAAACACTTCATCAGGTGGGGGAGGTGGAGTGATGATATTGAGGTGCTGAGGGAAAGGAATGTGGCCTTCAGTCACTGTCTGTCTACGAGTTTTGTTTCTTAGGAAGCATCTCCAGATTAGGAAAATGACAAGAAGGATAATGAAGAGACCAAAAATTAATGGAAAGGTAAGGTAAAATTGAAACCAGTCACTTCCTCTGTTACTCTCTCCTTGCTGCGCTTTCGTGTAGGTGCTCCAAAACTCCTTCTGAAAATGTAAGACAAATAAAAAATCAGTATGATCAAACATAGGAAATATTAAATGCACAGATGTCTGGGTTCAATGGACACACTAAACAAACAAAAAATCAGATTTGTCAGTTCAAAAAACTGACCAACAGCTTATATTTTTTATGGCAAGAAATTTTATATGGATGATGTTCAACTTACAATAGGGTTACATCCCAATAAACCCACTCCAGAACTAGATCTTCTCTAAAAATCGATTATTACTCCAACATTTTGTGATTCTTAGAAGAACTGGGGAATGTTGTAAGAAACGTTATTTCGGGACAATACCAAAACCCTAAAATCATAAATGACTCATTTGCTTTACTATTATTAAAAATTAAATCAGAGGTGAAAAATAATGAAGTATGAAGCTTGAAGCTTTTTAGATAAATGTGCTTTCAAAATTATTTACTATTAACTTTTTGTGTGTCAATTTTAGGATTTACAATTTTAATTATTTGTGATTATCTGAAATTTTAATTATATAAACTAATTTTAAAAGTAAAAATGCAGGGTCAGCACTGTGGCCTAGTGGGTGAAACCGCTGCCTGCAGCGCTGGCATCCCATATGGGTGCCCATTCAAGACCCAGCTGCTCCACTTCTGATCCAGCTCTCTGCTATGGCCTGGGAAAACAGTAGAAGATGGCCCAAGTCCTTGGGCTTCTGCACCTGCAGGGGGGACCTTGGAAGAAGCTCCTGGCTCCTGGCTTTGGATTGGCACAGCTCCGGCCATTGCGGCCAATTAGGGAGTGAACCAGTGGATAGGTGACCCCCCCCCCTTTTCTCTCTGCTTATGCCTCTCTGTAACTCTGCCTTTCAAATAAATAAACAAATCTTTGAAAAAAACTAAAATTGCATTTTCATTATATAAAACCAGTAATGTAGAAACTAAAGAAAACAAAGCACTTGCAATTCCCACACAAAGGTATAAGAACTATTAACCTTTTGGTTTACATCATTTAGAAAATATTTTATGGGCCTGCACAGCAGGTTAAGCCACCGCCTGCACTTCCTGTATTCCATATCAGCTCTGGTTCAAATGCCGGCTATTCCACGTCGGATGGAGCTCCCTGCTAATGCACAGAAGAAAGCAGTGGAAGGTGGCCCCTGTTGCCCATGTGGGAAAACCAGATGGAGTTCCAGGCTGCTTCAAAAATAAATCTTAAAAAATAGAAAATATTATATTCTTTCTACCATGCTTTTAATAACTACAGTTGCACACCTATACAAATGCACACTCCTTAAAAATCTGGAAGCAAACTGCACTAATTGTAATAAAACTGCTAATCATCCACTTGATATTTATCAAATTTCTTATCCATGGCCAATTTTATTTTATCTGTAGCTGAGAATTTACCTTCTCTGTTTCTATTGTTGCAGATCACCACCTTTTCCTCCACATCATCTTACCTACGAATTTCAATAAATATTTGTGATTTTGAATAATTATGTAATGCTAACCTTAGGTAAATGCAGTAAAAGAGGCCCTTTTATATTGTCCATTTTACTTTGGGATGATCAGATATTAATAACGCACACGAGGGGCTGGCATTGTGGCACAGTGGATTAAACCTGCAACTCCAGCATCCCATACGGGCACCAGTTCGAGCCCTGGCTGCTTCACTTTGGATCCAGATGCTCGTTTAATACACCTGGGAAAGCAGTGAAAGATGCTACAAGTGCTGGGGCTCCTGGCACCCACAGGGGAGACCAATATGGAGTTCCAGGCTCCTGGCTTCAATCTGGCTCAGCCCTGGCTGTTGAGTCCATTTGGGGAGCAAACCAGAAGATGAAAGATCTCCCTGTTTCTCTTTCCCTCTCCCTGTGTAACTCTGCCTTTCAAATAAAATAAATATATCTTTAAAACAATGCACATGGAAATCAGGCTTTTGCATGCTTTAGTTGAATAATTTCTCTGGGTTCTCTGGTATTGTGGGAAATAAAAAATGTGTAGATGAATATTCTTTTGTTTGTTTTTAGGAAAGTTTCAAAAACATAATCATGTTTTCATTTCGAAGGTATAAACACAAAGCCCAAGCAAAAATCAGTGTTTTATTTTACATGTAGTAATTCAAATCATCCTCATTATACCAAATAATGCAGGTACTATTATCATCCCCATCTTGCAGATGAGGAAATAGAGGCCCCAAGTGGTTACATAATAATAAAAACAAACTCATTTAACAATTAAACTTTGCAGCTAGGGTTTGAACCTAAGAGGACTGCTGTCAGAGCAATCCAAAAAGCAATGTAGCTTGGTGTATAAGATATTTAAAACCATATGGTAATGTTCCTAGAAAATTTAGTCTTCCCAGGGCTAGTGCTATGGCACAATGGGTTAAGATATGCCTGCAGCACCAGCATCCCATATGGGTGCCTCTTGGGAGTCCTGGCTCCTCCATTTCCAATCCAACTCCCTGCTAATGTAGCTGGGAAAACAGTGAAAGATGACACAGGTCCTTGAGCTTCTGATACCCACATGGGAGACCCAGTAGAATCTCCTGGTCCCTGGCTTCAGCCTAGCCCAGCCCTGGTCCTCGCAGCCGTTTGGGGAATGAACCAGTGAATAGAAGATCTCTCTCTCCCTCTCTTTCTCTGTCTCTCTTTTCCTCTCTTTCTCTGCTACTCTGCCTTCCAAATAAATAAATAAATCAGTGGCCGGTGCTGTGGCATAGCACGTAAAGCTGCTGCCTGCAGTGCTGGTACCCCAAATGGGTGCTGGTTCGAGCACTGGTGCTCTACTGTGATCTAGCTCTCTGCTATGGCCTTGGGAAAGCAGCAGAAGATGGCCCAAGTCCTTGGGTCCCTGCACCCACGTAGGAGACCTGGAAGAAGCTCCTGGCTCCTGGCTTTGGATCAGCACAGCTCTGGCTGTTGTGGCCAGTTGGGGAGTGAACCAGCAGATGGAAGATCTCTCTCTCTCTGCCTCTGCCTCTCTGTAACTCTGCCCTTCAAATAAATAACTAAATCTTTAAAAAAAAATCTTAAAATAATTCCGTCTTCTCAACATGTTAAGTATGTAGTCAAAAGTGAACTCATTTCACATATAAAATAATTTCAATTAAGGCAATAATGTTCTGAATGAAAAGATACTGATGGACTTATTAATTTAGGAAATAGGCTTATTTGTCCTCGAGGCCAGATCAGATGGAAAGTCACTTGAAATCAACATTAAGACTAATAATTGTCATCCAGATACGTAAGGTCAGTTAATGTCCCTGTAAGCTATGTACTATGTACTCCTTTATCTTAGTAAAAGCAACCAAAAGATATTTAAGAAGAGCAAATAATGTCAGGATTTGGTTGAGCAGTACTTTAGAGGGAATGAAAATTAGTAGCTGACAATTATGCTGACAGTGTCACATGTTTCTTTGTGTCTAAACAAGAACTTCTAGAGTAACTAAATAGTATTTTACATCAATATTAAACAGAATGTAAAAGGTTTGTTTAATGAGGGAAAGAGTCATCAAAGGGAACCTACAGTCTTAGAGCAGGCTAAAATTAAATAAATAATAATCACAATCTGTAGCTGCCAGAAGACCTGATAACCATTTCAGAGGGAAGTTCCCCACACAGTAGATACTTCATTGTGGTGGGTAAGTTGCAGAACAATATGCAGTAGGTTCTGAATTCTATCAAAGTACATTTCCCTTTTATAAAATGTGTACTTTACTCTTGAATTTTCTCATTGCCATTTATGTATAGTATGTGAGTAACTCAAGGCCTAAAGGACTCTATTCATAATTGGGAACAGCAAAGCTGAGTATATTCTACCACCTTCGATGGATCAGCTCAGAGCCTGCCTCAGAAAGTTCGAGAGTGGGTGGTTTTTCAGGGAGTTGTAGTGCTGAGGAGGGTGCAGCAGTATTTACATACAGTGCTCACATGGCTTCTTCTCTTGTCCGAGAGGAAAGACTGGCAGAAGAGGAACTAAAAACTCCAAAAGCTCCACTGTTGAGAGTAGGAAATAGAAAGGCCTGCAAGTTGGCAAGGTTGAGCAGGAGGTTGTCCAACATTTTTAAGATTTCTTGTCAAGAGCGATTTCTAGGGAAAATGGCTGGGCATACACATAAGTCACTTATAATCTTTTTAAAAACCTTTTTACTTACCATCTTTGTGTTCATTTCTTTGTCTATAAGGAAGTAATCCATGTATTTAACTTCTGAGCAAATGAAAGAACAAGTGTAAATTGATACAAAATGTGAGACATTATCTTGAAAACTACCTCTAGGGGGTAGTGAAGTTGCTGGGAAACAATATTTTGGGCAACTCTTTTTTTTTTTTTTAAGAGTTATTTTATTTATTTGAAAGAGTTACAGAGAGAGGTAGAGCCAGAGAGAGAGGTCTTCCATCCTGATTCACTCCCCGAATGACCAAAATGGCCAGAACTGAGCTGATCCAAAGCCAGGAGTCAGGAGCTTCTTCTGGGTCTCCCACGTGGGTGCAGGGGCCCAAGGATTTGGGCCATCTTCTACTGCTTTCCCAGGCCACAGCAGAGAGCTGGATCGGAAGTGAAGTAGCCAGGGCTGCAGGTTGGGGCTTTAACCCACTATGCCATAGCGCCACAGCGCCAGCCTTGTGCAAATCGGTTTCTTTTACTGCCATCTGAAGAATGTGAAATATCCCCACTTGTCCATTCAAAAGATGGACTCGCACTTGATAAGTGCAATGCAAGAGAGTCTTTATTAACAGTCTTGCAAGATCGGGTGTCTGGAAGGGAGGCAGGCATACCTGGGGTGGTTTACAACAAGCTATTACTCCTTGGCCGGCGCCGCGGCTCACTTGGCTAATCCACCGCCTGCGGCGGGTTCTAGTTCCGGCTGGGGAGCCAGATTCTGTCCCGGTTGCCCCTCTTCCAGGCCAGCTCTCTGCTGTGGCCCAGGAAGGCAGTGGAGGATGGCCCACGTGCTTGGGCCCTGCACCCGCATGGGAGACCAGGAGGAAGCGCCTGGCTCCTGGCTTTGGATAGGCGCAGCACACCAGCTGTGAAGGCCAAGGGGGGGGGGTGTGAACCAACAGAAAAGGAAAACCTTTCTCTCTCTCTCTCTCTCTCTAACTCTGCCTGTCAAAAAAAAAAAAAAAAAAAAGCTATTACTCTCTAGCACACAGGTCCCTTCCCTAGTTCATCACTGGGTACTAGGAGATCACAGTCTTACTATGTGTGGCCTATTATCTCCATCTGTTTTCGTTTTGCTAAGTTAACCACCCCTAACATTCTATTTGCTGAATACCCTGTTAGCTTTGGGACTTTACCTAGTTGATACGCTAGCTAGCTACATGTGGCTTTCCACACATCTGCAAGCTGTTAAGTTAGCTAGTTGTTAGTAATTTTCTACAGAACACCTTACTTTGAAAATGAACCAAATGCCTTTACTTATCACAAAGAAGAAACAGCTGGGGGAGAAAGTGGAAGGGGAAGGGTCGCTGCACTTTTTTAGATGAATTTTGGAGACTAAATTTTTTGCAATGTGAAACACAATTTCATAAATGAAAAACTCTTTAATTTAGTTGTAATTATGTGAAATCTTTTAAGGTTTGGTTTCAGGACATTTAAAACCAATCAAGGAGGAGATTTGGCAGCTGGCCTAGTATAAGAAGAAAAAGGAGGAATCCCAAGTCCCCAAACATCACTAGTGTCCAGTATGTGAAACTGTTAAAAACTCATCTTTCACATTATTGAGGAGAAAAAGATCAAAGTTCAGAAGCCTGTATGTTAGATTACTATGTGGGTAAAGTTGAGGTTATATATCTATGTAAGCTGATATCTACATAGAACGAATGGATCTAAGAATATGCAGGAAACTATTAAGGAAGTTTGGTTACCTTTTGCTGGTATTTGTGGGGCACTTGAGAGCCTAGGGACAGAGACAGGATGAAGACGTCATCACAAATCATCTTATGTTTCTCTCATGAACCTTGTTGATATATTATTACTTCTTTTAAAACTTAAGACAAAGAGGTTCATTCTTTCAGGGAAGTCAACAGTATGGGTAACCCTTTCTAAAATTTTAGCTATGAATTAAAGGTTAAGACAGCAGCCAGTTTGAGATTCCGACTGTTCAATGCCTGATCTTATGCCAGAACTTTATCACAGGGCCATCCAAACAGCAGGGGAGACTAGTAATGCAAGTATTTTGAAAGGGGAATGTGACTGCCATTACTGGAACAGATTAATTGTGATTTATCATTAAGAACTGGACACACTGTCATGTTCCTAAAGAATTAGTGCTGCCTGGGCAAGGAAGAAGGAATAAAATGGCTGTTCAAGTAACTAACTGTAATTGGTTACAAGTACTGTAATTCTTCTCTTAGCTGGAGATTCTATATTAAATCAAAGACCTAGATAGCCGGTGCCATGGTGCAGTAGGTTAATCCTCCGCCTGTGGCACTGGCATCCCATCTGGGTGACGGATCTAGTCCTGGCTGTTCCACTTCCAGTCCAGCTCTCTGCTATGGCCTGGGAAAGCAGTAGAAGATGGCCTTGGGCCCCTGCACCCATGTGGGAGACCCAGAAGAAGCTCCTGGCTCCTGGCTTCGGATTGGTGCAGCTCCGGCCATTGTAGCCATTTGGGGAATGAACCAACGGAAGGGAAGACCTTTGTCTCTGTCTCTCCCTCTCACTGTCTGTAACTCTAACTCTCAAATAAAATAGATAAAATCTTTAAAAAAAAAAAGACCTAGATAAAAGTAATACAGTATATTGCATTCCCTTCTGCCAGAAGATGTCTGTGGTAGGGAAACTGATGACCAGATTTCTATGAGCCTTTTGGCAGTATAAAGATAGTTGAAAATTTAAAAAAATATTTAGCAGTCTTAGGGCCTTGGGACTATAAAAAAGTAGTCAGCAAACATTTTTTGTAAGGAGCTACATAGTAGGTATTTTAAACATTGTAGGAAATAAGGTATATGTCTTACCTAACATCAGTTTATGTTGTAATGTTGTATGAACTCAACAACAAGCAACATGTAAATAAATGGCTGTGCATCTGTTCTAATTAAACTTCATTTATAAGAACAGATAATAGGTTTGATTTGGTTCTAAGCCATATTTTTCAGCTCATGTTTCTGATAAAACGAGGTTGCCAAGTTACTTACGAAATACAATGATTAAAAGTGTGCATGTGTTGGGCAGGCAATTTGGTGTAGTGGTTAAGACACTATTTAGAATGCCCACTCCCATTACTGGAATACTTGGGATTGAGTCCCAGCTCTGCTCTTGATTCCAGCTCCCTGCTAATGCATACCCTGGGAGGAAACAGGTGATAGCTTAAGTATTTAGGACCCTGATACCCATGTAGAAGACCTGGATTGAGTTCCTGGCTCCTGGCTTCAACCTGGCCCAGCCCTGGCTGTTGCAGGAATTTGAGGAGTGAACTATTGGATGGGAGATCTCTGTGTCTTTGCCTTTCAAACAAAATAAAACAAATATATTTTTTAAAGATTTATTTATTCACTCGAAAGTCAGAATCCCAGAGAGAGGGGGAAGAGACAGAAATAAAGAGAGATCTTCCATCTGCTGGTTCACCCTCAATTGGCCACAATGGCCAGGGCTGGGCCAGGCTGAAGCCAGGAGTCAGGAGCCTCCTCTGGGTCTCCCACGTAGGTGCAGGGGCCCAAGCACCTGGGCCATTTTCTGCTATTTTCCCAGGCGCATTAGCAGGAAGCTGGGTCAGAAATGGAGTAGCTGGAACTTGAACCAGTGCCTATATGGGTTGCTGGCTCTGCAGGTGGCAGCCCAACCTGCTATGCCACAAAACAAATATTTTTAAAGGTGTGCATGTATGTGTACATCTTTATATTTGTCTGTGTGAAACAAAAATGGAAACAAGCAAAAGTTTCCAAGACTCTTTGTGTATCTGTCTATTAAATAATTGTTAAATTTACAGTAAAGGGGCCAGCATTGTGGCACAGCAGGTTAAATCACTGCTTGGGATGCTTGCATCCCATATCTGAGTGCTCTGCTTCTGATCCAGCTTCCTGATAAAGTGCCTGGGAAAGCAGTAGAAGATGGCCCAACAATTTGGGTCTTTGCCACCCATGTGGGAGACCCAGATGGAGTTCCAGGCTCCTGGCTTTAGCCTGGCCCAGTTACCACCGATGCAGCCATTTGGGGAGTAAACCAGTGGATAGAGGCACTGTGTGTGTGTGTGTGTGTGTTCCTCCTCTTTCTCTGTTGCTCTGCCTTTCAAATAACAATAAATAAATATTTTAAAAGTAAAGATTTTACAGTAAGTTTTTAGTGTTTGGTCCAGATGTGCATGAGGAGATGACTGAATAAGTTTAAGCATCAGTATTGTTTTCCAGTATCCCAGGTTAACCCAAGGTGCAGTTTGCTTCTCAAACTTCCATGTAGCATACACATCACCTGGGGACTTGTTAAAATGCAGATTCTGATTCAGTAGGTCTGCGGTGGGGCTTGAGATTTTGCATTTCTAACAAGTAAGATCATCAATGCTGCTGGTCCACGGACCACACTGTGAGCAGCAAGAAGCTAGCCCTGGTTCTCAATCCAGGGATGCCCCGGTCCTGTCCTGGAGACTGAGTATGTGCTGGGGGATGGGCCTGGGCCTTGAGAGACCGAGAGGCTCTGCAGGTGATTCTAACGTGCAGCCAACCTGGAGAGCCTCCATGCTGAAGCTCCTAGGACTTGGCCATTTCCGTTCTGCTAGCATTAGCTCTCAGGTGGTCTCTTTTTCTCATCCATGCACCCATGCTTCTCCTTTTTATGTCCAAACAGCCAGATGACAGTGTGAACAGTGTCGGCACTTGCTCCTTTGGTTTCTGTCCATCTCTGAAATCTGGGAGCAAGTGCAGGAATGGAAACAGAAAGCTCAGGCCACTGCACTTGGGAGGAACAAGCACAAAGTGTTTGAGGGGCTGATTTCAAAGAAAAGCTGCTTGAGACAGAATGGGTGGAGATGACCAGGAAAAGCTGTCGCAGCAAGACTCCCCTCCAGTGTGGGCCTGAGCTGGGGACAGTGACAACAGCAATCTACTCTGCTGAGTCCTGGCGGCACCTGACAACCTAAGCAGCTGGGCAGGCTTTTACCTTCTCTGCTAGCATGCGGGTGATGTGCTTGGTAGAAATGCAAGAGAGACCTCCAGTGGCAAAGTATAGACGTGAACTCTTTTTCTCAAACCATAAACAACATGAAGAAAAAGAGGTAATTGGATATTGATTATGGTAACAATGATGATTACAAATACAGCTATACTTACATGTGTCAGGTACTTTTCAAGGCGATTTACACACATTAATTCATTTAACATCAATAACACAATGGGGTGATGTTTTTATTATCTCTGTGTCACACATGAAGACATTAAAACAGAAAAACTGTTAGATAATTTGCCCAATTTCATCTAAGATGATTGGCTAAATTGAGATTAAATCCAGGCAATCTGAGGTTAACAAACCACTATAGCAAACTGCCTTTCTAAAACAGGAAAGTAAGGAAGATCCCCAGTGAACTGATAGTTTCAGACACTTACAAATATGAGGGTAATTGTAAATTTTTGAGGAAAAAAAATGGAGTTAAAAGTTTATTTTGCTACAGAAGTTTTTTGAAATCCAGTTTTCTTATAATATGCATTTTCTATAAACCTTTTAAATACCTACCCCATGTTCATCTTGCTCTTTGTATCTAACAAAGAATAGTGTACACATAAACTCATATAGTCACCCACCATGAAATGATATCTCAGTCAACGATGGACCACATATATGATTGTGGATCCACAAAATGATACTGCCTAGTTATTATGTTGCCATCTAGGTACATCTTGTGTAAGTATGTATTTACTTTTGTAAGTATACACAATGATGTACCTTAAGTGAGTAAATCACTGAACGATGAGTTTCTCAGAGTGTATCCTTGTCATTAAGCAATGTTTGACTATATATGATCTGGGTCAAACACAGAGAGAAGAGGTCCCCAAAGCAAGTGGGAAAGACATACAGTGAAACAGACAAGCAAACTAGTTAGACTAAGAGTAGTAAATGAACAAAAACACTTTCTGGAACCTTAACTCAAAGGACCATAATTCTCACATTTTTTAAGATAGAATAATATTTTATTTTAGCCAAAATTTCTTTATAACATGATTAATATTTATTTTAAAATTTTTATTAATATAAAGAACAGATTTCATGCATTTCATAGATACAATTCTAAGATAACCATACTTCCTTCCCTCCCTACCTCCCTCAGTGCCCCTATTTCCTTTCTTTTTTCCTTTAATTTTTGCAATAACATAATTTATATTTACTTTATAATCTCCTTTGCAACAAAATGGATGCAAGTGGAGACTATTATGCTAAGTGTAACCAGTCCCCAAAAAACAAATATCATGTTTCACTGGCATGTGGTAGTTAATATAGAATACAGAAAAAAGCAATGTATAAGAATGAAGCTGACATCTTATGATTTGATTATTGTTTATAGACCTTGTCTATATTTCTGTGGAACAATGGTCTCTCTACTTTTTACTTATTGGACTAATATTACGGTTAGTGGTGAATCCTCACTTTTTAAAAAAAGTATTTTATTTGAAAGGCAGAGTGTGTGTGTGTGTGTGTGTGTGTGTGAGAGAGAGAGAGAGAGAGAGAGAGAGAGAACAATCTTCCACTTCCATCCACTAGTTCACCCCCTTCACCACCACCACCCCCAAATAGCTGCAACAGCCACAGCTGAACCAGGTTGAAGCCAGGAGCCAGGAACTCCATTTGGGCCTCCCACATGGATGTGAGGGGCCTAAGCACTCGAGTTACATTCTGTTGTTTTCTGAGGCACATTAGCAAGGAACTGGATCAGAAGTGGAACAACTGGAACTTCAACCAGCACTGTGATATGGGATGCCAGCATTACAATCACAGATTAACCTGCTATGTCACAAAGCCAGCCCCATAATCTTCACTTTTAAGAAAGTGTTAAAGTACAGTCATGAAATACAAAATTTAATTACCACATAGCAAAACTTGTTTATATTTTAGTGAATGTTCAAACCAATCAGCAATAAAAGGACTCCAGCTACTTTTGAAATTTTGACTGCTTCAGACAAAAATCTGTCAGTTTTATCTTTTATTTTAAATCAACAATCTAGCAAAGAAACAAAATGTTTTGAATTTTTTCACAGAAGTAGAAAATTTCAGGGTTTGCATGCAAATTTTATCTGCAGAGGACAGAGAGAAGGCAGAGTTTTGAAAGGAGAAGGGGGAAAAACATAGACATACATGATTACCATTTTCCCTAAGGAATTTTCCTTTTACTGGGAAATAATTTGTTTCTACCTATAGCCAAGAGACAAAATAAAATGCTAACTCTTCTCCGCATCTTGAAAGGAGAAACCAGGGGCCACAATGACATTAGGACAGACTGACGTGGGGTTGCACTGTGGGTGAACACCAGAAGCCAGTCTGGAACAAGGTAATGGTACAATACTCTCAATATTAGGTGTCTTAGACTTGGGGCAAGTTGTGCCATACTCTATATATACTCTCCTGGTGAGCTTCATCTAGTTACTAGATGGTAATCTGTAAGGTCGTGGCCATTTGGGGAGAGAATGAGTGGATGGAAGATTCTCTCTCTCCGCCTTTCAAATAAATAAATAAATCTGAAAAAAAGATAAAAAACTAAACAGCCCCTGTGATCATAGGGAAGAGGAGAAGGAGTTGTTCTTTTCCCCAGATACCTGCATGACATTTTGAATTAAAAGTCTAATAGCTGTCTCAGATTTTACAGGACATGCCTTCCTCATCCCACCATCCCAAGTATCCCTGCTGCAAAGGACACGAAGTTAGAAATTAGCAACACCATCTACTCAGGTGCCCAAGTCCAAAGCCCAAAACCTACACTATTTTCTTTGTATCACATTCCTCACCTCCTGCCCACAAGCAAAATCTTGTCCGTCTGTCTGAACTCCTTCTGGAATTTGTTTACATGTCTTCAGTTCCTCAGCCACCATCGCAGTCAAGCCACACTAGTTTCTCATCTGGACAGCATAAAATGGCTCTAACTGGTCTCCAGATTCAACTCTCCCCTAATCTCTCTCCCCACACTCTGCAAAGCAGAGTCACTCATGTAACGTTCAAGAGGACTTATTATAGTTTATATTTAACATTACCAATTTGACCTTTAGCCTTGGCCTTATTTTTTTCAGCCCTTCTGTTGAGGCACAGCTGTGTATAGCTGAAAGGGAGGGGCATATGTTCTGAGAACTGTGTCCATAGTTGATTCTGTCATTGTGTGAATTAGTAAGGTATACTCACACAAACCAAACAACTACAGTGTCACTAGGCCACACTGTTGTATAGGTGCCCCATCACTGACCAAACTCTCCTTATGTATGGCATGACTGAATTTTTTTTAAAACATGTTACTTTATTGGAAGAGATGGTACAGTTGAGGAAAACTCCAAGTGGAGATTTTGAAAGGGCAATATGCTAAAAATCACAGCCCTCCTGAGTGGAAGACAGGCTAAGGCTCAGTCCCCTTGTCACTGTGGCCCAGGGTGAGCCTGTCAAAGAGGAACGTTGCCCTTTCATCTTCTGGGACCCCCTTATTGCTACCTAGAATTAACAAACTTCAACATTTGAATATTTTAGTGAACCGAATATTCTCAGATAAAGTAAGCCTCGCTTTATTTTTAAAATTTTTTTAAATTTTTATTTATTTATTTATTTTTTGACAGGCAGAGTTAGCCAGTGAGAGAGTGAGAGTGAGAGAGAGAGAGACAGAGAGAGAGAGAGAGAGAGAGAGAGAGAGAGAGAGAGACAAAGGTCTTCCTTTTCCGTTGGTTCACCCCCCAATGGCCGCCACGGCCGGCGCACCGCGCTGATCCGAAGCCAGGAGCCAGGTGCTTCTCCTGGTCTCCCATGGGGTGCAGGGCCCAAGCACTTGGGCCATCCTCCACTGCACTCCCGGGCCACAGCACAGAGCTGGACTGGAAGAGGGGCAACCGGGATAAAACCGGCGCCCCAACCGGGACTAGAACCCACGGTGCCAGAGCTGCAGGCGGAGATTTAGCCTAGTGAGCCGCGGCACCGGCCGCCTCGCTTTATTTTAACCGCTATCCCATCACCTTCACTTCCTCTCCCGGAACACCATGTTTACATTTGCAACTCCAGAGACATGTTGGCCCTAGACCACACACAGCACCTCACCCACCTCACAAACCCACGCAGTTAATAAAGGAGCATCAATGTGTTCTCCAGGAGCCCATGGAACCTTTTTTCCCTCCACCAGTGGGGATCCTAACTTACACGGAAATGAGGCATGTTTGGGGGGGGGGGGAGGGTTAAGGAGATTCAGTGACACCAGTTTTGTGCCTGCCTGGGGATTTGCCATATTTCTATAGCCGAGGGTTTTGTATATGATTCAACCAAACAAATTTATTTCTTTAAGAACCACAAAACTTTATTGTAAACAATGCTTAAACTGAATGAAGGAACGGAAGTAAATGTGCAAAAGGCACAAAGGACCTATCAGTCCTGGGGGCGTCACCCCGTGGCAGTGGGGACAGTCTGCTCAGTTCTCCTTGTGGCCCTGGCCCAGGGTGAGCTTGTCGAAGAGGTACTCCGCCATGTTGACGTCTGGGGCCCCCAAGCTGCGCAGGTTGGTCAGGTGGCACGCCAGCTCCTCAATCACTTGGACTTGCTGGTCCAGGTAGTTGATCTTCAAGAAGTAGCAGAGGTTGGCATCGCCCTTCAAAGCGGCCAGCTGGTGCAGCTCCAGGAGGCTCTGGTTGATCCTCTTGGCCAGGTATAAGGCATTCTCCATGGCCTGGAGGCCGCCCTCCCAGCTGTCGTGTTGAGGCTTATGGATGTCGCGAAAGACCATGCGGCCTCCCCGCTGGTTCTGCATCCTCACCATTTTCTCAGCTTGATCCCTCTCGATCAGGGCGCGCTTCAGGAAGTAGCGGGCGAAGCCCTTCAGCGCCACGTCGTCGTGGTCGAAGTAGAAAGCCAAGGACTGGGCCACGTAGGAGGCGTAGAGCAGCAGGTGGATGTGGTAGTTGACAGCGGCCTCGCATTCAGGGTGGTAGTTCTGGCGCACTTGTGAGGGCGGCGGTAGCGGAGGTGGCGGGGGCGGGGTGAACACGATGGCTAAGCTAGAGCCGATGCGTGGTTCCCGAAGTGGACAGCGGCAGCGTTTGTGGTGCCGTGGTCCTCTGGGAAATCCCATTGTGGGCGATCAGGCAGCTGGCAGAGGCTGAGTTTCAGACCAAGAGTTGGGCGTCCGTTGGCTGTTGGCGAGGGGACCGGAAGTGGTCTGAGGGGGTTGTACGGGGAGGGCGAGATCTGGCGCGGGGCGGGGGTAGGCGGGTAGGGGAGAATGTCAATAGCCAACGGTTGGTTGGGCCGGAAGTGGTACTCCTGCTGCCTTCCTCCACAGTGATACTTAATTGTTTGTTCTTTTTTTCTGAGTTTTTAATTTTTTGGCAAAATTTCTCGTGTCCAAAGGCTTTCTCAGATCCTCTATTTGTTCTCCCTGGTTACATGTTTATTCTCATTTTATAAACCATTTTTGAAAATGCTGAGAACATGAATTCTGTGGTAATTTTCTGTTATATTTTGCCCTCCAGAATTTGTTTTATCTGTTCATCGTGATCCCCTCTTTACTTTGCTCAGACATGGGTCGAACCTTTGCTCATTCCTATTTAGAAAACACTTCGTGGAATATTCTAGCTGATCAGTATGGGTCTGAACCACTGAGGTATTGTCCCTTTCACATATAGGCTGGTCACCAGAATGGAGGGCAGGTGTGCCAATTAGGAAGTGGTTTTCTGCTTTGGGGATACATAGTATGGAGTTTTCAGGAGGGTTAGGAGCCATCCCCAGATGATGACATTTCCCTTCTGGCTACACATGCGTTTCTGTTTGGAAGCAATTCCACATCTATGGCGCAGTTTTGCAGTTTTTTCAACCTCTGTTCTCATCCTGGTCATATAATTCACTGCCTTTGAGTGTAGCTTTAGGAGATAAAAGGAGATAAAATACCACCTATGTTTCATCCCAGTGTAAGCAGGAGTGAGAGGGTCAAAGCAGGACAGGGGCAGATAGTGCTCTCAGATTAGTAACACAGCTTGCCCCTCTGCTGTACTTGGATTTTGTTGACTCTGTTACTGAAGTTTCTCTGAATGTGCTCCAGTTTTCTACTGCAAATGTTTTAATTCTTCTGAATTAACCAATAGGATAGCATCTACTTTTTTATCCTAGAAAAGTTTCTGTAGAATTGAAAAATTTCAACAACTTTAGATAGAACTACTTTTTTAGCATCTCCTATACTACTTCGATCATTACTCTAGACCTATGATGAAACCTCATCAGTTTATTTAACGTAAATATAGCTCTCATGAAAATGATTTGACCGTCAAACCAAGTAAGTTCAAATTTGTCTAACAGTACATTTTGCTACTTCTCAGATAATATGAAACCTCATTTTTGCCCTTTATTTCTTCCAGATTGGTCCAATTGTATTGCAAGTTCTATCAGGTTCCATCTCAAGACATTCTGTGTTGTACTTCAAAATTGTCAGCTATATGGTATACTGTTGATGAGTACTAGATTAGGAATCAAAAGCTATGAGTTCCAATTCCAGTCAGAACTCAGGAGTTTCATTGGTCTTTTGGGGATTAACAGTACTGATATAAAAGTAGAAAGTGTATCACTTCCTACCCATCCTAATGAGTGTTGTCCTAGAGCATTTTAAAGCAGTAAAAATAAAAATGAAGCTATGGGTAGGTTTCAGCCACTACTTTTCCTGTTTCTATTATATCTGAGATTGAATAAGTATTATGTGATGTGCCTTTACTAATGGCCTAGTAAGGGCTAGCATAAGAAACCTGCATCTAACTTGTTGCATTGTAAAGCTCCTGGCATAACCATAAAATTAAATTAGAAAGGACAATATGTTCACTGAAAAGGAGGAAGGACAGAAATGAAGAAGACACATAATTAGGATACCTGGGATCTTGGTCCTATTTTGGGTTGCAACAGTATCTTGTGATGGGAAAATGAGCAAATCAACAACTTTGGGTCTATGATCTAATTTGCAAAATGAAATGCTTAACCAATCTGTATTTTGTAGACTCAGAAAATGAGTGGAGCCTATTTCATGAGTTTTTCTTTAACAATGGAATGGAATGAAAAAAGCAGCCTTCAGACTATTTATAATGAGTATCAAATATTAGTTTCAGGAATTGGATACTATTCTTAATGCTAAAATAATAATCCCATTTTAAGTTATGGCATTAGTGTAACCCTCTAAAATATACAAATCAAAAAAAAAAAAAAAAAAGCTGGAGCCCTCTTTGGATCTACTGTTTGCTGTGTGTGTAGTTGAGGACAGATTCCAAGCTTCAGCTTGGTGGTATCCCAGACCTGGGCTAACAACATAGGGCTATACCAAAGTTCCAAACTCCTTTTCAACTAATTCTACTGTACTTTGGAAGTGGCTACACTAAATATCATTCCTATAATTACTGATATTCCAACTATGAGAGCCATGGTCAGATGTTCTGCTCTAAGAGAACTGTGCCTTAACACCAGGGGAAGAACCAGTGACAAGCCCTAGTATTAAAGAAATCGCAGCAACTGTAACAGAATTGATTTATAGTAGTTATGCCATCCAAATCAGAATTTCTAAGTAGTGGAAGTAGTGGACAGTGGTGGTGATTGACTGCTTTACTTTACGGAATACATTATGAATTGAAAACATATACTTTTCATGTATTAAAAGAAGAAAGAATACTGCTTTCAATTAATCTATGATTTGTCATTATTTCTAAAGTGCTCCTCAATTTCAGAAGTTAAAATGTGAATTAATGACTGAGAAAAAGTCAATGAAATATATTAGGTTTCATCATCACTTGCCTGAATACATTTATCAACAGATATATTTTTCACTATTAATAATTACTTATAAATTTTGGTAATTTGTGGCCCCAAGTAATAGTCTACATCATTGTGTACAAAGATAGAAACCACCAGAAGAGAAAAATAATGGTATTTTCTTCTTGCTGTTAGGTCATTTCACACCTTGGACTCATCACAGAATGACTGGACTTGCCTCTTTTTTCTGTTATTGGAGGTAGAGGTTAGTGTACAGGCTAAAGGATGTAATTCTTTGGGTAACAGGGAGAACCTTATTCTCTGAATTCATAGCTAACCTCTGCCAGCATGCTATGAGAGGCATGTTACATCATCTTTCAGATGAGATCAGGCACGTTCAGGGTGGTATGGCTATAGACAGGACATCATTTTTCAGATGGAATAATAGATGCCATAAACATAAATCCAGCAAAGTTGATGCCTTCAGGCTCTACTCAAGTCCCAGTTTGAGTGTGAGGGTTTTAATTCCATCAATTCAGTGAGCTTCCCTGAATGGATACAGCTCACTGTTGAATACATGAGTCATTTCCTAACCATGACCAGTCAATCATTCCAAGGCAACAGCATGGTGGATGAGAGGGCCACAAAGTCAGGACTATAGAGCCAGTTTGGATTGCCACACCTATATAGATTCAAAGATTACTATTTTAACTCTATATACTACCGAGGGGAGCTCTAATAAAGCCAGTTGTTGGGTACCTACAAAAAGAAAACACTGACATATCATTTCCCATGTAGACATCTCAAATAGTAGGCTGGATGATCTGCTCCACTCCTGTCTCATATGCCCTTTTGAAAGGCAGGGTGGATTTCAGGAGAAAGCAAGGTAGAAAGGTAGAAAACAGGGTCAGTAATGGAGTAGAGTCTTTCCATTTAGAATTGTGTGTAGAAATTTTCCATAGGCTAGATATATGTTCTGATATATTGTGGAAAGCCTGTGTCATGTGGCTGCTACTGTGCTCCAGAAGACCGCTTGCCAGGCAAACGACACCAACACAAAAGAAGTGAAGTATGTATAGCAGGACAGAATCCAGTTGGGGAAGGTGCAAAAGAAGACAACATAGAGCCATATTTCCTCATTCTAGGAACTGTGTTATAGGAAAGCCTTTTCCAGGCCCCCTAATGAACACTGTGCACCTTCTACCCAACTCCCAGCTTGGCCCACCAAAGAATTAGTGACAGTCAAGAAAGCACTACAGGGCCGGCGCCGTGGCTCAACAGGCTAATCCTCCACCTTGCGGCGCCGGCACACCGGGTTCTAGTCCCGGTCGGGGCACCGGATTCTATCCCGGTTGCCCCTCTTCCAGGCCAGCTCTCTGCTATGGCCCGGGAAGGCAGTGGAGGATGGCCCAAGTCCTTGGGCCCTGCACCCGCATGGGAGACCAGGAGGAAGCACCTGGCTCCTGGCTTCAGATCAGCGCGATGCGCCGGCCGCAGCGGCCATTGGAGGGTGAACCAACGGCAAAAAGGAAGACCTTTCTCTCTGTCTCTCTCTCACTATCCACTCTGCCTGTCAAAAAAAAAAAAAAAAAGAAAGAAAGCACTACAACCATAACAGTTAAATTAGAGACATTTACTTCCTTTTCCTTTCCTTCCTCCCAGTCCTCAAAATAACAGAGGAGACAGCAGTTGGAGGGGGTAAGACTTAAAGAACAGCCCATGCCCCCTCTCCCCACACCATGATCTTAACATCAAAGCTTAGCAGCAGCTGGAGGAATGCTGGAGAAAGATGTTAGCATAACATAGATTAAACATTAAAGTTTTAAATGGATATATATAGCCATTTTTATACCTAAAAGTATCTGGAAAGGTATGAGATCTACTAGTTCCTAATCAACAAAAATTTAGACTGTCAAATTAAAGTAGCTACTCAAGGCAGGATTCTTTTTAGATAGCTGAATCATGATTATATAACCTTAGGTCTGATGTAAGGGACAGTATTGGCATGGGATCCTTAGGTTTCCACCAGATTGATGAGAAAAAATTCCTTCTGGCAAATTGTAATGAGAAATACTGATGAGTTCTAAAATTCTGAATGTACCTTCAGGTGAATCAGGGCTAAATAGCAGCACATTTGGAGGCTAAACAGGATGTCACTATCTAGACAATACTGTGTGTAATACACAGAATTACATGAAAGTCATGGTATAGATTTAAAGTCATAGTGTAGATTATTCTACAAGTGATAACAAATGGACCTGTTAGTCCCACTAGTACCTAATCCTAGTGATCTGGTCTAAAATTGGTTAATTGGCACTAGAAAAGGATACCTGTTGAGGTAACTTGAGGTCAAAGTTAGCAAACTATTGGCATGAGTACGAAACATTTCCACTCAAGCAAGCATTAGTTTATTAATATTGAATAAGTTCAGGGCTGGCATTGTAGCACAGAGGTTAAGTGGCAACCTATGATACTGGCATCCCAAATGAACACCTGTTCGCGTTCTGGCTGCTCAAGTTCCTAACCAGCTCCCTGCTAATGTACCTGGGAAAGCAATAGAAGTACTTAGACTCCTGTCATCTACATGGGAGACCTGGATGGAGTTCCAGGCCCAGCCCCAGCCTCTGTGGCCATTTGGGAAGTACACCAGCAGGGGAGAGATATTCTCTCTCTCTTCCTCTGCCTTTACAATAAGTAAAATAATTTAAAAATTATGACAATTTTCTTAATGTTAACTTTAGACTGTAATTTCCAAAACGCTGAGAACACTCATGGTCCCATAGAAGAAGAAAGGAAAAAATGGTAAAGATCAAGGAATTTAGCTTTAATTAAGCATCTAAAAACTAGAATAAAATATATCTCTCGAAGGTTTTCTTTCTACCACCCAGTATGCCAATTATACGCCTCATACCTAATGCTATAGGTATAATTTAAAAGATACAAAATTTAAGGCTTATGAAAGGCAAAGTGTTTGCACAAAGCAATGCCATCAGTAGGTGGCATAGCTGAGACAACAAATTCTCAAAGCAGAGGGAGAATTTTTGCTTGGCATTCTGATAAATACTCTTTTGCACTCTTACCTTTATTGAGATGTAATTGACAAATAAGAACTGTATATATTTAAAGTGTATAGTATGCTTATATGAGCCTTTCTGTATATGGTTACTGTCTTTACTAGATCTCAAATGCCATGAGGAATGGGCAGCTAATTCATTGTATGCTCTGTGTTTGTGAAGTAGTAGGCATTCAGAAAATAACATCTGAATAAATCTGACTCAATTTCTACATGGTGCAAATGAGGAAGTTGAAGTACAATGTACTTCCTTCCATTGTATAATTGGACTTATATTCCAAATAAAGTAAGGAATCACAGGTAAGTATTCTACTGAAAGCAGACATCTAAGTTCACAAAGTCTACCATTGAAGATCATGAAAATATGCCAGCAAATCTCAAAAGCCAACCATTTGCTTCACTTACAAGCTTAAGGTGAACTGTGTTGTGCAATGCCATACCATTCCTAATATATAACAAGCACTATTCTAGAATAGTTTTTCTGAAATAGATCAAAGATGAGATTGCCAATTCCACTACACTTATTAGACCAAAACCCTCCTTTTAGCATACCTTATTGTAAATATTGTGATTTTTAATGGCACAAGGCAACCTGAATGGCACACTTGAACTATAAAAAAGGGGATAAACATAGCACCAACATAGTTAACATCAATTTTGAAGTCCACATCCATGAGCCAACTTGTGAACAATTTTAAATCGCTTCTTCCTGTGCACTGAATGTACTTTATAGTATGGAAAACCATTCATTCACTTCTCCAAATTTGCCCCTCTTGTTTGCCAGCACTGCTTTATATGCTAAAGATCGTGGTGATGAACAAAAATGACAAGGAATGCTGATGTCATATAGGTAATTAATAGTCTTTATGGGAAGGCAACAATTAGCATACAGTAAATAGATATTAGATGATGATAAGTGCTGGTAAGAAAAATAATTCAGAGAAAAGATAAGGCTGCAATTTAAGGTAGGATATTTCCTCACTGAGAAAGTGAATTAGAAGGCCGGCACCGTGGCTTAACAGGCTAATCCTCCGCCTTGCGGCACCGGCACACCGGTTCTAGTCCAGGTCGGGGCACCGGATTCTATCCCGGTTGCCCCTCTTCCAGGCCAGCTCTCTGCTATGGCCCGGGAAGGCAGTGGAGGATGGCCCAAGTGCTTGGGCCCTGCACCCGCATGGGAGACCAGGAGAAGCACCTGGCTCCTGACTTCAGATCAGCGAGATGCGCCGGCCGCAGCGGCCATTGGAGGGTGAACCAACGGCAAAAAGGAAGACCTTTCTCTCTGTGTCTCTCTCTCTCACTATCCACTCTGCCTGTCAAAAAAAAAAAAAAAAAAAAAAAGAAAGTGAATTAGAACAAAGACCTGAGATTATTGAGGGAGCTCAGACACATCAATCTGGAAGAAGAAAGAGTAACTTCCAGAACCAGGAAGCAGATCATGTGCTGTGTATGTGTGTGTGTGTGTGTGTGTGAGAGAGAGAGAGAGAGAGAGAGAGAGAGAGAGAGAGAGGGAGGGAGGATACACAAGAAAGGCATAGCAATGTGAAAAGTGGTGGGGTGGCACAGGAGATGTAGTAAAGAAAGAAATGGGTAGATACGATGGAATGGTGCAGCATGGAGATGGATAGGGATTGATTGACTGTGCAGTGCCTTGGGAGTGATTTTGAGTATTTTGTATTTTACTGAGGTGGGAAGCCATTGCAGTGAAAAGACTTTAAAGCATTGCTTTAGCTTGCTGTTTTGGGGAATCACTAATGGGGAGGAGATCAAGAAGTCAGACAGATGAGATGGTGGTGGTAGCTTGGATATAACGTGGTGCAATGAGTATATGTTCACATTAGAACTATGGGCAGATGGGGTATGAGATGTGAAAGGAAGAATCAGGGATGCCAATAAGTTTTGGGGTTAGTAAACAGATGGAATTATTGCTTACTGAAATCAGAAAGGTTGTGGTAAGAGCAGTTTTTCAGGGGGAAAGGGTACAAACTCAAATACCAATAAAAATAACTGATAGATTATTTTTTCTGGAGCTAGACAAGTTAATACTAGAATTTATATGGAAATATAGGCACACAAGAATGGCTCACAAACCACTGAAAAAGAAGAGCACATAAGGAGGAACTAGCGGCGCCAGGTTCTATTCCCAGTTGCTCCTCTTCAACTCCAGCTCTCTGCTGTGGCCCAGGAAGACAGTGGAAGATGGCCCAAGTGCTTGGGCCCTGCACCCACATGGGAGACCAGGAGGAAGCACCTGGCTCCTGGCTTTGGATCGGCGTAGCTCCAGCCATGCTGGCCATTTGGGGGGTGAACCAACGAAAGGAAGACTTTTCTCTCTGTCTCTCTCTCTCTCACTGTCTAACTCTGTCAAATAAATAAAATAAAATAAAATAAAATAAAAGGAGGAACTAGCCCTAATTTATACCAAAACATTCTACAAATCTTCTGTAGTAAAAAGAAAATAGTGTGATCCTAGCATTTGAGCAGCACAATGGACCAATGGACTAGTACAGAAAATACTGAAGTAGACTAAATATATATATATGGCAATCAGGCACCTGAAAAGGATAACTAAAATCACTGGGATAAAGAGGATCTTTTATAAAATGCTGTTTAGACAACTGAGTAGCCATGTGGAAAGATCATATCCATAAATCTCCTTATAACTAATGATAAATTCCAAGAGAATCAGCAATCTAAATTTAAAACTCAAATTAGAAAAAACTGTGAATTCCATTGTAATGGGTTTAAAGGAAGCTTTTTTGTGATACTACATCAAGATTCAATAAAATATTTATTAAATCTCTGACAATAAAATGAAAAAATGCCTTGGAAAACACCATAAGCAAAGTAAAAATGTGCATGCCAATTGCAAGCAAATATTTGTAATATGAGTATATGTATCTAGTAAAGGCTAGTACTTCTAGCATAATTTTTAAAAACTAATAAAGAGGGGATTCCAAGATGGTGGAATAGGGAATGATGTACTGTGCTAGGCTAGGGTTAAACAGTTAAAAAAAAAAAAAAGAAAAGTTTAAGAAGTGTACTCTCAGGGGAGAATTAGAGAGAAAATTGCAGCGGAAATTCTGCGGAAGGAAGAGGAACATTATGGACCTGTGTGGAAGGTGCAAAGCACAGAAACAGACACAAACACAACTCCAGCAGCTGAGAGCCAGAGCGACAGCAGCTTGGAGATGGAGATGGAGGTGGGATCAGACTACGGCAACCCATGGAGATACAGATGGAGGGAGAGCATGGCATTAGTCCAGCCTGGGGCTCTATGGGATAGCACATACTTGTGAAGCAAGTGAAAGTAAAAGTGACACGTTTCTCTCACCCCATCTTCCCCACAATGGAGCCCAATGCCCACGTGAGAGAGGGCAGGCGCCATTCTGGGCTTAAGTGACAGCTGTGGAAGCCCTTGTGTGTGTGCACAACAATGGGCTGAGACAGAACACAATATTCTCAGCAGTACTGGTGGCAGTGGTTGGGAGAGGGCAACATTTGGCCAGTGGCTCTTATGTGTGTGTGGTGTGATCAGAGATTCTAGCAGAAGGAAAAATCCATGGTCCCCACTGACTTTCAGCCTGGCTGGAAGGATGGACAAGGGCTCGGCACTCATGTAAGACTGTGAGGCACCCCCAGCTTCCCATCATCTCACAGGCACTTGGGCTCAGACTGCCTAGGTGAAGTACCCACAGACCTTAGGTAGGGAAAGTCTGCCTCTCTGCGGACAGGACAGGCTGGTGGGACAGATTAGACCCTCCGCACCCAGTGACTATGGGAGCCTTGTGTGCTGAGATGGTGCGGACTCTCTGGCTGAACAAGAGGGTATAGGGTGTACCTGGGTCTCTATGCAATCATTGTATATGGCTCCACACACTTGGAGCTCTCTGGTTGCCTGGGTCAGATCATTGCAGCAGGATCCGTTCTTGGTTTAAGGACTGTGCAGATCATTTGTGTGGTTCATATGGTGGCCCAGATGAGTATGGCACCCATTGGGGGCTAACACCTGGGCACTGATTACCTTGGAGGGAAGGAGGTGAGGGTATGATCGCATCAACAGAGGTGACCATTCCCCTGATTCTGTTAACAAGAAGAGATCTACCATGCCTAACTTGGGTGTTACTCTGGAGCACTGACCAGAGCTTCCTGCCCACAGCCAGCCCACACCTCTGGGTATTAACTGAAAGTGCAAGCATTCCACTCAGTGACAGAGGCATAGTTCACAGATAAAAGCAATCAGAGGAAAAAAAAACAAGTACCTCCACAAATGCTTAAAAATAGATGCAAAAATTCAAGAAACAAGAATAAGGAAGACATCATGACCCCTTCAAAAAAAACACAACACAATTTCAATATTAGAATGTGCAGATGAAGAGATTGAGGAAATGCCAGAAGCAGAATACAAAAGAGTAATCACAGGATTACTCAAAAGCAATCGGAAGCAAATTCACAAATTACGGCAATCCACACATGACATCAGTGAAAATTTTTCCCGTGAAATTGAGATTTTAAAGAGATATCAAAATGAAATATTAGAAAGAAAAATTCAATAGATCAAATAAAAAATGTGGTGGAAAGCCTTAACAAAACTTGCTGAGGCAGAAGATATAATATCAGAGCTAGAAGATAAATCATTGGAAATTTTTCAGTCAGACCAAAAAAAAAAGAAATTAGAAAAATTAAAAATTAAAAACAGTGTTGGAGACTTCTGGCATACTATCAAACGACTCAACATATGTCTTTTTTATTTAATGAATGTATTTTTACATAGATACAACTTCAGAAATATAGTGGCTCTTTCCTCCATACCTCTCACCCTGCTCCCATCCCACCTCCCATTCCCTTCTTCATTATGGATTATTTTTAGTATGACTTTATATACAGAGGACCAACTCTACGCTAATCATAGATTTCAATAATTTGCCCCATGCCCACACACAACAGTTTGGGGAGAGAATTTGCAGTTGATTCTCACATAATACAATTCAATAGGGACAGAGGTCCTACCTGGGGAGCAAGTACAGTGACTACTTCAACATATAGGTCTTAGGAGTTCCTGAGGTGTGGAAAGAGAGAATGTACTAGAAGGCCTATTTAGAGAAATAATTACAGAAAATTTCCTCAATTTTTTGAAAGAAAGGGATGTCCAAATACAGGAAGCATATAGAACTCCTAATAGACATGACCAGAAAAAAATCTTCACCACGACACATTGAAGTCAAACTCTCCACAGTAAAACATAAAGAAAAGATTCTAAAATGTGTATTATAGAAACACCACATTACTTTCAGAGGATTTCCAACTAGACTCACAGCTGACTTCTCATCAGAAATTCTATAGGCTAAGAGGGACTGGAGAGACATAGTCCAAATCTTAAGAGAAAAAACTGTCAACCTAGAGTAGCGTGCCTTGCAAAGCTCTCATTTATGCCTTAAGGTGAAATAAAGACCCTCAATAACAAACAGAAATTGAAAGAATTTGTCACCACTCGTCTAGCCTTACAAAAGATGCTTAAGGATGTGCTATACACAGAAACACAGAAACATGGTTAAAACTACAAAAGAAGGTAAAGGCAGAAAATCTCCCAATAAAAGTGCAAAGGAAATCCAAAGTAAACGATAGGAATATTTATGGGAAAATGGCAGGGGCCATATCATTATTTATCGATAGTAACCTTGAATGTAAATGGCCTAAACATCTTGAGTTAAAAGATACACACTTGCTGAATGTATTAAAAAACAAGACACATCTATTTGTTGACTACAAAAAATCATTTCATCAACAAATATACACACAGACAAAAATGAAAGGATGGAAAAAGATATTCCATGCTAACAGAAAACAGCAGAGGGTAGGTGTGGCTATCATAATATCAGACAAAATAGACTTATTTAAAAGAGAAACTGTTAAGAGATGAAGAAGGTAACTTTCTAATGATTATTAGATCAATTCAACAGGAAGATGTGATTATAATAAATGTGTATGCACCCAAGTACAGGGCACCTGGCTATTTCAAACAAATGTTAATGGATATAAAGAAAGACATAGACTTCAATACAATGGTAACGGGGGACTTTACCCCAATTTCATCAATGGACATATCAAGTAGACAGAAAAGCAGCAAAGAAACAACAGAGCTAATTGACACTATGAACCAAATGGACCTAATAGACATCTACAGAACTTTTCACCCCACAGTTGCAGAACACACATTCTTCTCAGCAGTGCATGGAACTCTTTAGGATAGATCATATGCTATGCTATCAAGTAAGTCTCAGCAAATCTGAAAAAAATCAAACTCATTCCATGCATCTTCTCTGACTACAATGCAATAAAGTTGGAAATCAACAACTCAAAATCTCTAAATCATATGCAAACACATGGAGACTGAACAAACAACATGCTTCTGAATGAACAGTGGGTCAAAGAAAAAATCAAAAGAGAAATCAAAAAATTTCTGGAAATGAATGAAGGCGACAATATGTCATATCAAATCTTATGGGCTTCAGCAAAAGCAGTGTTAAGCGGGAATGTTATAGCAATTGGTGCCTATATAAAGAAAATGGAAAGGTACCAAATAAATGAGCTATCAATGCATCTCAAGGACCTACAAAAATAAGATTATAGATCACAAGTTAAATGCTCTCCTCATACACCACACACATGCAAACTATCAATAATGATAAAGAGGGAAGGAAAAGGTTTGGGAGGTGATGTATTTGTGGCCTTAATGATGGCAACAGTTTCACAGGTATACATTTATCTCCACACTCATAAAAATATGTATATTAAGTAAATTTACAGCTTTGTATATGTCAATCATACCTCAATAAAATGATTTTTAAAAAAGAATGTTATTCACTCATATATATTAAGATTTTTTTTGTACTCTATATATTAGCTACCACAAATCAGAAAATCACATTTGTCTTTTAGGGTCTGGCTTATTTCATTAAGCATAATGGTCTCCAGTTGCATCCATTTTGTTGCAAAAGACAGCATTTCATTATTTTTATGGCTGAGTAGCATTCCATCATGTATGTATATCACATTTTTAAATCCAGTTATCATTTGATGGACATCTGGCTTGATTATCTTGTTATTTGATTACTGTTTATAACCCTTGCCTATATTTTTGTGGGCCAGTGGTCTTTCTGCTTTTTTTTTTTTTTTTTTTTTTTTTTTTGACAGGCAGAGTGGATAGTGAAAGAGAGAGAGACAGAGAGAAAGGTCTTCCTTTTGCCGTTGGTTCACCCTCCAATGGCCGCCACGGCTGGCGCGCTGCGGCCGGCGCACTGCGCTGATCCGAAGCCAGGAGCCAGGTGCTTATCCTGGTCTCCCATGGGGTGCAGGGCCCAAGCACTTGGGCCATCCTCCATTGCACTCCCGGGCCACAGCAGAGAGCTGGCCTGGAAGAGGGGCAACCAGGACAGAATCCGGCGCCCCAACCGGGACTAGAACCCAGTGTGCCAGCGCCACAAGGCGGAGGATTAGCCTGTTGAGCCACGGCGCCGGCCTTTCTGCTTTTTCTTGTAGAACTTTTTATTTAGAGGAGCATTCAGCCTGTGAATATAAATTAAATTGAAAGTATGTTATCACAAAAATTAAAATTAAAAAAAGCAACTTAGGAGGAGGGAAGAGGAAGGAGGAAAGTATCATTATATTCTTAGAATTGTATCTATGAAATACAAGAAATCTGTTCTCTTTATATTAATAAATAAAAATGTTAAAAATAAACCCCATATGGCATTAAATGAATAAAAAATGTTATTCAGTAGTATAAATTATTTTAGACCAAGAAATTTCAGAGGCCAGCACTACGGCACAGGGGATTAAGTTGCTGCTTAGGACACTTGTATCCCATACCAGTTTGAGACCCAGCTACATGGCTTCCAACCTAGATTCCTGTTAATGTGACTGGATGGCCCAAATACTTGGGTTCCTGCCACTCACTTGGGAGATCTAGATGGAATTCATGGCTTCTAGCCTCAGCCTGGCCCAGCCCCAGATGTTGCAGGCATTTGGGGAGTGAAGTAGAGGATAGAAGATCTTTCTTTGTCTCTCCCTCTCTCCGTGTCACTCTTCCTTACAAATAAATAAAACCTTATGGACTATATATTCTTTTCTCTGTTTTTAACTAGACGATTTAAAAAATATTTTTATAACAATTAGGCTCACAGTTTATCAATTTAAAAAATTATTTTTCTCTTGCTGTACATGCTGTAATCTAGCCATGATGCTTCTGTGAGCCTCCTTCCTTGAACTCCTTCCTCTTATCCCTGGACCCTTTTCTTTTCTTTTTAAAGATTTATTTATTTATTTATTTGAAAGTCAGAGTTACACAGAGAGAGAAGGAAAGGCAGGGAGAGAGAGGTCTTCCATTCGCTGGTTCATTCTCCAATTGGCCACAATGGCCAGAGCTGCACTGATCTGAAGCCAGGAGCCAGGAGCTTCTTCTGGGTCTCCCACGTGGGTGCAGGGGCCCAAGTATTTGGGCCATCTTCTACTGCTTTCCCAGCCCATAGCAGAGAGCTGGATTGGAAGTGGAGTAGCCAGGACTTGAATCAGTGTCCATATGGGATGCTGGCGCTTCAGGCCAGGGCGTTAACCCACTGTGCCATAGTACTGGCTCCTGGACCCTTTTTTACCTCATGAAAAATAAAATTCTCTTTCTTTAAAATTCTTCTGTAGCCACTGCTCTGGATACATACTTGATGTCCCTCTAGCACATCTGACATCATAAGTTTAGTATCTATTGTTATTTTTGTGTTGCACTGAACTGGATCTTCATACAATGCTACCTTCGGTAATGCAATTTCCAGCAATGGAGCAGTTCCATAGGACTGATACCCCTGCCTTGTGCTTTCCTGCTCCTGCTCTCCTTGAATAGCATGTACAGGGAAGAGTGCTCAACAGGAGGATTCACAGGGAGTGGACAGGGAAGTACGGCTGTGCCTTTTTTTCTGTATGAGAAGTAAAACATTTAAAAACAGCATCAGCATCCATTAGCTTCCTCCAACCTTTCTCTCTGATTAGGCATGGCAAGGTAATTAAACTTAGTAATAACTTTCCAGAACATAGCACTGTGCAATCTACTTGTTTGCTTTTTGCTGAGATGATAAATCCTAGCTCAGAAGAGTCCATGGGAATAGGGCTCTCAAAGACAGATCAGCACATAGGAAATGAACCTAACTCCTACACACAGAATATAATTAGTTACAAGCCACTTTCAGAATTCTTCACAGAGATAACTTTTAACTGATAGGAATCCACACATTTTGGGAATGCAGATTTCAAATATATATACACACACACACACACACACACACCTCACACACATATACACATACAATATATCAAACAGGTAGGCAAATATGTGAGCATTTTAAAAATTCTAATATACTTACAGTTTTTTCATTATTTTCAAAAGCTTCTCTAGCTTCCTCGAATGTGCAGACTTCTTCTTTACACTCACGCTCAATGTTGCCCTGTCTTATTTCTTCAAAAAGTCCATTAGCTCTTGGGTAGCGCTTTAATACTGAATTGGCTTTTTCTCCTGTGAGGAAAACTAAAGAGATATATAATAATAAGTACAAAAATATAATAAAAATACCATCCGGGAAGTTAATATATAAAATGGAAACAGCTGGGTGCTCTTTAGAAAACATAGCCAACATCATAGACCTCTTTCAGTGACCCAGCAGTGAAGATAACAGCTCCAAACTACTGTATCTGGTATATTCTTCATCATGTGGGTATGCCCTTTCAGTAGCAGTTGCCCTGAGCAGGGACAGTGACATAATTAACTATGCTATATTCAGACTTTAGCACATTCCTGCCAGCACTGGATGTTTAAATATAGTAATAATGATAGCACTAGTTATATTCATTAATGTAAGTGGATACCCCCAAGGCATTTTACTGTTGGAAAGCAGCAACCAAATCAAAATCCAATCTCTAGACTATTAGTATTTGTCCATCTAGCTAAAAATAAATAAAACCTCAATTGACCTAATAATATAAAACCAGAGAATACTGATTTGAATGAAAAAGACTCAACAAAACAAGATTATAAAATTGGCCATAATACATTCCAAGACAATACTAATAATAATTTTGTCCTAAATGCAGTTAAGTTAAATATAGTATGACATGTCACTGCCCTTCAAAAGTGAAAATTATTTTGCATGATTTATAGAGGAATCTTGTATACACATTCAAAATGCATCTTGCAACCCAGTAAGATAAATAAGGTGATAGTTATGTGTATACTTTTGGGAATCCTTTTTCTTTTTATATACAAACATATTTAAGTTCTACTTTAATTATGTTCCTCGGAAAGTATTTTTAGAGGCATAAATTTAATACCACCAGAATTTAATCTTCACCAAAGAAAAAGGTATAGAGACTTTTCTAATGTTATACATTTCTAACATAGGAGAAGGCATATTGCTGATTGTTTCAAGATACTAGAAAAGGTATACATTTGCCAAAGAACATTTTGAAGTAAATAATAAAAAATATTCTTTTAAAAATGGTCATGGCAATTAATTTAACTTTTGCCTCATTACAAAAATGTGTATTTCACTTTATATAAGATATGGATTCATTATTTAAGATTCTTTAAAGTACCAAATTGATCCCAGCTAGATGGCACCTACACTAGGGTGAAAATCATGGTAGGCATTCAATAACATTTTCCTTCCTCTGTACCTCACAGGGGACCCCATTTATATAAAATGAATCATAGCTATAGAATGACATTAGAACAAACCTTAAAATATAAAAATCATAGTGTCAGCATTATGGCATAGTGGTTAAGTTGCCACCTGCAACACCAGCATCCTGTTTGGGTGCCAGTTCCAGTCCTGGCGTCTCTACTTCCAATCCAGCTCCCTGCAAATGTGCCTGGGAAAAGCAGTAGAATATGAACAAAGTATTTGGGCCCTTGGTCCCCACAAGGGAGATCCTGATAAAGCTCCTGGCTCCTAGCTTTGGACTGGCCTAGCCTTGACCATTGTGGCCATTTGGGGAATGAACCAGTGGATGAAAGATCTCTCTCTCTCTCTCTCTCTCTCTCTCTCTCTCTCTCTCTCTTTCTCTCTCTGTCTTTATCTCTATTTTTCTCTGTCTCTTACTATAAGTAACTTTCAAATAAATGCTTAAAAATCATAAATATTATAGTAAATGTTATAAAGGAAGCCAGATGGGTGCTGTTGAGTTGGAGAATAACAGTTGAATTTTCTAGCAGTGCTTTTCAAATTTCAGCAGCATCAGAAGTCTCAAGAGGACTTACTATAGAAATTGTTGGGCGCACCCCAGAGTTTCGAATCCATAGGCCTGGGGCAGGACAAGAAACTGCATTTGATGGGGCCTGCACTGTGGTGTAGCAGGTAAAGCCACCACCTGTAGTGCCAGCATATGGGCACCAGATGCTCCACTTCCAATCCAGTTCTCTGCTATAGCCTGGGAAGGCAGTAGAAGATGGCACAGCTCCGGCTGTTGTGGCCAGTTGGGAAGTGAACCAGCAGACAGAAGACCTCTCTCTCTCTCTCTCTCTCTCTCTCTCTGCCTCTCCTTCTCTCTCTGCATAACTCTGACTTTCAAATAAATAAATAAATCTTTTAAAAAAGTGCATTTGCAATCAGTTTCAGATAACTCTGATATTCCCTGTCTCATTATCACATGTTGAGAATCACTACCCTAATGCAAGTTCCTAATACCAGTTCTGAGGTAGGTATTTATAGAATGCTGAGATTAACAAATTTAAAGAGATCTTTTACTGTGTGATTCTTGCAGAGCCCTTAACATACATTTGTTTTTATATAATTTTTATTTATATAAGAAGAATAAATTTCATGTATTTCATATTTATACAGATTTAGGAGTATAGTGACATTTTATACTCTACCTTCCATCACATCCATGCTTCTACCCTCGCTCCTCCTTCCTTATTATTTATTTTAATTTTTACAGACATACTTTCAGTTTATTTATTTTCTTGGATAATAATTTATTTTATTTTGTTTTATTTCATTTTAAATAAGGTAAACAAATTTCACATATTTAGGAACATAGTGATACTTCCTACCCTACCCTGCCTCTTACCCATGCTCCCACCCTTCCTCCTCCTTCCTCTTTTATTCCCTCTCTTAATTTTTACAATGATCTACTTTCAATTTACTTTATACTCAGAAGATTAACCCTACACTAAGAATTCAACAAATAGTAAGAAGAATAAAAACACTGTTCCTCAACAGTAGAGGCAAGGGTTGTAAAAATAATCAAATCTCAAAATGTCAATTTAGCTCATATACATTACATTTTTTGTACTCTATTAGTTACCACATATCATGGAAAACTTATGGCATTTTTTTGGGGGGGGAATGGATTATTTCACAAGTATAATGATTTCCAGTTGCATCCATTTTGCTTTAAAAGGCAGGATTTCATTCTTTTTTATGGCTGAGTAGTATTCCAAAAGGTATTTATACCATATTTTCTTTATCCAGTCATCAGCTGAAGGACATCTAGGTTGATTCCACTTCTTAGCTATTGTGAATTGAGCTGCAATAAAGATGGGGGAACTGATGACTCTTTCATATGCTGATTTTATTTTGTATTAATAAATTCCCAGGAGTGTGATGGCTGGGTCACATGGTCAATCTATTTTCAGCTTTCTGAGGAATCTCAAAACTGTCTTCCACAATGACTATACTAGTTTACATCCCCATCAACAATGTAGTAGGGTACCTTTCTCCCCACATCCTCACCAGCATTTACTGTTTGTTGATTTCTGTATGAGAGCCATTCTTACTGTGGTGAGGTGAAACCTCATTGTGGTTCTGATTTCCATTTCCCTGAAGCTAGTAATCCTGAGCATTGTTTCATATGTCTGTTGGCCATCTGAATTTCCTCTTTTAAAAAATGTCTGTTCGAGTCCTTTGCCCATTTCTTAACTGGATTGCTTGTTTTATTGTTGTTGAGTTTCTTGAGCTCTTTATAGATACTGGGTATTAATCCTTTATCAGTTGAAATAGTTTGCAAATATTTTTCCCATTCTGTCAGTTGCCTCTGTACTTTTTTGACTGTTTCTTTTGCAGTGCAGAAATTTCTTAGCTTTATGTAATCTCATTTGTCTATTTTTGCTTTTATTGCCTGTGCTTCTGGAGTCTTCCAAGAAGTCTTTGCCTATGCCAATATCTTGCAGAGTTTCCCTAATGTTCTCCTCTAATAATTTAATGGTATTGGGTCATAGATTTAGATCCTTGATTCATTTTGAGTTGATTTTTGTATAAGGTGTAAGGTAGGGGTCTTGTTTCATAGTTCCGCATGCAGAGATCCAATTTTCCCAGCACCATTTGTTGAAGAGACTGTCCATTCTCCAGGAATTGGTTTTAGTTCCTTTGACAAAGATTAGTTGGTTGTAGATACATGGATTAATTTCTGGAGTTTCTATTTTGTTCCTTTGGTCTTCATGTCTATTTCTGTGCCAGTACCAGGCTGTTTTGATTATAACTGCCCTGTAGTATGTCTTGAAATCTGGTATTGTCATGCCTCTGGCTTCATTTTTGCTGTTCAGGATTGCTTTAGCTATTCAGGGTCTCTTGTGCTTCCATATGAATTTTAGCATCGTTTTTTCTAGTTCTGAGAATATGCTTGTAAATCTTCTCATAAGGTGCATGGTATGTGCATTTATCACATTTATTTGACAAAATGGTCTTTTTCAAGCAACATTTCAGTGAATTACAACTTTCTAGCCATTGTCCTTATTTATATCTTCTGAATTGATGTACAATTCTATTTTATATAATAGGCCAACTAATTCATGAAGAAAGTAACTGGTTCCCTTTGGGGTTCTCTTCATATTTATGGATAAACATGTCTTGCTTCTTAATCTGTTTGTTATATAAAATAGATATGAGTCTCTGTACCATCTTTCTCTGATAAAATGCAGTGCCCTACATCAAGTACAATATTCTGTGTGTCATATGACATGTGCAAATTTGATCAGGACTGTAAGCTTGTTTGTTTTTACACCCAATACATATGTTAATGCAATCTAAAATATCTTTTGGGTCATGGATCATTTTGCCTGAAGATAAACCAATCAATAATAGTGTATTTTGAGCTTTTAAGAGAAAAAATCTAAGTACTCCAAAAAGAAAATAATTTTTACGTACTATCTGAATGGAAAAGGGGAGTCAATGAAAGTAGCAAATACCAGAAAGCAGATTAATTTAGAAGGATAAGCAACTAGAAGATAATGTTACAGGACATATATCCTCCAATCCTAGCCTAATCAAATTACCAAGAGCATTCCATAAACATCTTCTATGTATGTCTTGTACTGGGAAGCAAGGTAATTTAAAACTGAGAACTCTAGATGGACTAAGCTGGCAAGTAGATTTTATCTCACTTGCCAAATCTGGTGAATTAGAAGATAGCACTTGGAGTTAATCTAACCACAGTAGGAAAGTTACTATTATAGATTAGTTATGTCTGCCATATATAGGGGCACAGGAAGTAGTGGCAGAGTATTTGTCAGTCATCAGAAAAGTAATGCGAAAATCAGGTGGACACAACATGATGACACCAGAATTAGACTTTTAATTGTATGAATTAACCCACAGCTGTCAGGAACCAAGTACACACTTCAGTCAGTGATTACATGATTTGTCAAGTATACAGGATATAAACGTGCTTTGAGAATACAACACTGAGGTGTTATATTAAACATTTAGTTTTCCCACTAAAGGAAATAAAGAAAAACCTAAGCCTTTTAATTCAGATTCAGTTAGGAAACACCCATACCAAAAAACAAAACTCAAATCTAAGACTGAAAAACACATATATGGCCCAAAAATAAGTATATTTATTAAAAATAACTACTTTTTCATAATTTCAAAAATAAGTAAGCTTTACTTATGCTTTCTGTTCAAAAGAAAACATAAATAATTTATAAAACTTCTCAGGCAATTTCCTAAATTATTGAGTTAAATAAAAATACTCAGTAATATAATAAATTTATGATATTTAATGCACTGTAGGTTACCAAAATTGACATTTTAGCACAAAAATCTTTAGCCAAGTGAAATTATGTTCATAAATTTGCTGAAAAACAACAAAGGATAAGATCTGAAATTTAATAGCCCACTTAGAGAAATTTCTATTGCATTTATCTAATCAATTCTCTCAACTAGAGCCGGATTTCATTAGAACAGCTACTGTTTAAAGCTGCAAATGTTTCTGTTTTTATTTTAATTGAACAAAATTATTTCTTAGGACATACTTACTAGACACATATTATGTACATCATGATAACATGCCACATGGATGAATAGGTGATGACCTCTGCTCTCAAGGTTCTTCAGTACAAGAGGTAACAAAGAACAAAAGAGGTACATGGAGGGCTCTAGTGTTAGATTAATCATGAAGGGTTCTCTTTGAGGTCAGAAGGGTGGCACATTTTTATTAGGTATGTGTATTTGGAGTTGAGGGAGTGACCTAGAGAATGACATCCAGAAAGTATATTTGAGCTGATCTTTTAAGGATTCACAGTATTGTGGCAAGCAAAGATGGCACAGAAAGATAAAAAAGACCCCAGGAAAATGAAAGATAGAAGATGACTTGGAATTGAGTAAAAATAAAGGACATAAATCAGGTACAGTGAGCTAGTCAGTAGAGCTAGAGTAGAAGATTCAAAACAGGACAAGAGGGAAATAAAGCCAAAAACTGACCCATTGCCATATCATGGAGGCACCTAATGCTACACTAAGATACCTAAACTACAAAAGAACTTCAGAAAGTTCATGGAAAATCGAATTAACAATAAGTTTATTTTTGGTTTGAATTTTTTTTTTTAAATCTATGTACACAAAGGTTTCTCAAAAAGTTCATGGAAATGAAGATTATGAAAACTCAAGCTAGGGCTGGATCTGGTCTTAGCTGGGATTCTAAAACTCAACCAAGGTCACCCACGTGGGTGACAGGAACCCAATTACTTGAGACATCACTGCTGCCTCCTAGGATTTAAGTTAGCCGGAAGCTGGAATCAGGAGCCAGAGGTGGGAATCAAACCCAGGCATTGTGATATGGAACAAAAGCATCATAATTTGTGTCCTAACCACTAGATCAAACATCTGCCTCAAGCTTATCTTTTAATTCCATTTTCCATTAACTTTTTGAAGTGCCCTCATATTTGGTAGTCATATAAAGTTTCAAACCACTACTTTGAGGAGAATAACTTAGGAAAGTGTGTGTGTGTGTGTGTGTTTACAACAAATCTGGGAGCAGAATGAAGGGAAAATGGAAGGTAAAATGCCTGGCAAAAAGTTACTTAAGTTAAGTTAAACAAGAATCAGATTATGTTTTAGAGTGGTGGCAACAGGCATGGAAACAAACATAAAACATAGGGGCATTGGGTGATTTCTTTGGTCACTTCACCCACCAGGCACCTTATTCTCAGGCAAATGAAATCTCATCATTGTATAAATTGTTTCTTTTATCCTCCATAATTTTGCACCTAAGTCTTCCTCTGCCTCATGAACTCTGTTTCCACTCAGATATAATATCCTCTCAAAACCTCCTCAGACTTGACTCCTTACATCATTAGACAGGGTTGCTATGGACTTTCAGTGTTGATGTATACTTTGATTACAGCAATTAATTAAATTTTATTATAATTTTGATAAGACTATCTGGTTTCTTGAGGGCAATGCCCATGTATTGTTAATACATTGATCCAACATCTGTCTTTCACAGCAGTTGGTATAGAAGTTGGTACAGGACAGGATTCAGCAAGTATGTAATAAACAAAAAGGCATAATGAGAGAGATTTGGAGGCTGAACGACTAGAAGCTTGGAGGCCATGCACCATGTCTGTAATTATGAAGCATCATTGCAAAATTAATGTACCACTGTGAAATATATTTTATACTATATAAAATATATGTACAGCAACATTTCCAGGAGAGGGTACTTGTGTATCCTTTTCATAGTGGGAGAAAAAAACGCCTTCTGTAATCTGTAGAATACTATTTGTGCTTTCTTTGGAGTAGACATTTCTGTTGTATAAAATCCTCCTCTAGCAGTTACAGAAATGTAGAGCAGTTGGCTATCTACTTCTCTGGGAAGAGAGCATAGCCGGATGCTTTTTGGCTTGCCAAGGAACACATTGGTTCCCAAGTGTGCAGTAAAACCTTCTGAGATGCATGTAGAATATTTTACATTTTTGAAGTAAATGCAGTGATACTCAGCATCTTTCAGATGCCATATAAACAAATAGTTTGAGGTGTTTCAATTTCACTATTAGATAGTCCTACACTTTTTGTTTGTGAGGCTGGAGTTTTGGCTGTGATAAAAAAGTGCCATGTGAACAATCAAGGTGGAATAGGAAATGGCAGTGACAGTATCCAATTTGATTCCAAGATTTGAGAACATATGCAGGGCCCAACAGACATATACATCGATTCATATGTAATAGCATGGTTATGTAAGACTGAAATAAAAATGAAACTTTCTTTCAACTTATGTATATGATTTTTAGTAACTACTATGTTGTCAGGATATAAACACTAATTGCTTAAACCTAATTACTTAATTAAAGGAATTCCTAGATTTTTTTGACCTATGGCTTTAATGAAAAAACAAATCACTATGAAAACAAAGGGCACAATAAACTGAGCAAGTTTACTACTCTCCCAAGTCCCTCTGGCACACCAAACTTGAGTAAGCCAGGAAGTTCCTTCTGTGTGTCATAGAAACCTGATGGGCTACTGTGGTCCTGATAAGAGTTACAGCTAACAGGAAAATATAGTGCAGTACTCTACATGATCAAGTCAGATTACCCAGTTGTACATTATCTTAAACTAGTACTTCCTCAGCCACCTTGGGCCTATGAACTTGCCAAGGGAGGAGATAAGGAGTATGCACACTGAAATAGCAGGTTCAGTAAATGGCTAAAATAGTTGAGACAGCAAGCCTACTGTGAAGTAAGCACGGGTGAGTGAAATGCTGGGTTGAAAGGCATCCTCTCAGCACTGTTGGAACTTACTACCAGCCCAGCCAAGGCAACCTTTGCCTCAGTTACTGGAGTGTTCTTCTAGCGACCTGTGGTACCTAGTTCAGTTGCCTTATTTTTTGATGTAAGATTGTTCATCACCAACAGTAGCAACATCAAAAGAAAGTGTAGACTTTCCACAGATGATCCTAGCAGTCTATTATCTTTTTCTTTTTTCTTTTCTTTTTTTTTTTTTTTTTTGACAGGCAGAGTGGACAGTGAGAGAGAGAGAGACAGAGAGAAAGGTCTTTCTTTTCCGTTGGTTCACCCCCCAATGGCCGCTGCGGCTGGCGCACCGTGCTGATCCGAAGCCAGGAACCAGGTGCTTCTCCTGGTCTCCCATGCGGGTGCAGGGCCCAAGCACTTGGGCCATCCTCCATTGCACTCCCGGGCCACAGCAGAGAGCTGGAGTTGAAGAGGAGCAACCGGACAGAATCCGGTGCCCCAACTGGGACTAGAACCCGGTGTGCCGGCGCTGCAGGCAGAGGATTAGCCTAGTGAGCTGCGGCGCCGGCCCTATTATCTTTTCTTCAGTGAGAGTCAGGAACAACTCTTCTAATACCTAATGTGTAACCCTGAATGTCTTTGAATTTCCATGGGAACAAAACTTGTCAGAGAAGGAAGAAATTTATTACTGCAATATGAAGAGCTTCAGGTTGTTTAACTTAGGCCACAAATGTGATCCCACTGATATTCCAAGCTTGTTAAAGTGGTGCACATCAGTAAGGAAAAAGGTCGTCAGAGAAAACAGCTATGCAAAGAAAAAGACCTAAGCATAACTTCTTTACCTGTAAAGTTGGAATAACAGCACCAATCTCATAGTTATAAATAAAGTAATATACAAAGTTTTTCTCAGGGCTTATCAAAGAATAAATGTTGAGTAAATAGTACCACGCCTTATCATTATCATTGTGGCAGTGATTCCATGAAAGGAAATTTATCAAACTTCCCTTTTAGTTTATGGATCATATCTGCTATTTAGATCATCCTCTTATCCTAACACAAGAATATGGAAAAATAGAATATTCTTCAATTTTATTTTACCATAATAACTTGTGGGTAATAGTGGTTAACTTTTTCACAGCTAGTATTTAGAATTTATTGTACAGTGGGGCTCATGTGCCCAACAAGTTGTCACAAATGTATAGCTTAGTTATATTGGCATGTAGTATTTGTTTAGGCAGGAACTAGAAAGCATAAATCCACTCAGGAGATCAGCTATTGGGGCAGGTGTTGTGGTGCAATAGGTTAAGCCACATCCAGAATCCCATATCAGAGTCCCCATATTTGAGTCCCAGATTCACTGATTCAGATTCAGCTCCCTGCTAATGCGTCTGAGCAGGCAGCGGATGATAGCCCAAATACCTGGACCCCTGCCACCCATGTGGGAGACCAGGATGGAATTCCTGGCTCCTGCCTTCAGCCTGGCTCAAACCTGGCTTTTGCGGCCATTTAGGGAGTGAAACAGTCGATGGATGGTCTCTTGCTCTCCCTCCCTCCGTCTTTCCCTCCTTCCTCCACTGTCAATGTGCCTTTCAAATAAACAAATAAATCATTTTAAGAAGAGCTCAGGGGTTGGCGCTGTGGCATAGTGGATAAAGCCACGGCCTACAGTGCCAGCATCCCATATGGGCTCTGGTTCAAGTCCCAGCTGTTCCACTTCCAATCCAGCTGCCTCCTAATGCTTCTGGGAGAACAGTGCAAGATGGCTCAAGTACTTGGGCGCCTGCACCCATGTGGGGGGGCCTGGAAAACGCTCCTTGCTCCTGGCTTCAGATCAGTGCAGCTCTGGCCATTGCAGCCATTTGGCGAGTGAACCAGTGGACGGAAGATCTCTGTCTCTCTCTCTGTAACTCTGCCTTTCAAATAAATAAATAAGTCTTTTTAAAAAAAAAAAGGAAGAAGAGCTAAGATATTTAAAAAATTATTTGAAGTTGCAGGATTGATCTAGTCAGAGTGGGAATATTAAAAGTTTGAGAAGAAACAATTGTTATTAATATCTCTACTACCTCAAGCCTGCTTCCTAAGGACAATGTGGAGGTTATGATCATTATTTTAAAAATTTTAAAAATATCTTTGTACTACCGGAGGCATACAATGAAATGCCAGATGATAATAAGGAGGTTTCCTGGAATAATTGTGGATAATATGCCAGAAATGGATTTCTATAAGAGAAATGACAAAAAAGGTAATGTATGTCTATAAAGTCAATATTGTTTAAAAACAAAACAAACATGGTTCTCCCAAAGTGATACTAACTTCTTCAATATGGTTTTCTTAAAAGCTAAATTTAGGTTATATATTCAGATGTATCTTTTCTAATGATTTTATGCTTCAGAAGGAAAAATGAGGTACAGAGAAATGGCCTAATAGCTTCTCCCACAAAGGAAGATAAAGAGCCAACTTTTCTTTGAAGGGTTTTTAAATCTTAAAACCTTCTTATCAAAAATAATTCAAGAAATAGCAGATGACAGCAATAAAATTACCAGCAATTACACTGATTGACTTTAAAGGATATTCTAACGTGGTACTTCTGAACTAGGGACAATGCCTTCCCCACTAGAAACAAATATGGAATTAATGAACCATCTACTTTGGCATAGTTAAGCACACAAGCAGTTGAAATAATCAAAATAGGAAATTTCCAAAAAGATAGCTATTTCTCCAATTACTAGCACATCAATTACAGCAAAAATATTAGTAGTCTTAATGTTTATAGTTTTTGCAACCCTAAAATTTCCCTTTTAGTTTGTGGATCCTATCTGTACTGATTATACTTCTGTCCCATATGTAAGAATATAGATATAGGGGCTGGTGCTCTGGCGTAGCAGGTAAAGCCACTGCTTGCAGTGCCGGCATGCCATATAGGCGCCAGTTCGAGTCCCGGCTGCTCCACTTATGATCCAGCTCTCTGCTATGGCCTGGGAAAGCGGCAGAGGATGGCTCAAGTCCTTGGGCCTCTACACCCACATGGGAGATCCAAAGAATTTCCTGGCTCCTGGCTTCGGATCAGCACAGCTCCAGCCATTGCAGTCAATTGGGGAGTGAACCAGCGGATGAAAGACTCCCCCTCTTTCTCTCTCTGCCTCTCTCTCTCTCTGTGTAACTCTGACTTTCAAATAAATAAATCTTTTTAAAAAAGAATATAGACATAAATATGACTAACAATTACTAGATGGTATAAAAGGCAGGTGGAGCTCATTGAGTAGCAATACTCATTTAGTTTTAACTCATATGTTTATGTTACAGTGATATCTTTACAACTCATTAGCATGGTCAGTATGATATATGAATTCTATGTGATAGCTATAATCTTGACTCTAGGACTGGATAATTGACCTATTAGGACACATACTACATTTGACCAAAAACTACATGCCAAATGTGCCTGCTACAAAAGCACTTGGCTATCTTTCTCTTCAGCCCACAACAGAACATAATGGATATAAGAAACTGGAGTTTCACTGACAAACTAGTGCTTTGTTAATTACCATATGGATTTCAGAAATTACTTTTCAGTAGTGAAATCAATGCTGCTTTTATATGTGAATTTGCTCTAGAAATGATAGCATCATTCAAGGTTTGGCCTGAACACAGTTTAAAAATCTGAAGTCCTAGGCTAGTAGTGTGTGTGTGTGTGAGCGCACACGAGAGTGGGGCCTGGTGAATAGTGGCACCAAGAGTGTAGAAAAGCAGAAAAGCGGGAGAAACGGTCCTCATGAGTACATGCGGCTTGCTGCACACGGCGGCACTTTGGGATATCCTGTATCCTGAACATCTGCAGAAAAGCCAAGCGCACAATGCGAATTTATCGGGGAAATTGTATCTACGAGGGCTGTGCTCGCTTTGCCTCCGCCAGAGGAAGCACTGCTGTGGTCAGAAGGATTTGAGGAGCTTCTGGCCAGCAAATAAATGGAAGCCCAGAGAGATCAAATGAAATATCCAAATATATAAAGCCATAGGTGACTCTCATTTCCTGGGCATGCCTGAGAAGGAATCTGCACACTACTAGAGTATTATGTCTCCTAATCCTCAAACACTCATGGGCTGTTTTTATGAATTTTTTCTACTTCTATTATTATATACGTCATACTTTTATCTAAATTTATTTTACAAAACACCATCACTGTATGCAGTATTATATCTGAAATGAGTTCGAAGTATGCTTAGATTTATTCTTAACATGTAATTAAACATGTAACTATTAAAGTGAAAAAGCTAAAAAAAAAAATCTGAAGTCCTGCAGTGTGTACCCTTAGGAACGGTATTCAAAACTTGATTTCTAAAAGGCCCTAAGGATAGGGTTTGAAGGATTCTTGATTGTTTTAATATAACTAGATGGATTAACTAAATACCATTGCTTAAATATTTCAGAGGAACTTCCTATCTAAAGTATTGTAGGAGGAACTAAAAGGGGAAAGAAGTGAGATCTCAAGGAGTTTTATAATAGTTTATATGATTGGTCTGCAAAAGTTCAAGAATAAATGTTTATTTTTTCTATCCATGGATTTCAATTTTTTTTGCACTGAACTTATCTTTGAATTCTATTTCCATGAACTTTCTGAGTACCTTTTTGTATAACAAGTGTGTCTTCTTTTTAATGTCTACTAATTTATTTACATCTACTTGAAAGGCAGAGAGAGTGACAGAAGAGACAGAGACAGAGAGATATGGATCCTCCATCTACTGGTTCACTCTCCAAATCCCCTGAACAGACAAGCGTGGGCCAGAGCAAAGCCAGGCGCCCAGAACACCATCTGAGGTTCTCATGGGAATAGTAGGGTTCCAAGCCTTTGAGCCATCATCTACTGCCTCCCAGGATGCATTAGCATACTGTGTTTATATTGGTCAAATCCTAGGAAATTAGTTTTTTAAAGCCAAAATCATGACTTTCAGCCACATCAGATGGGTAAATCTAATATATTATGAGTATGAGGCCACAGTGGAAACATTTTAAGAATAATAAGCTTCAAAACCATAAAACGGGGAGGTAAATGACTTTTCATGAAACACAAAAGCACGTATTAGCTATTCTGCCAGTTCTTCTTTCACTTTTCCTTTACACATTAATAAAGCTTCAAATTGTGGGTGATAATTAATGTTCATCTGTCAGATGACCTCAGAGCTGAAAAGCATCTTTGAGATTCAATTAATTTGATGACTTTCTAAATTTTATTTTCCATAGAATCCTTTGAAAATCCAACCTATAAAGAAGTAAAAACAGATAAAACACAAAACAGAATTATTCTGTCTGAAGAAAAAGTGTTACATACCAAGAATACTTCCTTTTCTTCTCTTGCCTCATGGTAGCCCCATAGTGGCCCCTCTAGAAAACCTGGAGTTCTACTGAAAATACTGGTAACCACTGATCTATCTCAGTATCTTCATTTTACTAACCAGAAAACTAAAATGTATGGGTCAAGTGACTCAAGGACACAGTTGCTTGATTATAGGACTGGAAAGTACTCTGGTCTCCAAAATCATACACTACTCTCCTTTAAATCCAACTTATTTCTATTAAAAAAACAATACCAATATAATGAAGTAATAAACCACAAAGTGAGATAACATATTTGTAAAAGACATATCTGATAAAGGACATCTATCCAAAGTGTACACAGAACTCTTTAGAGTAAGAAAGCAAACAACCAGATTAAAAAATCTGGGCCAAAGATCTTAACAAACACCACACCAAAGAAGATATACAGATGGCAAATAAAAGCATGAAAAGAAGCTCCACATAATGTCATCAGGGAAGTATAAGTTAAAACAATAATGCAATAGCACTACGCACCTATTAAAATGGTCAAAATATAGAGCTCTGAGAACACCAAATGCTGGCAAGTATGTGGAGCAATAGGAACTCTCATTCATTGCTAGTGGGAATGTAAAATGGTACACTCAATTTGGAGGATAGTTTGGTGGTTTATTATAAAACTAAACATACTCTTATTCTATGATTTCGCAACTGCTGAATTTGACTTAATTTTTAATCAAAGTAATTGAAAATACATATCCACATAAAAGCCTGCCACATAAAAACCTGAACATGGATATTCACAGAAGCTCTATTCATAATTGCCAAAACTTGGAATCAATCAAGATGTCTTTCAAAAGGTGAATGGATAAACAAGCTGTAGCAAAGGAATATTATTCATCTTTTAAAAATTGCTAACAAGCTATGAAGACATGCAGGAGATTTCAATGAATACTACTAAGTGAAAGAAACCTATCTGAAAAGGTTATATATTGTATAATTCCAGCTACATGACAGTCTGGAAATGGCAAAACTGTAAAGATTATAAAAACAGCAGTGGTTTCCAGGGATTGAGTGGAGGGATGAACAGGCAGAGCACAGGGAATTTTTAGGGCAGTGAAACTACTCTGGATGATACTATAATGGTGGATCCATGTAATTACACTTGTCAAAATTCATCGAATGTAGACTACCAAGAGTAAACTCTAATGTAAACCATGGACTCTGGGTGATAATGATGTGTCAGTGTAGGTTTACTGATTATAACAAATGTTCCAAGCTGATAATGGATGTTGATAATGAGGGGGCTATGCATATGTGGAGAGCAGGAATTATATTGAACATTTCTATACCTTCTGTTAGTTTTGCTGTGAACCTAAAAGTTCTCTAATAAATAAAGTCTACTTTAAAGTGGTAACATTAAAATTCATGAGATGTAAAGTAGGCCTTATCTCTAAAGATTTCTTTTCTTTTATTCTAAATCAGTGGTTTACAACCTTGGGTGATATTGCTCCCCAGGGGACATTTAGAAATGTCTAAATACATTTCCCTTTGTCACAGCTATAATGGTGGGGAATGCTACTGGCTTCTGTGGGGAAAGGCCAAGGATGCTGATAAACATCCCACAATGCATAGGACAGCTCTCCACAACAACGAGTTATTTAGCCAAAAATGATAATATCCATACACAAGTATACAACTAAAAAAATTGAAAACAGATATTCAAAACAAAAACTAGTACATTAATGTTCATAGCAGCACTCACTACTAACAGACAAATGCTGGGAAATAGTCAAATGCCCATCAGCTGAATGGAAAACCAAAATGTGATATATTCATACAACTGGATACAAACATTATTTGGTTGTAAAATGGAATGAGATATTGATACCAATACAACATGAGCAAACTATAAAAACATTATGCTAAGTAGGAAGATCAAGATACATAAGTGCACAATATGTGTGACAAAATGGTTACATATTGTATTATTTCATTTATATGAAATATCCAGACTAGATAAAGCAGATTGGCAATTCCCAGATCCCACCAGTGTGTGATGTGGTGGGTAAAATTGCTGCCTGTGACACTGGCGTCCCAAATGGGGCTTCAGCCAGGCTCCTGCCATTGTGGCCACGTGGGGAGTGAACAAGTGGACGGAAGATCTCATTCTCTCTGTAACTCTGACATTCAAATAAATAAATAAATCTTTTTTAAAAAAGAAAAGAAATTCCTAGGCCCTAGAAAAAGGAAGGAATACAAAGTGATTAGTGGGTTTGGGGTCTCCTTTTGAAGTGATGAAAATATTTTACATGGTTGAACAACACTGCAATGTCCTTAAGTCTACTGAACTGTACTTTAAAATGATCAAGTCTATATTGTATGAATTTTTTAAAGATTTGTTTATTCATTTTAAAGTCAGAGTTACACAGAGAGAGGAGAGGCAGAGAGAGAGAGAGAGAGAGAGAGAGAGAAGTCTTCCATCTGCTGGTTCACTCCCCAGTTGGCTGCAACGGCTGGAGCTGCGCCAATCCAAATCCAAACCCAGGAGCCAGGAGCCTCCTCTGGGTCTCCCACGCGGGTGCAGGGGCCCAAGGACTTGGGCCATCTTCTACTGCTTTCCCAGGCCATAGCTGAGAGCTGGATAGGAAGTGGAGCAGCTAGGTCTTGAACTGGCACCCATATGGGATGCTGGTGCTTCAGGCCAGGGCGTTAAGCTGCTGCGCCACAGCACCACAGTGCCAGCCCCTACATTGTATGAATTTTGCTTCAATTAAAAAATGTCACTAGTTCTGAAGTTTTGAAACTGTGGGTGATCGTGTGCCTGGCTGGAAGACTGCCTGCCTATCCCATGCAGGAGGTTAAGAGGGCATGACACACCATACCCCCCAGGAAAAACCCTGGCTGAGGACTCAGCACACTGAGGCCCACATATGACCTGACTGCTGGCAGGCAGCATGGGCCCCAGGCACATTTCCCCCACCCCTACTTACTGTTGATGGGCCTTGTAATTGTCAACTAGGTAAATAGCTCCCAGGTGTGGCCCAGGCCCATAAGACCACCTGGAAGGCTATGTAGGCTATGTGACCTTCAAGCTGATTGGAGAAGCATAGCAGTGCCAGTATTGGCTTTATGCTATAGGATTAGTGTTGCTACCCTGAGCTAGCTACTCCCCTTTGCCTGCACCATAAAAGCTGTGTGTAACTGCTAATACACGGACATGTTCGCCAAAACTGTCTCTGGTGCTTCTTGTCGAAAAACACCATTGCCCCACCATCCCAACAGTGTGGGTCTCACAGGACAAGCCCACATGAAAACATTCTAAACTTATTGTGCTAAAGGTTATTTTTTTTTTCTTAAGTAAGTAAAAGGGAGAGAGGATTGCATCAATGAAAGCATGAAGCACTACGACTTTTTTTAAAAAAAGTAGCCTGACCCTTAAATAGCCCATTTTTCTGGCAGGAAAGCCTTTCTAGGGAAAAATTATGGCAGTTATCAGTCCCTGGCAGATCTGTATTATTGTTATAAAATTATCAAGAGGAGAGTTTTTGATACATTTGTGACATCATCTACACTACAGAAGCATGAATATGTCACCACAACAAAGAGACTCTCAAATCTATTATAGGCCAGAAAATCAAATAATTAATTGACTTTAAATATATGCCTTCACTTGAACTATAAAGCAAAGAGCTGCAAAATAATATTAGGCACTACATTATGAGATTGTCAGTTTACAAAGCTTGTCAGCCTGAAAGTTCATTCTGTGTATGAAAATATGGAGCTGTATGCCCAGAGCTAGTTTAGAATTGGCATTAACTGAAAAGTACTTCAGTGGTGACTCAAAGAACTTGGGAATTTACTGTGGTAGCTATAAACCATCTTTCTTTCCACTAAGCCTTGATCAGCAAAGGGACATGGTTGGGTTCTTTGGACTAACGGAGCCAATCACATCCAAGAATCTGAAGCAATCAGCTATTTTCAAATAAGAAACAAAGACTGTAACTGGCAGCAGTGACATTATTTCCAAATAACACGACATATACTCATTTATATCAAAACATGCTAGCATTAAGTATGGAATGTGAAGATGGGAACTAACTTTTCAGATTAAGGCTTTATAGACATAAGACAGGTAAGAGAGAATTCCAAACACTAAATACCAGAAAAGAAGAAACAGAATAAATGGCAAGTTATCATCACATTTTATTCTAATTCTTCTCCACTCATAAGACCTGCATGCTTGCAATCATTAAGTTATTCCAGATATTTTGTTTTCTATACAACAAAGAAAATTTAATTATTTTGAGACTCAAGGCTATTATTCCTATTTTGTAAAGGATGGGTAGAGCATCTTGCGGTTTGCTGTTATGAGATGGAAGTGCTATTCCTAAGAGGGAAAAATTAGCCATCAATGACTGCATATTAAGCTGATACTACAAATTGCTGCTTTTGCACTTAGAAGATGCAATACCATAAGTGTATTCCAAGATAGAGAAAATTAGGTGGGAAGCAGATGCAGTTAAAAAAATCAAATTCTGCTTCAACACTGTAATAAAACAATCCCAGAATTTCTCTAGCAAGAACACTCCCAAGAAGTCGCTTTTGGGTACTTACTAGAAGTACTCAGCCTTGTATCATTTTGTCATGAATATACCAGTTGCTCAGGAGAAGAATGAAAAGGTGGAGTAAAGCTTTAATTTCCATTTAAGATGATTAAAGATACTCTAACATTATGCAAAGAATATATTGTGAGCATTTACCCATTTCTAAAATCCTCACTTTACCTTTCTTGTGAAAATGTTAATTCTTTACTAGAATTTTAGACATAATTTTAGTTATACAATTTTTTCTTTTTTGTTCTAGCATCTAACCTAGTCATCTCATACTATTCTGGTATTCAATGTGCGTGTATTATATTCTTTGCATCAGAAAAGCCACGAAGATAAGCACCTGCCAGTCGAAAGGGGTGACTTTCACACAGGCCACATAAACAGCATCAGGCCCTTTACTTTGGGTATGTTCCCCCTTGTGGGTTGTACAGAGTGAGCCTCAGAATTAAATTTTCTTGTTATCTGCTATGGTTACTGCCATTCAGTGTTGCTGCCTTTTCAATTACTGCAGCCGTGGACCACTGCTGTTCCAAGAATATTTTTAATAGAATTTGAGTGAGCAATAGTGAGACAGTAAGAGACAGAGACAGAGATCTCCCATTCTCTGGTTCTGGTTCACTCAAAATGCCTGGAACAGCAGGGACTAGGACAGGCTGGGGTAGAAGCCGGGAGCTGAAAACTCAACCCAGGTTTTCTGTAGGTGGCAGAAACCCAATTATTTGAGCTGCCACCACTGTCTCCCCGAGTCTGCATTAACAGGAAGCTGGAGTCAGAAGCTGGAGCCAAGAATTGGATCCAGGTACTCTGATGTGGGATGCAGGTATCCAAACCTCCAGGCTAAATGCGATGCTCTTTTAGAATCTTTATATTTGAGGCAGTACACTATCTGATACCCATGTGTTTCTGCTGTTCCCTTGAACAGTGATGGAGACTGGGCCATTTCCTTTAACCTATCTGTCCAGTCCCCTAGGAAACATGAACATCATCAAAGATCTTAAGAAACTAATTTCACCTATATCTGTCTCAGCAGCAGATGTTAATTTCTAATTAACTCTACATACTACACACAATGATGTGATATTCAGAACATGCTTTATTATAAGAAAATAAAAACTGGATATGACATAAGAATACCTAGTTATGCATTCTGGCTCTCCATTTATAGGCTCTGAACTATGTGTAAGAGTTCCTCTTATAAGCCTCAGCTTTCTAACACTTGTATATAAAATGAGGATAATAATCCCTATGTACGTTGTAGGGTGTCTTACCAATCAAATAAGATAACGTAGAGGAAATATCTGTAAGTTATAAAGTGCTATGCAGGCACTTGTCAATATCAAAATAATTACAAAATATTGAGTCCAAAATATTAAGCCCTAGCTAAGAATTAATATATAGCAAATGAAATTTCAGTGTCATACACTATAGACACTGGTGGTGGCAGAATAAGGAATTAAGTATGTAAGTCTGTTCTTATCCTCCCCTTCTGTTAAGACTTAGATTTTATGGATAGCCTTTCATGTCATATAAAATAAAGGATCGTACTTTAAACATATATTTACAAATAATTTTTTCATTCAATAACAAAGAATACTAAAAGAGATTCATTTCAATTTTAATTCAATTTTATATTTTCACCTAAACTGAACAGCTACATAGCTGTGTTCCCTGTTTTCATGGATCCTTAATTCATTTACCAAGGACAATGACATAGTTTTATATTTTAATTTGTGTACCTTTGTATGATAAATTGAGCTACATTTGTGAAAACTGTCAAATCCGGTCAAACCATCACTGTACATCACCAGAAAAAAGAAAGATGAGCACACAGTAGCATTTTTTCAGGAGTCATGTTGGTAATTAACAAATGTAATCAGGCAAACTAGGCACAGCTTGCCAGAATAAAGGATAGCGTCTCTGAGATTCAGGACGCTACTGATGCTTTTAAACTAGTCAACACAATCCAAATGCTGCTATCACAGGCTTCCCTATTGGTCAAAGCAGCAAAGCAGCACTCTTTGAAGCACTTTCCTAATCTCATCTCCAGGTTGAAAACATGCCTCTCTGCAAATTACATTACCATGCCCTATTCTTTAACAAGAACTCTATTAATTGCCTGATCATTTGAACAAATACTTGCTGAGACATCTTTTAAAGTAAGCACTTAATGATTCTTTGCTAGAGACTGAAGATCAGAATGAAAAGAAAAAGAGGAAACAAGAATGGAATGCCTTGTCTAAGTACAATTATCTTTTCCATGTGGCTATCATGATATCTGAGAACCAGAACATTCTCCAAATCTGCCAGAAGCCTTTGGAATTGAATGAAGACCAAACCACAATGTGCTACTCTGGAAGCTTCCATTGACAGCTGACTTGGAAGCAGTGCATAGCATGGATTAGTCCCAAATTTTTGACTAGTTGTTTTTAAATTTTTATTTACTTTTAAAGTTTCTGAGATTTTCACGATTTGTGAAGGTTTGAATAAAAAGAGAATCCCTAAGAATCATTAATTTCCTACCTACAGAGTCCCCAAAAGGGTGAGGTAAGCACAGTGCAACATAAGAAGAAACTCTTAGTTATTTGCATGACCCTAGTCCCAGCATTAATGCCGACAGAAGTAGCATCAAATAACATCATTATGACTCCTGAAAGAACCAATAACTATACTCTTACTCAATAAAGATGGAGGTTACCATTTTATTCCATTATACTCCACAGTTCTCAACACACTTTCACACATACTTTTAACCACAACTTCTTGAGACTAGAAGTGCAGAATGTATTAATCCCACCTCACAGATGAACAAACAAGTTTAGGGGGAGGCTCAAAGATTTGATCAAGTTGTAGCAGAACTCAAATTCAGGCCTTCTGACTGTGTCCAGTACTCTTTGCACTATACTATATAACACCAAGTCTTCTTCTGAGGTCCTTTATAGCACTTCAACTTTATGATCTACATTGATTAGAACTATTTAAAGTCACAGTGGTGCCTTATTAATATTGACAATGAAATTACCTTAAGTTTGTCTACTGTCTATTGACTACTACAAATAGCCTTATGAGAAATCAAAAATAAACACAATTCATCTAATGGTTCTAAATGTTGAGCTTTAACATTTTAAGGGAAAAAGGGAAAACAAAACCATTTACAAATCAATTCAGCAATTTTTCTTACTACTATCATTGGTTGCATAGTAGAACCATTGTCTTGTTTGTGTATGTTACTATCAACAAAATTTAGCAACCATCAGAAGCATATGTATAACTGTGCTAAAGTTGTAAAGAAACTGGGATTCAAGCAGATCCATATAGTATCAAGTTTGAGCTATCTCTCCCTAAAACAGCAAAAGAAAATAGAATACCAGTAAGCAACATGGGATATGTTGGTCTTTCTCTGCAAAGTCCCACTCCAGACAAAAACTTTCTAACACTGACGAGACACACAATTTATATGTCCAAAAAATACATTGAGTTAAACATTTAACTTCCTGTCTACAGCGGATTAAATACATGTAGAGAGTCAAAATTGAAAAAGAATAGAAACTTACCCCTCCCCATGTTTTCTTGCGGTCTCTGGCAGGTCTCTGGCTGATGATTCCCTGTACAAAACAAGAGCACATACACACAATCAGATTCACAGTGGCTGAGTCACTACATCAGATAAGCTGCAATACGCTGATGCGGTCAATGTGAGCATTTCACTTCAGTGCATTCCAATCCTGTTCCCTTACAGAAATGTTTTCTCCATCACAGACATAGCTAATCTCAGAGGACAGAAACACTATTCTGGAAGCATGGGCTTTCTGTCATCTTTGACCTTCTTTATCTGGTATTAGTTTCTGCCCTTGCCAAATAAAAATCATCAAATTGGTCACACGCTTATCTCTTTTTTTTTTTTTTGACAGAGTGGACAGAGAGAGACAGAGAGAAAGGTCTTCCTTTGCCATTGGTTCACCCTCCAATGGCTGCCCGCGGCTGGCGCGCCGCAGCCGGCACACCGCGCTGATCCGAAGGCAGGAGCCAGGTGCTTCTCCTGGTCTCCCATGCGGGTGCAGGGCCCAAGCACCTGGGCCATCCTCCACTGCACTCCCTGGCCACAGCAGAGAGCTGGCCTGGAAGAGGGGCAACCGGGACAGAATCCAGCGCCCTGACGGGGACTAGAACCGGGTGTGCCGGCGCTGCAGGCAGAGGATTACCCTATTGAGCCGCGGCGCCAGCCAACATGCTTATCTCTTAAGAAAGCAGTGATATTAACAAAAAATGGTGGACAAAAATAGCAAAGGGCCTAGTGTTAATAACCAGGCTGGCATGTTATTAGCTTACCTGTCCAAAGATTCCCTGCAATATCTTTCTGTGACAAATCCAATACCCTTAACAGTGTAACATTTTCCTGAATAGTGTCAAACAGCAGTACCTCTAATCAAATTATCCCTGAGGCAAAACAGCCCACAGAGTTTTTCCTTTAAACAGTATGAATCAATGTCCATCAACTACCAACAACAGAAACTTCAGGGAAAACAAAAACAAAAAGCCACGTATTGCAATTGCACAGAGAAAGTATGCACAGGAGAATAGCAATTCTGGTTTTAAAACATTAAAAAAAAGGTATATGCAGATGTCCCTCAGTACTTATATGTGATTGGTTCCAGGAAACCCAATTCCGCTCCCAGAAATCCAGAGTGTTCAAGCCCCTTATATAAAATAATGTAATAAATAAATAGTTTTTTAAAACGAGGTGGGGAGAGCGGCATTATGATGCAGTAGGTTAAGCCTCCTCCTGTGACACAAGCATCCCATGTGCACACCAGTTTGAGTCCCGGCTGCTCTACTTCTGATCCAGCTCCCTGCTAACGTACCTGGGCAAACAGTGGAAAGTGACACAAGTGCTTGGGCCTGTCACCCATGTGGCAGAGTCAGATGAAGCTCCTGGCTCCTGGCTTGGGTCTGGCCTAGCCCTGGCCATTTCAGCCATTTGGGAAGTGAACCAACATATGTAAGATCTCTCTCTCAGCCTTTCAAATAAATGAATGAATGAATGAATGAATGGTATAGTATTTGCATGTAACCTATGCACATCCTCCTGAGTACTTAAAATCATCTCTAGTGGCTGGTGGTGCAGGATCCTGTCTAACAGCTCTTCTTTTGAGCAAGTTCCGTGCGAAAAGCCTGGGAAAAGCAGAGGAGATGGCCCAAGTGCTTGGGCCCCTGCCACTCATGTGGGAGAATCAGCTGAAGCTCCTGGCTCCAGGCTCCCTGGCCATTCTGGCCACTTTAGGAGTGAACCAAAGGATGAAAGGCCTCTCTGCCTCTCTCTCTCTCTCTCTCTCTCTCTCTCTCTCTCTCTCTCCCTATTTCTCTCTCTTGGTAAATCTGCCTCTCTCTCTCTCTGTAATCCTGAATTTCAAATAAATAAGTTTTTAAAAATCATCTCTAGATTACTTACAATACCTAATACAGTGTAAATGCTATGTAAATAATTGTTATACTATTTAGGGAATAATGACAAAAAGAGAAAGCCTGTCTTTGTCCACTACAGACATAATCTTTTGTTTTCTAGTATTTCCAGTCTGTGGTTGGTTGAATCTGTGGATGTGAAATCAGCAGATACAGAGGGCCAACTGTACACAAAAATCAATTCATACTATAACACTTCATTTCCTTATAAAGTTCAGTTATAGAGATATCAAACATGTATGACTCAGTGTCATGTTCCCAGTCTTGAGTTAAGCACCTGCGAGGTAAAGCTACAAGATATAATCTATCAATCCATAAAGCAATTTATAACCTACATGAAGTTAAACAGAGACCGCTGAGGAGTAAGCATCAAACACTGAGATCTGTGTGACACCAGACAAATCATTTTCTACCTCAAATTCTTTACTAAAGGAGGGGCTAAACTATATGAGTATTTCCCAAATCACTATCCACAGAATGCCAAAAGGTGTGTTTGTCAAAAATATCTTATCAAATGAAATGTAGGAAAAGTTGATTTAAGGTTAAACATTTTTTTTTAATTACAAGACTTTTTGGAACCTTTAAAATGCCTATGAGCAATGTGACAAAAGCACAGTCTCAACATGCTTGTCTGCATAGTTTGTTTTGTAAGTATGTGTTTCTCTGGGACCCTATTCTTTGAAGGTCATTTGGGAAACTAGAGGAAATAACTTCTAAAGCCTCTTACAGCTTTGGAATTCTATTGTTTTCTAATAAGCTACTAACTATATGGACCCAAATTAACATAAAGTGAATTAAGAAAGAAGTCAAAGAGGCTAGATTCTCAGAGAATTTTGGAACTGAAAATAACTTTACTTATTTATTTTTAAAGATTTATTTATTTATTTGAAAAGCAGAGTTACAGGGAGAAAGAGAGGGAGAAACAGCCAGAGAGAGAGAGAGAGAGAGAGAGAGAGAGAATCGGTCTTCCATCTACTGCTTCACTTCCCAAATGGCTGAAATGGTGGGAGCTAGACCATTCTGAAGCCAGGAGCCAGGAGCTTCTTCTGGGTCTCTTACATGCATATGGGGCCCAAGAACTTGGGCTATCTTCCATTGTGTTCCCAGGCACAGTAGTAGAGAGCTGGATCAGAAGTAGAGCAGCTGGGGCTCAAACAGGCACCCATATGGAATGCCGGCTCCTCGGGCAGCAGCTTCACCTGCTACACCACAGCACTGGCCCCTGAACTTTATTTTTTTAAATATATATTATTAACTTGCAAGGCACAGCCTCAGACAACAGGCAGAGACAGACAGCAAGAGTGATAACAAGAGAGCAAACTTCCATGTACTTGTTCATTCCCCAAAAATGGCTGCAACAAAGAAGGCTGGGTCAGGCCAAAACCAGGAGCCAAGAACTCCATCCTGGTCTCTCACATGGGTGGCAAGGGCCCAAGCAATGGGTTATAATCATCTGCTGCCTTCCCAGATGACTTAGCAGGGAGCTGGATCAGAAGTGAAATCCTGGGACTCAAACTGTCACACTGACATGGGGTGAAGGCATTGCACGCATTGGCTTAACTTGTTGCACTAAAATGTTGGCCCCTGAAATGAACTTGAGAAATCATGATTTCTCATCATCCTACCTTTTCTGAAAGTGCTCTCAAAAACATCTTACACAGAACATTAATATATAAAATGGGTTAGGGCAGAACTCTGGGTTTGAATTGGGGTAGAGGTCTGCCTGTTCCACGCAGTGGACTTTCTCTGTGAGGCAGCCTGGATATACCTTACGAGAAACCTAGCACCATAGGAATTAGGGCTTGAAATCCAGTGACCCCTGACCTTTCAGAGGAAGCAATTCTGGGAAGGCTTTAGGAAAGACTGAACTCTTACATACACTCACAAGAAGTTCCTTCACTTTTCTCAAGCATCACCTCAAGTTTAACTGTAACCTCACATAAGATAAATAAAATGATCATTATGTAAATAGAATTATAAAAATTTTTCTGACTCCAGAAAAATTCCTAAGAGAATTAAGATAGTAAATTATAATCAATGTACAAATGAGAAGTGACAAAAGAATTAAGCAGAAAATGATATGGCTAAATTTGGATGTCAAGACAGCACCTCTGGCCAGCAGAAGGCAGAGGATATTTGAGGGATGGGAGTAACTTGATCAGGGACAGTGATATCAGAGATGCTAGCTAAATCTGGCAGGACGTCTTGTATTTTATTTCTGTTTATTCTTTAATATTTAATAATGTCCTTCTGAAGAGAATCAAGTCCATTTTAGTTGTGTTGGGGGAACCACAAAGGAAAGGGCTGTCTGTGAAGCAGGAGCCAGCATTTGGAAAGAGGAATTGCGTCTCCAGAGGTCAGCATGGTGGAGAAAAGAGCCACTCTCGGAGGCAGCTATTTTCCACAGGAAGATGAAACCAAGGAGGCAAAAATCAATACCACCTGTCAGCCACCGCTCCTGGCCTTAAACCTCCAGGATGAGAATCTTGTTTTAAAGAAGAATTTTCCTTACAGAGATGTGAAGTTCAAGGCCTGCTTCCCATATCACTCCAAACTTCAAACTCCCCCACTCCCAGGTTACCTCCCTGTTTTGTCTTCTGTTGTCTTGGTTTAGGCTCCTCTTTTCACTTTGATTGCCTGCTGCTTTCTCTAGTCTCTTCTTTCCAACAGCTGGTGAGTGAGTGAGTGAGTGAGTGAGTGATTGTATGTGTATGAGGGAGAGAGAGAGAAAGAGATTTTAAACATCTCTAAGCAGGAATGTTCCTCAATCTTGATTCTCAGCCAGGTCCCTATCCCAAACTAAACATTACATCTAAAGTAATCACAACACACTTAAGAACAACAAAGCAGCTTTTAGCTAGACATTAGGAAAGTTGAATAAAATAATCACTGCTCCATGGATTTATCCAGCCTGGCATTAAGCATCCTCTACAACCAGATTCCACCTTTCTTAAGACTATACTTCAGAGACTGGCATTGTGGCATAGCAGGTTGGGCCATTACCTTCAACACCAGCATCCCATACTGGCACTGGTTCGTGCCCTGGCTGCTCCACTTCAATCCAGCTCCCTGCTAGTCTTCCGGGGAAAGCAGCAGTGGATGGTCCCGAGTGCTTGGGCCCCTGCACACACATGGGAGACCTGGAAGAAGCTTCTGGCTTTGGCCCATCATGGCCCTGGCCATTGCAGCCATTTAGGGAGTGAACATCCATTCCCCACCCCCCGTCTCTCTGTAGCTCTGTCTTTCAAATAAATAAGTGAAGCTTCAGAAAGAGATTACACTCCAGCCAAACTGACCTCCATACTCATCCCCCAAATATTCTTTGAATTGTTCCAATTCTATGCCTCCACTCATTTCTTCTGCAATTTTGGCTCCTACAAAAACTCTGTTTACCTTACAATATCAACACTGAAGCCTTTCCTCATTACCTGAGCAGGAAATAATATATTTTTTCCTTCGAAGTCTCATATAATATACACGTAATAGGTAGCTTAAGGTGCTACCTCACAGAGATATGTATATCATATAGTATCTATTAGCCTGTCTAATTCTCAAAGGGTAAGTAACTTGTCTTGATCTGTGTCCAGTCCATGAAGGGCATGAGTTCATTCCCAGTGAGGGTTCTAGTGGCCCACAAGAACCAGACTTAGGAGAAGCTCCTATGCCAAACATGTTTAAGCACCGTGCTTGCTTAAGTTTCCCTTAATATAATTTTTTTGACAGGCAGAGTTAGACAGTGAGACAGAGAGACAGAGAGAAAGATCTTCCTTTTTCCGTTGGTTCACCCCCCAAGTGGCCCCTACGGCCAGCATGCTGCAGCCAGCACACTGCGCCAATCTGAAGCCAGGAGCCAGGTGCTTCCTCCTGGTCTCCCATGAGGGTGCAGGGCCCAAGAACCTGGGCCATCCTCCACTGCCCTCCTGGGCCACAGCAGAGAGCTGGCCTGGAAGAGGAGCAACCGGGACAGAATCCGGCACCCCAACTGGGACTAGAACCCAGGGTGCCAGCGCCGCAGGTGGAGGATTAGCCTAGTGAGCCGCGGCGCCGGCCAGTTTCCCTTAATATAAATCAGTGTTCCATGTTTGCATAGCTCTTTAATCAATTTTTTTGCTAAATACATTTATTGCTTACATTTACTTAATGGTTCTTTCAATTAAATCACTTGTTACTTCAGTATACACTTTACCTTTGTTCTATAAAATGCAAAATCATGGGTTCAATGTGTTACATATTTTTCTAATGCATATAACATGCTAACTACTAAGATTCTGGAATTTTCCCAGGTTGCACCTAGATATGCAAAGTATATCATAAGCAGTGCACTTTGTGGAACACTGTTCATTCTTATCTCAGTCAATCCAAAAATAATTAGTGAGTGTCTTTTATTTGCCAGGGACTGTTCTGTTTGTTCTTTGGGGCAGCAGTTCTCAACTGTGGACAATTTCCCTCACATGGGGCATTTGGCATTGTCTACAGATATTTTTGTTTATCCTGACTGGGGAGGGTGCTACTAGAATCTAGTGTGTTGAAGCCCAAGATAGAGCTAAATATCCTACAATGTACAGAGCAGTTTCCCACAACAGAGAATTTTCTAGTCCAAAATGTCAATACTCTCAAGGTTGGGAAATCCTACTTTATAGCAACAACTGCAAACAAGAGAGACAGATTCTCTGCTTTGATGGAGCCTATAATCCAGTGACAGAACGTTACAGATGATATTCTCTTTCAGAATATCAGGTGAGATTCTGCAGTCTACAGTTCTCAGGATATCTTCTCTGTGTACATTTCTTATGTATTGTTCAGTACAGTACTTAGGTAGAGCATGCTAACATTATTAAGAGCCAAGTGTCACTAAAACTGCCCAAGAACTAAAATATAAACAGACACATGTATCCCAAACTGCAGGTCAAGTGTTACAAAAGTGGACCCTATAGTTTAGATAGAGATCCAGACCAACCTTATATCAATATCCTGGGAGCTGCTATCATTTCAGTTCAGCAAATACCAAACAAAATACCATTGTGCAACACTCAGTGGTTTGAATGCTGATTGAATAATTACTATGGAATAACATACTGGGCAAAGTGTAGGCTTCTTCACATATTACTTATTTAGTGAACTAAAACTTCCTGAATTTTGGTACAATAACAATACAGCCCACATCATACTTTGTCTACTTTTTGGAAAGTATATCTTTTTTTTTTTTTGAGAACTACATTTTTTTCTGTTTATTTTTCAGTCTCTGAATTTTTACTATAGTTTGTTTTAATTGTACCTCTTTAAGGTATACAATAGAGTGTTTTGATATACTTAATAGATACACAGATGGTGATTAGAGTTAAGCATAGCTTTTAAAATTCTTTTTAATTGACACAATCATTATACATATTTCTAAAGTATAGTGTACTATTTTAATACATGCTTGCAATGTGTAATTATCAAATCAGGGTAATTAGCGCATGCGTATTTATCATCTAAAATATTTACCATTTATGTTATGAATATTCAAAATCCTTTCTTGTAACTATTTTGATATATATAATAAGTTATTGTTAACCATAGTTAATCCACTGTACTATAGAACAGTATAACTCATTCCTCCTAACTAGATATTTGGTACCTAATCACTAACCTCTATCTCCTTCTCTTCCCTCCCATTCCTAGACTCTGGTAACCACTATTCTACTCTCTACTTCCGTGAGATCAATTTAATTTAGCTTCTCCATCTGAGAGAGAACAGGCAGTATTTGTCTTTCTGTGAAGCATGACTACTTAAGTAATAACAGGTTGTACACATCCTGATGAGTTCTAACAATAAGTCAGAGCATGGGCTTTGCCACCACACATTCCTGGTTTTGAGGTCTGGCCTGCCAATTACTAGCTCTGTGACCTTGGGCAAATTATTTAAAACTTCTTTAAGCCTTGGCTTCTTCAACCATTAATGACAGTCCTAATCTCATAGGCTTTGAGGTAGGATTAAAAGAGATCAGTTAAAATAGTCCTTGATAATAGTAAGCAGGACCCGTGAGAATGATAAGAAAGACTTCGGTTGTTCATTCCATTCCCAAATGTCTTGGTTCAATTTAGTTCTTGTGGTTTATTTTCTAGTTGATAAATCAGGTTCAATACAGTAAGCAGAACTACTCAATGCTTGAGACAGAGGATAGTATAATAGATACTTTGTGAGCTGAATTTTTAAATTAAAATTTGATTTTTTAAAATTTTGTTTAAGTTACACAAGTTTCATGTATTTCATATATACAGGTTTAGGAACATAAAGATACTTCCCACCCTACCTTCCCTCCTGCCCATACTCCAATCCTTCTTCAATGCTTTAGTTTAAGCTTTGGTGTTTAAGTTTGGCATGCATAACCCAAACCAAGTTCTTTAAAAGTTTCCTTTACCATTTTTGAGGTCTGTTAAGTGTGCTTGTCTCTCTTTTCTCAGCCTTTCTTTTGACAATGATAACCTGGAAACTCCTATTTCTGGTAGTTATACTTCTTCTGGTAATCCTCTGAGAGTCAATTACATCTAGCTCCTTAATAGTTTTGAAATATTGCAGGCTACATTTTAGTTCGTAGAGAAGCACTCCGATGCTGACTTGACTTTTCAGCCACATGGCTCTCTTGAGCCTGGTTAGAGAGGCGAATCACTTCACCATCCTATATAGTGCTTGAATGTGCCATTACATTAACCTCTGGCCACCCTACTTGAGGCAATACCAGTCCTAGTGTCCTGCTCTTCCTCAGGCCCCAAGGTCTGATTTAAGGAGGAGAGGGTCTCATGGCCCTGTGGCTTACGCTAGAGGAGATGAGGTGCTCCCTAGAGCCCATTCCCACACTGCGGTGTCCCTTAAAGCTACAGATGTCTTCAGCTGCCTAAGGGCTCTTCTGTAAGTGAAAAGTTTATTATACTAAGCATCTGAGACCTTTACCTTCTGTACCTTTCCCACTTCTACATCCTTCAAATATCAAAAATTAAATCTGAATTCATCATATATCTGTTATAATAAGGCTGTTTCACTCATGTTATCTTACCAGTACATGCACTAGCCCTATGAAGTAGGTATGATAATAGTGACTGATAGATGATAAAACTAAATTTCAGAGAAATCAACTTACTCATATTCACAGTTAGTATGAAGGAGCATTCTATGATTTTTTTAAACTTATCAATGTATTGACATAAAAATGCTAACATTAAAACTCTACAACTTTTCAAACACACCAGTATAACTGGTATACAGATGAAGATTCACATCCAGGATTTTTTAACCTTGGGTTTCTTTTTTTTAAACATTTTATTTTTGTCAGTTTATTTTTTTAACTTTTATTTAATAAATATAAACTTCCAAAGTACAACTTTTGGATTATATCAACTTTTTTCCCCCATAACCTCCCTCCCACTGGCAATCATCCCATCTCCCACTCCCTCTCCCATCCCATTCACATCAAGATTCATTTTCAATTAGCTTTATATACAGAAGATCAATTTAGTATATACTAAGTAACCTGGGGTTTCTTATACCAAGTCCAGTGCTCTATCATTCATTTGTGTGTGTGTGTGTGTGTAGTCATTCAACTAATATTTACTGATGGCTTATTACATTTTAGTAATTTTGCAAAAATACCGTGGAGCTAACAGCGAATCAGACAGATGTGATTCTGCCCTAATAGAGCTGAGTGTCTATTTTTAACGCAAATAAAGAAACTTAAGGTTTTAGAGGAATTCTTAAAAGTTCAAGGAAGAGAGAAGGCTAGAACAAACAGTCAAGTCATATAAGGCTTTACTGGCTGAATGTAGAGGAAAACCACTGAGCAATACCCCTATGTTCGTAAAACAACCTACTGCCTAGAAGCTTGCTTAATTCTCTAGTTACTTTGACTTTTAAATACTTCTTATGGGCCATTCAGTTCATCAGGTTCATGATCTCAAATATATAAAAACAATAACTGATATAAAAGCTTGATATATGAATACATGTGATATATATAAATATTATTCATCGATATAATTATTTATAAAATTAATAGATTATAAATGTAAATACATTAGAAAACACTTTTAAAAATTAACATGTAACACATAAATATTTACACACGCTGTTCCCCACCAGGCAGCAATACAAAATGCTGTCAAACATTGCTAAATTTGGAGGATATTTACCTCCTAGAATCTGTAGAACAAGGCTAGGTAAGTTATGCAAAGAAAGGACACTTTGTTTCAGTGCACAGTCATTTGCAAGTCTATGTATAGTAAGATGAAGCAAATTTATCACAGTCACCTTTTAAATTCAACAGATACACACTACTCAAGTATATACTGTGTGTCTACTCTATGTCTAAGTGCCAAAGGATTTAGAAGAAACAAATCAGACAAAAATCTCTGCCCTAATGAAAGTTACAATCTCCAGGGAAAGACATAACAAACCTGTACCTGTTTATTTAAACAAGCAAAATGTATAGTGTTTTCACGATTAGTGGGTAGATAGTGGTGCATACCAAGAAGAAAATGAAATGAAGTAGAAAAGGAAAGGATAGGAATTATTCAAATAATGATTATTGGTTTAAGGCAAGTGCCTCTGTTTTGTTTTGATTTTTCTCTTAAAAATTATCTTTTACTAGCTTTACTAATAACATAGCAGTTTTTCAGCAGACTTTTCCTGGGTTCAGAGGCTTTCTACAAAAGCCCAGAAAGCAAAAAATTTTAGGCTTTGAGGACCATATGATTTCTGTTGCAAATACCCAATTCTGCAGCTATAGTACTAAAATAAGCACAGAAAAGAATTTATGTGTGGCTGTTATAATCATCCTTTATTTATGCACACTAAAATTTGAATTTTACATAATCTTCATGTGTCATGATTTATTCTTTCAAATGTTTTAAACCATTTAAAAATGTAAAAACTATTCTTGGTTTACAGCCATAGAAAAATAGGCAGCAGGCCATTAACTGCCAATCCCTGATGCATACAACCAAATGGTTAACTGAATTTTTTATAAATTTTTATGAATCAAAAAGTCAAAATAATTATAAGAAAGACTAGCACAAGTATTACTGAAATACAAAGATCCAATACCACCAATAACAGTTACAAATTTTTCTAATAACTTTCAAGTGACACATTAATTTTATATGACAGTGGTACTTATATTTCTGGTACAAAATAAAGTATTAAAGATAATGCTATAACCATCTCAATAAATCATGCTAAATCTTACAACACGTCAGTGGATAAAAAGAAGTCATTGCAAACTACATCAAACAACCCAGATGCCCCATAAATCATTTGATGAACTCAACTGTGTTCTCTAATAGTTTATTTCATCCACAGTGATGTTTCAATTACCACTTCCATTCCAATAAGACACAAATTTATATATGCAGCCTTGACTTTTCTACCAAATTCCACAATTCCAAATGCCTCACAGAAATCCATACATGGATATGTTGTTATCACTTGAAATATCAAAGATGTAAGCCAAATATGTTTTCTACCACATCTAACTTTTGCTTCTCTACATTCCATAATTACAATGATACCTGCATTATCTAAGTGTTGTGCAATGACACTTTAAGATGTTAAATAGTATATCAACATATCACTAAAGTTTTGCTTCTCCCAATAATTCACTTTTTTCCTTCTCTACCTTTCCTCTCTACTTTTTCCCCTCACCTACCATCTCCCCCACAAGTAGCTAAGCCATTCTGTGTTCAGTGCTTCAAATTAAATCAAGCTTAGGTCAGAAAAAGGAAAAAAATTTTTTCTGTCTTCTAAGGCACTTGGGGAAATGAGAGATGTTCTATCAAACATGAAATGATTTAAAGAAATAGTTGATATGATCATCTTGTTGCATGTTGTTGTAGCATATTAATTCTCACTACTGGCTCTTATATTAGGCATATATCCCTATTTATTTATTCATTCAACTAGTAATTGATACTTGCATTGTTTATCCTGTGAAGTATTCTTATAAAAGAGGCTTGAAACTGTGAAAGACAGTGTGGAGATACCTCAGAAATATGAATATAGACCTATCATATGACCCAGCCATCCCACTCTTGGGAATTTACCCAAACGAACTCACATATTAAAGAGTAATCTGTACCTCCATGTTTACTGCAGCTCAACTCACAATAGCTAAGATATGGAATCAACCCAGATGTCCATCAACTGAAAACTCAATAAAGAAATTATGGTATATATACGCTATGGAATACTACACAACAGTAAAAAAAATGAAATCCTGTCATTTGCAACAAAATGGATGCAACAGGAAACCATTAAACTTAGTGAAATAAGCCAATCCCCAAAAGGCAAATATCATAAGTTTTCTCTGATCTGTAGTAACTAATAAGATTACCTAAAAGGTAATCCATAGGACTGAAATTGACACTTTGAGATGCAATGATTTTTATCAGCTTTTGTCTCAACTGTTGAGGATCAGTATTTTTTTCTTTTCTTCATGCTATTTGTTGAACTCTTAGTGTAGGGTTTATCTTACGAGTTAACTGAAAATAGATCTTTGTAAAAAAATAAGAATGGGAATAGGAGAGGGAGGAGGAACAGTGGGAGCATGAGTGGGAGGGAGAGTAGGGTGAAAAGTATCACTATGTTCCTGAATCTGTACATATGAAATACATGAAATTTAAAATTTGTATACCTTAAATAAAATTTTAAAGGGGGCACTTCAAGGAGCTCCCCAGACCCTTCTTTCATGTAAGGATACAGCAAGAAAGCAGAACTATCTCTGAACTACAGAGTGAGACCTTACCAGATACTGAATCTGCTAGTGCTTTTATCATGGGCTTTCCAGCCTTCAGAGAACTGATCATATAATTTTTGGTTCAAAAATTACCAAATCTGAAGTATTTTGTTATAGTAGCCCAAACTAAGACAAGTTATTTTCAGTTTAGAAAAAGCAGTAACACCCCCCAACACACACAACAGGCTTAAAATAGGGGCAGTGTCCATGGTTGAATCTAACTAACCTTAATCAGTAAGATCTACTCACTTCCTTGGCTCTAATACCTGATCCCACTTTTTTCATTCTCACTACTATAATCCCTCACCATATTTCTTCAAATTCATAGTATGCTTGTGGAAGACAGGAAAGATCTCAATTCTTTGGATTGTTCCACAGGATATAAGCTTAGTATGTGTTCAAGGACTAGATATTTTACATTTATAATCACCATTATCAAAGTGATCACTAACAACTTTCAATGTAGAAATGCAATTTGGCATTTTGACGTTCTTGGTTTACAAAGTCTATCCAATTTTCTAAAGATTTATTTATTTATTTATTTGAAAGAATTACAGAGACAAGGGGAGAAAAAAGAGAAAGGTCTTTCATCCATTGGTTCACTCCCCAGATGGCCACAACAGGCAGGGTTGGGCCAGACGAAAGCCAGGAACCAGAGCTTTATCTGGGTCTCCCACATGGGTGCCAGGGGTCTAAGTATTTGGGCCATTTTCCATTGCTTTTCCCAGGCCATGATCATGGAGTTGGAGCAGCCATGAAATGAACCGGTGCCCATATGGGATGCCAGCACTGCAGGCAGTGGCTTTACCTGCTACACCACAACGCTGGCCCCAAGGGACTTGAAAATTTTTAAGTATCCTATTTTACGTATTTTAAGGCCCAACTCCTCAATACTAAATCAGCCTAGCATTAAATACATACCTTTCCTCACCTACAGCAAGATGCTCAAAGGGAGATGATATAGAAATAGGAGTAAAAAGTAACAGGCGATTCAGAACCTGAAGGTCGAAGATGGCGGAATAGGAAGGGAGCACACTATTAGTCCAGTGGTGAGACAGGTTAATAAAAGTGGAGATACTGCAGGGTCAAGGAAGAGTAGGGGAAGAAACAGCAGAGGAAACTCTTCTGGAACTAGTGATTCACAGTGGACCTGCGTGGAGAGCGTGGGAGCCCAAGTTCGGGACACCAGCGGCAGAATCAACACACCAGCGCTGGAACGCGAGGTGAGCCCAACCTCAATAGCCCGAGACACCAACGGGCAAGCGGAAAGAGGAGACTAGAAGGAACGAGGCTTGAAACTCCGTGGGGAAAAGTTCACCAGGCTAACTAGAAGAGAGAGAGAGAGAAAAAAAAAAGTGACCGATACGGACACGAGTTTCTCTCTCTCCGCTCACCCCTCAAAGGCGAGCAAGACAAAGAGCAGGCGCCATTTTGGACATACGTCATAAGCAGGGCGACCTCAGGTCTGCACCAGCCCTGAGCCTAGCAGAAAAACCTGACTCTGGGGGGAGGGGTGAAATAACAGGAGATTAGCATCTAACTTGGCAACCCAGTGGGAGACTGCAGGAGAATTGGAGCCCACACTGAGGGCAGCACAGATTCCCTGTGTGGTCCTTGGGAAAGAGCTTCCAATCTCTGGCTCCTGTGGGTATATCATTTGCCTGCTAACTACCTCCAATTACGTTCAGCTGTGCGGAATTACTTCCCTTTTGAATCAAAAAAAAAGAAAGAGAGATTTGCCATGCCTAACCTGGGAGTGTCATCTTTGACACACCCTCAACCCTGAGGAACCAAACACAGCTCTCAGTCCACACTCATCTCAAGCCTCTAAGGCTCCACTGAAAGCAGACAGTCCACTTAATATAGAACCATAGTGTAACAAGAAAAAACACCACAGTGAGGAAACCAAATATCTCCAACATGCCAAACAACAAATGCAAAAACCGAGGTAACAAGAACAAGGAAGACACTATGACACCCCCAAATGAAAAAGACACCCCAATTCAAGATTATGAAGATGATGAGATAGAAGAAATGCAAGAAGCAGATCTCAAAAAATTGATAAGAACATTAAGAAGTTCTCAAAAACAAATTCTTGAACTACAGAAATCCTTAATGGACAAGATAGAAAATCTCTCTCGTGAAAATGAAATATTAAGGAGAAATCAAAATGAAATGAAACAACTAGTAGAACAAGAAATGGTGATAGTGACGAGAAATCATAATGAAATGAAGAATTCAATAGATCAAATGACAAACACATTAGAGAGCCTTAAAAACAGAATGGGCAAAGCAGAAGAGAGAATATCAGACTCAGAAGACAGAGAACAGGAAAGGAAACAGGCAAACCAAAGAAAAGAAGAAGAAATTAGAAATCTAAAAAATATTGTTGGGAATCTACAGGATACAATTAAAAAACCCAACATTCGGGTTCTAGGAGTTCCTGAAGGCATGGAGAGGGAGAAAGGATTAGAAGGCATTTTCAGTGAGATACTAGCAGAAAATTTCCCAGGTTTGGAGAAGGACAGAGGCATCTTAGTACAGGAAGCTTATAGAACCCCTAATAAACATGACCAAAAGAGATCCTCACCACGACACGTTGTAATCAAACTCACCACAGTGAAACATAAAGAAAAGATCATAAAATGTGCAAGAGAGAAACGTCAGATTACTCTTAGAGGATCTCCAATTAGACTCACAGCAGACTTCTCATCAGAAATCCTACAAGCTAGAAGAGAATGGTGAGACATAGCCCAGGTACTAAGAGAGAAAAACTGCCAGCCCAGAATATTATATCCTGCAAAGCTCTCATTTGTGAATGAAGGTGAAATTAAGACTTTTCATAGCAAACAGAAACTGAAAGAATTTGTTGCCACTCATCCTGCCCTGCAAAAGATGCTTAAAGATGTCTTACACACAGAAACACAGAAACATGGTCACCAATATGAAAGAAGGTAAAGGAAGGAAACCTCACAGCAAAAGATCACAGGAAGCTCAATTTCTCTTTGACATAGAATTAAACTCTGATGCTCTGTTAAAGCAATGTGTTAAAGTAATCTATTATGTTCTCTTGATGTCTCTTAAATTCTAATTGTTCAAAAACAGCTGAATTTTTATTAAGAGCTATGGGTTATTTAAATATGTGCTTATTTTCAAAGATTTGAATAATCACCTTGTAACAGTGATCAAATTTGGTCTATGTTATGTCATGATTTTAAGGAATCTTATTTCAACCAGATATTTTGGATTTTGAGCCTTCTTGGCATTCTTGACAGGCATTCAAAAAATGAAAGTTTCAAACAATCTGGTCTCTAAAATTTCCAGTAAATCCTGGACTTTGGTTTTTCCAGTTAGGGCCCAACTGAAAATATTGAAGGACCTATGTCTCTCATCTTATAGAGACACCAACTAATCAGGCTATTTGGATTATATTAGAAGGACTGTCAAGATGTGATGTGGTACCAGACTTTAAGTTTCTATAATGGAAAATGCTATTAATACAAATGTTTGAGAATTAAAAAGTCTAATGATCTTGTGTTACTAGACATGATAGTTATCTTAATGAGAAAGCCCCAGAGGCCTAAAGGGTTAAATACTTGTAAAATCCTACAGGTGCTTTCAAAAATACTGTGAAGTAAGCAAGTGCCTCTTGTTGGTTGATGAGTTTATAATTTTAAACATGGCGACTTAAAGTCTTTTGTCATCCACAGTTATATATGATTTGCTGCTCATAAAACTAAAGCGTTGTTGGTTCTGTGTTTAGCTGTCCTCCTATACGTTCCTATGGACTTTTTCCAGCCACTTCTATTGTATTCAGTACTTTGGGATGGCTCTGTAAACAGATGAAGCCAATAATGTATTAACAGTACCAACTGAGAGAAAGTATGGTTAACTGAGGTTACTAAAAGCAAAAAGCAATTCAAATCAATTGGCAATCTACAAAAAGAGTTAGAGATTTTAAAAGCTAATATTAAAATTGCTATATTGGTCTACTATGCTATGTTATATGTGTGTACATATTGTATGTCCACATGGGGAAATTTTATTAAGAGTTTTATTTTAAATGGCTTATAGATAAGATTGTCCATAAATTTAAGCTGCTAAAATCAATCAAAGATACATTTTAATTTGTGTGACCTGAATCTGTGTATCATATGTTTTAAACTTGTTGGTAGAAAGAAACTAAAAACATTTTAGATGGTTGTGCTTAAGTTTACTGGTTAAACAAACTACACCATGTTAGATATTTAAGAGGTGTTTTCAAATACATGATTCTTAAAATTTATAGAAGGCATTGGACCTTCTGGTAAATGTCTTCTTAAGTTGTTATCTAATGGTTGAAACTGTTTGCTAAGTATTCATGTGATATTGCTATTGTCAACAAGCGATCTAGGACTTGCTCCCTCATTTCTCTATTCTAAGCCCAACTTCTTCTTTCATTTCTCTATTCTCTTCAAGGTAGAAAACTAATTCTATTATGAAGGAATCTGTTGGATGCACAATTTAATCTTTAGACCTTATAAAAGAGATGGCTAACATTTTTCTGTAATAGCATAGCCAAAATAAGAACTTAAATAATAATCTCATAGCTAGATTCACTTCACCATCAGCGAAGTATACAGTAAGTAGAAAAAACCTCCCTTTCAGACCAAAGGGAAAGAAAGTTTTCAAGTGAGAATATAATTTTCCTCATGGGCATTGTCTACCTTAGAAAAACTACTACAGAACATGCCTGTGACTATAGACTTGTAGTTCAGGCCACCAAAGATTAGAGATGGGACTTGGGCACTCCCTTGACTTGCATCCTCTGATCTGCTTTAACACAAACCAGGAGGAAAAGAAAGCTCGGCATCAGAAGCAATGGGTGGCAGGCCTATTAATGGCTGATCTGTACAGTGATCTGCCCTCAAGGAGACCCAACAGGCCAGTCCACTGCAGTGGCTTTCAATGTGGTAAGCCTGGGCTTCAGCAGAAGTCAGCTTGTGAAGAGCCCTGGCAGCTCTGCCAAGAGTTGGATCACTGGAAATGGACCTGCCCTGGAGTCGAAGGATGCCCAGGTCAGAGCCACAGATCTTATTGGCTCTAAGCTGAAAAGCCCTTCACTCAGCCCAACTTCCAAAGTGACCACTGCAGCTGAGGGGATGGTCAAGTAGGGTCAGCAACATTGCAGGCAGAACTGTAAATTTCTTGTTAGAGATGCCACCTGCCTTTACCTGGCCAGCTCTCCTCCCAGGCCAGCCAAGTAATGGAAGTCAACAGAGTGCCTTCCCCTAGGAGGTTCACACCTCCCTTAGGATATACCCCTGTTTAGAGATAGATAGGTCTGGGCCTCTTAACTTACAAGGCCTAAAGCCCACCAGATTATTATCAAGCCCCTTCTATCAGGTTCTATTTGCCTCTCAATCAGAAAACTTAATTGTAGCTTAGACAGCACCTTTCTTAGCTCCTCTAATAATGACTCTGTCCTTTGTTCTAGACCCTGTCTAGCACACTTGGGCCTCATTCCTTTGTAATCATAACCTCTACTCTACCACCAATGGCTCTACTCCCAACCTGTGTGTACTGATGGTCCTCTTCCCCACTTAATGCTGTATAATTGTTCAAACCTGGTAAATGCCACTCTTAGGATCATTGGTTACTATCCTCACTCTGTCTTTTATGACCTTGTCTAAATATGATCAGAGTCGGCAAACTTTGAAGGCTTCCATAGCCTTGGCAACTCATGATGACCGCCTAGGGTGGTTACTGGCGCCATAAACTAGAGTGTCAACTTGTTGGGTCAACAACAGGAGCCACTGTGCACTTGCTCCTCATGTGAGATCTCTGTCCTTAATGTGCTGTACATTTTGATTTAATGCTATAACTAGTACTCAAACAGTATGTTTCACTTTGTGTTTCTATGTGGGTGCAGACTGTTGAAATCTTTATACTAAATTGATCTTCTGTATATAAAGAGAATTGAAAATGAATCTTGATGCAAATGGAAGGGGAGAGGGAGCGGGAGAGGGGAGGGTTGCGGGTGGGAGGGAAGTTATGGGAGGGGGAAGCCATTGTAATCCATAAGCTGTACACTGGAAATTTATATTCATTAAATAAAAGTTAAAAAAAAAAGTAACAGGCAAGTTCTGGTGGACTATTTTGAATTCAGAGACTGTCAACTCATAGCTTTAATGTCATCAGGAGACACTGAAGTCCTTTTAGCATAATAGCACATGAGACCAATAACAGTAGATCTTTGCAGTGAAGATGAAGTGAAGGGACTTGTTGCTACTGTTTCTTAGAATTTGTCTTTCTACTCAATTTCATACGGTCCAGACTATCATACACTGTGAGATCTATTGTATTTGGGTAGAAACATGGTCTTAATATGTTACATTGATGTTTCATATGAAAGCACTGGTAAAACACTGTAACTGATACTTGTTTTAGCATGTCTTCCAAATATGCATGAAAGTCCACATATGTGTAGTTGGAAGAATGATGCCTATTGATTGGTGTTGGAAATTACAAGCATAACTACCTATGATCTGTCTTGCTACCTTTGTTTTCCTTTTCTGTGGTATTGAAGATTATGGTTAAGGCAGATCACTCACATTTTGACAGAATCCAAATCTTTGAGATTCCCTAGATAGACATTTCACTCCACCATCTAAAACCATGCCTAAGGTGTTGCAAAGCATAATGGAAATTAAGTATGTAGTTTAAATCTTAATGAAAAATAAAATATGGCATAAATGCATGTATATAACTGTTCAAATAAATTTAGCCTGAAGTATTTCCAGAAAAAAAATAACACAGGGCTTTGTTATCAGGTCAATTATGTATGTTAATTCCTCTAATCTTTAGACCCTTCTGAGTTAAATATAATGCTATCAGTACTCCCATTTTACAGATAAGGAATTTGGTGCAGAGTGGTTAAGCAATTTGCCCATGGTCATACAGTTTATAAAGTGGCAGAGCTAAGATGTTGACCCAGGCAATCCAGGTCAATAATGATACAATAGCATATTTTTGCCTGAGGACAAGGCGGGGAGTTGCTTCCTTCAAATGGGGTGAAAGTAGTACAATGTAAGCAAAACATAAGATTAAGATATCTGTAAACAAATATGAGTATGGAGTTTAAAGGTATTTTATGTATGGAAATAAAAATTTTCAGGCATTAGAAAGGATGACAGTAGGTAGTTTTTTTAAAGACTTATTTGTTTATTTGAGAGGCAGAGTTACAGGGGGTAGGGGAGAGGGAGAGGGAGAGGGAGGTCTTCCATCCAGTGGTTCACTCTCCAAATGACTGCAATGGCCAGGGCTGGGTCAGACCGAAGCCAGGAGCCAGGAGCTTCTTCCAGGTCTCCCACGTGGGTGCAGGGGCTCAAAGACTTGGGCCATCCTCCACTGTTTTTCCGGGTGCCTTAGCAGAAAGTTGCATTGGAAGTGAAGCAGCCAGGACACGAACCAACACCCACATGGGATGCCGGCACCACAAGTGGAGGCTTAGCCCACTGCACCACAGTGCCAGCTCCGGAGGTGGGCATTTGTCTAGCAATCAAGACACAGGTTAGGATGCCCATGTGCCACATCAGAGTACACACTGAGTTGGATCCCCAGTTTTGGCTCCCAATTCCAGCTTCCTGCTAATGCAGATCCTGGGAGGCAGCAGTGATGGCCCAGGTAGTTGTGTTCCTGCCACCCTTGTGCGAGACCTAGATTGTCTTCCAAGCTCCCTGCTTTGGCCTCCTAGGATGTTGCAGGCATTTGGGGAGTGAACCAGTAAATGAGGTGCCCAGACTCTTTCTCTCTCTGCACAAATCTTAAGTATATACCTTACTGAATTTTCACAAAATGAGCGCACTCTAATTAACCCAGATCAAGACACTGAACAAAACATTACTAGCACCTCAGAAGCCCTCCTTCCGCCCTCTCCAATCACTATCTCTCAACAAGGATAGCCAGCAAACCTGATTTCCTTATTTTTTTTTTTAAGATTTATTTACTTATTTGAAAGGCAGAGTTACAGAGAGGCAGAGCATATCCTCATTTACATATTCATTCTACTAGTGATGGATATTTTGGTTGTTTTAAGTTTAGATTTATTACAAATAGTGTTGCACACATTCTTGTACATGCCTTTTGATGAACCTGTATATCTGTTTCTGTTGGGTATATGGCTAGAAGTGAAATTACTAAAACCCAAGTATACATATACTCAGGTCTACTCTACAACTAAACAGATTCCCAATGTAGTTGCACCAATTTATATTTCCAGCAGCAAACAAGAGTTTGCTTTGCAGTCTATCAGAATTTTGGTATTGTCCCTTTTCTGCTTGCTATTCTGCTAGGGAAGAAGTAGTATGCAGTGTGCATTTTTCTGATGAATGAGAAAGTTGAACACCATTTGGTATGTTAATTGGACCTTTGAACATCTTTGTGAAGTGCTTGCTTCAAGACTTTTGTCCATTTAAGCAGGTGTTACCTTTGAGATCAGCAAAAGGTCATAATTTTCTAAACAAATGAGTTCTCTGTGGTATTGTAAAAATATCTTTGAGCAGATATCTTTGAGCAAGAGAACAGCCATTAAAAAAAAAGAAAGAACTAATTTAGAACTAATAGGAATGTGGTCTGGTGCCATATCTAATTCCAGAAATGTTCTGAACAGAAAAAACAAGAAAAACATTAAGGTAGAAGGAACTTTAAAGTAGGGAATAGATGAAAAAGGGAGAGGGCATTATGAAGACAATGCATGTGGGCAATATTTGCTTCTTTTTGGTAGGTGGGAAGCAAAACACACACACAGGAAATAGCTTGAGAACCACATTAGTCTTAGTTATTGTTCAGAAAGTTTATTCTGAGGAAAAGAAGCATGGATGGGCATTGCCCCTATTATATAGTGCTATATTATTCAGGGCAGTTCTGTGCTTGTAGTCAAAACAGTAAATATTCTGAAAATGGAAAAATTTGTCACCTATAAGTGTGGTCCATTACATCACAGTTCTTAAGAGAGGAAAAATCGTCATTTGTATATATCCTTGAATAGCCAATATACATATCCTAACCTTCCTTTAACCTCACAAGCCTACATTTGGTCTTTTTTTTTATGAGTTACCAGAATGTCCTGTGGCACTGGCTGCTTATTTTTAGTTTACTGATTAAATTTTAATGATTCTTCAGACAGCAGAACAATCAGTTAAAGAAAGTTGATACTGCTAGACAAGATCAATGCATAATGGATATCATGTATAAATGAAAAAGTAGAAGAATAAACAATATGGTTTTGGTTGTATTATCTTAGGCATACCACAGCACAGAATTTTAGCATTAAATATAAAAATTGGCATTTTAAATGTAAACACATAAGTTCAGATATTCCAATATTTTTAAATAAGTAAGGTCAAATATACAAAATAACTTTAAGAGCCCAACATACGCAATTCAAACAGAAAGAAATATCTTCTCACATTTTAAATTCCCATACTGTCCTATTTGGTATGTATGTCACAAAAAATGACATTGAAAAATCATTGCAAATAGCACATGAGACAAATTTGATATGCCTCTGAGGATTCCAAAGGAAAGAGTTCTTTCTGTGGCATATAATACTGTTGCATCACTAATAAATCACGTCACTGCAGTGAATATGTTTAAGGATATAACATTACAGCTACTGAGAGAACCAAAATTTAATGATTTGACACAATTAAGACATTAACCTCAACTCTAAAGAATGCATATTTTTGCAGAGTGAAGTTTTTTTTTAAAGATTTATTTTACTACTTATTTGAAAGGCAGGATTAGAGAGACATGAGAGAGAAAGAGAGACAGAGAGAGTTCTTACATCCGCTGGTTCACTCCACAAATGGTCATAATAGCAGGGGCTGGGCCAGGCCAAAGCAAGGAGCTCAGAACTCCATCTGGATCTCCCACAAGGGTGGCAGAGGCCCAAGTACTTGGGCGATCTTCCACTGCTTTCCCAGGCACATTAGCAGGCAGTTGGATTGGAAGTGGAACAGCCGGGACTTGAACCAGGGTTCATGTGGGATGCTGGCATTACAGGGTGGCCCCAGGATTAAGCTCTAAAACATTTACACCTTCAATAAAGATTATTTTTGAGTAAAGGTTCATTTATTTTTTGTAAAAAAAAAATTGTATTTATCTGAGAGGCAAACACACACACACACAAACATACACACACACATACACACACACACCAAGAAAGAGCTCTGATCTGCTGGTTCACTTCCCAAATGCCTACAAAAGCCAGGGCTGGGCCAGGGCCCAAACTTGGAGCCAAGAATGCAATCCAGGTCTTCCACATGGGTGTAAGGGACCCAGTTACATCAGCCAGACCACTGCTCCTTGAGGTCTTCATTAGCAAGAAGCTAGAGTTAGGAGTTGGAGGCAGGAATTGAACCCAGGACTTCAATGTGGGACATAGGTGTCTTAATCGCTAGGCCAAACACCTGTTTTTCAGGTCCATTTCTGGTAAGAATCTTCAAAAAATTCTTAAAGGAAATTTGTTTCAAGAAAAAAATGAATTGAAAATGCTGCATAAGAATAAGAATATCCTATAAATATGTAAGTATGCATTTGCTTTTAAAGTAAAATTAAAAGGGCCTTGCAGAATTAGTTTTTTAAATTTTACTTGAAAGAGAGACACACTGAGGGAGATTTTCCATCTATCAATTCATGCCCCAAATGCCTGCAACAGACAGGGCGGGGCCAAGCTGTAACAGAGCCTAGAACTCAATCTGGGTTTCCCACTTGACTCGCAGGGAGCCAAATATTGGAACCATCACCTGCTGCCTCCCAGGGTATACATTAGTAGGAAGTTAGAACAGGAAGCAGGGCCAGGACTGGAACCTAGTCATTCCAATATGGAATGTGGGTGTCCCAAGGGCCATTTTAATCACCATGTCCACCATCCATCCCACACTTTGTGTGTATGTGCAAACAAGAAGAGTGTTATTCAACAGTGAGGGAACAAATATACATTCACACATGAGAGTGAGCTGGCCTAAACAGAGAACTATACTTTTTATCCTTTGAAAACTAATAACTTCTCCTGTAGAAGCAGCCCAGACAAAACCACAAGGATGGATTCGTAAGACAAGCCGAGGTTTTTGGATTACACTAACCACATAGGGGAAAATATCTAAATATGATGGAGAAATGCCAGGCTTGAATTGTCTGTTGCTTTTATTTTTATATTCCCCTGCTCAGTCTAATTGAACCAAAGAGCTATGACTTCCCAGACAAAAAGCAGAAGAGAAATGAAACATAGGTCCTGGAGAATCCACAAACTAGAAAATGAGCTAAATTACATTTGACTAGAAATCACCAATCTCCAAAGGGAGATTTAATTTCATAATGACATCTCATTTTGTTTATAGCTGGCAGGAATTATGTATATTTTGCTTGATGCTATATCCTCATGCTCATCACTATACTTGACATAGTAGAAATGCTAAATTCATTAAATAAAAAGATATTTTAATAAATTTCGCTAATATGGTATTATTAAATTTTGTGATCTACTTTTTTCACCTATATATATATATATAAGACTCTCTCTATGAAATTAAACACTTCAAAAACATGAATCTTAATGGCTGAATTATATTCATGTACCATAATTTAACCATTCCCTAAATATCTTGCAATTAGGAAATAAACCTTGCTACATCCACATATTTAAAATGTAGCCATTAATAATTACTTTTTTTTGCTGTCATAATACAGCAAAGCATATATTTAAAATATAACTTGTTATTCTCATTTCTGATTACTTCCTTGGGACAGATGAATGTGAGAACCTGGATTTTGACATCTGAAGATAGAGCAAGGTTATTAGTAAACGTTGACACATGTGTAAATTAATTACATCATCTTGCTTCTTAACAACTAGCAGAAACATTATAAAAATTGGAGTTTTCCCTTGGGGAATTAGAGAGGGTCTGGCCATGAAGAGTTGGATCACAGAGGGTGGGTGGGAGACAATTGATCCTGCTCAGGCAATATTATACAGGGTCAATCTATTCTCCTAGAAAAGGCTTCCTGGGAGAAATACACAAAAACTTGGGAAGGCTTGAGAAGGAAGGGCCAAATAGAATCTGTACACGCCATGGGGGATTCATTTCAAGGGTTACTGGATGCATATGATCAGTTGCTGCTTTACCTCTCAAAATTATCTTATCTAAAAGCTAAGTTGTTACACACTTCTGGATATCACTTGATTAGTACTCTAGAGTATCATTAAATCATGATAAAAGATGGAAAAGTATGCCAAATCAACATATTAGAAACATAATATTTCAGATCAAATTCACATTATTTTCTCATATTCTAACTTGTTCTGGAAAGTATTAAGGATGATTTCTGTGAAATTATATAATAGAAGATAAAGTATAAAAGTAAAAAGCATTTAAGGAAAACACGACAAAGGGAAAAAGAAAGAACAAAAAAGACAAAGATAGGACTCGGGATTGTATACACCAAGTTTTCTGAAGTGTTCTGCAACTCTGATCAAAAAAGAAACAAACCGCCTAGTAGCCAATGCCAAGAAATCCAAATTAGTTACATGAGCCATGGTATCCCTAAGATGAAAACAAACCAGCTGTCCAGAAGCTTCATTACTCACGATTTTGAGATTAGAGAGAAAAATTATCCATTGTGTCCTCAAAAGAATAAATGTTAATGAACAACATCTTCAGCATCCATAATACTATATTTTATAGTATCATTTCTTACAGCTTTTTTCTTATAAGTAGACCACTGGCAAAATAGCACAGAAGCAGTATATTCTATATTTGTATATTTAGAAATGACTTCCTAGAACATCCCAGACACAATCAAAAACACACCCAGTATAATGTTATGCCAAAATGCACCTGGCTGATCCAGACCAGTGTCTGAAAGCCATTCTATAAACAAAACCTAAAAGATCTGACTCACTCTACTGTCCTTGCTGAAAGAAGATACAGAAAGAGAGAGGGAGAGGAAGAGAGGAAGGGAAGGAGGGAGGGAGAGGGAGAGAAGGGAGGGAGGCAGGGAGGAAGAAAGAAAGAGGAAAAAAACATTCTGAAAGAAATGCTGATAAGGGGGCTGGTGCTATGGGCAGTGGGTTAACACCCTGGCCTGCAGTGCTGGCATCCCATATGGGCGCTGGTTTGAGACCCGGCTGCTCCACTTCACATCCAGCTCTCTGCCATGCCTGGAAAAGCAGTAGAAGATGGCCCAAGTCCTGGGGCCCCTGCACTCATGTGGGAGACCTGGAAGAAGCTGCTGGCTCTGGATTGGCGCGGCTCTGGCCATTGTGGCTAATTGAGGAGTGAGCCATCGGATGGAGGACCTCTCTCTCTCTCTGCCTCTCCTCTCTCTGTGTAACTCTGACTTTCAAATAAATAAATAAATCTTAAAAAAAAAAAAAAAGAAATGCTGATAAGTAACCTTATAGGCCAAGGCCAAGGCCAAGAGTATTCAGAATAGCATTCTACTCTAAATAATTACAGGCAAAGGATTATATATAGTTCACTTGGGGGTATCCTTGGGTCTTTAGTAATTACTATTTGAGGGCCAGTGCCAGTTCTAGTCCTGGCTGCTCCTCTTCCGATCTTTCAATCCAGCTCTCTGTTAATGGCCTGGGAAAGCAGTGGAGGATGGCCCAAGTTCTTGGGCCCCAGCACCCACCGTGGGAGACCGGGAAGAAGCTCCTGACTCCTGGCTTCAGACTGCACCCATCTGGGGAGTGAAACCAGCAGATGAAAGATCTTTGACTCTCCCTGTCTGTAACTCTACCTCTCAAATAAATAAATAAATAATCTTTAAAAAATTAAAAAAAAGATTTAATATTCACCAGAAGCAGACTGCCAAGCCTGCCAAGATTGACAAAGTTTTGTCAAATTGATTTACTGAATTAGTATGGCCCAAACAAAGCAGGATGTTTGTGATTATATCGTTACAATTAAAAAGTAACTCCAAATTCCAATACTAGAGTTCAACTGTCTGGGCATAATGTAATTAAGGTTTTGGTCTGAATTACTGGTCACTTTAGAACTTCATTTTCAAGTGGGTTCAAAGTCCTTTGTAAACTCTTTCCCCCAGTTACATACCTTTTCGTCAGAGATGAAGTGAGGGAACAGTGGGTACAGAAGGGGTTTCGTCAGAGATGAAGTGAGGGAACAGTGGGTACAGAAGGGGTTTCGTCAGTTTTTTTAGTTCCCCCAGCTCTGCATCACTAAGAACATTTATAACATTTTACCTGATCTGCACATTTAGAATCTTGTGAATCCAGAAAGGTAAATAACAGTATTATCATTGCAAATAAAAAAACTGAGACTTGGCTTGGTCTGAGCCACCTCCTAGGTCCAATTCTCACTACAGTATTGAACCAAGAATGGAAAATTCTCAGCTCTCAGCTTATTTTCATCCATCTTAGAATGGATTTTCTAATAGCAAAATGGTCATTTTTGTGACCAGTAATTAAAAGCAACAAATAAAATGGCATGCAAACGTAAAACAGATGTCCTAAGACAAGGCTCTTAAGTAAACTGAAAATAGAACTTTGTAAAAATTAACAGTGGGAATGTGAGAGGAAGGAGGAGGAAGGGTTGGAGCGTGGGCGAGCGAGAGGGCAGGGGGGAAGTGTCACTATGTTCCTAAATGTGTACATAAGAAGTACATGAAACTTGTATAACTCAAATAAAAATTTTAAAAAAGAAAAAAAATAGAGTTCTGTCTGATTATATTTCCTCTTCGACTGCAACAGGAATTCCACCAACTGAGTCACCCTAGCTCTCTACAAAAACTATATATTTCCCACTTTTAAGCCTTTGTTCACACCATTCTCCTTAATTTAAATATGATATATCTAACTTTTTGGCTTACATGGATCCTAATGTCATTACTAATAACAGCATAATTATCCTCCTCCTTAGAAAAATATCTCCACTAGCCAAGGGGGACAGAATCTCTGTTCCCTGAATTTTACACAGCATTCAAGCCTGTAGTCTTCATTCTTGTTTGCTCACCAATTTTCTCTGTATTATTTTCCTCAGATTATAAGATGCTTGAGGACCAGGCCATGACTTGGCCTCTCTGCACTGATCCCAGCATCCAGCACCCAGCTGGCACAAGGAAAATGTTCAGTGACTGATGGCTAAGACACCAAACCCCTAAACAGCCTAAACAAGCTACCCTTCTTTCACTGTAAATTTGACAAATCTTTTATTTTCCCCCTTACCCTTCTTTTTCTACTTTATTCATAACGCAAAACAAAATTACATGTTTTAACACTGAATTAAATGGAAATTACGGTATACTATGTATGAGGAATATTTATTTTCTATTCAAACTCATGAATTTAAGGCAGTTAACTTGAAAAATGCATAAGCTTTAACTGTTGCTTAATAATCCAACATATGAACACTTATCATTTATTTAACCAGTCTCTATTGGTGTTCAATTAAGATAGTTCCATTTCCTCATTAGAAATAATGCTGATAAATGCACTTACATATACATTTGCTGGCAGTAGGGTATTTTGTGTTTTTTAAATTTATTTTAAAATTTTAGATTAATGTGATACTTGTACATTTTTAAGTGATACAGTACAATTTTTCAACACATGCAAATCTCTTTATTGTTTATAAAATGTTTATTTATTTTCACCTACTTGAAAGGCAAAGCAATAGGAAGAGAGAGAGAGAAAGAGAATATCTTCCATCTGCTGGTTCATCCCCCAAATGCCTGAAATAGTCAGGGCTAGGCCAAGTTGAAGCCATGGTCCGGAATTCCATCTAAATCTCCCATGTGGGTGGCAGCCATCATATGCTGCCTCCTGGGATACATTACGAGGAGGCTGGATCGAAGCAGCTTTTTTGTCATTTAGACTTGAATCAGGACTCCCATATAGGATGTGGGTGTCCCAAGCAGCAGCTTAACCCACTGCACCATGATGTCTATTTCTTATTTTCTGAAATTAAATACCTAGGGTAATTGATAATTATTGTTAACTTCCCATCCAGGAAGTCTGTACCAGTTTCATTTTTGCCACGCATGTATAGAAGTGCTTGCTGGGGGTTGGTGGTGTGGCATAGGGCATAAAGCCGCCGCCTGCAGTGCCGGCATCCCATATAGGCGCCGGTTCAAGTCCTGGCTGTTCCACTTCTGATTCAGTTCTCTGCTATGGCCTGGGAAAGCAGAAGATGTCCCAAGTTCTTGAGCCCCTGCACCTGTGTGGAAGACTCAGCAGAAACTCCTGGCTTGGCCCAGCTCTGGCTGTAGTGGCCATTTGGGGAGTGAACCAGTGGATGGAAGATCTCTCTCTCTCTCTCTCTCCCTCTGCCTCTGCCTCTCTGTAACTCTGCCTTTCAAATAAATAAATAGATCTTTTTAAAAAAAATGCTTGCTAACAGAGAGTAGTTGCCTCTAGTTGGCAGTTGGCGGGGGGTGTGAGTAGGGGGGTTGACTGTAAAAGAATGAGGAAGAAACCAGATTATGGATTGAGGTCTTAAAAACACATATGAAGTAAAATGGTAGACACAGAAGTTTTCATTACACTAGCTTCTATTTTCTGGCATGCTGATCTTTTATACTTAAAAATAAACTTTTTAAAGGTTTCATATTCCCCATATTTGTCAACAATAAATCTTTGCATTTTGTTTTTCAACTTAGTGAACTGAGTAAGTTAAAGATGGTATCTCGTTATCTTAATAAAGGTGGATATGTAATACATAATGTACAGTATGAGCTAGCCCTTTCTTCTTTTATAGCTTTTGTTTTAAACTGTGCACTCTCTGTTCCTTACGGGAGTACACAAACTGTTCTTAATTTTAAAAGCATGCAAAAGCATTTTTCCTCAAAAATAAACTATCCCCTTAGTAGGATCTTTACATGTGTGTCCCTTATTTGAGCTCTTCCTCCTCACAAATGTGGCCCTCAAAGGGGAAATAGTATTCACTACCAAACGGGACACAAATTTCTTTTTTAAAAAAATTCAAAAACAGAGAGGCCTTCACAACAGCTCCTTCCTTTCTAAGAACAATCGAACAGAAGACCTGTGGAGGAAAGCTTGGTCCCTGAGGAAAGTGAACTAACAAATATCACTGCAGTATTTTCCTGTTGCTGTAGTAAGGACAAGGGAACCTGTGATCGAAAACAAATGCTCTGTACTCAGATAAAGAAAAAGACGTTAAAATGTACAGCCACCTAGACACATGTAATCTCATGAATCACAGGCAGGAGGACCCTAAGAAGGCGATGGAGGAGAGCAGCCTGGAGCAGCATTACGCATGAGAGCGGCCTAGGAGTTCCCAGCCATCCTCGGCTTCACTCCAAGAAGCTTCGAAAGAATATCTCCCAGATAACAAGGGGCTCAACTGACACAAAAATTAAGTTCACACTAAAAACAGGGGGATCCATTGAATGCTACAGCCGCTCCTCTATCAAATTCAACTCACATAAGGGAGAAGGAATGGAAGGAATAATAATTATTATGGGCACCGAGAAACCACAGAATCCTAGAAAGCAGGCAGATTATTTATAGGGTTAATCGTTTACAGATGCAAATGTTTTCCATACTGCTAGGGCCACTACAGAGTTCATCACTTACTTTGTTAAATGGTTTCCATACTGCTGGGGCCACATTCTTAGAACCATAGTCTCTGGTACTATTACTTATTTCCTTTTTTTTTTTTTTTTTTTTGACAGGCAGAGTGGATAGTGAGAGAGACAGAGAGAAAGGTCTTCCTTTTTGCCGTTGGTTCACCCTCCAATGGCTGCTGCAGCCGGCGCATCTCGCTGATCCGAAGCCAGGAGCCAGGTGCTTCTCCTGGTCTCCTATGCGGGTGCAGGGCCCAAGCACTTGGGCCATCCTCCACTGCCTTCCCGGGCCATAGCAGAGAGCTGGCCTGGAAGAGGGGCAACCGGGACAGAATCCGGCACCCCAACTGGGACTAGAACCCGGTGTGCCGGCGCCGCAAGGCAGAGGATTAGCCTGTTAAGCCACGGCGCCGGCCGCTATTACTTATTTCCAACTCTGATCATATCCTGTCTTCTTGGAAATAGCTAAAGTAAGCTTAATTTGAAACCATGAGCCATGAAAGTCACACTTTTAACAGATACAACAAATGTGAAGAAATAACAAATATTCTGTCCTTTAGACTTAAGATAGTGAGTCTAGCAGGAATACTAAGGTAAGAAAAAAAAACAGTAAGAACCACTGGGGTTAATTAGGGAAATATAAAATCCCTAAAATTTTAGGAAAAGAGAGGTACTGTCCTACAATAACTCATCATCAATCAAAATTTATCTCATTTTTAGTACTTGACTGGCAACAGCTTTGTAGAGTAAGCACTACAGTAATCGACAGAAGCCCTAGTTAATGTGAAGAATATAACTGATAGCCTTCTTGAGGTACTACTCTACATTTTCGTTCAGTCTCTGTTGAAAGATGAAAAGCCAATCATCAGGAGCCCCCCTTGGCAAACACTGCAAGTGAGAGTGACAAATACATACACATCCACGTTCTTTCTTCTCTTCAATGCCAGTGATGATCCCGGTAACATTCATGTACCCGTAAGCAAAATGGGCAGATTTGTAACACAAAATATGAGCCATTACCTGATATGTCACTATTAACTGCAAAAATTATCCTTAAACAGTATGGTTGTGGGGGGCAGAGCTGTGGCTTAATGGGTAAAGCCGCCACCTGCAGTGCCAGCATCCCACTTCTGATCCAGCTCTCTGCTATGGCCTGGGAAAGCAGTAGAAGGTGGCCCAAGTCCTTGGGTTCCTGCACTCACGTGGGAGACCCAGAAGAAGCTCCTGGATCCTGGCTTCGGATCGGCACAGCTCCAGCCGTTGCGACCAATTGGGGAGTAAACCAGTGGATGGAAGACCTTTCTCTCTCTCTGCCTCTCCTTCTCTCTGTGTGTAACTTTGACTTTCAAGTAAATAAATAAATCTTTAAAAAATAAAATATGGTTGTGAGGCAGGCATTTGGCACAGTGGTTAAGACACCACTTGGGATGCCAGTATCCCACATTGGAGGGCCTGGATTTGAATCCCAGCACCATAGCCCTACTAATGTGCGCCCTGGGAGGCAGCAGCTGATGGCCCAAGTATTTAGGTCCATACCACCCACCTGGAAGATCCAATCTGGGGACTCAGCTGTTGCATGCATCAGGGGAATAAACCAGAGGATGGATGATCTCTGTCACTCTTCCCTCAGTCTGTGTTGCAAATAAATAAATATATTTCTTTAAAACAAAGATGATGAGTCTATTGCTAATATGTTAAATGTATGACATAATTGATTGAACATCGGTCAGGACTTTTTTGAGGGAAGCCTCATCATGAACATGATACCACAGATTACCTAAAGAAACATTATCTACAATGTCTTCATCCCCTGCGTTTCTCCAGTAGAGGCTGGAAAAGCTCTCAGAGTACCTTGGAACTAAGGAAGGTTATATGGCCCAGTTCTAGCCAATGTGTTGTAAGAAAAAAAGTGTTTTTTTTTCAAGAGGACACACCTGTATGTTCCCTTTCTGGGATACAGATGTGAGGCTTGCAGCATAGCCACTGTGTAATCACAAGTATGAGAACCACATGCTAAACTTGATGGAATGGGAAAACAGAAAGATACACATTGTTGAAGACACTCACCCTGAAGTGTCTTCCTCTAAACTTATTCTGTGAGATAATGACACCATTACCTAATTCCCTGTTATTGCATTCCTTGTTATTTTCAGCCAAGCATTTTCCTACAACTATACCAGGGACAGATGAATAATAATTGAGCTATCTACTGTTGTAGAAAGAAGCAGATACATATCAAAAATGCAATAAAGACATCCTAAGTGCTATGAGAGAAGTGAAGGATACATTAAGGGAATAGCAGTTGGGTCAATTGCCTCAGAAAAGATATGGAGACTTCACAGATAATGCAACACTTGAGAGTCTTGGAAAATGGAGTTGGTTGCTAGGAACGAACGGAAGGGAAAGAAACCTTACCCTGCCTCCCAGCCAATACTTCTGCTTCTATTCCCGTGCTAAAGAAAGGAAACATAGGACAATGTGATATTATTCCCATTCCCCCAGCATAAATTAATAAGGACTTACCACAGACAACTATTGTGCCAGGACTCACTGATTACCACAAGGATATAAAATCTGCCCTCATGCTGCTTATGGTCTAACGGACATTTTCAAAGTTATCTCAACAACCAAGTAGCCACAATTCAGTGGCCATACAATTATGCTTCAGATATTCTGCCATGCCTGGCCTAAAAGAAGTCTCATTTTCCAAGTTCCCAAGCTGAAAACAACTCTTGTTCCTTATCATATAGGAATTACGTCACTAGTGAAATAAAGAGAAGGACATCACGTTGTCATTGGTGATCATTAAAGATCTCAGTGCAATTATAAACCTGGCAAATATCCCAGGAGATCAAATCAGCCTATTGTCTAACTTGGAGCTTCGAACCTCTTGAGACAATCAGGATCCAAGTACTTAAGAGAATTACCTCACCATCTATTCACCTCCTTGGAAACCGCTTCTGAAATATCTAAGTGCAGCTTTAACTACCAAAGAAAGTCAAACTTACGGAAGGCTCCTCCCACATACCAATTTAGTTACTAATTGGAGGTAAATAATCTGTTTGGTCAAGCATTTAACCAAACTTTATATAAACTAATACCTCTTGCTGCTAATTCTAAAGTATATCTTCTCCCTGTTCTTCTTATAACACAATGTGAAATGTGAAGAAAGTCCCTTGAAAATACAGCTCCTTCCCTCCCATTGAATTGAAGCATTCATCTACCTCAGATATGTGAGAATAAGACATAGGGTAGCAATTAATGTTGTCTGGTACACAATCAAGAGGAATGCAACTGAGTACTCAGAAGAGTGAAACAAAAATCCATTACATTATAAATGAACCTTTCAGAATCATCTGGAAAAAATATTGAGTCCTGTTGGCAAGCACACATGACTATCCATAAAAACATTCTTTGGCCTTACTTACCTTGTTATTCTGGTTCAAAATTGTTTTTCACATTTTCAGTGCTCATTCATGCAATTAGACTCAAAGCAACTTGCAGCACTGGGTTTAAACCCAGGGTACTGAGGGAGAAAAGGGCTGCATGCAAGTTGATCTATAGCTGTGGGTCACAAGGGCCAGCAGCAAGATGAGCTACCGCAGTCCCTTAATGAACTAAGAAAACCTAATCCCCTCACAGCTTCCCATTCTGCTTATGTCACTTATAAAATGGATATCTAATGCAGAAATATAAAGAGAGTTTTCTGAGTTATGATGCTAAATACTTGGATTAATCTCAGGAAACAATTCCATACTACATATCAGCTACAATAATCACATTGACAAGCCAATGCCAAACCTTCAGATTTAGTGAAAGATCAATGAAGACACTTTGATCTCATTCCCACTTGATACTGAATAGCACCTACACTATAGTCTGTAATTTACCACAATGATATCAAGTCCACACATAATTTCTTACACATGTACTATTAAGAGGATAACAAGCCAAAAGTCTAGTATTATAAATTATAAATTATATTTTGATGGATTTTATTACATGTGTGCAGACAAGTTCTCCAGAACCCTTTAATTTCAATCTTAAAGAAATTTTTCATTCTTCACTATTCTAAACTCAATCCTTGATAATTTCTATAAGTCTCCTAATTTCTGTATGCATCTTTAAGGTATTTGTTAATAATATAATTTACTTGTTAATAATATCATTTTGGCTGTTGCATGAGACAGAAACTACAGAACTTAATTATCTAGCTTACTCTTCCCTATAGTCCTTCAATAAATGCATTAGACTGGAGTAGAAAATACCATTACAGATACTTTCCTTCAAAATAATTCATTTATATAATACCATGTAACAAAGTACATTATTGACAGATTAATATTTTATTTAAAATGGCTTGGAATGTATTGTCTGTGTTATCTACATGAATACAAGAAGAAAAGTATACTAATATTTTCTTTAATCGTATTTCTAATAAATATGTTTACATTTAGCTAATTTATTAATGGTGAGCAATCATGGTGAATCCATCCTTTTCAGTGAACATCTACTGAATAATTAACTTTATTTATTTATTTATTTTTTGACAGGCAGAGTGGACAGTGAGAGAGAGAGACAGAGAGAAAGGTCTTCCTTTGCCGTTGGTTCACCCTCCAATGGCCGCCGCGGCCGGCGCGCTGCTGCCAGTGCACCGCACTGATCTGAAGGCAGGAGCCAGGTGCTTCTCCTGGTCTCCCATGGGGTGCAGGGCCCAAGCACTTGGGCCATCCTCCACTGCACTCCCGGGCCATAGCAGAGAGCTGGCCTGGAAGAGGGGCAACCGGGACAGAATCCAGTGCCCCGACAGGGACTAGAACCCGGTTCCGGCGCCACAAGGCGGAGGATTAGCCTGTTGAGCCACGGCGCCGGCCTGAATAATTAACTTTATTACAGGCATTTTATTAAGTTTGGAAGTCAGCATTTGTCTCAAAATAGCCAAAATATGGCCGGCGCCGTGGCTCAACAGGCTAATCCTCCGCCTTGCGGCGCCGGCACACCGGGTTCTAGTCCCGGTCGGGGCACCGATCCTGTCCCGGTTGCCCCTCTTCCAGGCCAGCTCTCTGCTGTGGCCAGGGAGTGCAGTGGAGGATGGCCCAAGTGTTTGGGCTCTGCACCCCAGGGGAGACCAGGATAAGCACCTGGCTCCTGCCATCGGAACAGCGCGGTGCGCCGGCCACAGCGCGCCTACCGCGGCGGCCATTGGAGGGTGAACCAACGGCAAAAGAAGACCTTTCTCTCTGTCTCCCTCTACTGTCCACTCTGCCTGTCAAAAAAAAAATAGCCAAAATATGTTTTAAAAAGTAATATCTTGATTCTGTGAAGTTATTCAAACTTCAGCACAATTTAGGGAGCTGGGATTATACAAGTGTACTTCAAAAATTTTATGGAAATGTGTATCATTAAAAAAGTTTGCATGGATTTAAAAAAATTTTTACAAAGTAAACTTATCTTTTAATTCCATTTTTTCCATTAACTTTCTGAAGCACCCTCAGTTGGTTGCTCATATCCTCCCTCCATTACTCTCTGTTGTATGGAAAACAAGATTTCACCTTTCCATCTGACACTGAGAAATTATATGGTTAGGTTTCTAAGAGATTATTTTATAAAGCAGATTTTTTTTAACCTCAAGGACATATTCTTCAAAATTTTATATTTCTGGGTATGATGAACTCAGAACCTATAGGATTCTCTCCCTCTTCAGCATGCATATACAGAAATTAACTACAAGACTTGAATACTATAAGACTTGAATATAACAGAAAAAGAAACTGAAGATATTAGACAAAGTACTAGACAATGAACACAAAATTGCTAGGAGGAATGGAGACAGAAGTATACAAGTAAATTTTTATCACGTTGGCTTTTAGCCTGGGCTAATTGCAGCGCTTATGGTAAACAGTAGCCAGTCAAGAGAAGGCCATACGAAGAAATTCATTTTTCTTGCTAGGGAACCAGAAAAGCCAAGTTGGGAAATGCCGAAAAGAATAAGGAAATCCCAGAAGGAAAAGAGACAGGTAATTCCAAAACTCTATCAATCCACATCCTTAACTGAACTTTGAACTATGTGTGAAACAGATACAAAACAAAAAGAATAATTTTGAATAAAGACTAGACCTGCCATGCAGAAGATACTGGTGAATGAAGAGAAGCAGAGTGGTGTGGATGTATGTGCACTTACTTGACGGAGAGGAGACAGTTATGACTTTTGATATGGAACTAGATGCAACGCATGCACAACAGAAGTGGACACATGAAAAACCCAGTCACTCAGCACTGGAAATCGTTATAAAAAGAATCTAGGAAACCATGGACATTGAACAGAAAGAGCCAACAAGTACAGCTTTACAATACCCTACCTATTCATATCTCTGACTAAGCTCTGGAACCATGCTTACACTGACTTTTAGTCCATTCAAAAAGAAGAGATCTAAACAAAGTTAAGACCCACTGTACAAGAAGCAGAGTTGGCAGTTGGAACCTAGTTTTTAAAAAAATACCAGTTGCGAACACAAAGGAAACAATACATTTTGGATGAAAATAATATAATGCACAAACTCCTTAATTTAACTTTCACAACGACTAAGATATAATCCCAAAGTACCCAGCATACAAACAATCAAGAAAATAGAACACATTGTAAAGAGAAAAGAAAATCAAACTACTCCAACTCTATGATGTACCAGATGAAATTAACAAATGAGAATTTTCACATGGCTATCATCAAGGAATACAAAGGAGATATGTTTTCAGTTCATGAAAGCCTGACTTGTTTTCTGGTTTAGCAGGTAAGGAGTTTAGAAGTCATCACACTCATCCCCACAAGAAAAATGCTGGATAAACTGAAAATCAACAACTCTTAATCCAGCAGATAGTTTAGGTCCCAAGGCAAACCACTGCTCAAAAACTTTATAGAGAGGGGCAGATAGAGAAAATCCAACTCTTTGAAGCAGAAGACCAGAAGAAAACTCCAGAACTAATACCAGGGTAGTAAAACTTAAACTGTAGTTTGAGAATTACAGTCTCTTTGGAGGCCCAATATTAGTTTCCCAGACAATTACTTCTTTGAGTTTTATCTCCAGAATTCCTACCAAGTTCTCACAGCAAAGAACAGAGAAAAATTCCCTTGGACTTCCAGCAAGAGGAGGGGAAAATAGGCATTTTTGTGACATGCTCAAGAGCATTTTCTTCTTAAGAAGACCTGCCCTCAAGAAAACTATTACCAGAGCCTAAAAAAAAAATCTAGGTTTTAGAAGCACCTCATTGACCTGGAAAAAAAGGAAACACTCAAACTTAAACCCCACTCACCTCCCACACTAGAGAACAGAAATACCCAATTCCAATCCCCATCTAGATTTCCTGTTTCACCTAAGGTAGGGAAAATGGGAAAAACAAAACAGAACCACTTGTGAAGGTCACAGCCCAGGAGCACAGACTCATTAAAGGACTGAGACCCAGTCATAGGACTACAGAATACGTCCTTTCGCCACACATATTACTATCATACAAATATTGCTCCTGTATAATAACAAGGGGACAAAACTGAAAGAACTGCCATGTTTAGACATTATTGAAGAACAAGTCCCTAGGGGAACTCAAGATAACAAGGAAGTAAAAACTAAATACACCAGAGGAAATCTTTTTATGTATATATTTATAGGAAACACTAAACACAATCCAATTCCTAGCCAAACAAACAAAATCTCACACTAAATGTCTATTTACCTCAGTTCCTTTTATCAAGTATATCATGTCTACCTTTCAACCAAAAATTACAAGACATACTAAAAAGTAAAACATAGTTTGATGAAACACAGCATCAGAATCAGATTCAATTAGGGCAGAGATGTTGGTATTATTAATTCATGAAAATCTCAACAGAGAAATAGAAAGTTTCAGCACAGAAATAAATATAAACAAAGAAATTATATTTTTAAAAAAAGCTATGGCTTTTTTTGAGGACTGGTCATGTAGGCATATTCTGCTATGTGACCAGACATGGTAACCAAAACTCAGAAACCAGGTACACATCGTCAATCTTGACATTTGTACAAAGAAATTCTGACACACAGGTACATGTGGTATGGTTCATTGCTCCAGGTAAAAATATCAACCATTAACATAAAAAACATGCAGAGAGCCACATTCCCAGGAGTTAGCCAAGAGTCAATCAATCATGGTTCCAAGTTCTCTTGCAAACATCAAGGAGTTAGCAACCAGGTCTGCTGTGCTGATATTTTTTTACAAATATCAATATGAAAACCACAAAATTACATATGTAGTAAGAAACACAATTTTAAATAATCATTTACCTGAAGTATTATGAAAGAAATTAAACAAAATTTGAATAAGAGTAAAGGAAAATACAACATCAATTTCTAAAATGCAGTTAATAAAAATGAACCATAATGAAGAAGGAGAAGGGAGAGGGAGAGGGAGGTGGGATGGGAGTCAGGGTGGGAGAGTGGGTATGGGAGGAAAAAAACCACTATATTCCTAAAATTGTGTCTATGAAAAAATGCATTCATTAAATAAAAACTTTAAAAAATGTAGTTAAAGTAATCCTTAGAAGAAAATGTAAACCCTTAAATGCCTATAATAGAAAAAAAGTAACACGGGGTTGGCACTGTGGCATAGCAGGTAAAGCCACTGCCTGCAGTGCCGGCATCCCATATGTACGCTGCTCCTCTTCCAATCCAGCTCTCTGCTATGGCCTAGGAAAGCAGCAGCAGATGGCCCAAGGGTGTGGGGCCCTGCACCTGTGTGCGAGACCCAGAGGAAGCTCTTGGCTCCTGGCTTTGAATCGGCGTAGCTCTGGCCGTTGCAGCCAATCTGGGAGTGAACAAGTGGATGGAAGACCTCTCTCTCTCTGCCTCTACTTGTCTCTGTAACTCTAACTTTCAAGTAAATAAGTAAATATTTTTTAAAAAGTATAACGCAAAATCAACTATTAAAGGAAAGTTTTCAAAAATGTATGTCCTCTATTTTCCCCAGACATAATGCTAGATTAGGAATATTTTGCAGATGCTTATATAGTGAAACATTTGTTTCTTTGAAACCCCAAATACCATAGACTAAAGAGATCACACAGTTAGTAAGTAGGGAGACACCACACATTTAAAGTGCAGCACTCTGGGGCTGGCGCTGTGGTGCACTAGGTTAATCCTCTACCTGCGCACCGGCATCCCATATGGGCGCCAGTTCTAGTTCCAGTTGCTCCTCTTCCAGGCCAGCTCTCTGCTGTGGCCCGGGAGTGCAGTGGAGGATGGCCCAATGCTTGGGCCCCTGAACCCGCATGGGAGACCAGGAAGAAACTCCTGGCTCCTGGCTTCGGACTGGCGTGGCTCCGGCCGTTTCAGCCATTTGGGGAGTGAACCAACGGAAGGAATACCTTTCTCTCTATCTCTCTTTCTCACTGTCTGTAACTCTGTCAAATAAATAAATTAAAAAAATGTTTAAAGTGCACCATTCTGAGTAGTCCCAAATACTGTCATCCTTCTCAGATGTGTGTGTGTGTGTGTGTATAGCTTCAAAATTGGTATGATCCTTCCAATTTTTTAAATAAGATTTTGTACAAAGCAAGTCTGGGTATTTTCCTGGGTCTGACAATGTAGGAAAAGCAATCTATATAGTAATTTCAATAAAAAGCCCTGGTCTCTGGGGGCTGCACTCTGCCAAGAGACAAGTGTAAGACTCAAGGAATAGATACATCAGCTGGATGTTCTTGATTGTGCTATAATATGCAGAATTTATCTGCTTTCTGTGAACCACAATGAGTAGAATGATATTCAGTTCCAAGATTTTTGAGGCATTTACTAAGAGGAGACACAGTGTTTCGTATGGGCCCTGAATTAGTTTTTGTAAAAGTGACAACAGGGTAAGAAATTTTTAATACAAAATCCTCTGTCACCTACCCAGAAAAGGGTAATGCAATAAGCCGCTCCAAAAGAGTCCAGCTTTAAATGGGGGGAGGGGTGAGTAATTTGTGAGAGCTTTGGACTGTATACAGTGAAGGAAGCCCTTGTACCAGCTATCTGACTTTCCTAATCATTCACTCTTGGTCTCATGGAGGGATACTCTTAATGTGTGGTAATACTCCTTGGAATTAATGCTGTTCTTCCTAGTCAAATGGAGTAAAGCCAAACCAAAGGCTAAAACTACCAGTGCAAAACAATCTGAAACATCTACCCAACACATGGCTAGAACCCAAGGCTTCAAAACAAGCCCCAAGTCAGAGCTCTCTGATAAAGTGTGCTTTAGCCCTGAGTGACTGACTGGAGAACTTCCAACAAAATGAGTTTGAATCACATTTCTTTAAGTACAGATATGAAGAGACAGACAATTAAGATTTACCTATGCCAGAAAAGAGTCTAGAAGTACATTAACTTTTAGCATTCTTAGATTTCATAGCTTCCATCAATACTACATAAGGAGCTATGTTAAACATTTTTGAATAAAAAGAATACAATGCCACTTATGAAGTTATATTTTATATGATTAAATGAGGGAAGCAAATGCTTAAGATTTCTTTTCCATCATTGAACAGAGACAACATATTCCTTCATTAAGGCTCTTTGGAGACAATTTATATACTGTTTTAGACAAACCTGTCCCACCCAAGGTGTGATGAAGGGAAAAATAAAAATGAAGCCACATACCATAGTAGCAATGTAACAGGAGAAACCTGACATTATCAGTTTAAGTTCAGTAATTATGGTACATGGAAGAGAAATCATGGATAAGTCCATAAAGAAAGTAAGAGTTAACTGCAGGGAATGGCGCTGTGGCATAGTGGGTAAAGCTGCCACCTGCAGTGCCATCATCCCATACGGGCACTGGTTCGAGTCCCAGCTGCTCCACTTCCAATCCAGCTCTCTGCTATGGCTTGGGAAAACAGAAGATGGCCCAAGTCCTTGGGCCCCTGTACCCACTTGCAGACATGGAAGAGGCTCCTGGCTCCTGGCTTCAGGTCAGCACAGCTCCAGCTATTGTGGCCATCTGGGGAGTCAACCAGCAGATGGAAGACCACTCTCTCTCTGCCTTTGCCTCTTTGTAACTCTTTCAAATAAATAAATTAATTAATTAAAGGTGAAAGATTTATACGGTCTGAAGAGAAACCAGAGTATAATTAATTAATTAAAAAAAAGAGTTAACCGCATGGTATGGCTGGGCAGGTCCTCTATAAGAACTGTATGCAATAGGAAAAAGAGTTCACAAAACAACTCACAGCCTATTGGCTAGAAAAGAAATGGACAATGGGAGAAAAATCCACATAAAGCTTCAAAGAGTTCTGTGGATGTAAAACTAGAGCGAAAATTCAAGTGAACAGAACTGTCTTCAGTAAACTAAGGGCTGCAGATAGATGGTGGGATATGTCAAATCTACAATGCAATATATGACCTCTCCAGGTAATTTACTAAGTCATTTGATTACTGCAATCAATTAAGTGTTAGGTGAAAAATAAAATCATTTTAACCTCAAGAATTGCATTTTAAAGATGTTGGAATAATACCTATATAAATGATAATCAGAGTGTATTCTCTCATATATTATGTTCAGGAAAAGGAAGTTATGAGAAAGAGGGCTCACTCTATTACCATCCCTGCTTGTACCAACAAGGAAGAGGAGAAGGTTAACTGACACAGAAAAGCACTGGAAGGCAGAAACTTCTTTGGAGGGGGTGATGAAGATTATTGCTAGATCTTTAATTTAGGGGTCTTACCCCTCCAAAAGAGTGGCTAAGGGAACCCCACATGGTCACATTCATGCTTATACCCAGGCTGCTTCTTCTTTGAGATTTATGTATATGTGTATGTATATATTTGAAGGGCAGAATGACAGAGAGGGAGAAACAGAAGAGAGGGAGCTCTTCCATCTGCTGGTTCAAGTTCACTCCCCAAATGGTCACAATTACTAGGTCTGGGCCAGGCCAAAGCCAGGAATCAGGAGCCAGGAACTTCATCTTGGTCTTCCATGTTGGTGGCAGGGTCCCAAGTACAATGCCATCATGTGATTCTTTCTCAAGTGCATTAGCAGGAAGCTGGATCAGAAGCAGAGCAGCTGAGACTCGAACTAGCAATCTAATATGGAATGCCAGCATTGCAAGTGGGGCTTACCTTGCTATACCACAATGCCAGTCCCCTAGGTTGCTTAATCCATAATACAGAAGTCTTCATCCAGAATGCACAGCCTCCTTTTCATTTAACAATATAGGAAAGTAAGAAGAAAAAGTCAACATTTAGATGGGGCAGTAGAAAAGGGCAGTTTTGTTTTACACATTTTAGTGTAGGTTAGACAGTCATGTATATGGCCCTGCTTCGAGGAAATACTGGATATAGATGTAAGAATTTTCAGTGTGTAGAACATAGCTTACGTCACAGGAATTGATGACATTATCCAGGGAAGGAGAAGAAGTCAAGGAAGGAGTTTTAGGGATTGCACGTATTAGAGGTCAAATAAGATGAAGCAGGTAAAAATGGCAGCCCTCTTTTGGAAATAGAGCCCATTATACAATATCAAGTACACTTTCAGAAATCCCAAGGAAAAAATATTCATTAAATTTGATCTTTTTCTTCACTAGAAGACTGGATCCATGATTAAAATACTTATTTTCAACATATGTTTCAATAAATAGTACAGTGGATAAGATCATTAATTCAACAATATCTGAGTACATATTTCATCAATTCAGCAAGTAGTTTTGATCATCCTACCATATGCCTACCACTGTGTTAAGCACAGAGAGTTTACTTTGCAACTAATTTACATAATATCTTCTCATTCATTCAACATCCTTTAAGCACTAAACACATGCTAGATGCTTGAAATGCATTCATAGTCAGTGTGCAATATACATTTTATCTTTATAAACACAGTTTTACAGCCCAAAGGCATTTTTCATAAAATGAGGCCTCCTGATGCCTCCAAGCTTTTGGTATCAGAGGAACCTAGATTGGAAAATTCCAGTTCCACCACATACAACCACAATGACCTTGAATTTTATTACTTTTTTTCATTTATTAAACTTTTATTTAATGAATATAAATTTCCAAAGTACAGCTAAATTCCATTATTTAATTTCATTGTGAATTTGAAAGGCAGACACACACACACACACAGAAAGAGCAAGCGAGAGAGACTTCTCAAATGCCTGTAATAGCCAGGGTTGGGCCAAGCTGAAGTCAGGAGCACTGAACTCAATCTGGATGCTTTACATGGGTGGCAGGGACCCAAGTACTTGAGCCAACACCTGCTGCCTCGCAGGATGCATATTCACAGGAAGCTAGAATCAGAAGCAGAGCCAGGGTTAAAACTGATGGGGGCTAGGCAGGCAGGCAGTGAGTGAAAAGGAGCTGAGAGACTTGTAGCAGTCTCTGTGCTACAGCCCCTTCCTGGACAACTCAGCCCACCCACTTCCCCATGATGCATCTAAGCCTCCTCCATCATGCAGAAGACACATACATGCTGAGCTCCATGTGGAGATGCATGGTAATCTTCCCAGAGATTGCCACATGCACTGAATCCCAGCCGAACTCTATCCAATTGTATATTTAATTAATGCACCACAGTCTATTCAACAAAGGGGGGGACTGAACTTGGGTGGGGTGCAATTCTCCCCATGAGGTTGCCTACATTCACTTCTCAGTGTGTACTCTTTAATCTCTTTATATAAGTCCTGCTCTCATTCCTGCACTTCACCAATGTCTCTGCTTTCAATTCATCTCTTACACTAAGACAACAACCAGGGAATAAGTCTAGCTGGGGACCCCTACTGAATCCCTACAATAAAGATACTCCAAAATGGGATGCAGGTACCCTAAGCAGCATCAAGCACTATGCCAAAGGCCTGCCCTAATCTTGAATATGGAAATACCTTTGAATTGCAGTGTCTTCTCTATAAAGTGGAAATAAATGTCATATATTCTACAGGGTAATAAAACAATATTGAAAATAAAATACCTGATACAACATAGATTATTCTTGCTGTTATTACTAAAGACGTTAATATACATGGCCAAGAGCTGCTCAAGTGATGAGAAGAAAAAAATAACTTGAGCAATTTTCTGAATAATGAATGATTGCTATACTACTGTGATGACAAAGCTGTTAGGAGTGGGTTTGGGTCCCAAAGGAAAGGAACAAAATCCCATTCTACACACTATGCGCTCCAGACCCCTTCCTAATCTACTGAGGACTCTGGTATCCTTTTCCTCGTGAGCCTGGTAAAGTAGATTAGGTTCCATTCATTTCAATGGTAAGAATTCTAGGGATATTTAGAAGCCTAATCCCTAGTGATGGAAGCCAGGCAGAGATAAGTAGACAAAGACAATACAGATGCTCTGACTGGTTAAGAACTGAAATGCAAATAAAGAACCCTAAGAAAAAGAATGTTTCATATATATAAAACTCAGAAAGGTTAGGCACATACAATCTTTGAAAAGCGATCAATTTCATCTGTTGCACTGGAATTTCTAGGAATACTGTGAAGGGTGGTACCTGCAAGCTGGGGGCTGTCAGTATCTGTGGATAGGCAGATTTGGGTTAAGGACAGGCAAAAAACTACTTAGGAAACTGGTTTAAAGTATGAGACAATAGTGTTGTTTGGGGCCAGTGCTGTGGCACAGCGGGTAAAGCCACTGCCTGCAGTGTTAGCATCCCATATGGGTGCTGGTTCGAGTCTTGGCTGCTCCACTTCCAATCCAGTTCTCTGCTATGGCCTGGGAAAGCAGTGGAAGAATGCCCAAGTCCTTGGGCCCCTGCACCCACGTGGGAGACCCAGAAGAAGCTCCTGGCTTCTGGCTTCAGATCGGCGCAGCTCCAGCCATTGCTCCCAATTGGGGAGTGAACTATCGGATGGAAGACCTCTCTCTCTCCCTCTCTGCCTCTCTTTCTCTCTCTGTGTAACCCTGACTTTCAAATAAAATAAATAAATCTTAAAAAAAAAAAAAACAACAGTATTGGGAAAGAAGTAGTGAGCCACAAACTAAGACAACAGCAATAGAAATGGACTACTGAAAACTTGGCTAAGGCGAAATGTATAAACTAGGTTAATGTTTGTAGTTTAGAGAATGAAATATATAAAGTACTAATAAATATTAACATCTAGCATTTGATTTTTAAATTAAGGGAAGTTTAAAATTCAAAAAACAGTTATCTATACAATATAGTTCCATATTGAATACAAGAAAAATATTTGCATTTTCAGACTTTATAAACCAAAAGAAATAAACTTTTTTAACTTCTTTAATAATATTTTCTTGATAAATTCAGGGGAAAATGAGTGAGATACTGAAGCAGAATAAAATTACATAGGAAAGTAAATGTATCCTTGCCAAAACAATTATTCTGGTGCCATAAGTAATACTAACACAGGAAAAGAAACTTGGACTACATTTCATTAACTTTCTATCTCTTTTGCAGTGACAGCAAATTTTAAAACTAAACTAATGTTCCTGACTTTTCCTGCATTCTCCCTAAAGCATACATGTCAGCATGGATTAGTGTGGCAACTTGCTCACATAGAATTTTTAATAAAATTGAAATGCAAAATACCAGAAACCAAACCACAAAAATTGGCACACTGGAGTTAGATTGGAGGACATTCACAGCCTAAGTGTTTTGCATAACAAGGCTTCGTCACTGAAAAAGTAGGCATTTGATTAAGGAGGACTGTAGAAAATAACAGACAGTTAAGACACAGTTTTGAACAAAGGAAGAAATGGAATGCAGGAAACTTACTTCAAGTCAAGGATTTAAAATATCACACATTTTTGTAAAGAAAATCTAGGTTCTAAATTCTGAGGCAGTGAAAAATGTACCTAGGATTTAAAAATGTTATTAAATTCTGGTCCATTTAAATGCCAACCCTTTTAAGTAGATAATGAGTGCTATCAAAAAATGCATCTTCAGTGCCTGAATGAGCTTGAAAACAACATACTAATTACTACCACACAATAATGGAGAAAGGAAAGCAAATACAGATTTATTTTAAGATTGTCACAGTGTAATTGTTTTTTTAAATTGTATTTATTTTCATTTTATTTGAAATGGAGAGAGACAGAGGGACAGATGGAGAGAGATCTTCCACCTACTGATTCACTCCCCAAATGTCCACAACAGCTGGGGCTGGACCAGGCAGATGCAAGAAGCTAGAACTTGATAGGGTCTCCCACATGGGTGGCAGGGATCTAAGTACTTAAGCCATCATCTGCTACCTCCCAGGGTGTACATTAGCAGGAAATTGGAATTGGAGGCAGAGCCAATTAGACACTCTGATATAGAATGCAAGCATCCCAAGTGTTCACTTACCCAGTGCACCAAATGCCTGCCCCACTCTTGGGCATTTTTAAGAGCTTTGATTACTCTAGTGCTATGGAATTCTTGATTCTTACTTCATTCTTAAAAGTACTTATGTTCCTAGTTTACAAAGGGTAAGGTAATACACATACCTCATACATCAAAGGTATTCAATAAATGCTGGATTGAAACATGAGATATATAAAGCCATTTCCTTATGAAGCTTTAAAAGTCAATTTGCAATGACAATATTATTTCTATGGTGTCCCAGCTTTTAGAGATAATCAAATCTCTTTGCCATTGTAAAAAAGGTATTATAATACAAAGAGGTTGTCTTCAAATTCCTGAACAGGAAAAAAAAAGATTTATATCTTGTGTGTTAGTCATATATATATAAGCACACAATTGTGCACGAGTGTACTGATTTGTCCTTTTTAACTTTGCCTTATTTCAAAATAACCAGTACAGAATAAAGTTGCTAAAACTTTGTCTACAACTAAAAAGGTGTTATAGAACCTCCAAAACCTGGCTCTGTTCACCTAATGTGTAGCAAGCCAATCACAAACATCAGGATGGTGGAAGAAAGTCAATAATTATTTGCAAAGCACAGAGCAAGGAGCTGGGGGCAGCTGTTGCTTAATTTCTGAGCTACCAAAGGAGATGGAGGTTGTTACAGATTCAAATTGGGTTAAGATGTGCATGTTCAACTTGTGTGCAAGTACATCACTGGTCAGACCAGACTGCGTGTGGCCCTTTGATTGGTCGGGGTATTGCGTTCTTTTGGAAATTCTGATTATGGCAAAGTGGGCTTCTGTCAAGTGGTAGTTATTTCTTGCTCAGTACCTGGGGTTCCTGAGAAAATCCTAGAGATAAGATTGAACATCAAGATTATATCTACAGCCAGCGCCGTGGCTCAACAGGCTAATCTTCCGCCTAGCGGTGCCGGCACACTGGGTTCTAGTCCCAGTCAGGGCGCCGGATTCTGTCCCGGTTGCCCCTCTTCCAGGCCAGCTCTCTGCTGTGGCCCGGGAGTGCAGTGGAGGATGGCCCAAGTACTTGGACCCTGCACCCCATGGGAGACCAGGATAAGCACCTGGCTCCTGCCTTTGGATCCGCCGGCCACTGCGGCCATTGGAAAGTGAACCAACGGCAAAAGGAAGACCTTTCTCTCTGTCTCTCTGTCTCTCTCTCTCTCACTGTCCACTCTGCCTGTCCAAAAAAAAAAAAGATTATATCTACAGGAAATACATGACCTCATAAGTCTTGTGATCAGGGACTCTGGGGGTCCAGCTGTACCACTTCCTCAATTTAGTGAGTTAATTTAGTAAGAAGTTGACTTGCAAAGAAACTTTTAAGCTAAGGGAGGGAGACTTAAACACTATGGGAGACTAGGGCCTGATACAATTTACATCAAAGGCCTTAGATATAGGGACTCAGTTTCAAGAGGCAATGTGTGAAATGTTCAAGAGCTATATTCCTAATATTTTATTAAATTGTTTATATCTTACTGATGATGACCATTTTAATATGGGTAATAATTCATTTATTCTTAGTTCCCAATTCTGGAAAAAAATACTTGATAAACAACTAAAGAACAGCTTCCCAATTCTTTCCTCCTCTAGGAGAACATCTATACAGTACATTACTAAAGATATTCATGGCATATTAAGCAGTTTAAAAATGGAATGAACTAAGGGCTTATTCTTACTTTAAGCATCATCTGTGAGACAGTAACATTAGCATCACATGCGAGATTGCTAGAAAGGCAGAATCTCAGATTTCACCTCAGATATCTTGAGTCAGAATCTGCATTTTAACAAGATTCCCAAGAGAGTCACATACTCACCAATGTTTGAGAAGCATCCAACTAATGGATATATACCACAAATTTAGTAATAGTGAGCAAAACAAGAAGGTATATATTCATGTTCCATTTATATAAAGCTCAAAACAGGCAAGATTAATATTTAGAATTAATTATGATAAAAATCTTAAGAGAAACAAAAGGGGACTTTGAGTTTCCAGTGTGGCCATATATATACATACATACATATATATATGTATGTTAATATGTATATATATGCTAATTTTTTTCAACACACCTTTTGAAGTGTGCACGTTGTGTGTGTATGTGTGTGTGTATGAAATGTACAATAGCAGTGATACACAGGATAGGACGAAGAAATGAGGAATATTTAATTTCAAGGTTTTGCACTGCCCATAAAATGGAATAGTCTGTTTTCAGTTGCTACAACAAAATATCTGAAGCTGGATACTTTATTAAAAAAAAAAAAAGGGAGGCTGATTCATCTCATATTTTTGAGGCCTAAGGACCAAGATCAGGTGATCTTGTCTATTTAGAATCTAGTGAGGACATCGTTGGCTGTGTTACAACAGAGTGGATAGCATCATTTTGGAAACACATGTAAAAGGGACAGATCTCATGGCAAGACAAGAAGTCAGAAAGATCGAGGGTCCGGATCACTTCTTAATAATGGCTACTCATTCAAGAGCTAACTCTTAGAGTCCAGCATTAATCCATTCACAGAGCAGTGCCCACAATGACCTAATTACCTTGCATTAAGCTCCACCTCTTAAAGATTCCACCACCTCTGAAATTACTAAATCAAGTTTTAAAGACCAAGCTTCCAGCTCATGAACACTTGGGGATACTTTCAAACAATATCCAAACCATAACAGAGGTACAGTATTATTTAAAAGTGGACTTGGGGGCCAGTATTGTAGCACAGCAGGTTAAGGCACTGCCTGCGACACTAGCATTCCATATGAGTGCTGGTTCCAATAAAGCTCTGTGATAATGCACCTGGGAAAAGAAGCAGACAATGGCCCAAGTCCTTGGGCCCCTACTACCCACGGGGGAGAACCAGATGGACTTCCACCTGGGAAAGCAGCATAAGATGGCCCAATACTTGGGCACCTGCCACCTATGTGGGAGACCCAGATGAAGGTCTTGGCTTCAACCTGGCCAAGCCCTGGCAGTTGTGGCCATCTGGGGAGTAAACCAGTGGATGGAAAACCTCTCTCTCTCTCTCTCTCTCTCTCTCTCTCTCTCTCTCTCTGCATGTCTCCCCCTCTCCCTGCCCTGTAGCTCTGCCTTTCAAATAAGTAAGTTTCTATTTGAGGAAACTAGAAAAAGAGAAAATTCAATCCTAAGTAGAAGAAAAGAAAATCATATCAGGAATCAGTGAAATTGAAAATAGGAAATTAATAGACAAAATCAATGAAACTAAAAACTGGTTCTCTAAAAGATAAATAGGGGCAGTGTTGTGGTTGCAACAGGTTAAGCTGCTGTTCGAAATGCTGGCATACCATATTTGCAGTGCTAGTTCAAGTACTGGATGCTCCACTTCTGATCCAGCTGGCAGCTAATGTGACTGGAAAGGCAGTAGATTATAGCCCAACTGCTTGGGCTACTGCCACCCATGTAGGAGACCCAGATTTGGCTCCTTTCTTTGGGCTGGCCTAGCTTGAGCCATTGCAGGCATTTGGGGAATGAATCAGCAGATCTTTCTCTGTGTCTCTCACTCTCTCTATTTCTCTGCCTTCAAAATTAATTAATTAATATTTTTAAAATCAATAAATTGTATAAGCCACTATCCTGGTTAATTTAAAGAAGGAAGACAAAAATTATTATCATCAGATATTAAAGGTAACACACCAGTATTAAAACAATTTTATGTGTGCAAATTTGATAACCTAGAACAAATGGACTAATGGTCAAGTGAGCGGTACAATCTCTCAAAATCCACAAGAAGAGATACAAGGATATTTCACTGAAAAATTTCATCGGAGGGGCCCGTGTTGTGGCCCAGCAGGTTAAGCTGCTGCCGGTGAGGCTGGTATCCCATATGAGCTCCAGTTCCAGTCTGGCTGCTCTGCTTCCAATCCAGCTACCTGCTAATGCACCTGGGAAAGCAGTGGAAGATTGCCCAAGTGCTTGGACCTCTGCCACCTATACAGGAGACCCAGGTGAAACTCCTGGCTCTTGGCTTCGGCCTGATCCAATCCCAGTCATTGCAGCCATTTGGGGAGTGAGCCAGCAGATGGAAGATCTCTCTTTGTCTCTCCCTCTCTCTATAACTCTAGCTTTCAAATGGATAAATAACTTTTAAAAAAAGTTCATGGGAAGATGGAGTTAAAGGATAAGTTTATTTTGATGCAACAATATTTTGGATTCCATGTATATTTTCTTGATGAGACACATATTCAATGAATTTTTGAAGACCCCCCCATACATAATTTCAGAAATATTTTCACCAAAATAAACTTATATTTAATTCCATTTTCCACAAGCTTTTGAAATACTTTCATAGATAATCTGAATAGAACTATACTTATGAAAGAAATTGAAATGATAATAACTTTCAAAAACACAAAGCACCAATACCATATGGGACCCCTGATGAATTATACCAAACATTTAAGGAAGAAATTATACAAATTCCCTACAATCTCTACTAAATATAGAAGCCAAGGGAATATTCCTAACTCAGGCTATAAGACCAGCATTACCCAAAAACCAAAACCAAACAAAGACATCACTAGAAAAGAACAACTAAAGACTAATACTTCTCATGAACATATATTTTAAAATACTCAACAAAATATTAGCAATTGAATCCAACAATATATGAAAAGAATTGCATCATATGTCTAAGTGAGATTTATGTCCAATATGCAAGGCTGCTTCAGTATTTGACATATTCCAGTTATTATTCAGTGGTACCCCATCCATGCTGTTGCTCATTTGAAAATCCTTGGCATCATGCAAGACTCTCATCTTCTGTTACATTCCACTTCCAAATCATCAGGAAATCTGATCACTTATCATCACCTCCAGCCTTATACTACCTTAGTCCAAGCCACCATACCGTCTCTTCTAATGGGTTTCTCTTCTGTTCTTGCCTCCTGGCAAGCTATTCTCCACACAGTACCAAAATAAATCCTTGTAAGGCAGAAATGAGATTGGACCTTGCCTCTTTTTGAAGACTAACAGTTTTCCTTCTCACTCTATAGAGTGCACCCATAATCTGAATAGTTCTACATGATCTTACTACCTTCTCACACTCCTTGTCTAACTGACCCTGTGCCTTATTATTTATCACTTCCCACTCCTGCTACTCTAGCCACAAGGATCCTTTGGCTATCCCTAATAAAACAGTTTCAAAAAGGCCCCACTTCAAGATCTTTGAACTTGTTATTCTTTATGTCTTCCTCCAAACAAATGGTTCTCTCATGTGTCTTTACTGACAGCAAAGTCTGCCCTGATCAATCTCCAACACACCCCATTCACCTACAGGTGAATAGCTTAAGGTGCTACACTATTTGTCTTTCCTGTTTTGTATTTCTCCAATGAATGCAATACTACATGACTTAATATATATGTAAATGTATGTATTTTGTTCACACATACACACACATATCTTAGTTATTTTATCATATGTCTCACTCAAGCTGTGAGCTTCTTGTGGTACATAAATTTTCAGTAAAATATAACTTTTCTTATTCACTTTTTATCTTCAGAATAATGTGTGGTAATTGGTAGGAACACAAATTTGTTAAATGACTGAATGAAAACCATATAAAAACTTATGACATGGCAGTAGTATGGCAAGCACTGAGGCAATAGCATTACAACACAGTATACTTAGACTTTCAAAAAATCTTCTAAATGAAAAAGGTTATGGAAAAACACAATTGTATAACCATTAGAGGTAGATGGAATAGCCGAAATTACTAACTTGCTAGCATCATTAAACTTGAAAAAAAATCAGTTCTAATTAGAGCATACTGACTAAGTTCCACTGAAGAACAGTACTGTGCAAACCTCCTTTAAAGATAGTTCCTTCAGCTTCTACTTCTACCTCTACTTTTAATTTTTTTCCATTCATTCTTTTCTCCTCTCCTGGTGCCACTAATTCCATTCTCTGTGATTCTCTTGTTTCAGTATTCTAGATCATCAATTATATCCTCCTTCAATCACTCTCTTGCTCTGACAGGGTTTTCACATTTCTTTATGATCCATTAAAATCTTCAAATTCCAGTCTCTTTCTTTCCTTCTCTTTCACCAACAATTTGCCAACAAAAGTAGTTTCAATTTTACGGCCTCCACATCCTGACCATCACCACTCAAGTGTTTTTTTAACCAGGATGCAAATAAAAATCTCCTGAAATTATTTCATTACCAGGTTCCACAACCTGAAATTTAGATTTGATGGACTTAGGCTGGGAGTAGGGACACTAAATATATGGTGGTTGAAACAACTCCACAGGACAGTCCGATGTACACATCAGATTATGAATCACTACTTCAAATACCTGTGATGTTTTTCTGGTTATAATAATGTTAATATCCCACCAACTGAGAAATCAACCCTCTGCACCAAAAAAAAGAGGAAACCTCCAGGTCATCAAATCCAAGAATCTTAGCATTATGCTCTCTACTCTCTGACAATAACAGTATATTGGTCAGCTTTTCATTACTATAACAAAATACCTAAGGCAGGCCACTTTATAAAGAAAACAGGTTTGGGGCCAGTGCTGTGTCGCAGAGAATAAAGCTGCCACCTGCAGTGTCAGCACCCCTTATAGGCACCAGTTCCAAACCCGGCTGCCCCGCTTCTGATCAAGCTCTCTGCTATGGCCTGGCAAAGCAGTGGAAGATAGCCCAAGTCCTTGGGCCCCTGCACCCAAGTGGGAGACCTGGAAGAAGCTCCTGGCTCCTAGCTCAGGATCGGTCCAGCTCCAGCCATTATGGCCATCTGGAGAGTGAACCAATGGAAGAAAGATCGATCTCTCTCTCTGCCTCTGCCTCTATAACTCTGCTTTTCAAATAAATAAATAAATATCTTTAAAAAAGAAAACCTGTCTTATGGCTCAAGGTTCTGCACGTACATTCACCAAACAGTATAGGGCAGGCTCTTATGAGGACTTCCCTGAACTGCATCAATCATAGTAGGAGAGCATGCGTCTATGTATGTCTACATCTATGTCTATGTGATCTCTCTAACTCTTTATAAAGAGACACCCTAACAACCTAAACCATTCTAATTAGTTGCAAAGGCCCCATCTCTAAACACTGCAGTCAGACTGTTTCCACTCTTAGTGCCATTAACTTAAGAGTTAAGGTCTAAACTCCTGCTTGAGTTCAAGAGGACAAATATTCAAATCATAGCAAATAGCTGTAAGTGCACTCTGCTCTTGTATAAATTTTTGGTCTTTTGGTTTCTTTCCTTTTCTCCATGCCAATTTGTCTGAATGCTATCAAGATAAGTGCCACTCAGTGTTTTCACAGAAGTAGCACCATCATTTGGAACCTTGCTAAATGGAAATTTTCAAACCCTGTCCTTCACATCAGAAATTCTAGGGATGGAACCCAGAAATCTGTCCAATCCTGTGATTATTGTGCATACTGAAGATGGAGAACCATTATGCTAAACAACCTGTTTGAGATACTTGAGGGGAATCTACAAATCCAGAACCAGAGCTGGATCAGGATGGAAGATATCAATGTATCCACATTCCAAAGTCAATCGCTAATGAAATTGTATCACCAGAAACAAATACAAACACATTTGTATGCACTTGACATTGTGATAACGTGTTAAAATACTTGATTTCACTTAAGTTACATAAAAGTATTAATGTTATCATTTCTCCAGATGAGAAAACTGATGCTCAGAGAGAAAAGTTTAGCATCTTGTCTTGCCTCCTATTTCCATTCCCTTGATCATCATATTAGTGTATTCTGCATATAGTTAGAAAAAAATTTGAACAGAATTCTAACATGAGGACTCAATGGAGCTGACTGAGGTTGACTGGTCAAAGAATCAGAGGGAAAAATACAAGGGGGAAATCTAGATGAGGAGTTTTAAGAAGGAAGGTATACTCACAGTGGTTTGGTTTAGAGTATTTTTTCATTAAATGGGTCGATAGATCTCAGAAAAAGTATCACAGATTCCACTCATCCTCTGGAATTCCAATTTTACACATAAAATTTAAGCACCAACTTGAAGTGTTTTGAGGGGAACACAGTTAATATTATTTTTTAAATGACATGAGCAAAAGGTGCTTTTACGGGTGGATATGGAGGAAATAAAGGCAGGGAAGAAAAAGAGGTTACTAGAGGCTAGGATAGGTTCTCTTCTTTGCAGGCACAGAAACCTGGACTAGACAAGTAGCCAAATTTGGCTCATTTTTAAACTAAAGGATCAATTCCATCCTCTTACATAGTGAGCGATAATTGCCTATGATTTTCTCTCCAACTGGTAAATCCATTCAAGTGATGAAGACTGGGAGTAGGGATAATGAGATTGAATGGATATATCATTAAGGATGGGGGAGAGGGGCAGTGACTGGAAGGCTGGTGGAGTTAAAAGAAATGTTAAAGACAAGTTGGCAGAAATGATTATATTAAGCCTATCAGGGAACACTATAATGTGAAGACATCCATTAGCTAAAAGCTCAAACCACCTAAAGATTTAGGAAGTGCATAATACCACTTATTAGGTTGGAGCTTTCTTTAGTTATATTAGCCTTTAAAGGATACCATCTGGCAATTTTGATTCATTTGTAAAACTTCCTAAATGCCAGCAATGCTCTCTTTGCATCCTTCTACAAATGATTAATTTTCTGTTACACGTTGATTTTTTACTGGTTTCTTCTCAAATGTTAGCCTTTTTAGGAAATTGGCCTTTTCCCGATCACTATGTCCTCTTTATCTGCTGAGTTTTTGCACTTCTTTTAGAAGGACAAATTATGTCTAATACATGGGAATATATTTCTATACTCATCCTTTACTTATATTCCAAATAATTCTGCTCAATTATTAAATATAATTTCAACACTCTGAAGTTGTTAGTCCATGAACTTTATGTAAAAAGAATGTTTCTACAACATTAACATTGAATTATAAGTTAGTTTATCAGTCATTTACCACATCTCAGGCAGTCCTGTGTACAGGGTATCACAGAGGACTGAGGTTTTAGTAGCAAGAGACAAATCCAGTGATAACAATTTAACAGAAAAGGGGACAATTAATTTATTCTGAGGGAGGTGGCAAATTTTTCCAAGAAATAAATTGGGCTGAGTCTGTAAGGATGAATAGGAGTTCACCCAGCAGTGGAAAAAATCAAAAGGCATCCCTAATATACCTTGTCCCACGTTTGGTAATGCTAGCAGCATAATCCTTCAAATAACATGAAAATGTAAAAGAGAAAATTACAAATGAACAAGAAGAAATCTTGCTCACTTCATGCCCTGAGAGGGGAGGAATTGTGTCTTGAATCAGTTCAGATCTGAAAGTAAATGTTTATAAAACAGGGTTCACAATCAAGGGAAAGGAGGAGGAGGAAGTTCAGTTTGTTTTGTGGTATCAAGTTAAACAAGTAAAAATATCAACATCTATGCTTGGGAACACATATACTATCTTTCATAAAAAAAAAATACTAAGTTTGAAAATGAAAGTTATGGGACCTTACCCAATATTACAATATTTGCCCTATGTTTTGTATTCACTAATACCATTTTCAAAGATTCTAAATCGAGTCTGCCCCAGAACTTGATAGTACACACACACCCCTAATACTCCACTCTTGATTGAAACAATTAACAGTATCCTAACCAACATTTCACTTACCCTCTCTAGTGCACCTTCACATCCTTCAAAAGTCTGGTTTTACACTATGACTACCAAAGGAAAGTAATTTAGCTCTAAGTCTTTCACTGCTCCTCTTCACCCTTTCATTCAATCATTTCCTCTCGAATTCCATTAGTTTCGCTTTTGTCCTGAAGGGACTTGTAGCAAATACACAAAGAGCACAATTACCAAATCGATGGTTGCAGCCAGAGTCTGAATACACACTAATTTCCAGTCATATCCTCCTTAGGGCTATTCCTACCACTTATCAAAATCAGCGGACCAGGAAGGAGGAAAAGGCTGAAGCAGGAAGGCTGTTCCCTTCCTTCCACTCCCCACGCCGGGCCCCCTAGCTCCCCCTTCCCCCAGGGCCGCACCACGACCTCGCAAGCACCCTCCCTCTACCCGCCCCCGATGTCACCCGCCACTGCCTACAAAACAGTCATAGCCTTTGTTAAAATGCCCAGGAGCACAATGGACCAGAAGAGGGACACATTACCGGGGGCGGGGTAAAGGAAAGTCACACGAATGCCACGCCCTCCTTGGAACTAGCCGAGGCAAGAGCCCACCTCCCCCAAGTCCTCGCCCCCGCAACGGGGAACGTTCTTGGCAACTCCGCACCCAGGGAAGGCAGCGCGGGGGGGAAGGGATGAACACGGGAAGCCGCTCAGGGGCACCAAGCAAGCGGGGGAACCGAAGTTGGGACACCCTCCAGCGCCCTTGGCGAGCCTGCTGAACCTGACAAGCCAGAGTACGGACTTCCAGACTCTGGACCCCCTTCCTTCAATATTACTACTCATACACACCCTCACCCACTCCTGCCACCACGCACTCCGTACCCCACGCGGGCGGGCTGGGCCGGACAACCTCAGGCAGCGCCGCCACCGGCGCTGCCGCACCTCTGACCAGGTTCTCCTCACCAGATTAAAGTCACTCCCATATGCCCTGGTCCCTCCTGGGACACGCGGTCTGGACCACGTTCCTCAGCTGGGATCCATGCACGAGCGCCACACTTACCGCGCGTCCCGCTCCGCTACTCCGCGTTCTGGGAGCCCCAAGCCGCGCCTGCGCGCTTCCAATACTGCCGAGCCTAAGAGGAGCCAGGAGCCAGGAGCCTACGGAAAGGGCGGTGGGAAGCGGCGAGGGCCAGGCCGGGGCGGGGCTTGGAGAGAAGGGGAGGGGCTATGAGTGGGTGGGAAACGAAGGGCGGAGCGTCCGCCAAGAAGACCAAGCTCGCAGGACATCCTACTAGAGCTCTTCCCTCTTGGGATCTGTTTATAACACCGACGGAAAAGTCGTCACGGTCCCTCCGTGCACCCCCACACTCACCCTCGAGGAAGCCTGGGTTGGCGCGGAGCCTAGCAGCCAGCCCTCGGGGCTGCCACGTCTCTGCCTTGAGCAACCCCAGATCCCTGACAGCCTTTCCCCCTTTTGCATGCCTGTCTCACCACATGTTATTCTGTTCCTTCGTCATTTTTCCTGATCACGCGCAGTCCTCGGCCCTCGGGAAGTGAGGGCCATGGAGATTTCTCATAAAGAAACCGCCTATGCAGGGCATCCTAGTTAACATTCCTCGTTCTGTGTGCAAGCCCCTATCGTGGTTGGTCGGTGACTATCCAAACATTGCATTACATTACAGCGCAGGGAATTGCCCTTTCCACTAGGACAAAGTCTCTTGCCACTATTTCTGAACAGCTTTTGGTGACAACAATCTGCGCTTTCTTAAAAGAATATTGAACAAGCCTGATCGCTTATCTTGAGAAGAATACAGATTGTGAAATAAGACCCATCTTTGACCCTGATTTTTTGGTGGCTGACAGAATTTGAACCTTGTAATTCCAAAACCCTCTCTTAGACTGAGAATATAATGCCCGTGCTGTTGTATAGACTGTGACCTAATGGTTGGAGGGTTTTTTTTTTTTTTTTTTTTTTGGCATTGTAGCATTTTGAGGAGCCTAACCTAATTATTATTCCATGCTGCATGCATGCTTAGTTTTAAGTTCTACGCTTTTTTGTTTAGAATCTGGTCAGCTGTGGCATCTCACATGCTTTCAGATCAGCTATTAAAATAAACACACACCTGTGTGAATCCAAAAGGGATTGGGCTGTGAGCCTGAAATTCACTCCAAACTAATTTCCTCTTGTTTTTACTCTGGTTACGATGAAATTAAGAAACATTTGATCTTTTTAAGAATAAAAGAATCACCATGAGGCCACACTAATAGTCTTTTTCAGCAAGTATTTTGATTGTGACAGGTGCAATTTATGGGAGAGTCCGATACTTGCCCTTAGAAAGCTGAATATTCTGAAATTCTTCCCATTAACATTTCTAATTCTTCCATGTGTGTATTTTACAAAGCAGACTTTCTTGAATTCATTTTGTCAAATAAGTCTAGGGAATTGCAGGAATGACTTATTACATAAAGGTATATTAGTAAACGCAGACAGATTTTGTAGACTGAAAAAAAATCTGTTAAGTGCCTGGAAGTAGAACCTTGTCCTACTCATGTCACTAGGAAAATGTTTCATATACAAAAGGCAGTTAAAAAGCACCCTGGTCAGGGCAGGCGCTGTGGCCTAGCGGGTGGAGCTGCCTTCTTCAGGGTCAGCATCCCATGTGGGTGCCAGTTTCAGTCTCAGCTGCTCCACTTCCGATCCGGCTCTCTGCTGTGGCCTGGGAGGGCAGTGGAGGATCACCCAAGTCCTGGGGCCCTGCACCCGCATGGGAGACCCGGAGGAAGCTCTTGGCTCTGGGCTTTGGATTGGCGCAGCTCTGGCCATTGCAGCCATCTGGGGAGTGAACTAGCAGATGGAAGACCTCTCTCTCTCTCTCTCTCTCTCTCTCTCTCTCTCTCTCTCTCTCCCCCTCTGCCTCTCAAATAAATAAATAAATCTTTTTTTTAAAAAAAAGCACACTGGTCAATAAAAGTAATCCGTGCATCATTAACAGATGCATATATGTGTTTTAAAAATGTTTCATTTGATTATTATGCTCATTATTTTTTACTTGATTGTGTTCAGGATATTTTGGAGTGCCAAAAACTAACATAACTCAAGCAAAAAGAGAAAGTTATTGTGTAACCCAAGTTATGAAAGGGTAAGTCTGTGATTGCCTTAGGAATAAATGGAACCAGAAACTGGAATGCTTCAAATTCCAGCTCAGGCTCTCAATCCTGCCTCTTTCAGACAGGGTCACTTTTCAGAACCTCTCAAAGTCATGTTCTGCCGGCTTAGAACCATGACCTTGGACAAACTGTGTGCTCACACCTACCAACTTGCTACCAGACAACTGTCTCTCTTCCCTCCCTTGCAGTTTTTTCTTTCTTTCTTTCTTTCTTTCTTTTTTTTTTTTAACAGGCAGAGTGGACAGTGAGAGAGAGAGACAGAGAGAAAGGTCTTCCTTTGCCGTTGGTTCACCCTCGAATGGCCGCCGGGGCCAGTGCGCTGCAGCTGGCGCACCGCACTGATCCGAAGGTAGGAGCCAGGTGCTTATCCTGGTCTCCCATTGGGTGCAGGGCCCAAGCACTTGGGCCATCCTCCACTGTACTCTCGGGCCACAGCAGAGAGCTGGACTGGAAGAGGAGCGACCAGGACAGAATCCGGTGCCCTGAACGGGACTAGAACCCGGTGTGCTGGCGCCGCAGGCAGAGGATCAGCCTATTGAGCCGCGGCACTGGCCTCCCTTGCAGTTTTTAAAGAACTCTGTAGATAGAGTCTTATTGGGTGAGACTGGGCACTATAACCACTTCTGGAGAGAAAGTTCATTTGTGACATAAGAATGGGACCTCTAGTAGAACCATGTGCTTAGATAAAACAATAAAAGGAAAAATGTCTACATGGAAACAAATGATAGGGGGAGGGGCCAGCATTGTGACAAAGCTAGTAAAAGCTGATGTCAGCTTCCCATATGGGCGCCGGTTCTTCTTCCTGTTGCTATACTTCCGATCCAGCCTCCCGCTAATGGCTGGGAAAAGCAGCTGAAGCTGGTCCAGGTGCTTTGATCCCTTCCACCCACATGGGAGATGCAGATCCTGGCTCCTGGATTCCGCCCGGCCCAGGACTGGCCTCTGTGGCCATCTGGGGAGTGAACCAGCAGATGGAGCTGAGTTCCTTTCTGGAGCCTCTCTGGGAGGATCTTTTTTTCTTTACCTTTTCCACAGTTTTGGGGTCATCCACAATTCTTAGTTCATGCTCCCACCCACTTCCATCTTCAAAGGCAGCAATGACACTCCTCTGACACTCTGACATTTCTACCTCTTCCAACATAAGCTATCGGAAGGTCAGCTGATTAGCAACCTTAATTCTATCTGTAACTTTCACGCATTTTTGATATGTAACATATTTTCAAAAGAGATTATACTATTAGCACATGAGCACCTTTGGGAGGCCACTATTTCCCTACCACCAGCTTTATTTTAATAAAAATAATAAAGCATAAGTCCTTAGTTCTTAAAGTTCAGCACTTGTAAAAAAATTACTGATTTCTAGGTCCCACTCCTAGATATTATGACATAATTGGCCAGGTGTCCCTTGGTCCCTCTAAATCACACCAATTAGTTGGGTCATGCTGGGGTATCTCACCTATGCTGAGTCAGAGATTTTCTTGGGGATTTAGAATAGGGAAGGAGAATTGATATCACTGAGTGTCTGAAGCTGTAGTCTATCAAATAAGGATCTGTGACTTCAGGAGAAACAGAGAAAACAAGTCTGGAGGAGATGAAAGAGAGGAGATGGGGAAAAAAGAGAGATGGGGTCAGTGTGTGGCATGGCAGTTAAGATGCCCACATCCCACTCATATCAGTGCGCCTGAATTTAGGTTCCAGCTACAATCCCAATTCCAGCTTCCTTCTAATGCACACCTGGAAGGCAGCAGGTGATGGCTCAAGTGGTTGAATCCCTGCCACCAGATAGGAGACCTGAATTGAGTTGCCAACTCTAGACCTGGCCCTGGCCCAGCCCCAGCCCCAGCAGGCATTTGGGAAGTGAACCAAAATGCGGGTGATTCATATTCATTCTCTCTCTCTCAGATAAAAATAAATTAAGATATGTAAACAATTAGAAAAGATAGAGTGGAGCTGAGCTGAATCCTCAACGGTTATCTGTCTGAGGGTATGAAAGGCATTCTTGCCCTTGGTTTCTATGAGCAACTGCCCAATTCTTGTAAAAAGTCACCTATTTTATTGCAATTAACCCAAATTAGTTTCTCTTACATAAGCTCCAAAATGTTCCTTTTCTTATAAAAAGTATTTATTTATTTTTTGAAAGGCAGAATTATAGAGAGAGGAGGAGAGTGTGGGAGAGAGAGAGAGAGAGAGAGAGAGATCAATCCTCCATCACTTATTCATTCCCCAAACGGCCATAACAGCCAAGTCTGGACCAAGTGAAAGCCAGGATCCCAGAATTCCATCCCAGTCTCCCACATGGGTGACAGGGGCCCAAGCTTAAACCAGAGCTCAAATGGCATGCAGGCATCTCAGTGGTTTAACCTGCTATGCTACAATGCCAACCCCCAAGAATGTTCTAATTGCTAAATTTGAGCTGAATTTCTTTCCAGATACTTTGTTCTGATATGCCTTTTTAAAAAATAAAGCAGGTTTGGGGCTGGCGCTGTGGCATAGCGGGTAAAGCTGCCGCCTGCAGCGCTGGCATCCCATATGGGTGCTGATTCGAGACCCGGCTGTTCCATTTCTGATCCAGCTCTCTGTATGGCCTATGAAAGCAGTGGAGGATGACTCAAGTCTTTGGGCCCCTGCACTCACCTGGGAGACAAGAAGGAAGCTCCTGGCTCTCTGGCTTCAGATCAGCTCAGCTCTGGCTATTGTGGCCAATTGGGGAGTGAACCAGTGCATGGAAGACTTCTCTCTCTCTTTCTCTCTCTCTGCCTCTCCTTCTCTCTGTGTGTGACTCTGACTTTCAAATAAATAAATAAAATCTTTCAAAAAATAAAGCAGGTTTAAGAATGAAACTGTTGGCCGGTGCTGCGGCTCAATAGGCTAATCCTCTGCCTGCCGCGCCAGCATCCCAGGTTATAGTCCCGGTCATGGCGCTGGATTCTGTCCCCATCGCTCATCTTCCAGTCCAGCTCTCTGCTGTGGCCCGGGAGTGCAGTGGAGGATGGCCCAAGTCCTTGGGCCCTGCACCTGCATGGGAGACCAAGAGAAGCACCTGGCTCCTGGCTTCGGATCAGAGCAGTGTGCTGGCCACAGCGCACTGGCCGCGGCGGCCATTGTGGGGTGAACCAACGGAAAAAAGGAAGACCTTTCTCTCTGTCTCTCTCTCTCACTGACCACTCTGCCTGTCAAATAAATAAATAAATAAATAAATAAATAAAAGAATGAAGCTGTTGATATTCCAAATCTTCACCAGCACCCTATCTGAGTTATCCCGTATTTGTCCACTGCTCTTTCCCTTAGAAGTTACTCAACAGTCTGGAAGGGGTCTCAAAAATAATTATCTCAGCTAATTCTCATCTACTAGTCCAGTCTCTCTTATTCACACCAATCAAGTGTAGGTTCAGTTCTCTGACTGATGTCAAGTCAATATTAGTGACTTGAAAATAAAATCTCTAGCCCTAATCTCTCTCCTAAATTGTTACAACAAGATAATGAATTGTTTCTCTTTGAGGCATAAGAAATTAAACTCAGTTTTTCTTCCAAAATCTGCCTTTCATCATGCATTTTCTTTCCTTGTTAATGAAACCACAATGTGCTCAAAAGACATTAGTAGTAAAGCACTCATGATCACTTTTTTGTCTAGCCTCAGTTGTCCATTCATTTTACCTCCTACACGTTTCACATGTTAATTCCACTTCCTCCCTCCTTTCAGACTTATCATTAATCACCTGATATATAACATAGTCTACAAACTATTTTCCCTATCTTTGTTTCTCCCAGATCTGACCCACCCTTCCCAATTCTGTCAGGTATCTTTATGAACACAAACATGATGAAGCTACTGAACTGCTTAAAAACATTTCATGACTCTCATTGTAACATAAACTACAAACTCCTTAAGTAAATCTAATTATCTGGCTCAATCACACCTTTTCAAATCTGCCCACTCCTCATATCTACCTTAAGCTGCTATCTGTATTTGCCTTATATTTTCCTGCTGTAAAAAATTTTCCATTCTCTCTTTAGCAAATGCACTCTTACAGACCTAAATCAAAAGACATGAACTATACGAGGGCTTCCTTGTGCCACTTTAGGCAAGGCTATTGTCATTCCCCCTTGCTCTACCAGTATTTGCATCTCTCTTCTTAAGTCTTATGACTCAATGGATTTGTGTCTTCATTTTCCTCCTCACTGAGAGATCTTTAAATGGAGATACAAGAGTGTAAACGTAGCATCAAACACAAAGCATGAAACATATGCAAGTACTTCTAAATGTTGTGAAAATAGAATTAAAAGATAATTTTATTTTGTTGCAAAAATTTTTGAAATCCAAGTATATGAATGGTCTTCAAAAAGTTAATGAAAAACATGTATCATGGAAAAACTATGCATAGACTTCAAAATTCCACTTTCCCTGACCTTTTGGAAGTATCAAGTACACTCATACTAGGTTAGAAAAAAAATCTTGTAAAACAAAAAACAAACAAAGGAAATTTCACGTTGTCTTTAACTCATGACTTGCCAATTCTTGTGTTACTGATCATTTCATCAACTTCCAATCTAATGCTTCCATAATTAACTCAATCACTCATATCCAGAAGTAGCAAAGGATTGTTCAATTCATTGAGTCCCTACCCTGATAAATTCTTTCCTTTGCAGATTTTTATCAATGTGTTTAGTCCATACTGAACATGTAATTTTAGCATTTGTTATCTTTGTCATATTGTTCCACATGTTTGTATTTTTTACTCCTATGTGATTAGTAAACTGCAAGAAAGCAAGGTTTACTTTTTGTATTTTATTTGTATAGTCTCATAAAATCTTGGTAAACGTACGTGTAACAAGAAAGTTCATGTGATGAGCTTTAAAATCAGGATTGATAAATTTATTTATTCTTAAAGATTTACTTTAACTATTCGAAAGACAAAATGACAGAGAGGGAAAGACAGAGAGAACGTCTATCTTTCTGTTTGTTCATACCCCAAAGGACTGTGAAGGTCTGTGTGGGGCCAGGCTGAAGCCAGGAGTCGGGAAATCCATCTGGATCTCGTCCACGGGTGGTAGGGGTCCAAGTACTTTGGCTACCTTCTGTTGCCTTCCCAGGTGCATTAGTTACCTTCCCAGAGGCATTAGCAGAGAGCAGGACCAGAAGCAGAGCAACCAGGACTCAAACTGTCATTCTGATATGGGATGCCAATCTTGCAGGTGGCTTAACCTGATTCATCAGTCTCCAGGGTTGATACATTTGAAAGGACTGAATTCATATGGAGTATGTGCTTTGAGAAATTTGAAACTAAATTAGAAATTCATATTAGTATGACATCTAGAAAAAGTCCATGTATTTGGAATATGACAAATGTGAAATCACTTGATTTTATATATTATCACATAATTAGGGTATAAAATTTAAAAATATTTTGATTTGTAATAAACTCAGAAACTACAAAATGGTTAAGAATAAATTTAACAAAATGCATGTAAGACCTCTTTATTATAAAGAACAAAATTTATTGATTATTTATCAAGACCTAACTAATGGAAGGATGTGCCATGTTCATGGATTGGAAAACCCAATTTTGTTAAAATATCATTTCTTTCATCATTTATTTTAGAGTCAAATCACTCTCAGTCACAATGCCAGAAGCCTTTTAAAGAAATAGACAAACTGTATAAAATATGTAAGAAAATACAAGCAAAGGCATATGGAAATACAAAAAAAATTTAGATTCTACAAAATAATTTTGACAAAGAACAAACTTGAAGGACTTACAAAAGCTAACTTTTTTTTTTTTTTTTTTGACAGGCAGAGTGGATAGTGAGAGAGACAGAGAGAAAGGTCTTCCTTTTTGCCGTTGGTTCACCCTCCAATGGCCGCTGCGGCCAGCGCATCTCGCTGATCCGAAGCCAGGAGCCAGGTGCTTCTTCTGGTCTCCCATGCAGGTGCAGGGCCCAAGGACTTGGGCCATCCTCCACTGCCTTCCCAGACCATAGCAGAGAGCTGGCCTGGAAGAGGGGCAACCGGGATAGAATCCGGCGCCCCAACCGGGACTAGAACCCGGTGTGCCCGCGCCGCAAGGTGGAGGATTAGCCTGTTAAGCCACGGGCCAGCCCAAAAGCTAACTTTTAAGATCTGTTATGATAGTAATCAAGACATTGTGACAGAAAGATCAACAAGTATGTCAATAGGATTGTATACAGAGACCAGAGATGTCCCTCTTTTTATAAGACCATTTGCTTTTTTGACAGAGAAGCCAAAGCAATTCATTGTAGGTAGGAAAGCCTTTTCTACAGTTAGTGATAAAACAATTGGATATCCACATGCAAATAAATGAAACTGAATTCATACCTTATACCATAAACAAAAAATACTTTGAAATGGAACATAGAATTAAATGTAAAAAGTAAAACTATAAATCTTTTACATAGAAACAGCATATCTTTGTAGCTTGAGGATGGGTAAATGTTTCCTAGACAGAAAAAAAAGTGCAATAACTACAAATGAGAAATAATGTTAGACTTCATAAAAATTTAAAACATTTGCTCATCAAAAGGGATTGCCACAAAAATTAATAGAGAATCCTCAGGCTGGGAAGAAATTGCAAAATATACATCTGAAAAAATACTGGTATCAGTATACATACAGAATATTTGCAAACATTCAATAAAAATATGTTGATTGAATAGTCTTATAGGAAAATGTATGTATAGATGAATTTCTAGAGCAGGCAAAACTCATGGATGGTGGGGCAGGGGTGGGGAGGAGGATAATGGTATTTTCATGTGGAGTGTTGGGAAGTTGTATGAGGTCATGAAATAAGTTTATGGGGTAATGTTGATATTCTGTATTCTGGTCACACAAATCTGTGCATTTATGGAATTCATTGAATGGTATACTCAAGATATTTGCATCATACTGTATAAAAATTTTACCTCAAAAGCAAAACACCACAAACAAATATTAACCTTTAGTTATATATAATGTATTTTAGGGGAAATATTCTTGTGTGTTTAATCTACTTTCAACACATTAAAATAATTCACACTGTGCAAGCATATATAAATGGATAAATGGACAGGTGAATGTGATAAAGCAAGTGAAGCTAAATATTATTTGTGGAATCTTAGTGAGGATTGTTCGCCATACAATTCTCTTCCCACTTTTCTGTGTTTCTGTTTAAAATTTTTTTAGTAAAATGTTGGGGAAATAGTAAACTGTTATATATATATATATATAAAATGCGAAATGAATGAGTTTTTTTGCTATCCATATTTACTGAGTCTTATCAGAATATAGAGAATTTCTCTTGTCTACAAAATACAGAAGTTGCATAAGAAATATTACTATCATTTATGTAGAGCTTACATTTCTTCAATGGTTAGATTATTCAGGCAACCAATATTCATATTTCTTAAATGTCTTAAAGCAAATTTGAAATTCCAGTACATATCTATAGAGTTCAATCTGTCTGTCCATATGTCTCTGTAAAAATATACGTGAGAAAATATCCCTGGTTTGCTGCTATGATGAATAATTGGAGCATGGCTTTTGGTTTTTACTGCTCATGGCTGGCTCATTTTGATTACAACTTTCATTTTATCTCAGAGTATTCCAAAGCCATAGGTTACATGCTTAACTTGGGAAAATATTTTAAATAAATGATTTACATATTTCACTGGTGTGAAAGGTACATTTAAAATAATCCTTCATCACTTCTGGAAATGTGAAGTGATTCTTTGTTCATTACAATTAGGGCAGAAACTTTTGGAACATACTTGGCAATACAGTTACAAATTCTATCCTCAAAGAACTGGAAAACTAATATAGAATGTTGTTTTTGCATCTAATATGTGCTTAAAATAACAATAATATGGTTCTAAAATCATAATTTAATGCAAAATATAAGTGAAATGTTACTGTTAGCTTAACATGTAATGGGCCAGCATTTTAAATGTCAATTTTATTGTCATGTTTGGGAATCTAGGAATAAATTTTTTACTTAGTTGCCTTAAAAATAAAGTAAATCAAATTTTTAAAAATGTATTTTAAAACTTTCTGTTTCTAATTTGTTATTGAAAATTAACAACTCAAGAATTTGGTGAAACATATACCAGAAAAGATGAAAGCTTTAAATTAGAAAATTTTAAATTATGTCAGGCATGAAACTGGAAAAACTCTTATTTTAGTAAAATCCTAATATCTTCAGTGTGTGTATTATGTGAAACTCTCTTTCATACCTATTTATATGTACCACTCAGATCTTTAAAGAAAGAAAAATTGTTCTGCTACAAGGAGTAGAATGAGCTAGCAGCCTCCAAACATATCACCTTTAGAATGATGGCATACTTCATGGGCAACCCTCACAAAGTGATTGGGCACCATGGGGAACTCACGCCTGGCCATTTCTGCCCATTGCACTTCTCTTATAAGAACAATCTTTGCCCTAGAGATCCCTTTTGGATTGACTGAGACTATCAGATCTACATCTTGGTTTTGAAGTTTCCCCCACCCCCTTGGATGCGTTTCTTCCCCACTTTCCTTTGTTTCTTTTTTTAAAAGATTTATTTATTGGGGCTGATGCTGTGGCTTAGCAGGCAAAGCTGCCACTTGCAGTGCTGGCATCCCATATGGATGCTGGTTCAACTCCCACTTGCTCCACTTCCGATCCAGCTCTCTGCTATGGCCTGGGAAAGCAGTGGAAGAATGCCCAAGTCCTTGGGCCCCTGCACCCATGTGGGAGACCCGGAAGAAGCTCCTGGCTCCTGGCTTCAGATTGCTGCAGCTCCAGCCATAGTGGCCATGTGGGGAGTGACCCATCATATGGAAGACCTCTCTCTCTCTCTCTCTGCCTCCTTCTCTCTCTATGTAACTCTGCCTTTCAAATAAATAAATAAATAAATAAATAAATCTTTTTAAAAATAAATACATAAATAAATAAATTCCTTTTTTAAAAGATTTATTTATTTTATTTGAAAGGCAGAGATACAACGAGAGATGGAGGGAGTGGGAGAGAAAGAGCAATCTTTCGTGCACTGGTTCACTCCCCAGGTGGCTGTAATGGCCAGTGCTGAGCCAGGCTGCAGCCAGGAGCCAGAAGCTTCATCCAGGTCTCCCACATGGGTGGCAGAGACCCAAACGCTCAGGACATTCTTCGCTATTTTTCCAAGGCCATTAGCAGGGAGCTGGATTGGAAGTGGAGCAGTCAGGACTTGAAGCATGCCAATATGGGATGCCTGCTTTATCCACAATGCTGGCCCTTCTCATATTCCTTTCTCTTTTTTTCAACTTTTATTTAATAAATATAAATTTTGAAAGTAAAACTTTTGAATTATAGTGGCTTTTCCCCCCCATAACCCCCCTCCCACCTGCAACCATCCCATCTCCCACTCCCTCTCCCACCCCATTCATATCAAGATTCATTTTCTTTCTTTCTTTCTTTCTTTCTTTCTTTCTTTCTTTCTTTCTTTCTTTCTTTCTTTCTTTTTTTTTTTTTTTTGACAGGCAGAGTCAGACAGTGAGAGGGAGAGACAGAGAGAAAGGTCTTCCTTCCATTGATTCACCCCCCAAATGGCTGCTACGGCCAGCGCGCTGTGTCAATCTGAAGCCAGGAACCAGGTGCTTCTTCCTGATCTCCCACGTGGGTGCAGGGCTCAAGCACTTGGGCCATCCTCCACTGCCTTCCTGGGCCACAGCAGAGAGCTGGACTGGAAGAGGAGCAACCGGGACAGAACCAATGCCCCAACCTGGACTAGAACCCAGAGAACCTCCACCGTAGGCAGAGGATTAGCTTTATATACAGAAGATCAATTTAGTATATACTAAGATTTCAACAGACTGTACCTACACAGACACACAAAGTATAGAGTACTGTTTGAGTAGTAGTTTTACCATTAATTCGCATAGTACAACACATTAAGGACAATGATCCTACTTGGGGAGCAGATGCACAGTGACTCCTGTTGTTGATTTAACAATTGACACTCTTATTTATGATGTCAGTAATCACCCGAGGCTCTTGTCATGAGCTGCCAAGGCTATGGAAACCTCTTGAGTTCACCAACAAGGCCATAGTCAAAGTGGAAGTTCTCTCCTCCCTTCAGAGAAAGGTACCTCCTTCTTTGATGGCCCTTTCTTTCTGCTGGGATCACTCACAGAGATCTTTCATTTAGGTCTTTTTTTTTTTTTTTTGCCAGTGTCTTGACTTTCCATGCCTGTGAAACTCTCATGGGCTTTCTAGCCAGATCCAAATGCCTTAAGGGGTGATTCTGAGGCCAGAGTGCTGTTTAGGGCGTTTGTCATTCTATGAGTCTGCTGTGTATCCTGCTTCCCATGTAGGATCATTGTCTCCTTTTTAATTCTATCAATTATTATTTGCAGACACTGGTCTTACATATCACATTCCTTTCAAAGGTGTCAAATCAGTATCTTAGGCGTTCTCTGTCCAGTTCTCTGCTTTCTCTCCAATTTACCGTTCACAGATGTTATTTCTCCACTTTTCCCCCAAACCTCTCCTAATTCTAACAGTCTCTGTGTTTGCTTCCTAAAGGATTCAGAATGGCACACTAAATCCTAATCTTACTGAATTTGGGTGAATCTCTTGGTGCTAAAGAGTTTCAAATGGTTGGGAAAAGTATCCAATATTAATATTACAATATCACAGTATTCATAATATTTTTAAAGATTTATTTCTTTGAAAAACAGAGTTACACAGAGATAGGAGAGGCAGAGAGAGAGAAAGAGGAAAGAGGTCTTCCATCTGATGGTTTACTCCCCAGATGGCCACCATGGCTGGAGCTGTGCCGATCCAAAGCCAGGAGCCAGGAGCTTCTTCCGGGTCTCCCACATGGGTGCAGGGGCCCAAGGACTTGGGCCATCTTCTACTGCTTTCTCAGGCCATAGCAGAGAGGTGGATTGGAAGTGGAGCAGCCAGGTCTCAAACCGGCGTCCCTACAGAATGCCGGCATTTCATGCCAGGGCGTTAACCCGCTGCACCACAGCGCCTGCCCCAGTATTCATAATATTGTAACAAAACTAAAATAATTACCACAAATATAAATTGTGTTTATGTATATTCTTTTATTCCAAGGTTAATTGTTTAACTTAAAATTAGATCGCATAGTACACAAAAACTATTCACAAATACAGGTCCTTCATATAGAAGAGCAAGATATGTGATCAGAAATATAATTGATTAGAGCATGATCATCTGGGGATTTTCCCTAAGGTACTAACATTTCTTTAGAGACTGAAATTATAGTAGGTAATCACTTTTTAAAGCAGCTCCCCTTTAATCAACTAACACTAGCAATCTGACACTTATTTCTTCCTGCCAGTCTCTCTAACCATCTCACTAACAAATGAATACAAATTTTTTTTGACAGGCAGAGTGGATAGGGAGAGAGAGAGACAGAGAGAAAGGTCTTCCTTTGCCGTTGGTTCACCCTCCATTAGCTGTTGCGGCTGGCTCGCTGCAGCCAGCGCACTGCGCTGATCCGAAGCCAGGAGCCAGGTGCTTATCCTGGTCTCCAATGGGGTGCAGGGCCCAAGGACTTGGGCCATCCTCCACTGCACTCCCGGGCCACAGCAAAGAGCTGGCCTGGAAGAGGGGCAACCGGGACAGAATCCGGCGCCCCGACCGGGACTAGAACCTGGTGTGCCGGCGCCGCAAGGCGGAGGATTAGCCTAGTGAGCCGCAGCGCCGGCAATATTCATTAATTATTCCATTACTAGTCAAATGTTGGTAACTTCTATTTTATATAATTATGTAACATAATTATTCTGTAAAATCCTCACTTCTACTCCTAATCATTTTACTCTATTACTATCCCTTTTACAAATAGTGACTCCAAGGATAGGAAAGGTCAAGCACTGTGCACAAGGTTATAAATCAGAGCCCAGTAAGTGGTCCCAATTCACTCAACTTTGAGAGGCTTAGTCTTCACCAGTCTCACCTTAATACATGAGAGGCTGCTACTATAATCTAGGCTTTCTGACATCTCACTTTGTGCTTTTGTTTCTAAACCATCAGTATGCCTTTTAGTGCTAAAAGCTTTGCTTTTTTCTTTTCATATTAAATTAGTTTTTAACAGATTCAATGTGATTTGTCGACACAATTCTAAGAACATAATGATATTCCCTTCCTCCCTCCCATTCTCTCCCTCCCATGTTCCTTAATCCTAATTTTTTTAGTCAAACATCTAGTTTTCAGACCAGAAAAATAAATTTGAGCAACATTTAGTAATTTTTTATTTGTTCTCTACTTAATATGAATGGATGTTGGTCATTATGTCTTTATTTCTAATGTATCTTTCATTTCTTCACAATCAGAACTGATTTCCTTAAATCTATAAGCTCTGGGAGAAGGGGCGTCAAGTATCCTGTAATCCCTGGAAAGAAGCCTTTTGATATCTAAACTTAACAAATGTTTTTGGCTAATATTTTCTTCCTTTGCATCAATTTTCCCTTTTTATCAATGGCTATAGACATTATGCTATTTTTCTCCAACACAATACAAAAACTGAGGAAACATTGTGTCACCAAATAATTACAAATTTCCAAAATAAAACATTAATCCCTAACGAATAAAACTTTGAGACATTTCTATCAGAAGCAGTCTGGGATCCCACTACCTTTTTTTACTTCTGCTTTTTATCATCGAACTCAAAGTAGTTATTATGATTCTAAGGAAGAAAGTGGAATTTCTGCTTATTTTGTTGGGAGCTAGTGATTCATTTTCCTCACTTTTGGTCAGTAGGCCCCTCTGGATAACCCAGGGCAATACAATAGGCTAGGTCTCAGGATAGTTCTAACTCCAGCTACTTCAATATGAGTTTGAAAGGTAAATTAATAACAGAGCTACAAGGACATTGAAATGTTTGATGGCAGACACAAAGGGAATCCTTCTGAACAGCTACAGAAGGCAGTCTCAGCTTGAGAGGACCTTGACCCTTGAATAAGGTGAGTGGTACACGGAGAAGAGCAGAGTGAGAGTAGACCAGGATATCATTTCATTGGCTACAGGCAGATTATTCCATTATTTTAGACTCTTCATCTTTTAAAATTTGTGATCAAGAAGAAAAGACTTGGTAGAGTATGTCACAGGAACTTTGAATTTTCATAGAAACTGGGTCTTATACATGTATTTTTAAGCCAGTAATTTATAGAAATTTAAACCAACCTATAGAAGAATCATCTTAAGTAATTAAGATTGGAATTGGCCTGTTAATTGTTAAAGTTGTCTAAAATGGAGAATTTAAAACTATTATTTTAAGTGAAAAATTATTATGGAATACTTAACCTGTGTTGAGTGCTGACACACTGACAAAAATATCAATGTCTCATAAAAGTTCATAGTGATTTTGAAGTAAATTAAAAACTGCCCAGAAGTATGACAGCAGGGATGTGACACATGAAAAGAGCAGGTCTTCCTTGGATTTCCTGAGCATGGGCCTCTGTGTGCGTGGCCCCTGCTCTCTGAATGAATCAGGCTAGGCTGTGTTTGGCTCCAGTGAGCAACAAGCCCACAATTTCTGATGTTCAACCACAAAAATTCATTTTTCTTTAGATTTTTTTTTTATTTTTGACAGGCAGAGTGGACAGTGAGAGAGAGACAGACAAAAATTCATTTTTCACTTCCCCTGTGTCCTCTGCAGCACAGCTGTGGCATGTCACACTCAAGAACTGCACAGCCAGAACAGCTTGTCAGTAGTGAGTGCTGTGTCAGAGGGAAATAAAGCTCTGATTGTAAGTGACATGTGTCACTTCCTTTCACATTTTGTTAGCCAAAGAGTCATATGAGGTGGGGAAGTATAATTCTTTCCCAGAAAGAGGGCATTACTTTTTTGGAAGTTATTATTTTGAAATTATTATAAATTCTAAAGAAATAGCAAAAAATACTACAAAAGGTCTGTGCACCCTTTGCCCAGTAGTCCCTGATGGTAACATGTATGCAATCATAGTACAATGTCCCAAGCAGAAAACTGACACTGTGGGGCTGTCATTGTGATAGTGGGTTAACCTGCTGCTTGCGACCTTGCGACACCAGCATCCCATATTGGTTTGAGGTCTAGCTGCTCCACTTCTGATCCAGCTCCCTGCTAATGTATCTGTGAATGATACAGTGAATGATGGCCCAAGTATTTGGGCTCCTGCCACCCAAGTGGGAGACCCAGATAGAATTTCTGGCTCCTGGCTTTAGCCTGGCCCAGCCCTGGCTGTTGTGGCCGTTTGGGGGAATGAACAAACTGATGAAAGCGCTCTCTCTCTCTCTCTCTCTGTCACTCTGCCTTCCAAATAAATGAATGAACGAATGAATAAATAATCATTGAAAAAGTGAATATCAATACATGTAAAATAAGAAAACTGACATTTTTGCAAACCAGACCCCATTCAACCCACAGGCAAGACAGAGGATCATAGCACTACAGAAAACTCATCTTTGTGGCCACGCTGATCCCATTTTATCCTGCCCCTATCTTGACCCAATTTGTTCTCCACTGGAGAATGTTATTATATAACTAGAAACATACAGTATGTGACCTCTGAGGGTTGGCTTTTTTTTTTAAACTGAGTATGATGCCATTGAGATCCATACAAGTTACATGTATCAATAGTTTGTTCCTTTTAATTGCTGTGTAGTCGTCTGTTGCACAGGTGCATGATGGATATTTTTTGAACAGTAAGAATACAGCACACTCCCCAGCTCTTTTTTGGCCATGGTGATTGTTTCACAGGTGGTGCTTACTTTTTCTCAGGTGGTTGGGAATGGCTACATTCCTGTTATCCTTGGCTACATTCCTGTTATCCTACCCAGCACTGGGAAGAGAAGAAAACCAAGAGGCACTCAACACTGGTTCCTTAGATTAACAATTTATTTCATAGAGGCAAGTCATGTCTCCTTGGGGTTGGGGGGCTGGAGCAGGACAGGGCCCCTCACAAGTCCAGGTCACAGGATGCTCAAAGACAGCTGCTGGGAAGCCCGCAGTGGGAAGGAGCCTGTTTTAAGGAAATTTTTGGCTCAAGGTTTCTGTCTAATTCAGGAGGCCTTCGGCAGGTCACTGTTTCTTCTGTTTTTTACATCTGTTAAACAAGGAGAGTGGGCTACACAAGTTCTAAGCTTTCTTCCCACTCTTCATTCCGTGGATTCAAGTTGGCTAAATAATCCTGAATTCTAGAGATGCCCTCATAAAGGAAAAATTATGAAAGATTGTACCTTTTATTTTGAAACTTAGGCCTGAGATAGCCTCAGTTTGGGGGAAGGAGAGGAGGTTATAATTGTAGAATTAACTAAGAAAATAAAAAGAGGAAAACGCTAATGTCACCAAGGGCCTATTGCTTTATTATGTAACAATCTATGGTTAGATTCCACAGTTCAGCCCAGAATCGTAATTCACATAACAGTGCCACCATTTTTTGAACTTTCAGGTGCATTGTGGATTCAACTTGTACGTCTTCACTCCCAGGAGTTTTGCTGCCTGGTCTTTCATGATGACACCTATGCACAGTAGACTCTAGCCCTAAGTCAGGTATTTGATGGTTTCTGATTTTTTTGAAACATTCCTTGGAAAGAAAAGGAGGATTTGCTATTATGATGTTAAAACTCTGTGCATCAATTTTGGGGGTGTAAATTCAAGGGGTTATTGTAATCATGGATGATAAATTCCTTTGCATATGTGGTAAATTGTTCGTCATACTGCAAGATGTATATAGAAAAATATTCTCTGTGCAGCTCCCTGAGTTTCTGGTAAACACTGGGTGACTCACACATACTTCTCCAGCAGCTACAGTTGCTTCCTGTGAGAGTGATGAAACAGCTTCCTAACTTTAACCAAACTGACTTACTTGCCATTCTTTTCTTATTCCAATGTTATATTTATCATCCGCACCTGGGTCAGCTTGTGGCTTCCTCTCTGCATAAAATTCCTGGAGAGCTGTTAAGCTGTGGGAAGAAAATTGAGGAGCATGATCATTTCCAAGCCACTCATTTCATACATTGTGTTATAGAATCAGCCATGTGTGCACAAGTTGCCCTGGTGAGCCTGTGGCAGTGGGAGGGGGAAATTCTTTTAACATTAAGCAACATGCATCATTTTTTTTAATTTTTATTTTTTTGACAGGCAGAGTGGATAGTGAGAGAGAGACAGAGAGCAAGGTCTTCCTTTTTGCCGTTGGTTCACCCTCCAATGGCCGCTGCGGCCGGCACATCTCGCTGATCCGAAGCCAGGAGCCAGGTGCTTCTCCTGGTCTCCCATGCGAGTGCAGGGCCCAAGCACCTGGGCCATCCTCCACTGCCTTCCTGGGCCATAGCAGAGAGCTGGACTGGAAGAGGGGCAACCGGGATAGAATCCAGCACCCCAACTGGGACTAGAACCCGGTGTGCCGGCGCCGCAAGGCGGAGGATTAGCCTGTTAAGCCACGGCGCCGGCCCCAAGTTTACTTTCTTAACCAGAACAAAATCATCTCTGATTTTCATTTCTGGATGGCTTTAGAGAAGGCTTTTAAGAAGCTAAAGACATCCATGAAACAACTTAAGTATAGAATTCTGTTAGATTTTTTTATCCTATACATTTTCTCCCACATGCCTGCTTTAATAACAATTTTTATTAGCTATTCATTAGCATTGAATCTTTCTCTGTCTCACTGTAACTGCCTTTCAAAAAATAAATCTTAAAAAAATTATTTCCAAAGAGTTTTCATGGAAACCACAGATTTCCTTCCAATTTATGTTTCTGCACTTTATGAAATACTACAATTTATGTAAATTGAAGCCGAATTGAAGTATTTGTGATCAAATTACAGATGTACAGTTGAAATAAATAGATTTGGGAACAAATATAACCCATTTTCAGAGCAGGGCACTTAATTGGTGGAATCAGAAGTAGGCATGAGTTTTATTGCCAAAGCATATTCAATGTGCTGTGGACATTAGTCACTGTGTTGTACAGTCAAAATGGAGGTCATCAATTAATTCACACCTCCTTTAAGAAGAGTCAGTTAAGTGTGCCTCTGCTATATCTAAATTTCATTGGTGTTTTACCACTATCACAAATGGGTACAGTGATGGTGAATATTGCAAAAGTATCTTCAGATTGTTAGAGAAAGCCACAGCAGATAAATTATTATCATTATCTCGGTTCTTTGTCTCACATGGAAGAAGAATTTCCAAGCAGACAAGGCAAAGAGAAAAGCGAGATTTAAAGGTTTAAAAGCAAGATTTATTAGAGTCAGAGACCTTCAGCCAGAGTGGCATGGAGGGGCTGAAAGAGAAGCAAAACCCAAAGGACCCTGTGGCACTGGGGCTTTTAAGTGCAATTTTGTGGACAAAACTGTCAATCAATAAGGTGTGACAACTCCTAGGAAAGACCTGATTTACAATTCTTTACCCTGCCTGACTTGCTCAAGATAAAACAAAGGAGCCACCACAGAATGGGATATACCTAATTTGTTTTCACAATAAACTGGGAGCTCAGAAGGCTAGAGTCACCACTCCCTTGGAAGCTCCCAAGGAGTTGGCAGGCAGGCACCTCTGACCTTGCTAAGGATAATTTTGGGGGGAACATTTTCTACCCTCAATTTTCAGACTGCCTTATTACACTCCTTTGACTCCTCAGAACATGATTCCAGGGCAATGTGTTTCATTTTCCATTTTTATTAAAAGTGGAATATTTCACACACACACACAGTGTATTATGAGTTTACAGAGTACATCTATGGCCTATTTTACCTTTCAGATCTATTCAAACTGATCTGCTTCATTATTTTACCATTGCTGCTGTTATAAATTGCTGCAAACTTAGTCACTTAAAACATATATTTACTCTCTTAAAGTTCTGGAGGTTAGAATTATCTAAAATCCCCAAAATGTCTAACTTTACCAATTGGTAAAGTTGTGTTCTTTCTGGAGGCTTCTCCAGGGAATCTGTTGCATTGCCTTTTCCTGCTTCTGGAGGTCACCCCTATAAATTGGCTAATGGTTTCCTTCATACTTTTTCTCACATCACTCCTGTTAGTAAAATAGCGCTGTCTTATCTGTGGTGCAATCTATGCCCCCCCCACACCATCCTAGCCTATAGCCCCTGCCAACCCTCCCCCCACCCCGTCATTGCTGGAAGCCAGGTGACCACATGGCCCAACCACAGGTGTCATTTCCACCCCTACTGTAATGGGATTCGCTGCTCCTACTTCCCTGTCCCCCACGCCCACCCCGGCAAAGGTTTAACAGGAGCTGTTCCTGAACGTGTGCTTTCTTGATTTCTCTCTCTTACCCGCTTTTACTCTCTTGCCCTTGCCCCAGGGCCTGTTTGGCTTCCCCCACCCAACAATAAACCTTTCCTGGTGTGTTTTGTGGCGGCTTTACAACTCCAACTCCTTGCTTCCATTGTCACGTTTTCTATTGACAAATCCCAATATTTTCCCCTCTTATTTGAATCCTTGTGATTATATTTGAGGTCCACTGGGAATAATCCAGAACAATATTCCCATCTCATGATACTTAATCATATCTGTAGAATTCCTTTTATCATTTTAGATCATTTATTAATAAATTTGAGGGACTGGACAGAGTTACAGAGAGAGGTAGAGACAGAGAGGTCTTCCATCTGTTGGTTCACTCCCCAGATGGCCACATCGGCAAGAGCTGAGCCCATCTGAAGCTAGGAGTCAGGATCCAGGAGCCTCCTCTGGGTCTCCCACATGGGTGGAGGGGCCCAAGCACTAGGGCCATCCTCCACCGCCTTCCCAGGCTATAGCAGAGAGCCGGATCGGAAGAGGAGCAGCTGGGACTAGAACCGGCACCCATATGGGTTGCTGGAGCCTCAGGCCAAGACTTTAACCTGCTGCACCACAGCGCCAGCCCCTGACCTAGTTTCCATCCAAGTAAACTGAAAAACTAATCAGATTGCTATTTTAAGCAGGAATTCCTAGAATGCTAAACTGTAAAACATTCAACAGTAATTTCTTTTGAAAGCAATTTAAGAACTTTAGTAATGGAGATTTTCAAATTGAATTTTTGAACTTAGAGCCTACATTGCTCATTTTATTTGAAAAACAATCTATTTAAAACTTAACCAAAAGAATACCCTTTCCTCTTTTCCTCCTTTGCTTTTGCATCCTTCCTTTCCTTCTCTCAAGAATGCACTCCTGTAAGTTACCTATTCCAGGTAGGCATTGTGGAACCCACCCACGGGATGCCCATATCCCATATCTGAGGCCTTAGGTTCCAGTCCCTGCTTCACTGTCCAGTGCCCAGCTACTGAGGCAGCAAGTGGTAGCTTTTGTACTTTGATCCCTGCCACCCACGTTGGAGAAAAACATTGAGTTGCTAGCTTCTGGCTTCCACCTGGCCCAGTCTGCTTGTTGCAGGTATTTGGCGGAGTGAAGCAGCAGATTGAAGTTCTCTTTCTCTCTCTTTCTCCCCTTCAAAAAAAAAAAAAAAATCCTAAAAAATGAATTAATGATTCTACGTAAACTATTGGGCTTTTACAGTCATTTCTTATTCAAGTTTGAACTCAATAATAAAACAGACACTGAATGTGCATTTTTCTCTATTATCAATCTTAATTAGAAGAGTAGTATTTATTTGAAAATAATTAGATATACATATATAATATGTTATCAAAACAAACAGAATAATCTGTTCATTCATTCATTTTTCTTGCATCCAGTGAGGAAACTTCCCCAATTTGAACCACAAAATTAGATTACTTTTTCCTCATGCTATTTATTTCTGTCAGGAAGAATTCTCTGACTCACTTTGGCTACTCTGAAATCTCTCAGGGCTCTTAGGGCTAATGTTATCTGGTTTGGGGGTGGCATCATTTATTCTATATTGGAAGCCAGTAAACCATCTCTAGGTTTTTCTGTTGAGTAGTAACTAACAGGATGAGTTTTTGTTGATCTAAAGAATTTTGCTTGTGGTTTAGTACTTATTATTTTTCATTAAAATTTTTAAAACTATGCCTTCATAACATTTATACCCTAAGTCATTTAGTAGCTTTATGTTTTTCTAATGCCAATGTCTCAAATCTCCCACTCTATTTATACTCTCCACCTTCTCAGATGACCAGCTAATTTTTTAGTGGATTTGCTCTCTGCCCATATAGAAACATTATTTATTTTCTAAATTTGAAACAGTGATTGGGCTGGCGCTGTGGCTTAACAGGCTAATCCTCCGCCTTGCAGCGCCGGCACACCGGGTTCTAGTCCCAGTTGGGGCGCCGGATTCTGTCCCGGTTGCCCCTCTTCCAGGCCTGCTCTCTGCTATGGCCCGGGAGTGCAGTGGAGGATGGCCCAGGTGCTTGGGCCCTGCACTCGCATGGGAGACCAGGAGAAGCACCTGGCTCCTGGCTTCGGATCAGCGAGATGTGCCGGCCGCAGTGGCCATTGGAGGGTGAACCAACGGCAAAAAGGAAGACCTTTCTCTCTGTCTCTCTCTCTCACTATCCACTCTGCCTCTCAAAAAAATAAAAAAATAAAACAGTGATTGAATGATGGTGAAGTAGGCATACAGGCTAAAATTGTTAGATTTGTGAACTGGAAGACCAAGCCTTCACCACGCCCCTGTGTGACTTCACCCCCTACCTGATACCTTCACCACGCCCCTGTGTGGCCTCATCCCCCTACCTGGCCACACCTGGGTGCCCACCAGCCAATCAGGTTAATTAACCACTCCCCTTTGGAAATGGGTTAAAAGCCTAGGGCACAGTGTGCTTGGCCCCCGGCTCTTCTTCCCTGGCCTCTTGTCAGGACAGGGCTTGCTGTAGCCCTGCGCCTCCAGGGCGCATGGCCTTCAGGCCATGTGCTCTAGGCTTCCTGGCCCAGATACAGGCCTAGATGTTCTTCCACGTGGCTGGTTCCTGGTGCTCGGTATGAACCCCTATTTACCTCTCTCTCTTAAATAAAGCTCTCACTCTCCTACGCATCTTTCTCACTAAATAAAAGCTTAAAATGTACCATGCTGCCTCGTTTATCTGTGCCGATATTTAGAATTCTTTAAATATTAGGCCAGAACCCTCTTGGGCTTATTAATATTGGGGAGGGTTGTGGGTGGGAGGGAAGTTATGGGAGGGGGAAGCCATTGTAATCCATAAACTGTACACTGGAAATTTATATTCATTAAATAAAAGTTAAAAAAAAATTGGGGATTTAGTAATAAGCCCATGGTGAAATCGTACGCACCCCAAATTCCGGTAGCATATGTGGCACCCCAGATAGCACTTCTGGGAAACTTAAGGGGTCACATTTTAGTGTAGATTTTAGGGGGCCTTTTCCGATTTCAACGGGACAATGAATTATTTTTGCTTTACTTTTGATGTTTTGAAATATTTTAATGTATTTAGATGACATAAATTCTATAGTAGAAAAGACTGTATACTAGAAATAATAAAATACTTTCATAATCTATGCACAAACATGCTATATTGCCTATATCTTTCAGCTTCTTTCTCTACTTTTTTCCTTCCCTCTATATGTACACAAGAGGAGCTTTTTGAAAACTAAGTGTATTAAGGATTTAATAAGTAAAATTGAAGAACAAGTTTAAATTAGATAGTTACAAAAACCAAACTCACTAGATAAACTTCTGTGAAAGATCAGCTAATATATTCCAGGTTTAAAAATTATTTAAGGGGCTGGTGCCTTGGTGCAGTGGGTTAATCCTCCACCTGTGGTGCCAGTTCGAATCCCAGTTGCTCCTCTTCCAATCCAGTTCTCTGTTATGGCCTGGGAAAGCAGTGCAAGATGACCCAAGTACTTGGGCCCCTGCATCCATGTGGAAGACCAGGAAGAGGCTCCTGGCTCCTGGCTTTGGATTGGTGCAGCTCCGGCTGTTGTGGCCATTTGGGGGCTGAACCAACAGAAGGAAGACCTTTCTCTGTCTCTCCCACTCACTGTCTGTAACTTTACCTCTCAAATTAATGAATACAATCTTTAAAAAATTATTTAAGCCCAACTATAACAATAAAACAACCCAAAATTGTTTGCATGGAATGCTTTAAAGGAATAAACAGTAATCAGTGGAGAACTTTGCAGGTTTTAAGGCTTCTGGATATATACATGTAAGTCTCTCCCACATGATCTTAGAGTGCTAAGAAAGGTCGAAGCTCATGCCAGGAGTTCCTGGAGATAAAAGCCATTCAGTATGAAGACAACCCAGCTGCATCAACTCTCAGTGGCTGGTCCCCATTACTCTTCCATTCCACATAGGCTATAGATTATTTTCTTTTATACAGAAACTGCAGCTGCTGTAACTCTTATGGTGAGGAGTCAGATGGGTTAATAGGCAGACAGGGTGGTCCCAGTGGAATTTAGGGTGTGGAGTGCTTGCTCCCCCCCCCCCCAAATATTATCTTTAGCAAGAAGGAAGTGTCCACCCTCCTACCTTAGGAATCTCCAAATTTACCATGAGAATATCAAGGGAGTGATTTCATCCTCCTGAGCTCCCAGTTTATTGTGAAAACAAGTTACCTATCCCATCCTTCTGGATGTTTTTTTGTTTTATCTTGAGCAAAGCAGATAGGATAAAGGATTGTAAATCAGGTCTTTTCATGGGTTTTGTCCCTTCCTTGTTACTGAATGTCAATTAAAATTGCACTTAAAAGCCCCAGTGCCACAGGTCCTTTGGGTTTTTCTTCTCTTACAGATCCCTCCATGCCACTCTGGCTGGAGGTCTTTGACTCTAATAAATCTTGCTTTTTAACCTTTAAGTCTTGCTTTTATCTTTGCTTTGTCTGCTTGTAAATTCTTCCATGTGAGACAAAGAATCGAGGTAATAAGAATTTCTCTGCCGGCTGGCCGGCACCATTACTTAACAGACTAATCCTCCGCCTTGTGGCACCAGCACACCGGGTTCTAGTCCCAGTTGGGGCGCCGGATTCTGTCCCGGTTGCCCCTCTTCCAGGCCAGCTCTCTGCTATGGCCCAAGTGTTTGGGCCCTGCACCTGCATGGGAGACCAGGAGAAGCACCTGGCTCCTGCCTTCGGATCAGCGAGATGTGCTGGCTGCAGCGGCCATTGGAGGGTGAACCAACGGCAAAAAGGAAGACCTTTCTCTCTGTCTCTCTCTCACTATCCACTCTGCCTGTCAAAAAAAAAAAAAAAAAGAATTTCTCTGCCACTGTTTTCCCATAATATTATTATACAGCAACCACAATGCTATACAGTGCTGTTATAATACAGAACAGATTGCTGAGAAAAATACTGAGACTAGAAATTATATATGCATTTTTTAAAAAATGATTTATTTGAAGGGCAGAGAGAATGAATATGAATAATATGAATCTTCCATTCTCTGGTTTACTTCACAAATGACCACAACAGTCAAGACTGAATCAGGCTGAGGCCAGGAGCCAGGAATTCCATCTGGGTCTCCCACATGGGTGGCAGGGGCCCAAGCACTTGGGGCATATTCCACTGCTTTCCCAGGTGCATTAGCTGGAAGCTGGGTCAGAAACAAAGCAACGAAGACTCAAACCAGCGCTCATATGAATGATGGCATTGCAGCTGGCAGCTTAATGCTCTGTGCCACAATTACAGCTCCCCAAATGACATTTCTAAAACCCTAAGAACTGCTCAGATATTATTTTTGTTTAAAAAATTAGTACTTTTGGCCGGCGCCATGGCTCAGCAGGCTAATCCTCTGCCTAGAGGCGCCGGCACACCAGGTTCTAGTCCCGGTCGGGGCGCCGGATTCTGTCCTGGTTGCCCCTCTTCCAGGCCAGCTCTCTGCTGTGGCTTAGGAGTGCAGAGGAGGATGGCCCACGTGCTTGGGCCCTGCACCCCATGGGAGACCAGGAAAAGCACCTGGCTCCTGCCTTCGGATGAGTGCGATGCACTGGCCGCGGCGGCCATTGGAGGATGAACCAACGGCAAAAAGGAAGACCTTTCCCTCTGTCTCTCTCTCACTGTCCACTCTGCCTGCCAAAAAAAAAAAAAAATTAAAAAAAAATTAGTACTTTTCATTTGTTGCTCCATTTGGACCAACTCTACAAGCACTTTCTGAGATAATCTTTGTCCTGTCAATATTCATGGTAATGTTACATAAAAAGTAGCAACTGCAGAAAGAAAGTAATATCTCTCCCTTTGGAAGAAAAAAATGTGGAGTAAAATGTTTTTTTTTCTTCTGCTATCATTAACTAAAAGGAGAATGAGAAACATCCAACACCATGTATTCACCCTATTGTTTTCTTTTCCTGGACCCAGAGAAAGCTAACATTCCTGACCTCCCTTACAAATGGATTAGGACCATTGCACTGAGTTCTAGCCAATGAGAAGTAGGCAAAGTTTGCATGCCACTTCCAGGTGTGGCTAGAGCAAAGCTGCCTGAAACTCTCTTGTTCTTGATTTCCCTGTAGCAAAAGTTTTGCAACTACACATTTACATGGCAACATCCCAAGGTGGTGAGTGGCTGGATCTCTGAATCATCAAATGGAGGAGACCCCAGCCAACCCATTTAAGACTTGGAGGGAGAAAATGTGTACTGATATCTAATGTGTTCAGTTATAATGATTTAGCATCAAGGTCACAGGCTTTTTATGGTTTCTTTATTGTCACTTATTCTTTCAAATATCCATTATTTATAATACAAATTACCAGGTAATTATGTTTTTATTTGCCCCTGTTTTATGATCTTTTAAGAGATAGCTTAAAGAAAGGCTATCTTTGATAGGCTCACTTTTGTCAGCTATATTATATGAAATTTTTGTTATACTCCTAGCAAAAAAACAAAACAAAACAAAAAAAACTAGTCACTTTCTTGGTCCCAAAATGTCTTTTACAACTGTAATAATTTAAATCACATACAGCTCTAAAATTTGGTTATTATTATAGCCAAATAGCTCTATCAGATACAAATATAACAGAAAACAATTCAATTTTTTTAAAAAAAAATCCAAAACAGTGACTTGGAGGTGTGGAGAATAAATAAAAACAGGTAGATTCTGGAGGAGACTTGAAACTTGGAAAAAGCCAAAGGGCACAGGGTCACTTTGAGCAAGAGGACAGACTAAAAAAAGGCTTACACAGAATGGCTCACACTTAGATGGAAAACCTGCAGTAATCCTGGCCTGAAGACTTAGAGGACAGAGTCCAAAGGAACTGCAAGAGTGGAAAATAAGGAGTGACACTGAAAAGGAGACCTAGGGGAGTGTGAAAATTCTGGCAAGAATTCCTTCAATTCTGTGGTTGATTCCCTAACACACAGATTGCCAGGTAGGCTCAAATTAGCACACCTAATTCTAAAAGAAGTAAAACTTGAAATATTGCCACCTCAGAATATTCACACTATTCAGTTGGAGATCTAGCAACTGACTTACCTGGCTAACCAACAAGGAAACAACACTCAAAACTCAAAATGGACTCTTGAAGAAAACATAAGAATCCGGAGTCCCCACAACATAATGAGTTCTTTTACAATATTCAGGTTAAAATCGAAAATTCCTAAGATGACACAATTGTCTACATTATTAAGCAGAGCTATTGAAGGAGCTATTTTGTCTAAGCTCAGGGGAGTAAATAAAACTGCCTTCACAATGAGTATAAGGAGAGGGAATCTCCGTGAAGAAATGGGGACTATACAAAAGAACCAATGGAAATTCCAGCATTGAAAATACAGTGTAGTAGACTACCTTTCAACTTTTAATTAAAAAGTAAAATATCATGATGTAGCTACTTAATTTCTACTTTAATGAAAGATTGTATTGTTGGGGGATATACTTGTTAGACTTACAATAAAAATGGAAAATACAACACATTCCCTTGGAATAGTGTGAAGGTACTGTTATATATTAATGTTAGCCGTCGCAAAACACACCGAACACTGGAGTAAGGGAAAGGGTTTATTAGGGAACACCCAACAGACCGGAGTGAAGGGGCGGCGAAGGGAAAAGAGGGAGAAAGTATAAGAGGGAGAGCCAGAGGAGAGGAGCTAGTGAGGAGAGAAGATAGAGCAGAGAAGAGAGGAGGAGAGGAGAGCAGAGAGCAGGAGGGAAGAGCCAAGGGAGCCACATGTTCAGGAACAGCCCCCCCCTCCTTTTTTTTTTTTTTTTGACTGGCAGAGTGGATAGTGAGAGAGAGAGACAGAGAGAAAGGTCTTCCTTTTTTTTGCCGTTGGTTCACCCTCCAATGGCCGCTGCGGCCGGCGCATCTCGCTGATCCGAAGCCAGGAGCCAGGTGCTTCTCCTGGTCTCCCATGGGGTGCAGGGCCCAAGCACTTGGGCCATCCTCCACTGCCTTCCCGGGCCATAGCAGAGAGCTGGCCTGGAAGAGGGGCAACCGGGACAGAATCCGGCGCCCCAACCGGGACTAGAACCCGGTGTGCCGGCGCCACAAGGCGGAGGATTAGCCTGTTAAGCCACCAGGAACAGGCCCTTTTAAAACTTTGCCGGAGGGCGGGCAGGGAAGCAGGAGCAGGGAATCCCATTAGGATGGGGGTGGAGCCTGGCTAAGGTAGCTGGGCCATGCAGCCACCTGGCTAAAACTGCCCCAGTTTCTTAACATTCCCCCCTTTTGTTTTTTATAAAGCAGGATTTGTATGGGATTACATTAGTCCCAAAAGTCCAAGAGGGGTAGAGGGACGATGATCTGTCTTTAGAGCTACTTCCTGCTGACATGGGGCAACGAGGTACTCTTTGCTGGCATGGGGCGATGTCTCAGGCCGCTGTCTCCTGGATGGAGAGCCAAGTATATTCCCGTAGCAGCATTTGGTTGACCGCCTTGTTGCTGAAGGCCTTAGTTTGGTCCATTATAACCTGCTGTAAACACTTAGACATGGTAGTATAAAAGACAGGGTGAGAATATTAATTAACCATGTGATGAGAGGACTTTATAGAGGAGAGGAAATGGAGGGGTCTCTGGACCCTTGTGGGGACAGTTTGATGGATGTGGCTTAAAGCTGGTCCCAGCCAAGACTGGGAGAAAGGCCACTCAACTTTTGCAGGTAGCGGGGTTTGTCTGTAGAGAAATTCTGAACAATCATACAGCATTAAGTGGGGAAGAGGACCATCAGTACACACAGGTTGGGAGTAGAGCCATTGGTGGTAGAGTAGAGGTTATGATTACAAAGGAATGAGGCCCAAGTGGGCTAGACAGGGTCTAGAACAAAGGACAGAGTCATTATTAGAGGAGCTAAGAAGGTGCTATCTGAGCTACAATTAAGTTTTCTGATTGAGTGGCAAATAGAACCTGACAGAAGGGGCTTGATAATAATCAGGTGGGCTTTAAAGCCTTGTAAATTATGAGGCTCAGACTCATCTGTCTCTTCATATAGCCTACACCCTAAGGGAGGTGAGAAGCTCCTTGGGGAAGGCACCCTGTTGACTTCTATTACCTAGCTGGCCTGGGAGGAGCTGGCCAGGTGAAGGCAGGTGGCATCTCTAACAAGAAATTTACAGTTCTGCCTGCAATGTTGCTGACCCTACTTGGCCGTCCCCTCAGCTGCAGTGGTCACTTTGGAAGCTGGGCTGAGTGAAGGGCTTTTCAGCTTAGAGCCAATAAGATCTGTGGCTCTGACCTGGGCATCCTTCGACTCCAGGGCAGGTCCATTTCCAGTGATCCAACTCTTGGCAGAGCTGCCAGGGCTCTTCACAAGCTGACTTCTGCTGAAGCCCAGGCTTATCACATTGAAAGCCACTGCAGTAGACTGGCCTGTTGGGTATCCTTGAGGGCAGATTACTGTATAGAACAGCCATTAATAGGCCTGCCACCTATCTTTACATTTCTGATGCCTAGCTTGCTTTTCCTCCTGGCTTTTGTTAAAGCAGACCAGAGGATGCAAGTCAAGGGGGTGCTCAAGTCCCATCTGTAATCTTCGGTGACCTAAACTAGAAGTCTGTAGGCACAGGCATGTTATATAGTGGTTTATTTTGAGGTAGACAATGCCCATAAGGAAAGCTATGTCCTTACTTTAAAACTTTCTTTCCCTTTGGTCTGAAAGGGAAGTTTTTCCTGTTTACTTCACTGGTGGTGAAGTAAATCTAGCTGTGAAATTATAATTTAAGCTTTCATTTAGGCTATGCCATTACAGGAAAATGTTAGCCATCTCGTTTATAAGATCTAAAATAAAATTTTGCATCTTGGAGATTCCTTCATAATAGAATTAGTTTCCTACCGCGAAGAGAATAGAGAAATGAGAGAACAAGTTGGGCTTAGAATAGAGAAATAGGGGTTGCTAGTCCCAGATTGCTTACTGACAACAGCAATATCACATGAAAACTTAGCAAACAGTTTCAACCATTAGATAACAACTTAAGAAAACAGTTACCAGAAGGTCCAATGCCTTCTATAAAATTTAAGAATACATATATTTGGAAACATCTCTTACATATGAGAGATTTAGATCACACGAATCAAAATGTATCTTTGAATAATTTTAGCAGTTTAAATTGATAAGCAATCTTTTATGTATAAGCCAATTAAAATAAAACTCTTAATAAATTTTTCCATGTAGACATACAATATGTATACACATATAATAGAACATAGCAGTTTTAATAATAAATTACCAATTGATTTGAATTACTTTTTGTTTTTAGTAACCTCAGTTAGCCATACTTTCTCTCAGTTGGTACCTTTAATACATTATTGGCTTCATCTATTTACAGAGCCATCCCAAAGTACTGAATACAATAGAAGTGGCTGGAAAAAGTTCATCAGAACCTATAGGACAGCTAAATACAGAACCAACGTTTTAGTTTTATGAACAATGAATCTTGATATATAAAACTGTAGATGACAAGACTCTAAGTTGCCATGTTTAAAATTATAAACTCATTAACCAACAAGAGGCATTTGCTAACTGCACACAGTATTTTTGAAAGCACCTGTAGGATTTTACAAAGCACGTAACTCTTTTAGGCCTCTGGGGCTTTCTCATTAAGATAACCATCATGTCCAGTAACACAAGATCATTAGACTTTTTAATTCTCAGACATTTGTATTAATGCCATTTTATATTATAGCAACTTAAAATTTAGCACCACTTCACATCTTGACAGTACTTCTAATATAGTCCAAATAGCCTGATTAGTTGGTGTCTCTACAAGATGAGAGACATATGTGTCCTTCGATGTTTTCAGCTGGGCCCAAACTGGAAAAACCGAAGTCCAAAATTTACTGGAAATTTTAGAGTCCAAATCATTTGAAACTTTGATTTTTTGAATGCCTGTCAAGAATGTCAAGAAGGCTCAAAATCCAAAATATCTGGTTGAAATAAGATTCTTTAACATCATGACATAATATAGACCAAATTTGATCATTGTTGCAAGGTGATTTAAATGTTTTAAAATAAGCACATATTTAAATAACCCATAGCTCTTAATAAAAATTTCAGCTGTTTTCAAACAATTAGAATTTAATAGACATCAAGAGAATATAATAGATTACTTTAACACATTGCTTTAACAGAGGATCAGATTTTAATTTTATGTCAAAGAGAAATACATTAGTATACTTGTGATGTTTTCCATCTGCCAATGGCCTGATTTACATTTTGAGATAAACTGTTAAAAATCTTCAAATTAGGCCGGCGCCGTGGCTCAATAGGCTAATCCTCCGCCTTGCGGTGCCGGCACACTGGGTTCTGGTCCCGGTTGGGGCACCGGATTCTGTCCCGGTTGCCCCTCTTCCAGGCCAGCCCTCTGCTATGGCCAGGGAGTGCAGTGGAGGATGGCCGAAGTGCTGGGATGGCCCAGGAGAAGCACCTGGCTCCTGGCTTCGGATTAGCGCGGTGCGCCGGCCGCGGCGGCCATTGGAGGGTGAACCAACGGCAAAAAGGAAGACCTTTCTCTCTCTCTCTCTCTCTCTCACTGTCCACTCTGCCTGTCAAAAATAAAAAATAAAAATAAAAAAAATCTTAAAATTAAGATTAAGGTAACCCATCAAATTTCAGCCTGAGTTACTTTAAACAGTGTTGAACTATTTTCATAGACAGTTTATAAACTAACCCAAGTTTTTATAGAATATAACATGTTGAGTATACAAAAGTTTACATTTAGACACATTATTTCATTCGCCTTTACCCAATTTAAATTAGCAGTTACACCTAAATGACTTAGGATGCTGATATATTTTTATCTGAATTTAATTGAAATTAAAATTGCATTCATCTGGCCGGCGCCGTGGCTTAACAGGCCTCCACCTTGTGGCGCAGGCACACCTGGTTCTAGTCCCGGTTGGGGCGCCGGATTCTATCCCGGTTGCCACTCTTCCAGGCCAGCTCTCTGCTATGGCCTGGGAAGGCAGTGGAGGATGGCCCAAGTCCTTGGGCCCTGCACCCGCATGGGAGACCAGGAGAAGCACCTGGCTCCTGGCTTCGGATCAGCACAATGCACTGGCCGTAGCGGCCATTGGAGGGTGAACCAAGGGCAAAAAGGAAGACCTTTCTCTCTGTCTCCCTCTCTCTGCCTGTTAAAAAAAAAAAAAATTGCATTCATCTAAAACAAATACTAATTCCTCATTGCTGTTTCACTGAGTCCTGATTACCCGGAAACCTGTTAAAATAAATTGCAAAAATATGTTCAGCAAGTTACATAGCAATATTTTTAAAGGTAGTGATCTTCCTAGACTCAAAGAAAAATTACAGTGGGCCAGGTCCATGCAGGAAACCTGCTTTTCCTGTCTGCCTTGCTCAAGATAAAACAAGAGACATCAGAAGGGTGGGATACCTAATTTGTTTCTCAATAAGCAGGGAGCCCAAAAGGACAGGACTACTATTGCCTTTCTATTCTTATGGTAAGACTGGAACCAGAGAGGGACAAAAGACCAGTTGGAGACCATGGAGACCGCCATTCCGAAACCGATAAGACAGAGATAGTAGACTTTGGGCCAGCACTGGTTCTAAGATAAAGTCCAGAATTCCTAGGTGGGAGGGGGAGATACAGTGAGTGGGGGCAGGAGCTAGGGAGGAAGTACACGTGGGCAGAGAATGGCTTTGAGGAATAGATGAGCAAGGGGCTTGAGATAGGACAGAAGAGGTTGACACCGCCCCCTGGAATTTGGCAGGAGGGGGAGGTGATGACGCAGCCAGGTGGATTCCACAGCTGCCGTGTGGGAGATAATGGCGCTGGAACTTCAGCCGCTGAGGCCTCAGGAGGCGGCTGAGCCGCTGCCTGTAGATTGGAGCAATAATGGGGAGGTTTATCTGCTAGATCAAAGGAGGTTGTGGTAGTGGCGGTACCAAGGTTAGAGGTAGAAAACGAGGTTTTCTGCTCAGGCCTCTGACCCCTAGTGCGAGTCTTGGAGACCAGAAGTGTTAGGTAGGAAGTCAGTTATGAGCTTATGTGTGTGTAACAGGCCTAAAGAGAAGACATCTATGTCCAGCATATGCATCTGCATCTCAAAGTCATCCCCATAATGTTTCAGGGGCATCCTGGCCCTCGCATCTTGCCCTGCCCCCTTCTGCCTTCCACAATCTCCCAGGTGCAGCCTAGTATCTGCATCTCAAACACCCTGTTCCCTTCCTCCAGTCTGATAACATTTGCATCCATAAAGTCCTTTGTTTCAGACCTTCAAGAGAAGTTTTTCTATTTACATCCAAAAAGCCCTTTGTTCCAAGAGGAGCAGAGGTGGGGAAGCCAGACCCATCTCCTTAAAAACCCCCAGCCTCAACTGGACTGTGCACTCAGCTCTCTGCATCTTTGCTGAGCCGCCCGCCTGGCAAGGTCAGGTGTAATCTCTCCACTCACCCATGCAGCCCCGCTCTCCCCCAGTCTGAGCGACTGGGCACTCTCTCTCAGGTCCTGTCTGGAGAGATGCCCATCCGTCCTTACAGATGTTCCTTCCTAATAAACCTTGCTATTTTACCTCCCACTACTCTCTGTCTCATGCCTGAATTCTTTCTTGCGCGAAGACAAGAACCCTGCAATTTCTCCGGTAACAGAAGGACTTGAGCGGGAGAGCAAGAAGTACACAGGGAAGGTTTCGTTCAAAGATAGGAAAAGACTTGAATGTGTGGAATCTCCTTCCATTTTCCTGAACGCTCACAGAAGTGATAAAGATGTTATCAGGGTCAAACTACTCGACTTCCCATCCCTCAGGGCCAAAGGCGCCACCAGGGAGGGGCCTCTTTTTGAGGGCTGGGGCCAATTTGAGAGGGACCATCAGACGGAACGCGGTTAGAGAAAACTTCCCTTTGCGACCTGTAGAGTCAGATCCGAGGATTGCAAGCATCCTTGCTATCTGACTAGGGAGAGAATATGGGAGCAGAAGGCGGGGTCGTCACCCACGCGCCCACTGGAGCCCAGGGCCTAGCCTGTAAAAAGGGGAACAGAGATGGAGTTGTCACTTGCACCCACTGTTGCCCAGACACAGTGTCCGTAGAGGCTAAAGGCCTTAAGTAGGAGTCGTGGTGTCTAGCACTACGACCTTAGACTTGAGTAGAAAAGCCTCGGACGAATGTAGACGAGTAGACCACAACTCAAAGAGTCGCTGTGAAAATTTCCCGTTCCGCGTTTTACCTCAGAATTTGGAAGGCTGATGTGTGGATGGAGATGGCAGAGCATTTGGTGGTGTGGAAGGAGTTCCGGGGGTATGTTTTGTGACCAGCCAAAATCCAGGACCCCAGAGCAGTTCAGAGGTCCCCAAAGGGAAAGCAAAGTCACTGGGGGACGCTGGATCACCAATGTAAGGTTATCTGAGTCATGGCACCAATGTTATATATTAATGTTAGCCGTCGCAAAACACACCGAACACTGGAGTAAGGGAAAGGGTTTATTGGGGAACACCCAACAGACCGGAGTGAAGGGGCGGCGAACGAAAAAGAGAGAGAAAGTATAAGAGGGAGAGCCAGAGGAGAGGAGCTAGTGAGGAGAGAAGATAGAGCAGAGAAGAGAGGAGGAGAGAAGAGCAGAGAGCAGGAGGGAAGAGCCAAGGGAGCCACGTGTTCAGGAACAGGCCCTTTTAAAACTTTGCCGGAGGGCGGGCAGGGAAGCAGGAGCAGCGAATCCCATTAGGATGGGGGTGGAGCCTGGCTCAAGTAGCTGGGCCATGCAGCCACCTGGCTAAAACTGCCCCAGTTTCCTAACAGGTACTTTTATAATATTCTAAATTATTAGAAGAATCTCGGGTTATAGAGAAAAAAGTAAAAATAAGGAGTGATTGATTCAATTATCTTCCCTAAAGAAGTTTAAAGTTTTAGAATGAGTTTTGTGGTTACCAAACCCACCCATTTTTATTATGAGGAGTGAAGCAGAAAGGAAAATATCTGTGTTATAAGTGATTTATATATTCTAAAGGGACTGAGAATGTATGAAAAAAATCATTTTATGACAATGCTAAAATTATTTGGTATACATAATTATCCACTAGATAACTTTTGCTTTAATGAAATATCATTTTGGTGAGCTTACCATTACAATTACGGTAACATTATGCTAGTGGTAAAAATCTATAGTCCTTAAACCATTCATCCTTCTCAGTATTTTTCTTCTTTGAATCCTACCTTCTTGCAACATTCTTTCAAAACAGAGTACCAATTAAGATCAATTTTTTCTCTTCTATTTAGAACCATTTCGCTTGTAGGAAAAAAAATTAAGATTAAGAGGCAGGTGTTTGGTGCAAAGGTTGATACAGCCGTGAATGCCCACATCCTGTTTATCTATGGGCCAGAGTTTGAGCCCTAGGTCTGCTACAGACTCCAGCTTCCTGCTAATGGATACTCAGGCAGCAGATGATGGCTCAGATACTTGAGTTGCAGTCAGCCACTTGGGAGACCTGGATGGAGTTCCTGGCTTCTGGTGAGGAGATTCATTAGAGCCTGGCTCAGCCCTAGATGTTGAGAGATCTGGGGAGTGAATCAGTGGATGGGAGATCCCTGTCTTTCTGCTTTTCAAATAAGTAAATAAATAGATACCCAATTTAAAAGAAAAAATAAGGGTAATTATAAAAGAGTGGGTGGTAAATGGAAAGATAAGGGTGGCATATGCCAAGGATGCACAAATGCCATGGGAATCTTACAGAATTTGGAGCAATACTCTCAATCAAATCCCTTTCTTAAAAGTCACTACTAATTTTTTGGAAACACTCTGAAACTACATGAAATGTGTTCAAAACTATCACAGCTTTGCATTTTATTCATTATAAAAAATAAGGTTGCTTTAAAAGGATGAGAAAAAAAATTGCAATGATGTTTAGAATGATGTACATGATGTTACTATATTCCAAAACTTATATTGTGTTACAATAGCTGCTTGTGACATATTTATTATGGAACTGACATTTTAATTCAGTCTGATGGCAGGGATAATTCCTTTTAAGGTGATGATCTCTATAAATAACCTACTTTTTTCTTTTCTGTTGTTTTCAATTCAATTTCAAAACACATGGTGTGAATGTTTTTCCTTCCATTGTCCACAAATATTCCATAGCTCTCCAGCAGCTAAAAATAAGAGCAGACAGAATACACACTGACATGGGAGCAAAGGTAATATTTTTGTAAGTTTGGAATATGGCATTCATTAATTACAAGGTCCCTCAGTAGCTATGCTCACATCTTTCCTCAGCTGATATTTTTCAAAGTCCACAGGAGAGCTTTGCACAGCGTTTTAGCATTTTCCCCCCTCACAATTCTCATAACAAAGAATAATTGTGCCCTGAGGCTAAAGCAACAATGACACTTGTGCTTATTTTTCTTTAAAAGTGCACTATTGTTTCTGCTGTGTGCATTCACTGCATTCCTGATTTCCTTCCAGAGTTTCTCACTGTGTAAATTGTTTGCTGCAAACTAATGTATTGAAATCACAGGTTGCAAATTTATTTGGAGTTTTATTTATCTTACCAGTACAGGTGCACCAAGTGTGAACTTGGCCAACTTTCTAATGAAACACAATTCAATCTGCACTGCTTTTTAAATTGAAGTCTGCAGAAGAAATATGCCTAAGGAAAGTGACTTTTTTTTTTTTGACAGGCAGAGTGGACAGTGAGAGAGAGAGACAGAGAGAAAGGTCTTCCTTTGCCGTTGGTTCACTCCCCAATGGCTGCTGCGGCCGGCGCACCACGCTGATCCGAAGCCAGGAGCCAGGTGCTTCTCCTGGTCTCCCATGCGGGTTCAGGGCCCAAGCACTTGGGCCATCCTCCACTGCACTCCCGGGCCATAGCAGAGAGCTGGCCTGGAAGAGGGGCAACCGGGACAGAATCCGGTGTCCCGACCAGGACTAGAACCCGGCGTGCCGGCACTGCTAGGTGGAGGATTAGCCTGTTGAGCCACGGCGCCGGCCAAGGAAAGTGACTCGTTGAGAGTCTCCAGGCCTTCCCCCACATTCAGAGATTCAGGAGGACTCATGGGATATATGGCTAAGATTTATTACAGAGATGTAGTAAGTACAAATAGCCAGATCACAAGGGGGAAAAGACACAGGTAGACTAGAGGAATGCATGTATAGGTCTCCTTATACGAACTTCCTCCCCTGTGAAGTCATACAGAGTGTACTCAAATTGCAGCAACATGTGTGAGGTGTTTCTGCCCATGGAAGCCCGTTGGAGACTAAGTACACAAGGTTTTTGTTTGGGGGGCGGGTTACGGGGAGGTAGGGGCAGGCTGTTCATGTAGGTATCTTCTGCCTACCATGTACCAAAATTCCATACTCCCAGAAGGAAAACAGGAATTCAACCTAAACCACATGTACATGACAGTTTAGGCACCTTGAGTCACTTCAATCTGTTCTTGGGAATGGTAGGAACCTTCCTGAAATCCAAGTTCCCAGTTACCACCCCAGGCAGCTTTCAGAATAACACTTTTGGGCTTGGTATCTTAACTCTTTTCTACACAGTGGCTGGCTAACCAAGATTTTGCAAATATAAAGTTCTTTAATGCTAACAGTTTACTTACAAATAAATGACTTTTATACTGTAGGCTACCTACTTCAGCAAATTTATTGTGACAACAATTTCTCCTTCTGGTTACGCACATAGATTTTCCCTTGTAATGTATCAGCCTTTCTTTATAAAGTTAACATAACTTTAACATAACTGAAAGGCCATTGATCTTACATTCCACTGTCAATGGTCTTGTCAACCAGCTTGTCATGGTATTCAATTAACAAGATGTTATAATTATTTGGAGTTAAAATGTAATTATTCTCTGACTGTAGTGAAAACTAAAAGCTTATTTTGATACTTTGGCTACTGTAAATATTTTGACAGGCTCAGAAGTTCACTTTTTAATAGTGGAATTAAAGCTTCTAAATAATCTTTGTTGCTCACCTCTATTTTTAGCAAAGAATCCTTTGATACACATAGTAGTTTAACTTGATTATTCTTTTTTCATATTTCTAATTAAACATTAACGATTCAGGGGCTAAAAGGGTGTTGAATCATACAAATACTTTCTCTGCATTTATTGAGATTTCCATTTTTTGTTCTTCATTCTATTGATGTGACTTATGACTTTAATTGATTTGCAAGTGTTGAACCACCCGTGCATTTCTGGAAGAAATCCCACTTGATTGTGATATATGATTTTTGATGTGGTTTTAGATTTGATTTGCTAGTATTTTGTTGAGAATCTTTGCATCTATGTTCATTAAGGATATAGGTTTGTAAGTTTTTTTTTTCTTTTTTTTTTTAAGTGTGCCTTTGCCTTTGGTATCAAAGAAATGCTAGCCTCATAAAAAGAGTTTGGCAGAATTTCTTCTTGTTCAATATTTTGGAATAGTTTGAAGAATACTGGAGTTACTTCCTCTTTGAATGTTTTGTAGAATTCAGTAGTAAAGCCATCAAGTCCTGGACTTCTACTTGATGGAAGACTTTGGATTACTACTTCAATTGCATTGCTTATTATTTGTCTGTTTAGGTTATCTATACCTTCTGAGTTAATCTCGGTATGCTATATGAATCCAGGAATTTATCCATTTCTTTGAGGTTTTCCAGTTTATTAGCACATAGGACTTCATAGTAGTTTCTTAGGATTCTTTGTATTTCAGTGGTGTCAGTTGTAATGTCTCCTGATGGTAAAGAACTTCAATAGACAGTTCTCAAAAGAAGAAATACAAATGGCCAACAAATATATGAAAAAATCACTAGCCATCAGGGATATGCAAATGAAAACCACAATGAAATATTACCTCAACCCTGACAGAATGGCTAAAAATCCAAACCACAGAGAGTAACTAATTCTGGCGAGGATGTGGACGAAAGGGAATGCTTCTACATTGTTGGTGGGAATGTAAATTACTGCAGCCACTGTGGAAAATAGTGCGGGGATTTCTTTAAAAAAACTAGAAATAGACTTGTCATATGATCCAGCAATCCCATTAGTGGCTGTATACCCAAAAGACTTGAACATAATGTGTCAAAGAAATATCTTCACCACCATGTTCATAGCAGCACTGTTGATAATAGTCAAAATTTGGAATCAACCAAAGTGTCCACCATAAAATGAATGAAGAAAATGTGCCACACACACACACACACACACGGAATATTATTCAGCTATATAAAAGACTGCAATTTACCATTTACAGCAAAATGGATGCAACTGGAGGACATCAGTTTGAGAGAAATAACGTGGACCCAGAAAGACGAATACTGCATGTTCTCATTTATATGTGGGAGCTAAAATTTAAAACAAAACTACAAAAAAAAAAAAAAAAAGAAAAAAGAAAGAAATGTCTGTGTGCATCAGTATTGCAGCAAATATAGTTCTATAAAACATTGCTTTGGGGCCAGCGCTGTGGTGTAGCGGGTAAAGCCACTGCCTGCAGTGCCGGCATCCCGTATGGGTGCCAGTTCGAGTCCCGGCTGTTCTACTTGTGATCCAGCTCCTTGCTAATGTGCTTGGGAAAGCAGCAGATGATGGCCCAACTGCTTGGGCCCCTGCATCCACATGGGAGACTCAGAGTTGTTCCTGGCTCCTGACTTTGGATTGGCACAGCTGCACCCATTGTGGCCATCTAGGGAGTGAACCAGCAGATAGAAGAATGCTCTCTCTCTCTCTGCCTCTGCCTCTCTGTAACTCTGCCTTTCAAATAAATAAATAAATCTTAAAAAAAAAAACAAACAAAAAACCTTTGCTTTATATTCTTTCAGATCAATGGTCAAGAGTATTATACTACTATTGTTTTAATGATGTGTGATTACCTTAAAATTTACTGTATGTGGGTGAAATGGCCATCTTTTCATTTAATTAGTGTTTATAGCTGTTGTTTATATTCCCACTAAATTAGGGTCTTTTTGCTTTTTATTTGTTAAGTTTCTTATTTGGTGGAGTATTAAGCCTTTTTACTGTAATGTAATTTTAAAATATGATGAGGCTGGCACTGTGGCATAGCAGATAAAGCCACAGTATGGGGCATCGGCATCACATATGGGTGCCAGTTCATGTCCCAGCTGTTCCATTTCTGCTCCAGCTCCCTGCTAACGTGCCTTGGGAAACAGCAGAGGATGAGCTAGTGCTTGGGCACCTGCACCCATGTGGGAAACCTGAAAAGAAGCTCCTGGTTCCTGGCTTTGGACTGGCCCATCTCTGACTGTCACAGCCATCTGGCGTGTGAACCAGTGGATGGAAGATTCTCTCTCTCTCTCTCTAACTCTTTCAAACAAAAAAGTAAATAAATCTTTAAAAAATTAAAATATCTCAAAAACTAAGGAAAATAAAAAAAGGTAGAAGGAAGCGGGATGAGAGGGAGAGAGAAGGATGGAGGGAGGGGGAGAGGAGGGGAATATCATGTTCTTAGAATAGTATCTACAAAGTACATTGACTCCATTAAAAACTAATTGAAAATTAGAATAAAAAATTATAAAGTGCTAGAGGATTGCCACAAAAATAAAAATTACACACAAACACACACATACACAAAAATAATTCAGATACTTGTAAGATATATAAAAGTGTGGTAAAATAATTGAAATGAAGAAATGAAACTGTATTTGTATATAATGATTATTTTATTTATTTGGACTATCTGAGAGAAATATATGGGCAAGTTCGTAAAATTTAGTTTTTCGAGGCTAACATCACCTTAATTCAAAAACCAGGGAAAGATACAACAGAGAATGACAACTATAGACCAAAATCCCTGATGAACATTTATGCAAAATTTCTCAAGAAAATACTAGATAATTGAGTTGAACAATACATCAAAAAGGTAATTCACTTTTTTTTTTGACAGGCAGAGTGGATAGTGAGAGAGAGAGACAGAGAGAAAGGTCTTCCTTTTTGCCGTTGGTTCACCCTCCAATGGCCGCTGCGGCCGGCGCATCTCGCTGATCCGAAGCCAGGAGCCAGGTGCTTCTCCTGGTCTCCCATGCGGGTGCAGGGCCCAAGCACTTGGGCCATCCTCCACTGCCTTTCCGGGCCATAGCAGAGAGCTGGCCTGGAAGAGGGGCAACCGGGGGTAATTCACTTTGACCAAGAGGGATTCATCCCAGGGATGTAGGGTTGGTTCAATATGTACAAATCAACAATTGTGATACATCACAAAAGAGGAAATCCAAATGGCCAACAGACACATGAAAAATGTTCAAGATCACTAGCATTCAGGGAAATGCAAATCAAAACCACAATGAGGTTTTACCTCACCCGGTGAGAATAGCTCACATTCAGAAATCTACCAACAGATGCTGGTGAGGATGTGGGGAAAAAGCGACACTAACCCACTGTTGGTGGGAATGCAAACTGGTTAAGCCTCTATGGAAGTCAGTCTGGAGATTCCTCAGAAACCTGAATATAATCCTACCATACAACACAGCCATACCACTCCTTGGAATTTACCCAAAGGAAATTAAATTGGCAAACAAAAAAGAGGTCTGCACATTAATGTTTATTGCAGCTCAATTCACAATAGCTAAGACCTGGAATCAACCCAAATGCCCATCAACAGTAGACTGGATAAAGAAATTATGGGACATGTACTCTATAGAATACTATACAGCAGTCAAAAACAATGAAACCCGGTCATTTGCAACAAAATGGAGGAATCTGGAAAACATCATGCTGAGTGAAATAAGCCAGTCCCAGAGGGACAAATATCATATGTTCTCCCTGATCGGCGACAACTAACTGAGCACCAAAGGGGAAACCTGTTGAAGTGAATTGGACACTATGAGAAATAGTGACTTGATCAGCTATGGTGCTGACTGTTGATATACAATGCAATACTTTATCCATTATAGTATTTTTTTTGTTCTAGTACTATTGTTTGAACTCTGTCATTAACACACAATTATTCTTAGGTGTTTAAATTTTAACTGAAAAGTGATCCCTGTTAAATATAAGAGTGGGAAAAAGAGAGGGAGGAGATGTACAATTTGGGACATGCTCAATCAGACTTGCCCCAAATGGTGGAGTTAGAAACGTGTTGGGGGAAAAAAAAAAAAGAAAGAAACGTGCCAGGGGATTCCAATACAATCCCATCAAGGTGGCATGTACCAATGCCATCTCACTAGTCCAAGTGATCAACTTCAGTTCACAATTGATCACACTGATAGGTCTAAGAGTCAAAGGGATCACACAAACAAAACTAGTGTCTGCTAATACTAACTGATAGAATCAAAAAGGGAGAGAACGATCCAACATGGGAAGTGGGAGACACAGCAGACTCATAGAATGGCAGATGTTCTAAACAGCACTCTGGCCTCAGAATCAGCCCTTAAGGCATTCGGATCTGGCTGAAGAGCCCATGAGAGTATTTTAGGCATGGAAAGCCAAGACACTCTGGAAAAAAAAAAGAAGACCTAAATGAAAGATCTCTGTTAGTGAGATCCCAGTGGAAAGAACGGGGCCATCAAAGAAGGAGGTACCTTTCTCTGAAGGGAGGAGAGAACTTCCATTTTGACTATGACCCTGTTGGAATAAGATTGAAGTTGGCAAACCCTAAAGGCTTCCATAGCCTCGGCAACTCATGACTAGAGCCTAGGGAGATTACAGATGCCATAAACAAGAGTGTCAAATTGTTAAGTCAACAACAGGAGTCACTGTGTACTTACTCCTCATGTAGGATCTCTGTCCTTAATGTGTTGTCCAATGTGAAGTAATGCTATAACTAGTACTGAAACAGTATTTTTACACTTTGTGTTTCTGTGTGGGTGCAAAATGATGAAATCTTTACTTAGTATACACTGAATTGATCTTCGGCATATAAAGATAATTGAAAATGAAAAAAAAAACTTGGTTTTAAATTGGACATAGCATAAAAAATTAATCAATTTTTAAAAAATATCATGTAGGATCTCTGTCCTTAATGCGCTGTACATTGTGATTTAATGCTATAACTAGTACTCCAACAGTATTTTTCACTTTGTGTTGCTATGTGGGTGCAAACTGTTGAAATCTTTACTTAATATATACTAAACTGATCTTCTGTATATAAAGAGAATTGGAAATGAATCTTGGCCGGCGCCATGGCTCAACAGGGTAATCCTCTGCCTAGCGGTGCCGGCACATCGGGTTCTAGTCCTGGTCAGGGCGCCAGATTCTATCCCGGTTGCCCCCCTTCCAGGCCAGCTCTCTGCTATGGCCCGGGAGTGCAGTGGAGGATGGCCCAAGTCCTTGGGCCCTGCACCCGCATGGGAGACCAGGAGAAGCACCTGGCTCCTGGCTTTGGATCAGCACAATGCGCCGGCCGCAGCAGCCATTGGAGGGTGAACCAACGGCAAAAAGGAAGACCTTTCTCTCTGTCTCTCTCTCTCACTATCCACTCTGCCTGTCAAAAAAAAAAAAAAAAAAGATATTGTCTGAGGCAATGGCTTCTTGGATAAGATCCCAGGAGCACAGGCAAAAAAAGCAAAAACAGACAAATGGGATTACATCAAGCTAAGAAGATTCTGCACAGCAAAGGAGATACTCAACAAAGTGAAGAGAAAATCAATAGAATGTGAGAAAATATGAAAAACTGCTCAGGATCACTATCAGAGAAATGCACATCAAACCCACAATGAGGTTTTAGCTCATTCCTTTTAGAGTGGTTATCATCCAAAAATCAAAAAATAACAAATGCTGGTGAAGATGTGGAGAAAGGTACCCCACCACACTGTTGGTGGAAATGTAAACTGATACAATCAATATGGAAGTCAGTATGGAGACACCTCAGAAATCTGAAAATAGATATACCGTATGACCCAGCCATACCACTCCTGGGAATTTACCCAAAGAAAATGAATCATATGAAAAAGTTATCTATACCCCCCATGTTACAGCAGCTCAATTCACAACAGCTAAGATACAGAATCAACCCAGATCTCATCACCTGATGATTGGATAATCAAAATGTGGTACAGATATACAATGGAAAACTACTCAGACATAAAAAGAATGAAATCCTTTTTCTTTTGCAACAAAATGGAGGCAACTGGAGAACATTATGCTTAGTGAAATAAGCCAGTCCTCAAAACACAAATATAATCTGTTTTCTTTGATTTGTAGCTAATACATAGAGTACAAAAAAAGGTAACATAGAAGTGAAATTGACATTTTGAGATTTGATTATTGTTTGCAGCCCCTGTCTATATTCCTGTGGAACAGTGTTCTTTCTACCTTCGATTTGTTGAATTCTGTATTTAGTGGAGAATTCAGCCTATGATTATAAAGTAAATTGAGGGACGGCACCTTGGCTCACTAGGCTAATCCTCCACCTGTGGCGCCTGCACCCTGGATTGTATTCCCAGTTGGGGCGCCAGATTCTGTCCTGGTTGCTCCTCTTCCAGTCCAGCTCTCTGCTGTGGCCCCAGAAAGCAGTGGAGGATGACCCAAATGCTTGGGCCCTGCACCTGCATGGGAGACCAGGAGGAAGCACCTGGCTCCTGGCTTCGGATTGATGCAGTGCGCCAGCCACAGCGGCCATTTCTCTCTCTCTCACTGTCTAACTCTGCCTGTCAAAAAAAAAAAGTAAATTGAAAGTATGTTAAAAAAATTAAAAGGAAAAAAAGAAAGAAAGGAGGGAAGGAGGAAGGAGAGAGAGTGGATGGAAGTATAGTTATGGGCTTAAAATTGTATATATCCAATACATGAAATCTGTTCTCTTTATATAAATAAATATATAAAATTGTTTAAAAGTTGCTAGTATCAAATCAACTTTTAAAAGGTAATGTATTTTGATTCCCCATAAAAAATCCAATGTAAGAGAGGAAAAATAAGGATTCCATACATAGTTACATCTAGGAATATATCTGTGCAAAAAAGAATTAATATAGCAGGCCCGAGTCTACTATTCTTAGTGAGAATTATATCCAGTAACTTGGCTGGTTGCCTACATTGGTATAAAACTTTCCACAAATGATAAGAGTGGCTTTACTATACTTAAAAGCTTTGCACAAATGGTATTTTTGCTGAATACCTACTTCTGGGAATCTGGAACTGTGGTACGTGACATTTGGAGGGTGTCTATATGACCAACCCCAACAGTAACCTTGGATACCGAGTTACTAATGAGTTTTCCTAGTAGATAACGCTTCTCTTGAGTTGTCACAATTTGTTGCTGGAAGAATTGAGCATGTCCTGAATGACTCTTCAATGCCTGTATCTAATTTCCTTTGAACTTTGCCCCATGAGCCTTTTTCCTTTACTGATTTTGCATTCCATCCTTTTGCTCTAGTAAATGTTAACTGCTAGTAACAAAAATTAAAAAATTAAGCAATTATCTTTAAACACAGCCATTTCTCATTCTTTTAAACTACAAAAGCCTGTTACTCACTACTTAAATGCTGTTACTGAAGTTATTTAAAGTATTCCTCTTGGAGGCTGGTGATATGGCTAAGTGGGAAGTGCTGGCATCCCATATGAGCGCCGGTTTGAGTTCCAGCTGCTCCACTTCTGAGCCAGCTCTCTGCTGTGGCCTGCGAAAGTAGTGGGGGATGGCTCAAGTCCTTGGGCCCCTGCACCCGCATGGGAGACCCAGAAGAAGCTCCTGGCTTCAGATTGGCCCAGCTCTGGCCATTGCAGACATCTGGGGAGTGAACCATCAGATGGAAGACTCTCTTTCTTTCTCTCTCTCTCTCTCTGCTTCTCTGTAACTCTGCCTTTCAAATAAATAAATAAATCTTTTTTAAAAATTATTGCTCTTTCTCCTACCTCTCTAATAGCTGAACATAAAGAAATCAAGACCCTTATTAGAGGAGAAAAATGCTACAACCGAAGAGTCAAAAAGAATCTGGACAGGCCTCATTCTACTAGTGAGTAAATGATAAGTGACCCTTTTAGGCAAGTTATACCTACTCTTACTTCATTGGGATATATTTTTATGGCCCTAAGTAACCCTCTTTCATTTCATTTATTTAAGGTTTCCATGTGGATGAGTTCAGTTGGATAAGGAAAATTGTCCTATTTCACCCTGTGGGGCTTGATCAGAGACTGAGCACATTGTAGTATCAGGAAGCACATATGCTGGTGCCAGGAAAACTGAGTGCTCCCCATGCCACTTTGCACCTGTCACCCTGGATGTCAGTTAACCCATTCTCAGCCTCCAAATATGTAAAATGAAGGGAAACAGTAGCTCCCCCTTCTGAACATTGCAAGTATTATGAAATTAGATAAAGTACACAGTGCAACCTCTGCATGGTAAATTTGAGGTAATATTACTTTAATGATCATTTTTTATGAAGAACTCATGTACAGCTCATGACACAAACACGTGTTTACATTTTGTCTTTTACTAGACTCTAGTAAATTTACTAAATTTAGTAATTTACTAAATCCAAGTGCCTTTTTTCTTAAAAGATTTATTTATTTATTTGAAAATCCGAGTTACACAGAGAGAGGAGAGAGAGAGAAAGAGAGAGAGAGAGAGGTCTTCCATTCACTGATTCACTCCCCAATTGGCCGCAATGGCCAGAGCTGGGCCAATCCAAAGCCAGAAGCCAGGAGCTTCTTTCAGGTCTCCCACGTGGGCGCAGGGGCCCAAGGACTTGGGCCATCTTTTACTGCTTTCCCAGGCCATAGCAGAGAGCCGGATCGGAAGTGGAGCAGCTGGGTCTCGAACCGGTGCCCATATGGGATGCTGGTGCTTCAGGCCAGGGTGTTAACCCACTGCACCACAGCGCCAGCCCCGGTCATTGTTTTTTCATATGAACATACATGATTAAGAGTTGGCTTTAAATGCAATCATTGTATTGTTTAGCTGGTATTGGTGATGTTAATAAAAAAAAAAAAAACAAAACCCTATAGTCCATGTTTTTTTTTAAACTTTTATTTAATGAATATAAATTTCCAAAGTACAGCTTATGGATTACAATGGCTTTCTCCCCTGCCCCATAACTTCCCTCCCACCCGCAACCCTCCCCTTTCCCGCTCCCTCTCCCCTTCCATTCACATCAAGATTCATTTTCTTTTCTTTTCTTTTTTTTTTTTGGACAGGCAGAGTGGATAGTGAGAGAGACAGAGAGAAAGGTCTTCCTTTTTGCCGTTGGTTCACCCTCCAATGGCTGCTGTGACCGGCGCATCGTGCTGATCCAAAGCCAGGAGCCAGGTGCTTCTCCTGGTCTCCCATGCGGGTGCAGGGCCCAAGGACTTGGGCCATCCTCCACTGCCTTCCTGGGCCATAGCAGAGAGCTGGCCTGGAAGAGGGGCAACCGGGATAGAATCCGGCACCCCAACTGGGACTAGAACCTGGTGTGCCGGCGCCGCAAGGCAAAGGATTAGCCTGTTAAGCCACAGCGCCGGCCAAGATTCATTTCCAATTCTCTTTATATACAGAAGATCAGTTTAGTATATATTCAGTAAAGATTTCAACAGTTTGCACCCACATAGCAACACAAAGTGAAAAATACTGTTGGAGTACTAGTTATAGCATTAAATCACAATGTACAGCGCATTAAGGACAGAGATCCTACATGAGGAGTAAGTGCACAGAGACTCCTGTTGTTGACTTAACAAATTGACACTCTTGTTTATGGCAGCAGTAATCACCCTAGGCTCCAGTCATGAGTTGCCAAGGCTATGGAAGCCTTTTGAGTTCACCGACTCTGATCATATTTAGACAAGGTCGTAGTCAAAGTGGAAGTTCTCTCCTCCCTGCAGAGAAAGGTTATAGTCCATGTTTACAACCTAGTAATCTTGATATGCTTTCTCAAATATAGTCTTTCTAGTGAAAGTACATTTCTGAGGAGTTATTTTTGATTAAAGCAATATCGCACACATTGAACACCAGAGACAAAGACATTGTAGAAAAATATACTTTAGGAAGTATGTGTCTATGAATTTAAGGTAACACAAATAACTCAGAACAAAATTCTCTTTATCTTTCTAATGTCCTAAAGCAGGAATGAGCTTGATCTTTTTATGCAGCTTTCTCTTAGACAACTGAAATATCTAAGTATTAGATCATTCTCTTGTGATAATGGTTTTGGTAAACTATATTAGTCATAAATAATAAAGACTGAAAAATTTGAAGTTATATAATTTGAAGTTAGGGTTGAGATAATTCATTTCAGGTTTATTTGTTTAATCTATTTTAAAGGCAGAGAAAGGAGGGAGAAGGAGAAAGAAGAGAAGCAGCCTCAGAGGCAAAGTTTCTTTCTGGTGTTCTCTTGTTTCTGTGTTTCTCCCCCTATGCAAGCTGTAGAAACTAGAATTCCTCAACCCTAAGATGGGTCATAGAACCAAATATCCCTTTTCCCCAAAGCCAGCCAAAATACATAAAGTGGAACTTTCCCCCACCTCTCTGTAACAGTAGGCCATAAGAAATTGAGACCCTTATTCCAGAGGGGTTTTGTCTCATAGGCTGGAGAAAAATGCTACAACTAAGGAACCAAGAAGATTCTGAATCAACAGGCTGTGCTGGATTTTCCCCCAGTCTGCTATTAGATCATACAGTTTTTGTCCAATTGTGTTTCCACATGGCTGTCCCTGCCTCATTAAAGCTAAACAGAAAAATACATATTTCATCCTTAATGTTTGTGTCTTCAATACTGTGTCATGTAAAACCACGATCAGATAAATCTGTCACGCTTTTCTCTTTATGTAGCTTTCATTACAAGGGGGTCAGCAGTGATCTTTTGTGATGGGCAAGAAAGTGATATTTCCCTTTTCTGCCTGTGCAACAGGCACACTGTAGTTTAATCATATCTAATTTATGAATTGCTTTTTTCCAAAATAAAATTAAGTAGACTATAGATAGCATTAATATTTTTCACTGGATTTCTTTTAAAAGCAAACTTATTGGCTGGTGCCACAGCTCAATAGGCTAATCCTCCGCCTGTGGTGCCAGCACACCGGGTTCTAGTTCTGGTCAGGGCACCGAATTCTGTCCCAGTTGCTCCTCTTCCAGTCCAGCTCTCTCTGCTGTGGCCCAGGAAGGCAGTGGAGGATGGCCCAAGTCCTTGGGCCCTGCACCCTCATGGGAGACCAGGAGAAGCACCTGGCTCCTGGCTTCGGGTCAGCGCGGTGCGCCCACTGCAGCGGCCATTGGGAGGTGAACTAACGGAAAAGGAAGACCTTTCTCTCTGTCTCTCTCTCTCACTGTCCACTCTGCCTGTCAAAAAATAAATAAATAAATAAAAATAAAAGCAAACTTATTAAATGAAAATATCATTTGCATTTACAAAAATTGGTATATAAGGTAAATGTGAGAAGATTGGTGTTGTTTTCCATTTTGTTCCCACAGTAGGGCCCAGGCTGAATGTATAATATTGACATAAAAGGACACTGCATAATCAAGAACTTAATTTTCACCATGAATATTTTCTTGTCTTTTTAAAAGAATTCATTTATTTACTTGAGAATCAGAGTTACGGATAGAGAGAGGGAGAGACAGAGAAAGGTCTTCCAGCCACTGGTTCACTCCCCAAATGACCGCAACAGCCAGAACTGGGCCAATCCGAAGCCAGGAGCCAGGAGCTAGGAGCTTCTTCTGGGTCTCCAAAGTGAGTGCAGGGGCCCAAGCACTTGGGCCATATTCTACTGCTTTCCCAGGCCATAAGCAGAGAGCTGGACCATAAGAGGTGCAGCCAGGACATGAACTGGTGCCCATATGGGATGCCAGCACCTCAGGTAGAGGCCTACAATACCATTCCCACCACAAATATTTTCTACCACCAAAACACAAAATTAAGTTAGGATAACATAGCATTGATGTAATTTACTTATCCTAATTAATTCAACTTGTAACAGTTTTAATTAAAGGCATGAAACAACATTTAATAACTATATAGGCAAGAATACTGGGATGTTTTTACACAGAAAAAGGCCATTTTCAAGGCTTAAGGAGGGGCTGGCATTGTGGCATGGAGGGTAAAGCTGCTGCCTGTGATGCAAGCATCCCATGTGGATGCTGGTTTGAGTCATAGCTGCTCCAATTCCAATCCAGCTCCCTGATAGTGGCCTGGGAAAAGCAACAGAAGATGGCCCATGTGTTTGGGCCACTGCCACCCATGTGGGAGATCCAGAGCTCCTGGCTATTGGCTCCTGGCTTCGGCCTGATCATTGTGGCCATCTGGGGAGTGAAGCAGCAGATGGAGGATCCTCTTTCTCCGTCTCTCCCTCTCTCTATATAACCTTGCCTTCCCAAATAAATAAACATACCTTTAACTTAAAAAAAGATATAAGGAAATATTGTCCTTCTGGATTTAAGATGTGTAAAAAAATGCCCTCCTACTCTATATTTCCATCCACTAGTTCACTCCGCAAATGGCCACAATAGCCAGGGCTAGGCCAGGCCAAAGCCAGGAGCCTGGAATTCCATCTGGGTCTCCAGCTGTTCAATCACTTGGGCCATCATCCACTGCCTTTAGCCAGGGAGCTGTGTAGGAAGTGGAGCAACCGGGACTCAAACTGGCACTCATCTTGGCTTTTGCTGTGCTGTGTCTCTGATCTCTTCTCAGTTTTCCTTTGTTCATGAACTTGCAGACAATGAAAAAGGCCTCAAAGTCATATGATAAAGAATTTAATCTCACCATGAGCAAATTGTCCATAGCACAATTAACAGAAATTGTGGTGATAATTGCATGACTCTAAAGGACAAGGAAGCATGAAATTATCCAAACCTTATAGTTATTTCCTTGTGAGTACTGACCATTAATATCAAGAACACACTCAATAGCACATAACAAACACACAGTAGTGACAAGCACTGCACAAAGGAAGAAAGATCAACTAAGAAATTTTAAAGCTAGATGTCATTGAGTCACTTCTCTATTCGTGACAGTAGGTGTTTGTCCACTGGCGATACCTTTCCCTGCCAGAATACAAACAGGAGTAATATAAATCCATCCGTGTAGTTGTTAGAATAGTTTATATTCTAACAACATAGCTTTATGTCTTTCTTTTCAACATGAATATTTTTATTTCTCTTAATTGTCATATTGCACTGATTCACATTTGCAGCACAACATTGAATAAAACCAGTGAGAGAGGATATTCTTGCTTTGTTCTTAAACTTAGGGGAAAGCATTTAGACTTTCATCCTTAAGTATGATATTAGCTTTAGGTTTTTCAAAGATGCGTTTTATCATATTGAGAAAGTTTACATTTGTTCATAGTTTTCTGAGAGTTGCTATTATGAATGGTCACTGCATATTGTCAAATAATTTTGTTTACCTATATTGAGATAATTTTTGTGGTTTTCCATTTGCTCTTTGTTTCATTAATTTGTTTTAAGCTTTAAGCTTTTTTTTTTTTTTTTTACTTTTACAATGCTTAATCGAAAATACAAATTGGATATAAGGAAGGAAAGCAAGCAAGATCAGTGGCTGGTGGTGTAGTGCAGCAGGTTGGGCTGCCACCTATGATATCAGCATCACGTATGGGTACTGCTTTAAGCCCCAGCTGGCCCACTTCTGATCTAGTTCCATGCTGATGCACCTAGGAGAGCAGTGGAATATAGCTTCAGGGCTTGGGCTCCTGCCACCCACATGGGAGACCCGATTGGAGTTCCTGGATCCTAGCTTTGGCCTGGTCCAGTCCTGACTATTGCGGCCACTTGGGGAGTATACCAGTAGATGGAAGATCTCTTTCTCTCTCTCTCTTCCTCTCTCAGTAACTCTGCTTTTAAATAAGTAAATACATATTTTTTAAAAAAGACAGAAGTTCTTTTTATTAAATGCTGTTACAATGCTGGGCATATTACTGCACAAGAATTTTCCCATTTTGACTGATACCATCTGTACCTTATTTTGCAATGACTTAAAATACGTTTTTGCTAGTTTTTACCATTTGTGTTACTAAATGAGACAAAGGGCAAATTTCCAGATCACTAAAGTAACTTTTAATATGCCTTTACTTTCCTACAATTTCATTAATGAGCTTATGGTGTGCAAGAGAAGACAGGAGGTGATGTGCATACAGATGGGGTGCAGCATTCTGGGGCATCTCAGGATTTATTTCACCATCAGTCAAAAGCCTCTGCATTCTCCTCTGGTCAAGCTTCACCAGGCATGTGGTATGTATGGGTGAGGGGTGGAAAATGTAGGAAGTGGAAGATCCAGGCAAGGAAAACAATCACAACAGCAACACTAATTTCTTTTTTAATTTTATAGACCTATACTATACAGAGCAAGGTTCTAAGAGCTTGACATTAGTGAGCTAATTTAATCCTTCAGATAACCCTGTGAGGTAAGAACTACTATATTTACATTTTCAGATGAGGAACTGAGATGTTAACTGACTTATCCAAGCTTACAGAGCTTGGAAATGGCAGAGTTTGGGTGCAAGCAGCTCTCAAAGATCATATTTCAGGAGTTGCTACTTCAGCAAATCAAAAGTTACATGTAAAAACATGAAGGAAAGCCAATCCATGCGGTCTTAGAACTTCCAGACTAACCTAAAAAAAAAAAAACCCAAACCCTTAGCCCCCTATAAACAAACATAAAAACTCACAAAAGCATAGTCTCAGTGAAAAAGGAATGGATCGTTATTTAACAAGTAAGGGTGAAGAGAACAAAACCTCAATTCCTTCAGACATGTTACATTCGTCTTTTTAGAGGCCTGGCTGACATACGAGTTTAACCATGTCTTTGACCCCTTTTACTGCACTCACAATAAATCCGTTCACTCTCTGATGGGCTGGAGGGCAGCTTGCCAGCCTCACATCCAAATTCAGTCAAAGGAGAAGTTCAGCGTTTCGAGGGACAGGGGTCACTGTTGCTCTTTAGAGCCTCAGTTTGATTATGCATTTGTCATTTAGCATCCAAATCAGGAACACTACTTTCCACACGCTGGGCCGCTGGGCCGTGAGGAAACATTGACATATCTGAAGGGCTTCAGTTAAATGTTTTAGGGATACATTCAAATCAGTTTGGGTGCAATGCTGAAGTTAACATTTGTTCCTCAATGGCATTCAGCAAGGTAATAGAAATGATGAAATCAATCAGAACGTCTTCAGAGATATTTTTCAAGATATAAATACTCCTGCCTAAGAGCACTAAGTATAACCCTAAATTGTTGTAGTTTAAAAATGTCCCCAGAGATTCCAGGCTGTAAGATTTTCTATTCTAGAAGAAATGGTCAAATTTAGCGTTGGGGAACTGTGTCTCTTTTTTTTTTCTTCTTTTTATTGTTTTTACTGTGTCTTTTTAAAATTCTGTGCTCAGCTCTTAGAAAATCATTAACACGGTGTTACAGATTCAGAATCTACACCATTCCCTTATTCAGATACAGTGTCTCTTTTAGTTTATTGTGTAATGTGGTGGCCTAACAGAGGGTACCCCACCAGAGATCAAACTTGTGTTTCCTTTCTCTTCACTATCTTGAGGGTAGCTTTTTTTAAAAAGGGAAATTACTTTGAATTCACTTTTTGTATCCCTTTAGCCTGCATTAGACTCATCCAGAGGGCAGATAAAATACACACTGTGATGGCGCGGTGCGGGGTAGGGGGTTATCCCCGGGGTTTCTCATTCAACAGGTCTGGGATAGTGCCTTAGAAGTTCTAACAAGTTCCCAGGTGATGCTGGTAATGGTGGTTCAGCCACCACAGTTGCAGAACCAGAACCGCTGCCTTTGACCTAGCCTAGCTCCAGGCAAGAGTTACTGTACCAGTTTCAGCATCATCACCCATATGTATCTTGTTGTAGTTCACATTCAGTAGGTCTGTTTTTTAGAATCTTCCCACTTCCATTTCCAAGGTACACCATTTTGATATTATGTTCTTGCCTGGGATTTCCTGAGTACGGTGTATATCTTCATATGTATCCACCCTGCCTTGGAAATAAGAAACTTGGACATTTATTTTTACTGTATGATTTTACTGTTTACTAATATCCTGCTAATAGGAAGGAACGATGGAAGTGATAACCAGCCAAAAGCTGGGAACTCTCACACCTCAGTTCTATCATATGGATCTTATTGGTTCTCTTTATTCTTTAGTTGTAACTCAAGATTCTCTCCGTCCATTTTACCACCTTTGCAGGCATAATCTGAGAGCTACAAGCAGGGAAGCCTACATACTCACAAGCAAAGAAATTTCAAGTGGCTAATAATAAATATTCTGAAAATCATACACTTTCAAAAACAGGGTGAGTGTGGTACACAGAATTTCGAATGTTTCCTCCTCTGCAGGTCCCTTTTTCTGATTATTCAATCAAACACGAATCAAGGTAACTTTAAAATAGGGAGCATATTCTGGATTATCTGTGTGGGCTCCAGGTAATGAAAAGAACCTGGAAAAGCCAAAGAGGAGGCAGAAAATTAAAGAAATGCGGTAGAAAGGGAGAGCTGAGTAGAGATATGACAGAAGAGGGCCCGGGAGAGTCAAAACCTTAGGAGGTACATGACTGCTTGTTGCCGGTTTGAAGACGGAGGGGGTCACTGCCCGGGAATGTGGGCAGTCACTAGACACTGGGAGCCAGTCCCTGAGAACAGGGACCTCAGTCCTACAACAACACAGAACTGAATTCTGCAGACAGGCTGAATGAGCCCAGCAGCAGAATAAATCCCAGAGCCTCCAGGTAAGCATCCAAACTGCCAGTACCTTGATTTCAGCCTTCTGGGACCCAGAGCAGAAAAATAGGCTTATCCAAGCCATACTTAAAAAAAAAAAAAAAAGATCTATTGATTTGTTTGAAAGGCAAAGCAAAGGAGAAGAAGGGGTGGGGGGGAAGCCGGCGCTGTGGTGCAGCAGGTTAAAGCCTTGGCCTGCAACGCTGGCATCCCACATGGGCGCTAGCTCCACTTCTGATCCTGCACTCCACTAATGCACCTGGGAAAACAGCAGAGAATGGCCCAAGTGCTTGGGCCCCTACACCCACGTGGGAGACTCAGAAGAAGCTCCTGGCTCCTGGCTTCAGATCGGCTCAGCTCTGGCTATTGCAGTCATCTGAAGAGTGAACTAGCAGATGGAGGACCTCTCTCTCTCTCTCTCTACCTCTCTAAGTCTGTCTTTCAAATAAAAATAAATAAATAAATAAATAGATCTTTTAAAAAGAGAGGGGGAAGAGAGGAAGATGGGGAGGGGGTGGGGAGAGAGAGAGAGAGAGAGAGAGACTATTCCTTCTGCTGATTCACTCCCCAAATGACCACAAGGCTGAGACTGGGCCAGGCCAAAGCCAGGAACTCCATCTGGGTTTCCTGCTTGAGTGGCAGTGACCAGGCACATTAGCAGGGAGCTGGATGAGAACCCAGAGCGGTCCTCAAACTGGCACTGAAATGGGATGGCGGCACTGCAAGTGGCAGCTTAACCTACTACACCACAATGTCGGTCTCCAACCCATACTTTTGACTTAAAGAACTGTGAGATGGGGCCGGTGCCGTGGCACAGTAGGTTAATTCTCCTCCTGCAGCGCCGGCATCCCATATGGGCTCCGGGTTCTAGTCCTGGCTGCTCCTCTTCCAATCCAGCTCTCTGCTGTGGCCTGGGAGAGCAGTAGAAGATAGCCAAAGTGCTTGGGCCCCTGCATCCACGTGGAAGACCAGGAAGAGGCTCCTGGCTTCCGATCAGCGCAGCTCCGGCAGTATTGGCCATTTGGGTGGTGAACCAAAGGAAGGAAGAGCTTTCTCTCTGTCTCTCCCTCTCACTGTCTGTAACTCTACCTCCCAAATAAATAAATAAATAAATAAATCTTAAAAAAAAAAGAGAACTGTGAGATGGCAAATTTGTGTTGTATAAACCTGCCAGGTTTGTGGTAATTTGCTAGGTTAGAGAAGAAAACTGATAGAGGGGCGAACAGAAGCCAAAGTAGGGGCTGGTGTTGTGGCGTAGCAGGTTAAACTGCCGCCTGCAGCACTGGTATCCCATATGGGCACCGGTTCGAGACTCTCGGTCACTCTACTTCCAATCCAGCTCCCTGCTAATGGCCTTGGAAAGCAGCAGAGGATAGCCCAAGTGCTTGGGCCCCTGTACCCACATAGCAGACTCAAAAGAAGCTCCTGGCTTTGGCCTGACCCAGCCCTAGCCATTGTGGCCATCTGGGGAGTGAACCAGCAGATGGAAGGTCTCTCTCTGTGTCTCTCCCTCTCTCTTTCTGTAACTCAGCCTTTCAAGTAAATAAATAAATAAATCTTAAAAAACGTAATATGTGTGAGTGAAATTGACATTTTGAAATGTGCTAATTTTCTACAGCCCTTGTCTCTACTGTTGAGGAACAGTGTTTTCTTTTTTCTTATTATTTGTTGAATTCTTTACTTAGTGAAGCGTTAAGCTTATGATTTTAAAATAAACTGAAAGTATATCACTGTAAAAATTAAAAGAAAGAATAAGAAAGGAAGGAGGAGGGGGGGATGTGAGCATAGGTGGGAGAGAGGGTAAGATGGAAATTATCACTATGTTCCTAAATCTGTATATATGAAATACATGAAATTTGTTCCCCTTATATAAATAAGAATTATTAAAAAAACTGGGTGTGTATGTTGTGGTTGGGGGACAAGCTAGCAAAACCTGTTTGTTCAGATTTTTTTTTGGCATTCCTATGTGATATTCCTTTCCTCTTAGTATAGGGCAAGGCCTCTCTGGAATGAGCCATATGACTTATTTTCTGGGAACAGTCCACCAAGTCTTATGGCCCAATCCAGAGGACAAGGGTGAAGAAAATTCTTTCAGGTTTTTGTGACCTGCTTCTGCTGTTTCCTCATATGCCAAGGTGATTTACTTTGGGGTGACATATCTTGAACCTCACCAAGAGCCACAATATTTGTTAATAAGAGGATGATTTTGAGTATATAAAGAGTTTGGAGTGTTTGTTCAAGATAATAAAGCACTAAGAATCCCTTTTGGATTGGACATTTAACCGAACTTGTGATTATCTGTCTGCTGCCCTCTTTAGCCCCAGTTTTATAATTTGGATTTCTGATTTGGATGCTATCTTTATTTCTGCTCTGGGCAACCTTCTAGTTCTCAAGTCTTTTTTAGGAACAGTGTGACTCTACTGTGCTCTTTGTTGAGAATTGGAACTCTGATCCTGAATATTAGAGAGTGATGGACTTTCCAGACATCTGCTGCTTTTTCTTACTATCATCTCTTACGTTTGTCTGTTTCATATAGGTGAGTATTCTGTCTCTGTCCCAGGACTAACTCTTATCTTGACCCATGCTGGAGAAGATTCTACCCTGAAGGAAAGCTTCTCAAGTTAAAAATATTTACAGAGCATTCCTTTTGTGTACAGTGTCTATAAATTATCATCCAACACCGTGGATAGTGAAAGGTGTGCCATTAATAAGCATGCCAGGACAACAGGAATAACTGGAATTGTCCTGGCATACCAGTAAGAGTTCTTACCTTGGCTATATTCTATATTGATAATCCAGGGGCTTGTGTTTGACCAGTGGACAGCACAGATAAGGCAAAAATCAGTGCTCTGTTGGTAATTACATTCTACTCGGGAAGAAAAGCAATACCCAACTAATGAAAAAAAAAGTATATAATGTTATACAGTTATATAATTATGAAGGGGAAAAGGAATATAACTATATTTATGAGGGGCTGCAAATCAAAATGTGGTCGTCAGGGGAGGCCTCAGCGAGATGATCACTTTTGAGCAGAGGCTTGTAGAGAATGAGGGGGAACAACCTAAAGAAATCTGGAGGAAGAGAGTTACAGGCTGAGGTAGAGCAAATTCAAAAGACCTGAGGAGGGAATGTGTCTGGTGTGTTATAGGTAAGAGGAAGGTGTGAGTTAGATCAAGGGTGGCTTTGTAGGTCACTGTGAAGACTTTTTCCTTTGCTCTGAGTGAAATGAGAACCCAAGAGAAGGTGTGAATCAATGGAGTGATAATGTCTGATAATGGTTTCACCAGGATCCCTGTGGCTCTTGTATTGAGACTAGACTGTGGGGGCCAGGGTGGAAACAGTGAGACCAGTGTCTTGTGCACATGGATAAAACAGAGGTACTAGCCTCACCAGCCCTGACACATGTGTCTCCTCTTTTATCCCATATGTGAAGGTCCCCTGTTGTCCACTGTGCCATGCTGTGAATAGACAGCTAAAACTCACTGACAATTGTCAAGAGTCAAGATGAAACATGAATCAAAGCTAAAAATAGGTTGGTATTATAAATGAAGAGTAAAATAGCTTACCATGCTGACTCCCACATTCTTGACTACAAGTGATCCTTGCAGAGGATTTTGTGATATTGTGATATAATAAGAAATATATATTTTGTCTGTGTCCCAGTTCCTGGCACAAAGCTCATAAAAACCCTTGTAATTTCCTGACTGAAAAGAGCGATAGGTACAGTTTTTTCTTCTGATATTTAGTCTTGGACCCTAGTTCCTAGCCCAGAGGTTCTAATACCTTTGAATTTCCTGGCTTTATTGGAGTATCTTTCATTCTAATAAGGTGACTTTTGGTGGGTTCCTGGATGAGGGCTGGTTACCAGAAATACCAAGTCATAATTAGACACTTGGAATTTTCACCCCAACTTTTGGTCCTCTAGGAAGGGGAGAAGCACTGGAGATTGAGTTCATAATTGATTATGCTGATGGGATGAAGCTTACCCAAAATCCCTGAGCTATTAGGTTTGGAGAGCTTCCAGGTTGATGAATACATGAAGGTGCTAGGAGGGTGATGAAGGCATGGCTACTCCATGCCCTGTTCCCAAAACCCGGCTGTATTTACCACTTCATCCGGACGTTCATGTGTGTTCTTTATAATATCCTTTATGATGAACCAGTAAATGTAAATAAAAGTGTTTTCTTGAATTCTGTAAACAAATCTAGCAAATGATTGAACTTGAGAAGAGGGTTGTGGGAATAATTTGTAGCCAAGGTAACCTGGGAATTGGTGTGTGAAGTAGAAAGCAAAACTGTGGGATTGAACGCTTAATCTGTGAGATCTGAATACTATCCAAGTACATAGTGTCAGAATTGAGTTAAAATGTAGAACACTGCTACCCAATACTGTTAGAGAGTTGGGTAGTATGGGAGAAAACTAACACATTGGGGGTCTCAGAAATGTTCTCTGTTGAGTATGGTGTCAGTGGTGAAGTGTTCTAGAACTATTAATGTCACTGACTGTGGCCAGCTTGCCTTAGTTCCTTTTTGCCAATGGAGTAATAAATTATAGTTCAGAGAGACAAATGTAGGAATAGTAAAGCCAAAGTTTGTTGAAATATGTCCCAAGGAAGGAATGGGCCAGCGGAGAGAGCACATGGCTCCCTATAAGGATAATAAAACAAAGTTTATTAAAGTACAGTATATTCCAATGGAGGGAGGGGCCGGTAGAGAGCACACGACACCCTTTCTTCCTAGTTTGGGACTTTGATCCCTAAAGTACAAGGGGCATTGACTGGTGATGTGGTATGAGGCTCAAATGTTTATTAAAGTACAGTATGGTACAGTATGTTCACATTGTGCCCTAATATTTCATTTCAACAAAAAGAAAAACATGACCTCTCAACCAGCCTTTCATATAATGACAGAAGTTGCTAAAAGCACCAGGAAGCCAAGTGAAAACACAAGTGGCATAGATTTTAACTGCAGCTTACTTTGTTGAAGACAAGGAATAAAACTTTTTCTGAAGTGTGAACATCTGAGACATAAGCCAAATGTCCCTGAGGATCATGATTCTGTCCTTCCCACATAGAGATGGAAATGTAGCCCCTAAGGCTACCATATAATGAAAACATAGAAAATGATCCTCACTCTCAGTCAGGAAAAGAGAAAAAAAATTTAAAACTCCAGGCAAGAAAGAAGTTAATAAATAATTATTGCCTATATCTGGCTGTGTCCAATGCTAATGCATTCAACCTTTTCTGCTGTACTCATTTTCCTCATTGTCCTAAATAATGAGCAGGATTGTAGACCCTGGTTTCTTGAACTAAGAGCTATGCTTATGAGAAGCTTCATTTGAAAAGCAGCTTCTGCCCTTTGTTCTGTAGTCATTCAATTGCACAAGTCGAGCTGCCATTTTTCTGCAGTAGGAATCTGTACCCACTGACTACAGCCAAATAGTACAGTGTTTCCCTGCAGCTCTCTAAGTGGAGAGTCATATCTTCATCGCACTTTCACATTCTTGAGCTTAGATTCTTCATTTGACCATAAATTTATTCAAGGCATAGCAGAGTTCCCTTTAGGGCCTAGAATGGATTGTTTTCACTTTGCTTTAAAAGATATACATATATGTGTATATCTGTCTATAGATAACTATGTGTATATATACATTTATTTATATAACTGTGTATATATCTACATATATACATTTATATAACTATGTATACATAAATATATGCATGCTATAAATTCATTTATATATAAATATATGCATAATATATATAAATAAACAAATCAAAGATTTCAAAATAAAGACAGCTTCATTCATTTAACAGATATTTCTGGCACACATTCTAGTAGAGGGATAGGCAATAAACTGTAAGCACAATAACATGGTTACATATTGACAGCATCTATGAATGTATGTATCTATCTATGGATCAATCTGTCTACCTATTTACCCAAGAATGTGGAAAATGATATAGTAAACAGGAAATTACAGCAGACTACGAAGTTCTAGGAGCATGTATAGAAATCGTAGAAATCGCATATGTAAAAGGAATGGACAAGGAAACACTTATGAGGAAAGTAAATTTTGAAAGAAGTCTTTCTAAATGGGAGGGAGTAAGCCATGTGTATGTCTGAAGAACAAGAGCTCCAAACAGACATACTCGCCAGTCCAGAAGCCAGGGTATGCTGAGATTTGCTGAAGAAAATCAGGGAGGCCATTGTGTTTAGAGCTAAGGGTATGTGTGTGTGGTGGTGATGGTGGTGATGGTGGTGATGGTGGTGCTGGGGTGGGGGTGGAAGGCTTGGACTTGGGCTTGGTGAAGATGTCAGTGTGGAGCCTATTCATGTGTTGTGGGGTCTAATGCTTGTGCAATTTCAGTTCATCTTAATTTTTAAAAATTTGAGAGGTAGGGAGAGAAGGGAGCTCCCATTCAGATAGAGAGACTCCCATTCACTGGTTCACTCCCCAAATTCCTACAATGGCTGAGGCTGGGCTGGGCCAGGGACTCAACCTAGGTCTCCAAAGTGAGTGGCACGGACCCATTAATTTGACCTATCACTTGTTGCTTCCCATGGTGCACATTAATAGGAAGTTAAAGTTAGGAGCCAGAGCCAGGAATGAAACCCGGGTACTGTGATGTGGGGCATCAGTCCTAACTAGCATCAGGCTTCTCTTTAAGGGAAACAATTACAATTTACAATATAAAATTAGGTACAAATTAGAATATATAAAAGTATAATGACAAAATAAATGGTAACAAATTGCTACCAGAATACCCAAGTTCAGGCCAGTCGCCACTCAAAAGCTAATATTCGAGAGATAAGAGTTCATGTAAGGAAATCATCTTTCTTCAACAGGCCAACAATGTGAGGGCATGGTGAACTTTCCTGTCACAAAGACCATCCCTGATTCTCAAGTTAACAGGAGAATTTTTTAAAGGAGAAAAAGGGGAGTTGAGGGAGTTTGGGAGGATAATTGGCTTAGTTGACGATGGGCAGACTCCTATCTTGAAACTGGCTGGGTGGTTTCCTGTTTGACTTTGGGCTTGGCTATTTACTAAAGCTGGTGGTCTTAACTTCTGAATCTGAGGTTTCACAATTTCAGCCAGCTTTCCTGACGTCAGTCTCTGGAAATTTTTTTTAGAGATTTATTTTATTTACTTGAAAGGCAGAGTGAGAGAGAAAGAGGGAGACAGAGAAAGATCTTTGACCTGCTGATTCACTCCCCTAGATGGCTGCAATGGCCAGGGTTGTGCCAGGCCAAAGCCAGGAGCCTGGAACTCCATCTGGGACCCCCACATGACTGGCAAGGGCCCAAATATTTGGGTCATCTTTCACTGCTTTCCAAGGCATACTATCATGCCATTGATCCAGGCAATGGCTTAACCCACTATGCCACAACGCTGGCCCCAGTCCTTGGAAATCTTAAGCAAGCATAATTTATCTGTTAAGTTAAACATAAGTCTGATTAGTTGCAAAGCTAGTAGTTATCTTTTCTTAAGCAGAAAATGGAATCACTTTAGTGCTGGCTCCAAAAGTACAAACTTTAAGAAACTGACAAATATCATAAACACCAAAAGCCCTGACATAATGATGCAGCATTTATTTGGATTTGCACATATGTTCCTGGTATGAAAAAAACCATCTGTTTAGATAAGCATTTAGGGGGCTGGCACTGTGGCGTAGTGGAAGAGCCACTGCCTCCAGTGCCAGCATCCCATATGGGTGCTGGTTCGAGTCCCAGCTGCTCCACTTCCGATCCCGCTCTCTGCTGTGGCCTGGGAGGGCAGTGGAGGATGACCCAAGTCCTTAGGCCCCTGCACTTGCGTGGGAGACCCAGAAGAAGCTCCTGGCTCCTGGCTTCAGATCAGCTCACCTCTGGCCATTGCAGCCATCTGGGGAATGAACCAACAGATGAAAGACCTCTCTCTCTCTGCCTCTACCTCTTTGTAACTGCCTTTCAAATAATAAATAAATCAAAAAAAGCAGACATGGCCTTTGAGTATTAGATAAGCATTTAGAGAAGAATTTCTTGTGTGTTTTATCACTAATATACATACGAAAGGATTGCCTATCATTGCATCAAACAATGAAGCTGGACACAGTAGAAAGTGTTAAATATACTGTATTGCTGAAAGTATTTTCAAAACAGACAGATTTTGGTGTGCCTAATTGATGTTTTTCACAAGATTGTTGTTAAGGTAAAGTGTCCTCTAGTTCATGGTAATGTCACTTAAAATATATAATAAGGCTGTTTCTTACATCTGGTGGAATCTTAGATTCACTAACATCTGACACATTTAACAGGATTGCTTTCCTAAGAGGGCAAGGACAAAAAAGGGAGGTTATTTAGCATGTGATTCTGGTTATCTAGGTGACTTGGAGTAGGTGGTAACAGTGAAGATGGTGAGAAATCGTCAGAATGTGGATCTATCTTAAAGCTAAGGATACAGGGTATAAAGAAACATGTGAAGGATTACTTCAAGGCTTTTGCCTTGAATAACTGGAAGAATCACAGTGCCATCAGCTGGGACAGGTGCATGGGACACGGAAGAGATTTTTGGCAGTAAAATCAGAAGCTGACTTTTAGGCAAGTTATATTTGAATGTTTATTAACAGATGGGAGATAGGCAGAAAATATGGATCCAGGTGGTGGTGGCGGGTGTGTAGATGAGATGGTGCAGTCTGTGACAAAGTCCTCTTAAGATTCCTAAGGTTTTCTCAATGCAATCAGAAGCAAGACACCAGCTGCAAGTAGGGAAGGGAAGGAGGTGTTAGAGGTTTGAAGACTGATGCTAAGTAATGAAACAGTCATCCAGGAACTTGCTACTCAAGGGCCAGCAGGATATGCATCATCTGGAAACTTGCTGGAAATGCAGGTTCTCAGGCTGCACAGAAACTGTACTTATCAAGATTCTCAGGTGATTTTCAGCACACTAAAGTTTGAAATGCACTTTAGGGAGAATAAATAGATCAGGGAAGAATAGTCTGATGGGACAGCTGCATAAGGGGCCCATTTGAGTTTACAGCATAAATTTAATGAAAGATGTATTAGTTGTGGTCTTTTTTCTTAATCAAATACAATAGTAGGGCACAGCTGCACAGTAGACCGAGGGCTGGTTGTGACTAGGGTTCTGGTTATTTTAAGTAATTAATTTTTAAGAGATTTATTTATCTATTTGAAAGGCAGAGTTACACAGAGAGAGGGATAGACAGACAGACAGACAGACACACACACACAGAGAAATTTTCCATCTGCTGGTTCACTCCTCAAATGGCTGAGATAGTCGAGGCTGGGCCAGGCTGAAGCTAGGAACCTGGAACTCCATCCTGGTCTCCCACATGGACAGCGGGGGCCAAGTACTTGGGTCACCTTCTGCTGCCTTCTCAGGCACATTAGCAGGGAGTTGGATCAGAAATGGAGCACCTGAGACTCAAACCAACGCTCATATGAGATGCCAGCATTGCATGGGGTGCCTTAACCCACTGTATCACAACGCTAGTCCCTTAAGCAATCAATTTTGAATGAGAATGTATCAAGGATGTTGAGGAGATATGTAAATAAATGCATTTATGTATACTGTGGATGCACAATTACTTTTCTTTTTTTACTGAGGTTGTACATGACACAAAAAATTTAGAGACCTCTTGTTTGCATATTAGCTAAAATATTACTTCCTCTAGAGATATTTGTTTATAACAGGTTATTCTGAAAGTCAATGTATTTCTAAGATGCAGAGGATTCTTTTTTGATGGTTTAGTCTGAGGAGTTCTGGTCAACTGAAATCAAAGAACCTCCTGACATCCTCTGAAATCACATTTAAAATCTAACAGGGTCCTTTATTGAGGCACCATATTGATTTTTGACCCATAATTCTTAAAGATTAATCCTGGGGCTAGAAATTTCAAGCATAAAAATTACCAGTATAAAATATTTTTGTTTTCAAATCCCCTGTATGAGGAAATGTTAAGAAATGAGCCCACAGTGTTTGTGAGTATTCCTATAGTACCTGATGCAACCTTCAAAATGAAATCCAGAGATGTTAGGCTAAGGTCACTGTTGTACTACTTTGACTATTCATTCAGAAAGTCTGAGCCATAGCACAATGGAAAATGTCTAAATTAATAAGAGCATTTTAAGTATATTTTAAGTATGAGTTAAGCATTTCTTGAGTATACAGAGAATCTAAAGATCTTTAGGTTCAACGTCTCATGCGGTCTAGAAATAAACGCTCATTCAGCAATGTGAATACTTCTAGCATTGAAGAATGCATTCCTTCTCAGGTCAGCTAATTCCATAGTGGGGCCATCCAATTTGTTTTTCACATTGACTCTATATCTATCTCTCTAAAGATGCCATTGTTGGTCCCAAATCTGCCAAATGGAAGAAATAATCATGATTCATTTAAAATTTTACAAAATCTTATTTTTAAAATGTTGAGACTTCTTACATTATCAGTTTAACATCCTGCACTTTCCATTGTATTTTCTTATTTATTTATTCATCTCTGTATTAGAATAAAGACCTTAGAATTACATACATTGGTTCAATTGATATTTGACCATTTCAGAATACTTGGGGAGTTCAAACTCCATTGATCTGGGCATGACACCACCATTAATTTAGAATAAGATTCCATTAGTTTTCCAACGGCTCAGTTAACACTGTTAATTGTTATTGAGCAACAAACCCCCTGAGGATTTTTCACAAAAATTGCTGTCAAGCTGGGTCTCCTCCATCAAGTACTAGTGATCAATCATTTGGACTTTAAAGCAAGGATCGTATTTTCCCTTAATAGGTTTCACCTTGTTGTTTTCACCTTCTCATTCTATCCCATCTGGTTCCTTAATAATTCTGATTCCATTTTCTGAGATTTCAGCCACCTGTTCTGTGCAAAAAAAAGAAAAAAAAAAGTTAACACAGCAAGCCTAGATTGCTATCCTTAGAAAGGCCTGCTTTCAAACTTGACCCTTAGTTGGTGTCTGGGAACTTAGATTTAGAGAGGGTTATTAACATTCCTTAATTGATGAGTGTTCGCTGTACCCAGACTGTTTATACAAACAATGTGTTTATGCTGAGCATTTGCTTTTTTTCATTGAGTCTTGTCAGACAGAGGGTGCCTATTCTACCAACTCTTCAACTACATACATATCAAATGGCTTTCCTGGGGCAGAAACATTGCATACATGTTGCTGCATTGTTGTTGCTGGGGGAAAAGGATGCTCTATGTGACCCATCATGGGAAGGAGAGAACATGAGGAGGTCTGCACATGCATTCCTCCTAACTCTGTGTGTTTTTATCTTATGATTTGGCTATGTACCCTCACTACATGGCTGTAATAAATCTTGGTTCTGAGTACAACTGCATTCTGACTCCCAAGAGTCTTTTTGGCTGAATCATTTAGTGAATCTCTGAAAGTTGGCACAGTATTGAGCACCCTAGACAGAACCTCCTGACTGGAACTACCTGCTGATCTAAATTGCCTAACCTCAACTATCGAGCAAGGGTGGCAGCTGAAGGATGACTGTGACAGTCCGCACATTGTAAGCTGAAGACTTTGTCTTCCCTTGGGTCATGTGACTAATAATGACTTCAAATGTCCAACGATAATTTCCACAAACCATTAAAGCAGTGTTTCACAAATCTGTTCTGAGGGCCCTCATCTCCCAGACTCTCCTTGAAACAAAGGGCCCCAAGTCAAGTATCATGGAGAACTCCCAACACAGAAAGCTCCCCTTAGACATTTTCAGCATCCCCACAGCAGGGTCCGTAACTGACATACCTCCTGAGCAAAGGAAATATAGCCTCTCTTTTCTTTATATGGATTGTTTCAAATATATAAAACAATGTAGAGAATAATATAAAGATCATTCATCTCTCACCCAGCTATATTCAATGTTAACATTTTGCCATACTTGCTCCAGTTCACTTTATTTTTTTAAAGGAATTAATATTTGTGGGATGAATCTTTTTTTGTATGCCTCCTAAATGACATAATCCAAACCCCTTCTTCTCAAGAGATAACTGAAACCTTTGGGTGTATGTAGGTTATGTTTTTTGTTCATATTTTCGCATTTTTATCATCCATGTGTGGAGAGTTGTTTTGGTTATGTTTAATCTTTATAGATATGTTATTGTTGTGTTATAATGTGGGAATTTTCTGTACTTTGTCTTTTTGGGAGTATAACATTTTTACATGTAGACCATGTAGCCTTGACATATTTTTTCACTGATCTATACCATGTAATGTTATAACTATACTAATAACTTATTTAAATGCCTATTCCCAAGATAACTCTATACAAACATAATATTAACTTATTTAAAGTGCCTATTCCCAAGCTAACCTTATATGTAATAAATCAAAATCTCTGGCGTTTGAGGCTAGTCATCATTATTTTTTAAGTCTCCCGAGGTGATTCCAGTGTGCTGCGGAGTTGAATAACAGTGTCCAAACCTAGAATTTTCAGTTTATTGAGAATTGCTGTATCTATCTATATTCATGAGGTACTGGTCTGTAATTTTTTTCCCTGTGGGATAATGTTTGCCTCAGAAAACAAGCTTGGAAGTGTTCCTTTCTCTTCAATGTTTTTAAGCAGAGTTCGAATATTGTCATTAATTCTTTAAATGTTTATTTTTTAAAAAAGATTTATTTATTTGAAAATCAGAGAAAGAGAGAGAGAGAGATCTTCCATCTGCTGGTTCACTCCCTAGATGGCCACAATAGCAGCCAAGAGCTTCATCTGGGTCTCCCATGTGGGTGGCAGGGGCCCAAGCACTTGGGCCATCTTCTGCTTTTCCCAGGACTTAGTTGGGACCTGGATCAGAAGTGGAGCAGCCAGAACTTGAACCAGTTCACATATCCTATAATGTGTCATAATTAAGTTATTTTATACTTAATCTCTTTGGGATTATTTGAACTTAATGGATTTGCATGCTTATTTCTGTCTATAGATTTGGAAAGTTTTCTGTCCTCATTTCTTTAAATGAAGTCTCTGCCTCTTCTTGTTCTCTGCTCCTTCTGAAAGTTCCATAATGCATAGGTTGATTCACGTGATGGTGTTCCATATTTCCCATAAACTTTCTGCACTTCTCTCATTCTTTTTTTCGCTTTGATACTTCGGGCAATCTCAAATGAGAGCTTACTCTCTTTGAGCTCATTGATTCTTCTCCTGCTTGATCAAGTCCAGTATTGAATCCTTGTATGGAATTTTGCAATATAGCTATTACATTCTTTAGTTCCAGATTTCCTGTTTGGTTCTTTTTTATGTATTCTCTTATTGCTCACTGAGCTTAAGATGATTATTTTGAATTCTTGTCAAGCAGTTCATAATCCTCCAGTTCTTTAGAGTTGGTTGGAGATTTATTTTGTTTCTATGGTGGTGACATATTTCTCTGATTATTCATGATCCTTCTGGTCATGCATTGGTCTGTGCATTTTAAAAGGTGGGGATGTTTTCTAGTGTTTACAGGCTGGCTCGGAAGGCAAAGTTCTTCATCAGTCAGCCAGTTAAGTGATACTTAGTAGATTTTCCAGCTGGATTCACAGATGGATTTGCTGTTGGAATCTTTAGATACTGGCTTGGTATCTGGATCTGTAGAAATAAGAAAAGATGCATTGAAGAAGTTGGTGCCTTGACTCCACTGGGGCCAGCCTGGTGCCTGAGTTCATGGGACTGGGACTGAATCCTGGGTCTAGGGGAGCTAGCCTGGCACCAGGGTACACTAGGGTGGGAGCTGTCTGCCCCTTGGTGTAGGAAATATTAAGGTTCATCACTGTAGACAATTTGAACACAATAAAGCAGAATAAAAATGATATTTTTATTATCAGTATGTACAACAAAACAGTGGAAGTAATAAATCTTCCTATGGTGGTAGACACTCCCACTGCTAGGCTGGCCTGAGGTTTAATACTGCCTTTTTATCCAAAATAATTTAAGGATATTCTGTAAGATTTGGATAGTAAATTGAGCTCACTTTAAAGCTTAGAAATAAGATCCATATTAATTTATTAATATTGACTGAGCATCAAATATTTTGGTAACTATCAATGGTTTTATCTATTTTTTAAAAATTAGTGTTCAAGATTTTTATTTGAAAATATCACAAAGTTCATAGTCAGACATTTGTGTCCATAAAGTTTCATTGAACACAAACACACCCATTTTTTTATGTATCATCATCTGAGGCTACTACAGATAAGTTTATTAATTGTTACAGAGACCATATGCCCTGTAAAACCTGAAATACTTACTACCTGAACCTTTACAGAAAAAAATTTCCAAACTTTATTCCACAATGTTTTTCTTCATTATAAATATTCATATGTAGTATAAATTTTAAGGTAAAAACATTTATTTAGACCTTTATTTTTTTTTTAAATTTATTTGACATAGTTATAGACAGTGAGAGAGACAGAGAGAAAGGTCTTCCTTCCGTTGATTCACTCCCCAAATGGCTGCTATGGCTGGCGCTGTGCCGATCCGAAGCCAGGAGCCAGGTGTTTCTTCCTGGTCTCCCATGCGGGTGCAGGGGCCCAGGCACTTGGGCCATCCTCCACTTCCCTCCCAGGCCACAGCAGAGAGCTGGACTGGAAGAGGGGCAACCGGGGCTAGAACCCGGTGCCCATGTGGGATGCTGGCGCCGCAGGCGGAGGATTAACCAAGTGAGCCAGAGTGCTGGTCCCTTATTTAGACCTTTGACACTCTGATTTTTTTTTCTGTGTATTAATTCTATGGGCCAAAGACTTCTTGAGGCATACCATTATGTCACTGATTATTGCAGTATCTCCCCATGTGATGATTTGGTAAGTGACAATTTCATTTCTTTACATGAAGTAAAGCAGGCTAAATAAGATAAAGACAAGTAGTTTTCATTCTCATTGAAACAAATTAATAAAATTAAAGGACCTACAAAAGTGGCTTGGCCAAGAGACATACTTTATTTGTTCTTCACATTTTTTTATAATATTTTGATTTGAATATCTTTATATTGAGGCACGTACTTGCTACTTTGCCATACTCTTCACCACTCCTTATAAAATTACTGACCAACTTTATACAATGAAATTACCTTTTTGGCTCACGTGAACCTTTGAGTTTGTAATCATTGAACTAAAAGCAAAGTGTTTTCTTTTTTAAAATTCCCTCCCTCTCCCTTTTCCCTCTCACTCTCCTTCCTTCTCCCTTTCTTCCTTTTTTTTTGTTTTTGAGATAATATATTTTAAAATTAAATTACAGTAAAAAGGCTTAATACTTCACCAAATAAGAAGTTTAACAAGTAAAAAGCAAAAATACCCTAGTTTAGTGGGAATATATAATGGCTATAAACAATAATGAAAGGAAAAAATGACCATTTCACCCATATACAGTAAATTTTAAAGTAATCATAGATCATTAAAACTATAGTAGTATAACATTTTAGCCATTGGTTTCATGAATGTATAAAACAAGGTTTTACAAAACCATATTTGCAGCAATACTGATACACATAGACATTTCTTTCTTTTTCTCTTTCCACTGTTTTTGTTTGTTTTTTAAATTTTAGCTCCCACATATAGGGAAAAACATGCAGTATTTGTCTTTCTAGGTCTGGCTTATTTCACTCAATATGATGTCCTCCAGTTGTGTCCATTTTGCTGCAAATGGTAGAATTTCATTCTTTTTATTATAGCTGAATAATAGTCTATTGTGTATTTATAGCACATTTTCTTTATCCATTCATCTGATGAAGGACATCTTGGTTGGTTCCAAATTTTGGCTATTGTGAACAGTGTTGCTATGAACACGATGGTGCAGGTATCTCTTTGATTCATTGTGCTCAAGTCTTTTGGGTATATACTCAGTAGTAGGATTGCCGGGTCATATGGCAAGTCTATTTTTAGTATTTTAAGAAATCTCCACACTGTTTTCCACCGTGTCTCCACATATTTACATTCCCTCCAACAGTGTTTAAGTGTTCCCCTTTGTCCACATCCTTGCCAGCATTTGTCACTCTCTGTGTTTTGGATTTTAGCCATTCTGACAGAGGTGAGGTGATATCTCATCATGGTTTTCATTTGCATTTCCCTGATGGCTAGTGATGTTGAGCATTTTTTCATATATTTGTTGGCCATTTGCATTTCTTCTTTTGAGAACTGTCTATTGAAGTCCTTTGCCCATTTCTCAACTGGATTGGCTGTTTTTTTGTTATTGGATTTTAAGGTGGGTGATATATTTGGGATATTAATCCTTTCTCAGATAGGTGGTTTGCAAATACTTTTTCCCATTGTGTTGGATGTCTCTTCACTCTATTGATCCTTTTCTTTGATGTGCAAAAGCTTCTGAGTTTGATGTAGTCCCATTTGTTTAGCTGCTTTTGTTGCCTGTGCTTCAGGGGTCCTATCCAGGAAGTCATCCTCTACACCAACGTCTTGGAGTGTTTCCTCAACATTTTCTCCCAGTAACTTCATAAGAACAGGTTTTGAATTTAGGTCTTTGATTGACGGATGAGTTGATTTTTGTGTATGGTGAGAGATATGGATATAATTTCATTATTCCACATATATACATACAGTTTTGCCAGCACCATTTGTTGAAGAGATTATCTTTACTCCATTGTATGGTCTGAGCACTTTTCTCAAAAATCAGTTGGCTGTATGTACGTGGATTAATTTCTGAACTCTCTATTCTGTTCCATTGACTTATGTATTGATTTTTCTGCCAGTACCAAGCTGTTTTAATTACTATATCTTTGTAGTATGCCTTGAAGTCAGGTATTGTGATGCCTCCAGCTTGGTTTGTCTTCCTCAGAATCACATTGGATATTTGGGTTCTTTTGTGATTACATATGAATTTTAGGATTTTTTTTCTAAGTCTATAAAGAATGTCATTGATATTTTGATAGAGATTGGAATGCTTTAGGTAGTACAGATATTTTGATGATAGATTCTTCCACTCCATGACCAAGGAATATTTTTTTCCATTTTTTTTTGTGTCCTTGATGATTTTTTTCCATCAATGTTTAATATTTTTCATTGTAGAAATCATTCACTTCTTTGGTAAATATATTCCTAAATATTTGCTTTTTGTGGCTATTGTGAATGGTATCTCTTTCTTATCTTTTTGTGAGTTCATCATTAGCATACAAATTACTGCCATCTGGAGAGTGAACAAGCCGATGGAAGACCTTTATCTCTGTCTCTCCCTCTCTCTGTAACTACCACTCAAATAAATAAATAAAATATTTTAAAAAGTGCAGTTTTATTAAAAAAAAACTTAGCACAAAACACAGATGGGGCTGGCGCTGAGGTGTAGCAGATTAAGCTGTTTCCTGCAGTGCCGGCATCCCATATGGGTACTAGTTTGAGTCCTGGCTGTTCCACTTCCAATTCAGCTCTCTAATGCACTTGGAAAGCAGCAGAAGATGGCCCAAGTCCTTGAACCATTGCACTCATGTGGGAGACCTGGATGAAGCTCCTGGCTTCTCACTTCAGCCTGGCCATTGCAAGATTGAAAATGTAGACTTTTTTTCTTTCATAAATCTGAAGTAGTAAAAATCAAGTCCATTCACTGAACTGAATATTAGGAGATAATGTCCCTGTGTGAAGGTGTTCAGTGTTTGGCACCCAGGCCAACATTTCTCAGGCAAGGATTCTACACTGCCAGGCAGAGGTAGTATCAGAACCATGATTGGGTCTACTCAGAAAGAAATTTCTAGGACTTACATTCTTTGGGCTTGATTCATTTCTGTCTATGAGGCAGTAATGTTATATTTATTAAGGATATATGGTTACAGGTTTTTTTTAGGAGCACATAAAATTCTTATTGTAGGAATTAGCTCAAGTAACTAAAGAAGCCCTCAATTATGAGTTCCATGAGCATCTTAACTGTCCATTTGAACACCATTCATGGGATCATTCACTTAGAGGTGGCACAGTTTATATATGCTTCTAGTTTAAACTCACTGCTCAGAGAGGAGACCAACAGAATAAGGAAACCTCAACATTTAGACAACTTATGATTACCACAGAATTATTCCTGTGACCTCTGCAGTACTAGAAAACTTTTTCTTTGTTGTTATCAGGGTCACAATGTGTGAAGGTTTTCATTTATAGAGTAACTAAGTAACTACTTGGACTAGAATTCTACAAGGCTAAGAAGAAATAGTTTAGTTAACTTGCAACCCTGTACAATCATCAGATTTTTCATAATCTGCAAAAGGTTGAAAGATAATATCTCAATGCCAATGCAGACACTGTAGCACAAAGAAGTTTTGATATTCATTTATTTTTAAATATTTATTTATTTTATTTGAAAGGCAAAGTTACACAGAGAGAGATGCAGGGAAGGAGAAAGGGAGGGAGGCAGGGAGGGAAGGAGGAAGGGAGGGAGACAGGGAGGCAGGGAGGGAAGGAGGAAGGGAGGGAGACAGGGAGGGAAGGAGGAAGGGAGGGAGACAAGGAGGCAGGGAGGCACGGAGGAAAAGAGGAAGGGAGGGAGGTAGGGAGGCAGGGAAAAAGAAGGAGAGAGAGAGAGAGAGAGAGACAGAGAGAGACAGAGACAGAGAGATTGATTTTCCATCCACTGATTTACTCCCCAAATGGACACAATGCACAATGGCTGGGGCTGGGCCAGGCCAAAGTCAGGAGCATGGAATTCCATTCAGGTCTCCTACATGGGTGGCAGGGGCCCAATTACTTGGAACATCATTCACTGCCTTCCCAGGCACATAAGCAGAGAGCTGGATTGAAAGTGGAACAGCTGGGCCTCAAACTGGCTCCCACATGGGATACTGGCATCACAGACTGCAGCTTAACCTGCTGCACTACAATTCCAGCCCCACCACTGCTACTTTTAAAATTTTTATTTATTTATTTATTTGAGAGGCAGTGAGAGAGAGAGAGCAAGAGCTCCCATCCATTGATAAATTCTCCAAAACCTGGTAGGAGCCAAGGCTGGGCCAAGCTAAAGCCAGCAGTTGAGAATTCAATCCAGGTCTCCCACATGAGTGGCAGGGACACAATTATTTGAGTCATTACCACTACCTCCCAGATTCTGTATTAGCAGGAATGTGGAGTCAGGAGCCAGACCTATGAATTGAGTCCAGCCACTCTGATGTGGGACATGGGTGTATTTTTTTTTTAAGATTTACTTATTAGATCTTATTGGAAAATGGGACTAGGAATGGGAGAAGGAGGAGGAGGAGGGGTGGAAGAGTAGGTGGGAGGGTGGGTATGGTGGGAAGAATCACTAGGTTCCTAAAGTTGTACTTATGAAATGCATGAAGTCTGTATTCCTTAATAAAAGGTTTCTTTGGGGGGAAAATAAATTTTAAAAAGATTTATTTATTTATTTGAGAGGTTGAGTTACGGGGTGGGGGGGGGGCGGTCTTTCATCAACTGGTTCACTCTCCAAATGGTCACAATGGCTAGAGCTGGGCCGATCTGAAGCCAGGAGCCAGGAGCCAGGAGCCAGGAGCCAGGAGCCAGGAGCCAGGAGCCAGGAGCTTCTTCTGGATCTCCCACATGGGTGCAGGGGTCATTGCTTTCCCAGGCCATTAGCAGAGAGATGGATCAGAAGAGGAGCAGCTAGGACACAAACCGGTGCCCATATGGGATGCTGGCACTGCAGGTAGAAGCTTAACCGACTATGCCACAGTGCCAGCCCCATGGACATGGGTGTCTTTAACCACCAGGCCAAATGCTTGCCCCCGATACTTTTTTTTTTTTTTTTTTTTTTTAAATTTTTGACAGGCAGAGTGGACAGTGAGAGAGAGAGAGACAGAGAGAAAGGTCTTCCTTTTGCCGTTGGTTCACCCTCCAATGGCCGCCGCGGTAGGCGCGCTGCGGCCGGCGCACCGCGCTGTTCCGATGGCAGGAGCCAGGTGCTTCTCCTGGTCTCCCATGGGGTGCAGAGCCCAAACACTTGGGCTATCCTCCACTGCACTCCCTGGCCACAGCAGAGAGCTGGCCTGGAAGAGGGGCAACCGGGACAGGATCGGTGCCCCGACCGGGACTAGAACCCGGTGTGCCGGCGCCGCAAGGCGGAGGATTAGCCTGTTGAGCCACGGCGCCGGCCGCCCCCGATACTTTTAATACCACACTGTTCTGCTTTACATTGCCCAAATGGCAGGACTGCTCTTCCTCATCCTTCCTTGATGTATTTTCTAGACTGAGAGGCCTGTGCATTATTTTCAAGTGATTGGGGAGCACTAGTCTTTAAGAGGAGCAATGGGCCACTTCTGCAGGCCTAGAGGGTTTCAAGTGATCAGAAGTTTTAAGGTTTTTGAGTTCATCAACCCAAACTCTTAAGCCTTGGGATTTCACTTCTTCCTACTTAGGGTGCTGATCTTGATATAGCAGATTTGCCACAGCTGAGAGTGTAAATTGCTCTGGGGTTCTGCTACTCTTCTACTAAATGCACAGCCCAACTTAAAGCTTTCTTTGCCCTTTGTTTGCTAAGTATAAACTGCCAGGGAGGCCTTCTGTTTTTCACACTTGGCCTTCAATTGATGATTACTCTCACTGCATGTGTATGTTTTAAGATTTATCTTATTTATTTGAAAGACAAAGTTACAGAGCAAGAGGGACACATGTGTGTGCTTGCGTGCGTGCACACACACACAGAGAGAGAGAGAGAGAGAGAGATCAATCTTCTATCCTCAGGTTCACTTTCCAAATGGCTACAATGGCCAGGGCTGGGCCAAGCCAAACCCAGGAGCCAGGAATGCCATCCGGGTTTCCCATGTGGGTGGTGAGTGGCAGTGGCTCAAGCACTCGGGCCATCTTCTGCTGCCTTCCCAGGAGCATTAGTAGGGAGCTGGATCAGAAGTGGAGCAGCCAGTAGGGCCGGCGCTGTGGCGCAGCGGGTTAATGCCCTGGCCTGAAGCGCCGGCATCCCATACAGGCTCCGGTTCGAGTTCTGGCTGCTCCACTTCCAATCCAGCTCTCTGCTATGTGTTATATATTAATGTTAGCCATCGTAAAACACACCAGACACCGGAGTAAGGGAAACACCCTACAGACCGGAGTGAAGGGGCGGCAAAGGAAAAAGAGAAGGAGACTGTAAGAGAGAGAGACAGAGAGGAGGGAGGAGAGAAGCCAAGAGAGGCCAAGAGAGCGCAGGAGAGAAGGGCCAAGAGCCGAGAGAGAAGAGACAAGAGAGCATGTGTTCAGGAACAGGGCCTTTTAAAACTTCGCCGGAGGGCGGGCAGGGAAGCAGGAGCAGCGAATCCCATTAGGACGGGGGTGGAGCCTGGCTCAGGTAGCTGGGCAATGCAGCCACCTGGCTAAAACTGCCCCAGTTTCCTAACACTATGGACTGGAAAAGCAGTAGAAGATAGCCCAAGTCCTTGGGCTCCTGCACCTGCATGGGAGACCCAGAAGAAGCTCCTGGCTCTTGGCTTCGGATCGACACGGTTCTAGCCATTGCGGCCAATTGGGGAGTGAGCCATCGGATGGAAGACCTCTCTCTCCCTCTACTTCTCCTCTCTATTAACTCTGACTTTCAAATAAATAAATAAACCTTTAAAAAAAAAAAAAAAAGAAGTGGAGCAGCCAGGACTTGGATTGGCACGCATATGGGATGTCAGTGTCTTGGGCAGTGGCCTAACCTGCTGCACCACAATGCTGGCCCCACATTGTGTCTTTTGATGTCTTCCTTCAGTGCATCCATGATAATCAGAAAAATTCATCTAATTCCATCATCCTTATGGTTGGTACTTTTCCCAAACTCTCAACAATCTTAACTACTGCACTGGTCGGGCATTCCCTTCCAGTGGTATTCCATTCAAGTTCCCATCCACCAAAAGTTTTACACAGTTGCACTGCATGCCAGGAGTTGTAGCTCTCTTATTACCAGTGATGGAGTCTTCATTGCCATTTAGAGACAGGTGAGCCTGTTCCAAAATTCCTTTTTAGTCTGCTTCCCCAAACCTCTGCTGGCACCATTGGTTGAGTTCTCCAGGAAAAAAAAAACTCTGAGCTGAAGATTTGGGGGCAGGTAGTTTGTGGAGATGTGTTCTCAGGGTCAACCCTGATAAGAGAGGTCGACCTATCTTGTGTCTACTGACTGGTGATTATTCTAGAACAAAAGTTCCCTTCTGCTGCCTTTTTTCAGGTCTCTCAGGATCCCATCTACAGGCTCTGGAGTGAGTGGGGATATCCTAGCCTTTTAGGATCCCCTCCTTGATATCAAAAACTAAACTGAGAAAAAGTTCACCTCCACCCTCTTGGGGTCTTGCTTGGTCTGAAAATTAAATGCTTATAGCACAGATTAGCAGGAGAAAAGCATAGTATCAATTCTAGAGGATGCAGAAGCCCTCATTAAAATGTGAAAACCCACCATGGGCTGGAGAGGATGGGTATCCCAGTCCAAGAAAAGAGAGTAAGTTTACCCTTTTGTCAATCTTTTTATTCTATTCAGACCCTCAATGGATTGGAGGATGCTTGTCCACATTGGTAAAGCCAGATCTTACTTATTCTACTGATTCAAATGTTAATCTCTTCCAGAAACCCTCTCTTAGGCACACTCAGAAATAATGCTTTATCAACTATCTGAGCATTTGTTGGCACATAAAATTAACCATCATGACATTTATGAGCTATTTTGATGTTATATTTTTTGCTAATAGTAATTCTAAGCTTTGCATATCTTTTGTATTTTATAGTGATAGACTCTTCTTAGGAATTTGTAGTCTTTTTAATTTTTTTTTTTGACAGGCAGAGTGGACAGTGAGAGAGACAGAGAGAAAGGTCTTCCTTTTTCATTGGTTCACCCCCCAATGGCCTCTGCGGTCGGCACGCTGCGGCTGGCACACTGCGGCCGGCACAACACGTTGATTCAAAGCCAGGAGCCAGGTGCTTCTCCTGGTCTCTCATGCGGGTGCAGGGCCCAAGCACTTGGGCCATCCTCCACTGCACTCCCTGGCCACAGCAGAGAGCTGTACTGGAAGAGGAGCAACCGGGACGGAATCCAATGCCCCGACCGGGACTAGAACCCGGTGTGCCAGCGCTGCAGGTGGAGGATTAGCCTATTTAGCCGTGGCGCCAGCCTGTAGTCTTTTTTTAAAAAAGATTTTATTTACTTATTCGAAAGGTAGAGTTACAGAGAGAGAGAGCAAGACAGAGAGAGAAGCCTTCCATCAATTGGTTCATTTCCCAAATGGCTGAAATGGCCAGAGTTGGGCCAATCTGAAGCCAGGAGCCAGGAGCTTCTTCCAGGTCTCTCATGTGGGTGCAGGGCCAAAGCACTTGGGCCATTTTCTGCTGCCTTCCCAGGCACACAACCAGGGAGCTGGATCACAAGTAGAACATCCAGGACTTGAACCCTTGTCTATATGAGATTCTAGCACCACAGGCGGAGGCTTAGCTCACTATGCCACAGTGCCAGCCCCTATAGTCTTTTTTAACAGTAGCATTTTCTGGGGCCAATGTGCTGGTGTAGTAGCACAGGCATCCAATATGGATGCCGGTTGGAGTCTGATCAAGCTCCCTGCTAATTCCCCTGGGAAAGCAGCAGCAGATGGCTCAAGTTCTTGGGAGCCTGTACCCATGTGGGAGACCTGAAAGTAGCTCCTGGCTCTTGGCTTCCACCTGGCCCACTCCTGGTTGTTGTGGCCATTTGAGGAGCAAACCATCAGATGGAAGACCTCTCTCTTTGTCTCTCTCCCCCAACCCCCACCTCTCTAACTCTAGCTTTCAAATAAATAAAATAAATATTTTCTAAAAAAATATTTTCTCTCCATCTGTGACTTTTAATTCTTCTGATATTGTCTTTTGAAAAACAAGCATTATTTTAGGGGCCTTCCTTGTGGTATGGTGGGCTTAGCCTCCACCTGCGGTACCGGCATCCCATATGGGCACCAGGTCGAGTCCCAGCTGCTTCACTTCAGATCCAGCTTTCTGCTATGGCCTGGGAAAGCAATGGAAGATGGTCCAAGTCCTTGGGCCCCTGCACCCAAGTGGGAGACTTGGAAGAAGCTCCTGGCTTCTGGCTTTGGATCAGCCCAACTCTGCCATTGCAGCTATTTGGGGAGTGAATAGGCAGATGGAAAATTATCTGTCTCTCTGTCTTTCTCTCTCTCTGTAACTCTTTCAAATAAATACATACATCTTAAAAAAATAGCATTTTGTTCCCTCACATGCTTCTCTTGCAAAGGTAATTATAGGACTGAGGAATGCACCAGGAGGTAGGGTACAGTTAGGCAACTTCTGTGTTATCCCTATAGCATCTCTGTGTGACTGAGAGGGACCAGTGTGTCTCTCTGAGGAGAAAATGATGCAGACCCCTCCAGTGTGAGACACAGGGTTAACCTTGGCTTTGTGCTGTGCTGTGTCTCTGATCTCAGTTTTCCTCTCTTCATGAATTTACAGGCAATAAAAGTCTCCAAGTCACAGACAGAATTTAAGGCCTGCAGGAGCTTCACAGTCCACCTTGTCAACCCTCAAACACAACTTGGATCACCTCCATTGTATCTTATCAAGTGACCATGCAAATGCATCTTTTTCCTTCAAAGAATTCTCACCCTATGTACTGGAAGAGAATTTTATGAAAAATTTCAAGCACTGCTTTTTTTTTTTTTTTTTTTGACAGGCAGAGTGGACAGTGAGAGAGACAGAGAGAAAGGTCTTCCTTTGCCGTTGGTTCACCCTCCAATGGCCGCCGTGGTAGGCGCGCTGCGGCCTGCGCACCGCGCTGATCCGATGGCAGGAGCCAGGTGCTTCTCCTGGTCTCCCATGGGGTGCAGGGCCCAAGCACTTGGGCCATCCTCCACTGCACTCCCGGGCCACAGCAGAGAGCTGGCCTGGAAGAGGGGCAACCGGGACAGGATTGGTGCCCCGACCGGGACTAGAACCTGGTGTGCCGGCGCCGCAAGGCGGAGGATTAGCCTAGTGAGCCGCGGCGCCGGCCTAGCACTGCTTTTTTTTTTTTTTTTAAATAAACTTATCTTTCAGTTATACTTTTTAAAAAAGATTTATTTTATTTTATTTATTTGAAAGACAGAGTTATAGAGAGAGGTAGATCCAGAGAGAGGTCTTCCATCCACTAATTCTTTCTCCAAATGACCGCAATGGCCAGAGCTGAGCTGATCTGAAGCCAGGAGCCAAGAGCTTACTCCGGGTCTCCCATGTGGGTGTGGGGGCCCAAGGACTTGGGCCATCTTCTACTGCCTTCCCAGGCCATAGCAGAGAGCTGGATTGGAAGTGGAGCAGCCAGGACTTGAACTGGCACCCATATGGGATGCCGGCAATGCAGGCCGGGTCTTTAACCCATTGCGCCACAGCGCCAGCTCCAGGCACTGCTTTAATTACATGGAATCAACATATACTTGTAAGAATTTTATAAACTGAGAAGTAGAATTCCAATTTAGGCAAAGATTTTCTTGTCCTGTCATAAAGCTGAAGATGAGACTGTGTCTTCTAGGGAATAAGAACAACAATAATAGCTAAATTTATTACATCTTTAATAAAAGGTAAAAAAAGCACTTTTCCTATTGACTCATGCAATTGCAACCATCCATGCATGTGGGATGCACCGCTGTTTCCATATTCAGAGGAGCAAACCCAAACTGAGAAGTTGCAAATACTGTCTAAGAGCCTCTGCTAGCAGCCACATGCTCACGGTTTTTCTTTCTAAAAATGGGGCTGCCTGTATGTGTACTTCTTCAGCCTTCACAAACTCCTTTGAGACGCGTATTTCCATTAGATCTTCCCGCCAGGTGCTCCTGAGAGTCTGCGCCCAGCGCATCTTGCCTGCCATCTATTGTTGCCCCGTTCACTAGGGAAAGCCCATGGAAGGCATATCCAAAGCTGGAAAGCGTTAGCTGCAGGACATCACTCACATCTTACAAAGAAGGGACTCGACTTTGGGCCCAAGGCTGCCTTCAGATTTGCTCTGGACCAAGGTAATTTCGTGTCTGCGTTTTGGTAAAGCAGCAGAGAGTTTGCTTTGCCCGTTTCCTCAAGGAACCTTAAAGTGTGAGAAAACCACAGGGCCACTGCTCTGCTTGCTTCTCCCTCGATGAAGCCAGGCCGCGCCAGGAGCCAGCAGGTTCCTGTCAGGCCACTAGGGGCCAGCAAGCCTCAGCCCAGAACCTCGGAGCGGACGCATGCTTCTCCTACACCGTGTGTGTGCAGGCTCAGCATGGGGAGAGTCATGCGGGAAAGTATTTAGGAGAATAGATCCATGATTCCAAGGTGTGCGGCTGTGATGTCTGTTTTTTTTAGACTTCCCAACGGTTCCCTGGAAGTCAGTCAGAGTAAACAACTAAGGAAAGTGTGTTTCTGGGGTGCCACTCCACGTTTTCTGAAAGCCCTGTGTTCTTTCTCCTTTCCACCCTGTTGCTTTTATTTCCTTCCCTTCTCTGTTGCAAACAAACAAAAACAACTTTAAGTTTTCTCTTTTTTTCTTTTAGTAATTTAATTTCCTAGAAACAATAATGTCTCCTCCCTTCCTCACTTCTTTTTGGGCTATGCACCCTGTCACCTCTCATTTTTTTTCCTCTTTTTAAGAATTTTTATTTATTGTATGAATACTTAGTATGAGATCTATCCTCTTAACGAAAATTTCAGTGCACAATGCAGCATGCTAACTGCAGGTTCAGTGCTCACCCCTGTCTTCACTCCTACAGTTTCAGTTACTACTTATGAGCTGGTGATTCACTGACTTAATATCTCTGGGCCACTCCTCTCCTACCAGCTTCAAAGTTGTATTTCTCACAGACTGTCAGGGGGGCTGTCATCAGGACCTTAATCCAACCTCTTCCACACCCTAGTCATCATCTTCCAGCTACGCGGTTTTGAGAAAGTACCACCATAGATTCCCCCTGGAAATCAGTCCTTCCCTTCCCGGGTCCTTTGAACCACCAAATCAAACAGTTCTATCCCCCTCTCTGAAATTTTGCTCAAGGGGCTGGCTTATGGTGCAGCGTGTTACACTGCCACCTGTGACACTGGCATCCCATTTCGGAGTGCTGGTTCGAGTCCTGGCTGCTACGCTTCTGATCCAAGCTCCCTTTTAATGCACTTGGGAAGGCAGGAGAAGATGGTTCAGGTACTTGGGCCCCTGCTACCCTTATGGGAGACCTGGATGGAGTTCCAGGTTTTTGGCTTTGACCTGGCTGTTGTGGTCATTTGGGGAGTGAACCAGCAGATGGAAGATCTCGCTGTCTCTCTGTAACTCTGCTTTTCAAATAAATAAATAAATCTTTAAAAAAATTAAATGACATGCTTTTTAAAATTTTATTCTCATAACTAACATCTAAAATTCAAATCAGATATCACCATCAACACTGATTATTTTCACACATAATTATAAACAATTATACTACTGAATTTATTTTCTCCTTTTGGAATAAAAAAATGAACCTGTAAATATATGAAAACATATTACTTTAAAAGCAATAAGACATATAAAGACTCTCAGTTATTATCTGTCAATTAAAAATAAAACATTTAAAAAGGACTCTAAGTGAAGATTCTTGACAATTTTCTGTATGTGCAAATACATGCACTGGGCATACCAATGACAAAAATAGAAAGCTAGCTCACTTGTTTTCTTCCTCAGGATCTGCTAGGATCTTCTCTAACTCTTTTTCCTCTTTCTGTGAGGAAATCAAGATCTGGGCAGGACAATCAGGCTTAATTGGGAGGAGGTAGTGCGTGGGGATTTCTGGTTCAAAGTTTGTAAGTAATACTGGGCTAACAAATGTTATCCATAGAAAATAAAATCAAAGGTTTTGTATGCTTTCCACATTCTTACACCTACACTTATTTTGCTTTGGCGATCAAGAACCTAAGAATGTATTTAAAAATAGAGACCTATTTTTAGCTTGATAAAGATCTTTTTTTTCTTGCTTTTAAACATATTTTTATACTGCTAAATTGTAGTTCACTATGCTAATGGCCACAATCCAGTGTTTCCTGCTCAGATTTCTAGTTGAATTTGTTTAGCCTATTTACATGGGTAAATCAAAGACAGAATGACAGAGGCACTGGGACAGTGTTGACACACAAGTAATAGTTTATAGAAGTAAAAATACATGTTAAGGGCTCTATAATGTTTTGGCTGCTAAGACCATCAAACTTCACCAACCTCTGCTATTCCTAGTATTGACTAGGAAAACTGCAGCCAGTCCTTTACATGAAAGAGTAATAATCTTTTTTAGTGGGATGGGGCAGGCAATGTAACCTTTTTCAAAACAGAAAGTACTGCTTCAGTAACCGATTTGAACTTTCAAAAGTAATAGAGGCAGGATGGTAACAAAAACTGAACTGAAGATACAGGACTGCCTCATTCAACACCATTCAGATAAAAAAAAAAAACAAAAAAAAATTGAAAAGAAATATTAAGGTGATTGGTTAAAATATGATAAAGACAATTTAGAATGGGGGAAAATGGCTGATATTTTGGGAGGTAATTCCTCTTCTTTTATTTAAGGTAAACAAATTACATGCATTTCATATATACAGATTTAGGAACATAGTGATACTTCCTACCCTACCGCTGTTCCTGCCCATGCTCCTGTTCTTCCTCCTCCTTCCTCTCTTATTAACTCTCTTAATTTTTTACAAAGATCTACTTTCAGTTTACTTTATACTCATAAGATTAACTCTACTCTAATTAAAGAGTTCAACAAGTAGAAGAAAAAAAAAAAAAACACTGCTCCTCAATAGTAGAGATAAGGGCTGTAAACAACCATCCAGAGTTTAGCATGTCCTAGCCTCCATGTAGGTCCAAGGTGTCCCTCCAAGTTGTGTGGAGTTTCCTCTACTGTTTTCTTTCTAACTCTTCCCTGAGACTGCACTCTCCACTTTTTAAAAACTATCTTCTCCTAGACTAGAGCAGCAAGCTCCCTCCCTACTCCTCCATCTTCCACACCTAGGCATTTCTTATGGGAATATAAAATCTGATTCAATGTCTTTTTTTTTATATTTAACTTGTTTGTGAGTAGAAGATCTGATATTTAAGTAATCATGTCCTTCATGATACTGCACAAGTACAAAACTTTTTAAAAAAGATTTATTTTTTTGAAAGTAGAGTTACAGAGAGAGGGAGAGACACACAGAGAGATCTTCCATCTGCAGGTTCACTCCGCAGATGGCTGTAATGGCCAGGGCTGGCCCAGGCCAAAGCCATGAGCCAGGAGGCACAAGCCAGGGGTTTCCTCCAGGTTGCCCATGTGAGTGGCAGGGGCCCAAGTACTTGGGCCATCTTCAATTGCTTTTCCCAGGCCATTAGCAGGGAGATGGATCAGAAGTGGAGTGGCTGGGACATGATCTGGCACATATGGGATTTCGGCATTGCAGGTGGCAACATAACCCACTATACCACAACATAGGCCCCAAGTACAGAACTTTGAACTAAATTATGTGCTATTTTGAGCCACAAGGAGGTGCAAGTGAGTATCCCAAAATACAGTGCTAAACAGCACACACCCTTCTGATCACTTTCTTTCTTTTCAATTTTATTCATTTGTTTGTTTTGGCACTTCATGTCTTTCCTACCATTAGATTCTTCAGCATAAATAAACCATATTGATTGAGAGGGAGGTCAACTTATGTATCACTAAAATGGCAAAATAAAAAAAACAAAAAAACAAAAAAAACCCAAAAGTTTATCAGCTTCTCAAACCTCAGTAGCCCAAAACACATGTAGTAAGTTTTGGTCATTTCAACTTATTGTTTCCACCAGAGCTGCTTAGTATGGATACGTACTTTTGATATGTTTATGTTGCTATAGAACACAAATGACATTTAATTCTATAAACTGGCATTTAAAAGAAATGCCTTGCTGGGGCCAGGTGGATCATTGTGGGTGCTTGGAGAGCTCCAGGCTTCTATCAGTGACCCCAGAGGAATAGCACCGCAGGTAGTTTTAAGAAGTAGTATTGCAAGGTGGGCCCCCAAAAGGATGCTCTTGAGCTAACCGCAGGCCTGCCCCACTCACTCCCCCAAGCCTGTCTTGGCCCTTGCCATGGCCTTGCTGTTCCCACTGATAGCTACCTATGTGTCCCTCCACTGTGGTAACAGCCATGATGTATACTGCTGCCCCAAACTAGTAAGTGGACAACACCTTGTTGCCCAACACCAACTCCTAACTATGGTTCCAAGAGCATGGTGCTGCTTCATTTAACCCCCTCCTTCCTGCTGAGAATACTCCATGTGACTGCTGCTTCTAGGGCAGGGTTTTGTGCAGATGGATCAATCAAGCTTGCAGCCCAGGGCCAGAAGCAAGGACCGCAAAAAGACCTTGCCATCACCTCATTCATACTTGGCGTTCATTGCCACAGACATTCAAACAGTGCCCAAAATACAAGCTTGCACTGCTGCCAATTAGTTGCCAGAAGCTTCCCTGTCTACCAACATGCAAAGCAGGAGAGCTGAACTCCATCTGCCAGGAAATGGAATGTTTTATGTTTGGCAACAGTAATGAACCACGGAGAAACAATTACTGGATGCTAGATACAAACTATGAGAAACTGTTTGGCAACAGGCACTTCAGTCAGAAGCAAAATTACTCTTCTGAGGCTGGCAGCAGCTCCTATGTGACTGTCAGCTCTTGTGAATCACAAGGGCTTTTTTCAGTACTGGGGTCTGGATATAGTTTGTATGTCCCACAAAGGTTCATGTATCAGAGGCTTGATTCCAAGTGTGGCTTAGTAGGAGGTGCTATGGCATGGAATCTTTAAGAGATAGTGGCCTAGTGGGAAGTCCTAGGTTAACTGGGAACATGCTCTCAAAAGGGATTAAGGTACTTTTTGTGGTACCCTGGTTAGTTCTCAGAAGATTGTTATAAAAACCAGAGCTTAGACTCACCCACATCTCTCTGGCTTTCCATATTGAGACATGATTACTTCTTCCCACACACTCAGTGGCCATTGCAATGTGCCATGATGTGACACAGTTGAGAGGGTCTTCTCTCGAGTTGAGTGATGTCAGCCTGTAAAATGAAAAAAGTGATGTACTTCCAAAAAACAACGGTGGGGTAGACATAGGATAGACATTCCCATTCCAAAAGGGAGAAATAGGCAGGAAAAGGGGGTAAATGGTCCCAAGTAAGTTCAAAACCTAATAGGGAAAACAAGATCAGGTCTTAAAGGTGGAGAATAATCTCCTTTGATCCCATGTCCTGCATTCTGGGCACACTGGAGCATGAGTTGAGTCCCCAAGACTTCAGAAATCCCTTACTCTGGATTTTGCGGCCTCAGTCCACACAGCAGCTCTCATGGATTGTAGTCACACGCCTACAGCTTTCCCAGATGGACTGGCATACTAGTGGTCCCACAGTTCTGTAAGTCTCAGGGGTTGCCCTATTCCCATGACTCTATAAGCATTGTCATTGTTTTAATGAATAGAACATAGTTTCCTTCTATCCATAATAATTTCTTTAGCAAATTGTCCTTGATGGTCCATTTATGGCAATCTAGGTTTCTTCTAGTCTGACCCCTGAAATTCTTCCAGCTTCTACCCAATAACCAGTTTTAAAGTTGCTTCAACATTTTAAGGTATTATAGCAACAGATCCACTTCTTAATGCCAATTACCTTCATATGTTCTGTAGTGCTATAACAGAATACATGTGAGACTGGGTAATTGATAAAAAACAGAGATTTATTTGTGTAGTTCTGGAGGCTGAACAATCCAAGGTTAAATAGCATGCATCTGGTGAGGACCTCTGTGTCATACCATAGCAGAAAGCAGAATGTCTATTGAACATGCACACATAAGAGAGGAGGGAAAGGTGAAATTCATCCCTTCATCATGAATCCACTCCAGTGATAACTAACCCACTCCTGTGACATTGCCATTAATCTGATCATTAATCTATATACTGAAAACTACAAAATATTTAAGAAAATGAAGAAAACAGAAAGAAATGAAAAGATATCTTGCACTCATGTATTAGAAGAATAAATATTGTTAAAACATCTATTCTACTTAAGGCAATCTACAGATTCTATGTAATCCCTTTCAAAAATCTAATGGAGTTTTTCACAGAGTAGAAAACAATTACTGTACAAAAAATACTGAATAGACAATACAACCTTGTGTAAAAATAACAAAGATGGAGGCATCACACTTCTTATTTCAAACTGTAAGAGAGTACTTCAAAAGGTTCATGGAAACAGAATAAAAGGTAAAATGTTTTTTTCACAATACATATTTTCATAAACTTTTTGAAGATTCCTTGTATGTATGGATTTAGAAAAGTTTTTCCAACAAAATAAATTTGTTTTAATTCCCTATTCAATGAATTTAATAATGTTCTCATATTATAAAGCTATAATCAAAATAGTATGCTACTGATACAAAACAAAATAGTGTTTGATTAAAACGTGACTGGCATAAAGGCTGACATACAAACCAATCAAACAGAATAGAGGGTCCAGAAACAAACACATGCAATCAACTAATCTGAAAAAGCTACAAATAATACACAATGAAGAAACTGTAGTATTACATAATGGAATATTATTTCGCTTTACTAAAGGAAACCCTGCCATGTGTAGTATCATGAATAAATTTGGGGAACACTGTTAGGTGAAATAAGCCAGACACAGACAAACATGTAGTATACCATCTCACTTGTATGTGGAATCTAAAAAACAGTTGAATGAATAGAAGTAGAGAACTGAGTGATGGTTGCAGGAGCTGGAGGAGATGGTGGTGGAAGAATGGAGAGATGTTGGTGAAGGGATACATATGTTCAATGATAAGATGAAGTTCTGGGGATCTAACATTCAGCATAGTGACTAGAGTTAATTATACTCTACTGTATATTTGAAATTTGTTAAATGAGTACATCTTAAGTGTTTAAGATTTATTTTATTTATTTGAAAGGCGTTAAGTGTTTTCAACACACACACACACAGACACACGGTAACTTGGTTGTGGTTATCTTTTCAAGTGTGCCCATATAACAAATCATTGTTGTATACCCGGAAAATAGACAATTTTTTGAAAAATGATTTATTTATTTATTTATTTGAAAGGCAGAGTTACAGAGAGAGGGGAAAGACAGAGAGATATTCCATGCACTGATTCACTCTCCAAACATTAGCAGGGCTTTGAAGTGGAGCAGCAGGGACTTGAAAAGGCACTCACAGGGCATGCAAATGTTGCAGGCAGCAGCTGTTATCTGGCTGTACCAGAACAATGGCCGAGATATAGACAATTTTTATTTTTCAATTAAAAATCAATTAAGCTGGAAAAAGAAAATAATTAGAAATAAGTTTAACAAAGAAAAGTCCAAACTTACACTCTAAAAGCATTGCACTATTTAAATAAAGACCTAAATAAATAGAAAGACAGCTCAAGTGTTTGCATTGGAAGACTTAACACTGTTAAGATCGCAACGCTCCCTAAATGGATCTACCTATTTAAATGCAATAGTAATCAAAACCTCTGGCAGCTATTTTGCTGAAAGTGGCAAACTGATCCTTACGTTCATATAGACGTTTATGGGACCTAGAATAGTCAAAACAATTTTGAAAAAGAATAAATAAATGTGAAGGACTTATACTTCCCAATTTAAAATCTTACAACAAAGCTACAGTAAACAAGACAGTGTGATACTGGTATCAGTAGAATAGAATTGAACATTCCAGAAATGAACACTTGTATAGTAAACTGAATTTTGACAAGGGTGCTATGATAATCCAATGGGGGACTGTCTTTTCAAAAGATGGTTTTGGGACAACTGAACATCCACAGGTGAAAAGTAAAGTTGTACCTACACCTCACAGAATATATAAAAAAATTTTAAAATAAAATAAAACTCAAAATGGATCATGATTACCCAAAGAGCAGAAGCTATTAAACTCCAAAAAGAAAACATGAGTCAGTCTTAGTGATTATGTTTTCTTAAATATATATAGCATCAAAATAAAAAAAAAACAAAATTGGAATTTTAATTATTTAAAGACAAACATTTTAGGCCGGTGCCATGGCTCAACAGGCTAATCCTCCGCCTAGTGGCGCCGGCACACCGGGTTCTAGTCCCGGTCGGGGCGCTGGATTCTGTCCTTGTTGCCCCTCTTCCAGGCCAGCTCTCTGCTATGGCCCGGGAGTGCAGTGGAGGATGGCCCAAGTGCTTGGGCCCTGCACCCCATGGGAGACCAGGAGAAGCACCTGGCTCCTGCCTTTGGATCAGTGCGGTGCGCCGGCTACAGCGTGCCGGCCGCAGCGGCCATTGGAGGGTGAACCAACGGCAAAGGAAGACCTTTCTCTCTGTCTCTCTCTCACTGTCCACTCTGCCTGTCAAAGAAAACAAAAACATTTTGCATTTGAAAGGACACCACCAAGAAAGGGAAAAGGCAACTCACAAAATGGGAAAAAATATTTGCAAATCACATCTTATTAGGGAATTGTAGCTTGAATATATAAAGAATAGTTATAGAACATAAAGCAAAAATGATCCAATTAAAAATGTGCAAAGCATGTGAATATACATTAAACACCTGAAAAAATTCTTGATATGATTCACCATCCAGAAAATACAAGGTGAAGACACAATGAAATGCCATTTCACACACAGAATTTTAAGTGTTAGTGAGGATGTAAACAAACAAATCAGAGCCCTTATACACTGCTGGTGGGAATGTAAGATGATGCAGCTACTGTGGAGAACAGTCTGGCAGCTCTCTCTCTCCCTGTCTTTACTTAAGTCTATAGCTCTTTCAAATAATTAAAATAAATCTTTTTTTTTTAAAAAGGTGAAATGCAGAGTTATCATATGAACCAGCAAATTCACTCCTATACATACACTCAAAAGAAATGAAAGCACGTGTCACACAAGAATTTGTACATGAATGTTTATAGCAACATTATTCATAAGAGCAAGAAACTGGAAACAACTAAATGTTCATTCACTGCTGAGTAGATAAATGAAATATGGTATATCCACACAATGGATTAAAATTGCAACAAAGTGAAAAGAATTACTGATATATGCTGCAACACAGATGACACTTGAAAATAGTATGCTAAGGCCGGCGCCGTGGCTTAACAGGCTAATCCTCCGCCTTGCGGCACCGGCACACCAGGTTCTAGTCCCGGTCGGGGCACCGATCCTGTCCTGGTTGCCCCTCTTCCAGGCCAGCTCTCTGCTGTGGCCAGGGAGTGCAGTGGAGGATGGCCCAAGTGCTTGGGCCCTGCACCCCATGGGAGACCAGGAGAAGCACCTGGCTCCTGCCATCGGAACAGCGTGGTGCGCCGGCCACAGCGCGCCTACCGCAGCGGCCATTGGAGGGTGAACCAACGGCAAAAAAGGAAGACCTTTCTCTCTGTCTCCCTCTACTGTCCACTCTGCCTGTCAAAAATTAAAAAAAAAAAAAAAAAAAAAAAGAAAATAGTATGCTAAATGAAGGAAGTTAGCTATTAGCTACACCAAATACTGGGCCCTGATCTGTGGGGATACATTCAACAAGGGCAAACTTGATAAGGTAAACGATTACATGGGAATGTACTTACACTAGCATTTCTGATCAATCCCAAAAAAGGAGGAACACAAAGAAGCTAAGAACAGAGAAATAACTAACCATGTTATGTTACTAAAGATGAGAACTGAAAAGGGAAAGTGATTGATATTGTAAATTCCAGTAGAATAATCCAAGATTGAAAATTATCACTAGATAAGAGGATATGTATCATATATGGTGATTATATCTTGAATTGTAATAGTTTGAGGACACAGCACACTGCCACAAATGGGATCTTAGCAAATATGTGGAGAATGAAAGAGTGAGAAAATGGATTTTTTTAAACTTTTATTTAACAAATATAAATTTCCAAAGTACAGCTTATGGATTACAGTGGCTCTCCCCCCCAATAACTTCCCTCCTACCCACAACCCTTCCCTCTCCTGCTCCCTCTCCCATTCCATTCACATCAAGATTCATGAGAAAATGGATTTTAAATTAGACATCAGTTCAGGCCACAGTGAGGAACAATACCAAATTTGTAATTTGTATTATACAAAGGTTTTGGTGCTAACGAAAGAAAAATTGTGCTAGACCAAAATTGTAAAATGTCCCCCCCCCCCCCAATAATCTGGCTGCGCAGGCGCGCCAGTGCCACCATGCAGGAAACAATCCAGGCTCCTGGAGGTTCCAGGTCTCCTAGCGACCAAGTGATCCGCAGTCAACAAAAAGCTGAAGCTTCAGCACTGGCCCCGGAGGTGGGGCCAGGGGCACCATGGCGGACCGGAGGGCGCCACAGTGGCCCTTTGTACTGGAGCCGATGCCTCCAGGCATGACTTGCAAGCGCTGTTGCAAGGCCAAACTACCTTCCAAGTGTTTGGCAAACCACAAGAGCAAGTTTCTGAAGTTCTCCACATCCTTGGACAGCAGGCGCTGGGTATTCGTGAAAGAGGGGCTCGATGACTTCAGGAAAGGCTGTCCGCCTTGCGAGGGTATGGTCACTCGCGGCCCGAAGGAGGCCTTTCTCCCTGTGATTTCTCACCGAGTTCCCCGACCTGCCCCTGCAAAGAGAAAGCTGCCCTCGAAAGCAGGCCTGTTTCCCACGCTCTCGCAGGCCCAGCTGGCACGCAAGGCTTTTGTAGAGGACATGGAAGCGCAACTGACAAAGCATCCTTTGGCTAGCTACCCAAATCTGGAGGAAGATCTACCTGCAGATCTCTTACTGAAGGTGCTGGAAGAGCTGGACCCTGAGAGGAAGCTGGAGGACACCTGGGCTTATTGTAAGGGCAACAGGGAAAAACCCAAGACGCCCATAAAGGTTTCTAAGCGCCGCATTTCAAGAGCCTTCTTGGAGCCTCTCAAGGCGCCTGCTTCACATCCAGACAAGTTACGTCAAAGGTCAAGCATATATGAATTGCATGAGGGCACTGTTCTTCGTGCAGTTGTACCGAGAATGGTCTGTGACTTTTGCAAATGGGCGGCTGCTTCCGGGTACCAAGACATTGATGAAGACTACGTGATCCAACAGTTTACCATCAGCCATAAGTGGAAACCAGGCTTTAAAGACTACTGCATGGTGAATGTACACGATGTTCATCCAGAACTAAAGCACGTCACAGAGCTCCATCAAAGAGATGAAATGAAATGCTCCACAGACGAGCTAGGCTGGGAAACTCAACTCCAGGAAACGCCAGAGATTTGGAAGACAACCAGGGTGAAGATGAAATATGGAGCATGGTACCTGAAGACCAAGTTGTGGAAAAAGCTAATGAGTAATGAACCTTTGATTGATCCTAAGATCATCCTTGAAGCTGAACGAGAGAGGATGAAACCAGACATTATTGATGATCTTTATGGAACAATTGCCTTTAAGGATTTCATTCTAAGCAGGGGCTACAGCATGCCCCATATCCTGGAGAAGTTGTTCACTAGGAAGGGATGGGATTATGAATCTGTCAAGACCCCTATATCTAAAGTTACCAGAATCCACTTAAAACTAGGAGAACGTACAGAGGAAGATGATATGACAATTCTCCAGTGACTACTTACTTGGCTATTTCTCTTTCATTGTAAATACCAATCAGAATTATGAGTGTCCCACTTGGAATGTACAACTCTGGCAATTTGTGTAAACTCAACACCTAATGCTTATAAAGATTTCTCAGTGACCTCCTATTTTGGGCTCATCATTTTAAAAATATTTTACCAACTATGAGAACAACATTCATATATACTTTATCACATTTTGTGGAATTGTATTACATTGCGATATCAATATTAGTAAAAACATAGAATAAAGCAGAATTACTTAAGAAAAGAAATGCCCTATTGGTTATCTCTAGGTAGCTAAAACATGGGATCAATCTTATAATAAGTAAAAGGAGACTTATATATCTCCATGTACATTGAAGTTGTAGTGAAGTAGTTATGACAAATGTTTTGTTACTCAAAACTTGAAATCTATAGCAAAAATATTAACCCCTTTTAATAATGAAATTATCTTCCACTTTAGAATCCCATCAAACCCCCAAGAGCAGTTTGAAAACTACTTATCAAAATTAAAGGTGAAACATAAGCTGTGTCATTTTATCATATTTCTCAACTGAATATATAAACATTTTCACCATTTTCTTAAAACTTCACAACAAAAAGTGTCCTTCATGAAGGACCTCTGTGGGTCCTTGTGATAGTTTTAATAAAATCTTATCTTTTCAATCAAGAACCCAGTGGAAAGAAGTGGTCATCAAAGAAGGATGTTCTTTTCTCTGAAAGGAGGAGAAAACTACTTTGTTTATGGCCTTGTCTATATATTGAAGGAGTTTGTGGATTCCAAAGGCTTCCATAGTCTAGGGAGCTCATGTCAAGAGCCTTGGGTGATCACTGATGCCATACATAAGAGTATTAATTGTTTTTTTTTGACAGGCAGAGGGGACAGTGAGAGAGACAGAGAGAAAGGTCTTCCTTTTTTCCGTTGGTTCACCCCACAATGGCTGCTGCGGGCGGCGCGCTGTGGCTGGCACACCGCGCTGATCCAAAGCCAGGAGCCAGGTGCTTCCTGGTCTCCCATGGGGTGCAGGGCCCGCACTTGGGCCATCCTCCACTGCACTCCCGGGCTGCAGCAGAGAGCTGGACTGGAAGAGGGGCAACCAGGACACAATCCGGTGCCCTGACCGGGACTAGAACCTGGTGTGTCGGCGCCGCAGGTAGAGGATTAGCCTATTGAGCTGCGGCGCGGCCATTAATTGTTAAATTAACAACAGGAGTGCACTAACTTCCCATGCAAGATCTCTGTCCTCAAAGAGCTGTATTACGAGACTTAATAGTAAAACTTGTTCTCAAAGATTTGCTTCATTTTAGTGTATTAAGTGGAGGATATTCATATGACACATAAGTTTTAGTTATGCTTAAGTGCTCGCAAAAGACGTCTCATTCTTGGGTTTTTCTTTAAAGTTAATTAAGTTTCTCAAAAAGAATACTTTAAAAAAAAAAGAAGTGAAATCAACTTCAAGATGCAATGACTTTGAATAGCCCTTGTCTCAACTGTTGAGGAACAGGTTTTTTTTTTTTTTTTTTTATACAATTTGTTGAAATAAATAGTTAATCTATTTAACTCTATTTGTTGAAATAGGTGGGAAGAATCACTATGTTCCTGAAGTTGCATGAAGTTTGTATTCCTTAAATAAAAGGTTTCTTTGGGAAAAAAAAAAAACTTCACCACAAAACACTATTTCCAAATCATACAAACAAGTGCAAAATGTAGGTAGATTTAAATTTGTGGCAGATCTGTTGTGCAAAATATATCTGTGTCAGCAAAGCTACACAGTAGCATCAAATATATACACATATCTATTCAAATACAATTAGTGTCTTCATTTCATGAATAGCAATTTAAAATTCACTCATATTTAGAAAGACAAATCAGGCAACTTTACATTTCTAAACTAACAGGTAAAACTCTCTTGGAGAGTTTAATTTATAGGTGCAAAGATTTGTAGTGCAGATCTGAAGTGCATTTCTGCTTCCAATTTTTAAATTATCCAACTGCAGATGGAAATATATATATATGTATATATATGTACGTATATATATATATATATATATATACACACACACACACATTTCATCCTCATAAGAGATAGCTGTTTACACGAAAATTCTCTGCAGTATAGTCTATCCGTGGGTATTTTGTGCTTAAAGAATCAGATCTACGTAGTTGTGTAAGTCAAGGCCTAGGATTTCCATCACCATAATCCTTGGGTCATATCACTACTGTATTTTACTGTATTTCTCCAGTGGTTTCTAATCCAGTCTCTCTTCTCCTTGAATATAGTTTTGTAAAATGCAAACCTGGTCAAATTCACACCCTTGAAAATTCTTCAGGCTCATGTGCACTGAGCTACACACACAAATATGCATGCTCACATAACCCCACCCCCCAACATACCCACAGGGAGTCCTCCCTTCTACCGCCCCAGCCCCCACCCCTAAGCTCCTGTTTTCCAGATTTCAGTCATTATGTCTTTTCTTATATCAGTATCTTTGTCCATGATCTTCTTTATTGTTAGGGCTTCACTGAGACAATGTGATCCTGTTTCAATATTCTCCCCACCAAGGTCAATTTTGTGATAGTTTTAATAAGATCTTATCTTTTCCATAAATGATATTTGTTTTCCAGTTGCCTTCTCCTAAAGAATTTGAGTATATTAGAGAAATGAGACACTACTGCCTTCAAAATATGTGAAATTCCTATACCTGTTTATTCAGATCTCACGGAGGCTAACAGCATGCTGTTGGCTTAGTGTTAACCTGGCTCTGTGGTTCTGCGTTGAAGTCTTGTACTTCTTGAAGAACTGTTCATTCTCACAGTTCAACGTTCAGTTTTTCTGAGCAGGAGACGGACATGTTTTTCCACATTTTCTTATGTAATTTCACACTTTACAAGGCATTTTATTTTTACCTATAAAATGGATACCATTATCATCAAACTCAAAGTCTACTGAGAATTAAAATATTGCTTAATGTAAGAACCCAAGGTTGCAAGTATCATAGAATTTATGCATTGGCACAAAATACATATGTTTGTATCAGAGGGTAGAGTGTGCTGAAAAGACAACACAAAGAAATGAAGGGAAAAAAAAAACCTTTTTGATGGTATTTACCCAGGGATAGCCTTCAACTAAATCTTAGTCAATCTTAGCTGCTGCTTAACATGTGAAAAATGTTATTTGCAAAATAAGACACTAATCCTGCCATCTGTGGCAACATGGATGGAACTGGAAGACATTATGTCAACTGAAATAATTCAACACAGAAAAACAAATATTGCATGCTCTCACTCATGTGGGAGCCAAAAACATTGACTGAATAGAAGCAGAGTAGAACAGTGGTCACTAGAAGCAAAAACTTTGCAAGTAGCAAAGGAAAAGAGTAAGGCTGGATAACAGGTGCCAAAAAACAATCAGATAGGAGGAATATGTTTTAATGTTCTTTAGCAGAGTAGAGTGACTATAGTTCACCACAGTTTATATTTCATAAAGAACTAGAAGAGAGAAGTCTGGCGCTTCTAAACAAATTAATGATACATGTTAAAGGAGGAGGAAATGCTAATTACTGATTTGATCATGAAACATTAATACATGTATTGAAATATAACACTGTACCTCGTACATATGCACAATTAGTATGTTAATTTAAAAAAGAAGAGTTACCAGTAAGAGCTCCTATTTCTTATTGGCAATGGGTACTTCCATGCAATAAACTTTCCACAGAGAAATTACATGAACTTCTTCATGCTAAAATTACCCACATTGGTATTAATTGTCAAATAGAACCAGTGTTTGAATTTTAGATTTGGTTATGCCAGTGAGAATTCAAAACACAACCTGACTCCAAATCCATAGTTTTCAGAAGCAGAGAGAATATAGAAGAGAGCCTGATACATAATTGTGTTAGTGTAGCCTCCAAATTTTTTTCAAATATCACTCACATTCTTTCATTTATTCATTTTTCTTTTTAGTATTCACAACATAGAGTGACCCAAAAGTATCATTATCTTCATTCTTTAAATGAGAAATCCCAGAGAATTTAGTTATTTAGGGTCAAGTGTGAAGTATAGAGTGGAAGTCTTCTAATTTATTATCTTATTTCCAGACTAAAGTTCAGAAATGTCATGGACAATTAACTGTTCACCTTGAAAACTTGGGCCCTAATCATTGAAACCGGGGTAAGCATAATGTGCCTCAGAGCTCTAATAAGGGAGAAACAAAGATATACTCTCATTTTCTCATTTAAATCTTTCTCTTCATCTTGCTAGGTAGAACAATCATAGCTTTGTTCATTGTGTGGCAGGAGTGAGGACATATTTAGCTCTGGAAGGATGCAAAAGCCACAAACTGAATGAAATTGTATTGTATGACCAGTGTCTTTTTATCTTAGTTATTCAAGCAGAGGTTAGACATACTGCTTTCTTTTCATTCTATCATAAGATTAAACAAGGAATACTGAATGTGTCTAATTTTAAAACTATGCATTTAAAGAAGAAAAATACTTATAAAATTATTTATTCAGCAAATATTTGTATTATGAGTTTGAAAACACATTGAGGCCGGCGCCGTGGCTTGACAGGCTAATCCTCCGCCTTGCGGCGCCAGCACACCGGGTTCTAGTCCCGGTCAGGGTGCTGGATTCTATCCCGGTTGCCCCTCTTCCAGGCCAGCTCTCTGCTGTGGCCCCGGAGGGCAGTGGAGGATGGCCCAAGTCCTTGGGCCCTGCATCCGCATGGGAGACCAGGAGGGGCACCTGGCTCCTGATCGGTGAGATGCGCCGGCCGCAGTGGCCATTGGAGGGTGAACCAACAACAAAAAGGAAGACCTTTCTCTCTGTCTCTCTCTCTCTCTCACTATCCACTCTGCCTGTCAAAAAAAAAAAAAAAAACACATTGAATATTGAAGATAATAAAATAGCCACTCTTCTTGTTCAATATTTTACAAAAATAGAAGCTTAATTATTTCTTAATTTTTATTCTTTCACTGTTTTTCCTTTGATGAATAGCATAGCATTTAAATTTTTTAATTAAGCTATATCCTGCTAAAAAAGGAAATTATGATATTCCATTCTATTTATTTTTTGGAAAAAATTTGTTTGCAACTGCCTTGATGAAAACAAGCAGTGCATAATTATTAAACATTGCCAACCAGGTTCATATTAATTTTTTTTTTTGGACAGGCAGAGTGGATAGTGAGAGAGAGAGACAGAGAGAAAGGTCTTCCTTTTTGCCGTTGGTTCACCCTCCAATGGCCACTGTGGCTGGCGCATTGTGCTGATCTGAAGCCAGGAGCCAGGAGCCAGGTGCTTCTCCTGGTCTCCCATGCGGGTGCAGGGCCCAAGCACCTGGGCCATCCTCCACTGCACTCCCGGGCCACAGCAGAGAGCTGGACTGGAAGAGGAGCAAGCGGGACAGAATCCTGTGCCCTGACCGGGACTAGAACCCGGGGTGCCAGTGCCACAGGTGGAGGATTAGCCTATTGAGCTGCAGCGCCGGCCATAGACATACTCTTAACATCAGTGGTAAATGGATACTATAATAATCAACCAGATTATAGTATGCCCCAGAGTAATAAATCCTTTGGAGAATATAGCTGTAGGAACATGGAGTTTACCAAAGATGAAATAATTTTTCATTCTGAGAGTCTGCAGTAAATAATATTAGAAGTGTAGCTTTTAGAGCTAGATAGAAACGCATTGACTCCATATCCTACCGCTAGTATGTGCTGATCCTGTGACTAGAGGCAAATGAGTTGCTTCACAGAACCTATTCATCTCAAACTTGGAATAACAATAATTTTCCACTTGGATTTTTAAAGGCTAAATGAAATATGAACAATTGCATAAGTCTTGGTTGTCTAGTAAGTTTTTCTCTTCCCTCTACATCACTTGTCATGAGTGTTTTGTGCTGCTAAACATAAAATATATTTTTGCTTTACATTCCCTAAGTATAATATTCAATAACATTTTCAGGCAGTAGCCTGAGGACTAAAAATTTTGATCATATTCTTATGCTATTACAATCCAGGGGTCACTTGAGGAGTAATTTCCTTATAACGCTGAGGAAAGAAGAAAATAAGGATATGTTATGAATATCATAATTTAAACAACATTTATGAATTCCTGAGTGTCATCAAAATACAGATATTAGCCTAATGGCTTGGGAAAAGCAGTGGAAGATGGCTCAAGTGTTTAGGCCCCTGCCACCCACATGTGAGACCCTGATGAAGATTCTGGCTCCTGGCTTAGGCCTGGCCCAGTGCTGGCCTTTGTGGCCATCTGGGGATTGAACTAGTGGGTATAAGATCTCTCTCTCTCTGTGTCTCTCTCCCTCTCTCTGTAATACTCCCCTTCAAATAACTAAATCTTTATTTATTTATTTTTTATTTTTGACAGGCAGAGTGGACAGTGAGAGAGAGACAGAGAGAAAGGTCTTCCTTTTTGCCGATGGTTCACCCTCCAATGGCCGCCGCGGTAGGCGCGCTGCAGCCGGCGCACCGCGCTGATCCAATGGCAGGAGCCAGGTGCTTCTCCTGGTCTCCCATGGGGTGCAGGGCCCAAGGACTTGGGCCATCCTCCACTGCACTCCCTGGCCACAGCAGAGAGCTGGCCTGGAAGAAGGGCAACTGGGACAGGATCGGTGCCCTGACCGGGACTAGAACCCCGTGTGCCGGCGCTGCAAGGCGGAGGATTAGCCTATTGAGCCGCGGCGCCGGCCCAAATAACTAAATCTTAAACACACAGATTAAAATCACCCATGTTAAGGGCAACTGTGACCTGTAAATATACAGAAACACATTCTATAGCATTCTATAGCATATAGTCCATTCTATAGCACTATGCAACCTGACTTCTTTCAACCTAAAATATTCTTAGCTAGGGAAAATAAAGGGTTGGATCATTTAACACAATAAAAAACAGTTGAATTTTGATGAACTTTCAGGAGTGGGTATATGCAAACTGAAGAGGTCCTTATGATGACAGAGTATCTATATTAAAAGCAGCAGTAAATAGGTTTAATTTCTCAACGAAATGCTGGAAGCAAGACAATCTCATGTAATTAACAAGTTTGATATGTGAAGGTAGAGTGGACATTATTGCAGGCATGGTGAGGGGGCAGGTAAGGATGGGAAGGTAACGGAACAATTTCCTAAACCCCAGAGGAAAACAAATTAGTGTTTACTAGCTTCTAATTAATAATTAAGGTATGGTTCCTTGCTGGCTCTAGCAAGCATATTGCTTAAATATTTGTTTTAAAAGAATCATTCTGAGTCCTTAATCTCTAATCTTGTTATGTGAGTGGTTGACACATACATATGATTGGGAGCTAAAATTTAAAAAAAAAAAGCAACCAAAAACAAAAAAAGAAATGCCTGTGTGTATCAATACTGCTGCAAATACAGGTTTAATTGTAATGCTATACTTCTATAGATGTATAAACTTCTATATACTTCTATAGATGTAATGTGATTTTAATGCTTTAAAATTTACTGTTTATTAGTTTTTTCACTTGATTATTGCTTATAATCCTTGCCTATATTCCCACTGAACTAGGGTCTTTTTACTTTTTAGTTGTTGAACTCTGTTGACTGTAATGTAAATTACAAATATGTTACCTGACATTTTGAGATTTGATAGTTTATAATCCTTGTCTATACTCTTGAGGAACAGTAGTTTTTCTACTAAAAAACGAAAGGAAGGAAGGGAGGGAGGGAGAGGGAGCTGTGAACTACATAGAATCTGTTCTCTTTGTATTAATATCATACTAATATGAAAAAGTAAAGTAAAAATTAAGTTAAAAAATAAAAATTGAAGTATGAACACTTAACATTAGATCTACCCACTTGATAAATTTTTAAAATTCCCAATACTGTTAGCAATAGGCACAATGGTATATCTTTAGAACATATTCATTATCTATAACTGAATCTCTATAACTCTGGGACAGCAACTCCTCATTTCCCACTCCTCCCCCAGCCCATTACAACCACCATTCTATTTTGTTTCTATGAGCTTTACTGTTTCTGATAGCTTATCATCATTTAAGTAACTCCATTCATAGTGGAATCATGCATTATTTGTCCTGCAACTATATATATATATATATATATATATACACAGAGAGAGAGAGAGAGAGAAAGGATTTCCTTCTTTTAAAAGGTTGAATACTACCACATTGTATGTTTATACCATGTTTACTTTATTAATTCATTTGATGAATATTTAGTTTGTTTCCATATTGTGGCTATTATGAATAATGCCATATTGAGCATAGGATTGCATGTATCTTCAAGATTCTAATTTCTTTTTTTAATGACTTTTCACATTTCAGTTTTTTTAAACTTTTATTTAATGAATATAAATTTCCAAAGTACAGCTTATGGATTACAATGGCTTCCCCCCTCATAACTTCCCTTCTACCCGCAACCCTAAGATTAAAATTTCACTAATTTTGCATGTATACTAGGGGTGGGAAGACTGATCATACTGTAATTCTATTTTAATATTTTACAGAACTTCCATAGTATTTTAAATAACTGTTGCATCATTTTACTTTCTCATTAACAGTGTATAAAGCTTCCAAGTTCTCAACAGCCTTGCAAATACTTCATATATCAAGTGTGGATAGATATTTAGTTTTCTCAAGCACACTCAATGAAAGGACTATCCTTTCCTTGTGTATTTCTGTCACCTTTGTCAAAGATCACTTACAGCTTATGCCCCAAAATTTCTTTCTGGAGTCTGGAGGAAGTAATTAACTTCTCAAAATCAGTCAAGTATACCATATATTGCATATTTGTGATCATTCCTTCATTTTGTTTTCTTTTAAAGGACACAAACCAAAATTGAACATTAGTGGTCTCCAAAATCAAAAAGAAATGTTTTCAATTTATCTGAAAGTCAGAGAGACATAGCAAGAAGGGAGCGGGAGAGGGAGGGGGAGGGGGAGGGGGAGGGGGAGGCGGAGGCAGAGATCTTCCATTCACTGATTCACTCCCTAATGGAGAGTTGGGAACTTTCTCTGTCAAGGGCCACTTGGATATTTATAACATCACATCCACGTGCCATACAAAATTAACAACTTAACAATTAGCCTGATACAGATTTACTGAATTTGGAGTCCTGCTTCAGGTTTCCTTTGCAGAGCCAGATCAAATGATTCCACGGGCCAGACATTCCCTACCCCTGCTATAACAGTTAGGGGCTAGGCCATGCTGAAGCCTGGGGCCCAGAACTCAATTCATATCTACTTCCAGAGTGGCAGGGACTCAAGTAGTTAAGCTATCACCTGCTGCCTCCTAAGGAGTGCATTTAACAGGAAGCTGGATCGAAAGAGGAGCTGGGAATCCTACTCAGGCATTCTGATACAGGATGAGGGCATCCCAAGCTACATCATATCCACTAAGCTAAATTCCTGACCCCTCATTTTGTTTTTGACATGAGCAAACTCAGAATTACTAATTATCATTTTTTCTCACAACATGATATAGTGGATCATTGGAAAGGTAGTTTTTTATATAATGAATTGACTGCTTTCAGGGGCAAACTATATTTTTGCAAGCAAAAAATTTAATCTTTTTGCAAAGAGCTTATCTTAAATGTACCACCAAATTTAATTCTTACAGCATATCATCTTATTAATCACATTTTTCTGATGAGTAAATTGCTTTTTACAAGTTCATAAAACTTGGAAGGGTTAGAGTCCAGTTTTAATTGAGCAGTATTTGACACAGGATTCCATGTCCCTCACTGCTTCCTAAACAAAGAATGAAGAATACTTGTTATATTCATTTTCTATCTATGTACATTGAATTAAAGAACAGTACAATGAGAATATAGATCATGAATTATCTCACTTCCAAAGGCTGCTACCAAATCATATAGCTATTATTTATAATGATTTGCCAACTGCCAGAATAGTCACTGTTATAACTGATATTAAAGTGAAATAAGAACTTCAATTTACAGAAATATGAAATCATACCATGTGGATGTATGGCTACTTCTCAAATTCAGGGATTGGTCTTTACCTTTTTAGTGTAATGGTTTATAAAATGACACCGTGCTGTTCAAAAACTTTTTTTAAAAGATTGTTTATTTACTTGAGAGGTAGAGTTACAGACAGAGAGAAGTAGAGACAGAGAGAGGTCTTCTATCTGCTGGTTCACTTCCCAAATGGCTGGACCTGGGACGAGCTGAAGCCAGGACCTTCTTCCGGGTCTCCCATAGGGGTGCGGGGGCCCAAATACTTGGGCCATCTTCTACAGCTTTTAAAGGTCATAGCAGAGAGCTGGACTGCAAGAGGAGCAGCCGGGATGAGAACCGGCACCCATATGGGGTGCTGGCGCTGCAGGCAGAATATTGACCTACTGTGCCATAATGCTGGCCCCCAAAAGCTTTTTGTTATCAGTTGTTTTCAAGAGGCAAAAATCTTGGGGATATGTCTCATTTAACTCTTCTTTACCATGATGTATCCATGTCTTTTTAATGTGAATATAAATTTGTGTTCTGCAAGATGGTGATGCAGAAGGGAGCAGTAAGCTTTTCATTTGTTTCTTTATTTCTGCTTACCTTTTAAAAAGTACAGCCATCTTATCAATGGTTTACAAAATTTACTATTTAAAATAAGAATTTTATTTATTTACTCCAGGGTAAGAAGAGGAAAAATTAGTAAGGTTAATAAAATTCCATCATCTCTTGAAATGCAGTTCAATAATGCACCTAAACTCTACATATAAGGGGGCTTGCAAGCATTCACCCATATGATTTAATTAAGTTAAATATAGCTGCAATCCTAATATCAACTAAATCAAAATGTTTCAAATACTTCTGAGAATTTTTTTAGTCTTGTAAGGTAAAAACTACTTCTATAAACAAATGCTTCTATATAATTTGGCCAATAAACCCCAGGCAATATCCAATACAATTCAATTCATTACAAAGATAGAGACAGTTGAAATGTATGTTGGCTTATTGATTTTACTTTTACTAAACTATTCTATGGCTTCTTTTTTATTTTTTATTATTTTTTTAATTTTTAATTTTTTTATTTAATTAATATAAATTTCCAAAGTACAGCTTATGGATTACAAAGGCTTCCCCCCCACCCGCAACCCTCCCCTTTCCCACTCGCTCTCCCCTTCCATTCCCATCAAGATTCATTTTCAATTCTCTTTGTATACAGAAAATAAGTTTAGTATATATAAAGATTTCAACAGTTTGCCCTCACATAGCAACACAAAGTGAAAAAATACTGTTGGATTACTAGTTATAGCATTAAATAACAGTGTACATCACATTAATGACAGAGATCCTGCATGATATTTTTTTAAAAAAGACTGATTACTTTTCTATGTAATTTCCAATTTAACACCAAGTTTTTTTTTTCATTTTCAATTATCTTTATATACAGAAGATCGCTTCAGTATATACTAAGTAAAGATTTCATCAGTTTGCACACACATAACCACAAAGTGTAAAAATACTGTTTCAGTACTAGCTATATCATTACTTCACCTTGGACAACCCATTAAGGACAGATCCCACATAGGACGTAAGTACACAGTGACTCCTGATGTTGATTTAACAATTTAACACTCTTGTTTATGGCGTCAGTAATCTCCCTAGGCTCTAGCCATGAGTTGCCGAGGCTATGGAAGCCTTTAGGGTTCCCCGACTTCGATCCTATTCCAACAAGGCCATAGTCAAAGTGGAAGTTCTCTCCTTCCTTCAGAGAAAGTTACCTCCTACTTTGATGGCCCCGTTCTTTCCACTGGGATCACACTCGCTGAGATCCTTCATTTAGGTCTTCTTCTTCTTCTTCATCTTTTTTTTTTTTTCCCAGAGTGTCTTGGCCCTCCATGCCTAAAATACTCTCATAGGCTCTTCAGCCAGATCCAAATGCCTCAAGGGCTGATTTTGAGGCCAGAGTGCTATTTAGGACATCCGTCATTCTATGAGTCTGCTGCTCCCCCTTCCCATGTTGGATCCTTCTCTCTCTTTTTTTTTGGTTTTATGTTAGTATTAGCAGACATTAATCTTGTTTGTGTGATCCCTTTGAATCTTAGATCTATCAGTGTGATCATCTGTGAACTGAAATTGATCACTTGGACTAGTGAGATGGCATTGGTACATGCCACCTTGATGGGATAGTATTTGAGTCCCCTGGCACTTTTCTAACTCCATCATTTGGGGCAAGTCCAATTGAGTATGTCCCCAATTGTACATCTCCTCCCTCTCTTTTTCTCATTCTTATATTTAACTGGGATAATTTTTCAGTTAAGATTTAGACACCTAAGTATAATTGTGTGTTAATTACAGAGTTCACAAAAAAAATACTAAAATGGATAAAGCACTACATTGTACATCAACAGTCAGCACCATAGCTGATCAAGTCACTATTTCTCATTGTGTCCATTTCACTTCCACTGGTTTCCCTTTGGTGCTCAGTTAGTTGTCACCGATCAGGGAAAACAAATGATATTTGTCTCTTTGGGACTGGCTTAATTCACTCAGCAGGATGCTTTTCAGATTGCTCCATCTTGTTGCAAATGACTGGGTTTCATTGTTTTTGACTGCTGCATAGTATTCCATGGAATACATGTCCCATAGTTTCTTTATCCAGTCTACTGTTGATGGGCATTTGGGTTGGTTCCAGGTCTTAGCTATTGTGAATTGAGCTGCAATAAACATTAATGTGCAGACGGCTTTTTTTTGCCAATTTAATTTCTTTTGGGTAAATTCCAAGGAGTGGGATGGCTGGGTTGAATGGTAGGGTTATATTCAGGTTTCTGAGGAATCTCCAGACTGACTTCCATAGTGGTTTAACCAGTTTACATTCCCACCAACAGTGGGTTAGTGTCCCTTTTTCCCCACATCCTCTCCAGCATCTATTGTTGGTTGATTTCTGAATGTGGGCCATTCTAACCGGGGTGAGGTGAAACTTCACTGTGGTTTTGATTTGCATTTCTCTGATTGCTAGTGATCTTGAACATTTTTCATGTGTCTGTTGGCCATTTGGATTTCCTCTTTGGAAAGGTGTCTGTTGAGGTCTTTGGCCCATCTCTTAAGTGGATTGTTTGTTTTGATGTTGTGGAGTTTCATGATTTCTTTGTAGATTCTGGTTATCAACCCTTTATCTGTTGTGTAGTTTGCAAATATTTTTTCCCATTCTGTCGGTTTCCTATTCACGTTCCTGATTGTTTCTTTTGCAGTACAGAAACTTCTCAGTTTGATGCAATCCCAAATGTTAATTTTGGCTTTGACTGCCTGTGGTCCTGGGGTATTTTCCAAGAAGTCTTTACCTGTACCTATATCTTGCAGGGTTTCTTCAATGCTCTCTAATAATTTGATGGTTTCGGGTCGTAGGTTTAAGTTTTTGATCCATGTTGAGTGAATTTTTGTGTAAGGTGAAAGGTAGGGATCTTGTTCATGATTCTGCACGTGGAAATCCAATTTTCCCAGCACCATTTATTGAATAGACTGTCCTTATTCCAGGGATTGGTTTTGGATCCTTGATCAAATATGAGTTGGCTGTAGATGTTTGGGTTGATTTCTGGTATTTCTATTCTGTTCCATTGGTCTATCCATCTGTTTCTGTACCAGTACCATGCTGTTTTGATAACTACTGCCCTGTAGTATGTCCTGAAATCTGGTATTGTGATGCCTCCGGCTTTGTTTTTGTTGTACAAGATTGCTTTGGCTATTCGAGGTCTTCTGTGTCTCCATATGAATTTCAGCATCATTTTTTCCAGCTCTGAGAAGAATGCCTTTGGTATTTTGATTGGTATTGCATTGAATCTGTAAATTGCTTTTGGGAGAATGGTCATTTTGATGATGTTGATTCTTCCAATCCATGAGCATGGAAGATTTCTCCATTTTTTGGTACCCTCTTGTATTTCTTTCTGTAAGGTTTTGTAATTTTCATAGTAGAGATCTTTAACGTCCTTGGTTAAGTTTATTCCAAGGTATTTGATTGTTTTTGTAGCTGTTGTGAATGGGATTGATATTAGAAGTTCTTCCTCAGCCGCGGCATTGTCTGTATATACAAAGGCTGTTGATTTTTGTGCATTGATTTTATATCCTGCTACTTTGCCAAACTCTTCTATGAGTTCCAATAGTCTCTTAGTAGAGTTCTTTGGATCCCCTAAATAAAGAATCATATCGTCTGCAAAGAGGGATAGTTTGAGTTCTTCCTTTCCAATTTGTATCCCTTTAATTTCTTTTTCTTGCCTAATAGCTCTGGCTAAGACTTCCAGAACTATATTGAAGAGCAGTGGTGAGAGTGGGCATCCCTGTCTGGTACCAGATCTCAGTGGAAATGCTTCCAACTTTTCCCCATTCAATATGATACTGGCCATGGGTTTTTCATAAATTGCTTTGATTGTATTGAGGAATGTTCCTTCCATACCCAGTTTGCTTAGGGTTTTCATCATGAAAGGGTGTTGTATTTTATCAAATGCTTTCTCTGCGTCTATTGAGAGAATCGTATGGTTTTTCTTTTGCAGTCTGTTAATGTGGTGTATCACGTAGATTGTTTTGCGAACATTGAACCATCCCTGCATACCAGGGATAAATCCAACTTGGTCTGATTGGATAATCTTTCTAATGTGATGTTGCATTCTATTGGCCAGAATTTTATTGAGGATTTTTGCATCTATGTTCATCAGGGATATTGGTCTGTAATTCTCTTTCAATGCTGCATCTTTTTCTGGCTCAGGAATTAAGGTGATGCTGGCTTCATAGAAAGAGTTTGGAAGGATTCCCTCTTTTTTGATTGCCCTGAATAGTCTGAGGAGAATTGGGGTTAATTCTTCTTTAAATGTCTGGAAGAATTCAGCTGTGAATCCATCTGGTCCTGGGCTTTTCTTTGTTGGGAGGGCCTTTATTACTGTTTCAATTTCTGTCTCAGTTATGGGTCTGTTTAGGTTTTCTATGTCTTCCTGGCTCAATTTAGGTAGGTTGTATGTGTCCAGGAATCTATGCATTTCTGATAGATTTCCCTGTTTGCTGGCATACAAGTCCTTGTAGTAATTTCTGATGATTCTTTTTATTTCTGTGGCATCTGTTGTTACGTTTCCCTTTTCATCTCTGATCCTATTGATTTGAGTCTTTTCTCTTCTTTTTTTAGTTAGTTGGGCCAATGGGGTGTCAATTTTGTTTATTTTTTCAAAAAACCAGCTCCTTGCTTGGCTGATTTTTTGTAATGTTTTTTTGGATTCAATCCTGTTGATTTCTTCTCTGATTTTAATTATTTCTCTTCTCTTACTGGGTTTGGGTTTGGTTTGCTGCAGATTTTCTAGATCCTTGAGATGACTTGAAAGCTCATCTATTTGGTGCCTTTCCAATTTCTTGATGTAGGCACCTATTGATATAAACTTTCCTCTTAACACTGCTTTTGCTGTATTGCATAGGTTTTGGTATGATGTGCTGTTATCCTCATTTACTTCCAGAAAATTTTTGATTTCTCTTTTAATTTCTTCTATGACCCATTGTTCATTCAGGAGCATGTTATTCAGTCTCCATGTGTTTGTACGTGCTCTAGGGATTCCCGAGTTGCTAATTTCCAACTTCATTCCCCTATGGTCTGAGAAGCTGCATGGTATTCTAATTCTTTTGAATTTGCTGAGACTTGCTTTATGGCCTAGTATGTGGTCAATCCTAGAGAAGGTTCCATGTACTGCTGAGAAGAATGTAAATTCTTTCTGTGTAGGATAAAAAGTTCTGTAGATATCTGTTAGGTCCATTTGAGCTATAGTGTCGTTTAAATCTGCTGTCTCCTTGTTGGTATTCTGTCCTGATGATCTGTCTGTCTCTGAGAGTGGAGTATTGAAGTCCCCCAGTACTACTGTATTGGGGTCTAAGTTTCCCTTTAATTCCCTTAACAAGTCTTTTAAACAAACTGGTGCCCTGTAATTAGGTGCATATACGTTGATAATCGTTATATCTTCCTGTTGAATGGATCCCTTAATCATTATATAGTGCCCCTCTTTGTCTCTCCTAATAGTTTTTGTGTTAAAATTTATGTTATCTGATATTAAGATGGCTACGCCCACTCTTTTTTCATTTCTGTTGGCATGGTATATCTTTTTCCAGCCTTTCACTTTCAGTCTGTGTGCATCTTTGTTAGAAAGATGTGTTTCTTTTTTTTCTTTTTTCTTTTTTCTTATTTTTGACAGGCAGAGTGGACAGTAGAGGGAGATAGAGAGAAAGGTCTTCCTTTTTGCCGTTGGTTCACCCTCCAATGGCCGCCGCGGTAGGCGCGCTGCAGCCGGCGCACCGCGCTGATCCGATGGCAGGAGCCAGGTGCTTCTCCTGGTCTCCCATGAGGTGCAGGGCCCAAGCACTTGGGCCATCCTCCACTGCACTCCCTGGCCACAGCAGAGAGCTGGCCTGGAAGAGGGGCAACCGGGACAGGATCGGTGCTCCGACCGGGACTAGAACCCAGTGTGCCAGTGCTGCAAGGCAGAGGATTAGCCTACTGAGCCGCGGCGCCGGCTAGAAAGATGTGTTTCTTGTAAGCAGCAGATAGATGGGTTTTGTTCCTTAACCCAATCAGCCAATCGGTGTCTTTTAACTGGATTGTTCAGGCCTTTAACATTTAATGTGACTATCGATAAGTAGTAACTTTACCCTATCATTTTGGGTTTCCTGTGATCTTTTGCTGTGAGGTTTCCTTCCTTTACCTTCTTTCATATTGGTGACCATGTTTCTGTGTTTCTGCGTGTATCACATCTTTAAGCATCTTTTGCCGGGTGGACGAGAGGCGACAAATTCTTTCAATTTCTGTTTGCTGTGAAAGGTCTTTCTTTCACCTTCATTCACAAATGAGAGCTTTGCAGGATATAATATTCTGGGCTGGCAGTTTTTCTCTCTTAGTACCTGGGCTATATCTCGCCATTCTCTCCTAGCTTGTAGGGTTTCTTATGAGAAGTCAGCTGTGAGTCTAATTGGGGATCCTCTGAGAGTGGTCTGATGTTTCTCTCTTGCACATTTTAAGATCTTTTCTTTATGTTTCGCTGTGGTGAGTTTAATTACAATGTGTCGTGGTGAGGATCTCTTTCGGTCATGTTTATTAGGGGTTCTATGAGCTTCCTGTACTAAGATGTCTCTGTCCTTCTCCAAACCTGGGAAATTTTCTGCTAGTATCTCACTAAAAAGGCCTTCTAATCCTTTCTCCCTCTCCATGCCTTCAGGAACTCCTAGAACGCGAATGTTCGGTCTTTTAATAGTATCCTGTAGATTCCCGACAATATTTTTTAGATTTCTAATTTCCTCTTCTTTTCTTTGGTTTGCCTGTTTCCTTTCCTGTTCTCTGTCTTCTAATTCCGATATTCTCTCTTCTGCTTCACCCATTCTGTTTTTAAGGCTCTCTAATGTGTTTGTCATTTGATCTATGGAATTCTTCATTTCATTATGGTTTCTCGTCACTATCACTGTTTCTTGTTCTACTAGTTGTTTCATTTCATTTTGATTCCTCCTTAATATTTCATTTTTGCAGGATAGATTTTCTATCTTGTCCATTAAGTATTTCTGTAGTTCAAGAATTTGTTTTTGAGAACTTCTTAATGATCTTACCAATTTTTTGAAATCTGCTTCTTGCATTTCTTCTATCTCATCTTCATAATCTTGAATTGGGGTGTCTTTTTCATTTGGGGGCATTATAGTGTCTTCCTTGCTCTTGTTACTTTGGTTTCTACGTTTGTTTGGCATCTTGGAGGTGTGGCCAAAGAGCTCTGTTTGGTTCTTCAGGGCAGCCTAGGCTAAGGAGTTTGTTTTACATATGTAAAGCGGTCCCTTCTCTTGTCTTTCTGGGCTTTGTAAGGAGAGTGCGGAGAGAGGCTAGTGTCCCTGGTGGTTCCCCCCCCCCCCCTTTTTTTTCTCCCTCTCCTCCAGTCAGCCTGGTGTAGTTTTTCACCCCCCCCCCCGCGTTTGTTCAGACCACGTTCTAACCTTCCTGGCCAATGTCTCGGGTTACCTTTCCTTCCATCGCCTGGGCCCAAATTCTGTGGCTGGGCTCACTGTTTTTCCAACTCTCGCGGCTTCCGTGTCCACGGCGCAGCTTAGTGCAGGTCAGCGCGGCTCGGTGCGGCTTGGCTCGGTGTGGCTCGGCTCAGCACGGGTCAGCCTTCTATGGCTTCTTATTGATGTGATTATAATAAATTTTAGGCAAGAAATAATCTTACATAGTGTTATTCTTAGAGCCTGTCAAGAGTTAGGAACAATATAGACAGATCTTGATTGAATGCTTTTTTCCTGGTAGTGGTAAGGAGGAAAGTGGAAATAAACTTAGTCAAGCCTTTCAGCAGATACTGTCTTTCTTTCAATTCTCCTCCTTTAAATCTTCCCAGTCACCCAGCTGAAATAGACATAAAGGTTTGAAAACAATCACCTAAGCAAAGATACCAAAAATTCTTGAGGAGTAAATGATATTACATTTCTCGCTCTTTTTTTTTATAAGTATGGAATGCTTCATGAATTTGCATGTCATCCTTGCACAGAGGCCATGCTAATCTCTGTATTGTTCTAATTTTAGTATATGTGCTGCCGAAGCAAGTGCTCATTTCTCTTGAATTCAGGAGGTATTTCTTAGTGTATTTATTTAACACAAAGATATTAGAAATTTCTATAAACATACCACAGTAATGTTAATAAAACAGCATTGTAAAAAGTATGTACCCAATGCAGCATATTCTAGAGTGGACTTGGGGGTGAGTATTTGGCCTATCAGTTAAGATGACCACATGGCAGGCTATACTCCCGACTCTAGCTTCCTGCTAATGCAGATCCTGGGAAACAGCAGTGATGGCTCAAGTAAATGGGTTTCTGACACCCAAGTAGAAGATCTGAATTAGATTTCTGGTTACCAGCCCAGGCCCAGCTGTTGTGGGCTTTTAAGAAGTGAACCAGTGGATGGGGGATCTAAGTTTCTCTGTCAGCCTCTATATCTGTTTCTGTCTCTCTTCTGTTCAAATACATAAATAAAAATTTTAAAATATTAGAGTGGATTTGTTGCATTTCTTATATTCTCTATACTTTGACATGATCTTTAATTTATAAGTATTTCAGTAAAAATGTTTAAACAATGAAATTCCTCGTATAAAACTGATTAGAGTTTCAAAGAGTCCATTGATTTTTTTAGAATACTATTTGCAATCGTGGATTCAAGAAATATATTTAGATTTTGTCAAATACAGATTTTCAGAATTCCCTCAATTGGTTTTGATTTACAACCAAGGATTGAAATGCCCTGGCACAAAATAATTTGTAACAGAAACTTAGGCAAGATAAAGCTCAGGTCTCCTAACAAAGAACTTGAGGCTAAGGGAGAACAAATGGTTTACATAAATTCCCAAAAAGGTAAAAAATGAACAATATCAGGTTGATATTTGTCATATTTCTAGAAAAATCATTTTATTTTCTTATGAATTCAAGAATTGTATAGGAAATGTTGCTGCCTCCTTTTATGCACATTTTAATGTTATTCATTCTTTCAATTCATTACTATAAAGAAGTTATAATATTTAGAAAGCAATTAAGTAGACACAGTTACACTTTATAAGGTAGTTCATGCCAGGTTATTATAAGGTGGCTCAGGTACACATGAAAGAGGACTTTGCAAATGGTTACAATCTTGGCAATTCAGTGTGCTATAATACAATTTTGACAAGATGTAAATTTTACCACACTGTTCAGAAGGTGGCTGACTTCACTGTCCTATTGATGTAACTTTGGTTGATGTATTCAGGAATACATCTGTGAAAAAGCTTAGACTATTTTTTAGTAGCCAGCAAAAATTTCCAGAATCACTTTGTTTTATGGATATGAACAATGAAGAATACTAAATAATCTCAGCTACCCATTAGTGCTAACTTAATCTTACTTCTTGGCTTCTAACACAACATTTGTATATTTTATACAGAATTAGTAACTAGCTTTATTTTTGTGGATATTTAAATAGCATTTTTATAAGCTTTTTGAAAGATTTTTTATTTCTTTATTTGAGAGGTAGAGTTATAGACAGTGAGAGGGAGAGACAGAGAGAAAGGTCTTCCATCTGCTGGTTCACTCCCCAAATGGCCACAACGGCCAAAGCTGGGCTCATATGAAGCCAGGAGCCAGGAGCTTCTTCTGGGTCTTCCACATAGGTGCAGGGGCCTAAATACTTGGGCCATCCTCTAATGCTTTCCCAGGCCATAGCAGAGAGCTAGATTGGAAGAGGAGCAGCTGGGACACAAACTGGTGCCCACATGGGATTGCTGACACTGTAGGCAGAGGCTTAGCCTACTATGCCACAGCGCTGGCCCCTTTAAATAGAATTTTAATGATGATTTTTCACTATTAGATATCATTGATATTTTTCCCTTCCAAAGGAAACACTGTTTAAATATATATTCCACATCAATTCTTATTATTTTTATTTGAATAAAGAGACTAAAACTTTTAACAAGCTACCCAATTATTTTATTTGTAGTTTTGAACCCCTTCAATGTGGAATTTATTATTGAAGAAATCAGTCTATGTCTCATGGTCCTGCCAAACTTTCCAAACTACCTAGTAAAGAATCTAAGGAGAGTATCAATCTCTGCTAATTACAGGTGATGTGCTTGAAAGATGTGGAAACAATGTAAATATCCATCAACAGATGAATGGACCAAGAAAATGTGGTATGCACGTTCAAAAGAATAGTATTCAATCTTAAAAAGAAATAGGATCATTCAATATGTGACAATGTAGATGAACTTTGCAGACATTAAACTGTATGAAGTAAGCTAGCCACAAAATGATAAATACTTCAGGATTTCATGAACACAAGGTTATCTAAAATATTCAAACTCATAAAATTAAGAATGGATGGTGGTTTCCAGGGATTATGGGAGGCAGCAATATGGAGTTGTTGACCAGAGGTATAAAGTTTAATTTAACCAAGATGAATAAACTCTAGAGCTCTACTGCATGACAATGTATCTAAAGTCAATAATAATGTTGGGGATGGTACAGTTAAAAATGTACTGAAAGTATAGATCTCTTGTGAAGTGTTCCCAATAAAATAATAAAAAAACCAGATATATGCTTTAACATACCACAAACTATCTAAATCACAATTTGTTATCAGTAAAACATGGATGATAATAAAGACATGTAATCAGGGAGTTTTTAAGATAAGGTACCATGAACAGAGACAGGCAATATTGATTTTGAATCAGTACATCACTTCTCTAATTAGAGAATGATTTTTGTGTACTCATATGCATGTATGCATAATTATCTATATATATATGCACACATACTCATATGTACACACATCTTCAAACACATACACACATAGACACACACACACAGATAAGCCACCAGCTACCGCTACTTGTGGGCCACTTCCTTACGAATAATCATTGACTCTACTGCAAGTATTACTTTTTATTTACCTCTTTTTAAATTTTCATCCACTTGAAATAAGTCTTTAAAAATGTAAATTTTCATTTACTTGAAGGAAAGGAAAGGAAAGGAGAGGAGAGGAGAGGAGAGGAGAGGAGAGGAGAGGAGAGGAAAGGAAAGGAAAGGGGGGCAGGTTGAAACCAAGAGCCTGAAACTTCATCCAGGTCTCCCACATGGTGGCAGGGGTCCAATTACTTGAACCATCATGCTTCATAGGATGCAGTACAGAAAGCTGGATCAGAAGCCAGGCCTGGAACTAGCACTCTGATATGGGATGTGGGAGTAGCAAGCAGCAGCTTAAGCTTAAACCAATGCACCACAATGTCATTCCCTTTTCTTTGGCAGCCAGTTAGATTACTTTTTAAAGATTGGATTATATAGCACATTAACTAGCTATTAACCTCAAAAGACACAAATGTGAAGAGTTCATAAAATGAGTTTTTATGTTCATACCTATAAAAATATCTGACATATGCTCAATAGTATTGTGTTGAACAAATTAGAGCTAATCATTGAAATTATATTTGAATTTACTGTTTATTGATTTTGGTAACATTTTTAAATGATGAAGGGAACTAAAAGGCAAAATAATGGATTTTCACAGATTATAGCACTAGAATTTTTATTTGTTCATTCAGCACTATTATTATAATGGTTATCTTATGTGTCAAATTGACTAGGTCACAGGGTGCCCAAATATTTCGTCAAACATTATTCTGAGTATATTTGTACAGGTAATTTTGTGTGAGGTTAGCATCTGAATCTGTAGACTAAATAAAAAAGACTGTTCTCCCTAAAATGAGTAGGTTCCATCCAATCTGTCCAAAACAGGAAGGGTTAACCTGCTCTCAAGTAAGAGAAATCTTCCTACCAGATGGCCTTCACGTTGGGACATCAATTGTTTCTGGTATTCACATTCAAAGTGGAGCATCAGCATTTCCTGGGTCTCAAGTCTGTCAGCCAATTCACTCGAACTACACCATCAGCTTTCCTGGATCTCCAGCTTGCCAACTGCAGCTATTGGGACATGGAAACTTGTCACCTTCCATAATCATGTGAGCCAAGTCATTATAATAAATTAATCTCTCTATATTCACATCCTTGCCAGGATGAAGATACTTCAAAAAGTTCAGTGAAAATGGAATTAAAAGTAAATTTATATTGATGTAGATTTTGAGATCATAGATACAAGTCACATACACACACACACACATGCACATACAATTGGTTTTACTTCTTTGGAGAAGCCTAATACAAAGCTGATCACAAACATTTCAAAGATGACTTTATTTTAAACTATTATGGATACATACATACATACATACATATATATAAATATATTTAAAATATGATCTAGCCTGAAATTTATTCATTCTGTCTATATTTAGTTTCATAGCCTTTATTAAAGCAAAACAGGATGACATGCTTTTGTTTATACATCTGTCATTATTTTCTTGGAAATTTGGTCTTCCAGTCCATGCTTGTTTATTGCTTTCCCTTGGAAAAGTACATTCTTTTAATTGTTAACTTTCCCTCAGTTATAATATATATTTATCTATTTATTTGAAGGGGAGAGACACAGAAGAGAGAGAGAGAGAGAGAGAGAGAGAGAGAGAGAGAGAGACCAACCTTCTATCTGGTAGTTCACTCCCCAAATGCCACGACAACTGGGGATGGGCCAGGCAGAAGCCAGGAGTAAGGAACCTCTTCATCCAGGTCTCCAATGTAGGTAGCAGGAACCCAAGGACTGGGGTCATCATATTACTGCCTCTCAGGTGCATTAGCAGGGAGCTGGATCAGAAATGTGGATTAGTCAGGACTTGAGCAAGACATTCTAATATCAGATGCAGGCATCCTAAGTAGGGGCTTAATCCAATGTGCCACATCACACACTGCATAATATATGTTTTATACCTCCCTAGAAGTTAATGAAGAAGGATGAAATATTAGAGAAAAATTGTTATCACCCCTTAGTATACCTATAATACAAAATAGTAATATTTTAAATATTTGAATAGTAAAATCACAGGGATCAATTAATTACTGATTAAACTTGGTAATATGATGAGAAAATGTTCTGAAAAGTCAAGATATTTTTCTATCTAAATAGAAATTTTCACTAAAATCTATAATGGCATCTCTCTTGGAAATTTCTGAAAGTCTACAATTATATTGTGACTAAGCACTTATGTTAAGCAAGTACAGAATAGAATTTTATCTCAATGATAAATTGATCAAGTGGAAGTTTTTCATTTCTAGTGTATGATTCTATCACTGAATTCAATCACATGGACATTGTTATGCCTCTTTTTTACATGATCAATGATTAAATGCCTCTAAAACTGCCAAGATAAGTTTGCACTGTGACATTTTCATTTGCAATCTTTCAATTTTTTCATAACACTGATTACAAAATAGCATGTGCTTCAAAAAGACAATGAAAGACCAAAAAAGAAAGAAAAATTGTTTTAGTCAGTCATGTGAATAAGTCTCTAGGTGAAAATAGACACTTTATCCATAACTTTAGAACTAAACTAGAGCATATATCATATATAATACATTCTGTCTTGTTTCTTGAGAACAGATATTACATTTGATTCTTCTGTCTCCAGAATCAAACACAGTGACACATATTTAGAGAATATAAATGTTCACTGAATTAGTACACCAATAAATTATAAATACCTAGATTGACTGTATTCATGACTTTCACTATAAATTTCTTGAATTCTAAGAATACATTTGTATTTCTAAACACATGTATAATATTTACTTGACTAAATAAAGGGAAATGGATGGCCTGTTTTTGACTGATTTATTTTGGTCTGCTTCTACACTAGAATATAAACTGTAAGGGAAAGGACAATATGTCTCTTTTGCTATGAATATATCCTCAAATCATATATCATTTTCTAGATCATATTAGGAAATCAATAAATATTTGTTGAATCAATGAGTAAATGAAAAGAGGTTTGAGATCCGTGATGGGAAAGTTGAGTGAAACAATGATTTACTGAAAATTGTAGAAGAAATGATATTTTATATAGCTTATGTGGTTCCTTTCATATATCATAACAGATAATTATTTTAAAGTCATGCTGAGTGGCTATTAAAGTACAAATAAGGTTAACAGTCCTTTCTCTATGAATCCAACTAAACACTTCGTTTTATTAGATAAAACAGAAGTCTGCACATACCCAAGATGAGAGAATTCACAACCTAGAAGAAGAGAGTGAGCGAATCTAGGATTTTAGGAAAGATATTGAAATTGTCCAGAGGACTGTGTTAAGCCTAGCAGTTAAGAACCTGGTTATCATGCCTGCATCCCACTCTAAACTACCTGAGTTTGGTCATCTATTCCAGCTCCTGATCCCACCTTACTTGTATTTCACACAGTGGGAGGTAGCAGGTGATGGCTCAAGTAGTCACATCTTTGCAACCCACATGACAGACCCAGATGGAGTTACAGGCTCTTGTCTTAAAGTCTGGCTCAGTTGTAGCCACTCCAAGCATTTGTAGGTGAACCAGAGAAAGGGAGCTCTCTTTCAGAAAACCTTTTTTTAAACTGTGCATTTTGGGATTCAAATATGACAGAAAGTGTTCCTGGGAAGGGAAGGTGGAAAGAGTCACTGAGATTTTGGAGTTGGGGCTCTGTTGTCAGAGAAATGTGTACTTGATCATGAATAGGAGAAAAGTGGAGGTCACTGGGATTAATACAAGTTTAGGAACTAAGTGAAAAAAATCATCAAAGTGTCATGATATAGATATTGAAGTCACAGAACAGCTATTTCAATAAAACTTTATGATATTAAACTTATATAACTAATGATATTGAAGTGACACCTTGATAGTAGGGACTCCATTTTCGAGCACCCCCACACATCATGACACTTTGGTCTGAAACTAATTATTGTGTTGTATAAAATAGACAAAAACAGTTTGCTGCATCCCATTTGGCAGAGCACAGACACTCCATAGCAGGATGACTCAAGCTTAAAAACTGAAAGGCTGCACCTGGATTAATGGTAAGACTGTAATTTGTCTATGTCCCATGTATGATTTAGGCTGATACCTGGATTAATGTCAAGATTATAGCCGGAAATGTTAAGATTGGTGTTGTCAAAATTGTAGTTGATATTAGTTTCACATATGCTTTAGGTTAAGATTACAATTGGTACTGTCAAGATTATAATTTGTTAGTTTTGCATAGGCCTTAGGTCAGCTTGACCCTAGTAACCAGGTATTCCCTGTTATATATTAATGTTAGCCATCACAAAACACACCAAACACTGGAGTAAGGGAAAGGGCTTATTGGGGAACACCCAACAGACCGGAGTGAAGGGGTGGCAAAGGGAAAGAGAGAAAGAGAGTATAAGAGAGAGAGACAGAGGAGAGGAGATAGTGAGAAGAAAGAGCAGAGAGACGAGCCAAGAGAGCAGGAGAGAAGCCAAGAGAGCAGGGAGCAGAACCAAGAGAGCACGTGTTCAGGAACAGGCCCTTTTAAAACTTTGCCTGAGGGTGGGCAGGGAAGCAGGAGCAGAGAATCCCATTAGGATGGGGGTGGAGCTTGACCACAGAGGTTGGGCCATGTGGCCACCTGGCTAAAACTGCGCCAGTTTCCTAAACATCCCCCCACCCCACCCCCCAGCAATCATGTATTCTCTATCCTGTCCTTGAGTTTTTTGCCTTTATAAACCCTGTTGCTTTGGGCTTCAGAGTTGAGAGTCCTTTAGGGCATGAGGCCACTCTCCACTGCCAGGAATAAAGGATTTTCAAATTTTACCAGTGTGTTGTGTTTCTCTGTTTACAACTGCTCAGAAACAACAACATCATGTAAAGCACTACCTCAAGTAAGGTGCTCAAAATAATCATCCAGATGACTAATTCCAAAATATATGGTTGCATTAATATTCATAAATCACTTTACAAAATATTATACAGTTCAGATGACACACAATGTCAAACCAGCTGCTGATGAAACTCAGCTCTTACACCTCCCTGGCTCCCAACTCTGGCTCTAGAACCTATGAACCTGGACATCTTTACTAGACTCCTACCCTCCCACTCCTCACTTCCAGTCTGTCACAAGCACCATGCCAGAAGCCAGATGCTTCATACCCGAGCCCACACAGTTAATTAAGAGTCCAGTAAGAGTGCTCAAGTGATAGATCTTAAGACATATACAGAACTGCAGCACAGAGGGAAGTGCATCAAAGGGAAAGTATATATCTAGTCAGAAGAGAAAACATACTATAGTATTAGAAATGACATGATTTTGGCATCCAGGATGGTTGCTAACCAACCTGGAAACTCCAAAACATAAGACCACTCTCTAATTTACACATGGATCCTCCATTAATAAAAAAAGCTTATTAGTAAAAGGGACATCACCTCTGTAGATGACACTCCTGCTGATAACTCAGGCTGATCTAATCAGTCCTTTATTCCAAACAGGATGGAAAGAAGTTCACCTCATAAGTCAGGCAAGTGAAGAAAAGATAATGATGGGCAAAAATAAGTAACTATGGAGGCAAAATAGAAATGATACTGCACAGAGAAATCTACCACAAGACTCCTATTCTCAGATTGTAAGATGACACTAGGAGGGTCCAAGTTCGCAGATTAGCGACAGAGTGCTCTGACTCAGATGGGGTGAGATTAATATTTAAAAAGGGTAGAAAGTACACTAGTAGGACAAAGTTTTGGAGGAACCCCAGCGGGAGACCCAGTGAAAGCACCAGGAACGGACCAGACTTGCACCGAATGAGCATACACAACAAAAAAGAACAAAAGCTTGGATCTGGGGAGAAAGATATCTAAAATAAGCCATGAACATAGAAAACCTAAACAAACCAATAACCACAACAGAAATCGAATCAGTAATAAATACCCTCCCAACAAAGAAGCCCAGTACCAGATGGTTTCACTACTGAAATCTATCAGACACTTAAAGAAGAACTAACTCCAATTCTTCTCAAGCTATTCATAACAACTGAAAGGGAAGGAAACCTCCCAAATTCTTTCTATGAAGCCAGCATCAGCTAAAGTACTAAACCCAAAAAAGACACACTAGAGAAAGAGAACTACAGATCAAATTTCCTGATGAACATAGACTCAAAAATCCTCAACAAAATTCGAGCCAATCAAATCCAACAATACATCAGAAAGATCATTCACCCAGATCCAGTGGGATTTATCCATGGTATGCACGGTTGGTTCAACATTCGCAAATCAATCAATGTGATCCATCACATTAACAAATTGAAGGGCCGGTGCTGTGACACAGTGGGTTAAAGCCCTGGCCTGAAGCGCCCGCATCCCAGATGGACGCTGGTTCTAGTCCTGGATGCTCCTCTTCTGATCCAGCTCTCTGCTATGGCCTGAGAAAGCAGTGGAAGATGGTCCAAGTCCTTGGGCCCCTGCACCCATGTGGGAGACCCAGAAGAAGCTCCTGGCTCCTGACACAGCTCCGGCCATTGTGCATCTGGGGAGTGAACCAGCAGATGGAAGACCTCTCTCTCTGTCTCTATCTCTCTCTGTAACTCTTTCAAATAAATAAAATAAATCTTTAAAAAAAAACAAATTGAAGAACAAAAACCATATGATTATCTCAAGAGATGTGGAGAAAGCATTTGGCAAAATACAACACACTTTCATGATAAAAACTGTGCAAACTGGGAATAGAAGGAACATTCCTCAACACAATCAAGGCAGTTTATGACAAACCCATGGCCAGCATCCTATTGAATGGGGAAAAGTTGGAAGCATTCACACTGAGATCTGGAACCAGACAGGAACGCCCATTCTCACCATTACCATTCGATATAGTACTGCAAGTTTTAGCCAGAGACAGTAGACAAGAAAAAGAAATCAAAGGGATACAAATTGGGAAGGAGGAAGTCAAACTATCCCTATTTGCAGATGACATGATTTGATATATAGGGGATTCAAAAGACTCCACTAAAAGACTATTGGAACTCATAGAAGAGTTTGGAAGACTAGCAAGATATAAAATCAACTCACAAAAATCAACAGCCTTTGTATACACAGACAATGCAATAGCTAAGAAAGAGCTACTAAGATAGCTACTAAAACTCAAATAACTTGGTTTTTTTATTTTTTATTTTTGACAGGCAGAGTTATACAGTAAGAGAGAGAGACAGAGAGAAAGGTCTTCCTTCCATTGGTTTACCCCCCAAATGGCTGCCACGGCTGGTGCGCTGCACCGATCCGAAGCCTGGAGCCAGGTGCTTCTTCCTGGTCTCCCATGTAGGTGCAGGGCCCAAGCACTTGGGCCATCCTCTACTGCCCTTCTGGGCCACAGCAGAGAGCTGGACTGGAAGAGGAGCAACCGGGACAGAATCTGGCACCCCAACCAGGACTAGAACCCAGGGTGCCGGTGCCGTAGGCAGAGGATTAGCAAAGTGAGCCGCAGCGCTGGCCAACTCAAATACTTTGTAATAAATTTAACCAAGGATGTCAAAGATCTCTATGATGAGAATTATAAAACAATAAAGTAAGACATAGAACATACAAAAAAATGGGAAAATCTTCCATGTTCATAGATTGGAAGAATCAATACTATTAAAATGTCTATTCCTCTGAAATCAATTTACAGATTCAATGTGATACCAATCAAAATACCAAGACATTCTTCTCAAGATATAAGAAAAAATGATGCTGAAATTCAAATGGAAACACTGGAGACTATGAATAGCTAAGCAAATTTTATTTATTTATTCATTTATTTTTATTTTATTTATTTGAGAGGTAGAGTTACAGACAATGAGAGGGAGAGACAGAAAGGTCTTCCTTCTGTTGGTTCACCCCCCTCAGATGGCTGCAGCAGCTGGAGCTACACCGATCTGAAACCAGGAGCCAGGTGCTTCTTCCCAGTCTCCCATGTGGGTACGGGGGCCCAAGGACTTGAGCCATCTTCTACTGCTTTCCCAGGCCACAGCTAAGAGCAGGACTGCAAGAGGAGCAGCCAGGACTACAACTGGCACCCATATGCGATGCCGGCGCCACAGGCGGAGGAATAATCTACTGCGCCACAGCACAAGCCCCAGCTAAAGCAATTTTATACAACAAAAACAAATCCAGAGGCATCACAATATCAGTCTTCAAGAAATAATACAGAGCAGTTATAATCAAAACAGCCTGGTACTGGTACAAAAACAGATGGCTAGATCAATGGAACAGAAAAGAAAAGCCAGAAATCAATTCAACGTATCTTTGACAAAGGAGATAAATCAATCCCTAGAGAACTCACAGTCTCTTCAACAAATGGTGTTGGGAAAACTGGATCTCCACATGCAGAAGTATGAAGCAAGACGCCTACCTTACACAACATACAAAAATCCACTCAAAACGGACTAAAGACCTAAATCTATGACAAGATAACATCAAATTATTACAGAACATTGGGGAAACCTTACAAGACATTGCCACAGGCAAAGAGTGTTTGGAAAAGAACCCAGATGCACAGGCAATCAAAGCCAAAATCGACAAATAGGACTACATCAAATCAAGAAGTTTCTGCACTGCAAAAGAAGCAATCAACAAAGTGAAGAGACAACTGACCGAATGGGAGAAAATATTTGCAAACTATACAACTGATAAAGGATTCATAACCAAAATATACAAGAAGATCAAGAAACTCCACAGCAACAAACAAACAACCCTGTTAAGATATGGACAAAGGACTTAAACAGACATTTTTCAAAAGAGGAAATCCAAAAGGCCAAAGGATACATGAAAAAAATGCTCAGAAACGCTAGCCATCAGCAAAATGCAAATCAAAACCACAATGAGGATTCATCTCACCCCAGTTAGAATGGCTTTAACGTAGAAATAACTAAGCAAATTCTGGAGAGGATGTGGGGAAAAAGGGACACTAACCCACTGTTGGTGGGAATGCAAACTGGTTAAGTCACTATGGAAAGTCAGTCTGGAGATTCCTCAGAAGCCTGAATATAACCCTACCATTCAACACAGCCATCCCACTCCTTGGAATTTACCCAAAGGAAATTAAATTGGCAAACAAAAAAGCCATCTGCACATTAATATTTATTGCAGCTCAATTCACAATAGCTAAGACCTGGAACCAACCCAAATGCCCATCAACAGAAGACTGGATAAAGAAATTAAGGGACATGTACTCTATAGGATACTATACAGCAGTAAAAAAAAATGAAATCCGGTCATTTGCAACAAAAGGGAGGAATCTGGAACACATCATGCTGAGTGAAATAAGCCAGCCCCAGAGGGACAAATATCATATGTTCTCCCTGATCGGTGACAACTAACCGAGCACCAAAAAGGAAACCTGCTGAAGTGAAATGGACACTATGAGAAACAGTGACTTGATCAGCTCTTGTCCTGACTGTTGATGAACAACTTAATACTTTATCCCTTTTAGTATTTTTTTGTCCTACTTAATACTATTGGTTGAACTCTGTAATTAACACACAATTATTCTTAGGTGTTTAAATTTAACTGAAAAGTGATCTCTGTTAAATATAAGAGTGGGAAAAAGAGAGGGAGGAGATGTACAATTTGGGACATGCTCAATCGGACTTGCCCCAAATGGTAGAGTTAGAAACGTGCCAGGGGATTCCAATACAATCCCATCAAGGTGGCGTGTACCAATGCCATCTCACTAGTCCAAGTGATCAATTTCAGTTCACAATTGATCATAATGATAGGTCTAAGAGTCAAAGGGATCACATAAACAAGACTAGTGTCTGCTAATACTAACTGATAGAATCAAAAAGGGAAAAAAAAGATCCAACATGGGAAGTGGGGTACACAGCAGACTCATAGAATGGCAGATGTTCTAAACAGCACTATGGCCTCGGAATCAGCCCTCAAGGCATTTGGATCTGGCTGAAGAGCCCATGAGAGTATTGTAGGCATGGAAAGCCAAGACACTCTGGGAAAAAAAAAAAAGAGGACCTAAATGAAAGATCTCTGCGAGTGAGATCCCAGTGGAAAGAACGGGGCCATCAAAGAAGGAGGTACCTTTCTCTGAAGGGAGGAGAGAACTTCCACTTTGACTATGACCTTGTCTAAATGAGATCAAAGTTGGCGAACTCAAAAGGCTTCCATAGCCTTGGAAACTCATGACTAGAGCCTAGGGTGATAGTAAACCATAAACAAGAGTGTCAAATTTTGTTAAGTCAACAACATGAGTCACTGTACACTTACTCCTCATGTAGGATCTCTGTCCTTTAATGTGTTGTTCAATGTGAATTAATGCTATAACTAGTACTCAAACAGTATTTGGCACTTTGTGTTCTGTGTGGGTGCAAACTGTTGAAAGCTTTACTTAATATATGCTAAATTGATCTTCTGTATATAAAGATAATTGAAAATGAATCTTGATGTGAATGGAATGGGAGAGGGAGGGGGAGTTGGGAGGGTTGCGGGTGGGAGGGAAGTTATGGGGGGGAAAAGCCATTGTAATCCATAAGCTGTTGGTGGGAATGCTGTACTTTGGAAGTTTATATTTACTAAATAAAAGTTAAAAAAAAAAAAGAAAGATAATTAAGTCCCCCCCAGTAAAGTGAAATTATCTTCCAGACACAATGACTCTGAATATCCCTTGTCTGGATATTTGAGGAACAGTTTTTGGTTTTGTATTTGCTTTCTTTTCCTTTCTCCTCCCAAGTGTTGAACTCTAACCTAGAATAGAGTTCATCTACAGTGTATAAAGTTAAATGAAAATAGATCTTAGTAAAAAAAAATACTGGGAACAGGAGAGGGAGGAGGAAGAAGGGTGGGAGTGTGGGTAGGAGGGTGGGGACGTTCGGAAAGATTACTATGTGCCTAAAGTTGTATTTATGAAATGCATGCAAATAAATTTTAAAAAACTATTTAAAAAGACACGGTGTATACAGAGAACTCTCTGTTCCTGGGGAGGGGAGATGAATGTTATATTTTATAGTTCTATTATGTAACCACATTATATAATTCTAACATATAACTATATATTATATAGTTACATATATAGTATTAGACATGTAACATTCTAATACGTAACTATATTATATAGTTATATTAAATAGTTACATACATAGTATTATATATGTAAAGTTCCTCAGAGCACCTGAGAAAGTCTTTGGGCGCTAGACATGTTCATGGCAAAACTTGGGTTCTTCTTGAAAGATAATTAAGTGCCGCCCCACCCCCAACTCAGAAAGACACGAAACAGTCCCGTGTTGCCCGTGTGCAAAACTGGAGGGGCGACACTTCCGGTGTATCCAACGGCCAACTCCTGACCTTTTGACCTCCCCGTCCTATCCTGTTATTCCGGTAGAGCCCCCACCCACTTCTAACGGCTCTCTCACAAGCCCGCCCACTGACGCCAGACTCCTGGTGCGAAGCGCAGCCTCCACAGGCCGCCAGCTCGCTCCTGGTCTGTCCTGAGGACCAAGGCGCCTGACTGCTCTGCTTTCACCATCTTTTTTGCCACACCCCTGCCGCCTGCTGTGCCTGTGCCTGCCATGGCCGCCGCATCCTCAAGAGTGCGCCACAACTACCACCCTGAAAGCGAGGCTGCCGTCAACAGCCACATCCACCTGCTGCTCTACGCCTCCTACGTGGCTCTGTCGATGGCCTTCTACTTCGACCAAGACGACGTGGCGCTGAAGGGCTTCGCCCGCTACTTCCTGAAGCGCTCACAGATCGAGAGGGAGCGCGCGGAGAAGCTGCTGAAGATGCAGAGCCAGCGTGGAGGCCGCATCGTCTTCCAAGACATCGAGAAGCCTGAGCGCAGCGACTGGGAGGGTGGCCTCCAGGCCATGGAAGTTGCCTTCGACCTGGCTATGAGCATCAACCAGAGCCTGCTGGATGTGCACGACGTGGCCACATCCAGAGATGACGCCCACCTCTGCCACTTCCTGGAGACCAACTACCTGGACCAGCAGGTCCAGGACATCAAGGAGCTGGGGAACCACCTGACCAACCTGCATAAGATGGGGACCCAGAACAGGGGTATGACAGAGTACCTCTTTGACAGGCTCACCCTGGGTCAGGACAACAAGGAGAACTGAGCCGAGACTGTCCCCATTGACAGGGGGTGATGTCCTGGACCTGATGGGTGCACTCCTCATTCCACATGCTCACCTCAGTTTCTTCCCTTCAGTTTGAGCACTGTTTACAATAAAGTTATATGGTTCTTGAAGAAATATAGGTGTTTGTTTGATTCTGTGAGTGCAAAACTCTCACCTAGAGAAATAGGGCCAGTCCTCAGGCAGGTTGAAGATGGGTGTCCAAGAGTCTCTACCAATCCCCTCTCTGATCCACAGGCACCTCAGGATATCCATGGGTGGAGGGGAAGATGTTCCATGGGCTCCTGGAAAATGCAACACTCATCTTCCCGTATAAAGTGTACTAATTTGTTAGTTGGGATGAGGTCTTGTGGGCAAAAGTGTGATAGCTGGTCTGGGACCCTGGTGTCTGTGTAGCTAGCGCAATAAACTTGGTGCCCCTGGGGAACACATACATGGAATGGGATTGGAAAGGTATTAAAATTAAGTGTGTCTGCCATTTCACCTAAAACTTTAATTTCTTTTAATTTTTAAAATGACTTATTTATTTGAAAGGCAGACTGAGAGGGAGAGACAGAGAAAGAGATCTTCTATCCAGTGGCTCACTCCCTAGATGGCTACAATGGCTGGGGCTTTGCTAGGCCGAAGCCAGAAGCCTGGAACCATGTCTCCCACGTGGGTGGCAGGGGCCCAGGCACTTGGGTCATCCTCCACTGTCATCCCAGGAGCACCAGCAGCAGGCTGGATTGGCAGTGGAGCAGCCGGGACTGGAACTGGTGCTCATGGTGGCTTAACCTGCTTCACCACTGTGCTAGCTCCTCACTTGAGAAATTTGAGCTCACTAAAAATAAGTAAATGTTGCCAGAGTGCAGGTAGTGTTCAGCCGTGTGGGCTGCCCCCATGCTCACACTGGGTCTGTGGCCTAGCCAGCCTCCCCGGCTCTGCAAGGAGCTGTCCATGGTGCAGTGCATGTGGGCCTAGGCAGCTGGGCCTGCGGGCAGCACTGAGCCACTGTTTCCAGGACAACACAGACCCTGACAGCTGCCCAGTAGTCCTGCACAACTTTGTGCAGCTCCATCCAGACCTGCCACACCTGGAGAGCTCTACACACCAGGAGATGGGCGAGGAGCTGATCAATGGGGGCATCTACTCCATATCCCGGCACAAGGTCCAGCTGCAGCACAGAGCCAGCAAGAGCCAGTGCTGGCTCGGGTGTGAGAACAAGTTGGACTTGAACCTGTATGACACCTGCAAAGTATGTACCGTGAAGGCAGGCAGACTGAAATAGCTGGTGGGGTGTCTGGTGCCCACATTCCAGGGTAGTGGGCTCTCCTAATGCAGTCTTTCTGTGTACCTGCAGAGATTTCACCATTATCCAGCAGGTCTTGAACCTACTTTCAAAAACGTATACTAGATGTGATGCCCTCATGGCCTCTCTAGATATGGATGCATCTTCTGGTACTCCACTGATGATGGCAGATTCCAGGACCAACTTAAAAATGCTACCTCCTCCATCCTAGGCACCTGCTGGACCAGTACTCAGGGGACTTTTGTCAGCCCCCAGAATTTCACTGCCTCACAGAGATGGTGGCCTATGAGCAGTTCTACATGCCTGGCTCAGACCTGAAGCCTCGTGCTCACCTGCTACCGTCCAAACTCAAAGACCAGATCACAGTGAATCCGAACCCCAGGCCCTATCATCAACTGCAATGCTGGCTTTAAAACCAACACCAGAGCCAGCCCCCAGCACCAGCTATTGCAGACAGTCCACAGCCAGCTCCAGAGCTAGAGCCCGGACATGCTTCCGAGCCAGAAGCAGCTCTAGTACCAGTTCTGGAACTACAGCCAGCTTCCAGCACTAGCTTCAGAGCTAGGGGCAGCTCTGTCACAAACTCTGGAGCTGGACAGAGCTCCAGTGCCAGTTCCACCCTCAGAGCCTTTCTGGCCTTCCTCTGTGGCTGCAGCAGACAGGCTGAGTGAAGGGGAACCTCATCTCTCCATCTTCCCTGCAGAGCTGGTGGCAGAGCAGTTTACACTGATAGCTGTGGAGCTGTTCAAGAATGTGGTGCAGTGGCCAGTGCCGTGGCTTAACAGGCTAATCCTCTGCCTTGCGGCACTAGCACACCAGGTTCTAGTCCCGGTCGGGGCGCCGGATTCTATCCCGGTTGCCCCTCTTCCAGGCCAGCTCTCTGCTATGGCCTGGGAAGGCAGTGGAGGATGGCCCAAGTGCTTGGGCCCTGCACCCTCATGGGAGACCAGGAGAAGCACCTGGCTCCTGGCTTCGGATCAGCGAGGTGCTCTGGCCACAGCGGCCATTGGAGGGTAAACCAACGGCAAAAAGGAAGACCTTTCTCTCTCTCTCTCTCTCTCACTATCCACTCTGCCTATCAAAAAAAAAAAAAAAAAAAAAAAAAAAAAAAAAAAAAAGAATGTGGTGCACTGCCACAGCCTAGGCTCCAACTGGTAGCAGTGGAACAAGATGGGCAAGGAGCACCTTGTGCCCACCATGCCCACCACCATCACCCAGTTCAATAGCGTGGCCAACTGCATTATCACTACCTGCCTCAGGGACAAGAGTATGAAGACCTAGGACAGGGCCTGGTTTGTGGAGCTCTGGTTCAAGGTGGCCAGGGAATGTCTCTTCTTTAAAAACTACCTGTCCCTTGGCCGGCGCCGCGGCTCAGTTGGCTAATCCTCCGCCTGCTGCGCAAGCACCCCGGGTTCTAGTCACGGTTGGGGCACCAGATTCTGTCCCGGTTGCTCCTCTTCCAGTCCAGCTCTCTGCTGTGGCCCAGGAACGCAGTGGAGGATGGCCCAAGTGCTTGGGCCCTGCACCCACATGGGAGACCAGGAGGAAGCACCTGGCTCCAGGCTTCGGATCAGCGCAGCATGCTGGCCATAGCAGCCACTTGGGGGGTGAACCAATGGAAAGGAAGACCATTCGCTCTGTCTCTCTCTCTCACTGTCTAATATCTGCCTGTCAAAAAAAATTTTAAAAAAGTAAAAAAAAAAAAAAAAAAAAAAAGAACTACCTGTCCCTCTACACCTCCACCTTGTCTGCAGAGCAATGCTATCTTGAGGAAGACCCTGGAAGCAGTGTCCAGGGATAGTTTGCTGGAGATTTTCTCAGATGAAAACAACCACTCACTAAGCAGAGAGCTATTCATCGAGGAGGTGACCTCTAAGTTTGCTACTATGGAGATGAACCCTAAGAAAGCCCACGGGCAGCAGAAGGAGATGGGTATCATGTAGGGCACTATCCCCTGCCTTGGCATACTCCGAACTTAACCTGGTGATGCTTGATATGGCCATGAAGGGTTACCTTTCTCAGTAGCTGATTAACTTCAATAAGAGAAAGGAGTTGGATTTGATCCTGCACATCAAGCTCCTGCAGTTGGTTTACAACAACTATAGCATTCATTACATTGGATGAGTATTTCCTGGTTCTGGGCCATGGCATGTCTCAGTGCGGCTGAGAGTCACAACTTGTCAGGCATGCCGGAGCCCCTGCCTTAGTCAGCCAGCAACCCCCTCAAGGCCAAGAAGAGCCCTGCCATCATTAAGTGCTGAAGTCACTGACAGGCGAACAGCATAGAGCTCAGCACATGTGGCAGCTGCCACTCCAGCTCTCGTGACCAGTTCAGATGCAGGCCCTGTCAGCAGCAGCAACATGGCTGATGCTCTCAGCATGCACACAGCAAGTCTCCAGCTCTGATGTGGAGGAGATCAACACGAGCTTTCTCTTGGACACTCAAGAGAAGACGTTCTGGGAGTCAACCTCCCAGTCATCCCCAGAGACCTGTGGCTTCAGCCCAGCCTCCAGTAGCACCTCTGCCTTGTCAGCCTCCAGCCAGCCTGTGCCCAACACATGCATAATATCCCATCATTACGGCTTTTGAACTGCAGGAAAAACGTTGCTTATTCAGGAAAGTATTATTTTCACTTTTAATAAGTAAAAAAAAGAAAAGGTGTACTAGACACAGAAATTGACACCCCCCACCCCCACACATAGATTGCCTTTAACAAATCAGAAATTGTTGGGAATTCTTGGAGGATAGGAAAAGAGGACGCTATCAGATTGGTTAATTCAGAAAACTTAAAAATATCTGCCATAGACAACTAGAGCACATTCAGAGAAACTTCAAGGTTAGAGTCAAGAAATTCCAAGCAAAGCAGAAAGGGCAACTCTGAGATAGCTATTATGGATACATACATACATACATACATATATATAAATATATTTAAAATATGATCTAGCCTGAAATTTATTCATTCTGTCTATAGCCTCTGCTCCTGCTCTGACACTTTCTGGCTCTTGCTTACACTGGGCAGTAAGCACAGGTGCTATTTCACCTCCTTTTATCTCCTAAAGCTACACTTGATGATAGTAAATTATGTGACTAGGAAGAGAAGCCAAATGAGAACAAATGTTGAAAAAACTGGAGAACTCTCCCACAGATCTGGCAGTGTATCAAAACAGAAGCACATGCATGCCAGAAGGCAAGACTCTTTGATGTCAGAAATGCCATGATTTTATGTGGGTGCAAACAGTTGAAATCTTTATACTAAATTGATCTTCTGTATATAAAGAGAATTGAAAATGAATCTTGATGCAAATGGAAGGGGAGAGGGAGCGGGAGAGGGGAGGGTTGCGGGTGGGAGGGAAGTTATGGGAGGGGGAAGCCATTGTAATCCATAAGCTGTACACTGGAAATTTATATTCATTAAATAAAAGTTAAAAAAAAATAAAATTAAAATAAATAAATAAATAAAAAACCTTACACAGTAAAAAAAAAAAAAAAAAAGCCATGATTTCATCACCTGAGATGGCTCCTAACCCACCTGAAAACTCCATGCTATGTATCCCCAAAGCAGAAGACCACTTCCTAATTCATGAGAATTTATTCATGAGAAGCCTACACGTGAAAGGTACATCTCCTCTGTGGACCAGATCCAAGCTGATCACCTAGAATATTCCACTAAGTGTTTTTTTTTTTTTTTGACAGGCAGAGTGGACAGTGAGTGAGAGAGAGAGAGAGACAGAGAGAAAGGTCTTCCTTTACCGTTGGTTTCCCCCCCAATGGCCGCTGCAGCCGGCTCACCGCGCTGATCCAAAGCCAGGAGCCAGGTGCTTCTCCTGGTCTCCCATGGGGTGCAGGGCCCAAGGACCTGGGCCATCCTCCACTGCACTCCCGGGCCACAGCAGAGAGCTGGCCTGGAAGAGGGGCAACCGGGACAGAATCCGGCGCCACGACCGGGACTAGAACCCGGGGTGCCGGCGCCGCAGGCGGAGGATTATCCTATTGAGCCGCGTGCCGGCCTCCACTTAGTGCTTTATTCCAAATAGGAATCAGCAAATGTTTGACCCGTATTTTAGGAAAGCAGGGATTGTGATGAACAGAACTAATTCTGGAGGGCAAAATAGATACAACACAGGAAAACAGCAGAGAAATTCACTATAAAATTCACATTCCCAGAATGTTAAAAAAGGAAACAGATTTATAAATCGTGAAAAGGCTGTTTCTTGGTAGGACCTTGGACACGGGTAATTTTACTGCAAAATTAAAAACTGAGTGGATGTCAAACAGTACAGTGTTACCCGGATGGGATGCAACAGGGGCGACACTTCCTGTCTTTGCCTGCCAACTAGTGACCTTTGACCTCGCCACCGGTTCCCCGCCCTCCCTGGAGAGCCGTTAACAGTCACTTTTGAACAGCCTGCTTTGTGGCTCAAAAGTCCTATAACCAACGCGAGGCCCAGGGAGCAGCCTCTGCCCGTCGCCCCTCTTGCCCAAGTTGGGGACACACCCGAAGACACCAACAGTGTTGACGTCTCTGCTTCCTGCTTCACAGCACTGTCGCCACCCGCGCCCGCCATGGCCGACGCAACGCCCTCACAAGTGCGCCAGAACTACCATCCCGAATGCGAGGCCGCTGTCAACGACCACATCCACGTGCAGCTCTACGCCTCCTACGTGGCTCTGTCCTTGGCCTTCTACTTCGATCGCGACGACGTGGCACTGAAGGACCTTGCTGGCTACTTCCTGAAGCGCTCACAGATCGAGAGGGAGCGCGCAGAGAAGCTGATGAGGATGCAGAACCAGCGCGGAGGCCGCAACGTCTTCCCCAGCATCCACAAGCCCGACCGCTATGACAAGGAGAGCGCCCTCGAGGCCATGGAGAACGCCGTCTTCCTGGCCAAGTGCATCAACCAGAGCCTCCTGGATCTGCACGAGCTGGCCACCAGCATGGGTGACGTCCACCTCTGCTACTTCCTGGAGACCCACTATATGCAGCAGCAAGTCCAGGACATTGAGGAGCTGGGGGGCTACTTGACCAACCTACGCGAAATGGGGGCGCCAAACGTCAGCACGGTGGAGTACCTCTTTGAAAAGCTCATGCTGGACCAGGGCGACAAGGAGAACTGAGCCAAAGGTGTTCCCACTACCTCGCAGAGATGCTCCAGGGCCCAATGAGTGCATTGCACTGCCCACAGGTTCACCTTAGTTTCTTCCCTTCAGTTTGAACATTATTTTCAATAAAGTTACATGGTTCTTGAAGAAATACAGATTTTTGTTTGATAAGTGTGTGCAAAACTCTCACCCTTAAGAACAGGGCCAATTCCCAGGAAGGTTTACCAAGGGTGGCCAGGATCTGACCCTTGGCCCTGCCCGCCCCCCCCCCCCTTTCTTCCCCTTGCCCAATCCACAAGCAGGTCAAGATCTCCACAGGTAGAGGGGAAAGAAAGGAATCCATGGGCTCCTGAATAACACAACTTGGGGGGGGGAGGGGAATGATGGAGGAGGGGGAAGGGAGAAGTGGGGCAGGGGGAGGAGGTGGGCAGGGAGAGGAGGAGCAGGAGTAGGGGGAGGAGAAGGGGTAGGAGTGGGAGGAGGAGGAGAAGGAGAGGGAGAAGAGGGAGGATGGGGGAGAAGGAGGGGGAAGGGAGAGGAGGAGGGGTAGGAGGGGCAGAGGGGGAAAGGGGGAGGAGAAGGTGGGGAGGAGGAGAGGGAAGGGGAGGAAGAGGAGAAGGAAGGGGGAGGGGAGAAGAGAAGGGAGAGAAAGAATGGAGGAAGAGAGAAGGAGGAGGGAGGGAGGAGGAGTGGAGGAAGGGAGGGAGGGAGGCAGAGAAGCAAGAAGAAAGGAAGGAATAAAAGACCTTTCATCTGCTGCTTCAGTCCAAAATTTTGCTGCTGCATCTGCCAGGGCTGTTCCAGGCCAAAGCCTGCGTTTCCCATGTTGCTACAGGGACCCAAGTACTCGGATCATCCTCTACTTCCTTCCAGGAATATAGGTAGGGAGCTGGATTAGAAGCTGAGCAGCCAGGCCTCCCAGATGGGATGCTGGCATCACAACTGGTAGCTTAGCCTGCTGCACCACAATCGCCCCAAATGCTTTTCCTCTTGTTTGTTTTCAGTATTCTTTGTCTCAGTTTTTCAACAATTTAACTATGATGTGGCTAGTGATGGCTCTCTATGTGTTTTGGAAATTGGCTTTGAGATTAACTTGGATGAGACTTTTTCATTGAATTTAGGGATTTCCTCCGATTATTCCTTCAAAACCCTTTCTTGCTTTTCTTCTCATTCTAGGACTCCAGTTATTCATATGGTGGTGTGCTTCATGTGTTCCATTGGTCTCTTAATCTCCCTTCAATTTTCATCCTTGTTTTCTTTTTCTATAAAGATTATATAGTCTAGTGATTTATCTTCAGCTTCAGGGATTCTTTTTCCAGCTCAAATCTTCTATTAAGCATCTCTAGAAGATTTTTTTCATTTTAGTTACTGTACTTTCGTATTCTAGATTTTTTATATCTCCTACATTTTTATTGGTATTCTCTATGTGACAACTATCTTCATACTTTTCTTTACATTTTCAAATATGATTTCCTTCAGTTTTTCAAACATATTTTTAAAAGTTTATATGGGACCAGTGCTGTGGCATAGCAGGAAAAGCTGCCACCTGCGGCACCAGCATCCAATATGGGCGCTGGTTCGAGACCCAGCTGCTCCACTTCTGATCCAGCTCTCTGCTATGGCCTGGGAAAGCAACAGAAGATGGCCCTAGTGCGTGGGAGACCTGGAAGAAGCTCCCAGCACCTGGCTTTGAATCAGCACAGCTCTGGCCATTGTGGCCAATGAGGCAGCGAACCAGTGCATGAAGAACTCTCTCTCTCTCTCTGCCTCTCCTTCAATCTGTGTGTATCTCTGACTTTCAAATAAATAAACAAATCTTTAAAAAAGTTTATTTGACAAAGTTTTCTTAAAAGCAAGTCCTTGGGGCCAGCATTGTGGCATATAAGGTTAACCCTCTACCTGCAATGCCGGCATCCCATATGGGTGCCAGTTTGAGTCCCGATTGCTCCACTTCCAATCCAGCTCCCTGGGAAAACAATGGAAGATGGCTCAACTACTTGGACCCCTGTGCCCACATGGGAGACCAAGCAGCAGCTTCTAGCTCCTGGTTTTGGCCCAGTCCAGCCCTGGCCGTTGTGGCCATTTGGAGAGTGAACCAGAGGATGGACGATCTTTCTCTCTCCTTCAATTTCGGCCCTTAAAAACAAACAAACAAAAATAAACAAAAGGAACAGGTCCTGTATTTATCTTGTACATGAAAACAGAACGTTTTGGGGATGGAGAAGGAAGGGAACAAGACTATTACTTAGATTTTCCAAGTCAGAATGAGGGCAGCTGGAGCTGACTTGAAATGTTTGCCTCCTAAGTCTCATAGTTAAGCTCCCTCAGGGAAATTTTCCATATATATATATATATATATATATATATATATATATATACTGCTTTATTTTCTGTGTATTTGTTGCAGTTTATTGCTTTCTAAATTGTAAATTTTAGGGGTCAATGCGATGGTGCTAACATCCCATGTGGGTGCTGGTTCAAGTCTCGACTGCTCCATTTCCAATCCAGCTCCCTGCTAATGTGTCTGAGAAAGCAGCGGGGAATGGCCCCAGTGCTTGGGCCACTGCACCCACATGGGAAACCAAGAAGAATCTCCTGGCTTTGGATAGTCTCACCTCTGACCATTATGGCCATTTGGGGAGTGAACCAGCAGATGGAAGATACCGCTCTCTCTTCTCTCTGTCTTTCCCTCTCCCTCTCTGTAACTCTGCCTTTCTAATAAAAAAAAACTTAAACAATTGTAAATTTTAGATGTTGTACTATAGCAGCTAAGAATTATGTCCATATTTTTCTGTGTAGTATATAACCCTTATAGTGTGCAGCTGCTTGTGTTCTTTCATTTTTTAAAATCTTATTTTTAAATCTGGTTACTTAGAGCTTGTCCAAGTACCAGCCTAGCTTAGTGGTCAGTGCTTAATTAGTTGAATTTTGTGGTTTAGACAATGTCTTTTTTTTTTTTTGACAGGCAGAGTTAGACAGTGAGAAAGACAGAGAGAAAGGTCTTCGTTTTTCCATTGGTTCACCCCCCAAATGGCCGCTATGGCCGGCGCTGTGCCGATCCGAAGCCAGGAGCCAGGTGCTTCCTCCTGGTCTCCCATGTGGGTGCAGGGCCCAAGCACTTGGGCCATCCTCCACTGACTTCCTGGGCCACAGCAGAGAGCTGGACTGGAAGAGGAGCAACCGGGACAGAATCTGGTGCCCCAACCGGGACTAGAACCCGGGGTGCCAGTGCCGCAGGTGGAGGATTAGCCTAGTGAGCCGCGGCGCCAGCCTAGACAATGTCTTAACTTGGGTTGCTGTATTAAAATACCAGAATGTGTGGCATAAACAACAAATATATTTCTCATAGTTCTGCATTCTTGGAAGTCCAAGATACAGGTACTGGGAAGGTAAGACTCATTCTGACACCTCTTCTCTTGGTTTGTAAGTGACCACCTTCTCTTTCTGTCCTCACGTGATGGAGAGATAGAGATAGTGACAAAGAGACAGAAACAAAGAGCTTTCTCTTATTAGAGAAATTAGATTTCTCTAACAAGATTTCTTAATTTAGGATTTCTAATTTATTAATTAGAAAATTAATAAAAATATTAATCCTATTGGATGAGGATCCCACTATGATGATGACATTTAACCCTAACTACCTACATAATATAGTCACATTGAGGGTTGGGACCAACATATGAATGTTGAGTGGAAACAGCCATTCAGCTTTTGCTGATGAGACTGTGTATCTAAGTTGGGGAGCACATTAAAGATTCAGGAAGTTTATAAGTCTGCCTTGGGTTTTACTTGGCTGTGCAAGACCTGCATTCAGCCACGAAAAAGTTGCTATCTAGGACCTTCCGTGATATTTCCTGAGCACAAACATAGCCATCTATCTAACTGCTTGAGACACGTGGGAACATACTAAGGTTCACTATGACTGCCTTGTTTCTGGGTCTGTTTGTTAAATTCATGACTGATTTACTGCCTGTAGCTCATCCCAACTCATCCTGTTAACTCCAGTTTAGATGCTTATCTTCCTCAACTGTTTACTACTGTGATGTTATTTTTCAACCAAATGTGTCAGCATAGAGTTTTCTGTACTCTAAAATCAACTCTCTCCATTTCTCAGGCTAGTGGTCCACATAGCCTGCCGTATCCTAGTAGAACTGCTATATCAGAGAGCTCAGGGTGTGGAGGCAGAATGGGAGCAACTAAGGCTAAAAATCACAAATAACCACTGTTTCTCTTGAATAAACACTTTCAATTTGTTGTGTGCTTTCAATTTCAAGAGTAATGAAATAATCACATTTGACAATTTTTTTCAGTCATTGCTTTTTATATGAACAGACACTTCTATAACTAACATTTAAATTTATTGCTATTAGTCACATTTTTAAAAAACATTCCTTTATGTTTCTACTTATTTTGAAATGCTACTTAGAAAGTTAATACTTTAAAAAATTTTTGAATAATAAAGACTTTAAATTTTTTTATTTTATATATTTGAAAGGCAGACAGAAAGAGACAGGGGTGGGGGTGGTAGGAGAGAACAGGTGTTCCTATCCACTAGTTCACACCCCAAATGCCCACAAGATCCAGGTCTGGGCCAGGCTGAAGCCAAGACCAAGGAACTCAATCCAGGTCTACCACGTGGTTAGCAGAAACTCAACTACATGTGCCAAATATCACCCCCTGCAAGCGCCTGCATTTGTAGAAAGCTGGAGTCAGAAGCTGGAACTGGGACTCACACCCAGGTACTCTGATGTGGGATACTGGCATATTAATCACTGGGTTGAACCCCTGCTCTAAAAATATAAACTATAAAATAAAACTGTGCAGTGTCTATAATGTAAGTGAAATTCTCATATTGAGGTTTATAAGACTAAGAAATTGTATAAGCCTCTTCTATTAGTAGAGATTAAATTCTGGTAGCATTATATTTATACATCCAAACAAGTTAGACTTTTCTTTCAGAAATATGTAACTGAAATACAGCTTAAATTTATTATAAAGTGAAAAGAATTTCCCAGGAGAATACATATAGTTACTGCCTTATTTATCACACAAGGTAACTCAGGCATGTATTTTGATGGTTTATGTGCAATATCTCTATCACACAGAAAAATTTCTTCTTTTTGTGAACAGTGGAATGGTTTGGGGTATGTTAAAGTATCACATAGCCAATGCATAATGCATAACAGAACTGCATTTAGAACAAAATTATTATTTCTTCCTTGGAATGCATTTGGACCAACTTTTCCTTAGCTTCTCACTGTTCTTTTGTTACCTCTTCTTTTCATATAAAGGTTTGTATTAAACTATATAAATCAATTGACATTTTATTTATTCTTAGGTAGAAGGACAAAAGCTGGTATTCTAGAGATTGTGCTGTCTCACAGTAGAATGCCTTCAGGTAGCCACTTACAGACATGACTATAACTAGTGCAATCATTATTGCTATATGCAAACACTGATGGTTTACATGAAGGTGCTAAATCTGAATATGACATAGTTAATTATCTCCATGTCCCTGCCCAAGGCATCTGTTATTGAAAAGGCATACTCAAGTGATGAGGAAGATAGCAGATGCAAGAATTTGAAGCTAAGTGTTACTTCACTGCTGACTGAATTTGACTGTTTTCTAAAGAGTACCTACTACTTTTCATCTTGTATATTAATTTCTCACATGAGTTTTTTTTTATTACACTTTGAGAATTACGCTCATCTCTGTTTTCCTTAGCAGAGAAAAAAGCCACCCAGTGTTAAAACACTACCCAAGAGCTTTGGACTTTCTGAAGAAATAAGACAGGGCAACACTGACTGTGAGTGTGAAGTCTGCACAATCAAGGAAGCCATAGATGCTTTTGAAAATAAAGAAAAAACTGTAATTATTTCAGAAAAATTAAACTGTCACAGATTTGCTTACTTTTTTATGTATATTTGAAATCATCACTCCCTAAGTTTGCATATTGCTATCAATTAAAATTACTTTTATGATGAACTGCGGGAGCAGTATCTGACTAATTATATTCTGTGGGTAGGAGAGTTAGGTTCATTTCATGTGTGCTGGTCTGTCTTGGACGGCCCTGCTGCCCTAGGACTCTGCTGAGCTAAAATTTCTCATTCTGGCAAAGATGAAGTATTTATGTTGCACAAGGCTATGTCCATTATCTTATCATGCCTGATCAGAGTGAAAGAGTGGAGGCTGATGCTGTTTTAAATGTTTTGCTTTTCATACAGAAGGCACAGCTAGACTTCCCTCCCACTCCATGAAAATCCTTCTTTTCAGCTCTCTTCCTACAGGGGTGGGAAACGTCAGGCCAGCAAGCTGATTAAGGCCCTCAAAATCATTAGGTATGGCCCTGCTGAGGCTTTCACAGGCAGGACTTGAAACCCAATAAATCCAGAGCAGGCTAACTTTTAATTTGATAATTTTGTATGGCCTGAGAATAATTTTATAAAATATCCAAATGGCCCTTCTCAGAAGAAAAAGCTTCCCCACTCCTTCAGGACAGGAAAGTACAAGGCAGAGGTGTCAGTTCTAAGAACTTCACAGTTGGAAATGACAATACCAGAGGCAGCAACTGTAGGAAGATCCAGTCCTGCAGGTAATGGAAATAACACTAGATGCTAAACACATGATGTCAGATGTGTGAGATTCCTTCCAGAAGTTCATAGAAAATGTATGAAAAGATAGGCTTATTTTATTATAAATTGTTTTTGAAATACACAGTTGTTTCATAATGCAAATTTCTATACTTTTTAGAATGTGCCTTATACTGGAAGACAAACAAATATGTCTATGTCTCAACCTGATAATGCTTCTTATGACTCTGTGATGAATGTGTGTGATTTAACATAATTGGCTGGCTTTTTTTTGTAAAGGTTTTATTTATTTATTTGAGAGGCAGAGTTACAGACAACGAGAAGGAGAAACAGAGAGAAAGGTCTTCCTTCCATTGGTTCACTCTCCAAATGGCTACAATGGTCAGAGCTGCGCAGATCTGAAGCCAGGAGCCAGGAGATTCTTCCCGGTCTCCCACGCGGGCGCAGGGGCCCAAGGACTTGGGCCATCTTCTACTGCTATCTCAGGCCACAGCAGAGAGCTGGATTGGAAGAGGAGCAGCTGGGACTAGAACTGGCGCCCACATGGGATGCCGGCACTGCAGGTGGAGGATTAACCTACTATGCCACAGCTCCGGCCCCCTTAGCTATCTTAAAGTAGTCATATTCTTAAACCAATCATGAACTATCATATACTTTATTTATTTATTTATTTCTGACAGGCAGAGTGGACAGTGAGAGAGTGAGAGTGAGAGAGAGAGAGAGAGGTCTTCCTTTACCGTTGGTTTACCTTCCAATGGCTGCTGCGGTCGGCGCACCACACTGATCTGAAGCCAGGAGCCAGGTGCTTCTCCTGGTCTCCCATGGGGTGCAGAGCCCAAGCACTTGGGCCATCCTCCACTGCACTCCCGGGGCACAGCAGAGAGCTGGCCTGGAAGAGGGGCAACCGGGACAGAATCCAGCGCCCCAATCGGGACTAGAACCCGGGGTGCCGGTGCTGCAGGCGGAGGATTAGCCTATGGAGCCGCGGCGCTGGCCGTACTATCATATACTTTAAACAGAATAAAGTGTCATTTATAAATGTGATCTACATGTTACTTAAAACCCTCTCTACCTATACCAAGCATCACAGAATGCTTAGAGTACAATATATCTCATACATTGAAAATACAGACAAAATCTGGTTCTTCACATTGTATTTTTGAAGGAATATATAAAGATGAGGTACTCCATGGTTTTCACAAAGTTAGTAACTTTTCATCAGACTTTATCAATCACTTTGGAAAGACAGACAACTACCTAGTTGAATGTATGGTGGTAAAAGTACTTTAAATCTGTGAACAATATTTTCCAATATTGTACTGCAAGAACAGTACAAATACAGAAAAGTCCTTTACCCATATTTACTAATTTGTCACATTCATTTTATCATTTTTCTCTCCCCCTACACATTTTTTGACCATCTGAATATTGGCTGTTATGACCCTTTACCCAATACATGCCCTTTCGGTGTACTGAAAACAAAAAGGAAAAGATTTTCCTTAGCCACTATCAATGATTAAAATCAAGTCATTTAATATTAATACATCATCCAGTTAGATAATATTATCTAATCCCTATTAAATCTGGACAATCATAGCAATAATGTCCTTTATAGCATTTTGTTTCCACTCTAAGATCTATTTCAGGAGTCAATTCTGTCCTGGGATTTCTGGCAGTGGGGGGTCCACTTTTAGCTTTTGAGTAGTCTGCTGGCTGAATAACCTATGAAGTTCCAGGCATTTGGGAGCTGCTCTTGGAAAAGTGAAAGGTGTGGTGAGATAGGAAAGAGCAGTTAGGTTTGGAGAAAATGAAGGGCAACTCACAAATGACCACAAGGGAAAATAAGCCTCTCTCCCAACTCGCCAGATCCCTCAAACATTTAGGGAAATAAAACCCAAATCAGAACTCACTGGCGAAAGCCCAGCTGGGGTGGAGTAAAGCAGGCAGGAACGTGGGCTCTAAGGGGTAAACTCAGGCAAACGCCTCCCGGAGAGGAGGAAGAACGGACGGGGAAGACGGAGCAGGGGACGCACGCGTCTTGGTGGAGTTGGGGAGGTTTTGCCCGCTCTACCTTACTAAAAAGCCCGGCACCGGGGGCGTGGAAGGCGTAGCACTTCTACACAACCACATGGCTCTGGCCTGAAAGAACAGTCGCCCGAAGTAGCATACGTGTTACTCCAGAGCGGGCGCAATGGCCACGGCAGGAGGCGGAGGCGGGCGCCGGGGCCACGGCAGGAGGCGGAGGCGGGCGCCGGCGCCGGGGCCACGGCAGGAGGCGGAGGGGGGCGCTGGCGCCCCGGGGTGGGCGACCGGGAAGCGGCTCGGAGCCCGGCGGGCGCCGGGGCCCCGGCCGGGACGCGAGGTCCGCACCAGGGCGGGGGCCGGGAGCGCCGGGAGAGGCGGCGGCGGCCGTCCCGGCACAGGGCACAGGGCGCGGGGCTGCGGCGGGGGTCGCGGCGCGCGGGGCCCTCACCGCTGCTGAGCGTGGACTCGCAGTGCCAGATGTCCAGGCTGGCGGGCTTCCGGCAGGACTCCCACAGGGACAGGTAGTACTGGTGGTCGGCCGTGACCCAGGCCGGGCTCAGCACGGCGCCCAGGTCCAGACACAGCGCCAGGAAGATGCACACCAGCCCGACCAGCTTCAGCGGGGTCAGCACCGACACGCGCACCTCCTCCATGCCGCTGCCCGCCGAAGCCATGCCCGGGCGCCGCTGCCGCCCGCCCCGCCGAAGACCAGGTCGCGGCCGCGTGCGGAGAGCCGGGAGCCGGCCGCCCGAGGAGGAGGGACGCGGGCGAGCCGCTGCGCAGCGCCGCGGGTCTGCCCAGGCGGCGGCCGGGTGCGGTCGTCGGCAGCCGCCGCCACGCCAATCCCGCCCCGGACCCTCGCCGTCCGGCCTGCGCCGCGCTCTGCTCTGCCCGCGCCCGCTCCACCCGGCGCGGCCCGGCTCGCTCCGCCCCGGCCCCTCCCCGGGCTGCGGGAGGCGGTGCCGGGCGGGGTCGGGCTGCGCTCCCGGCGCCGCGGCTGGGGCCCGCCCCCCGCCGCCCCTGCCCGCGCGGAGCCCCGAGCGCTCCCCCCGCCCCCCGCCCCGCGCGGAGCCGGGCCCGAGCGCTCCCCCCGCCCGCAGCGCGCCGCGCCTCTCCCCGCGGCCGGGGCCTGGCCGCGCTGGCTCCGGGCTCTCCGGGCCGCCCTTCCTTAGCCGCGCTCGCTCCGGGGCCTGGCCGCCCCCTCCCCGTGATGCGGGCCGCCCTCCCTTAGGGAGCAGGGCAGGTGCCTTTCCAGACGGCGTCGCAGGTGGAGGCCGGGGCGCCTAGGCTCGGCTCCCGGGGCAAGGTGAGGGCCCCTCAGTCGTGTGACGCGCTCCCCACCCCGGGACACCTTCCCGCCCTGAGAGGAGAAAAGTGACGGAGGCACGCCGCCCCCTCCCCGTCCCGGAACGGCCCGGAGCCCCGATTTCCTGTCGCCTCCCTTCTGCCCCGCGCCGCTGGCGCTCGGAGCCCTGGGCGCGCCGGCCTCGGGCCCCCGCTGCGGGGCGTTTGCGGGGCGCCGGCGCCGGCTCGGGGCTGAGCGTGCGCCCAGGTGCCGGGCGGGCCGTGTCTGCGCCGCCGCTCGGCGCCCTGCGGGCTGGCGGGGTCCTCGGTGCGCTGGGCTTCGCCCCGGGCCCAGCCGGACTCCAGCCTGGGCGCCGAGCCGTCCTCGGCCCACGAAAGACCCGCCCGGGCCCGCAGCGGGCAGGCGGCAAATCCCTGGTGCGTGGGAGACGAGTGGGGCAGTGAGGAGCGCCCTCGGGCCAGGCCCGCGGCCCCGGCGGTCCGCCCTCCGTGCGTGGACCCGGCGCCCCCGGCGGTCCGCCCTCCGTGCAGGGACCCCGCGCCCCCGGCGGTCCGCCCTCCGTGCGTGGACCCGGCGCCCCCGGCGGTCCGCCCTCCGTGAGGGGACCCGGCGCCCCCGGCGGCCCGCCCTCCGTGCGGGGACCCGGCGCCCCCGGCGGTCCGCCCTCCGTGCAGGGACCCCGCGCCCCCGGCGGTCCGCCCTCCGTGCGTGGACCCGGCGCCCCCGGCGGTCCGCCCTCCGTGCAGGGACCCCGCGCCCCCGGCGGTCCGCCCTCCGTGCAGGGACCCCGCGCCCCCGGCGGTCCGCCCTCCGTGCGTGGACCCGGCGCCCCCGGCGGTCCGCCCTCCGTGCAGGGACCCCCGCGCTCCCGGCGGTCCGCCCTCCGTGCAGGGACCCCGCGCCCCCGGCGGTCCGCCCTCCGTGCGTGGACCCGGCGCCCCCGGCGGTCCGCCCTCCGTGCGGGGGCCCCGCGCCCCCGGAATTGGAATGGCGCTCCGCGGGGGCGAGTTCAGCGTGGGCCAGGCGGCTTGTCCGCCTCCCTCGGGCCGCTTTCCCGCCTCGCTAGGAAAGAAACGACGTGAAATAGATCAATGGCGACCGCGAAGGTGTTTTCAGACCTTCGCCTTCTCAACAGTGGTTAAGATCTGGAGTTTGGAAGACGACCCTCGCGCCTTTAGGAAACACTGTCCTGGACACAGAGGGTTTCCTGCTCTTCCTCAGTAACGTTGCTTTGCGTCGGCTGACCGCATTTTGATGCAAGTAGCAGTTGGAGAATGAGACTCAGTGGACGGGCTACTTGCCCCTACCTGAGGGCCTGGCCCGCCGGCTCCCTGCTGGCCTCTTGGCCTCCCAGCCAGAAAGAAGCCAAGCGCTCCTGGAACACAGCTCCTCCTGCAGCACTAGCAGGTGTTAACACCAGGGCCAAGAACTGGGTAACAGGACTAGTTGTTTTTTCCATCTGGACTTAGGTTGTGCATTTAGAATGCACATTCAAAAACAATTTTTAAGAAAGTTTCTTGGCTGTTCTGTCAAAGTTATAAAGAAATGTTTTTCCAAGTTCTATCACTTTCTCTTTAATAAATTCTTTTTCTAGGCAGTCAATATTTATCTTTTTTGCCTCTCATTCTGCCATTAAGTCCCTCAACCTGCTGTTCCATCTCTCACCTGTTTTACTTAAATTTTCTATTTTGTTCTCAGCCATTGTTTAATTTAGCTTTCTTTGTGCTTCATACAATTGTCTGTATACTAGGAAATCAAATTCTCTTATTATATTCTACCCCTCTATCAATCATTTGTAGAATGGTACAACATGGTACTAATTCACCACCCTTAGTCTTCAGTCTGAACATACAGTTTTCAAAACAAAAGCCCTTTTCTTGTTTTCTTTTTCTAAGTCTGTAACAAACTAATTTGATGGGGAAATGTGATGTGAGAATATTTATGGTTTTGATTTATCCAACTGTAGAGTGAATAAATATGCAGCCACTAATGCTTTTGGATGTTGCCAAATGTGTAGTATATGCTCTTTAGTATCCTTATAAATCTGAGAAATTTGGAATCCTTTAACATAGCTAGCTCCAAAATTGCATAGGTAATTAATAATGAACCTGCATTTACTGTAAATCTGGAAAAAGTAGAACAGGGAATTCCAACAGTTAGCAAACATTGAATGAAAACCTCCATTTAAAATTTACCTAAGATGACAAGAAAGATATCTGTAAATGTGTGACAAAATTAAGGAATGAGATGGATTCAGACCTGAGAGATAAAATGGGCCTTCATTGAACTGTGAAGGAAATTAGAGCTCCTAGCCAGGAAGAATTGACTGGAAAATCTTTAGAACTGCTGGCTTTGTTTTCCCTACCTTGTCATGTCATACTAAGGTCAAGGCATGGTTATTACCATGATCACCTCTGTCTCAGGGGCCTTAGGGGGGCAAAGACTATCAGCTAGGGTCCCTAAATCTGGCCTGTCTGCTTTCATATGGGAACTCCAAAAAACTAGATACATTAGTTGTGTAAGCAGGAAAAGGCAGGAAAACATCTCTCTAGCCATAAATAAAGGAAGTAGCAACCCTAAGCTTGAATCAGTGAGGACAAAAAAATGGGTCAACAGTGTAAGAGGTAAGGTCCATGGAAAAGATTGGGAGCGCCTCATGGAAGTACATAATGTCACAAATGGAGATACAGGGTGTAGAATAGAATGGAGCAGGTGTGGGGTTGGGGTGGGGAGGCATGTTCCATTCTTTGAAGTGTCTGAAGAGAATAAAGAGGAGTTAATGCACTGTTACTTTACCATCTGTCAGGAAAGGTATCATCTCTATGTTTGCTTGTAGTTGAAATTTGCAAGTGCTAAGGCTGGTTTGATCAGATAAGGTGGGAAAAATAATTTAATGTTTCTGGAATGTGCCAGTAAATTCTATGAGTTGTTCAATCACCAAATTACCACTGTCAGGAAGCTGCTGGCCATTGTCAATTGTAAGTCTTCTTTCAGTAAGCAAAAGTGGAGATGTCCTCTGGTATTTTTGTAAGTTTGTAACAAATTTAATAGAAAAACCCGATATGAGGCTATTTATGGTTTGGATTTGCTCCACTTTAGTGTGACTATCCACCATCCATATAGAATAAGCTCTGTCTGTGGGGAACAGAATTGCTTGCCTGAGGTCTTTCAGTTGAGCTTGTCTTCCCAGATCCTGGAGAGATCTTCCTACATGAGGACGTTCAGCACTGGGATTACTTCAGACATGGACTGGGCTGGTTAGACCAATTTGCTGGCAGAGAGGAAGAAACTGAATGGAGGAGTGAAAAAATTGCCTGGAAGATTGCCTGGAAGTAAAAACAATAAAGCAGTCATTTGAAAGATTAGAAATACCTGCTGACTTCTTGCAGTGAGCAGACAACTGTTGGTAATTTATAGGTATGTGAAGATTTTATTTTTTATAGGTATGTGTGATAGTCATTTATAGGTATGTCAAGAAATGATCAGGTACATGGGCTTCAAGCATCCCATGACTGCATTTCTAATATTGTTATTTCTTTGTTTTTACAACTACAAGTCAAACATTTTGATTACTCTAAAGCAAGTACATACCTACCAACATATTCTCATCCTGGAGGAACTACAGTTGTCCTTGAACACCATCAGCAAGACATGTCATTTCTCTATCTGTTGTGGAGTGCCCTGTGCTTGGGAACTAAATTGAAAATGGAATTTGCAAGTCTCCAAAATTGTTACTCTGAATAGTTGAAACTTTGGGAGGAGGTGCAGGTAGAACATGGAAGCACTTAGTATTTAACCATAAATTAGGTGCTGACTTGGGCAGACCATGGATGTTTGTGTAGAAGTGTAAGAGAGCAACAGATGTCATTCTAGGGAGTTGTTTACACCACCTGTCTGCTCTCCTTGGAGCTGATTAGCTAAGCTTCCTCCAGGATTCTGAATTTTAGCCTAAGTCATCTTTGCCTGCTTCTTAGTGAGTTTTCTTAGAGATTTTTACCCTTTGGTGTTTGAATAGGGGCACTTGTGACAAGATAGGAGAAGTTCATGAAAAGTCTATTGAGATACTGCCTTCCCAAATTAGAGTGCTGTACAGTTTCTCACCTTAACAATGGGGTTGTTGATTGACAATTGTGCTTGCCACTGTTGAATTCTCTTCCATTTATTTATGTATTTATTGGTAACTGTCTCAAAGCTGTTGTAGCTTGGAGCCCTTCTCTAGTGTTCTCCTGTTAGGGACTGTATCTGTAGTGTCAGAAAATTCTCTTTCATTAGGTACTGGGGTGTTTAATTTCCCTTCCTTTGTGGCCCAAAGGACTGGCATGTGCAATGAGGAAAAAAATTGACCACAAATCAAACGTGTCAAGTATAGTGATGATTCAACCTTAGTTGAAGGGAAGGCTCAAGTTAAAAAGGATTAAGTAGAAAGGGTACCTGGCGCCGTTTATTCTCATACTTTCAACTAGAAGAATGCACTTTAGGTCGTTCTCTCTGTGGTTTTCAAAAGGTGGTCTTAAATGTCAGCAGTGCCAGGGGAGTTAGGCTAGTGGAAAAAAGATCCTCTGAGAAATTTTATTTCAGTGTAGCTCTCATCTCTAGATTCCACTTTTTACAATTAGTCTGTATGGCACCCCTGTTTACGGTGCTGTGGGATAGGCCCCAGCTTGTGACTGTGGCATGCCATATTGGAGCACAGGTTTAAGTCCCAGCTACTGCACTTCAATGCAGAATTCCTGCTAATGTTCCTGGGAAAGCAGAGGAAGATGGCTCAAGTACTTAGGCCCCTGTTACCCACATGGCAGACTGGGATGTGTTTTGGCCTCCTACCTTTGGCCTGGCCCAGCCCTGGCTGCTGCAGGCATTTGTGGAGTGAACCAGCAGATGGAAGATAGATCTCTTTCTCTCTGTCTCTCTTTCTCTCGGTCTAGCTCTCTCTTTTTCTCTGTCACTCTGCCTTTCAAATAAATTCAATTTTGTTTTTAAAATTAGCCTGTAAAGTAAGTAGGTAGTACTTATGCTATGTCTACAGCATGTCAGAATTCAAAATGTCAGCTTGTTCAGATCCAAAAGAAAGGTGAAAAAATATTAGAACAATATAAAAACCAATGCATTATCTCATTCTGATGTTTTCTATGAATAATTCAGTTTTTCCTTAGCTTATCTGTTTCACTGTTTTTCTTCTTTAAAGTTTAGCTGGTGTTTGGTAAACAAAAGTGGGATATCTTCTAGGAGAATGAAAATTATTTTCAGATTCAAATAGACTAACATTAACAAACTTTTTATAGAACTTACTATTTACCTTTGGTACCTCATTAACCTCAGTTTCTAGTAAAAAATGGATGATACCAAGTCATTGTGTTATAGTGAAGATTGAAGAAACAATTTATATGATGCATAATGCCTGGCATTTGTAATGATAATTTTACAGGTTTTGTGAGTGTTTAGCATCTGTTCTGGTATATCAGGACTAGCAGAGTAATAGAACAGATTTTATAAAATTATCCTGTCTTCATTTGCTAAACAGAGACACTACAATTAGAACAAGAGAGACTTGTTCTAATTATACTGCATACCAAACAACCTAAGGAATGTCAGTTTGTGATTTTGTGTGGAAATGCCAAGTAATTTTGCTACCTACTGATTTGAATAGTCCTAGTTTGAGGGGCCATATCCATCAATATGCTAATAAGTAGGAAAGTGAATAATTATTTAGAGCCACTTCCCTAGTTAAGGAGTACAGAAAATGCTTAAAAATTATAGTGCAAAATCCAATTTCAGTTTTGACCTCACTTTTAGTTTGAGAGAGCTCTTTCATACTGTAAAGGCTGGTTGTCTTATAAAGTGCAAACGTGTTCTTTTAATCCACATTACTGCAAAAAATAGAATTTTAAAAGGTAAATATTGAGCCATTTCAGTCTATAGTAAAGAATATGAAAAATTAATATACTTATTTCACTTGAACTTTTTCAGTATTAAATACGTGTTATTTGCCACTTTAAAGGAAGTAAACATCAATAAATATCATTACATAATGAGTAATAACACTGCCTTTTCTGTAACAATGTGTTATAAGAAATGTTTTATCACTTCAAGAGACATGTAAAGAATTGTATGCATTGCTGGCTATAAATACTTTATAACAAGTTGAAAGAATTTTTTTTTTAGATTTTTAAAAATATTTTTATTTGAGAGATAGAAAGAGGGAGAGACAGGGGGAAAAACCTTCCATCCACTGGATCACTCCCCAAACAATGCAGCAGCTGGACCTGGGCTGATCTGAAGCCAGGACCCAGGAGTTTCTTCCGGGTCTCCCACACAGGTGCAGCGGCCCAAACACTTGGACCATCTTCCTCTGCTTCCCAGGCCGTTAGCAGAGAGCTGGATTCGAGGAGGAGCAGCCAGACATGAGCCGACACCCATATGTGATGCCGGTGCCTCAGGCAGAGGCTTAGCCTACTATACCACAGCACTGGTATGATACAATATTATCTAAAACCTGCTTTCAAACACGAAAGAGGAAAAAGTAAGCCTCTTAATGACTGTATCTTAAAATCTGTGTTCTTATTAATCAAGTTATAAAATCCATATGGAGGCACAGGAGACCTCGAATAGTTAAAGCAATCTTGTACAACAAAAACAAAGCTGGAGGTATCACAATACCAGATTTCAGGACATACTACAGGGAGGTTATAATGAAAACAGCATGGTTCTGGTACAGAAACAGATGGATAGACCAATGGAACAGAATAGAAACACCAGATATCAATCCAGACGTCTACAGCTAACTTATATTTACTCAAGGATCTAAAACCAATTCCTGGAGCAAGGGCAGTCTAGTCAACAAATGGGGCTGGGAAAACTGGATTTCCATGTGCAGAAGCATGAAGCAAGACCCCTACCTTATACCTTACACAAAAATCCACTCAACATGAATTAAAGATCTAAATCCACGCCCTGACACCATCAAATTATTAGAGAACATCGGAGAAACCCTGCAAGATATAGGCACAGGCAAAGACTTACTGGAAAAGACCCCAGAGGCACAGGTAGTCAAAGCCAAAATTAACAATTGGGATTGCATCAAATTGAGAAGTTTTGTACTGAAAAAGAAACAGTCAGGAAAGTGAAGAGGCAATCAACAGAATGAGAAAAAATATTTGCAAACTATGCAACTGATAGTGGATTAATAACCAAAATCTACAAAGAGATCAAGAAACTCCACCACAACAAAACAACCCACTTAAAAGATGGGCCAAGGACCTCAATAGACATTTTTCAAAAGAGGAAATCCAAATCCAAATAACTAGTCATCAGGGAAATGCAAATCAAAACCACAATGACGTTTCACCTCACCCTGCTTAGAATGGCTCACAGATAGAAATCTACCAACAACAGATGCTGGCGAGGGTGTGGGGAAAAAGGGACACTAACCCACTATCGGTGGGAATGCAAACTGGTAAAGCCACTATGGAAGTCAGTCTGGAGATTCCTCAGAAACCTGAATATAACCCTACCATTCAACACAGCCATCCCACTCCTTGGAATTTACCCAAAGGAAATTAAATTGGCAAATGAAAGAGCTGTCTGCACCTCAATGTTTATTGCAGCTCAATTCACAATAGCTAAGACATGGAATCAACCTAAATGCCCATCAACAGAAGACTGGATAAAGAAATTAAGGGACATGTACTCTATAGAATACTATACAGCAGTAAAAAAAATGAAATTTGGTCATTTGCAACAAAAGGGAGGAATCTGGAAAACATCATGCTGAGTGAAATAAGCCAGTCCCAAAGGGACAAATATCATATGTTCTCCCTGATCGGTGACAACTAACTGAGCACCTAAAAGGAAACCTCTTGAAGTGAAATGGACACTGTGAGAAACAGTGACTTGATCAGCCCTTGTCCTGACTGTCGAGGAACAACTTACTACTTTATTCCTTTTAGAATTTTTTTTTTTTGTTCAACTTAATACCATTGGTTGAACTCTGTAATTAGCACACAATTATTCTTAGGTGTTTAAATTTAACTGAAAAGTGATCTCTGTTAAATATAAGAGTGGGAGTAAGAGAGGGAGGAGATGTACAGTTCGGCACAGGCTCACTCGGAATTACCCCTAGTGGTAGAGTTAGAAACGTGCCAGGTGATTCCAAATCAAGCCCTTCAAGGTGGCGTGTACCAATGCCATCTCACTAGTCGAAGTGATCAGTTTCAGTTCATAATTGATCATACTGATAGGTCCAAGAGTCAAAGGGATCACATAAACAAGACTAGTGTCTGCTAATACTAACTGATAGAATTAAAAAGGAGAGAACAATCCAACATGGGAAGCAGGATACACAGGAGACTCATAGAATGGCAGATGTCCTAAACAGCACTCTGGCCTCAAAATCAGCCCTTAAGGCATTTGGATCTGGCTAAAAATCCCACGAGAGCATTTCAGGCATGGAAAGCCAAGACACTGTGGAAAAAAAATAAAACAACTTAAATGAAAGACCTCTGTGTGTGAGATCCCAGTGGAAAGAACGGGCAATCAAAGAAAGAGGTGCCTTTCTCTGAAGGGAGGAAAGAACTTCCACTTTGACTATGACCTTGTCTAAATAAGATTGGTGTTGGTGAACTCAAGAGGTGTCCATAGCCTTGGCAGCTCATCACAAGAGCCTCGGGTGATTACTGACATGATAAATAAGAGTGTCAATTGTTAAATCAACAACAGGAGTCACTGTGCACTTACTCCCCATGTAGGATCTCTGTCCTTAATATGTTGTACTATGTGAATTAATGGTACAACTAGTACTCAGACAGTACTTTATACTTTGTGTTTCTGTGTGGGTGCAAACTGTTGAAATCTTTACTTAGTATATACTAAATTGATCTTCTGTATATAAAGATAATTGAAAATGAATCTTGATGAAGAATGGGATGAGAGAGGGAGTGGGAGATGGGATGGTTACGAGTGGGAGGGTGGTTATGGGGGGAAAAAGCTGCTATAATCCAAAAGTTGTACTTTGGAAATTTATATTTATTGAATAAAAGTTAAAAAATGACTATCTTAAAATCTGTGTTCTTACTAATCAGGTTTCTTAAATCATTTCCAAATATTACACTAATTTAAAATGAAACTGCCACTTTCTATTCAATTTTGGCCTCAAGTAGGAATTGAACAAATCTGTAGCACTCAATTTGAGTAAATACAAAGATATAGACTTGTTAGGTGAAATGGTAGCAGAATTTCCCAAGAATTAACTGTCATGGAAGCCTATTATTCATTTTATCCATGTTCTAAGGGATGTTATAGGGAAGACCTTATGGCACATGTTTTTGGATAACCTGTCACACTCATTTACTGATGCTTACATCTAGCTTAGCAAAGAATGGCATTTAGCAACTAAAATGAAATTTTCAACCTGAGGCAGCATTTTTCTCCTCTGTGGCCTCTTGGTGGAAACTTGATCAAATTCTGGCATTACAAGTTCATGGACTGGAAAAACCACTTCTAAGAGAGAAAAATTCTTACTGGCTTCTCTCAGAGGTAAGCATATAGCAGGCCTAGCTCACTTTAAGGAGTGATATGATACAGATGAGCATGGGTGATTTCTTAGATGCTGACATCTTCTTAGCCATTGATCAGATATTAGATTTAAGGAATGTATGAACATATTTTCATTATAGATCCTCTAAACCTTCCTGACCTTCATTTGCTTTTGCTGTAGGGGACCAAACTTTTGGCTAAATTCTTGAGCAGATACAACCTGAAATACTACATCTAAACAAATCAGAAAAAAATACATTTTTGTATACATTCAGGGAAAAGAAGCAAATAAAAAAATAAGGAACTCCTACAGTGCTATAGAGAACGGAAATGTTTTATAAAATCAATTTCACATGTGAAAAGATCTACTTTATACTGAAGTCTATGTTTTCTAGATAGAAGAATTTTGTAGTCCATATCTCATACTTTGTGAAATCTTCCTTGGTTATCTGTTTAGCATCAAACTCTTCCTCCACTACCGTCCTCCCTGTTCATATTTGGTCTCCCTAACTTCCTTATCTATCTTTAGTACTTCTGCAGGATGTTCTTTCTTCTGAATGCTTGCTGTACCTTTTCTGCTCAGAAGGAAGAATGCATGGGGAGGTGACATGATATGAAGTTAATAATTTTGAGGTCCATATATTTTAAATTAAAATCTACAGTATATCTTCTTTATAGATGAATGGCTCTGAACAAGCCAATTATTAGATCTTTACCTCACTTTCCTCATCTGTAAAATGGGCACAGTATTACTTTATCAGGATTAGAAATATTGTGTACAAAAAACCTAGGTCATAGCAGGTTTTTGATATATGATAGCTATTTTATTACCTTTGCATCTATGTATGTAAACATCTATCATTTTGAAATCTAATAACAGCTCTCGATCATAAGTTGAAACTTCACTTTCCTACTCTCAACTGGAGCTGAGAGTGGTAGAGTATCCTCATTTAAACATTTAACTTGGCCGGCGCCGTGGCTTAACAGGCTAATCCTCCACCTTGCAGCGCCGGCACACGGGGTTCTAGTCCCGGTTGGGGCGCCGGATTCTATCCCGGTTGCCCCTCTTCCAGGCCAGCTCTCTGCTATGGCCCAGGAAGGCAGTGGAGGATGGCCCAAGTCCTTGGGCCCTGCAGCCCATGGGAGACCAGGAGAAGCACCTGGCTCCTGGCTTCAGATCAGCATGAAGCGCTGGCCGCAGCGCCCATTGGAGGGTAAACCAACAGCAAAGGAAGACCTTTCTCTCTGTCTCTCTCACTATCCACTCTGCCTGTCAAAAAATAAATAAATAAATAAAATAAACATTTAACTCAGACATAATTGTAATTTATATATATTGGTGAACCACCAGATGTCCCAGATACACTGTTGCTTTGGTAAACAATAATCAAGCTTCTTCCATGGTCTGAAAGTTTGTGTACCCTTATAGTTCATATGCTAAATCCTGATCCCTATTGTAGGTGTTGGTATTGGGAGGCAGGGCTTTTGGTAAGTGATTAGGTCATAATTGTGGAACCCTCATGAATAGAATTAGTTGCTTTATGGAGAGGCCCCAGAGAGTTGTGTTGCTGCTTCTACTGTGAGGTCCACAGGGAAGATGCCATATATGTAAAAAAGTGGATCCTTACCAGACACCAAATCTGTTGGCACTTTGATCTTTGACTTCCCAGACTCCAGAACTGTGAAAAACAAATTTTCATTGTTTATAAGTTACCCAGTCCTTATTATTTTGCTATAGTAGCTGGAACCAACTATGACATCATCCTAAACCAATTAGAGAGATGTTTATAAATTTTAAACTTTAGTCTCTAAAGAGATGGTTATGGATGTTTACACTTTTAAAAATCAATGCAATTTAACAATATCACATATGAAAGCCTTTCCTTTCCTTCTACTGAAGTGCTTCTAAACTCCCAGAGTCTCCAGCCCATATCGTCTCTTTCAGATAAATACAGTCCAGTCACTTCTATCTTCATGACTTTCTGCTGTTTCCAAAGAAAACCAAATCTGCCCATCCTCTGTGATCCTTTATCTTGCTTTATTTCTCCACTTCTGTCCAGCAAATGGTCTCAACCCTCAAAAGAGCTGTCAGTACTGTTGATTCAACTCTCATCCCCAAATCACCCCTGTTCTCCACTCACTTTTACATGTTGAATATGAATTAAATTTATGGGGAGTTCCTTTGTTTTCTGTTATTCAGGATACTACTGAAGAAGATTCTTTAGGCCATCTTTTATTTATAGTTTGCATCATTGTGATGGCAGAGAGCAGAAACTAAATTTTCTATATTACAGAGAAACAAAAACTAGGATTATAGGAATCCCTTGGTGGCACTCTCTTAAAATAATTTCTGAAAATGGTCTGAGACATTTTCTAAATTGGGATCTGCTTTACTTATATACATTATATTTTCTTCAATTACTGATTCACTTTGTTCTGCTAAGTAATATGTGAATGAATATGCATAAGAATGAATCAAACCAATGATTTTTATATTTCACAGGAAGAAAAATATGATTTTTTAAAAACTCAGACTAGGATTAGTGTTATGGAAAACTATGAGAGTCAAACAAATTGTACTTTATTTTGGGGTGTATTTTATTTCTGTTTTTAACCTTAGGAAAAGAAAGGCCCAATGTGACAGATTAATTTTCTAAAGTACAAAATAAGGCCTACTTCATGTGTCATCACATGTTAATAAGATATTAACAATTCAGGTTCCTTTGAAGGCAAGAGAGTTTCCCCCTTGAATTACCATAACAATTCAAACTTAAAACATTCCACAATAGTTTTGCATGGGATCAAAGCATATATACCAAGAGAATTCCAGTATTCGGGGGATACTTCAATTTTCTCTGAATATAAACTTTTTTTCTTTAAAAGATTTATTATTTATTTGAAAGTCAGACTTATACACAGAGAGAAGGAGAGGCAGAGAGAGAGAGAGAGAAGTCCTCCATCTGCTGGCTCACTCCCCAATTGGCTGCAAGGGCCGGAGCTGCCCCAATTCGAAGCCAGGAGATTCCCCCGGGTCTTCCACGCGGGTGCAGGGGCCCAAGGACCTGGGCCATCGTGTACTGCTTTCCCAGGCCACAGCAGAGAGCTGGATTGGAAGTGGAGCAGCCAGAACTTGAACCGGCGCCCATATGGTATGCCGACACTGCAGGTGGTGGCTTTACCCACTACGCCACAGCGCTGATGCCTGAATATAAACTTATATGCTCTCATTCTTTAGGGAAATAAAAACTGTACAGAAAGGGAAGCAAAGACTACAGACATTTTTCAGAATATTTCATAATTTTCTGAGGTAAATGTATATTTTTGCTGATATGTATAAAGCTAAATTTAGCAAACAGTGGTTCTTTATTATTCTCTTTATTATAATCTGTGTGTAATGAATTATTTATTAAAATCATATAATTGAAAAAGCATCTATTGGACCTATGACATAGTTACTCATATTCACTGAACACTTGACACTAACAGTATATCACATGCTAAGTGCTGAATATATTGTTTCTCAGCCATTATAGTGACACCTGAACATGAGATGTACATAATTAACACAGCGATTAGGACAACTGTTGATAAGTATTCTGGGTGATATAATTTGAAATATAGTAGTACCATTTTTCACAGTGATAGTCACATAAGACAGCTGTGTGGAAATATATTAATATATGGGCAATATAAATTAGTTTTGCAGTTTTTAGCTTCACCCAGTGAAACTGCATCTAGCTAACTGTGTGGCTTTGCTATATGAGAATATTAGGTGAACAAGTGGGAGAAGACATTTTAAATACTTGAAACTTTCCCTAAATGAAGAAGTTCTTGAATGCAATATCTTCTAGTATCTTCTAGGAAATTTGTTCTAGAATTCTAATGCTTCTAATATATAATTGCTCTCATTAACCAAATGGATATATTTCCTGCCACTGGTGTCTTTCCCAAAATTCTATATCTAATTTGTGTGATAATATTCCCAGTTTCATGACCTCTTCTAGTTTTATAGAATACATGCCATTCGTTTTTGTTTGTGGATCTATTTTTCATAAACTGTAGAGTGATTTCCTTAAAATGTCAACTGGATTGTGCCGTTTCCTCCCCAAAACTTTCTAAGAACTTCCCATTGTACCATTTAAAATAGCATCTGAAATCCTAAACATGTTTAAAAAATCCTTTGAGAGCTGATCGCTGCCTTCTTCTACAGACTCTTTGTACTCCATTTCCCTGATAACACCCTCCCTTTCTGACCCTCTGACACTTCTGATCTTTTCATTCCCTCAAACACCCAAAGTTCTTTCTCTTCCCTTCAAAAGAGTACATTTTATTTTACAATGGAAATCATATTCCCCACTTTTTATCAGTTTTGACATAAAGATCACTTTAGACTACTTTTTGGTGGTCACCCATGCTGAGCAAGGATTTTTGATTTTCAAACAGTAAAGACTCAACAGAGATTATGATTTCATATGATTCACAAGTGCAAATACCTTCCATTTATCTTAGCATTTTGGCATTGATATAGAATGACAGAGATGAAATCATTTCCTTTAAAAATGGATTTTTTCACAACTTTATTTATGTAATAAAGTAGATGTTCCTATTGTTTAATCAGTAGTTGAAAAGATGCCAGAAATTAAGCTCAAAGATGGAGCATGTTGCTAGCTGGTACTTCTCAAAAGGCTGGTGCATTTGTGTATTTCTTGTCTAATATTCTTCTCAGTTCCCTGGAGCATCTCTTCATATTTTCTTTAGATAGCCTGCCACTTTTTTTTCCCCAATAATTTTCCTCTTCTCATGAGCCTAGGGCTTCTGACATTAAAAGGGAGGACTAACATATAATATCACCTATGGGTGCCTACTCCTGAGTGGAATAACAAAAGTTAGGATAGAGATTGACTTGATTTTTGGTATCTCTCTCAAGTAGAATAGACTTATAGAAAAATTGATTTAAAAATCACTAAAACCTTAACAGATGCTTAAAAACTGTGATGAAAACTGGATCAAGACTGGTCCAAGAATAATATTGTCAGTCTAAGGATATGTTCCTTTATTATTTCTATCTCAAAAGAAGCAGGCTTAATGGAAATAAGGTAACTGGAAGGAGAAAACTGGAAATGTCTGAGTTGAGCTATAATAAAAGAGAAAAGAGCTGGGATTTAAGGTTATTAAAATTTCTTTCTTGGGCTTTCTATTCCTACTGGATTCTGGGTCATAGGCCTCCAGCTTCCAGTCTTCGGTCTTTTTTAAAAGATTTATTTTATTTATTTGAAACACAGAGTAACAGAAAGGGAGATACAGAGAGAGAGAGAGAAAGAGAGAGAGAGAATCTTCCATCTGCTGATTCACTCCCTGTTATGGCCAGGGCTAGGCCAGGCCGAAGCCTGGAGCCAGAAGCTTCATCCGGGTCTTCCATGTGGGTACAGCGACCCAAGCACTTGGTCATCTTCCACTGCTTTCCCAGGCTCATTAGCAGGGAGCTGGTTCAGAAGTGGAGCAGCTGAAACTCGAACTGGTGTCCATATGGGATGGTTGTGTTGCAGGTAGCAGCTTTACCTGCTATACCACAATGATGGCCCTAGAGTCTAGTCTTGAGATGTCTGTTTCTCTTCTGCCATCTGTCTACCTAAAGAGGCTTGAGTGCTGGGGCCTTGAGCTTGTGTTTGGGGCCTTCTTTCCCTGTATGTTAGGTCTTCAAATTATGACCTTGGGCTTATCTCAGGTGTTGAGCCTTGTCAAACATCCAAAGTTCTTACTTCAGGCCTTTGTAACTAATCTTCTTGTCCTTTACATGCTTGGCTTGTTTTCATCTTTTGAAGACACAGTATACATGAATACTTCCCACAGAGGTCTTCCTTGAGGTTTTCTTAAAACCTTTTTTAAAAATTTCTGCATTAGTTTTAGTTTCAAAGCAATATTAAAAGGAAAATAGGGGCTTGACATTGTGATGCAGGGGGTTAAACTACTGCCTGTGATTCCTGTTTTGAGTCCTGGCTGCTCTACTTCCAATCCAGCTCCCTGCTAATACTCCTGGAAACCCGCAGAAATGGCCTAAGTGTTTGGGCTCCTGCCACCCAAGTGGGGGGCCCAGATGAAGTTCTAGGCTCCTGGCTTCTACCTGGCCAAGCCCCAGCTGTTGCAGACATTTGGGGAGAGAACCAGCAGATGTAGGATCTCTGTGTGTATAACTCTGCCTTTCAAATAATTAAAATAAATCTAAAGAATAATTAAGAAGAAAATAGTTTCCCATATATGCACTATGCTACCTATGCACAACCTCCCTCACCAGAGTACAGTTGTTACAGCTGATGAACCTACATTGACCCATAATTATCACCTAAAGCCTATTGTTTACATTGGGTACAATCTTGCTGTTGTACATTCTATGGATTTGGATAAATGAGTAATGACATGTATCCACCACTATAGTATCATGCAAAATAATTTCACTGCCTTAAGAATCCTCTCTTGTCTGCTTATTCGTTCTACTCCCCCCCACCACACCAACTTCTGGCAATTACTGATTGTTTCTCTCTACTGTTGCCGTTTTAGAATGCCACGTATATGGAATCATTCAGTATCTAGCCTTTGTAGAATGGCCTCTTTTACTTGGTAATATGCATTGAAGCTTCTCCCATGTCTTCTCATGACTTAATAACTCATTTCTTTTGAGGGCTAAATACGATTCCATAATCTGATTGTACCATAGTTTATCCATTCATTTACTATACCACATCTTGGTTACTATGAATAAAGCTGATATAAACATGTATCTATAGATTTTTGTGGGAGTATGTTTTCAACAACTTGGATAAATACCAAGGAGTGTGACTGCTGGATCATACAGGAAGAGTATGTGTATTGAAAAAAAAAATCTACCAAACTCTCTTCAAATTGGAAAGAATATCTTGCATCCCCATGAGCAATAACAGAGATAACTGTTGTTCCACATCCTTTCCTGTATTTGTTATTGACAGTTTTATAGATTTTGGCCATTCTATACATATATAATGTGTCTGTTTGCTTTAATTTGCAATTCTCTGATGACATACAATGTTGAGCATATGTTAATGCCTGTTAAGGTCTTTGGCCAATTTTTCAGTTGACTTGTTTTGTTTTGTTATTGTTAAGTTCAAGAGTTCTTTTGTATATTTTGGGTAACAATCCTTTATGAGATGAATCTTTTGCAAATATTTTCTCCTAGTCTGTGGCTTTTCCTCCCATTCTATTAACTTTGTCTTTCATAGAGCAAATGTTTTTAATTTGAAGTCAATTTGTTCGTTCTTTTATGGATTATGCCTTCAGTGCAGTATCAAAAAAGCATCACAGGCCGGCGCCGTGTCTTAACAGGCTAATCCTCCGCCTTGTGGCGCCGGCACACCGGGTGCTAGTCCCGGTTGGAGTGCCGGATTCTATCCCGGTTGCCCCTCTTCCAGGCCAGCTCTCTGCTATGGCCTGGGAAGGCAGTGGAGGATGGCCCAAGTGCTTGGGCCCTGCACCCGCATGGGAGACCAGGAGAAGCACCTGGCTCCTGGCTTTGGATCAGTACGATGCGCCGGGCGCAGCGGCCATTGGAGGGTGAACCAACGGCAAAAAGGAAGACCTCTCTCTCTCTCTCTCTCTCTCTCTCTCACTATCCACCACTCTGCCTGTCCAAAAAAAAAAAAAAAGTCACAAATCTCAAGGTTATCTAGACCTTGCCTATATTAGCTTCTACTAGTTTTGTAGTTTTACATTTAGGCTAGTGATTAATTTTGAATTAACTATTCTGAAGAGTGTGAGGTGTTTATCAGTTTTTTTCTAAAAATTAATTAATTAGAAAGAGGAAAAGACGGGGGGGTGGAGAGAGAGAGAGAGAGAGAGAGAGAGAGAGAGAGAGAGATGGATGATAGCACTTCCATCTACTGGTTTACTCCCCAAATGCCTGCGATAGCCAGGGCTGGCCCAGGCTGAAGCATGGAGTCAGCAACTCTATCTGGGTCTCCCACATAGGTGGCAAGGGACCAGGTACTTGACCCATCATCCACTACCTTCTCAGGCACATTAGCAGGAAGTTAGATTGGAAGCAGAGCAGACAGGACTTGAAATGGCACTCTGATATGGGATTCTGAAGCTATAAACAGCGCCTTAACCCACTGTGGCACAATTCTAACCCCTTGATTTAGTTTTTTTTCTCCATTTTTATTTTATTTTAATTTTTAAAGAAAGCTTTTATTTAATGAATACAAATTTCATAGGTACAACAATAGGAATATAGTGGTTCTTCCTCCCATATCCGCCCCTGTATCCCCCATTACAATTATATCTGAGTCTATATCTCCCTTTAAATTGCTAAACATTTCTTTTAAATAGCAAGGTGCCCTGTGATTAGGTGCATATACATTTGTAGTAGTCACATCTTCCTGTTGAATTGATCCTTTAATCATTGTATAGTGTCCTTCTTTGTCTGTTTTAATAGTTTTTGTGTTAAAGTGTATTTTGTTTGATATTTGGATGGCCATACCAGCTCTTTTTTGGTTTCTGTTAGCATGGATTATCTTTTTCCATCCTTTTTCTTTCAGTCTGTGTGCATCTTTGCTGGTAAGATATGTTTCTTGTAGGTAACAAGTAGATTGGTTTTCTTTTTTAATCCATTCAGCCATTCTGTGTCTTTTAACTGGGGAGTGGAGACTATTTACATTCAGTGTGACTATTGTTAGGTACCAACTTTGTACTGCCATGTTTCCATAAATAGTCCTGTTTATGTATTTTGGATCTCATTTGTGCTTTTGCTGGGTCATTTTCTGTGTTCATCTACTTTTGTTGTGATGTTCCTGTCTCTGTGTTTCTGTGTGTAGCACATCCTTGAGCATCTTTTTTTAGAGCTGGGTGAGTAGTTATAAAATTCTTTCAATTTCTGCTTGTTGTGTAAGATCCTTATTTCTCCTTCATTCATAAATGAGAGTTTTTCAGGGTACAGTATTCTGGTTTGACAATTTTTTTCTCTTAGGACTTGGAGTATGTATTGCCATTGTCTCCTTGCCTGTAGGGTTTGTGATGAGAAGTCTGGAGTGAGTCTAATTGGGTTTCCTCTGAATGTGATTTGTTATTTCACTCATGTACATTTTAAAATCTTTTGTTTATGTTCCACTGAGAAAAGTTTTACTTCAATGTGTCGAGGTGAAGATCTTTTCTGGTCGTGTCTACTGGGAGTTCCGTGTACTTTCTGCACTTAGATGTCTCTTTTTTTTTTTCCCTCTAGATTAGGGAAGTTCGCTTATTATTTCATTAAGGCCTTCTAATCATTTCTCTCTTTCCACACCTTGCGGAATTCCTAGGATCCATATGTTGGGTCGTTTGATAGAATCTTGATCTCCAACTGTGTTTTTTAATTTTCTAATTTCTTCTTCTTGTGTTTGGTCTGTTTTATTTCCAGAAATTTGTGTTCTAGTTCTGATATTCTTTCTTCTGTTTCACCTATTCTATTGTTAAGGTTTTCCACTCCATTTTTCATTTGATCTATTGAAGCCTTTATTTCTAGTATTTTATTCTGACTTCTTTTTAATATATCAATTTCTTGGGAGCACTTTTCATTTAGATCGTGAATTTTTTTTCTGATTGCTTCTAAGTAATCTGACGATTAATTATCTGAATTCCTTTTCTAGCATATTTTTGATCTCTTCTTCTTCAGCTTCTATTATTGAAGAGTTGTAGTGTTCTTTTGGGGGGCTCATAGTGTCTTCCTTTTTCTTATTTAGGGTTTTTCCTTTGTTTTTCAGCATTTCTCACTGCTTTTTTTTAATATGTGTCTTTGTGCTTGTGGTGAGATTTCCCTCTGCTATGAGCTGCTATGTATCCGCATGTTGCAGCTGGAAGCACACAGCCCCACTTCTGGGAGTCCTGCTCATTTCTTGGTTGTGATGGGGGTGGGTACTAGAGCTCTGATGCACTAAGCCCTGCCTACTTGGGCTGGGCTCACTTCACACTGGTGCATGAAATGAGCTTGAGATTTTGATATTTAGGACTTCTCTTTGTTGTACACCTTGCACAATTGGGGGGAAATTACTCTGAAATGTTGTGATCCTCATTCCCTTGTGTGGGGTGTTGTGAAGTGGGCCCCACAATTGATGGGTGTGTGCATGGAAGGCAAATGTGGTAGCCCTCTGCTTACATTAGAAGATTTAAACAAACAATATAGATTCTCCCAGCCAGCTGTAAGTGGTTGGGGGAGGGAGGAGACATAGATGGACAGGTGTGTGCCCAGCCTTTCCATTTGTTGCCCTATACCCTCTCTTTCTTCCTGCTTGGAACTTCAAACATAGTTTCCAAGCTCCCCATGCGACCTCACATCTTTCCTGGTCCGCTGGAGGGGTGGCATCAGTCTCCCCATTTGGCTTTTCTGCCAGGCCTCTGCTGTGCCTCCACAACTTCCCTTTCTTTTTGCTCCCTCAGTGTGGAGCTGCCCAGTCTCTGTTGGACACCTGGTCTTCTCTGCGTGAAACTCTCACAACTCTGTTGATGGCTTGTATCCCCTCTCCTTATTAACTATCTATTTTGCCCTGCATGACTCTAAACGTCCTATTGCTATAACACTATCTTGGCCCCCTTGATTTAGTTTTACATCTGGGTATTTAGTTTTCCAAAAACCCTTTATTGAAAAGACTCTCCTTGTTTCATTTGTTTGCCTTTGCTGCTTTGTAAAAGATTAATTGAGTCTAGTCATGTGTGTCTACTTCTGGGCTGTTTATTCTGTTACATTGGTCTATTTCTCTGGTTTTTGGCAATAACACTGTCTTCATTACTGTACCTTTATTGTAAGTTATGAAGTTGGATACTGTCAGTCCTTAATTTGTGTTGGCTATTTTGAGTCTTTTGCCTCTCCATATACACTTTAGAATCAATTTGTGAATATAGGTTCTCCTCAACTTACAATGAGGTTACATCCTGATTTCCCTCTCATCCGAGGTGGACATTTACCCTAGTGGTTATGAAGCTAGTTAAGATGTCTGCATTCCGTGTTGGAGTACCTGGGCTCAGTATTCAGCTCCAGCTTCTGACCACAGCTTCCTGAGAATGCAGATCCTGGGAGACAGTGTGATGACTAAAGTAATTGGTTCCTGCTATCCATTAGGGAGGCCTGGATTCTGTGAGACCTGGATTGTGGGTTTGGCTCATGGCTTTTGCCTAATCCAGCTTATCTGTTGCAGACATTTTGGAAAGTGAACCAGTGGATGTTAGTTATATTTGTTCGTCTGTCTCTTTCATTCTTGCTCTCTGTCTCTCAAATAAATAAATAAAAATTTAAAATGAACCCCTAATAAGTTGAAAATATTTTAAGTTGGAAATACATTTAACACATCTAGCATATCCAACATCACAGCTGAGCACCACAGTACACTGTAGGGTGTCAGTTGTTTAGCTTCATTATTACCAAGCTTACTTGTACTGGGATTTCCAGCTCAACGCTGCTACCCAGCATAATAGGGCATGTTACTAGCCCAGGAAAAGATCAAAACTCAAATTTTAAAATATAATTTCAATTAACTGGGTATCACTGTTAGATAATTATAAAGTTGAAAACTCATAAGCCAGACCCTTAAAAGTTGCAAACTATCTGTAACACAAAATACTTGGCTAGGAAATTTATTTGTATTGCATTGAATCTGTAGATTCATTGCAATGAAAACAGTAGATGTGGCATACAAGGGGTTTATGCAATGGTATTTCCTCACTTGAAAGCCCTAGGTTAATTTTTTTGTGAAGAACTTCTTAATATTTCATGATTTAAAAAATTATTTTATTTGACACATACATCAAGAGAGAGACAGAGACAGAAACAGAGAGACAAAAAGATCTTCCTTCTGCTGGTTCATTCTGTAATTGCCTGCAACAGTCAGGGATGGACCAGGCTTAAGCCAGAGTGAGAAACTCAATTTAGATCTTCCACATGGGTGTCAGGGACCCAACTACTTGATCCATCATCTGCTGCCTACCATGGTGTGTGTTATCAAGAAGTTCAAATCAAACATAGAGCTGAGACTCAAACCCAAACAGTGGCTTTGAGATTTGGCGATTTTTAGGCACTAAGGTCAGACACATTGTGATGATGTCAAGTTTCTGGGAAGAATTAATGCGGTGGGCTGCTGAGGTCTCAGACCTCAATGTTTTAAAAACAAAATATTACTATATGGTTAGCAATCCAACGGCCAAATGTTCTCTGATAGCCTTCCTCTAATATAGCTTGTAAAATTCACTTGATCTTTGCTGTCTTAAAAGTAGATATTTTCTAAAGTTATAATGCAAGTCCTGTATTCCAGTGTCCATTACCCAGATAGATAACTCTAATGCAGCATTTGAACATACCAGCAACACAGGTTAAATGAAGATTAACTCCCTAAAAGTCTGTCTCTGAACTAAACAATCCCACTCTCGTATTCAACTCAGAATCAGTGCTGTTTTTCAGTCCTTTTAAACAAAAGAAAATTGTGCTTTTTTGTCTTTGCTAAATCAGAAATACCTTGACATGCCTACCAACTTTCTTTCAAACATGCTGAACTTGCTGAAGATTTATGTAAATGAAAACACATGAATTTGTCCCAGTAGATAATGTTATGCTTGTTTGTCCAGTTGCTTGTAGCAGCTGAATACATCCTGTGCCCACCTTAACGTTGCAGGCAGTAACTGTATCTACTATTTTTCACTCTGTAAATTGTCTAACTGAGATCTTTCTGCAGAATGGCATTGGAGTGTTTCGGTGGATAGTGGCAGGTACTTAAGGAAAAGCACTTTGTCTTCATGTTAGAAATTTGTTCCTAAGAGCATTTTGTAGATAATTCTGCAGCCACTCAATGCTCAAAGCCACTCAGCTGCAGAATTTCCTCAGGGCAAATTGGAGAGAAGGATCTGGCTGCTGTTAAAGCCTCCATTTCTTCACGAGGCTCTAAAGGGGAAATTTAACTTCAGTGAACAAGTTCACTGTTCAGACTCTGTCTGAGTTTTTCAGTGTCCTCAGCTGAGATGCAAAAGTGGTACCCAACTGCTGGTTACAGTTAGAGATTTATTTGTATGAGAGATCCTGACATCTCTCCCAGGCTATGGAGGTCATACACTCTTTGTGAAGCTGTTTCAAAGTATTCATTGGCTACTTTTGTATTATAGCTTAGGGAAAAATCTTTTTTCCTTCTTTCTTAGAGCTCACTGTACTAGTTCTCAGTCAGATGGTTCCTTTGAAATATATGAATTAGTAAATCCTCATTTTTTATGTGTGTTGTTTCATTGGAGGATTGTCAAAATCCTATTGGAAATGATGTAATCCATTCAACAATGGGCAACTCAGGTTCTAGTTACATCCTGAGAATTCAACAGACTGAAAGACTCTGTCACTATCTATAGAGAGACCCTTTCAGAGGTTGTAGAGACCATCTCTTCCTTAGCTTGTTATATAAAGGAAAATTGAGTACTATACAGTATGGCCACAGTGTATAAGGCAAGAAAAAAATACATCAAAGCCAAAATTCTTATGCCAATTTATTGATTCTGTCCTCATAGAGCCCTTTGATTTGAGTCCTGTGAATAAAGTTAAGAAATATTAATGACAGATTAAGATAGTAGCATCTCTTTCATGTTACCTTTCTCATGAAACATGTCTAGGAGACAAGGATTCTCATCTTTAACTGAGTGTTCTCATTAATAATACTGTAAATCTGTCACTTTCTACAAAGCATTCCAATATACATTATCTCGTTCGATCCTCACAACAACATCACATCCAGTAAACTTTATTGGAATTCAACTTGGTCTGGTGGGTTCTGTTCCAAGAGAGCTTCAATGAGGTGGAACTTGAGTTGACCTTTGTAGGAAGAAGCATGAAGTCTGCATGAGTCCTTTTTCTGTAAGAAAATGGCATGTCTCTACATCAAAGGGTAGTATAGCCTTAGACACTGCTGTTGACACCAACATGATTGCTCTGATTGTGCCATTCTTATCATGCCCTTTCACCAGTTCTCCTTATGGATGTGCCATGACCTTCTCTCGTATTCCTGTTGCTGCTATCCCATTGACTCTTCCTAGATGACTCAAGAGATAGGCAGAGAAGTAAGATAGGGTACAACCTAGACTGGGAGTTTAGAGATTTAAATCCTAATTAAATTCTAGTCCTATTAGAAGGAGAGAGAGAGAGAGAGAGAGAGAGAGAGAGAGAGAGAGAGAGAGATCTGCTGGATCACTCCTCAAATTCCTGCGACATCCAGCTGTGGGCCAGGCTGGACAAGGAGCCAAGAACTCCATCCAGGTGGGTGATAGGGAATCAAGTACTTGGGCCATCCTCTGCAGCCTTCCTGGGCTCATTAGCAAGGAGCTGGATCAGAAACGGAGTTATCTGGGACTGAAAACAGCATTCCCATATGGGATACGGCACCGCAAGCAACAGCTTAATCCACTGCCCCTAATCCTGGCCCCTAACCCTAATATGAAGATAGCTGACTAATTTCCTATGTTAAAAGACAGGAAGGGCGATTGACAAACTGATTCTTCTTTGGGTGGCTGATATCAGTATAGAGCAATTTACAGAGATTTGGACAGAGTTGGGAAAGCCCATGAGGAATGTTGAGATGCCCTGCAACAATAAAAACCTTTACTACACCTGAAGAGGAGAGAGATATTGGTAGCAGACTGAGAGTAGGAGCCTTACAGGAGGGGTCATAGTAAAGAATTGTGTGTCTTGAAGGGTACAGACACTGTCAGAACAGTCTAAGCCAGGAAGAGGGGAGAAGAATAAATTCTATGGCCTTGCATTCCTCTTGTCCCCTCCTCAGGATCCTGCTGGCAACTTCCCTTGACCAAATCTACCAGAAGCCAGAGGGTAAAGGAGCCCTACTCATGTGCATTGCATGGCTCATCTTCCCAGGATATAGAGGGGCACAGAGAATTAGATCTGGGCAGATCCCAAATCATTATTTGGTTGATCGTTTTGCAAAATGATGGGTTCTAGCTACCATTTATTTGTTTGGGTATTTACTCATCTAAACAGCCTTTATTGGGGCTGGCATTGTGGTGTAACAGGTCAAGTGGCCACATGCAATGCCAGCATCCCATATGAATGCTGGTTCAAGTCCCGGCTGTTCCATTTCTGATCCAACTCCCTGTTAAAGCACCTGAGAAAGCAGCAGAAGATGGCCCAAATACATGGGCCCTTGCCACCTATGTGGGAGACATGGAAGAAGTTCCAGGCTCCTGGCTTCAACCTGGCCCAGTCCTGGCTTTTGCAACTGTTTTTGCAACCATTTCTCTCTCTGTCTCCCTTTCTGTCTACAACTCTGCCTTTCAAATACATAAATGTATAGATAAGTAAATCTTTTTAAAAAGCAGCCTTTATTTCCATCTGTATTCACAAATGCGCTCTGACAATTCACTGATGGAGTAGCCCATTTCACCTGTCAATTTCTCTATACTAGCTGGAAACTACTCTATTTAGTGACTTGTTGAACTTTATAAACTCTTGGTTACAAAGTAGGATCATGTTTTTCTTGAGAGAGAATAAAATTATTATCAACAGCATAGCTTTATTAGTCCTGTTAAAATAGACAATATTGGAAAAATTTAATTTGGGTAATGTATTTAGTGATGATGAACTTGGAGGAAAAATTCAACTGTTTTAAATTTTTTAAGTTGTTTACAAATTTACAAGTGGCATTATTCTAGCTAGAATTGCAAATGAAAGCATGAGAAGTAAAAATTACTGGTTTACCTTGCTCTGATTTTCTATTTTGTTGCTACCTCAATAATTTTTTGACATGCTCAGGTCTCTTAAGTTCCAAGTAGGATGCAAAAGCATACCATGGATCTGAAATGACAAATAAGATCTATCTTCAGATATGCTGTTAAATAAAACTGAAAATAAATCTTAGGTGAAGAAATAATGTTGCTATAAACCCCAGGTTTTAGGATCTGTGCTCTTTTATTTCATCCAATTAATTTCTAAAATGAATTTGTTTTATAACATTGTAACAAAAAATTCCTCCAATGGCAAAGTATACTGTGTCTTTAAGCCTGTATTACTAATATTTGCCAAGTAATATTAAGTGGCCTCTATGTGCAGACCCACCCAAGGGACCTGCAACAAGGGGTTCTAGCTGTAGTTGGAGATGAGGACCCAAGTGACATTTAGATCTTCACGTGGTTTCCCCAAAGAACATCCTGCTGTGAAGAGCAGCACGGATGCCAAACTGGAGGCAGGGAATCAATGCAGGTGTTCAGTCCATAAACGCAAATTTGGGGAAGGTGTGCAGCGAGGTCCGTTGAAGTGACGGAGAACAAGGGACATGTCATGAAGTCACGGTGCAGAATGAGTCCACAAGATAAGACATCAGCTCTTCTTTTTCTTGCTCCTCCCCGGAGACTGTCTACTTTCTGATTGATGATTCCAGCTCTCTTGCAGGAGGCACGTGGGGGAGTCCAAGGTGTCCCTATCCATGGGTCAGAAAATACAGAGGAGGAAGACAGGCAGATTCTTTCTATTCAAGTCCTTATTGACTACCATGCATTGGGCTGCTATGATCTTATTTAACCCCGGTCTAGTCAGGGCAGGAAGCAGTGGCCTGTGAGGTATCATCAAGGTGATTCCAGGACAGATGTCCCTGTTCCCAAATACCTGCCACTTATTGCCCCCCAGCCTACCCTTAGCTTATTAACCCCCCACCTCCTGGATAAAGTCCCACGTTGTTATCTCCCTAAAGGGAGAGTAGCTGAAGGCCTCTATTAACATTTAAGGATCCTGACATATGCATGGGTGACAGGTTGGCATCTGTTCAGATCTGGAGCATGAGGGACTGTCACTCAGAGAAGATGACCTAAGGCAGGGATGCTGCAGCTGAAATGGGGAGGCAAGGCGTCTCACTCGGCCCCAGAGTAGCCAGGAGAATCAGTGTGCTTGATTCTCGAGCACTGGGTGGGATGTAGCGGGGGGCTTTCGTAGCCTGGGTCTCCCCAAAGCCTCATTTGCGCCCAGCCCTTCCACAGTGAGAGTTCCCAGGAACATGATCTAACCATGGTGTCTGTTTCTGAAGTGGAGGCAGCGAAAGGCAGACAAGCCACATTGAACCTCCTCTCTGAGTCAGTCACCTGTTGGGATTTGTTAGCTCTACGCTTTTCAATTTCTTGTAATTCCTCTGAGTCAGTCACCTCTTGGGACATGTTGGCCCTTCGCTTTTTAATTTCTTTTAGTTCTACTCGAGTTCTCTTGTGCTGCAAGTCTCCCCGTCCATTCAGGAGAGATTTGGGGAAAACAAACAGGAGGTCATGTGAGGGTCCTTCCAGCCCGTCATCTCCACCAGTGTCACAGGCTGTGGCATGTGTGAGATGAGCACTTGGGGCTTGCACGTGCTGCTCCTGAAATGGCGAGGGCTTGCCTTGGGTTCCGTTGTGGGAATGGAGCAGCAAGGCATCCCGCTGAAGAGTTGTCCTCACACGGGACCTTTCAGGGAGCAGGCTTCTATGTACCCTGAGGGAAAGGGACCATCTTCGAACTTCATGTCTCTGACTAGATGGAGTCTTTTCAGATTGTCATTTGCTGTAAGGTCCTTTTATGGGTGAGCCAAAAACTGTGCTGTAAATGCTGTATTTAAATAGATTATTCCTCATTAAAAGTAACTGAATAAGAACAAGCTAATTTGTTCCCTGAAGATGCTAAGTGCAGGCCTTCTGCTTGGCACATCTCTGTTATGGTCTTATGAAAAGCAGAATTGTAGAATTGGCTAAGTCGGTACTGGTAGGTAGTGTAAACATACGATCTTTTTATTTCCAACTGTGATTTGCACATACCAGTCTTCAGGTGATTTTGGCTGCGATCTATTGTTATGTTCAGTGATACATGCAATTCTGAATTTGTAAATCAGAAGTTACAGGCTTCTAATTTACTGTGTGGATTTACAGACCCCTGACTGTTCATTAACTTCTTGATTTATAAACAATGGGCCAACAATCCCAGCTTATAGATGTAAAATCTTCTGCTGGATTTACACACTCTCACCAAGAGTCCTATTGTAAATCATTCTTGAGTTTACAAATGTTCCCATTAGTTAGTGCTTTGGCGGTCTGATTTGAAAACATATTCTCTCTTTGCTATTCAATACTGATTTATCTTTTTAATATACAACACATTCTGATAATTTGCTACTAGCAAGTGCTGATTTATTAGGACACTACAGTAAATTTTATAACATAAATTTTAAAGGTTTTGAATTAGGTACATGAGGTTTTAGAAAGCTTTATGGCTGAAAAACCATTCTCAGAAGGAAAAAGTAAATTTTACCTTAAATATTCTACAAAACAATACATGGAGTGCTGGCCCACAAGAATGTGTTTTTTCTAACTATATTGTTTCCCCGCCCCTTCATTAAGGTTTTCCTTTTTGTGATAGTGTGTAAATTGTTGACTGAGCCTAAGCAGACTTCCAAGGGCAGTTACATATTGGTGCTTGATATCTGGACAGATTAGTATTATGACTGTGCATTAAGCCCCTTGTTAAAGTTTTAGACCCTACATGGTTATATCTTGATTCTCTCTTCCATTTGTGCATTTCATACACTTGTGCATATTTGGGCTTAAATTCCTGCTTGGAGTACTCAGAGCATTTGTTGAACTGCTCGTTAATTACATATGTGTTGAAGCTGTTTAGTTTTTCCCTGGGTAAGGGCTGAGGGATTCAAATTTATCAGTTTTATGCTCTTGCTTTCTGGTGACTGAATTACTACACACTACCAGAGAAGAGTCACTCCTATAGAGAATCACAGCAAAGATCTGAGGGCATTGGGTAAGGATTAGCATTTCAGAATGATCATATTCTCAAAGTGTTCTAATAGTAAAAGGAAATCTGTGATGTTCCTCTTTATTTTATTAATGTTAGCAGATTTATATACTTTGCTTTGTTCTGCAGGTTCATGTGGTTCAGGTTTGTACTTTTATTCCTCTCATGGTGATGGACATTGTCACATGCTGATATTTACTGGAAATCTTTTTAACTGAATTTTCAAGAGCTGAAAGCTCTCTAAAATAGGCATTTAAAGGCATAGATATTCATATGTGTTAATGTTTACCAGCAAAACAGTATTCTACATGTATAACACATACATAGTCTGTGTGCTCAAGGGCAACTAAAGGTAGGAAGGCAAGATGAAAATCAAAACTAGTAAATAAACAACAAAATATATTTCCTGGGAGTTCTGGGTCTTCAGCTAGGTTTTCCTGCTGAGTAACAGGATAAGTGACTAGATAACCTCAATCTTTTTGAATCTTCATTCCTCCACATTAGATAGAGATGGCTTGATTAATAAAAATTTATTATGCTGTTATTATTTTCCAGGTACTATTGAAACTATTGAGGAATGACTGGTTATTTAAAACAGTAGTCCAAGTTCATGGAATTAAAGTCCAGAAGGGAAGGCAGACAGCTAGCAAGATCACATATATATTTAAAAGTTCAAAAAATATGATACAAGAGGAAGAAAAATTCCCAAGGTACTTTTCTTCCCTATAGTAGTAGTGAATTTGAGTGTGACTTTCAGGTGACAGAGAGGGCAATGTAAACCTTATTGTTAAAGAATTGCTACTTTGTCCTTTCATGGTTCTTAGAGGATTCAATTCAGGAGCTTGCTATTGTTTTATCCACCATGGAATTGTCTTAGGGCTGGATTAGCTTCATAGTAGACATTTATCAAAAGCCTTAAAGGCCCTAGTCCCATGAGATGAGAGATGACATATGGAACAAAGAGCAGATAGAGCAAAAATTACAGAAAGGAAGAGGCTGGTACAGGTAATATATGGGAAAAGAATAGCTTTGGAAAATTCCTGCCTATACTGCGGAATATAAAAGGTCATACATATGCTCAGACCTGGATGTTCAGAAAAGACTTGAAAACAACCTAAACTGGCACTTCTGGCTGACATTTGGGCTCCATGAAAACAAAGCAGAGGCTAACCAAGAGATGTAAATGGTCCAGCTAAGCATTGAAGTAGCTATCGAAAAATAGAGTCAGATTATAAAGACTTGGAGAGTATCATTTTGGATACTTTTTTTTTAAACTGGGGTGAGGTGATAACTCATTGTGTTTTTTATTGGCATTTCCCTGATGGCTAGTGATCCTGAACATTTTTTTTAATGGCCATTTGTATTTCATCCTTTGAAAAATGCCATTCATGTCCTTTGCCCATTTCTTATTTGGATTTTTATGTTTTTATTGTTGAGTTTCTTGAGCTTCTTATATATTTTGATTATTAATCCTTTATGGGATTCACAGATTGCAAGTAATTTCTCCCATTTTGTCAGCTGCCTTTTCACTTGTTAATTGTTTCCTTTGCTGTACAGAAGTTCCATAGCTGCTTGTAATCCCATTGGTCAGTTTTTGCTTTCAATGCCTATGCTTCTGGGGTCTTTTCCAAGAAGTCTTTGCCTAAGTCAGTGTCTTGCAGTGTTCCTTCCAAGTTTTCTTCTAGTAATTTGGTGGTTTCAGGACTTAGGTTTAGATTCTTGATTCACTGAGTTGATTTTTGTGTAGGGTATAAGGTAGGGGTCTTGTTTCAAACTTTTAAATGTGGAAATCCAGTTTTCCCAATACCATTTGTTGAGGAGACTGTCCTTTATCCAGGAAATTATTTTAGTATACTTGTCAAAGTTTAGTTTGTTTTAGATGTGTGGATTAATTTCTGTAGTTTTTATGCTGTTCAATTGGTCTAGATGTCTATTTATTTATATAAAGGAAACATTTTATTTATTTCATATATTTTTATAAAGATTTATTTATTTATTTGAAAGGCAGAGTTACACAGAGAGAGGAGAGGCAGTGAGAGAGAGAGAGAGAGAGAGGTCTTCCATCCGTTGGTTCACTCCCCAATTGGCCCCATTGGCTGGAGCTGCGCCAGTTCGAAGCCAGGAGCCAGGAGTTTCTTCCGGGTCTCCCACGTGGGTGCTGGGGCCCAAGGACTTGGGCCATCTTCTACTGCTTTCCCAGGCCACAGCAGAGAGCTGGATAGGAAGTGGAACAGCTGGGTCTCAAACCGGAGCCCGTATGGGATGCCGGCACTTCAGGCCAGGGTGTTAACCCACTGCGCCACAGCGCTGGCCCCTCATATATATGTTTTAAGAACATAACGATACCTGCCTCTCTCTCTCTCTCTCTCTGTCCCTTTCCCTCCCTCTCTCCCTCTTATTCTTCCTCCTGCTTCCTTCCTTATTTTTCTTTTAATTTTTTGCAATGGAATACTATCAGTTTACTTAATAATCATAAGCTTAATTTCCACTAAATAAAGAATTCAACAATTAGTAAGTAGAAACACCACTGTTCCTCAGGAGTATAGACAAGGGCTGCAAACAATAATCAAATCTCAAAATGTTAATTTTACTCATGTTACATTTTTTATACTTTATATATTAGTTACTACAAATCAGAGTAAACATATGATATTTGTTTTTTTGAGACTGGCTTATTTCACTAAGCATAATGGTCCCCAGTTGCATCCATTTTGTTGTGAAAGACAGGACTTCATTTTTTTTTTATAACTGAGCAGTAGTCCATTCTGTATATTTACTACATTTTCTATATCCAATCATCAGTTGATGGACATTTGTCTTGATTCCATATCTTAACTATTGTGAATTGAGCTGCAATATACATGGAAGTGCAGATAACACTTTTGTTGACTGATTTCATTTCCCTTGGGTAAATTTCCAGGAGTGGGATGGCTGGGTCATATGGTGAGTCTATATTCAGATTTCTGAGGAATCTCCATACTGTTTTCCATAATGGTTGTACTAGTTTACATTCCCACCAACAGTGGATTAGGGCACCTTTATCTCCATATCCTCACCAACATTTATTTGTTTATTTTTATTTTTGGTGATAGTCATTCTAACTGGAGTGAGGTGAAACCTCACTGTGGCTTTTATTAGTGTTTCCCTGATGGCTAGTGATCCTGAGGATCTTTTCATGAGTTTATTGGCTGGTTGCATTTTGTCCTTTGAAAAATGCCTGTTCACATTCTTAGTCCATTTCTTAACTGTATTATTTGTTTTGTTATTGTTGAGTTTCTGGAGCTCCTTATATATTCTGGATATTAATCCTTTATCAAGTGTATACTTGGCAAATATTTCCTCCTGTTGGTTGCCTCTTCACTTTGTTGAGTGCTTCCTTTTCTGTGCAAAACCTTCTTAGCTTGACATAATGCAATTTGTCTATTTTTGTTTTAAATGCCTATGCTTCTGGGGTCTTATCCAAGAAGTTTTTGCCCAAACCAATGTCTTGCAGTGTTTCTCCTATGTTATCCTCTAGTAATTGATGGTTTCAGGTCTTAGGTTTACAATCCTTGATCTATCGTGAATTGATTTTTGTATAGGATACAAAATTATTTTTAAATACAAATCTGTGCTAATGAGTACATTATGTATAAAGATGAAATTTGTGACAGTAAGGCATAATGGGAGGGCAGGATTATATAAACTCAGATACTTCTTATACTATTGAGAATTTTGATATACTATGGAAGTTAATTTGATATTAAATTAAGATACAATGTTATACATTTGGGATGTTAATTGTACTCCTCAGTGTAGTCACTAAGAAAATAATTTAAACAAATAAAGAAGATGAAATGAGAAGAGAATCAAATTAATACAGCAGAAAGATATCAATTAAATACAAAAGAAGGCAGTAATCAAGAATCTAAGAATCCAGAAAGATATAGATTGGAGAAAGAAAATGATAGAACTAAATTATTCCTTATCAGTAATTACTCAAAATGTAGGTGCATTAAACTGTCTACTTAAGAGAGATTGGCCAACAACGGGAGTCACTGGGTACATGCTCCCCACGTAGGATCTCTGTCCTTAATGTGTTTTACTATGAAACTTAAAAACAACACTACTAGTCAAACAATACCCTATACCTTGTGCGGTTGTGTGAGTGCAGCCTGTTGAAATCCTTGCTTTATACTAAGTTGATCTTCAGTATATGAAGGTAATTGAAAATGAAACTTGATGAAGAGTGCGATGGGAGAGGGAGTGGGAGAGGGGAGGGCCGCGGGAGGGAGGGAGGTTGGGGGGGAAGCCACAACAATACAAAAGTTGCACTTTGTAAATTCACATTTATTAAATAGTAAAAAAAGAGAGATTGGCACAATGCTTTAAAAACTATTAGACTCTACACTATCTGCAACAGACATGTCAGATTAAAAGACATAAATAGATTGAAAGTGAAAAAAGTAATAAATATTTTTAAAGCAAATTAATTATAAAAGAGGGCTTGAGTGGCTATAATACTATCAAATAAAATAATTTTAAGTTATTTTTGTATAAGATGAAAAGTACATTATATATTGATGAAATGTCAGTATTTCAAGAAGATACAACAAATAGGAACTTACGCTCATCTAACAACAGAGCCCCTAATATATGAAGAAAAAATGACATAATTGACGGGCAAAATGCACAGTTCACCAATAATAGTATAACTATACTTTTTTTTTTTTGACAGGCAGAGTGGATAGTGAGAGAGAGAGAGACAGAGAGAAAGCTCTTCCTTTTTGCCGTTGGTTCACCCTCCAATGGCTGCTGCGGCCGGCGCATCGCACTGATCCGAAGCCAGGAGCCAGGTGCTTCTCCTGGTCTCCCATATGGGTGCAGGGCCCAAGGACTTGGGCCATCCTCCACTGCACTCCCGGGCCATAGCAGAGAGCTGGCCTGGAAGAGGGGCAATCGGGACAGAATCCAGTGCCCCGACCGGGACTAGAACCCGGTATGCTGGCGCCGCAAGGCGGAGGATTAGCCTGTTAAGCCACGGCGCTGGCCATAACTATACTTTCATTAATTGCTAGAACAACTACATAAAAGATCAGTAAGTAGAGTATTTGAACATCATCATAAAAACTAGACCCAATACAATCATGTGCTGCATAACAATGTTTTGGTCAACAATGAATCACACATACCATGGTGATTTCACAAGATTATATTTTCTAGTGGTATCATAGGCTCTAATAATTGTACAAAGACAAAATCACCTAGCAACACATTTCTCAGGAAATATCCCTGTCATTAAGTAATGCATGAATGTATATGGAAAAATGCACATTTTTCTCAGATACCTGTGGAATATTTCTCAGGACGGACTACAGCTAGGTGATGAAGTATACATCAATAATTGCAAAACAACAGAAATAATACAAAGTGTTTTTTCAGATTGCAGTGGAATTAAATTAGAAATTATTAACAGAGGAAAATTTGTAAAATTTGCAAATGTAAGTCAAACAATATAGTCCTAAAAAATTTAACAGGTCAAAGAAGTCAATAGGAAAATTACTGACTTTGAGATGAACAACAGAGCAAAAAGAAAGAATGCACCTAAACCTATTCAAAAGGAAATTAATAGCTATAAATATTTAAATAAAATAAGGATAAAATTTAAAGTTGCCACCTTTAGAAACTAGAAAAAGAAAACCAAATTAAACCCAAAACAAGAACGAAAGATAATATAAATTAGGATGGAAATGAGGAGATAGGGGGATGAAATAGAGACTATAGAATAACAGGGAAAATTAACAAAACCAAAAGTTGATTCTTTTTTTTTATTAAACTTTTATTTAATGAATATAAATTTCCAAAGTATAGCTTATGGGTTACAATGGCTTCCCCCTCCCAAAACTTTCCTCCCACCCACAACCCTCCCCCCTCCCGCTCCCTCTCCCCTTCCTATCACATCATGATTCATTTTCAATTCTCTTTGTATACAAAAGATCAGTTTAGTATATATTAGGTAACGGTTTCAACAGTTTGCCCCCCATATAGTAACACAAAGTGAAAAGAAAAGAAAAAAAAATACTGTTGGAGTACTAGTTATAGCATTAAATAAGGGTGTACAGCACATTAAAGACAGAGATCCTACATAATATATATATTTTTAAATTAATTAATTTTCTATGCCATTTCCAATTTAACACCAGGTTTGTTTTTTTTTTTTTCATTTCCAATTATCTTTATATACAGAAGATCGATTCAGTATGTAATTAGTAAAGATCTCATCAGTTTGTACCCACGCAGAAACACAAAGTGTAAAAATACTGTTTCAGTACTAGTTATAGCATCACTGCACATTAGACAATACATTAAGGACAGATCCCACAGGGGATGTAAGTACACAGTGACTCCTGTTGCTGACTTAACAATTTGACACTCCTGTTCATGGCGTCAGTAATCTCCCTAGGCTCTAGTCATGAGTTGCCAGGGCTATGGAAGCCTTTAGGGTTCGCTGACTTTGATATTGTTCCGATAGGGTCACAGTCAAAGTGGAAGTTCTCTCCTCCCTTCAGAGAAAGGTACCTCCTTCTTTGATGGCCCCGTTCTTTCCACTGGGATCTCACTAACAGAGATCTTTCATTTAGGTCTTCTTCTTTTTTTCTTTTCCATGGTATCTTGGCTTTCCATGCCTACAATACTTTCATGGGCTCTTCAGCCAGATCCAAATGCCTTAAGGGCTGATTCTGAGGCCGGAGTGTTGTTTAGGACATCTGCCATTCTATGAGTCTGCTGTGTATCCCACTTCCCATGTTGGATCTTTCTCTCCCTTTTTGATTCTATCAGTTAGTATTAGCAGACACTTGTCTTGTTTGTGTGATCCCTTTGATTTTTAGACCTGTCTAAGCCATCGAATGTGAACTGAAATTGATCACTTGGACTAGCTACAAGAAACAATGACCTGATCAGCTTTTGTCCTGACTCTAGATGTACAATGTAATACTTTATCCTTTTTAGTATTTGTGGTTGTAGTAGTTGTTCTAGTACTAGTGGTTAAACTCTGTAAATAACACACAATTATTCTTAGGTGTTTAAATTTTAACTGAAAAGTGATCCCTGCTAAAATTAAGAGTGGAAGTTGGGGCGGAGCCAAGATGGCGGATAGTGAGGACGTGCACCGTAGTTTGGGAAAATAAACTTTCATAAAAGCGGAATTACTGTAGCATCAGGAAAAGACTCAAGAAAAAAACTGCAGAGGAATCACTTCCGGATCTTGTGGAGGAAACACAGAGGACTTACAGGGAACCCACCGCGTGGAAAACCAACCGAGACAAGCCGAGCGGCAGCGGCGGGAGAGGAGGCAGAGCCACAGAATCTCGCCAGCGCGGGAACGGAGGAGGGTAAGAAAGACAAAGACCTGAGGAGTCCGAGACATTGGGGGGAGGGGGAACAGAGGCCTCTCCCTTCACTCACCAAGCAAAACAAAGAGCACCGCGATTTTACATATGTAAAGCTCAGCCAAACTCAGTATCTTTAGCGAAACTGGAGAACACATTGAGGGCTGCATAAATTCTGTGTATGGTCCCAGGGGTAGATCAAACGAATACCCACAGAGGCTAGATTTCAACTACCCTCAACTCCACTCCCAACTGAGTCAAAAAAAAAAAAAAAAAAAGAGAGAGAGAGAGAGAGAGAGAGAGAGAGTCCCAGCAAGGAGCAAATAATCTGGGAGAGTCGCTCTTTACACAGCCTTAAACCTCAAGAAACAAGCATAGCTCTCTGGCCACACCCATCACAGCCCCTAAGGCTCCAACAAAACAGACAGCTCACTTAGAGGCATAGTATAACGAGAGAAAAAAAAAAAAAACACCACAAATTATCTCTAACTTGCCAAGCGGGAACTGAGGAGGGCAAGAAAGACAAAGACCTGAGAAATCGGAGACATTGGGGGGAGGGGGAACAGAGGCCTCTCCCTTCACTCACCAAGCAAAACAAAGAGCACCGCGATTTTACATATGTAAAGCTCAGCCAAACTCAGTATCTTTAGCGAAACTGGAGAACACATTGAGGGCTGCATAAATTCTGTGTATGGTCCCAGGGGTAGATCAAACGAATACCCACAGAGGCTAGATTTCAACTACCCTCAACTCCACTCCCAACTGAGTCAAAAAAAAAAAGAGAGAGAGAGAGAGAGAGAGAGAGAGAGAGAGAGTCCCAGCAAGGAGCAAATAATCTGGGAGAGTCGCTCTTTACACAGCCTTAAACCTCAAGAAACAAGCATAGCTCTCTGGCCACACCCATCACAGCCCCTAAGGCTCCAACAAAACAGACAGCTCACTTAGAGGCATAGTATAACGAGAGAAAAAAAAAAAAACACCACAAATTATCTCTAACTTGCCAAGCGGGAACTGAGGAGGGCAAGAAAGACAAAGACCTGAGAAGTCCGAGACATTGGGGGGAGGGGGAACAGAGGCCTCTCCCTTCACTCACCAAGCAAAACAAAGAGCACCGCGATTTTACATATGTAAAGCTCAGCCAAACTCAGTATCTTTAGCGAAACTGGAGAACACATTGAGGGCTGCATAAACTCTGTGTATAGTCCCAGGGGTAGATCAAACGAATACTCACAGAGGCTAGATTTCAACTACCCCCAACCCCACTCCCAACTAAGTCAAAACAAAAAAAAAAAAAAAAGAGAGAGAGAGAGAGAGTGTCCCAGCAAGGAGCAAATAATCTGGGAGAGTCGCTCTTTACACAGCCTTAAACCTCAAGAAACAAGCAAAGCTCTCTGACCACACCCATCACAGCCCCTAAGGCTCCAACAAAACAGACAGCTCACTTAGAGGCATAGTATAACGAGAGAAAAAAAACAAAAACAAAAACACCACAAATTATCTCTAACATGCCAAGCAAGAAACATAGAAGCGGAGGTACCAAGAACAAGGAAGGCACTATGACGCCCCCAAGTGAACAAGACATGCCAATGCAAGATTATGAAGATGAAGAGATAGAGCAAATGCAAGAAGCAGATTTCAAAAAATTCACAAGAACATTAAGAAGTTCTCAAAAACAAATTCTTGAACTACAGAAATCCTTAATGGACAAGATAGAAAATCTCTCCCGTGAAAATGAAATATTAAGGAGGAATCAAAATGAAATGAAACAACTAGTGGAACAGGAAATTGCGATAGTGAAAAAAAACCTCAATGAAATGAAGAACTCAATAGATCAAATGGCAAACACATTAGAGAGCCTTAAAAACAGAATGGATGAAGCAGAGGAGAGAATATCGGAATTAGAAGACAGAGAACAGGAAAGGAAACAGTCAAATCAAAGAAAAGAAGAAGAAATCAGAAATCTAAAAAATACTGTCAGGAATCTACAGGATACTATTAAAAAACCCAACATTCGGGTTCTAGGAGTTCCTGAAGGCATGGAAAGGGAGAAAGGATTAGAAGGCCTTTTTAGTGAGATACTAGCAGAAAATTTCCCAAGTTTGGAGAAGGACAGAGACATCCTAGTACAGGAAGCTCAGAGAACCCCTAATAAACATGATCAAAAGAGATCCTCATCACGACACGTCGTAATCAAACTCACCACAGTGAAACACAAAGAAAAGATCCTAAAATGTGCAAGAGAGAAACGACAGATTACTCTCAGAGGATCTCCAATTAGACTTACAGCTGATTTCTCATCAGAAACCCTACAAGCCAGGAGAGAATGGCGAGATATAGCCCAGGTACTAAGAGAGAAAAACTGCCAGCCCAGAATATTATATCCTGCAAAGCTCTCATTTGTGAATGAAGGTGAAATTAAGACCTTTCACAGCAAACAGAAATTGAAAGAATTTGTCGCCACTCGTCCAGCCCTGCAAAAGATGCTTAAAGACGTGTTACATACAGAAACACAGAATCACGGTCACCAATATGAAAGAAGGTAAAGGAAGGAAACCTCAGAGCAAAAGATCACAGGAATCTCAAACCAGATATTAGAAAATATCTTTGGCAAATGGCAGGGCAAAGTTACTCCTTCTCAATAGTCACATTGAATGTTAATGGCTTGAATTGTCCAGTTAAAAGACACCGATTGGCTGATTGGATTAAGGAACAAAACCCATCCTTTTGCTGCTTACAAGAAACCCATCTATCCAACAATGATCCATACAAGCTGAGAGTGAAAGGCTGGAAAAAGATATACCACGCCAACAGAAATGAAAAGAGAGCGGGCGTAGCCATCTTAATATCGGACAACATAAACTTTACTACAAAAACTGTTAGGAGAGACAAAGAGGGGCACTATATAATGATTAAGGGATCCATTCAACAAGAAGATATAACGATTATCAACGTATATGCACCTAATTACAGGGCACCAGCTTATTTAAAAGACTTGTTAAGGGACTTAAAGGGAGACTTAGACCCCAATACAATAGTACTGGGGGACTTCAATACTCCACTCTCAGAGATAGACAGATCAACAGGACAGAAGATCAACAAGGAGACAGTAGATTTAAATGACACTATAGCCCAAATGGATCTAACAGACATCTACAGAACATTTCATCCTACATCTAAGGACTTTACATTCTTCTCAGCAGTACATGGAACCCTCTCTAGGATTGACCACATACTAGGCCATAAAGCAAGTCTCAGCAAATTCAAAAGAATTAGAATCATACCATGCAGCTTCTCAGACCACAAAGGAATGAAATTGGAAATTGGCAACTCAGGAATCCCTAAAGCACGTGTAAACACATGGAGATTGAACAATATGCTCCTGAATGAACAACGGGTCATAGAAGAAATTAAAAGAGAAATCAAAAATTTTCTGGAAGTAAATGAGGATAACAGCACAACATACCAAAACCTATGGGATACAACAAAAGCAGTGTTAAGAGGAAAGTTTATATCAATAGGTGCCTACATCAAGAAATTGGAAAGGCACCAAATAGATGAGCTTTCAAGTCATCTCAAGGATCTAGAAAATCTGCAGCAAACCAAACCCAAACCCAGTAGGAGAAGAGAAATAATTAAAATCAGAGAAGAAATCAACAGGATTGAATCCAAAAAAACATTACAAAAAATCAGCCAAACGAGGAGCTGGTTTTTTGAAAAAATAAACAAAATTGACACCCCATTGGCCCAACTCACTAAAAAAAGAAGAGAAAAGACCCAAATCAATAGGATCAGAGATGAAATGGGAAACGTAACAACAGACGCCACAGAAATAAAAAGAATCATCAGAAATTACTACAAGGACTTGTATGCCAGCAAACAGGGAAATCTATCAGAAATGGACAGATTCTTGGACACATGCAACCTCCCTAAATTGAGCCAGGAAGACATAGAAAACCTAAACAGACCAATAACTGACACAGAAATTGAAACAGTAATAAAGGCCCTCCCAACAAAGAAAAGCCCAGGGCCAGATGGATTCACTGCTGAGTTCTACCAGACATTTAGAGAAGAACTAACTCCAATTCTTCTCAAACTATTCAGAGCAATCGAAAAAGAGGGAATCCTCCCAAATTCCTTCTATGAAGCCACCATCACCTTAATTCCTAAGCCAGAAAGAGACGCAACATTGAAAGAGAATTACAGACCAATATCCCTGATGAACATAGATGCAAAAATCCTAAATAAAATTCTGGCCAATAGAATGCAACAACACATCAGAAAGATCATCCACCCAGACCAAGTGGGATTCATCCCCGGTATGCAGGGATGGTTCAACATTTGCAAAACAATCAACGTAATACACTACATTAACAGACTGCAGAAGAAAAACCATATGATTCTCTCAATAGACGCAGAGAAAGCATTTGATAAAATACAACACCCTTTCATGATGAAAACTCTAAGAAAACTGGGTATGGAAGGAACATTCCTTAATACAATCAAAGCAATATATGAAAAACCCATGGCCAACATCCTATTGAATGGGGAAAAGTTGGAAGCATTTCCACTGAAATCTGGTACCAGACAGGGATGCCCTCTCTCACCACTGCTATTCAATATAGTTCTGGAAGTTCTGGCCAGAGCTATTAGGCAAGAAAAAGAAATTAAAGGGATACAAATCGGGAAGGACGAACTCAAACTATCCCTCTTTGCAGATGATATGATTCTTTATTTAGGGGACCCAAAGAACTCTACTAAGAGACTGCTGGAACTCATCGAAGAGTTTGGCAAAGTAGCAGGATATAAAATCAATGCACAAAAATCAACAGCCTTTGTATACACAGGCAATGCCACGGCTGAGGAAGAACTTCTAAAATCAATCCCATTCACAATAGCTACAAAAACAATCAAATACCTTGGAATAAACTTAACCAAAGACGTTAAAGATCTCTACGATGAAAACTACAAAACCTTACAGAAAGAAATAGAAGAGGATACCAAAAAATGGAGAAATCTTCCATGCTCATGGATTGGAAGAATCAATATCATCAAAATGTCTATCCTCCCAAAAGCAATTTATACATTCAATGCAATACCCATCAAGATCCCGAAGACCTTCTTCTCAGATATAGAAAAAATGATGCTGAAATTCATATGGAGACACAGAAGACCTCGAATAGCCAAAGCAATCCTGTACAACAAAAACAAAGCCGGAGGAATCACAATACCTGATTTTAGGACATACTACAGGGCAGTTGTTATCAAAACAGCATGGTACTGGTACAGAAACAGATGGATAGACCAATGGAACAGAATAGAAACACCAGAAATCAATCCAAACATCTACAGCCAACTTATATTTGACCAAAGATCCAAATCTAATCCCTGGAATAAGGACAGTCTATTCAATAAATGGTGCTGGGAAAATTGGATTTCCACGTGCAGAAGCTTGAAGCAAGACCCATACCTATCACCTTACACAAAAATTCACTCAACATGGATTAAAGACTTAAATCTACGACCCGAAACCATCAAATTATTAGAGAGCATTGGAGAAACCCTGCAAGATATAGGCACAGGCAAAGACTTCCTGGAAAATACTCCAACAGCACAGGCAGTCAAAACCAAAATTAACATTTGGGATTGCATCAAATTGAGAAGTTTCTGTACTTCAAAAGAAACAGTCAGGAAAGTGAAGAGGCAACCAACAGAATGGGAAAAAATATTCGCAAACTATACTACAGATAAAGGATTGATAACCAGAATCTACAAAGAAATCAAGAAAATCCACAACAACAAAACAAACAACCCACTTAAGAAATGGGCCAAGGACCTCAATAGACATTTTTCGAAAGAGGAAACCCAAATGGCCAACAGACACATGAAAAAATGTTCAAGATCACTAGCAATCAGAGAAATGCAAATCAAAACCACAATGAGGTTCCATCTCACCCCGGTGAGAATAGCTCACATTCAGAAATCTACCAACAACAGATGCTGGAGAGGATGTGGGGAAAAAGGGACACTAACCCACTGTTGGTGGGAATGCAAACTGGTTAAGCCACTATGGAAGTCTGTCTGGAGATGCCTCAGAAACCTGAACATAACCCTACCATACAACCCAGCCATCCCACTCCTTGGAATTTACCCAAAGGAATTTAATTTGACAAATAAAAAAGCCATCTGCACATTAATGTTTATTGCAGCTCAATTCACAATAGCTAAGACCTGGAACCAACCCAAATGCCCATCAACAGTAGACTGGATAAAGAAATTATGGGACATGTACTCCATAGAATACTATACAGCAGTAAGAAACAATGAAACCCAGTCATTTGCAACAAGATGGAGCAATCTGGAAAACATCATGCTGAGTGAATTAAGCCAGTCCCAAAGAGAAAAATATCATTTGTTTTCCCTGATCGATGACAACTGAGCGCCAAAGAGGAAACCTGTTAAGTGAAATGGACACTATAAGCAACAATGAACTGATCAGCTCCTGTCCTGACTTTAGATGTACAATGTAATACTTTATCCTTCTTAGTATTTGTTGTTGTTGTTGTTGTTCTAGTACTATTGGTTGAACTCAGTAATTAACACACAATTATTCTCAGGTGTTTAAATTTTAACTGAAAAGTGATCTCTGTTAAATCTAAGAGTGGAAAAAGAGAGGGAGGAGATGAACAATTTGGAACATGCTCAATCGGACTGGCCGCAAATGGTGGAGTTAGAAATGTGCAGGGGATTCCAACACAATTCCATCAAGATGGCATGTACCAATGCCATCGCACTAGTCCAAGTGATCAATTTCAGCTCACAATTGATAGCTCTGATAGGTCTAAGAGTCAAAGAGATCACACAAACAAGACAAGTATCTGCTAATACTAACTGATAGAATCAAAAAGGGAGAGAAAGATCCAACATGGGAAGTGGGATACACAGCAGACTCATAGGATGGCAGATGTCCTAAACAACACTCCGGCCTCAGAATCAGCCCTCAAGGCATTCAGATCTGGCTGAAGAGCCCATGAGAGTATAGCAGGCATGGAAAGCCAAGATATCATGGGAAAAAAAAAAAGACCTAAATGAATGATCTCTGTGAGTGAGATCCCAGTGGAAAGAACGGGGCCATCAAAGAAGGAGATACCCTTCTCCGAAGGGAGGAGAGAACCTCCACTTTGACTATGACCCTATCGGAATAAGACCAAAGTCAGTGAACTCTAAAGGCTTCCATAGCCCTGGCAACTCATGACTAGAGCCTAGGGAGATTACTGACGCCATGAACAGGAGTGTCAAATTGTTAAGTCAGCAACAGGAGTCACTGTGTACTTACACCCCATGCGGGATCTGTCCCTAATGTGTCGTCTAAAGCCAAGTGATGCTATGACTGGTACTGAAACAGTATTTTTATACTTTGCGTTTCTGTGTGGGCGCAGACTGATGAGGTCTTTGCTAATTATATACTGAAGTGATCTTCTGTATATAAAGAGAATTGGAAATAAAAAAAAAAACAAAAAAAAAACAAAAAACAACCTGGTGTTAAAATGGAAACGGCATAGAAAATTAATTATTTTGAAAAAAAAAATTATGTGGGATCTCTGTCTTTAATGTGCTGTACATTGCTATTTAATGTTATAATTAGTAATCCAATGGTAGTTTTTTCACTCGATGTTGCTATGGGGGCAAAATGTTGAAACCTTTACCTAATATATACTAAATTGATCTTCTGTATACAAAGAGAATTGAAAATGAATCTTTACATGAATGGAAGGGGAGGGGGAGCGGGAGGGGGGAGGGTTGCGGGCGGGAGGGAAGTTGTGGGAGGGGGGAAGCCATTGTAACCCACAAGCTATACTTTGGAAATTTATATTCATTAAATAAAAGTTTAATTAAAAAAAAATAAAAAAAAAATAAAAAAAAAATTAAGAGTGGAAAAAGAGAGGGAGGAGATGCACAGTTTGGGACATGCACAATCAGTCTTGCCCCAAATGAAGGAGTTAGAAATGTGCCAGGGGATTCCAATACAATCCCATCAAGGTGGCATGTACCAATGCCACCTCGCTAGTCCAAGTGAAAAGTTGATTCTTTGTAAATATAAAAAAAGACAAACCATTAGCTTGATTGACAAAGGAAAAAGAAGAGAAAATGCCTGTTTCTAATATCAAGAATTAAAGAGGGACATTATCATAATATTATAGAAATAAAAATGATTACAGGAGAATATTGTTAACTATTTTTTGCCAACAATTTGTATAATCTAAATGGAAAGGACACATTTCCATAAACACACAAATTACCAAATCTAACTTATTAAAGAATAGAAAATCTGAATAAACTTTTAACAAGAAATTGAACCAGTAATGATAAACTCATAATAAAGAAGAGCCCAGAACCATATAAATTTACAAGTGAATTATAGCAGATATTTAAAAATTCACAATTCTTTACTGAATCTTTCAACAGTAGAAAATACTTCATAACTTATCCTTTAAGGCCAGTGTTACCTGGCAGCAAGGCCAGACAATGACATCATAAGGAAAAAAACTAAATAACATCCCTTATGCATATAGATATATAAAAGCTCTCAACAAAATACTAGCAAACTGAATCCAACTCCATATTAAAAATAATATACACCTTGATTAAGTGACATTCATCCTGGGAATCCAGAGTGGTTATCCATATGAAAATTAATCTATATAATGCACTGTATAACAGAAAGTGCAAAAAAAACTCAGAATTATCCAATTCATTCATAAAAAGATTTGGCAAAATCCACCATCCTCCGTGATAAAAATACTCCACAAACTATGAATAGAAGGAAACTTCTTCAACCTGACAAAGGGCATCTATGAGAAATCCACACCTAGCATCACTTTGAGTTCTATGATCTGAAGTTTGTGCCCCCTCCCCAAACATTGTAATTGGCAATTGTAGTCCCAAAGGTGATGGTATTAGAAGGTGAGGTCTTTGGCTGGCGCCATGGCTCACTAGGTTAATCCTCCACCTGTGGGGCCGGCACCCCGGGTTCTAGTGCCGGTTGGGGCGCCACATTCTGTCCTGGTTGCTCCTCTTCCAGTCCAGCTCTCTGCTGTGGCCCGGGAGTGCAGTGGAGGATGGCCCAAGTGCTTGGGCCCTGCACCCGCATGGGAGACCAGGAGAAGCACCTGGCTCCTGGCTTTGGATCGGCACAACACCAGCCATAGCGGCCATTTGGGGGGTGAACCAAAGGAAGGAAGATCTCTCTCTCTCTCTCTCTCTCTCTCTCTCTCTCCTCTGTCTCACTGTCTAACTCTGCCTGTCAAAAAAAAAAAAAAAAAAAAAAAGGAAGGTGAGGTCTTTGGGAGATGATTAGGTCTCTTATTAGTGATTAGTGTTCTTACAAAAGAGGCTGGAGAGAGACTCCTACCCCTTCTGCCATGTAGGGACACAGTGAAAAGGTAACCAGAAAAGAGTCCCTCATCAGAAACTGAATCTGATGACACCTTGATCTTGGACTTCCCAGCTTTCAGAACTGTGTCAAACACAATTTTGTTATGTATAAATCACTCAGTTTCTGGTATTTTGTTCTGCAGCCTGATGAGACTAAGAAAATGAGAAAACATTGATTGCTTCACCCACCAAATCAGCAACAAGAAAAAGATGCCTCCTTTCATCACTTCCATTTAACATTGTGCTGAGAGTTTCAGCTGAGTCAATTGGGGAGTATAAGAAGTAAAATTCATCCAAATATTTTTTAAAAAGAATAAAACTACTTGTATTTGCAGGTGATGTGATCTTATGTATACAAATCTTAAATAATCCACAAAAATGATTAGAGTTAATAAAAGAGTTCAGTAATGTTGCAAGATTCAACATCAAAATATAAATATCATAGTATTTCTTTACATGTACAATGAACAGTCCAAAATGAAAGAATACAATTCCACTGAAAATATCAAGCAGAATAAAAAGTAATAAATATAACAAATGCAGCTTAAGAGTATATAATGAAATTTTTTATCATAGTGTTGTAAAAACTTAAGGCCTAAATAAATAGTAAGACATCCTATGTTTATAGGTTGGAAAATTTTAAATATGATGACAATACTCTCTGAGTTTATCCACAGATTCAATACAATTAGTATAATAATTCCAAATGTACTTTTACAGAAGTGGATGAGTTGATCCCCAAATGCATGTGAAAATACTAGCCAGCCAGAATAGCCAAAACAATCTGGGAAAGAAGAACGCAGTTGGAAGACTCATGCTTTCCAATTCCAAAACTTACCACAAACTACTGTAATTGGACTGCAGTGGAATAAGGATAGATATATAGGTCAATGTAATAGAATTGGGAGTCTAAAAATATTACATTTGTAGCTAATTGATTTTTTTAATAAAAATGCCAAGACTATTCAATGATGAAAGAATACTTTTTTTTTTAATTTAGTGAATATAAATTTCCAAAGTACAGCTCATGGATTACAAAGGCTTCCCCCCCACAACTTCCCCCCCACCCGCAACCCTCCCCCCTCCCACTCGCTCTCCCCTTCCATTCCCATCAAGATTCATTTTCTTTTTTTTTTTGATTTTTAATTTTTTTTATTTTTAATTTCACCAATAGAAAAGTTGTGGAGTAGTAAAGAAAATTCCTATATGTCATTTATTCAGTTTTTTTTAATATTAGTCTCATATTTAACCACACATGAATGTAGAAGCTGTAAAATCAGCATGAATAAAATATTATTGGCTACACCACAGATTTTGTTCAAGTGTCTTCTTTTTCACAGTTCTTTTATTTTGCCATTCTACTTTTCCTTGTATATTTTCTTTTTTTTTAAACTTTTATTTAATGAATATAAATTTCCAGTGTACAGCTTATGGATTACAATGGCTTCCCCCTCCCATAACTTCCCTCCCACCCGCAACCCTCCCCTCTCCCGCTCCCTCTCCCCTTCCATTTGCATCAAGATTCATTTTCAATTCAATTCTCTTTATATATAGAAAATCAGTTTAGTATATATATATAGATTTCAACAGTTTGTCCTCCCATAGCAGCACAAAGTGAAAAAATACTGTTGGAGTACTAGTTATAGCATTAAATAACAGTGTACATCACATTAATGACCGAGATTCTGCATGATATTTTTTTAAAAAAAAGATTGATTATTTTTCTATGTAATTTCCAATTTAAAACCAAGGGTTTTTTTTTTTTCATTTTCAATTATCTTTATATACAGAAGATCGCTTCAGTATATACTAAGTAAAGATTTCATCAGTTTGCACTCACACATAACCACAAAGTGTAAAAATACTGTTTCAGTACCAGCTATATCATTACTTCACCTTGGACAACCTATTAAGGACAGGTCCCACATGGGACGCAAGTACACAGTGACTCCTGATGTTGATTTAACAATTTAACACTCTTGTTTATGGCATCAGTAATCTCCCTAGGCTCTAGCCATGAGTTGCCGAGGCTATGGAAGCCTTTAAGGTTCGCCGACTTCGATCCTATTCCAACAAGGCCATAGTCAAAGTGGAAGTTCTCTCCTCCCTTCAGAGAAAATTACCTCCTACTTTGATGGCCCCGTTCTTTCCACTGGGATCACACTCGCTGAGATCCTTCATTTAGGTCTTCTTCTTCTTCATCATCTTTTTTTTTTTTTTTCCCCCAGCGTGTCTTGGCTTTCCATGCCTAAAATACTCTCATAGGCTCTTCAGCCAGATCCAATTGCCTTAAGGGCTGATTTTGAGGCCAGAGTGCTATTTAGGACATCTGTCATTCTATGAGTCTGCTGTGTATCCTGCTTCCCATGTTGGATCCTTCTCTCTCCCCTTTATTTTTTATCAGTTAGTATTAGCAGACATTAATCTTGTTTGTGTGATTCCTTTGACTCTTAGGCCTATCAGTGTGATAAGTTGTGAACTGAAATTGATCACCTGGGCTGGTGAGATGGCATTGGTACATGCCACCTTGATGGGATTGTATCAGAATCCCCTGGAACTTTTCTAACTTCATCATTTGGGGCAAATCCAATTGAGCATGTCCCCTATTATACATCTCCCCCCTCTCCTTTTCTCATTCTTATATTTAACCGGGATCATTTTTCAGTTAAGATTTAGACACCTCAGAATAATTGTGTGTTAATTACAAAGTTTACAAAAAAAAATACTAAAATGGATAAAGTGTTACATTGTACATCAACAGTCAGCACCATAGCTGATCAAGTCACTATTTCTCATAGTGTCCATTACACTTCAACAGGTTACCCTTTGGTGCTCAGTTAGTTGTCGCCGATCAGGGAAAACAAATGATATTTGTCTCTTTGGGACTGGCTTAATTCACTCAGCATGATGCTTTCCAGATTGCTCCATTTTGTTGCAAATGACTGGGTTTCATTGTTTTTGACTGCTGTATAGTATTCTATGGAGTACATGTCCCATAGTTTCTTTATCCAGTCTACTGTTGATGGGCATTTGGGTTGGTTCCAGGTCTTAGCTATTGTGAATTGAGCTGCAATAAACATTAATGTGCAGATGGCTTTTTTGTTTGCCAATTTAATTTCTTTTGGGTAAATTCCAAGGAGTGGGATGGCTGGGTTGAATGGTAGGGTTATATTCAGATTTCTGAGGAATCTCCAGACTGACTTCCATAGTGGCTTAACCAGTTTACATTCCCACCAACAGTGGGTTAGTGTCCCTTTTTCCCCACATCCTCTCCAGCATCTATTGTTGGTTGATTTCTGAATGTGGGCCATTCTCACCGGGGTGAGGTGAAACCTCATTGTGGTTTTGATTTGCATTTCCCTGATGGCTAGTGATCCTGAACATTTTTTCATGTGTCTATTGGCCATTTGGATTTCCTCTTTTGAAAAATGTCTGTTGAGGTCTTTGGCCCATCTCTTAAGTGGATTGTTTGTTTTGTTGTTGTGGAGTTTCTTGATTTCTTTGTAGATTCTGGTTATCAACCCTTTATCTGTTGCATAGTTTTGAAAGAATACTCTTAATAGTTCTTGGACAACTAGATATGCACATGCAAAGTAATGAATTTGGACTTCTACTTTGCATTGTATACAAAAATTATTGCCATATGGATTGAAGATTTAAGTATAAAAGCTACAAGTGTAAAACTCTTAGAAATAAACATAACTGTAAACTTTGTTTTTTGACAGAACTTTCTTATGACACCAAAACAAAGTGCTCAAATAGAAAATAGTTAACTTGAACTTCATTAACTTCATTTAACTTCACTGGAGTTAAATACTTTGTGCTTTAAAGGATGCTATCAAAACTGAAAAGATAATTCACAGAATGAGTTAAAATATTGACAAATTATGGAAGAGTACAGAATCCAGAATATACAGAAGACTTATCACTCAACTACAAAATGATAACCCAATTGAAATATAGACAAAGGACATGGACATATATTTCTCCAAAAAAGACATACAAATGACCAGTAAGCACAGGCAAAGATGTTCAACATCATTAATCATTAAGGCAATGCAAATGAAAACCACAATATGGTGGTTTTATCTAGTGGATATGAGGTACCATATCCACTAGAATGACTATGATTTTTTAAAAAAGAAAGCAAACGTTGTCAAGTAGTTGGAGAAATATTAGATCTCTCATAGATTGTCAGTGTGAATGTAAAGTGGTATGACGTCTGTAGAAAATATTTTCTCAGCTTCTCAACAAAATTTAATTATAGTTATCATATGGCCCAGTAATTCCAGTCCTAGGTGTATACCCAAGGGAATTGAAAATTTGTTTACATAAAAACTTGTACATGGATGTTCACAGGAACATTATTCATGATAGCCAAAGCTGGAAACAACCAAAATGTCCATCAACTGTCGAAAGGGTGAACAAAATGATACATTCATGCAGATTATTATTAAGTTATAAAAAGAATGAATGATTGACATATATATGTATATGTATAATATTTGCTACGTTGAAAACTGTAGCAAAATGAAGGAAGGCAGATTCAAAAGGCTACATACTGTATGATCTAATTCATGTGAATAGACACAGAAAGCAAATTAATGGCTGCTGAGAGTTAGAGAAGTGCTAGGACTGACTGCTTAATGAATACAGGGCTTCCTTTTGAGAAGATGAAAATGTTCTTATATTAGTATTGCTGGTTTTATAACAGTGTGAACTCATTAAAAGTCACTGAATTGAGGCCAGCACTGTGGCACAGCGGGTTAAAGCCCGACCTGCAGCGTCAGCATCCTGTATAGGCACCCGTTGGAATCTTGGCTGCTCCACTTCCGATCCAGCTCTCTGCTATGGTATAGGAAAGCAGTAGAAGATGGCTCAAGTGCTTAGGCCCCTGCACCATGTGGGAGACCCAGAAGAAGCTCCCGGCTTCAGATAAGCCCAGCTCCAGCCAGTATGGCCATTTGGGGAGTAAACCAGCAGATATCTCTACCTCTCTCTGTAACTGTCTTTCAAATAAAGTAAAAATAAATCTTTTTTAAAAGTACCTGAATTACATACTCTAAAATGCTTAAAATGATGAATTTTATGTTATATATTTTTATCTCAATAAAAAACATATTTGTCAAAATTATAAAAATACAACATGCAGATGAACTCTTTGGGGAAAAATGAATAATAATACATCAGCCAAATGAACATAAAAAATTAACTTCTTTCTGAAATTTGAGGATGGGGATTTAAAATTATACCTTGTACCAAAGCTCAGGAAAAAATAAATTGAAAGCATTTGATTTTGTGATAATTGAACTCAATTTGCATGCACTCCTCTATTACCTGTTCCATAGGGCAAGTATAACTATAGGTCTGTGTGCAAAGTAGAAGCTTTCTCACTTCCACTAGCATTTCATGCTGCCACAATTATCATTTGTAGCTTGTATCTGGTCCAGTGACATCACACTCAGTTCAGGACCATGGCTTTATTGATGGAAAGAAAACCAGGATGATGCCCACCTTTTGATAATACTCTGGTGGCACAAACATATACTTGGGCTTGGATATATCCTGCTCAGTGCTTTAATAAGTGAGTTGAAAGAATCATGGAAAGATGTTTTTATTAACTGGATAGTGGAGACAGGGAAGAATCAGATAATATGATGAATATCAAAAGAGCTTGACAAGCTGAAAATATGAGCTAACATGAGCAATGTGGTGCATTTAGGATATAATGAAGTTCTTCATTCAGTATTAAATAAAACCAAATATACACACATGTGCATGCTTCGAGGAAACTCAAGTAACTGATAGTCTATGTTAAAAATATAATAGAGGCAGCAGCTGTAAAAACAAACAAAAGCACACAGAAACGAAGAAGCTGGAATTTTAGTTCACTTCAAGTTCAATATGTTTCCCTGGTTGCAGGTCCATTGCCATGAAACCTAATCTTTGAAATTGTGATGAAGCTATATAGTAAAGCTGCCTTTGGATGATGGAAAGCATTCCTTAAGTGTTCCAGTAGTACTTTTTTAAAATGAAGTTTTGCTTTCTGCACCAAATTTATCTCTACAAAAATGCTGGAATTTTACTATTATTAGGCTCAGTTTTATCCTGCCAACAGTGTACAAGGGTAGCCTTTTCTTCACATCCTCCCACTACTTGCCTTTCATAATTTTTGTAATAGCCACTATAATAATTGTGAGGTATTACCTCATTGTAGTTTTGATTTGAATTTCTGTGATTGTTAGTGAGGTTGAACACTTTCTCATATGCCTCTTGGAAATTTCTGTCTTCTTTTGAGACATATCTGTTCAGTTCCTTTGCCCATTTAAAATATCAGTTTACTTGATTTCTTGTTACTGAGTTTCATGAGTTGTTTATATTTTCGATATTAATGCCTTATCAAATGAATGATTTGGAAATATTTTCTCCTAATGTTTAGACTGTGTCTTTACTCAGTTGATGGTTTTCTTCTCTGTGCAAAGCTTTTTAATTTGATGTATTTTCACATTTGCTGCCTATACTTTTGGGATTATATCCATAAAGTCAGGATTCTTCATGCACTGATATGCTACATTTTGCTGCCTCAGTGTGTATGTCTGTGGAGAAGGAGCAGTGTTCACATTTTCAATCTGAAATGATAAAAGATAAATTTTTTAACGCTATAAACAACTGAAGCATTGACTTTACCCATGTACTTACAGAAGGCAGAGCTAGAAGTAGTCGTTGAGAAAAATTTTCAGGGAAGTAGAGGTAGATTTTGAACCAATAAAAGTAGACAGAGGCCCAACCTACTACACCACAGCACCGGCATCCCATATGGGCACTCATTTGTGTCCCGGCTGCTACTCTTCTGATCCAGCTCTCTTCTTATGGTCTGTGAAAGCAGTAGATCTGCCTAGTTCTTGGGCCTGCACCCAAGTAGGAGACGCGGAGAAGGCTCCTGGCTCTTGGCTACAGATCCCCCAGCTCCAGCCATTTTGGCCATTTGGGGAGTGAACCAGCAAATGGAAGAACTTTTTCTCTGTCTCTCCCTCTGAAACTCTACCTCTCAAATAAATAAATAAAAATTCTAAAAAAAAGAACTCCAAATTTTAAAACAAGTAAGATATTTCCTCATAACTAAATAACTATTGATCTATTATGAAACACTTATTGTTTTATTTCCTTGTTATTCATTCTTCAATAAAAAGTTGTGATCAAGGCAAAATTATGTGTGCACCCAGTGTGAAAGAGTTTTCATCTATTGAGTTAATTATTGTTTGTATTGAGTTTTCTAAGTGCCTGAGGAACTTAGGGACTTATTCTTTCTCTCTTTTTCTCATGCTCTTTGCTTCCCAACCTATATGTGATTTGGCTTCATCTGGGTGGTTCTAACTTTTTTTTCTCTATTCGTGTGTGTGTGTGTGTGTTTATCTTGTTCAAGAAGTGGCTCCTAAGGGCCAGGATTTAAGATGGAATTTGGGTGCAACCTTTTGTCTGATTGGTATAGTAAAGAACTATACTTTTTTTTTTTAAACAGGCAGAGTGGATAGTGAGAGAGAGAGAGAGAGAGAGGTCTTCCTTCCTTTGGTTCACCCCCCAAATGGCCGCTATGGCTGGTGTTGTGCCGATCCAAAGCCAGGAGCCAGGTGCTTCTCCTGGTCTCCCATGCGGGTGCAGGGCCCAAGCACTTGGGCCATCCTCCACTGCACTCCCGGGCCACAGCAGAGAGCTGGACTGGAAGAGGGGCAACTGGGACAGAATCCGGCGCCCCGACCAGGACTAGAACCCGGGGTGCCGGTGCCGCAGGTGGAGGATTAGCCTATTGAGACGCAGCACCAGCCAAGAACTATACTTTTTATTGTGGGGCTATGAAAGCCAGAAGGCTACTCAGTTTGAATTTGGGCTTTATGCATTCTCTCCTCTGGTCTAAAAGATTAAAGAGTATTCCAGGTCTTCTAAATTGCCTTCTGGTGCTCTACTTTGAGATTTAGAGTCAATTCTCCATTGAATAATAAAGGATATCTTTTTTATTTCTGTGTCTCTTATACACCTTTCTCGGGAAAGTAATAGAGAATCTTGCTGGGTCATAAAGATTTTAATTAATTCTGGGTCCCTGGATCAGCACCTCTGTAATACCATTCTTAAACAGAACCCCATTTTTTCATTTTGTTTACAATAATAAGCAGTTGGTTTTACCGCGTAGTGCAAAAGTAATAATACAATAGATACATTATCAGGGCCTAAATGGAACTAACCACTGTATTCATCAATTTAAAAGAATGAGCTTGATTCAAAATACAGACTCACCACCTAAAAGCTGTTTTAGGTTAGACAGAAAAGTTAATCATTTATAGCTTAATTTCGTAATATAGTTATATGAATACTCGTAATTCAGAGATATAGTTTTCAAATTAAAGGCAAAGTATTTCACATTAATAATTGCAGAAATACAAGTGAAAACCATAATGACATATCACTTCACACTTGTTAAAATTATGAAAAAAGATAAGTGTTAATGAGGACGTGGAGAAATTTGAATCTCAATAATTTCTGTTTCCCAACAGATATTGACAAGAACACCGATAAGGAATATCTTCTAGTGTGCCAGAAAAGTTGAAAAGGACCTATTTTATTTATGTAGAATAATTGATTTTTGAATTTTATTTACACACTCTCTCTCTCTCTGTGTGTGTGTGTGTGTGTGTGTAAAGAATTAAGGTTGTACAATGAGATTTCAAAAAATTCCTGGAAAATTATATTTAAGGATTTATTTATTTATTTGAAAGTCAGGGTTACACAGAGAGAGAAGAAGAGGCAGAGAGGCAGAGAGAGAGAGAGGTCTTCCATCCACTGGTTCACTCCCCAACTGACTGCAGCAGCTGGAGCTTTACCATTCTGAAGCCAGGAGCCAGGAGCTTCCTCTGGATCTCCCACATGGGTTCAGGGGCCCAAGGACTTGGGCCATCTTCTATTGCCCTCCCAGGCTGTAGCAGGGACCTGGATTGGTATTGGAGCAGCCTGGACTCAAACCGGTGCCCACATGGGATGCTGGCACTGCAGGTGGTAGCTTTACCCACTACTCCATAGCACCAGCCCTGGAAAATGAAATTTAAAAATTGAAATTTATGAATATTTTTTGCACAATATGAAAATTCAAATTTTTAAGAACATTTTCAAAATTCCCATAAAACACAAGGATTTTTATAACTTTAAATGATTATTTGCAAAAACAATGCATCTTGAAATGCATTTGTTATAACACAATGTTTCACAAATTCTACATGAATTCCAGTTATCATAGAAGTCTGAGAAGATAAGTACTAAAGAAATCTCACAAATATTCAAAAATCATTTTGACACAATCTTAGCGTCCTCATGTCCACAGTAGTAAGTTACATTAATTTATCTCCCTCCTTCTGGCTGAAAATCCTGTGAGAGCATTTCAGACATGGAAATCCAAGACACTGTGGCAATAAATGTTCTACATGAAGGATCTCTGTGAGTGAGACCCCAGCAGAAAGAAGTGGCCATCCAAGAAGGATATACTTTTCTCTAAAGGGAGAAGAGAACTTCTGTTTCGCTCTTGGCCCTGTCCAAATACTGACGGAGTTTGTGGACTCAAAAGGCTTCCATAGCCTAGGCAGCTCATGTTAAGAACCTCCAGTGGTTACTGACATCATATTTCAGAGTTGTTAAATTAACAACAGGAGTCACTATGCACTAACTCCCCATGCAGGACCTCTGTCCTCAATGAGTTGTATTAAGATTGTTAACTGTAAAACTAGTTCTCAAACAGTTTGTATGTGTGTGTCTGTGTGTGTGTGCAAATTGTTGAAATCTTTACTTAGTATAAGGTTGGCCTTCTGTGTACAAAATTAATTGAAAATGAATCTTAATGGAGAATAGGACTGGGAATGGGAGAGGGAGGAGGAAGTGGGGAGGGAGTGTGGGTATGGTGGAAGAATAACTATATTCCTAAAGTTGTACTTATGAAATTTGTATTCCTAAATAAATAAATAAACAAATAAGAACTAAAAAGTTATCTCCCTCCTGTGACTTTCCATCCTTCCCTTTTCACATGTAAAGGTGAGCCATCATACCTCCATTCTTCTTAGAGTAATTTTATTGAACCTTTCTAACCTTTACCATTGGCATCTTTATCTTCCTTTTGGGCCTGCTTGCATTTTATAGAGACATTATGTTTTCAGTATCTCCAGCCAGGGAAGACAGGGACTGGCTTCTCCTGAAATACCAAGCAGTGATTTATACTCTTCACCCCTGCAGAGCCTTTGTAAAGAAATCACCCAGATGGTGTGATGCACACTTGGACTGTGCAGTGTAGGGCTATGGATCACAGGAATGCCTTGTGAACACAGGCATGAAACATCAATGAACAAAGGGATAAAGGAAACACTACTGGAGCCCAAACTTGAATGCTGTACTATAGAATCCTTGCGAATGACGCTGTGCAAAAATCATATCATGTGTTTGTGGAAAATGATGTTTGATTGGAATGGAATAAACGATACAAATAATATATTAAACTAGAAATTGGACTATGGATGTGCTCAGATACACAAGCACATATAATACAATACTACATATTACATATATATATATATATATGCATTGTTTCTTTCTTAGGGTATGTATCAGATTACAACATTTTAGAGTACAAGTCTGAAAATTTTTTCTGTGAAGAGTAAGATAGTAAATATTTTAGATCTTCCAGACCACATAGAGTTGCAACTACTTAGAGCTTTCATTATGGCTCCAAAAAAAATGGTTATGACTGTATTACGGTTAAATTTTCTTTGTGGATATAATATTTTAACTTCATAAAATTTTAATTTGTCACAAAATATTGTACTACTCAACCATAAAAAAGAATGAAATCCTGCCTTTTGCAACAACAAAATGGGTACAATTGGAGACCATTAAGCTTAATGAAATAGTCCAGACCAAAAAAGACATCACATTTTCTTTGATTTGTGGTAGCTAATATATAAGAATACAAAATATTGTAATATATATGAAGGAAATTGACTTCTTGGGACTTGATTATTGTTTATAGCCATTGTCTGTATGCTTGTTGAATAGTGGTATTTCTGATTTTATTTTGTTGATCTTTTTATTTAGTGGAACATTGTCTGATGGTAAAGTAAATTAAAAATGTTACTGCAAAACTTTCAAAAAAATGGAAGGAAGAAGGGATGGAGGGAAGAAGGGAGGGAGGGAAGTATCACTATATTCTTAGAATTGTTATCTATGAAATACTTGCAATCTATTCTCTTTATATCAATAAAAATTGGAAAAATTTTGATGAGAATGAAAGCTCAAAAATCTCTCTCTTTTGATTTCTTCCTATGTAAAAATATAGCCATCATTGTTAGAGCACACACAATACACAAACAGGTGGCAGGCTACATTTGGCTCTCAGGCCACAGTTTGTTGACTTTTATTTTATAGGGTCAAGATCTATGGGATGAAATAAAATTTGATCCCATCTGAATATGTAAAGTAGTTTAGACTTGTGGAATATCTAATACTTAACACAATTCAACTATACTAACGTGACTATTGAAGTGCCAAAATAATCACTAGGTGGCTCTGTTCTGTGAATGTTTCTGTTTCTAACAGAATTTTACCCATCCTTTGCTTTTGCCATAAGTTCAGCACTAGATGGCACCAACTACTGACAACATATTTTTTATCTTTTCAAATTAATATTCCCACATACAGAAACGATTTCTTGTTTTCCCTGTCAAGTGAAAAATACGTTATTAATGTGTTTCCTTATTACCATGACTAAATAATTAGTATAACAAACTCACATGCCCTATCACAAGGAGCACGTTTGTGTAATAATAGATGAAAATCATACATTTGGCAAATAAAACTCATACTATTAGGAACTATAGAAAATTAACCTAACACACTAAAATAGTTCCCAAGAATCAAATTCCAAATAATATTTTGTAAAGTAGGTGCATATTAAGTAATTCGTTGATTCAAAACTGAAGTTGATTTCACTGCATATTTAAGTGTATATGTGTGTATGTGTATATATATGTGTGTGTGTTTATGCATATTATTTCTGAAATCCAGAGAAATGACACATTAATATACCCTCTGTGAAGTAAAAGCAATTCAACCAGGTCATTGCTTTGTTTAGTTGGTTACAGTTGCATTCAAAATCTTATTATTGGTACTGCTTCATTGGAGACACTTAAGTCTGTTATAAAGGCAGTATTTCATTTCTTATATTGGCTTGCTAGCTTTGAAAATGTAGTTTATAAGTCACTTTGAGTAGATCTGATTTTCCTCGACTGAAAGAGATGGATCTGATTGTAAGTTTCCACAAAGGCAAACTTTCAAAATTTACATATGACATACAAATGCAAGGATAGTACGTAGATGAATTACTGATACATCTAAAAATGAAAGGTTTTAGAAACAATTGATTTTATCATTGGCTCCTTTTACCTTCTTTACCATCTTCTTAATTTAGATTTCCCTGAAGCTGAAGAATAATAGATGTGGGAATCCATTTTTGTCGTTTTACTTTACTGCCAAATCCATACTGTAATTTCTTTCTCACATGCTGTTTTCCAAATGTCATGATATTAGAAGGCTGTTTGTTTTTATTCAATTTTAAGTGTTTCAATATGTGTGAAATGAATTGCATTCTGTGTGTGCATACCCAATGCATTTCTGAGCAAAAGAACTCTAAAAATAGCTCATGAATCACCAAGTTTAAAATCTAATAAAAATGTTTTCAGTGTAGTGAAGGGTTGAGCAAAGCATATGTAGTTATCTCTGTCTCCTCATTCTTTTTCATTTCCATATGAAAAATGAGTTTTGCTTTGATCTCTTTTTTATTCATGTGTATATTAAATCAAGAAATTACATGATACAATTTATACATTCTGAATCTGGTAGAATGTCATTATCAACTCAAAGCAATGTCTATTTATTGTCATACCTATATATCAATAGAATAATAAAAGTTACATATTATTCTTGAATTAGTTTCTCTACTGGTGCCAGCTTTGCTTTCCATTGAACAGAAGTTCTTCACTCCCTATCATTTTTTTTTTTTAAAAGGGTGAGCCTTTTATTTTTTTATTTTTTTTTAACTTTTATTTAATGAATATAAATTTCCAGTATACAGCTTATGGATTACAATGGCTTCCCCTTCCCATAATTTCCCTCCCACCCGCAACCCTCCCCTCTCCCGCTCCCTCTCCCTTTCCATTCACATCAAGATTCATTTTCAATTCTATTTATATACAGAAGATCAATTTAGTATAAATACTTCAACAGTTTGCACCCACATAGAAACACAAAGTGAAACATACTGTTTGAGTACTAGTTATAGCATTAAATCAAAATGTACAGTACATTAAGGACAGAGATCCCACATCAGGAGCAAGCGCACAGTGGCTCCTGTTGTTGACCCAACAAATTGACACTCTAGTTTATGGCGCCAGTAACCACCCTAGGCTGTCGTCATGAGTTGCCAAGGCTATGGAAGCCTTCCAAGTTTGCCGACTCTGATCATATTTAGACAAGGTCATAAAAGACAGGGTGAGGATAGTAACCAATGATCCTAAGAGTGGCCTTAACCAGGTCTGAACAATTATACAGCATTAAGTGGGGAAGAGGACCATCAGTACACACAGGTTGGGAGTAGAGCCATTGGTGGTAGAGTAGAGGTTATGATTACAAAGGAATGAGGCCCAAGTGGACTAGACAGGGTCTAGAACAAAGGACAGAGTCATTATTAGAGGAGCTAAGAAAGGTGCTGTCTAAGCTACAAGTAATTTTTCTGATTGAGAGGCAAATAGAACCTGATAGAAGGGGCTTGATAATAATCTGGTGGGCTTTAGGCCTTGTAAGTTAAGAGGCCCAGACCTATCTATCTCTTCACATGGGGTATATCCTAAGGGAGGTGTGAACCTCCTAGGGGAAGGCACTCTGTTGACTTTCATTACTTGGCTGGCCTGGGAGGAGAGCTGGCCAGGTAAAGGCAGGTGGCATCTCTAACAAGAAATTTACAGTTCTGCCTGCAATGTTGCTGACCCTACTTGGCTGTCCCCTCAACTGCAGTGGTCACTTTGGAAGTTGGGCTGAGTGAAGGGCTTTTCAGCTTGGAGCCAATAAGATCTGTGGCTCTGACCTGGGCATCCTTCGACTCCAGGGCAGGTCCATTTCCAGTGATCCAACTCTTGGCAGAGCTGCCAGGGCTCTTCACAAGCTGACTTCTGCTGAAGCCCAGGCTTACCACATTGAAAGCCACTGCAGTGGACTGGCCTGTTGGGTCTCCTTGAGGGCAGATCACTGTACAGATCAGCCATTAATAGGCCTGCCACCCATTGCTTCTGATGCCTAGCTTTCTTTTCCTCCTGGTTTGTGTTAAAGCAGACCAGACGATGCAAGTCAAGGGAGTGCCCGTGTCCCATCTCTAATCTTTGGTGGCCTGAACTACAAGTCTATAGTCACAGGCATGTTCTGTAGTAGTTTTTCTAAGGTAGACAATGCCCATGAGGAAAATTATATTCTCACTTTAAAACTTTCTTTCCCTTTGGTCTGAAAGGGAGGTTTTTTTTTTACTTACTGTATACTTCGCTGATGGCGATGTGAATCTAGCTATGAGATTATTAGTTAAGTTCTTATTTTGGCTATGCTATTACAGAAAAATGTTAGCCATCTCTTATAAGGTCTAAAGATTAAATTGTGCATCCTACAGATTCCTTCATAATAGAATTAGTTCCCTACCTTGAAGAGAATAGAGAAGTGAAAGAACAAGTTGGGCTTAGAATAGAGAAATGAGGGAGCAAGTCCTAGATCACTTGCTGACAATAGCAATATTACATGAATACTTAGCAAACCGTTTCAACCCTTAGATAAGAACTTAATAAAACATTTACCGGAAGGTCCAATGCCTTCTATAAATTTTAAGAATCATGTATTTGAAAACACGTCTTAAATATCTAACATGGTGTAGTTTGTTTAACCAGTAAACTTAAGCACAAACATCTAAAATGTTTTTAGTTTCTTTCTACCAACAAGTTTAAAACATATGATACACAGATTCAGGTCATACAAATTAAAATGTATCTTTGATTGATTTTAGCAGCTTAAATTTATGGACAATCTTATCTAAAAGCCATTTAAAATAAAACTCTTAATAAAATTTCCCCATGTGGACATACAATATGTACGCACATATAACATAGCATAATAGACCAATATCAAAATCCAAAATATCTTTTTGAAATAAGATTCCTTAAAATCATGACATAACATAGACCAAATCTGATCATTGTTACAAGGTGATTATTCAAGTCTTTGAAAATAAGCACATAGTTAAATAACCCATAGCTCTTCATCTCCTCCCTCTCTTTTTCCACTCTTAGATTTAACAGGGATCACTTTTCAGTTAAAATTTAAACACCTAAGAATAATTGTGTGTTAATTACTGAGTTCAACCAATAGTACTAGAACCACAACAACAAGAACAAATACTAAAAATGATAAAGTATTACATTGTACATCTAAAGTCAGGACAGGAGCTGATCAGTTCATTGTTGCTTATAGTGTCCATTTCACTTAACAGGTTTCCCCTTTGGCGCTCAGTTGTCACCAATCAGGGAAAACAAATGATATTTTTCTCTTTGGGACTGGCTTAATTCACTCAGCATGATGTTTTCCAGATTGCTCCATCTTGTTGCAAATGACCGGATTTCATTGTTTCTTACTGCTGTATAGTATTCTATGGAGTACATGTCCCATAATTTCTTTATCCAGTCTACTGTTGATGGGCATTTGGGTTGGTTCCAGGTCTTAGCTATTGTGAATTGAGCTGCAATAAACATTAATGTGCAGATGGCTTTTTATTTGCCAAATTAATTTCCTTTGGGTAAATTCCAAGGAGTGGGATGGCTGGGTTGTATGGTAGGGTTATGTTCAGGTTTCTGAGGAATCTCCAGACTGACTTCCATAGTGGCTTAACCAGTTTACATTCCCACCAACAGTGGATTAGTGTCCCTTTTTCCCCACATCCTCTCCAGCATCTGTTGTTGGTAGATTTCTGAATGTGAGCCATTCTAACTGGGGTGAGATGGAACCTCCTTGTGGTTTTGATTTGCATTTCTCTGATTGCTAGTGATCTTGAACATTTTTTCATGTGTCTGTTGGCCATTTGGATTTCCTCTTTCGAAAAATGTCTATTGAGGTCCTTGGCCCATCTCTTAAGTGGGTTGTTTGTTTTGTTGTTGTGGATTTTCTTGATTTCTTTGTAGATTCTGGTTATCAATCCTTTATCTGTAGTATAGTTTGTGAATATTTTTTCCCATTCTGTCGGTTGCCTCTTCACTTTCCTGACTGTTTCTTTTGAAGTACAGAAACTTCTCAATTTGATGCAATCCCAAATGTTAATTTTGGTTTTGACTGCCTGTGCTGTTGGAGTATTTTCCAGGAAGTCTTTGCCTGTGCCTATATCTTGCAGGGTTTCTCCAATGCTCTCTAATAATTTGATGGTTTCGGGTCGTAGATTTAAGTCTTTAATCCATGTTGAGTGAATTTTTGTGTAAGGTGATAGGTATGGGTCTTGCTTCAAGCTTCTGCACGTGGAAATCCAATTTTCCCAGCACCATTTATTGAATAGACTGTCCTTATTCCAGGGATTAGATTTGGATCTTTGGTCAAATATAAGTTGGCTGTAGATGTTTGGATTGATTTCTGGTGTTTCTATTCTGTTCCATTGGTCTATCCATCTGTTTCTGTACCAGTACCATGCTGTTTTGATAACAACTGCCCTGTAGTATGTCCTAAAATCAGGTATTGTGATGCCTCCGGCTTTGTTTTTGTTGTACAGGATTGCTTTGGCTATTCGAGGTCTTCTGTGTCTCCATATGAATTTCAGCATCATTTTTTCCAGATCTGAGAAGAAGGTCTTCGGGATCTTGATGGGTATTGCATTGAATGTATAAATTGCTTTTGGGAGAATAGACATTTTGATGATATTGATTCTTCCAATCCATGAGCATGGAAGATTTCTCCATTTTTTGGTATCCTCTTCTATTTCTTTCTGTAAGGTTTTGTAGTTTTCATCGTAGAGATCTTTAACGTCTTTGGTTAAGTTTATTCCAAGGTATTTGATTGTTTTTGTAGCTATTTTGAATGGGATTGATTTTAGAAGTTCTTCCTCAGCCGTGGCATTGCCTGTGTATACAAAGGCTGTTGATTTTTGTGGATTGATTTTATATCCTGCTACTTTGCCAAACTCTTCGATGAGTTCCAGCAGTCTCTTAGTAGAGTTCTTTGGGTCCCCTAAATAAAGAATCATATCATCTGCAAAGAGGGATAGTTTGAGTTCGTCCTTCCCGATTTGTATCCCTTTAATTTCTTTTTCTTGCCTAATAGCTCTGGCCAAAACTTCCAGAACTATATTGAATAGCAGTGGTGAGAGAGGGCATCCCTGTCTGGTACCAGATTTCAGTGGAAATGCTTCCAACTTTTCCCCATTCAATAGGATGTTGGCCGTGGGTTTTTCATATATTGCTTTGATTGTATTAAGGAATGTTCCTTCCATACCCAGTTTGCTTAGAGTTTTCATCATGAAAGGGTGTTGTATTTTATCAAATGCTTTCTCTGCGTCTATTGAGAGAATCATATGGTTTTTCTTCTGCAGTCTGTTAATGTAGTGTATTACGTTGATTGTTTTGCGAGTGTTGAACCATCCCTGCATACCGGGGATGAATCCCACTTGGTCTGGGTGGATGATCTTTCTGATGTGTTGTTGCATTCTATTGGCCAGAATTTTATTGAGTATTTTTGCATCTATGTTCATCAGGGATATTGGTCTGTAATTCTCTTTCAATGTTGCATCTCTTTCTGGCTTAGGAATTAAGGTGATGGTGGCTTCATAGAAAGAATTTGGGAGGATTCCCTCTTTTTCGATTGCTCTGAATAGTTTGAGAAGAATTGGAGTTAGTTCTTCTCTAAATGTCTGGTAGAACTCAGCAGTGAATCCATCTGGCCCTGGGCTTTTCTTTGTTGGGAGGGCCTTTATTACTGTTTCAATTTCTGTGTCAGTTATTGGTCTGTTTAGGTTTTCTATGTCTTCCTGGCTCAATTTAGGGAGGTTGTATGTGTCCAAGAATCTGTCCATTTCTGATAGATTTCCCTGTTTGCTGGCATACAAGTCCTTGTAGTAATTTCTGATGATTCTTTTTATTTCTGTGGCGTCTGTTGTTATGTTTCCCATTTCATCTCTGATCCTATTGATTTGGGTCTTTTCTCTTCTTTTTTTAGTTAGTTGGGCCAATGGGGTGTCAATTTTGTTTATTTTTTCAAAAAACCAGCTCCTTGTTTGGCTGATTGTTTGTAATGTTTTTTTGGATTCAATCCTGTTGATTTCTTCTCTGATTTTAATTATTTCTCTTCTCCTACTGGGTTTGGGTTTGGTTTGCTGCAGATTTTCTAGATCCTTGAGATGACTTGAAAGCTCATCTATTTGGTGCCTTTCCAATTTCTTGATGTAGGCACCTATTGATATAAACTTTCCTCTTAACACTGCTTTTGTTGTATCCCATAGGTTTTGGTATGTTGTGCTGTTATCCTCATTTACTTCCAGAAAATTTTTGATTTCTCTTTTAATTTCTTCTATGACCCATTGTTCATTCAGGAGCATGTTGTTCAATCTCCATGTGTTTGCACGTGCTCTAGGGATTCCTGAGTTGCCAATTTCCAATTTCATTCCTTTGTGGTCTGAGAAGCTGCATGGTATGATTCTAATTCTTTTGAATTTGCTGAGACTTGCTTTATGGCCTAGTATGTGGTCAATCCTAGAGAGGGTTCCATGTACTGCTGAGAAGAATGTAAAGTCCTTAGATGTAGGATGAAATGTTCTGTAGATATCTGTTAGATCCATTTGGGCTATAGTGTCATTTAAATCTACTGTCTCCTTGTTGATCTTCTGTCCTGTTGATCTGTCTATCTCTGAGAGTGGAGTATTGAAGTCCCCCAGTACTATTGTATTGGGGTCTAAGTCTCCCTTTAAGTCCCTTAACAAGTCTTTTAAATAAGCTGGTGCCCTGTAATTAGGTGCATATACATTGATAATCGTTATATCTTCCTGTTGAATGGATCCCTTAATCATTAAATAGTGCCCCTCTTTGTCTCTCCTAACAGTTTTTGTGGTAAAGTTTATGTTGTCCGATACTAAGATGGCTACGCCCGCTCTCTTTTCATTTCTGTTGGCGTGGTATATCTTTTTCCAGCCTTTCACTCTCAGCCTGTATGGATCATTGTTGGATGGATGGGTTTCTTGTAAGCAGCAAAAGGATGGGTTTTGTTCCTTAACCCAATCAGCCAATCGGTGTCTTTTAACTGGACAGTTCAAGCCATTAACATTTAATGTGACTATTGAGAAGGAGTAACTTTGCCCTGCCATTAGCCAAAGATACTTTCTAATATATGGTTTGAGATTCCTGTGATCTTTTGGTGTGAGGTTTCCTACCTTTACCTTCTTTCATATTGGTGACCGTGTTTCTGTGTTTCTGTATGTAACACATCTTTAAGCATCTTTTGCAGGGCTGGGCGAGTGGCGACAAATTCTTTCAATGTCTGTTTGCTGTGAAAGGTCTTTATTTCACCTTCATTTATAAATGAGAGCTTTGCAGGATATAATATTCTGGGCTGGCAGTTTTTCTCTCTTAGCACCTGGGCTATGTCTCGCCATTCTCTCCTAGCTTGTAGGGTTTCTGAAGAGAAGTCAGCTGTGAGTCTAATTGGAGATCCTCTGAGAGTAATCTGGCGTTTCTCTCTTGCACATTTTAGGATCTTTTCTTTGTGTTTCACTGTGGTGAGTTTGATTACGACGTGTCGTGGTGAGGATCTCTTTTGGTCATGTTTATTAGGGGTTCTATGAGCTTCCTGTATTAGGATGTCTCTGTCTTTCTCCAAACCTGGGAAATTTTCTGCTAGTATCTCACTAAAAAGGCCTTCTAATCCTTTCTCTCTCTCCATGCCTTCAGGTACTCCTAGAACCCGAATGTTGGGTTTTTTAAGAGTATCCTGTAGATTCCTGACAGTATTTTTTAGATTTCTGATTTCTTCTTCTTTTCTTTGATTTGATTGTTTCCTTTCCTGTTCTCTGTCTTCTAAGTCTGATATTCTCTCTTCTGCTTCGCCCATTCTGTTTTTAAGACTCTCTAATGTGTTTGTCATTTGATCTATTGAATTCTTCATTTCATTATGATTTCTCGTCATTATCACCATTTCTTGTTCCACTAGTTGTTTCATTTCATTTTGATTCCTCCTTAATATTTCATTTTCACGAGAGAGATTTTCTACCTTGTCCATTAAGGATTTCTGTAGTTCAAGAATTTGTTTTTGAGAACTTCTTAATGTTCTTATCAATTTTTTGAGATCTGCTTCTTGTATTTCTTCAATCTCCTCATCTTCATAATCTTGAATTGGGGTGTCTTTTTCATTTGGGGGTGTCATAGTGTCTTCCTTGTTCTTGTTACCTCGGTTTTTGCGTTTGTTGTTTGGCATGTTGGAGATATTTGGTTTCTTCACTGTGGTGTTTTTTCTTGTTACACTGTGGCTCTATATTAAGTGGACTGTCTGCTTTCAGTGGAGCCTTAGAGGCTTGAGATGAGCGTGGACTGAGAGCTGTGTTTGGTTCCTCAGGGCTGAGGGTGTGTCAAAGATGACACTCCCAGGTTAGGTGTGGTAAATCTCTCTCTTTTTTGATTCAAAAGGGAAGTAATTCCGCACAGCTGAAGGTAATTGGAGGTAGTTAGCAGGCAAATGATATACCCACAGGAGCCAGAGATCGGAAGCTCTTTCCCATGGACCACACAGGGAATCTCTGCTGCCCTCAGTGTGGGCTCCAATTCTCCTGAAATCTCCCACTGGGTTGCCAAGTTAGATGCTAATCTCCTGTTATTTCACCCCTCCCCCCAGAGTCAGGTTTTTCTGTTAGGCTCAGGGCCGGTGCAGACCTGTGGTCGCCCTGCTTATGACGTATGTCCAAAATGGCGCCTGCTCTGTCTTGCTCGCCTTTGAGAGGTGAGCGGAGAGAGAGAAACTTGTGTCCGTATCGGTCGCTTTTTTTATTTTTTTCCTCTCTCTCTTCTAGTTAGCCTGGTGAACTTTTCCCCACGAAGTTTCAAGCCTCGTTCCCTCTAGCCTCCTCTTTCCGCTTCCCCGCTGGTGTCTTGGGCTATTGTGGTTCAGCTCACCTCGCGTTCCAGCGCTGGTGCGTTGAGTCTGCTGCTGGTGTCCCGAACTTGGGCTCCCACGCTCTCCACACAGGTACACTGTGAATCACTAGTTCCGGAAGAGTTTCCTATGCTGTTTCATCCCCTACTCTTCCTTGACCCTGCAGTATCTCCACTTATATTAACCTGTCTCTCTCTCCGGACTAATCGTGTGCTCCGTTCCTATTCCGCCATCTTGCTGCCTCCTCCCTATCATTTTTTAATTAAACCACATTCCTTTGAATAAGAGATCTGAACACTTATTTTGATTAGTCAAGGCATTTTGCTACACTAAAGAAAACAACTCTCTACTGTTTCTCAGAGATTTTCAACTGGCTTTTTGAAAGGAATATATTATAAACTAAAGCAAGCAATGATGTCTGTATTTTAAATTTCTTTCTTAGTTTGCATAACTCTAATAGAAATTCGCATTTTCACTGCATTTATAAAGACATATGTTTGAACATATAGTTGATAATTATCTAGTATATAAAGCGTTAAATGAAAAGAATAAAAATGAAATTTAGACCTCTGTATTTATTAAGATTTTTAGGATCCTGCCTTGTGGATTGAAGTTTTTACAATTATCTAATTTTTTTTCCAAATGAAAGAATAATTGGTATTTCACAGTTTAAAGATATTTAATTTTCAGATGTCTTAGACTAAAGGACTACTTCCTTTCTCTAATTTTCACACATGAAATGATTTACCAAAGAGACCAAAAATGGCATTGGTAAAGCCTAACTCTATCATTTGCACATTAAATACTCTTGTTCTAAAGAATATTTTATAGATGTTAGCCTCCTATCAGTAAAGGTTTTAGATTACAAGTAGGTGAAACCCCTGTATAGTATGCTGAGGGAAGCTGTGTTACTGAGATAAGGGGACCAAAAAAAGGCTAGCAGAATGTTTGGAAACTGTATGGGATTAGAAGTACTGGTTCCTAATGATGAAGAAAATCCTATTGTATGTGAACTTCAAACCAAAGCTCGGTTTGGAAATCTGGTTATTTTAACCACACTTCCTGTATATACTATCATTTGCTAGTGACTCAAATTTAATCCCTCTTCCCCCCAAATCTAAACTTCTTCAAAAACCCTTTACTCTGCCTTAATTTAGTTGAAGCCAATGTCTATATAGGACTGTTTCATATTGGTGTAAAGGCTTCTTACTACACAGTGTCACAAAATCCATATACCTGGTATTTGGTTGTATCCACTACCGGGAAGGAATTCCTTTTTCTAATTTTTATGCAGATACTGTGAGGCTAGCAGCAGTCCTTCAATGTCTTGAATTCTCTGTTGAGAGCAATCTTCATTAAGACTACTGAACAATGTCATATATACTATTTGATTAGGGAAGCCCTGGTTTATGCTTATTGTCCCTATAAAATTATTCATAGTACTACCTTTCATTGTCAAATATGTCCTCGGTGAAGATAAATCATATGGTCAGTCACTATACCTCCAACTCATATCTGTAGTCAGATTTTTTAAAAAAGGTCTTTAGTAAACAATGCTCAATTCCTTACTGTAACCGACAGGGCTCAATGATCTTGCTATCTCCTTTTCTGATGCTTCAGCTCTCCCATATAATTTTGACTGGGTTTTGTGCTTATGTGGTTGACAAGCCAGATACCCTACATTTATAGCCACTTATCCTTCTCTAGTTCATTTATTTCAACTCCATTCCATTTTCTTCACCCACAACCATGTCTATCTGAAGATTTTTCATTGTCCTGGATTGCTACAGTTATTAAATTCAAGTCTTCCATCGTTTCAATACAAAGTTGGATCTTTTTTTAAAAGGATCTATTTATTTATTGAAACGCAGAGTCGCAGAAAAAAGAGGCAGAGACAGAGGGAGATATTTTCCATCTGCTGGCTTACTCCCCAAATGGCTGAAACATCTGGGGCTGGGCCAGACCAAAGCCAATATTCAGGGGCTTCTTCCAGGTCTCTCATAGGGTACAGGGGCCCAAGGACTTGGGCCATCTTCTACTGCTTTCCCAGGCCATAGCAGAGAGCTGGATATGAAGTGGATCAGCAGGGACTCAAACCTGTGCTCATGTGGGATGCTAGCACTGAAGGCAACAGCTTGCCCCACTATGCCATAGCACTGGCCCCAGTTGTATCCCTTTGTACAGTAAATTTAATTATGCTAGGAATCTCAGAGAGAGAGAGAGAGAGAGAGAGAGAGAGAGAGAGATCTGCAGGCTCATTCCTATACTCCCTGAACAGGATGACTGGACCATGCTGAAGCCAAGAGCCAGAAAGTCAATCTGGGTTTCCCCTGTGGGTGTCAGGGCTGCTGTACTTGGGTTATCAACCCATATCACAGTGCTGCCTTCCAGGGTACACATTAGTAAAAAGCTGGAATAGGGAAGGGAACCAAGAATCTAACCCAGCTACTCTGATATGAGATATGGGCATCCCAAGGGGCAACTTAATATGCAAAAAGTTTCTCCTTATCTTCAGGTTTTCTGTTTCTCTAGAAATATATTTAAGGCTATGCATTTGTCCTTTATATTTATTTTGAATGGAAAACTGAAGTTTGAGATACTGTGATTAATTTTTTTATTTAATAGTTATTACTGTAATGACTTTAAAATAAACTTATTTTCATTTTATTTTAGAGGCAGAGAGACAGATGGAGAGAGATTTATCTGCCATTTCACTTCCCAAATGACTGCAACAGCCAAGGCTATGCCAGGCTGAAGACAGGAGGCCAGAATTCAATCTAAGTGTCCCACATAGGAGGCAGGGACCCAAGCATTTGAACCATCATCTTATGCTTCCCAGGGTGTGCATTAGCCAGAAAGCTGGATCAGAAGTGGTGTAGCCAGGACTCAAACCAGGCACTCCAATACAGGGTGTGGACCGACCTCCAAAGCAATAATTCAAGTGCTGCACCACATAGCAGTCTTGTAATTCCAACATTGAGTTCCATTTTAATCAGTAAATTATTCAGAATTATGTGTCTGATATTTGAATTAGTGCTTTGTGAAAGTATCTTTTTGTCACTAAATTTCTTAATTTTATTTTTCCATATTTGATTTTGTGAGTCCTTATAATGGAGTTAGAGGAACTTTGAAACTTTGTGTTTTTATTTCTGTTTTTATAATATTCTGAGTGCTTGAAAACAAATTCTACTTCCCTGATTTTGGGTTCGTATATAATGGATATGTTTATTAAGGATTGTATTGGATTATTTACATTCTTAATTCTTTGAACACTGGTTTCTGAAAGATATTTGTTACCTATCCCTAGTTTTAGTTTCTCCTTTTAGTTATACCAGATGTAACTTGAGTAAGATTAGAATGAACATTTTTACTTGGAGTGCCTCAGCCAACAGAATGTCCCACTTTTAGTACAACCTTAGCATAGATATAGCAACTACTTTGTTCAGCCTTTTAGAGAAGTTTAAATTGTTACTCCCCCCATCTCCATGACCTTATTCAACTTAACTTACATGTTCTGCCATAGTCATCAGTGGTTGTTTTGTCCTGAGAGTACCAAGAACCTCAATTTTTTTTGACAGGCAGAGTTAGACAGTGGGAGAGAGAGAGAGAGAGAGAGAGAGAGAGAGAGAGAGAGAAAGGTCTTCCTTCCGTTGGTTCACCCCCCAATGGCCGCTAAGACCAGTGTGCTGTGCTGATCCGAAGCCAGGAGCCAGGTGCTTCTCCTGGTCTCCCATGGGGTGCAGGGCCCAAGCACTTGGGCCATCCTCCACTGCACTCCCGGGCCACAGCAGAGAGCTGGACTGGAAGAGGAGCAACCAGGACAGAATCCGGTGCCCCGACCGGGACTAGAACCTGGGGTGCCTGCACTGCAGGCGGAGGATTAGCCAACTGAGCCGCGGCGCCGGCCAAGAACCTCAACTGTTTAACCTCTCAGAGATTTCATCAATCTAAGGTATTTTTCAGACTCAGACCCTGACCACCTATCAACATCTCAGTCCTTTGCTTTGTCTGTATTCAATTTCTGAACTGTAGCTCATTTTCCAATTACTGTTTTACTTAGAAATAAAATATTTTCTCCAATTGTGTGTATGGAATCCAATCTTAATCTACTTAGAGGGTGTTTCCAACTCCATATAATGGTCACCCTTGGTTGGGGATAGGAATGAGAGAGAGAGAGAGCTTCTATCAAATAAAAGTCACATGACACTTCAGAAATTGTTGACTTCATATATCTCTGGTTTTATATATATCAGGATTTTGAGCACTTGATCTGACCTAGCTGGTGCTGTGAATGAGTATACATGGTGTAAATTGGAGATGGCAACATACTGTAAGTCTACCTTATTTTTTTTAAAAAAAGATTTATTTTATTTATTTGAAAAAGTTACAGAGAGAGGCAGAGCCAGAGAGAGAGAGAGAGAGAGAGAGAGAGAGAGAGAGAGAGGTCTTCCATCCACTGGTTCACTCCCCAAATGACTGCGACGGGCAGAGCTGGGCTGATCCAAAGCCAGGAGCTTCTTTCGGGTCTCCCACGTGGGAGCAGGGGCCCAAGGAATTGGATCATCTTCTACTGCTATCCCAGGCCATAGCAGAGAGCTGGATTGGAAGTGGAGCAGCCAGGACTGGAACTGGCACCCATATGGGATGCCGGCACTTCAGACCAGGGCGTTAACCTGCTGCACCACAGCGCTGCACCGTCTCCAACCTTATTAATAATGAAAGGAGCCATTATGCCTATATTTTAGCCTAAAATAGATAATAATTGTGTTTTATTCTGCTACAAATATTTCTAGTTTTTATTCCTCATTATGCTATAAATCCTCATAAAAAGTACTTTTAAAGATATAGTCATATGTAAGTATTTAGCTCACATTTCATTTGTAGTCAGAACAGTTGGGAGGAAGAAAAGACAGACTTGGACTTTCTCATCCTGTATTTGAAAGCACTGATGTTGGAATAATTTTGTAGCATGTTTGTGGCAGATCAGAATTAAAATCAAATCTTCTAAATCCTTCTCATATGCTTAATGATTTCATAGTCAAATTGCTCACTATAAATATTATTTCTATTTCAGGCATGAAGTAATAAAAGCCATGCATTGCTTCTGAAGCAAAATAATATGAGAACATAAACAGCTGTTCTCTTTGACATTGATCATTGACGTTGGTATAAAAATAGCACTTTCTAGGTCAACAAAGTGAGAAATAACAAAATAACAATAGTTATGAATCCTCTGAGAAACAAATACTCCATGAAAATAAAGTTTGTTACAGCCACCCTGCCCATCTCCTGTGCCCATCATTTCATGCAGTGAGCTTAAGTGCAGACTCCCTTGCAATGGTATTGTAAGGCTCATGACACTACTTGTTAACTGGAGTGCCCTCCTCTGTGCCTCAGTTGCTGGGATCAACGTATATGTAATTTAAACCCTGTCAAATCAGTAACATTCCGTATGTTTTCACTTTGGGTAGAACCAAATGAATTATTTTAAAAAATTAGTATGTCTATTTTTTTAAGAACATATGCTTTAGTAACCTTACTAATTACCCTTGGGGACTAAAAAGGTAATAGATTTTAAAAATGCATTATCTCTTGTAAAAATAGAATTCAGCTGAGATCCTATCTATAAGAGAACATAGAGAAAATTTTAGAAGTTATAAAGAACAATCAGTATTCAGTATGAACAAAAGCAAAAATGTCTTCGTAGTCCCAAAGTGTAGAGCAGACAATCACTTGCCATGATTGGCAGTGATTTTATGTAAAAATAGAGAGCTCTAAGGACATGTGCAATCTGTGACCTATTAGAATTTCAGTTCAACTATTTATAGATATGTTTCCATTTAGAAATATGTTCATTGCAGTGATGACACTCAGAATATAAGCGATAAAACGTCTAACAATGCTTATTCCCACAACCTGTATGCCACCATCTTAGGCTGTGTTACAAGAAGCTGTGTCTAGTTCATGGGAGGTAAGTATCCTGAGGGAAGTAATACAGATCAATGACTTAAGGAACAGTAACAACATTCTTTGATTTTTTTTTAGCCAAACGTTAAGATGATTCCAGGGAATACCACTTGCATTCTTCCAAAAATCTTAGGGATCTTATGAAGAAACTAATTTTATTTCATTTGTTGTGTCTTACCAAGAAATAGGAAACATTTGAGGTCACTAGATGTATGGTTCTGTGTCACAATAAATCCTCACATCTACTTCAGAATCACTTGAGTGGCATGGTAGATGATTAAGATCTTCTTTGTTTATAGATTTTTGAACAAAATTTGTAGGCAAATTTTAAGGTGCCAGGATACTGTAAGTATAATATTGCATAGAAGGAACATGCATAAGGCCTGTCTTCTATATACTAGAAATGCTGTCTTCTGTATACTGGAAATAAACAGTTGCTCTCATGGATGTGGGAAAGAGTCAAGACATAATCCCTTCCCCCAAATCAGAGTCAGGAAATGGGAAGTGGGTCATGTAGGACCCAGTAGCACCAAACCGAAGAACTTGTCAGCCATCTTTCTGGGAATTTCATTCATTCTTTTAGCATAAAAAAGGAGGCAGACTCAAAATCAAGCAGAAAGATACTGAGCTAAAACCATGAGGACAAAGAGTACAGAATAGTTACTAGAGGTACAAATTATGGCATGATGGAACAAGGGACATGCTAGACCGCTTCCCTACCAAAACAATTTAATCCAGCGCGGTGCGCCGGCTGCAGCGCGCTACCGTGGCGGCCATTAGAGGGTGAACCAACGGCAAAGGAAGACCTTTCTCTCTGTCTCTCTCTCTCTCTCACTGTCCACTCTGCCTGTCCAAAAAAAAAAAAACAATTTAATCACCAAAAATTATGAAAGACAAATATCACATGCTTTCTCTATGGAAGTTAATAGAGTATGCAAATTCTGTGGATGTCAAATGATTTGGTATTTAGTTATAAGTATTACTTCACTGAATCATACTATGTAAACAACAAAGTCCCTTCTTTCCCATTATGATGATTGTCATGAATTCCTCACTCTGATATTAATATCTCTGATTTCAAGAAAAATTAGCATATACATATATGTATATAATGTCTACATTTGAAGTGAATGTGGCAAAGTGTTTAAAAATTATAAAATAAAGAAAAAAGCAAAAAATATAAAAGAAAAATCTTCTAAAGTCTCGGGAAATTTTCCTAAAACTGTAGCGCATAGGAGATGCACTTATTCAAAAGAATCTACTAAATTTTAGTCCTTTTCGTCTGGCATCTGACCTGCAACCTGGTCTATTACTCACCCATCCCCAGTTGTTCTTTGTTACAGAGTCTCTGTCCTAAGTATGAGTGGCTACATTTTCGTTCCATAATGCACAGGCTGCTGGTGTTTCTCTCACTCCTCTTACTTCTCTGGTGCAAAAACTCTGTTCCAGGTATGCAGAAAATATTGAATTACCTTCTTACACCCAATCCTCATAGGTTGAAACCAATATCTCTCACTTTCTGTAGGCAAAGAGTACTGAGCCTCTGCTCACTGATGAAGTGGAAGTTCCATGCCGGAGGGGCGAGCTGAGTAGACCAGGGTTGATACTGCAGTATACCAGTGCCCATTCTTGAAATAAGATTGTTACTCTGGGAACTGTGTCCCTATCACCAGCTCTCATGCAGTGGTAAAAGGGTTCTGCCAAGGATAAAAGTAAGCTTTAAGAGGACACCTTTGTATGAGGAGATGTACCAATAAAAATAGGAATATTTGGGGTTATGACTTTGGTGCAGTGGTAAGACCTGGTTTGGGATGTCTGCATCCCTTATTGGAGTGCCTGGCTTCAAGTCCTAGCTGTACTTCTAATTCCAATTTCTTCCAAATGTGTATCCTGGGAGGTAGCAGTGATAGCCCAAGTAATGGGGTCCCTGCCATCCAAGTGCGAGGCCTGGACTGAGTTCCTGGCTCTTGCCTTTGGCCTATCGGCCTCAACTGTTGTAGGTACTTGCAGAGTGAACCACTGAATGAGAGAGCTCTCCCTCTCTCTGTTTCTCTGTCTCTGTGCCTTTAAAATCAATCAATCAATTAATAAAAATGTATAAATAAAATAGATATATTTTCTTTTTTAAAAAGATTTTATTTATTTATTTGAGAGGTAGAGTTACAGACAGTGAGAGGGAGAGACAGAGAGAAAGTCTTTCTTCCGTTGGTTCACTCACCAGATGGCTGCAACAGCTGGATCTGTGCTGATCCGAAGCCAGGAGCCAGGTGCTTCTTCCTGGTCTCCCATGTGGGTGCAGGGGCCCAAGGACTTGGGCCATCTTCTATTGCTTTCTCAGGCTATAGCAGAGAGCTGGATTGGAAGAGGAGCAGCCGGGACTAGAACCGACACCCATATGGGATGCCGGCACCACAGGTAGAGGATTAAACCTACTGCGCCACGGAGCCAGTCCCAAAATAGATATATTTTCAACATATGAAAGGACTTTAAAAAGCTATGGGAAATGGAATGGAAAGATGATAAACCTTTCCCATCAATGTTTTTCAGATCCTTAATATATAGAGAAGTAAATACATTATGGAAAGAGCCAATACACAAAGCAGAGAAGGGCATAACAAAAAAGAAAACTACAGGGCATACAGAAATCCTTAACAAAATACTACCCTATGAATTCAACAGTACATTACAAAGATCATTCACCATGATCAAGTAGGATTCATCTCAGGGATGCGAAGATGATTCAACATACACAAATCAATGCATATGATACGCCACGGCAACAGAATGAAGGGCAAAAATCATGAACATTTAAATAGATGCAGGAAAAGCATTGACAAAAATTCAATAGCCTGTTATTTTAAAAAACTCTGCACAAATTAGGTATAGAAGGAATGAACCTTAACATATTAAACACCATAGAATGATAAACCCAGAATAAGCATCATGCTTATCGGGGAAAAGTTGAAAGTTTTTCCTCTAAAACCAGGAACAAGACATAAATGTCTATTCTTGATACTTCTATTCAATGCAGTACAAGAAGTCCTAGCCAGAGAATTAAGCAAGAAAAAATAATTGTCATTCAAATTGGATAGAAAGAATTAAATTCCGAGAGTTATCAGATTGGCGGCAAGATGGCGGAATAGGCAGGGAGCACACTTAGTCCGGGGGGAGAGAAAGTTTAATATAAGTGGAGATACTGCAGGGTCAAGGAAGAGTAGGGGATGAAACAGCAGAGGAAACTCTTCCGGAACTAGTGATTCACAGTGGACCTGCGTGGAGAGCGTGGGAGCCCAAGTTCGGGACACCAGTGGCAGACTCAACGCACCAGCGCTGGAACGCGAGGTGAGCCGAACCTCCATAGCCTGAGATACCAGCAGGCAAGCAGAAAGAGGAGGCTAGAGGGAACGAGGCTTGAAACTCGGTGGGGAAAAGTTCACCAGGCTAACTAGAAGAGAGAGAAAAAAAATAAAAAAAGTGACTGATACGGACACAAGTTTCTCTCCGCTCACCTCTCAAAGGCGAGCAAGACAAAGAGCAGGTGCCATTTTGGACATACGTCATAAGCAGGGCGACCTCAGGTCTGCACCAGCCCTGAGCCTAGCAGAAAAACCTGGCTCTGGGGGGAGGGGTGAAATAACAGGAGATTAGCATCTAACTTGGCAACCCAGTGGGAAACTGCAGGAGAATTGGAGCCCACACTGAGGGCAGCAGAGATTCCCTGTGTGGTCCTTGGGAAAGAGCTTCCGATCTTTGGCTCCTGTGGGTATATCATTTGCCTGCTAACTACCTTCAATTACCTTCAGCTGTGCGGAATTACTTCCCTTTTAAATCAAAAAAGAGAGAGAGATTTACCACACCTAACCTGGGAGTGTCATCCTTGACACACCCTCAACCCTGAGGAACCAAACACAGCTCTCAGTCCACACTCATCTCAAGCCTCTAAGGCTCCACTGAAAGCAGACAGTCCACTTAATATAGAGCCATAGTGTAACAAGAAAAAACACCACAGTGAAGAAACCAAATATCTCCAACATGCCAAACAACAAACGCAAAAACCAAGCTAACAAGAACAAGGAAGACACTATGACGCCCCCAAATGAAAAAGACACCCCAATTCAAGATTATGAAGATGATGAGATAGAAGAAATGCAAGAAGCGGATCTCAAAAAATTGAAAAGAACATTAAGAAGTTCTCAAAAACAAATTCTTGAACTACAGAAATCCTTCATGGACAAGATAGAAAATCTCTCTCGTGAAAGTGAAATATTAAGGAGGAATCAAAATGAAATGAAACAACTAGTGGAACAAGAAACTCTGATAGTGACTAGAAATCATAATGAAATGAAGAGTTCAATAGATCAAATGACAAACACATTAGAGAGCCTTAAAAACAGAATGGGCGAAGCAGAAGAGAGAATATCAGACTTAGAAGACAGAGAACAGGAAAGGAAACAGGCAAACCAAAGAAAAGAAGAAGAAATTAGAAATCTAAAAAATATTGTCGGGAATCTACAGGATACTATTAAAAAACCCAACATTCGGGTTCTAGGAGTTCCTGAAGGCATGGAGAGGGAGAAAGGATTAGAAGGCATTTTCAGTGAGATACTAGCAGAAAATTTCCCAGGTTTGGAGAAGGACAGGGGCATCTTAGTACAGGAAGCTTATAGAACCTCTAGTAAACATGACCAAAAGAGATCCTCACCACGACATGTTGTAATCAAACTCACCACAGTGAAACATAAAGAAAAGATCCTAAAAGGTGCAAGAGAGAAACGTCAGATCACTCTTAGAGGATCTCCAATTAGACTCACAGCAGACTTCTCATCAGAAACCCTACAAGCTAGAAGGGAATGGCGAGACATAGCCCAGGTACTAAGAGAGAAAAACTGCCAGCCCAGAATACTATATCCTGCAAAGCTCTCATTTGTGAATGAAGGTGAAATTAAGACTTTTCATAGCAAACAGAAACTGAAAGAATTTGTTGCCACTCGTCCTGCCCTGCAAAAGATGCTTAAAGATGTGTTACACACAGAAACACAGAAACATGGTCACCAATATGAAAGAAGGTAAAGGAAGGAAACCTCACAGCAAAAGATCACAGGAAGCTCAATTTCTCTTTGACATAGAATTAAACTCTGATGCTCTGTTAAAGCAATGTGTTAAAGTAATCTATTATGTTCTCTTGATGTCTGTTAAATTCTAATTGTTCAAAAACAGCTGAATTTTTATTAAGAGCTATGGGTTATTTAAATATGTGCTTTTTTCAAAGATTTGAATAATCACCTTGTAACAATGATCAAATTTGGTCTATGTTATGTCATGATTTTAAGAAATCTTATTTCAACCAGATATTTTGGATTTTGAGCCTTCTTGGCATTCTTGACAGGCATTCAAAAAATCAAAGTTTCAAACAATCTGGTCTCTAAAATTTCCAGTAAATCCTGGACTTTGGTTTTTCCAGTTTGGGCCCAACTGATAAAAATCAAAGGACCTATGTCTCTCATCTTATAGAGACACCAACTAATCAGTCTATTTGGAGTATATTAGAAGGACTGTCAAGATGTGATGTGGTACCAGACTTTAAGTTTCTATAATGGAAAATGCTATTAATACAAATGTTTGAGAATTAAAAAGTCTAATGATCTTGTGTTACTAGACATGATAGTTATCTTAATGAGAAAGCCCCAGAGGCTTAAAGGGTTAAATACTTGTAAAATCCTGCAGGTGCTTTCAAAAATACTGTGAAGTAAGCAAGTGCCTCTTGTTGGTTGATGAGTTTATAATTTTAAACATGGCGACTTAAAGTCTTTTGTCATCCACAGTTATATGTGATCTGCTGCTCATAAAACTAAAGCGTTGTTGGTTCTGTGTTTAGCTGTCCTCCTATAGGTTCCTATGGACTTTTTCCAGCCACTTCTATTGTATTCAGTACTTTGGGATGGCTCTGTAAACAGATGAAGCCAATAATGTATTAACAGTACCAACTGAGAGAAAGTATGGTTAACTGAGGTTACTAAAAAGAAAAGGCAATTCAAATCAATTGGCAATCTACAAAAAGAGATAAAGATTTTAAAAGCTATTATTAAAATTGCTATATTGGCCTATTATGCTATATTATATGTGTGTACATATTGTATGTCCACATGGGGAAATTTTATTAAGAGTTTTATTTTAAATGGCTTATAGATAAGATTGTCCATAAATTTAAGCTGCTAAAATCAATCAAAGACACATTTTAATTTGTGGGACCTGAATCTGTGTATCATATGTTTTAAACTTGTTGGTAGAAAGAAACTAAAAACATTTTAGATGGTTGTGCTTAAGTTTACTGGCTAAACAAACTACACCATGTTAGATATTTAAGAGGTGTTTTCAAATACATGATTCTTAAAATTTATAGGAGGCATTGGACCTTCTGGTAAATGTTTTCTTAAGTTGTTATCTAATGGTTGAAACGGTTTGCTAAGTATTCATGTGATATTGCTATTGTCAGCAAGCGATCTAGGACTTGCTCCCTCATTTCTCTATTCTAAGCCCAACTTGTTCTTTCATTTCTCTATTCTCTTCAAGGTAGGAAACTAATTCTATTATGAAGGAATCTGTAGGATGCACAATTTAATCTTTAGACCTTATAAAAGAGATGGCTAACATTTTTCTGCAATAGCATAGCCAAAATAAGAACTCAAATAATAATCTCATAGCTAGATTCACCTTGCCATCAGCGAAGTATACAGTAAGTAGAAAAAACCTCCCTTTCAGACCAAAGGGAAAGAAAGTTTTGAAGTAAGAATATAATTTTGCTCATGGGCATTGTCTACCTTAGAAAAACTACTACAGAACATGCCTGTGACTATAGACTTGTAGTTCAGGCCACAGAAGATTAGAGATGGGACACGGGCACTCCCTTGACTTGCATCGTCTGGTCTGCTTTAACACAAACCAGGAGGAAAAGAAAGCTCGGCATCAGAAGCAATGGGTGGCAGGCCTATTAATGGCTGATCTGTACAGTGATCTGCCCTCAGGGAGACCCAACAGGCCAGTCCACTGCAGTGGCTTTCAATGTGGTAAGCCTGGGCTTCAGCAGAAGTCAGCTTGTGAAGAGCCCTGGCAGCTCTGCCTAGAGTTGGATCACTGGAAATGGACCTGCCCTGGAGTCGAAGGATGCCCAGGTCAGAGCCACAGATCTTATTGGCTCTAAGCTGAAAAGCCCTTCACTCAGCCCAACTTCCAAAGTGACCACTGCAGCTGAGGGGATGGCCAAGTAGGGTCAGCAACATTGCAGGCAGAACTGTAAATTGCTTGTTAGAGATGCCACCTGCCTTTACCTGGCCAGCTCTCCTCCCAGCCCAGCCAAGTAATGACAGTCAACAGAGTGCCTTCCCCTAGGAGGTTCACACCTCCCTTAGGATATACCCCATGTGAAGAGATAGATAGATCTGGGCCTCTGAATTTACAAGGCCTAAAGCCCACCAGATTATTATCAAGCCCCTTCTATCAGGTTCTATTTGCCTCTCAATCAGAAAACTTAATTGTAGCTTAGACAGCACCTTTCTTAGCTCCTCTAATAATGACTCTGTCCTTTGTTCTAGGCCCTGTCTAGTGCACTTGGGCCTCATTCCTTTGTAATCATAACCTCCACTCTACCACCAATGGCTCTACTCCCAACCTGTGTGTACTGATGGTCCTCTTCCCCACTTAATGCTGTATAATTGTTCAAACCTGGTAAATGCCACTCTTAGGATCATTGGTTACTATCCTCACCCTGTCTTTTATGACCTTGTCTAAATATGATCAGAGTCGGCAAACTTGGAAGGCTTCCATAGCCTTGGCAACTCATGACGACAGCCTAGGATGGTTACTGGCGCCATAAACTAGAGTGTCAATTTGTTGGGTCAACAACAGGAGCCACTGTGCGCTTGCTCCTGATGTGGGATCTCTGTCCTTAATGTACTGTACATTGTGATTTAATGCTATAACTAGTACTCAAACAGTATGTTTCACTTTGTGTTTCTATGTGGGTGCAAACTGTTGAAATCTTTATACTAAATTGATCTTCTGTATATAAAGAGAATTGAAAATGAATCTTGATGCAAATGGAAGGGGAGAGGGAGCGGGAGAGGGGAGGGTTGCGGGTGGGAGGGAAGTTATGGGGGGGGGGAGCCATTGTAATCCAAAATCTGTACACTGGAAATTTATATTCATTAAATAAAAGTTAAAAAAAAAAGAAAAAAAAAGAAAGAATTAAATTCCGCTTGTTTTTGTATTACATGATATTATATATAGAAAATCCTAAAGACGCCATAAAAAAAAACCTTCTAGGTCTAATAAGTGAATTCAGCAAAGTTGTGGAATATAAAATCAGCATACAAAAATCAGTAGCTATCTATACATCAATAGTGAATTATCTAACAGAAAAATGAAGAAAATAAACTTACTCATAATAGTTAAAAATAACTAAAATATTTAGAAATTAATTTTTGTTTATGTGAAAGATATCTACTATAAACTATTAAATATTGGTGAAATAAATTGAAGAAGATACAGAAAGTGGAAAAGATGTCTTTATGGATTGGAAGAATTAATATTGTTAAAATGTCCATATTGCCCAAAAGGATCAACAGATACAATGTGATCTCTATCAAATTACCAATGACATTCTTAACAGAAACAAATTACCCTAAAATTTGCGTGGAAATACAAAAGTCCCTGAATAGTTAAAATAATATTGCACAAGAAGAACAAAACTAGAGGTATCACACTATCTCCTTCAAAATATATTTTGATTTTCCAGTAGTTTTACAATTTCACATATTTTTATATTTTTCTTTAATACATTTTGAGTTGATTTTTATATGGTAAGAGGTAAGGGTCTACTTTAATTCTTCTGCACATCAATATTCAGTTTTCCCAACACCATTTTTTGAAAATATGTCCTTTATTCAATGTATGTTCTTCACATCTTTGTCAAAAATCAGTTGCTTGCATATGCATGAACTTACTTCTGGGCTCTTCATTATGTCCCATTTGTGTCTTCTTTTAATGTCAGTACCATGCTGTTTTGCTTACCACAGCTTCCAAATATATTCAGGGACATTATGTTCACAATTTGAAAGCTAAAGAGAGAATTTTGAAAGCAGCAAAAGAAAACTAAAAAGATAATAGACAATATCAGAAATAATAAATGTCAAAAGGCAGTGAGATGAGGCAATGGAGGTGCTGAAAATAAAAAAAAAACTGTCAATTAAGATGTTTAAAAAATGTTATTTATTTTTTTATTTTGGAGAGAGAGAGGTCTTTCATTCATTGGTTCACTCCCCAAATTCCTGCAACAGCCAGGGCTGGGCCAGGCTCAAACCAGGAGGCTGGACATCAACCTGGGTCTCCCATGTGCGTAGCAGGGATCCAAGTACTTAAGTTATCATATACTTCCTCACTTCCTCTCAGGGTGTAGATTAGCAGGAAGCTGGATCAGAAGAGGAACGAATATTTGAGCCTAGGTACTCGGGTGTGGGATGCAGGTATCACCAAGTGGTGTCTTAACTACTCTGCCACAATCAAAATTCTTAAATCCAGCAAAATTGATTTTAAATGGCAGATGTAAATTCAACTATATCAATAATAACATTTAATGTGAACAAGTTAAATAATCTGATCAAATCCTGTAAGAGTCAAATTGGACCAAAACCAAAATTATATTTTCTCTATGGGTCTCACATTTACATTGAAAGATGCAAATAGAATCGAAGTAAAAGGATTAAAAAATGATACAGTGTGAATAACAAGCATTTGGTGTGTGGCTATTTCATGCTATTAAGAGGTCAGTGTAGATGGAAGGTATGACATCTATAAACATAGATGAACATAATAACAGCCTGCACACACATAATGCAAAAACTGACAGAACTAAAGAGAAAAATAGACAACTTAACAATAGTACATGGAGATTTCCATAGCCATTGGTCTTCTGCAGTTTGAATAAGATACACCTAGGTGATGAACTGTCAGGATTTTTTCCTGCTTGTTTTTTTCTGAGCTTCTTTGATTTGTGATTAATGACTTGTCATTAATTTTGGGAAGTTCTCACCCATTATTATTTCATATATTTTCTTCTGTTCTGTTCTTTGTTCTCCTTCTGTTATTCCAATTATACCTGTATTACATATTTTGAAATTCTGCCATAGTTACTATATATTTTGACTTTTTTAAATTCTTTTTTTGGTTTTCCTTTTATTTTTGAAGTTTCTATTGACTTATTTTCAGCTCACTTATTCTGACCATATCCAGTTCTGACCACACATCTGACCACATTCAACCAATGTACCTATCAAATCTGTTAGTCTTTCTGTTAAATTTTTAATACATAGCATTTCTTCTTGATTATTTCTTAGAGATTTCATCTCTGTGCTGTTATTAACAATTCTCTCATAGTGTCTTCTTTCTCCATTGAATACTTTAACATATTACTCAAAGTCATTCTAAGTTCTGAGTCAGATGCATCCAAAATTGATATCATGTCTGCTGCTTGCCCAGGCTGTTGTAGGCATTTGGGGAGTGAACTTTACAGGTATCAATCTTACAGACACCTTGATCTTGGGCCTTCAGTGTCCATAACTGTAAGAAATAAATTTCTGTTGTTTAAACCATTCTGTCTGTGGTATTTTATTATGGCAGCCAGAACCAATAACATAAATGTACATGACTTTGAAACCCTGTACAAATCTAAGTCTGCCTTTGAACTTTGGACTCATGTAAGAGATATCATGGTGAGAAAGACTGGATGTTATTCAGGGTATTTGAACAGCCCTGAACATGCTTTAATGATTTTGGTCTAGAAATGATAATCTAGTGTTCACAAAGTCATAATTCACTGAAAAATTAAACTTCTCAATATATGTCAGCTTCAAACTCATTTTCCTTTATTTTACTCCGGTTTGTATTTTGCAAGATTAAATTTCTATTCATTTAGAACTTCAGTACTTAATGGAAGTTCAGTAAGTTGGGATGGACCTTAAATATCAGAAAGTATTTCCTTCTACATCCAGACATGATACTGAAGAGCTGAAATCCTTCTGGAAGTGCATTCAACAATCTGAGCCTCAGACTTGTTGTCTAAATGATGAAAATTAAGGGGCAGTTATCATATACATAGAATAATGTGGTTTGCATACATTATGTACATATATATTCACGTGTATAGGCTAAATCATATGAAATATATAACAAAATATGTATGTGTATATGTACATATAGCTGACTGAATAGCACATACATGTGGTGTATATGTGATAGGTTGAATAATGACCACAAAGGTATCCATTTCCTAATCCCTGACCTGTGAGATATACAATGTAAGGAGTGCTTTGCATATTTGATTCAGCTAAGGATATTGATATGGGAGATTATTTTGGATAGTCAGCTAACTCCTAAATGTAATCATAAGTGTTCTATAAGAGGGGGTTGAATGTGGAAGAGAAGAATAGATTTTGATGATGGAAGAAGAGATGGAGTGATGCACATGAAGATGGGGGCAAAGACCCCAAATCAAGGAGTACAGGTACCTACTAAAAGATGAAAAAAGGAAATAATTCTCCCCCCAAAGTCTCCATATGCCAGCATGTTAATTTAGTTCAGTGAAACTGATTTCAGGTCTGACCTCTAGATCTGTAAGACAATGCACTTGTGCTGTTGAAGTCACTAAGTTTTTGGAAATTTGTTTTAGCAGCAATAGAAAACTAATACGTTATCTACAAATACTTGTCAAGTGTGAGCTCTATACTTTGCTTCAAATCTGTGTATTTAACAATGTCTTACAAATAACAAGTATTTGTTAAATGTTAGATCCACATGTAATCTTCAAATTTCACAAATGTATAACCTTGAAACTAGAGTTATCTGATTTACACTTGAATACCACATGATTCTTATTAATCTGTGAAGCTCGACAGATCAAAAAGGCAAAAATGATCATGACGTACAACATTTAAATTAATAGCATCTTAGGATTTTAACATGCTAAATATTTTCAGCATATTATCTTCTTTGTTTTCTCTTAGCATTTTTGTCAAATATTGTGGAAAAGAAGAAATAGGTTTTTATTTTAATATATACTCCTGTAATATAAACCGTATTTATCTTTCCATATTTAAAATTAGATGCCAGATTTCTGCTTTCAAGGTTAAATGAAAATATGCAAGATTCTCCAGGAACCACACTCAGTAAAGTTTGTAAGTCAAGGTCTTTATGTTTAGCTTACATTAAATTGTGACAGAATGCATTACTCTATACAGAGTGGCAAATTTACAGAAATAATCCTAATCCTGGAAGATCAAAATCTACAAGAAAAGTAGCAAGTCGTTTCAGGGGATTGAATTTTAGGCTCTGAGTTTAAAACACATAGATTTTAAATCCCAGCATTTCTAATTTAATCTGTGAGGCAGGTTAAGAAAATTACTTTAACCTTCCCAGACCTCAAGTAACTCCATCTGAAAACGAAATAATGGCTTCAATTAGCTCTTGGTTTGGTTGTGCTGAGTCATATCCAGAGCGCATAGGACCAAGACTGGCCTCTAGCAGCCCTTAGAAATAAGGGCTTCTAGCTGGCACCGTGGCTCAACAGGCTAATCCTCCGCCTTGCGGCACCCGCACACCGGGTTCTAGTCCCGGTCGGGGCACCGGATTCTGTCCCGGTTGCCCCTCTTCCAGGCCAGCTCTCTGCTGTGGCCAGGGAGTGCAGTGGAGGATGGCCCAAGTGCTTGGGCCCTGCACCCCATGGGAGACCAGGATAAACACGACAGCACGGCGGCCATTGGAGGGTGAACCAACGGCAAAGGAAGACATTTCTCTCTGTCTCTCTCACTGTCCACTCTGCCTGTCCAAAAAAAAAAAAAAAAAAAAAAAAAAAAACCACAAACTGATGAGGTCTTTACTAATTATATATTGAAGTGATCTTCTGTATACAAAGAGAATTGGAAATGAAAAAAAAAAAAACAACCTGGTGTTAAAATGGAAATGGCATAGAAAATTAATTAATTTGAAAAAAAAATTATGTAGGTTCTCTGTCTTTAATGTGCTGTACATTGCTATTTAATGCTATAATTAGTAATCCAATGGTAGTTTTTTTCAATTTATGTTGCTATATGGGCAAAATGTTGAAATCTTTACCTAATATATACTAAACTGATCTTCTGTATACAAAGAGAATTGAAAATGAATCTTTACATGAATGGAAGGGGAAAGGGAGCGGGAAAGGGGAGGGTTGCGGGCGGGAGGGAAGTTATGGGAGGGGGGAAGCCATTGTAACCCATAAGCTGTACTTTGGAAATTTATATTCATTAAATAAAAGTTTAATAAAAAAAAGGGCTTCTAATGATTTATCAAAGTTGGGACATCAGATTGTGACCAAGTAGTTTATAACCAAGGGTTTTATAACAAAGCAACCACATTTTTAGTCAAACTCGGAGACGGAAAACATGAGCAGACTCCAAGTTGCATGTATGTTTCATCAAAGATGAAGCCAGACCGTAAGCAGGTATTTGTGAAGGGAATTTGGGGGAAGGATCGAGCGCTGAAGGGCTTCATACCTCTTCCACAAATAGTTGCCTCTCAAATGAAAGCATCCCACCTGAAAGGGGACCACTGTGAGCATTACTGACATTGAACACCTCAAGATCTCTAGGCAAGGAAGAACGAGACAAGGTTCAGAAACTATTCAGGAGCCCATAGGTGGTGGATAGTAAAATGTGCTGGCAAGAAAGAGTGTCTAAGAAGAAGGGAATTGGAAATCCAGGCTGCGGGGGGGAAGTTCACCTGAACCAAGCTGGGCTCAGAGAACCAAAGCACTGCTGGCTACAGAAAGGAACACATTTTAAGATACTTTAGTGACAGAGGAGGGAGATGTGGACAGTGAAGCCTGGAATGCTCTCCAGGCACACGCTGTAATGCCCTCAGCCTCCAAACACACATCTTCCAACTCGTTATCTAGGAAAATCCATCCTACTTACTTGCAAGTAACAGGAAATTAGGAATGTTTGCTGAAAATGTTTACTGTAGGGGGCCGGCGCTGTGGGGCAGTGGGTTAACACCTTGGCCTGAAGCGCCAGCATCCCATATAGGCGCCGGTTCAAGACCCGGCTGCTCCACTTTCGATCCACCTTTCTGCTACGGCCTGGGAAAGCAGTAGAAGATGGCCCAACACGTGGGAGACCCAGAAGAAGCTCTTGGCTCCTGGCTTCAGATCGGCGCAGCTCCAGCCATTGCAACCAATTGGGGAGCGGGCCATTGGATGGAAGACCTCTCTCTTTCCCTCTCTCTGCCTTTTCTCTCTCTGTGTAACTCTGACTTTCAAAGAAATAAATAAAAAGAAAATGTTTACTTTAAGATAAAAGATAAACAAAAGCAATATTTCTAAAAATAATAGAAAACTTCACCTAAGATGGCTCTCACAAAACTTAAGAAAATTGTAACTTAACATTGAAATAAGAACAAAAAAAGGAAAGTTAAATAAAATAGAGAACACACAAATACAAATTCTGAAAAAGCAATTATAGGTATACAAAACATCACAGAGTGCAGTCAAATGTAGTAACTCATGAAAAGGTGGCCACGAAACAGGAAGTGATGGAGTGAAAGGAGGATAATGTGAAATAGGATTTAACAGAGCTCAGTAAACAAGTAGAAAAATATTCTAAAAGATGAAATTGTAGAGAGCCCAAAGAAGACTAGCCACCAGAGAAAGCACAGTAAGTCATAGAGAGGAAATAAATTAAAACCAGTCCCTGGAAACAGAAGAAAAAAATAAGTCTCATTGTAGAAATGGCTAATTATACATCTAAGGGTAAAAATATAGAAGGTGAGCCTAAATCATCTGGTCTTATTAACAAGGAAATTATTAAATAATATATCAATCATGCTAAAACACCTAGAAAAAAATCATACCTTGCCAAAAATTATACATTTTGAGAATGAATAATAAATAACCTCAATAAGTGAAAAACATAAATGTTTTAAAATGTTTAAATTCATGAGTACTTAGTTATACACACACATACACACACAGAGACACACACACCATCACACTCATTGGTGAACTTTGTATGATACCAAGGAATTAATTTATTAGGGAAGTGAGTAGATGTAAGGATGAAATAATTGAGGCTCATTATGCTGTTCTATTTTTAAAACATCCCATGATACATCATTAAATGTTTCTATACTAATCAATAAAATGAATAATTTTGAATTGTACTTTTGGAAATTTTGTAGAAGCTTTCTCTAGTACAATTCTATACTAATTTGTGCAGTTTTACATCATAAAATTGTGTTGAATTTTGTAAAAATATGCTTCTGTACAGACAATATTTTAATCTTTTAAAACACTGATGTGGCTTTTATAGACTTATAGATTTCCTAGAGTTGAGCAGTCTTTGATTCCTCAGAGAAGCTCCCATTCCTCACCCATGCACAAAACCCCATGAAGCTAAAGAAATTGGGAATAAAAATGTTCACTGTGACTAACTTGATTCCCCCCAAACATCCGAACAATGAAAGCAAATAAATATTCAAAACTGCAATTTAAGAAAACACTCTTGAAGTTAAAGTGATTGAAATACACATTTGAAAGGCAACACTATGTACTTGATGAAAATAATTCAAAATAGTAAATCTTAAGACATAATTTGGTAAAAATTATGAACAATATTTTGGCTATCTCAGTAAAATGCACAAATAAGAACACTGGGGGGCCGGAGCTGTGGCATAGTGGGTAAAGCCACTGTGTGCAGTGCCGGCACCCCATATTGGCGCCGGTTCCAGTCCTGGCAGCTTCACTTCCTATCCAGCTCTCTGCTATGGCCTGGGAAAGCAGCAGAAAATGGCACAAGCCCTTGGGCCCCTGCACCAGCATGGGACAGCTGGAAGAAGCTCTTGGCTGCTGTCTTCAGATCAGCTCAGCTCCAGCCATTGTGGCCCTTTGGGGAATGAACCAGCATATGGAAGATCTGTCTCTCTCCCTCTCCCTTTCGAATAAATAATCTTTGAAAAAAAAAAAAGAAAATTGGATTGTATCTTTTTTTCAATAGCATCATTAAATTGCAGAAGACATTAAAGGAAGACTTTAAAAGATATTTGTAAAGGAAAGTTTGAGCCAGTGATCTTGCATCCAGGTAAGCTGTCCTTCAGATTCAAAAATTATAGACAAAGAAGTTTCATTTTTAATGAGTGTTTTCTGAGGAATAATTTAGAGGATGATCTTCACCTAACTAGTGATGATTAAGAAAACGTTGGTAAAAATCTATTGACAAACATATATAATTATAATTCTAAAATTAAAACAACGGTATGAAAAAGTATGCCTGAAAAGAATCAGATATTATATGTTTTGAAATTAGATATAGTATAAGGACCAAGAAATTTAAAATGTCTTCTTGATGTTCAGTCATCACTAGTTAGCCACCAGCTATCTCTGACACAGTCAAGAACCCAGGTAGCTATCATCAGAAGAAAAGCAATGGATGTTTAAATAACTAAGTAACATATTTGTAAATGAAGATTAGTGAGTTCCTTCTAGGCAAGGCACAGCTTAAGAACAAGTATCTTCTAAGTGGTGATTTGCTTGGGTGTTGTTAAAATTTTTTTTCCCAGCACAGTACAAAGCATATGAACTCTTATACAGCACTGGAAACCTTTCATAAAGAATATTTGCTAACTCTGCTGGCTGTAGCACAACTTCTTTAGTCATTTTTCTCCACTGAATTGTAAGGAATAACAAACATATTCTCTGTGCTCCTCAGCTCCTACATTATCTCCACCTACTTATCTTCTGTTCAAAACTCAAAATTTAAACTTACACACACTTCCACATGTCTTACTGTGGATTTCATTTCAAATTCTGCACCAGAATACTCCTACTTTTAATATCTCCCATGAATATGTTCCAATGCCCAAATTGGCCATTTCTCCTAAAACCGGGCAAAAAACTACTTTTTGTTTTTGAATTGTTTTAGCTTCACTGTAAATGTTGTTTAGCATCAGACATAAAATTATTCAAAACATTGTGGCTTTGTAGTATTGAAATTATTCTTTAAGCATTCAAAAAGAAAGTGTTCCTAATAATATGTCAGGGGCCAGCATTGTGGTGCAGTGGTTAAGCCACTGCTTGTGACACCAGCATCCCACGTCAGGTGCTGGTTCAAGTTCCTGCTGCTCCACTTCTTGTTCAGCTCCCTGCCAAAGTGCCTGAGAAGGTGGCAGATGATGACCCAAGTACTTGGGCCCCTGCTGGTCATGTGAGAGACCCAGATGAAGTTCCTGGCTCTTGGCTTTGGCCTAATCCAGCCCTGAGTGTTGTAGTTATTTGGGGTGTGAACCAGAGAATGGGAGATCTCTCTCTCTCTGTCACTCTGCCTTTCAAATAAGTAAGTAAACAGGCTATATAATCAGAAGGTATTTAGGATGTATCAGGAAGTTTGCATCACTTGTATATGTAGAACACTAATACTTCTAAGTCATTCAAAGATTTTAGCCACTTGTCAAGGACAGAATTGAGGGTGAATCATTAGAAACACTTGGTCTTCACAGAGTAAAGTCTTGGAAAGAAATGTATTGGAAAGAAATCTCTATTGTTAAGCAACAGTAGAGACATTATAGGACTGGAAACTAACAAATATCCTGGTGGTAACTCCTACAAGGACAGAAAGCTCTATTTTTATGGAAGTAAGAACACTTAAGATGAGATATATGAACCTAAAAAAATTTTTTAAGTATGTTGACTATAGGCAGAGTGTAGCAGAAGTGTTCACAAGAGAGGCCGATGCTGTGGCGTAGCAAGAAAAGCCACTGCCTGCAGTGCCAGCATCCCATATGGGTGCCGGTTCAAGTCCCAGCTGCTCCACTTCCAATCCAGCTCTCTGCTATGCCCTGGGAAAGCAGTAGAAGATGGCCCAAGTTCTTGGGCCCCTGCACCTGCATGGGAGACCTAGAAGAAACTCCTGGCTCCTGGCTTCACATCGGCACAACTCTGGCCATTGCAGCCATTTGGGGAGTGAACCAGCGGATGGAAGACCTCTCTCTCTCTCTCTCTCTTTCTCTCTCTCTCTTTGTCTCTGCCTTTCAAATAAATAAATACATCTTTAAAAAAAAGTAGTGTCTACAAGGCTCGGAAACAAATAGATAGCTTTAGAATTTCTGGAGGGACAGTCATACTTGAAGCTGTGTTACTATAACTAAATCTGTACATTAACAAGTATCAAGATCTTCCAGGAAATCATGACCTCACCTAACTAACAAACAAGATAAAGTACCAGGAAGCCAACATCTAAGAATTGGAAATTTTAAATGCTTGAATGAAGATTTGAAAACAGCTGTATTAAGGAAAACCAATGATGTTCATATACCTATCAACCATTTGTGTATCTTCTTTGGATAAATGTCTATTTGGTCACAAAGTCTCCTGCTGGGCTATGATCTTTTTTTTTTTTTTTTTTTTGACAGACAGAGTTAGACAGTGAGAGAGAGAGAGACAGAGAGAAAGGTCTTCCTTTCTCTGTTGGTTTACCCCCCCAAGTGGCCGCTATGGCTGGCGTGTTGTGGCCGGCACGCTGTGCCGATCCAAAGCCAGGAGCCAGGTGCTTCCTTCTGGTTTCCCATGCGGTGCAGGGCCCAAGGACTTGGGCCATCCTCCACTGCACTCCTGGGCCACAGCAGAGAGCTGGACTGGAAGAGGAGCAACCAGGACAGAATCTGGCGCCCCAACCGGTACTAGAACCCGGGGTGCCGGCGCCACAGGCTAAGGATTAGCCTAGTGAGCTGCGGCGCCGGCCTGGACTATGATCTTTATACTTTTTAATTTTTGAACTCTTTATTTAATAGAGGATTAAGCCTTTGACATAATGTGAATAAAAAATTCTTAAAAATAATAAATAAAATATTAAGTTAAAAAAAGCAATGTAACTCGAGTATTTCTTCAATGCTCCATCATTCAGTAAATCTCTATTATTCCTGAAATGCCTTAGACATTCTGTGCAGCAAAGGACATACAGTAATGGAAGTCATCGTGTCATAAGGGAACTAAATTCTTGTGGATAGACAGAGGTGCACAATGAAACAGGGCATGTAAATCCTACAACAATTTGCCTGCCTTGGCACTCCCATAGAGTCATTTCTGTACTTCTCATGGACATGCTACTTGTTGCCCTATATTATAACCTTGAACATGTTTATCTTGTCGTTACTATTAGACAAGAAAATTACAGCTGTGCTTCATTCATCTTTTTTTTATCCTTGAGACATCCTGAAAATTGTCTTCCATGTACCAAGTACAACATTGATCTGTTTTTGTTGGGTGGATAAATAATTTTTTATGAAATTTCTTTGAACTTTCATCTCAGGAATATTGATAGTTTGAAATCTTACTAATTTGGTTTATTACTTTAAATGTGGGTTTCTCAATTGCTATCTTACCTCTATGGTATCTAAAAAAGGAAATCTGGGAAACCATTTATACATAAGGAGAAATTATCAAGGTTCAAATAACCATTATGATATGTTCCACTGACTTTATCATATAACATACAATGTCGTCAGCATATGCTAGCAAAGCAAATGTGAACTTCTTGTCTAGTAATATCATGTTTGCTCTGGCCACCTACAACATTTGTGGGCCTTGTAACAAGCAAACAAAATAAAGCCAACATATACAAATCTATGAGAAGATTATAAACTTGATCAGCTCTTGTCCTGACTGTTGATGTACAATGTAATACTTTATCCTTTTTAGTATTTTTATTTTGTTCTAGTACTAGTGGTTGAACTCTGTAATTAACACACAATTATTCTTAGGTGTTTAAATTTTAACTGAAAAGTGATCCCTGTTAAATATAAGAGTGGGAAAAAGAGAGGTAGGAGATGTACAATTTGGGACATGCTCAATCGGACTTGCCCCAAATGGTAGAGTTAGAAACGTGCCAGGGGATTCCAATACAATCCCATCAAGGTGGCATGTACCAATGCCATCTCACTAGTCCAAGTGATCATCTTCAGTTCACAATTGATCACACTGATAGGTCTAAGAGTCAAAGGGATCACACAAACAAGACTAGTGTCTGCTAATACTAACTGATAGAATCAAAAAGGGAGAGAACGATCCAACATGGGAAGCAGGATACACAGCAGACACATAGAATGGCAGACGTCCTAAACAGCACTCTGGCCTCAGAATCAGCCCTTAAGGCATTCGGATCTGGCTGAAGAGCCCATGAGAGTATTTTAGGCATGGAAAGCCAAGACACTCTGGAAAAAAAAAAACCCTAAATAAAAGATCTCTGCGAGTGAGATCCCAGTGGAAAGAATGGGGCCATCAAAGAAGGAGGTACCTTTCTCTGAAGGGAGGAGAGAACTTCCACTTTGACTATGACCCTGTTGGAATAAGATCGAAGTCGGCAAACCCTAAAGGCTTCCATAGCCTTGGCAACTCATGACTAGAGCCTAGGGAGATTACTGACGCCATAAACAAGAGTGTCAAATTGTTAAGTCAACAACAGGAGTCACTGTGTACTTACATCTCATGTGGGATCTGTCCTTAATGTGTTGTCTAATGTGAAGTGATGCTATAACTAGTACTAAAACAGTGTTTTTACACTTTGTGTGTCTGTGTGGGTGCAAACTGATGAGATCTTTACTAATTACATACTGAATCGATCTTCTGTATATAAAGATAATTGAAAATGAAAAAAAAAACCTGGTGTTAAATTGGAAATTGCATAGAAAATTAATTAATTTTTTAAAAATATCATGTAGCCGGCGCCGCGGCTCACTAGGCTAATCCTCCACCTTGCGGCGCCAGCACACCGGGTTCTAGTCCCGGTCGGGGCACCGATCCTGTCCCGGTTGCCCCCCTTCCAGGCCAGCTCTCTGCTGTGGCCAGGGAGTGCAGTGGAGGATGGCCCAAGTGCTTGGGCCCTGCACCCCATGGGAGACCAGGATTAGCACCTGGCTCCTGCCATCGGATCAGCGCGGTGCACCGGCCGCAGCGCGCTACCGCGGCGGCCATTGGAGGGTGAACCAACGGCAAAAGGAAGACCTTTCTCTCTGTCTCTCTCTCTCACTGTCCACTCTGCCTGTCAAAAAAAAATCATGTAGGATCTCTGTCTTTAATGTGCTGTACACTATTATTTAATGCTATAACTAGTACTCCAACAGTATTTTTTCACTTTGTGTTGCTATGTGGGGGCAAACTGTTGAAATCGTTACTTAATATATACTAAACTGATCTTCTGTATATAAAGAGAATTGAAAATGAATCTTGATGTGATTGGAAGGGGAGAGGGAGCGGAAAAGGGGAGGGTTGCGGGTGGGAGGGAAGTGTGTGTGGGGGAAGCCATTGTAATCCATAAGCTGTACTTTGGAAATTTATATTCATTAAATAAAAGTTAAAAAAAAAGAAATTGACAAGTAAATATGTCTATGCTTTTACCCTGACATGGTGCCTTCCTAATAATTTAGAAGGACAAGTTCAGATTATGAACTCTTAGACTCTGAACTTCTGCTAGAAGTTAACAGCACAGAAAAATCATCCCTTTATGCTTTTGAGGTACTATCCAAAAAATCATTGCCTTTAAGAATATCTTGAAGTGTTTCTGTTTTATTCTAGTAGTTTCATGTCTTCCATTTAGGTCTTTTTTTTAAAAGATTTATTTATTTATTTGAAAGGCTGAGTTACAGAGAGAGAGGCAGAGAGAGAGCCAGAGGCAGAGAGAGAGGTCTTCCATACACTGGTTCACTCCCCAAAATGCTGCAATGGCCAGGGCTGGGCCCTGCTAAATCCAAGAGCCAGAAGCTTCTTCTGGGTTTCCCACATGGGTGCAGAGGCCCAAGGACTTGAGTCATTTTCTACTGCTTTCCCAAGCAGATTAGCAGGGAGCTGGGTTGGAAGTGGAGCAGCTGGGAATCGGAGTGGTGCCCATATGGGATGCCTGCAGTGCAGGTGGCAGATTACACTGTTTCATAGTGCCAGCTCCACATTTAGGTCTTTGATTCATTTTGAGTTGATTTTTGTGTAGTGTGAGAAGTGGGGAAGGGACATCTTTGTCTTTTGCATACAAATATCCAGTTTCCTCAATACCATTCACTCAAGAAACTATTCTTTCTCTGTGGTATGTTTTTGGCATCCCTGTCAAAGCCCACATGGCAGTAAATCCATGCATTTATTTCGGGGGTCTCTATTGTTTCATTGGTGTCTGTTTTTTATGTCAATACCATGCTGATTTGGTTACAATCGTTCTGTAGTATGTCTCCAAATTTATATTGTGTACCTCCATCTGTGTTTTTGTTCCAAAGTGCTTGTACTATATGGGATCTTTTCTGTTTCTAAATGAATTTTAGGAATGATTTTTCTAGTTCTTGAATAATGTCATTGGTATTTTGATGGGGATTGTATTGAATCTGTAAATGATTTTGGTTAATATGGGCCCCATAAAAATGTTAGAATATTGCATGTTAATTAAAAATGTAAAATAAAGTAAAATTAAAAAAATAAAATAGCACACCTGTGGCCCTTTGTGACTCCTTTTTTCTCTTCACTTTACATCCTCCCAAACTAAGTGGGACCTTGCACCCATACAGACATCCTCATATACAGATTTTACAATTTTATTTATAGAAGGAGAACAAATTTCATATATAAAATTTTGTGAGCATAATGAAACTTCTTATCCTTTTCTCCCTCCTTCCCTCAATCCCTCTCTCCCTCATCCTTCCTTTCTTATTTTTCTTTCCATTTTTACAATGACAATGTCATACTTTTAATTTACTTTATAATCACAAGCTTAATCCTCCATTAAATAAAGAGTGCAACAAATAGTAGGTAGAAAAACCAAAAGTATAGACAAGGGCTATAAACAATCAAATCTCATAATGTCAACTTCGTTCATATACGTTATATATTTTTGTACTCTGTATAATAATTACCACCACCCCCCCATCTACGTGTTGGCTTCCCTTAGGTGAAGGTGTATGTGCATTTGAGCTAGGTCCGTACTTAGCGTTGTGGGCTCAGGATGGAGCCCACTCAACCCTGAAAGGGGAGTCAGGGCTATTCAAGAAAGGGATCCCCGGACCTTGAGCACCCAGACTGTGCCCTGGAAGTGAGGTGAACTTTCCACTGGGAGCTGCATCAGTGAGGCTAGGCCAATGACATGTTGCCTAAGCCCAAAAAGCAGTACAGATGCTTCATACATATCCCTGCTCCCCCACAAGCTCCTTCAAGATATAATTGCCATTATACATATTTAGTAACTTTATATACATTTAAGGAAAATCAATGTTTTCTCCTCTAATAAAGCTCAAATCAATCAAGTACTTGTAATGACCATACACAGGGCATCTTCAATACTTGAAATCAACAGTTGAATGTTTTGTGAGGAGCTCAGGAGTGCAAACATTCAAAATAGTGACTGCAATGATATGTGAATCCATTATCTAGGGAATAACAACAAAACAAAGAATACTGTGTACATTGTTAAGAAACCATGCAATAATGTGTGGAAAACTACAAAAGTGGTTGCAGAAAAATCATCAGGAAAACTCACAACCAGGACCAGTCTGTCAGCAATAGAAAACAAAATGGTCTCCACTTGAGAGGTAAACTCCTTTGACAGAAAGACTTGCTCAAACCTTTTAAAATTTGGTTCAAAACGCCATTAAAATGTAGTTGGGGAGAGTTCTCATACAATTGTAAATAGATCTGGGATTATTTAGATCTGGGATTATTATTATCATCATTATTTACAAAGACAAACTTTCCATTTATTTTATAATCATAAGCTTAACCCTCCACTAAGTAAATAATTCAACAAATAGTAAGAATGAAAAAACCACTATTCCTCCACAGTAGCGATGAGGACTGTAAACAATAATCAAAACCCTAAATGCCAATTTCTCTCATAAATGTTACATTTTTTGCATCCTATAGTTATCACAGATCAGGGAGAACACGTGCTATTTGTCTTTATTTAATAAACCATTACTGGATTTGGCATTGCAGTGCAGAGGATTAAGCTTCCGTCTGTGACATCGGCATCCCATCTGAGTACTGGTTCAAGTCCAAGCTGCTTCACTTTTCATCCAGCTCCCTGAAAATGTGCCCTGGAAAGCAGCAGAAGATGTTCTAAGTGTTTGGACCCCTGCCACCCATGTGGGAGACCCAGATGGCATTTCAGGCTCCTGGCTTTGGCCTGGCACCCTGGCCATCACAGCCACTTGGGGGCTGAACCAGTGGAATAAAGATCTCTCTTTCTCTCTCTCTCTCTCTCTCCCACTCCCCACCCCCTCCCTCTCCCTCTCCTTCTCTCTCTTCCTTCCTCTGTAACTCTGCCTTTCAAATAAATAAAATAAATGTATTTTTAGAAACCATTAGTAATTTATGATGCCAGAAAACTGGCCATCCTTCCAAGTGATTTATGTTTCAAAATGCAAACTCATTTAATGAATTTATTTAAGGAATAATATAACATTGGCAAAGTTATGACTTGATTTCAGTGGATAGCAATAGAAGAAGAGTGGAAAAATCACTGGATGTGAGCCTTCCAAGTGATTTATGTTTCAAAATGCAAACTTATTTAATGAATTTATTTAAGGAATACTATAACATTGGCAAAGTTACGACTTGATTTCAGTGGATAGCAATAGAAGAAGAGTGGAAAAATCACTGGATGTGAGCCTTCCAAGTGATTTATGTTTCAAAATGCAAACTTATTTAATGAATTTATTTAAGGAATACTATAACATTGGCAAAGTTACGACTTGATTTCAGTGGATAGCAATAGAAGAAGAGTGGAAAAATCACTGGATGTGAGCCTTCCAAGTGATTTATGTTTCAAAATGCAAACTTATTTAATGAATTTATTTAAGGAATACTATAACATTGGCAAAGTTACGACTTGATTTCAGTGGATAGCAATAGAAGAAGAGTGGAAAAATCACTGGATGTGAGCCTTCCAAGTGATTTATGTTTCAAAATGCAAACTTATTTAATGAATTTATTTAAGGAATACTATAACATTGGCAAAGTTACGACTTGATTTCAGTGGATAGCAATAGAAGAAGAGTGGAAAAATCACTGGATGTGAGCCTTCCAAGTGATTTATGTTTCAAAATGCAAACTTATTTAATGAATTTATTTAAGGAATACTATAACATTGGCAAAGTTACGACTTGATTTCAGTGGATAGCAATAGAAGAAGAGTGGAAAAATCACTGGATGTGAGCCTTCCAAGTGATTTATGTTTCAAAATGCAAACTTATTTAATGAATTTATTTAAGGAATACTATAACATTGGCAAAGTTACGACTTGATTTCAGTGGATAGCAATAGAAGAAGAGTGGAAAAATCACTGGATGTGAACCTTCAGCTTGATTTGTGTGTGTCCATGGCTTAGGGCCCAGGTTGAGCAATTTCAGTTCTGACAGGTCAGAGAAGAACTCTGAGCTTTCTGTGAGCTTATTTTTTTTGTAAAGATTTATTTTATTTGAAAGACAGAGTTACAGAGAGAAGTAGAGACAGAGAGACAGGTCTTCCACTAGCTGTTTCACTCCCCAGACGACTGTATTGGCCAGAGCTGAGCTGATCCATAGCCAGGAGCCAGGAGCTTCCCTCAGGTCTCCCACATGGATGCAGTGGCCCAAGAACTTGGTCCATCTTCTACTGTGTTCCCAGACCATAGCAGAGAACTGGATCAGAAGTGGAGCAGCCAGGATATGAACTGGAGCCCATAAGGATGCTGGCACTGCAAGCTGAGGCCTTAACCCGCTGCCCCACAACGTCCGCCCTTTTGTGGACTTATATCTCCTTTCCTGACAGTGGCAGTGAGAAGATGCACAAGGAACAACCACTGGACCCTAGTGAGGGTGGAACCACAGAAGATCTCTGCCTCTGTGTCCCTGGCAGTGGTCAGACACACACACAGAGACATCTACATAGAGCCACACATAGCTGTGTCCATGTGTCACATCAGTCTACAAGCAGCCACATCTAATTGTGCCCCAAGTTACTTATACGGGTTTACAGACAGCAGTGGCCTGGAGCCAGTTACATAACAGACTCATGAGCAGCGAGCCAAGCAAGTTGGCCTATGGTTACCATGACATTGGTTGCCATAGAGGCACACGCATAAGGAGGCATAATAGCACCAGAACTTGTTAACTTCACCTTCCCAACCCTCCACCCCTTCAAGTTTTCCTGCTTCTCAATCAACATGTACATTATCTTCCATAAAGGTGCCTGTGTGAGGAGTATACATTGGGTTTGAAATGTTACATCCAAAGGCCACAACAATACAAGTTACAGCAAGAAACTACAGCAAACTAGGGACTACACTAACCTTGATTGTGTTTTGTTATATCACTCCCAGACTAAAGTCTTGGCATGAGTTCAAGTGTGATTTCATAACCACATCCAATGTGGTCAGTGGCTGGGACTACCTTCCAAGGCAGCCCAGCTGCGAAGCTGATAAGTAACTTGGTGTTTACGCAACAAGTCAAATCTGTTGACCACTGTTGCAAAGATGTTCATTCCACCAGGATGCTTGTAGCCATCGGGCTGTATTCATCTGACTGGGACAAAAGTCCAAGAAAGTCTATTTGTCATCTCAGAGTGGTGACTCCAGATGACTCAGCAAAATGGAAATAACTGCCTTCAAATCTGTAAGGGAGCCACAGATTAATATTGCATTATATTAGATAATGATGTAATGTGGCACTGTGTCATTGTTGCGAGGCTGAGTGAACAGAGGCACCAACTGTTTGGGGTTTAACCCCAAGCACAGGACCGTCCACCACTATACCCCACAATTGGGTGGACTCAAAGCCTTGAATAATACTGAAGGCTCAGCACTATCCTCACCACCAGACCACTCAACCATTACAACTGCCAGGTTGCCTCTGGTGCTGCATGGAGCTCAAAGGGTGATGGCCCTCTTTCCGGAGCACGGATGGGATTTTCTTTTGTCCCCACCTCCCTTCAGCTGTGCTGTCTTCTCTTTGTCTCTCACCAGCTATTCTTGGGCCCCAGCAGTTTAGCATCGCCCTCAGCCTCACTGTGTGCTTTCTGGGCTTTGGATTTTATCTCTCAGGGAGTCCCAGCCCATTGCTTCTTGAAGAATGGAGGGTCTGGGCTCTCCGCCCTGCAGACACTCTAATGGTATGCCCTGCTGCTTTTCCTATCAGAGTGCTCAGCTTCCCTGCGGCCTTAGGCCTTTCCCTGGTCTGTTCATGCCATCGCCATTGCAGCCACAGTTCACTCCCCACCATAGGAAAGAGTATGGACCAGCTGATGCGCACTTTGTCTACAACCCCAGACTCCCAGTTGGCACTGCCATGGCAGTCCCCGGGGGGCATGTTCAGCCCTGTGCCCAGTGCCAGGGGTAGGCTGGTCGACAGCACTTGTGTAGCGGAGCAGCATTGCACTGCCAGGCAGAGACCATTCTGTAAGCCTGGGTATTTAATCTTGGGTATCTTAAAGGGGCCATGCCATGGATCCCATCGCAGGGACAGGGTCAATAGGGTCTGTGGAGGATGGGATATACATCCCTGCCACCCACAAATTCTTCAAGGGGCCTGGAACTTACAACCAATGGTAGTGGGATCGCTGCTGTAGCTGCTGCTGTGTTCTTCCCACCCTTTCCCTAGAAAGGGAGCATGTGGAGTGCAAGGCCTCGGGCTGGAGGTCATCCTGGCTACTCTCAGTGTTGCTGTCTTTTTCCATTTCTGCCTTGAGGTGCATTGCAAGCTCTGCTTTTCAGATCTCTTCCTGCAACTCATCTTTCTCCTCTACCCAGAGAGCAGTGAGAAGGACCCACCCCATGGCATCAGCCATTGTCTAGGAATCCTTCTGAGCTATTTTTGACTTCTCTAAGGCAGCCCGCAGGCTCTATTCCTGTGTCTCAGCCTGTGGCATTGCTTCCTGTCCACAAGGCAGCTGGGAAGACCCATCCTGCTGCAAGGGATGACAGGCACCCAACCTAGGGCAGAAACTTGCAAGTAAGTGTTTTATTTGGGATGAGAGGAGGCAGGGATCATTTAGACTGCTGGAAAATGGATAGGGCCTAGAAGAGAATAGGCAGTATGTATATGGGAGAAGGAAGAAGTGACCCAAGTTGAATCCTGGTCGGGGTGCATGGGACAAAGGAAATTAGGATGTGCATTGATGGAAGGTGCAATTGGGTTATGGGAGGAACTGTTGGCAAGTGTTTGTTTGGAGAGAATAACATGGGTAGGAGACATCTCAGCAGGATGTACAAAGCTGGAGTGTAGAGCAAGTCTAAGAGAAGACTCAGCACTGCATCCATAAGTGGAGGAGGATACTGCTGCCTAGCAGAAGCACCCAGGGAAGTTCACCAGTGGAGGTTTGAGGCAGTTAAAGGGAGAATTCAGCAGGAGGTGCATGGCTGGAATGTACAGTGAATGTAGCAGACAATTTGAGAGGAAATGCATGCATGAGTCGGGCTGCCACTGTGGGGAGCAGGGACTCAACAGGAGATGAAAAGATGAAGAGGGTAGCCAGTCAAGGGGAGAGTCTCACAGGAGGTACATGGCGAGAGTGAACAGCAAGCCTAGGGAAGGACTGTCCGGGGGTTCAGGGATGGGGAGAAGGCTCAGTGTAGGAGAAAACCTGGAAGGTGGTATATGAGTTCCATGTGCATCCAGCTTAGGGCAGGCTAAAGGAAATGCATTGATGAAGCGTAACGGTAACGTAGATGGGGGGGTATGGCAGAAAGTCCATGAATTCATCCTATGAAAAGCCCAGAGAGGACCCAGAAGGAACATCATGGTACATAACATAGAACACTGGGGTGGGTGTGGTAAGTGAGGCATGGGTGGTGAGCTGAGCCATGAGAAAATGGCAGCAGACACACGGTCTGATGGGACAGGTACAAGAATGGAAACTGAGAGTTGGTATTTAGGGTCCTCTTCAGGGATCTGACTTTGCCCCAACATTGGAGTGAGTGACCGCATTTTGTTGAGCAGTGTATATACCAGTACAGTATTGTGGAACTCGAGTGACAAATGTGAGTTGCATGCTAGTCATGTGAAGTGGGATCACATACTAGTTCACAGTTAAATTCAGCAACATCACAATAACGGCAAAACCAGAAAGTGCTGGCCCACACCAAAGGTAGTGTGAGAAGTATTCCACTGTACTACTTCATTAAATGTGAAGAGTGACTATCTGAAAATTGTGGGTGGAAATTAATTCATGGTGAAAGCAATAAACTCAAGCATCTGTAGTAGTTTTGGAAGTTCCTATAAATAAGTAAAGGCAATCAGACATGAAGCACAATCAAAAGGGATGAGGACAGTGGCAAACCAGAGATGTTGGTCTTTTTTAAAAGAATATTTTCATTTTATTTGGAGGATAAGGTGACAGAGAAATAGAGATCTTCCATCCTCTGGCTGACTCCACTAAATGCCCATGATTGCTAGGGCCATGTCAAGATCCAGGAACTCAATCCATGGCTCCTTTATGGATGGCAGGGACCCAGGTATTTGAGCTATCAGCTGTCGCCTCGCAGATGCACTGGGATTGGAAGTGTAGCAAGCACTCAAACTTGGGTATTCTGATGTGGGATGCAGATATTCTGAGGGGCATAGTAAACACTTAGTCAGTATTTTGGTCTCAATGAGAAAACATCGTGTCATCCTGAGCTGTCACTATGCCTATGCCCATATAGTTAATTTATCAAGAAAAGAAAGAAATCTACGTATTCAGTAAAAATCCTGGATTTTTAAATGTCACCCACTCATTGATTTTCTTTAAAATGTCTACATAGGTCTGGCAAACATGTGTGATATCCAGATTAGGTGTGTGAGCTATTGTTTTGTAATCTGTGCATTAGAAAATAATGTATTTATGGGGAGCAAAAGGACTCCTCGTTCCACAGTCCTATTTTAGGCTCTACCAGCCCTTTCTAAAGAGTTGGACTGTCTCCCTCTTTCCATTCAGCAAGATCTCTCTCATGCGAGGGAGGGTGAACCTGGGCTTTCAAAATGCCTCTCTTCTCAAAGGATTCTGGTTGTGAGAGAACAGCCTAGTGGTCAGGCATCTCATTCATGCCAACACTGCCTGACTTTATCTTCCAAATTACCTGTTGGGCTCATTTCTTCTCACACATATTTTCTGCTGTGGTGACCTGTGCTGGAACTGGCCCACCCTGGCAGAGTTTGTGATCACAGACCTGGCTGGAAGCCACGCCCTCCTCAGCCTCTGTCCTTGCTCACTTGGGTCTTAGCTTCCCCTCTGCCATTAGAACTCAGATCATCAATGTGGCTCAGCCCAGAGGGCCCAGACTGAAGGGAATCCTTCCTCACAATCCCCCCCTCCACTCCACCTAAGTGTGGGTGGATAACGCCTTCCAAGGCCTGCGATTCTCTCTCTGCATCTTGAGTTTAGCAGATTGTTCAGAGTGCTGGATGCTTGGCTAGTTATGGCCCTATATCCCTGTGAATACCACAAGGACAGATGAACCTAATGGTTAAAGTAACAGCAGTGTCTCTGCTGATCCACCCATGCTCTCTGATGCTGCAGAGGGCTCGGCCACGGGGCCTTATTTAGCTCAACTTTTGAATCCACTTCAGGTCTCAGAGTCTGAAAGAGGTGAGGAAGCCTGGTTTCATACAGGAGTCACCATGACCATATGTGCTGACAATTGCATGGGCTGTATGGTGACCATCTGAGCACACAAGAACTCCTTATTTGACAAGGTTCACCAACCTATTCGGGATTCTCACATGATGTAATAATACCTTGGATATGTCTTCTTGATTGACAGGTTTATAAGCAAACTAAATGGTTTTTCAGCATCAGAGAATATGGAAGCAACCTGTCAGGATGTGAGCATCGTTGTTAATTCCCCGTCGTTTCCCATCCTAGAGGCACTCAGTTTTCATTGAAGGATGCTGCAATATGTGTCCTCATGTCCAGGGAACACAGATGCTTCACTTCTGAGAGAGGAGGGGTGCAGTGCACCTGCCAGCATGGGGTCACTGGTACCTGTAGTTTCTGGGAGAGCCCTGATTGCTCCTCAGATGAACAGGGGAGGAGCTTCGGTAAGGCTGGGAGTGTTGAGTGTAGGAATCACAAATGTGTGGTAGAAACCTTAACAATGAGGGCCAGGGTTGCCCAATTTATACACCAGGAAACCTGCATAGGGGAAGAGGTGAAGGCCCAGGACCACGCGGCCAGAAAGTGGGATCTCGAATGCAGGTCCTCTGACCCACTGTGGGGGGCAATGGAGCAGGCTCTGCCCAGCCCCGTGTGGAAGACCAAAGGCAGCAGAGGGTGGCCACCAAGGATGCAAGGAACAGTGGAAACCTCAAGTGAGGATGGACACACACAGTCAAGGGGTCAGATGGCTACAACACTTGACGTGACAGCGATCTGTAACTTGAAACAGCCTATGAGAGTGTTTCCGACCATTGTGTGCACTTTGAGTCCATCAGCAGGGACAGAGTGGACACTTCCTTCTCCAAGCAGGTAGTCAGCCCCTGGTTAGTCAATCATCTGTGACATCCATGCTCAGAGACAGGTTAGGTGTCTCATCTGAGAATTAGTTATGTTTAAGGCCGGCGCCGTGGCTCAACAGGCTAATCCTCTGCCTTGCGGCGCCAGCACACTGGGTTCTAGTCCCGGTCGGGGCGCCGGATTCTGTCCTGGTTGCTCCTCTTCCAGGCCTGCTCTCTGCTATGGCCCGGGAGTGCAGTGGAGGATGGCCCAAGTCCTTGGGACCTGCACCCCATGGGAGACCAGGAGAAGCACCTGGCTCCTGCCTTCGGATCAGCGCGGCGCGTGGCGGCCATTGGAGGGTGAACCAACGACAAAAGGAAGACCTTTCTCTCTGTCTCTCTCTCTCACAGTCCACTCTGCCTGTCAAAAAAAAAAAAAAAAGAATTAGTTATGTTTATAGTATAGAAATTCTTCATTTCAATTAAGAACTGATTGAACTACACATCTTAGGCAGAGAAAGCTTTTACATATGATTACTATTTGATTTATCAGAGTTCATAAGAGGGCGGAAGGATAGAGTCCACAAAGCATAGAAACACTAGCTAGTAATCCCGTCCCTAACTCCTTTTGGAATGAGGCAGGGCATCAATAAATAATAAATGGAATCAAGCTGAACATAACCCCTGCTTTGTCTATTTCCTGTGGTTTCTCCATACTCTTTTTCTTCATGGGAAGCCCCTGTCCCATGAAGCTCACGTCAACCAGTGTGCCACCCTTCCGCCCGACACCCCTTGCCTTCACCCTCTGACTTTGGCCTCCTCCATCACGAGGGAAGTCTGCACCACTTCTGGCCTCCAGCTCCGTCTCGGTTCCCAACATCACGCAGTGTGTTCCACAGACCAGGGGGCCCCAGGCCAGCTTCCTGGCCTCCCACCACCTTCCTTGCTCAGAACCAGCGAGGAAGTTCCCTCTGCCCTCCACCCCAGCCAGCCAGATCCTCCCACCAGGGCCACAGTTGTAGGCCCATGGGCACCACTGGAACGGCTTGTCTGAAATCCCCGACTCCAAGTCCCCTCCCGACCGCCCCTTCCACCCTCCGGGTGTTTCACAGGCACCCGTGCTCCGAGTGACAGAAAGAGGACTTCAGAATCCGTGGAATCAACTGAACACTTTATTGGCACGCGCTGACGGCTGCCTCCTCCATGGGAGTCTGGGGGCTGGGCAAGGCCCCGGGTGCAGTGCAGCCAGGCGCTGGCCTCAGGCCTCACTCTTTCTCCTCGGGTTGGGCCACTTCCTCATCCCGGGGCTCGGGGTCCTCCTCTAACAGGTCCCTGAGGTGCTCGCTGTTTTCGATCGCCTTCTTCACGTGTTCCGGGGTGATGCGTACCCTGCTGTTCTTGTGGGCCTCCTCGCCAGCCAGCTCCAGGATGTTGGACGTCAGGTACTCGAGGACACCAGCCAGGAACACCGGCGTGGAGGAGCTCAGGCGCTGCGCGTAGCGGTCCTGGCGCAGGTGGCGGTCCACGCGGCTCACGGGGAACTGCAGCTCGGCTTTGGTAGAGCGGGAGACGTTCGGCTTCCTGCGCTTGCCGGCTTTCTTGCTGGGTTTCTTACTGGGTTTCTTCCCGGGCATGATGGTTGCTGGGGTTGGGGACCCAATCGGCTCAGCTTGATTTTCCTGCTGGCTTGGGCCTCTCAAGATGCCAGTGCTTAGTCCCGCCCACCGTGTCCCTCATTGGCTAGGGAGCAGCCTTTGTGACGCCTCAGTCCTTGTGACGTCACAGGGGACCAGTGCGCCCTGATGACGCATAGCCTGCAAATGGCTGCGATGGGAGTCTGTTTGCATGAGCCCACCCCCTGCGTTTGAGAAAGTGCTCACTTTTGATCTGACTTTAGCATTCGCCTCCAAAATGATCTCCTGGTGGGAAAATGGCCCTGTCTTCAGGAAACTGGCCCAGGGTGACTGCCTGATGGTAGCCGTAGGTTGCCTTTGAGTTATTTTACATCCCTTTGCAAGTCGCAGGGCACTGACAGACATGAATCACCTCCAGCAAGAGGCCCACTGTGCTCTCTCACAGAGCAACCAAACAAGGTTTTGCCTCTATGTCCATGTTCATTCAATAACACTGATCAGTTGGATTCTCCATGGAACTGGTAATAGTGTGTGCCTCTCTCCTTTGGGATAACTATTGTAACGTGTTCATGCCTGTATCACTGCCATGATGTCATCTTTGTGTAGTTGTCATCGCCTGTTTCACAGGACACACGGATCAGTGTCCACTTGATTCTCCTGTTCTAGAGTGTAAACCGCAGTGAACGTACTACACGCACATTTGAAGCCCGGTTATGTCTTTCTGGCCTCTTCTCTGTGAATCCAATGCATCAAGAGTACTTTCTTGGCTGTTTTAAATTTTTGTTTTCCTCTCTTCAAATTTAGTGGTCCTGTTTTGTTTTGGTCCTTTTACAAGTAATGTACTACCCATGTTTGAGAACCATGGTTAGGAATTTCGTTGTTCTTTTATTTTTCATTTTATTAATGTAAAGTTCATGTAACAAAAAATTATCATTATAATCATGTGTAGTGTACAATTCAGTGACTTTTTAGTGTGTTCCCAATGAAATTGTCATCAATAATAGATTCTTGAATATTTTCATCACCCTAAAATGAAAACCCACACTACAATTTCTTCCCATTGTCTCTGGCAAAAATTCATTTATTTCCTGTATCTCTGGGCTTGCCTGTGCTATACATCTGATTTTTAAAAAAATTTTTGTTTATTTGAGAGAAAAAGTTACAGACTGATAGAGGGAGAGATAGAGAGACAGTTCTTGCATCCGCTGGTTTACTCCCTAAATGTCTGTAATGGCCAGCGCTGGGTCGATCTGAAGCAAGGACCCAGGAGCTTCTTCTTTGTCTCCCACATGGATGCAGAGGCCCATGCCCTTTGGCCATCTTCTCTTGTTTTCCCATGGCACAGCAGAGAGCTGGATTGGAAGAGGAGCAGGTGGAACTTGAACCGTCGCCTATACGGGATGCTGCAATTTTGGCAGAAGATTAACCTATTCTGTCACAGCGCCAGCTTTTAGACATCTAATATTAAATGGATTGCAACATACATGGCCTTTTGTGTCTGCTTTCATTTAGCTTAATGCTTTCAGGGTTCAATCACATTCTTGTGTGTATTGGTACTTTTTCCTTTTTAATGGTTATAAAGGAATCTGTTTTATGGAAATATTCCAATTTATTAATCCATTCTTCAGTTGATGGAAGTTTGAGATTTTCAACATTTTGGCTATTATCATTAACACTACCAGGAGCATTCATGGGCAATCTTTTGTGTGAACACGTGTTTTCAATTTCTTAATGTAAGGAGCAGTTGCTTGATCATGTGGTAAGAATTTGTTTTATGGTCTGTCCATTTGAATATCTCTCTTAAATGCTAGTTTGCAGAGATCTGTTCAGTACTGGGTGAAGAAAACACAGACTCTGGTTTACCACTCCTTTTGCTGGTTTGCCTAATTTGCAGGTCAGTCCTGTGGAAGATCTCTTGGCCTGTGAGAGGAGCATAGCTATTTGGAATCTGTGCTGGGGACATTTTTTAACTCTCTTTTTCCTCTTGTCTCATGGCTGACATTTGTCAAGTTGAAAGGAAAAGGTCTCTGGGTATCTCTGTCTCTGCAAGTCTCTGATGAGGGCACCTTTCCCATCAACCTTGTTACAACTCCCTTAGGTGGCTCAGCATTCACTTATTCATCTCCAGCTGAGTCCTTCTCTAGGCAGAATGGTTCACTCACTCGTTCACTTATTGTTAGCACGTAGGCTAGGCTGGCTGCAGTCTCCAAATGTGCATATCTGCTGTCCATCCCTAGACCACATGATTTCCATACAGGTGCCTGTTGCTATATTCCCCAGAAAACCGCTGAATCATGTCTGCAGCACTTCCTCCCAGATGCTGGTGTGAGTGCACTCTGCATCAGTGCCTCCTGCTGGGCATCCCTTTAGGCAAGGTGCTCCCACTGTGACTATCTCTATTGCTGTGCTCTGTGTGGTCTCTGATGCTCTATCCCTCCAAGATCTCCTGTCTGGACTATCTAGATGGATTCATGGAAAATATACCTTCTCCCAATCCTACTGATAAGTTGTTTGTGCTCTGAGTCAATATGTTTACTGCAGGTTCCTGTCCTCATCTGACTGCATACCGACTTACCTCCTCCCACGTCCTTCCTGACGTCAGATACTCTCTATCGCCATGAATTTTGTCATAGTGTCTCAATGGCTGCCTGCACCCTTGTCTCCTGTCAGTGATCCCCTAGATGGGTTGCACCTTGCACTCGTACACCTCCACCTCATGCTCCTTATGATGCTGCACCCTACCCTCATGGATCACCTGTCATGTCCCCTCCCCCATGCTGAATGTTCCCTCCATCCAGTGACACCTGCTAGTACCTCTCCTGAGCTGGCTGCATCAATGCACATATAATAATCTCCCCTAGGTTGCATGGCCTCTCTGAACATGCAGCTCCTGCCATCAGCTTGTCTGTTCTATGTGTCCTCTCTATCCATGTACCTATCTAAGAGTTCCCCTATGGGCTAGGGATGCTCTCTACACATGACCTTCCTGTCAGACCATAGCTAACCTGGCTGGGCCCTCTGTGTATACATCTCCTGCCCATTCCTTCTCTGGGTGGAAAGCTTTTCTTGCCCGTGCCTCTCCTGATGTCTGCTGTGGAAGGTAGATGCTCTCTCCACCCAGAGCTTCCTGTTTAAGTTGCATTAGGCCATCTGTGCCTTCCACATGTAAATCTCTTGCAAGCTCCCCCTCTAGGCTCTATACTCCCTCTAACTCGTCATTTCCTGCTGCATGAATGAAAATTCCACCATGTGCACTTCTTGTCCATCCCCTAGGCTGACTGCCTGCTGTACTGCGGCACTACCTGCCATACTTTCCTTATTCTGGATCTGTCCTCTACTCATGCAGTTCCTACCATCTCTTCCCCTAGTGTGACTGCATCCTGGATCCATGTGTGCTGCCCAAACATCCCTAAGATGGCCACTACCTGTATCCCTGCATTTCCTGCTGGGTTCTTCTCTGGGAGGCCTGCAAGCTCCATTCATGCATACCCTGCTAGTTCTCCCCATGACTGGAAGTCCCGTGACCCATGTGCTTACTGTTGGGTCATCCTGGGAGCTAGCTTCTCCTGAACCAATCACCTACCTCAATGTCCTTCCTGACACTGAGGATCAGGCTTTGGTCTTGGAGTATTTTATACAGGGCTCAAAGAGCTAGGCCATAAACTCTACATGAATTGTCACAGTGTAATTTGCCTGCTCTTTTCAGGCCCAGACCCATACCTCATGTGCCTTCCCATCAGCGCTCCCTGCTGAGACTTTTCTGTTACTTTAATTGTCACAGTTTGTTAAGTTTCAAGAACTTCCCCTGAAGATTACATCTCTCCCATATCTTTCCACAGCCCCATATTTCCTGATCTCTGCATACAACACCCTGCTTTTTCTCTCCTCTCTGAAATCTTTCTGTTCAAAATTGAGAATCATGTTATTGCGATATCCATTTTAACAAACTTGTTTATTTTTAAAATATGAGATTTTTACTTTTTAGAAAACCTTGACAATATATTACCATGACTCAGATGAAGAACTGACTGCACACTGCACCCCACTGTCTTCACCTCGGTATTAATGCCAGCTTCCAGGACTTTTTAAAAATTACTTATTTTTTATTTTTTATCTGTGTGTGTGTGTGTGTGTTTGTAGGAGAGAGGGAGAGAGAGAGAGCAAGAGCGAGAGTACATCTCCCAACCTCTGGTTCACTCTTTTGGACCAGTTGAAATCCAGGAGCCTGAACCTTAATCTGAATCTCCTAGATGAGTGGCATAATCTTAGGTACGGAAGATATCACCTGCTGCCTCCCAGGGTACACATTAGCAGGAAGCTGGGATGCAGAGTGGAAATGGAACTCAATTCCAAGCACTCTGTTATGGGGTGCAGACCTTTCTAGTGGCAACTTAATTGCCGTTCTTTGTAAACACATCAAAAATATTAATCTTTTTTTTTTATTAAACTTTTATTTAATGAATATAAATTTCCAAAGTATAGCTTATGGGTTACAATGGCTTCCCCCCTCCCATAACTTCCCTCCCGCCCGCTACCCTCCCCTTTCCCGCTCCCTTTCCCCTTCCATTCATGTAAAGATTCATTTTCAATTCTCTTTGTATACAGAAGATCAGTTTAGTATATATTAGGTAAAGATTTCAACTTTTTGCCCATATAGCAACATCAAGTGAAAAAACTACCGTTGGATTACTAATTATAGCATTAAATAGCAATGTACAGCACATTAAAGACAGAGATCCTACAGAATTTTTTTTTTCAAATTAATTAATTTTCTATGCCATTTCCATTTTAACACCAGGTTGTTTTTTTTTTTTTCATTTCCAATTCTCTTTATATACAGAAGATCACTTCAGTATATAATTAGCAAAGACCTCATCAGTCTGCGCCCACGCAGAAACGCAAAGTATAAAAATACCGTTTCAGTACCAGTCATAGCATCACTTGGCTTTAGACGACACATTAGGGACAGATCCCACATGGGGTGTAAGTACACAGTGACTCCTGTTGCTGATTTAACAATTTGACACTCCTGTTCATGGCGTCAGTAATCTCCCTAGGCTCTAGTCATGAGTTGCCAGGGCTATGGAAGCCTTTAGAGTTCGCTGACTTTGATCTTATTCCGATAGGGTCATAGTCAAAGTGGAGGTTCTCTCCTCCCTTCGGAGAAGGGTACCTCCTTCTTTGATGGCCCCGTTCTTTCCACTGGGATCTCACTCACAGAGATCATTCATTTAGGTGTTTTTTTTTTTTTCCATGATATCTTGGCTTTCCATGCCTGCTATACTCTCATGGGCTCTTCAGCCAGATCTGAATGCCTTGAGGGCTGATTCTGAGGCCAGAGTGTTGTTTAGGACATCTGCCATCCTATGAGTCTGCTGTGTATCCCACTTCCCATGTTGGATCTTTCTCTCCCTTTTTGATTCTATCAGTTAGTATTAGCAGATACTTGTCTTGTTTGTGTGATCTCTTTGAGTCTTAGACCTATCAGAGCTATCAATAGTGAGCTGAAATTGGTCACTTGGACTAATGCGATGGCATTGGTACATGCCATCTTGATGAAATTGTGTTGGAATCCCCTGGCACGTTTCTAACTCCACCATTTGCGGCCAGTCCGATTGAGCATGTTCCAAATTGTTCATCTCCTCCCTCTCTTTTTCCACTCTTAGATTTAACAGGGATCACTTTTCAGTTAAAATTTAAACACCTAAGAATAATTGTGTGTTAATTACTGAGTTCAACCAATAGTACTAGAACAACAACAATAACAACAAATACTAAAATGGATAAAGTATTACATTGTACATCTAAAGTCAGGACAGGAGCTGATCAGTTCATTGTTGCTTATAGTGTCCATTTCACTTAACAGGTTTCCCCTTTGGCACTCAGTTGTCACCGATCAGGGAAAACAAATGATATTTTTCTCTTTGGGTCTGGCTTAACTCACTCAGCATGATGTTTTCCAGATTGCTCCATCTTGTTGCAAATGACTGGGTTTCATTGTTTCTTACTGCTGTATAGTATTCTATGGAGTACATGTCCCATAATTTCTTTATCCAGTCTACTGTTGATGGGCATTTGGGTTGGTTCCAGGTCTTAGCTATTGTGAATTGAGCTGCAATAAACATTAATGTGCAGATGGCTTTTTTATTAGCCAAATTAATTTCCTTTGGGTAAATTCCAAGGAGTGGGATGGCTGGGTTGTATGGTAGGGTTATGTTCAGGTTTCTGAGGAATCTCCAGACAGACTTCCATAGTGGCTTAACCAGTTTGCATTCCCACCAACAGTGGGTTAGTGTCCCTTTTTCCCCACATCCTCTCCAGCATCTGTTGTTGGTAGATTTCTGAATGTGAGCCATTCTCACCGGGGTGAGATGGAACCTCATTGTGGTTTTGATTTGCATTTCTCTGATTGCTAGTGATCTTGAACATTTTTTCATGTGTCTGTTGGCCATTTGTATTTCCTCTTTCGAAAAATGTCTATTGAGGTCTTTGGCCCATCTCTTAAGTGGGTTGTTTGTTTTGTTGTTGTGGATTTTCTTGATTTCTTTGTAGATTCTGGTTATCAATCCTTTATCTGTAGTATAGTTTGCGAATATTTTTTCCCATTCTGTTGGTTGCCTCTTCACTTTCCTGACTGTTTCTTTTGAAGTACAGAAACTTCTCAATTTGATGCAATCCCAAATGTTAATTTTGGTTTTGACTGCCTGTGCTGTTGGAGTATTTTCCAGGAAGTCTTTGCCTGTGCCTATATCTTGCAGGGTTTCTCCAATGCTCTCTAATAATTTGATGGTTTCGGGTCGTAGATTTAAGTCTTTAATCCATGTTGAGTGGATTTTTGTGTAAGGTGATAGGTATGGGTCTTGCTTCAAGCTTCTGCACGTGGAAATCCAATTTTCCCAGCACCATTTATTGAATAGACTGTCCTTATTCCAGGGATTAGATTTGGATCTTTGGTCAAATATAAGTTGGCTGTAGATGTTTGGATTGATTTCTGGTGTTTCTATTCTGTTCCATTGGTCTATCCATCTGTTTCTGTACCAGTACCATGCTGTTTTGATAACAACTGCCCTGTAGTATGTCCTAAAATCAGGTATTGTGATGCCTCCGGCTTTGTTTTTGTTGTACAGGATTGCTTTGGCTATTCGAGGTCTTCTGTGTCTCCATATGAATTTCAGCATCGTTTTTTCTAGATCTGAGAAGAAGGTCTTCGGGATCTTAATGGGTATTGCATTGAATGTATAAATTGCTTTTGGGAGAATAGACATTTTGATGATATTGATTCTTCCAATCCATGAGCATGGAAGATTTCTCCATTTTTTGGTATCCTCTTCTATTTCTTTCTTTAAGGTTTTGTAGTTTTCATCGTAGAGATCCTTAACGTCTTTGGTTAAGTTTATTCCAAGGTATTTGATTGTTTTTGTAGCTATTGTGAATGGGATTGATTTTAGAAGTTCTTCCTCAGCCGCGGCATTGTCTGTATATACAAAGGCTGTTGATTTTTGTGCATTGATTTTATATCCTGCTACTTTGCCAAACTCTTCGATGAGTTCCAGCAGTCTCTTAGTAGAGTTCTTTGGGTCCCCTAAATAAAGAATCATATCATCTGCAAAGAGGGATAGTTTGAGTTCGTCCTTCCCGATTTGTATCCCTTTAATTTCTTTTTCTTGCCTAATAGCTCTGGCCAAAACTTCCAGAACTATATTGAATAGCAGTGGTGAGAGAGGGCATCCCTGTCTGGTACCAGATTTCAGTGGAAATGTTTCCAATTTTTCCCCATTCAATAGGATGTTGGCCGTGGGTTTTTCATATATTGCTTTGATTGTATTAAGGAATGTTCCTTCCATACCCGGTTTGCTTAGAGTTTTCATCATGAAAGGGTGTTGTATTTTATCAAATGCTTTCTCTGCATCTATTGAGAGAATCATATGGTTTTTCTTCTGCAGTCTGTTAATGTAGTGTATTACGTTGATTGTTTTGCGAATGTTGAACCATCCCTGCATACCGGGGATGAATCCCACTTGGTCTGGGTGGATGATCTTTCTGATGTGTTGTTGCATTCTATTGGCCAGAATTTTATTGAGGATTTTTGCATCTATGTTCATCAGGGATATTGGTCTGTAATTCTCTTTCAATGTTGCGTCTCTTTCTGGCTTAGGAATTAAGGTGATGGTGGCTTCATAGAAAGAATTTGGGAGGATTCCCTCTTTTTCGATTGCTCTGAATAGTTTGAGAAGAATTGGAGTTAGTTCTTCTCTAAATATCTGGTAGAACTCAGCAGTGAATCCATCTGGCCCTGGGCTTTTCTTTGTTGGGAGGGCCTTTATTACTGTTTCAATTTCTGTGTCAGTTATTGGTCTGTTTAGGTTTTCTATGTCTTCCTGGCTCAATTTAGGGAGGTTGTATGTGTCCAAGAATCTGTCCATTTCTGATAGATTTCCCTGTTTGCTGGCATACAAGTCCTTGTAGTAATTTCTGATGATTCTTTTTATTTCTGTGGCGTCTGTTGTTACGTTTCCCATTTCATCTCTGATCCTATTGATTTGGGTCTTTTCTCTTCTTTTTTTAGTTAGTTGGGCCAATGGGGTGTCAATTTTGTTTATTTTTTCAAAAAACCAGCTCCTCGTTTGGCTGATTTTTTGTAATGTTTTTTTTGGATTCAATCCTGTTGATTTCTTCTCTGATTTTAATTATTTCTCTTCTCCTACTGGGTTTGGGTTTGGCTTGCTGCAGATTTTCTAGATCCTTGAGGTGACTTGAAAGCTCATCTATTTGGTGCCTTTCCAATTTCTTGATGTAGGCACCTATTGATATAAACTTTCCTCTTAACACTGCTTTTGTTGTATCCCATAGGTTTTGGTATGTTGTGCTGTTATCCTCATTTACTTCCAGAAAATTTTTGATTTCTCTTTTAATTTCTTCTATGACCCATTGTTCATTCAGGAGCATGTTGTTCAATCTCCATGTGTTTGCACGTGCTCTAGGGATTCCTGAGTTGCCAATTTCCAATTTCATTCCTTTGTGGTCTGAGAAGCTGCATGGTATGATTCTAATTCTTTTGAATTTGCTGAGACTTGCTTTATGGCCTAGTATGTGGTCAATCCTAGAGAGGGTTCCATGTACTGCTGAGAAGAATGTAAAGTCCTTAGATGTAGGATGAAATGTTCTGTAGATATCTGTTAGATCCATTTGGGCTATAGTGTCATTTAAATCTACTGTCTCCTTGTTGATCTTCTGTCCTGTTGATCTGTCTATCTCTGAGAGTGGAGTATTGAAGTCCCCCAGTACTATTGTATTGGGGTCTAAGTCTCCCTTTAAGTCCCTTAACAAGTCTTTTAAATAAGCTGGTGCCCTATAATTAGGTGCATATATGTTGATAATCGTTTTATCTTCCTGTTGAATGGATCCCTTAATCATTATATAGTGCCCCTCTTTGTCTCTCCTAACAGTTTTTGTGGTAAAGTTTATGTTGTCCGATATTAAGATGGCTACGCCCGCTCTCTTTTCATTTCTGTTGGCGTGGTATATCTTTTTCCAGCCTTTCACTCTCAGCTTGTATGGATCATTGTTGGATAGATGGGTTTCTTGTAAGCAGCAAAAGGATTAATCTTGAATCAACATGAAAAGGATGTTTTGATCTTTTTTTGTCTTTCTCATGATTAATACAGCGGACAAACTTCAAGGTATCCAATCCTGGTTTGTAATTCTCAATCAAAAGTATAATACTGATTTTGAATGGAAATCCGTTCCAACTGAGATCTTATCAGACTCGTCCAGGAATGTATAGACATGGATGACATCATGAAACTGGAAACATTCTCAGGTATGCCAGAAGAAGAACATGTCAGGAGGTAGTCAGCTTCTATTCAAGATGCTGAAACAGGAAACCTAAGGTCCCCACATTGGGTTCTTAACCTCACCATTTTTGTTGTCTTTCTTTTTTGCATCCTGCTCTCCTCTTCTAGTCTCTCCAACATCATTCCTACTATCCACCTGATCGTCCACATGGCAGCCACCGCCTTCCAAAATGACTCTCCTTGTCTTCCCACCTCCCTTCATACATACAAGTTGGTGCCCTTCTGATACTTCCTATCTCCTCAAGGATATCAAAACATACAGCACATTTTGATCAAAACCCATGTTGGGCCGGCGCCGCGGCTCAATAGGCTAATCCTCCGCCTAGCGGCGCTGGCACACCGGGTTCTAGTCCCGGTCGGGGCACCGATCCTGTCCCGGTTGCCCCTCTTCCAGGCCAGCTCTCTGCTGTGGCCAGGGAGTGCAGTGGAGGATGGCCCAAGTGCTTGGGCCCTGCACCCCATGGGAGACCAGGATAAACACCTGGCTCTTGCCATCGGATCAGCGCGGTGCGCTGGCCGCAGCGCGCTACCGCGGCGGCCATTGGAGGGTGAACCAACGGCAAAAAAGGAAGACCTTTCTCTCTGTCTCTGTCTCTCACTGTCCACTCTGCCTGTCAAAAATAAAAAAAAAATTAAAAAAAAAACCCATGTTGTGCATTCACTTTCCCTTGGAGTTTACAGCATAGCTACACTTTCTTGTTGTGTTTCAGATAGCAAAAACATTGCTTTAAGTATTATTGAAAAACGAGATTTTCCTCAATGTCCCTCTGAGCTTAATATCTAGATTTCAGAATGAAGCCCCTTCAATATCTATGGTTTTCACAAAAGGGAATCTGTCTTCAACACAACACTACCTGAGCCCCTTTCCTAGCCCTGACTATCTACAATGACTCCTAATTCATCACAAATCCCAATATTCATAATGTTATTGTGAGCAAGCAATACATTCTCCTTGGCTTGTTAAACATCTTTTGCTAATACACAATAATACACAGTATTGGGTATCTATCTCTTTTACACAGCTAATGACATATATATTTCCACTAACAACCTTTACAAAAGTAGAAATAGAAGTCCCTCCCCGTACCTTGAACCTCCTCTTCTCACGGCCAGGTATGTCCTACAACATACAGTGCTTCACACCTAATCCTGAAGGCATCTCAACCTACTACTTCCACAAACAGAGCTCTCAACAACAGTGGCCACCTGACCCCCTTTTGTGCCTAAGATTGTGCACACTTGAGACACAACTCTTCCTCCCCTAGAGAGGATTGTGAATGTAAGACCTCACTGGCCTTGGAAGCATCCCTAGGCAATTAGGGTACCTGGCACATATTCTACAGCAGTCCCATGGTTTTGCACCCTGGGGGCTCATCTGATTGTCCCTGTAGGCTCTTAGTTCTTCCACCAAAAGCAGCATGACAATAAACTGAACAGCTCCATAGGCCTCAGGACTAAAGACCTTTTGTGCAGATCTACTGTCAATTGGCCACATATCAGAAAAGTAAAGAAGTGAGAAATATGGGGAAGGAGGAGAGGGAGTTCCTTGTAATGCTTTATTTATATATTTTTTTCACTATATCCATTGAAACATGGTCTGCTACCAAGTCTCCACAACGTAACTTTTTTAAAACAGTGAAATTGCATCTTATCAACAAGTAGAGGTATACTCAAGGAAGAAAACTCAAAATATAGCAATATATAACCTGTTCACAGTATGGTGTGTGCCCACACAATTCTATCCAAACATGTCCCCACACCCACCACTCCCCCACCCATGCATACTCCCATATATGCTCACAATCACAACCATAACTGTTTTTAAAATTGGTATTATCCATTGAAGTATTTTTACATGTAATATCTCACCATTGTCCAATGTCAATCATTAACCTTAAATCACTCAGCCTGCTCCCTCCCCCAGTACCTAGAGACCCCAGGCGTCCCTCTTCCCAACACATTAATATTGTTCTGCTCGACAAACTGAGACTTTCCCAGACTCTTCTGACCCCTTCTGTTTCCACCTTCTTGATTGAGTCTTCAGCCTAACTCTGCACGTGTTTCTGCGTTCTCTTTCTCCTGCACAGACACACGCATGCATGTGCATGTGTGCACACACACACATTTATCATGCCCCACCTCTTCCTCACTTTGGATACATCCATCATCCCTCTTTTTCTCTGGAAACCTCTGCCTAACTCTGCCTCAAGTTGAAAACCACCTTTGCTAAGTGATTTGCTGGGTATGAAGTGTCTAAATGAGAATTTCATGGTCAGAACTCCATTTCAAATAGAGGCACCAAATGTTTGCTGATATATGCTTTTATTTTTTCTCCATTCTCGAAAGTCACATAGCATGCTACTTTTTTTTACCCCTATGATTATGACATAAAATTATCTTGGGGGGCCTCAATAAAAGTATTTTATATTTTAAAAAATGGAACTTTTAAACCTTATTCATTAACATGTCATTGTATAAAATACAATGTGGAAAAAGGAAACCTAAGCTCAGCTGTCAATACAGACCCTTTTGAGGAAGCAGGGGCCCTGGAATCAAGGGCCAACAGTGTATAAATGCTGAGCGGTGGAGTCTTGGGGGATGGAGGACTTGATACTGCACATAATGTTGGTTACTGTCTACCAGAAGTCATGGGAACATCACTGGTAATGGCAGGCAGGCATCTGATTCAGGTCAGTGGGTGGACATGAGTTCCTTGTTTGAGTCTTGGAGGGTCAAGGAGGGTCACGACACAGATGGTAAAGGCACGAATTTTCAGTGTATTTGGGCATGTTCTCCAAGATAGGCAGGACTCAGCCAGCAACTCCAGCATCAAAGTGTTCCCAACTCTAGGGATGATTGGCATGGAACTGGAGCTCAGGCCAAACAAAACATGGTAAGAGGAAGGGGAGCCCAAGACAGAAGACCTAGTGGTGGTGGGGGCGGGGCTCAGGTCAGGAGATGTAAGTAGGGAGGAGAAGCTCTGACCACATTTCCCATGCTGAAGAAGGGAGAATGTGCCCGGAGATGAGGATGAGGAGGTATTCATGCAGGTGGCATCACCAGGATGGGAAGCAAGACGTAAGCTCTCCAGGTCAGGAGAGTTTGAGGAACTCTGGAAGACTTCCTTCCAAAGGTGGACCCAGGAAGAGCAGCAGGATTCAGTATAGGGATAGATTCAGGTAGGGAAAGGGTTCCTGTTGAGCACCGGTCTTCCCTGAATGCTTTGGCTAGGGAGGACCAGGCCTAGTGTGGGGTTGTGGCTGTGGTGGGCAGGGCTGTATGAGTGGGGCAGCTTCTGAGGCAGGATTTGCCTGTGAGCCATGGTTTCAGACAGTAAAGCGTAGCCTAGCAGTATAAGTGTGCAGAGCAGGGCCAGATTGTCTGGCTCTAGCGGGCAGGTCCTGGATGGGATGCTGCTCCTTAGTAGAAGTCTGGGACTGATGGCTATCGCTGACATTAGACCTTGGAAGCTCAGGGAAGCAGATGTTACCTTGGAGGATTGTGTCTGGACAGGCTCTTCCTGGTGAATCTGCTTTTTCTCTGAGTTCATGGTCTGGGTGGCTTGTCTGCTGAACAGACTAACACCTCTTGTGGGTTGTCTCATAGCAGCTTTGATTGCATGTTCTTGATGTTCTGATCCTTTCTCGACAGCAGCACTTGGGCTGTCATCTGCTGCCTTCCCAGGCACATCAGCAGGAGGTAGATCCGAAGCAGAGCAGCTGAGTCTCAACCCGGCACTCTGATATAAGACGCCCTTGTTGCAGGGGGCAACTTAGCCTGCTGCTGCACAATGACAGCCCCTGTTCAGTTTCTTCAGCCTGACCCCGACTATCTCTATATTCCGTAATCTATTTATCACTTTAGACTATTTTCTCTGAGCCAGATAGAACCTGTGTATTAAGTAATACCCAGCATGCTTGCTTTCCCTATTCCAGTCACTTTAACCTCACAGCTGTATATCATAACCTGACAACTTTCTTTAGGAACTTTAGTTCATTAGTATTCATACTGTATCTTTTGGCGTAGATCCTATATCCTTTAATAAGCAATTTGCTATCACCAAAACTAGGTTTTGTGACTTTAATGTATGTTACAATAAGCTAGTCCATGTATATTCCATGCAGTGCTTACCAGGACTCTGCATTGGCTCAAATCATCAATTTGTCTTGCAGAAATCAATTGAGCACACAGGATACACCTTGAAGGATCAGCACAGGAAGCAGAACATGTCAGAAACCCTGCCCATGTGTGCCTCTTATGTGAGAATGCCTGCAGTAGTAAAAAGGCACATTTTCCTTATCCCCACAAGTAAAAATTCAACTGTGAAATAATGACACCACATCACAGAGTGTGGAGTCCGATCTTAGAAGCCCCATACTAACCACTAAGGGTTTGTAATCTGTGAATATGTATTCAGTAGACTAAGGTAAGATTTAGCACTCTTTATGTTATTTAAAATGGTATCTACTAATTTACCTTTATAAGTAATAATATAAAATGAAATAATTTCAAGGTTCTAAGGCAGAGCATTTGGCACAGTGATAAGACGCTGCTTGGGTACCTTCATCAAATGCTAGAGTGTGCAAGTTAGAGTCCTGGCTCTGGTTTTGATTCCTACTAATGTGTACCCTAGGGGGTAGCAAATGATGGGTCAAGTGACTGGGTCCTTGCCACTCATGTGAGAGGCCCGGATTGAGTGCCAGGCTCCTGGCTTCGGCCTGGCCGAGCCTTGTCTATTACGGATATTTGAGGAGTGAACCAGAAGATGGCAGTTAGCATTCTCTCACCATTAAAAATAAATACATGAAAAAAATAATATAATGTGCAGTTCACCATTGTTGTTAAGTCCCCAGTAAAGAAATTTCTACAATAGTTTATGTGCTGCCGAAGCGACCATGAAAGCTCTACAATAGAAAAAGGTAAAATCTAAGGATGCTGACCTTAAGAAATTTCCAGTTTGTTAGAGAGACAAGACAGACAGAATTGAAATTAAATAGAAATTTAGGAAAATAATGAGAAATGCCCAGGAACATTTAGCCTTTTGGGATGGCTGTTTTGTTTAGCGGTTTTGTTTAGTGGTTAAGAGAACTTTTAAGATGCTCACATCCTATGTCAGAGAATCTGGGTTCAATAATGAGCTCAAGCTGCTGACCCCTGCTTCTTGCTACTGCAGACCCTGGGATGCATCATCAAACAGCTGAGTCCCAGCCACACATGTGAGAGACCTCGATTGAGTTCCTGGATCCTGGTTTTGCTACCAGCTCAGGGCCATTGCAAGCATTTGCGGATTGAACCAATGGATAGGGAAGACCTCTCTCTCTCTCTTTCCCTCCCCTTCCAAAATTAATTAATTAATACATCTAAAAAACTGTTCTTTTTAAAACCTACTTTTTTTTTTTTGACAGGCAGAGTGGATAGTGACAGAGAGACAGAGAGAAAGGTCTTCCTTTTTGCCATTGGTTCACCCTCCAATGGCCGCTGCGGCCAGCGCATTGTGCTGATCCGAAGCCAGGAGCCAGGTGCTTCTCCTGGTCTCCCATGCGGGTGCAGGGCCCAAGGACTTGGGCCATCCTCCACTGCCTTCCCGGGCCACAGCAGAGAGCTTGCCTGGAAGAGGGGCAACCGGGATAGAATCTGGCGCCCCAACCGGGACTAGAACCCGGTGTGCTGGCGCCGCAAGGTGGAGGATTAGCCTGTTGAGCCACGGCGCCGGCCCAAAACCTACTTTTGCAGTTTAGTTTCTCAGACTAATCTTTGCAACTTACTGATTCTGAAAGCTGCTCATATTTTGGAATTGTGTTATCTAACATTCCCACCAGAAACAACAAAAAAGATATTTCAGTAACTGGCTGAAAAAGAAAAAAAGGACAGGTAAGATGTAGGAGCGGTGTTATGTTAGCCCTTCAGAATTAAAAGAATCTAAAATTTAAAACCGGGGTTGGATGTGAGAACAGCTGTTGAGATGCCACTTTGGACGCCACATCCCATATTGGATTGCTGGAAGCTGAAGACCTAGCTTTGATTCACATTCCAGAATCTGTCAATGAAAACCCTGAGTGGAAGCATATTATGGTCAAGTCCTGGAAACACTGCCACCTACATGGCGCCCAGGATGGAGTTCTCGGCTCCTGGCTCCCACCTTGTCCAGCCCCTGCTGCTATCAGCATCTGGGGAGTAAACCGGTGGAGAGAAAATATTTTTCTGTCTGTCTCTATCTCTCTTTCAACTAAAATGAGAATCAATAATAAATTAAAATGCTCCAAGTCATTTGACTGCTGTACCCAAGAGTGAGACCCAGGTGGAAATCAGGCTCCTGGCTTCTGTCTGGCCAAGCCATGGCCATTGGGGCCATTTAAGGTGTGAACCAGTGGATGGAAGGAATCTCTCTCTCTTTCCTTCTCTGTGAAACGCTTACTTTCAAATAAGTAAATCTTTTTAAAAAGTAAAGCCAGCTTTTATACAATGGGTAGGCAATTTTTAAGAGCCGAGCAAATATAAAAAAGCTATCACATATCGATGGCCTTTAGTGAAATTTTATTTTGTCATCTCATTTTTAGTGCCCAAGACACATTCATGATTGGGCAGTACTGCAGGAAGCAGGCAGTGACAGCCATTAAAGAGCCATTACAGCAGGGGGTGGAATGCCACAGTGGTTGGGGGGCAAGAGCTCCATTCCATGGGCAACCTGTGTGGCCCTCCACACTATATAGTATTTTAAATATTTGGGAACATAAGTACAACCATTTTGAGTTAGTCACCTTGATGATTTCTTTAAGCATCTTATTAGAATATTTTCCAAATGTGCTTATTTCACTAGATATCATGCTTTTTGTGGTTTTGCTAGCTACAGAAGTCTAACACCACAAAGCTGTATTCCAATGGCGGGTTTCCTCAGTGACTTCAACCTCTATATCATGACATTTCTGTGATTTCCTTACTCAGTTGCTAGACGTTATTAACTCCAGCCAGCTCCACTTTTCTCCTCGTGCTCAAGTGCACACTTCTGTGATAGCAGTCCCAGCTCCAATATCCAAAATAGTGAGTCATTCCTTTGTTTAAAAAAACTGATTTATTTGTAATTCAGAGTTACAGAGAGAGAGGGACATAGACACCCCCCCCCCCACACACACACACATACCGAGAGAGAGAGAGAGAGAGAGAGAGAAAGAGAGAGAGAGAGAGAGAGAGAATTTTCCATCTGCTGGTATATTCCCCAAATGGTCACTACTGCCAAAGCTGGGCCAGGCCAAATCCAGGAGCCAGAAGCTTTATCCAAGTCTCCCACTGGGGTGATAGGGGTATAAACACTTGGGCCATCATCTGTTGATTTTCTCAGGCCACTAGCAGGTACCTGGATCAGAAATGGAACAGCTGAGAATCAAACTGGAGCCCATATGGGATGCTGTTGTTACAGGTCGCAGCTTTACTTGCTAGGCCACCATCTCCCAACAGTGAGTCTTTCCACCTCCCTATCTCTCAGTGTTAATGAACTTTTGTCACTCCCCTGTTCTCTCTAGTTTTTTAACTTTTTAGCATAATCCTAGAAACACTTTCTCTCCTATTTGGATCCCCAAATGAACAATTTCAGTGATCTTTTCCCCTGACATTCAAGAGTTGCTCTTTCTGGGTAAGTGTACGCTTTTCTTTAGATAGATTCTTAGAGAAAACACTGTTAACCATGTGGATGTATTCATCCCATCCAACATTGTTTGTACTTTAACTGTCCTCAGAGGCATTTATTTTTATTCCTTCACTGATGTTCTATGAAATGACTCATTCCAGCAGTGGGAATTTTGATAATTTTTAATGTGTGTTCTCAATGTAGTGGTCCTCATAAAAGGTGCATAGACACAGAATGAATGCAAGAAGTAGTCTTCATTCCTTCTTTGGAGACATGGGATTCTGTGTCTAATAGTCTTCAATTGAAAGCTTGACTCCTTCCAAGCTGTGTGAACTTCTGTATAATGATTTACTCATCATGAAAAAAAAAAAAGGTACTCAAAACACAGTTAGGCAGGCATAATAGATTCTAGTGTTCCACATCACAGTCAGGCTATCTATCTATGTATCAGAACAATGTATTATGTACTGTGTAAAGACCGGGCAGAGACGATCTGGAGCAAGGGTGGAGCAATGGGATGCTGATTGCCTGATTTGACCAGTTTGTGGTGTTTGTATAGGTTGAAATACTGCCCTGTGTCACATTAAGTTGTACAAGTATTACATGTTAAGTGAAAATTTAAAAAAATAAGAAAACAGTGCTAACAATGTGAAATTTGCAACATATTAAAATAAGATGCTTAAAAAATCATCCAGGTAACTCAAAAAGGTTGTACTTCTGTTCCAAATTAAATTTCAGTAAAGGCCACACATTGTAGTGTCCCCTGTACCCCCTGACAATTGCCCTCTGCCTGTGACCCTTAACCTCACTCATACCATGCCATTCCCCAGTAATGGCCTCTTGTATCTGTCAGTTTGGTTACAGCAATACTGTACAGCTCGGAGCCACCCTCCCGACCAACAGGAAACCTGCCTCCACCAACCAGAAGCCCACCCTCAAAGGTTCCCCTTCTGACTACTCTTCGGAAGAAGCCGAGAAACTCTGTTGCCATACGGATGCTAAATAATCCTCTGTCCTCTCTCTGGTCTGTGCTGCCTCTCTGCCTTCCCCACTGTGATCCCTCAACCTGCACCACCTGTGCCACCATCACCCGCCATGGCCGCCGAGCCCTCTAACGTGAAGAAAACTACCAGCGCGACCGCGAGGCCGCTGTCCCCAGCCACATCCACCTGCAGCTCGACGCCTCCTACGTGGCCCAGTCCGTGGCCTTCTACTTCTCCAGCGACGACGTGGCGCTGACCGGCTTGGCCGACGACTTCCTGCGGCGCTCAGAGATGGAGAGGCAGCGCGCGGAGATGATGAGATTGCAGAACCAGCGCGGGGGCCGCATCCTCCTCCACTACGTCCCCAGGCCCGACTGTGAGGACTGGGAGGGCCGTGGAGAGCGCCTTCGACCTGGCCAAGAGCGTCAACCAGAGCCTGCTGGAGCTGCACCAGCCGGCTGCCTCCAGGGGCGACGCCCACCTCTGCCACTTCCTGGAGACCTGGAGACCAAGCGTGTGCAGCAGCAGGTGCAGCACATCAAGGAGCTGGGCGAGCCCCTGACCAACCTGCGCAGGATGGGGGGCCCGGACGCCAGCATGGCGGAGTTACCTCCACAAGTTCGTGCTGGGCCGGGGTGAGTGAGACTGTCCCCACTGCCACGGGGTGACGCCCCGGGGCCTGACGGGCGTGTTGTGCGTTCCACACGTTCACCTGTTTCTTCCCTTTGGTTTGCCCTGGTGGTGTCTTTGTCAGTAAAAAATACAGAAAACATGGCGCCACTGCTAGCCAAGGGCTTGTGTTGCTGGCATTTTAATAGGGGAAGACCCAGATGGGCTTCCCACATGGGAGACCCAGATGAAGCTCCAGGTTCCAGGTTTTGGCCTGGGCAGTCCAGGTTGTTGCAGCCATTTGGTGAATCAGCAGATGGGAAATGGCAGTCTCTCTCTCTCTCTCCATCTCTCTCTCTCCATCTCTCTCTCTCTTCCTCCATCTCTGTAACTCTGCTTTTCAAATAAATAAATCCTTAAAAAGCATGGTGTTGCTGCGGAAGACAGGAAGGGAATAGGATTGGAAATAGTTTAAAATTTAGTAAGGGCCGGGGTTGTGGCATAGCAGGTAGGGCCAATGCCTGCTATTCCTATATCCTTATGACATCCCATATGGACTTGGGTTGGAGTCCTGGCTGCTCCTCTTCCAAACTAGCTCCCTGCTAATGGCCTGGGAAAGCAGCGGAGGATGGCCCCAGTGCTTAGGCCCCTGCTCACTCGCTGTCTCTCTCTGTAACTCTGCCTTTCAAATAAATACATAAATCATTAGAAAAATTTAATGGGGCACTCTGATATGGGATGTAAGCACCACAAGCGGCAGCTTAACCCTTTGCTACAACACAGGTTCCCAAATTGGATCTTTATTAAACAGGCAGCAGCTGGAAATACAAGTGTCAGGTTTGAAAATGCCAGGGTCTTCAAAAAAGTTCCTTGACTATAGATATGACAAAAATATGCCGACTTTGTATCATATCCTCAAAGACACACAGGATAGCCTTTTTAAAGTTAGCAGGTGTATTTGAGACATATCATTTAAACTTTTTTAGCTAAGTAGTAATTTCCTTTAACATTTCCCTATGATGGCATTTTAAATGAGAATTCTGGCACCTTATTCAATCTCCAGGAAGTGCTACTGACTCTTTATTCATCTGAGTTAAGTTTATTCTATTTTTCCTTTTTTATTATTATTTCAGTTAACACATAGTTATTTTATATTTATAGAGTACAGAGTATGAAATGATGCTTTATATGTGTATATAATATATTGTGATGAGATCAAGCTAATTAAATATCCATCATCTCTCTAGATATCTTTGTTCTTTTATGTTATTTTATTTTATAGAAAGAAAGGGAGACAGTGAGAGAAATAGATCTGCTATCTACTGGGCCAGCTGGAAGCCAAGAGCAGGAAACTCAATCCAGGTTTCAAATGTGGGTAGCAAGGTCCCAGCTACTTAAGTCATCACCTGCTACTTCTTAGACTGTGCACTAAAGGTTTCTTTGTTTTGTGGATCTTTTCAGAAACTCCAAATCTTAGTTTCCAGGACTTATTGCTTTTGTTTTCCTAGCCTTTATTTTATTGATTTGTTCTCTGACCTTTGATATTGCCTCCCTTCTGCTAACTTTAGCTCAGTTTTCCTTTGTGGTATTCATTTCACAAGGCATACGCTAATCAAAATGTGACATCCTACACTTTATATGTATACATATATGCTATACACATATATATGCTATATACATATATATGTATAATTTTATTTGACATTCATACCACCGTAAAGCTTGGGAAAAAAAGAGAAAGAAAAAAAGGAAACCTGACAATGGAAAAGGACTTGGTTAAAAAAAAAAACACTCAAGGGAAAACTTCATTGGGAACACTTAACACTATTTATGACTCATACAGGTAGAAAAAACAGTGAGAAAAATGTTTCAAGCTATATCTGATTTAAATACACTCATCATACACATCTTCATCCAGGGGCATTTCTAGTTGTTTTTCTTTATCTACTCGTAATGCTTTAAAGTCAACAGCAGTGGACTGGCATTGTGGCATAGCAGGTAAAGCTACTGGCCATGACACTGGAATTCTATATGGGCACCTGTTCAAGTCCTGGCTATTCAACTTCTGATCCAGCTACCTGCTAATTGCCTGGGAAAAGCATCACAAGATGGCCCAAGTGCTTGGACTCCTCATGGGAGGCCTGGAAGAAGCTTCTGTCTCCTAGCTTTGGCTTGGCCCAGCCCTGGCCATATCTGGGGAGTGAATCAGCAGATGGAAGAGCTCAGTCTCTCTCTCTCTCCCTCTCTCCCTCTCTCCCTCTCCCTCTCCCTCTCTCCCCACTCCCTCCCTCCTTGTCTCTCTCCAACTCTCTCTGATTTTCAAATAAATGAATAAATCTTTTTTTGAAGAGGTCAACAGCAGTAAAGAAATACATATAAGACCAGTGTTGTAGTTTTTAAGCTGCTGCTTGCGATGCTGGCATCACATATGACTGGCGTTTTGAGCCTTGGTTGCTCCACTTCTGATTCAGCTCCCTGGTAAAGCTCCTGGGAAAGCGGCATAATATGGTCCAAGTACTTGTGCCCCTGACACCCACATGGGAGACCTGAATTGAGTTCCAGGATGCTGGCTTTGTCTTGGCCCAGCATAGGCTGTTGCAGTCATCTGGGGGAGTGAACCAGCAAATGGAAGATCTCCAATTCTTTCTGTCTCTCTTTATCTCTGTAATTTTTCCTCTCAAATAAATAAAATTATTTTTTCAAAAAAGATATATATTTAATGATGTCAACTTAAAATACATTTCTCTCTCTTTCCCTCTCTCTCTCTCTCTGTGTGTGTGTGTGTGTTCATTAGTAATGGTAATTTGAAAATGTGAACAGTAGAAGGTCCTTTTATATTATGGTTCAAAATATAATGGTTTTACAGGAATGTGGTCAATAAAGGGGCCATGAACAAAGCAAGTGAAAGTAGATTTTATGGAGAAACAGAATCTTGCTTGCCAGGAGAGGTGGATCTGAGTATTGGGAGTGTATATAAGAACTGCATATCAACTGCTCAATTTTTCTGCAGTTTCACTACATCAGGGGTCTGTCTTGTTTTTTTCTATGTCTGTTGCATTGTGGTCATAGGTCCTGACAAGTGAGCAAACACTACTGTGCCAACCACTTGGGAGATGTAAGAGTTGAGAAACATGGTTGACCTGACCAATTAAGGTAGGTTATGCCTACCTGATCAATTGCTAAGCACTTGAGACATGCTGTTTTGTGGTGTGTTCTGGTTTGATGCCAAAACCTAGTTTCTCACATGGTTACCTATGGGTATGGGGCCTAGTGTGTTCCTTATCAACCTTTTCATTTTTTTTTAGGCAATGTCTTTTGTCTAATAAGTGGATGGCAGGTTTCATACAAACATCTGGTTTCTTGTTACCACAGGGTCCCTTTCTAACTGTCTATTAACAAATCTGACTCCTCACAATGGTGCCAAATAACCAACTTCATTACTATCAGTGAGTAGTCAATCAATTTAGATGTGTACAATAAGAAATTATAGAACTATTTCTATCATAATGAAAGACTTTTTACTTATTTACTTTCATATTTCCTGTTTTGAGATTGCCTTTGGAGCCAGTCTTACTGGTCTATAGCCATGCTCTATCAAAAAATTAACAATGATAAAAGCAAGAGTGTCATTTTTACATTTCAGTTACTCCTTCATCATAAACAAATAAAAATACTACACTTGTATTTCCAAATATGAAACTCATTCTCCCCCAAATTGTTTGTAGTATCTCATCATTCTGGAAAGTCTAATTAGGGAATACAGGAAAAAATACAAATTTTAAAAAGCAATAAATACATTGAATACTGTCAAATGTTTGTCATCCTGTGATAATTACTGGGATGCAAAACATTAATTTTCAAGTGAAATGGTATGGCTACTGACAACAACTAGTTGTTCATTCTGATAATTGTATTTTCCCAAATACGATATTATAATTTTAAATAAAATCCCATTAATTAAAAAGAAACTAATTGTTCATTTACTTGATAGACAATATAGGAAGGATACTTAAAATTTTTGATATTTTTTTATCTCCCTAAATTTCACAATGGAAATGCACTATTTAGGCATTCTTGTATAACTCAACTATGTAAGAGATTTGTTCAGCATCCTGGCAAAAAAAAAATGTTTCATCCAAACATATCTATATCTTAACCCCTGATCCTGTGAACATGTTAGGTGACAAGCCAAAGGAGAATTTAAGTTACACATAGAATTGTGTTTGATAATAAGATGACTTGGAGTTGCACAGATTATTTTAGATTATATGGGTGGACTCAACATAATCGCAAGGGTCCTAATATGGGAAGAAGTAAGGAGGGGAGAATCAGAAATATTGGCAGCGTGAGAAGCACTCAAATTGTTGAAGATACTGGCTTTGAAGATAGAGAAAGGAGATCATGAGCCAAGGAATGTAGACAACCTTTACAAACTGGAAAAGGCAAAGAAATGGGTTTTCCAGAGGAATGCAGCCCTGCTAACACTTCACTCCAACCCAATAAGATTCATATAAGACTTCTGATCTCCACACTGGAAGATAGTAAATTTATAATGTTTTAAGTCACTAAATGTGCAACAATTCTGTTTCAACAGCAATAGGAAATGAATACATTTTATTAGTTGGTGTTTTTATAGTTACTAACTCCTCTGAAATGGAATAATGATTAAAATATTAAATTTCTTCTTTGGTATTATATACATTCCATTCTAACTCGCTAAAATTCTTAACATGCTTTGAAAGAAATCTGTATTTTATTCAATAAAATGAGTTCCTTTTAAAAGAACTTTAAAAACGAGACTTTTTAAAAAAAAGATTTATTTATTTGAAAATCAGAGTTACAGAGAGAGAGAGGGAGAAGGAGAGAGAGAGAAAGAGAGAGAGAGAGAGTGAGAGAGGTCTTCCACCTGCTGGTTCACTCCCTAGATGGCCTCAATGGCCAGGGGTGCCAGGCCAAGGCCAGGAGCAAGGAGCTTCATGTGGATGCTAGAGACTCAAGCACTTGGGCCATCACCTGCGGCTTTTCTCAGGCCATTATTAGGGAGTTGGATCAGAAGTGGAACAACCAGCATGAACCAGTGTCCATATGGGATGCCAGCATCATAGGCAGTGGCTTTACCTGCTATGCCACAACATGAGCCCCCAAAGATGGTTTTTTAAATTCGAAAACAGTATTTGATGTGCACATATTTCCAAGTTTCTATATTCGTTGTTTAGCTTTCCAACTAATGTACAACTTCCAAAATAATTTGGCATCCCAAGTAGTTCTGAATATTAGATGAAGGATGATGTACAGGGGCTCTCCATAAACTGCACATTTCTAATTAAAATAAATGCCACCCAGAATTGTCACTATTCAAAAATACACACTGTGGAGGAATAATCTTCTTCCTTCAGAAAATTCTAAGTAGCACAGATCTTACTTTATTTCTGTACATAACCTCTTTCCTTAAGTTTAACTTTTTTACACATCTGCCATATCAAATAGTAAATCATTTGTATAATCAATATAGATTTATCTTAAAACAATATTTAACTTTACCTATATTTTGTAAATTTGATTCTCAGCTGTTACAATGACTGTAACTCTGAACATAAGACAATTTGTTCACAATTTCTTCTTCAGTATAAAATTTGATGAAAAGTAACAATAAAAATAAAGATGTGTTTAGGATACACTGTGAGTGTAAGAATTTTCCCTAGAAAATGAGAGACTTCTGGGGAATAAAGATTTATTTTCAGAAACAAACACCAAACCTAGAATCACAAACTTTGTTACAAATCCCAGTCCAATGCCTTATTACTTTTATGGCCTTTGGCAAACCATGCAACTTCCTTATGACCTGTAATACTCATTTATATAATGACAATAATAGAATACTCTGCAAGAGGCTCAATGGTTGTTATAAAAACAAAATAGAGAGGATAAAGCCACTTCATCAATTGTAAAGTGATACATAAGTACACAGGATCTTTGTACTAATTTCTTGATGCTACGTATGTGCTAAAGACCACGGAGGGACAGAGCACTAGCACTTTAAAATGTTTTAAGTGATGCAAATGTGAACTGCTTGCTTCATGTTTTGGGAGGCAAATATGGATTATTTAAGCCTTCTGGAGACACCCTGGTGCAGCCTGTCTGTCATTTAACCTTATTCTTTACTCCAAAGCAAAATATATATGCTCTGTGCAAAGACATAATATTCCCTATTCACATTTTTCCCATCAGTGTGTTTTTCAGAATCCATGATAGCAAATGCTCACATACCCATTAAACCAAAGGAGAGATGGCATGACATGAAAAGATCGATCCAACTTTTCGTCAAAAATGACTGTATCCCTATCCAATCCAGGAGCTTGGAAGATATCAACAGGGTTTGCTCTTTTTTCCCTCCATATCTCAGTTTTATTTTTCTATTTGTTATATTTATTGCAAGATCAGTTTTTACTGTGCAGAATAAAAGATATTCTTGCAGCTAGCAATTATAGGCTCAAAAGTGTGCCTCTTTCTGAAGTGTTGTAGCAGTATTCCTGGAGATTGACTGGTTTATTGGGTCATTTGCTCTAATCCTAATCCAATCACTGTGTGTGTTCCTGTAGGTGTTTAGAGCTCAGACTATGGAACCAGGATATCCAAGTTCAGATCCTTAGCTCAATTTACAAGCTGGATGATCTTGAAGAAATTATTCCATCACTCTTAGGACCAGTTTAATGACCATTAATATGGACATAATAAGAGCACCTACTTCTGAGGATTTCTGTAAGGATTAAATGAATTAATTTATATAGAGAATGTAGGAAAATGCTTGGCATATAGTAAGTAGTAGTTATTGCTATAATTATAATGGCTACTCTTTGAAATTATTAGAAGGCACATTCACATGTAATGATGGTGCACTTCTAAGAATTCAACTGCAAAACTGTTTCTTTCTCTGATTCTCTTGTTCTAAAATCATTACTATAAGCACTGGGTGGTAATTCTCTAAGAATGATCAATGGCACAGCAAAGGTAAAACAGAGCAAGAGAGTGAAAGTGGGAGCAAGTGAAAAAGAGAGAGAGCTTTCCTCTCAATTTCTAATCTATAAATCCTGAAAGGAGAAGAAAAGAGAAGGGAGAAAAAGGGAAGAGAGGAGAGGAGAAGGGAGGAGAGGAGAGGAAAGAGGGGAGGGAAGGAGAGGGGAGAAGAGATGAGGAAAGAAGAAGAAAGGGAAAGACGAGAGATACAAAAGTGAAAGACAGGAGTTAGAAACTGCAGTCAGGGGACCAGCACCAATCACAGTGCCTGTAGCTCTGCTTCCCACTGCAATATTCTGACCTTTGTATATTTACATTCCTTATGCTCCCTGAGCTGATTTGCTTCATGAAACAAACCACTGTGCCTCAGCAATTAAAACAGGCTCCCACGTCTGCAGGGAGAATTTCTGATGAGTCCTTGTTTCAATATGATGCATTTTAATTTTATAGTAAATGTCAGTTTTCATCAGTCCAAATGTCTTCATGACATAATATAATTTGAAGATATGCAAATATGTTCTTATCAGATACTTGGAAGTAGCTGGAGGTCTTGGGTAGGGTACTTCCTAATTACTTGGGAGGTGATGAGGAGAGATCACACCTGATTATGTGTTGTAAATTTACTTCAGAAGGTTCAGGGTCAACACTTCAGCCAGAGAATTTCATACTGGCAGGCAACTGGTTTCTTTGCTCCAAAATATACTTCATCTCTCTCCTCTAAGATTATTTTTAAAAGTTTATGTATTTACTTTTATTTATTTGAAAAGCAGAATTTTGGGGAAATGGAGTTAATTAGGCTCCCTCGCTTTCATGGCAACCATGCAGACCTGGTAGCTGATGCATTTTTTTAAAGATTTATTTTATTTATTTGAAAGGGAGATTTAGAGAGAGAGAGAGAGAGAGAGAGAGAAAGAGAGAGAGAGAGAGAGAGAGAGAGAGAGAGAGAGAGAGAGAGAGAATCTTTCATTTGCTGGTTCACTCTCCAAAGCCAGGAGCCAGGAGCTTCTTCTGGGTCTCCCATGCAAGTGCAGGGGCCCAAGGACTTGAGCCATCTTCTGCTGCTTTCCCAGGTGCATTAGCAGGGAGCTGGATTGAAGGTACATCAGCTGAGACTTGAATTGGCACTCATATGGGATGGCAGCACTGCAGACAGCAGCTTTACCCACTGTGCCACAGCGCTGTGCATTTTCTGATAGTTGGCTGACCCAGGAAGCTGATACGTTTTCTGACAGTCAACAGGCCCACAAATGGATACAGTTCTGCTGTATCACTCCTTGGCTGCCTGCTACTGTTGTCTGTTAAGCGTTTATAATAAACTGAGGGCAGGGCTGGTTGGCCACCATGGGCAAGCAGAAGTGTTTGCTGTGTGCTCTCAGCTTCAGTTGTGAGAATAAAGAGGTATAAATCTCCACAGGGCTCTGAAGTTGTTCTTTGGCTCGTCCAAATCCAAGCCTTTTCTTCCTGGAGCTGAGCTCCTGAAAAAAAACTGGGCATAGTAGGCAAGATTTAACTCAGGCCAGTATAGAGACTTTTATTCCCTTAGAGAGTGAGATTCAAGACTGACTAGCCAAAAGCTTATGCCCCCAAAAGTGGGCTAAAGTAAATAATTGACTCACTAGTGTCAAAAAGACATTACATGCTCTCAGAGAGTTATCTGAGCAGGAAGACACCCCTACAGTAGCAGGGATCAGGAAGTGAGTTTTTCTAACTGCCTTGTGAACAAAAAAATACTGTCAAATCACAGATTATAACCTAGGAAGAGGAGGCAAAACAAAAACTGTAAAAAACCAAGACACTGAATGACACCATAGGGTGGTCCTTCTCACTGCCTTATAAACAAACAAACCAAATACGAAGAATCAAAAACCAGACTTACAATATACTTTTAATAAAAGTAGCCATGATAAATTCCAATTGGAAGCCATGACTGCAGCATAGAGCCTGGTCATGCCCCTCATCTCTATCCTTTCTTAAAAAAATAACAAAAAATTAAATTAAAAAAAAAAACCTCCAAGAAACAGTAAAATAAGAGGTGGCTACAAAACAATAAAAATGAAAACAACAATGACAACAACATAAAGAACAATGACTAAATCAAAAACAAAATCTCAGATTCTTTACCAAAAGCTCTCAAAAAAACCCAAAACAACTAAACCCTCCTCCAAATATTAAAAACTCAATATTCTACTCAAATACTCAGTCAAAACTAATATAAAGTTTAATAAAAATAAATATAATTTTACTCCTTAAACTAAAAATGAAACAAGGCTGTGTGCCCAGCCTTACAACAACTACAGACTTCTAGCCATACAATAAAAAATTCCCTTATAACCTGTGCCTGTCTCACAAATTTTGAAAGTACAACTTTTGGATTATAGCAGTTTTGCCCCCCATAACCACCCTCCCACCTGCAAATCATCCTATCTCCTAATCCCTTTCCCATTCCATTTTTCATTGAGATTCATTTTTAATTAACTTTATACACAGAAGATCAACTTAATATATACTAATTAAAGATTTCAACAGTTTGCACCCACACAAATACACACAAAGTATAGAGTACTGTTTGAAGACTAGTTTTACCATTAATTCTCATAGTACAACTCATTAAGGACAGAGATCCTACATGGGGAGTAAGTGCACAGTGACTCCCGTTGTTGATTTAACAATTGACACTCCTATTTATGACGTCAATAATCACCAGAAGCTCTTGTCATGAGCTGCCAAGGCTATGGAAACCTCTTGAGTTCACAAACTCCGACCTTATTTAGACAAGGCCATGATCAAAGTAGAAGTTCTCGCCTCCCTTCAGAGAAAGGTACCTCCTTCTTTGATGGCCCGTTCTTTCCGCTGGGATCTCACTCACAGAGATCTTTCATTTAGGTCATTTTTTTGCCAGTGTCTTGGCTTTCCATGCCTGAGAAACTCTCATGGGCTTTTTTTAAGTGTATAGTTGTTCATATAAATAGGATTAAGTGTCAAATGGATTACATAAACAAGACCAAGTGTCTGTTAATAATAACTAATAGAATTAAAAAGGAAAGATCCAACATGAGACTCAGTCCACACAGCAGACTCATAGAATGACAAATGCTCTAAACAGCACTCTGGCTTCAGAATCAGCCCTTAAGGCATTCAGATCTTGGCATGGCCTTCTCATTCCACCACACAGAAACACCATTATACTGATGGTGCTCTTCACTTCTTGTACACATCATCTAGCCAGGAACCAGTGTTGCAGATTTCTTCCTGGTTGCACCCATAAGGTGCATGGGTTCTCATCTTGGCCTTTTCATTAAACCTTTCAAGCGACACCCCTGCACTAATGCTACAGGACTCCTCCTCTCAACCCTCATAATTCTTCTCATTTCCACTTGCACCACTGCCCTGATGTTGTGACTTCTCCTCTTGGCCCTCCTCATCCTTTCCCAGTTAGTCACAGCTCTGTACTTTGGGTCAGAAATGCTCCTTCATTCCCAATCACTGTCTAGTATTCCATCAATTTGCAGAGGGAGAATTTTGCCCAGGGAAAGAGAGAGAGAGAGAGAGAGAGAGAGAGAGAGAGAGAGAGAGAGAAGATTGCATATTTGCACACTTGGAGGCTGCAGCTGACCTAATGGAGAATAGGGAAGTTGTTGCATGGTCAGATCATGCAGTTAGCCTAAAGGAAGTTGTGATATGAACCACATTAGTGCAGTCTGCAGACATACTAAATGAAGATCCAGCATTTGTGCCAAGGTAAAGGATCCAGCCAACTCAGAGGAAAACAAGGTAGGATATTTGTGCTGGCAAAATTTAGCCACATGAGATCAGAAACATAAGGCATAGAAAAGGATCACTGAACAGCAGCAAGCACAAGAGATGATTGAGCATTTGAAGAAGAGGAATCCTAGCTGGTAAAAAATGGGTGCAGGCTTCAGGTAGGTTATGGAACTACATACAGTAGCACTTCAAAATTCAGGGAAAATGCTTTATTCATCAATTATGCCCTCTTTCTCCCCAGCTGATGGTCTTTTTTTTTTTTTAACAGCTTCACCCTTTCAGCAAATGGAATGTATTTCAGAGCCATGCTCTCCAGCCTTTTGTGACAGCACGGCACCAAGAAAAGATGGTAGTAATGACAGTGTGTATGGTACCCCCAAGGGATTTAGATGAGGTTGCTAGTTCCAGGAGTAACCTGGGAGAGAGAGCTCAAGTGTCCCAGAGAAGTGGGATGCAAGGGCAGTGATCAGCAACAATAAGTTCCCCACCGCTGTTTCCCCATAACATTTTGGTGCTGTGACTTGGATTGCAACCCCATCATGACTCGGATAGCAACTCCAACGTGATGTGGATCCCGTTTGATTCAGACTCCAGCCAGCATCGGATCATCCTACCAGACTGGTGAGCATGTGATCCACTCTAGTTTTTTTTTTTTTTTTCTGGAGAGCCTCACTCTCCTGCATAGTAACTCACATTTTTTCAAAAACACCTGGTCCCTGTCAGCCAGTTAAAAGCGATCAGTGCAGTTGCCAGTCTTAATATTCTGGGGTAAGGCTTTCTAATTAAGGCCAGGGCAATCCCCTGGAGCTGACTCTCTATGCTAACCCCTTTCTTCTCCAGTGTGCATCGGCCCTTCATGAGAGCTCGTGTGGGCATTGGGCTGTGAAACACCTCCTCTCCCTCGTTCGTGGATCAGCCCTTCCTGTGAGACTGGAAGAAAACCTTGAGACAATTGAGAGATCCTGATTGGGGCGACACTCCAGCATTTGCAGAAGGTCTCGTGGCCGGGCACCAGATCCAGACAGCCAAGATGGTGTTGGGCTAGGAAACACATGTTGCTGCAGGGAGTGAGTCCCCTGCCCTCACGAGCTGTAAAGCCAGAGGCTCCACTCTTCATACTTCTTTGTCTCAGCTCTGGGAATGTTGGCTGGTCCAACTCAGCTTCCTTTCACAGGATTGGCCCGTTAAGGTGTCGGCCGAAAACTACAATCTATTTTTCCTTCCTTGGAGATTAATTTGTTGGTGAGACTGGGCGCAGCTTGGAGCAAGGCCATGGGCTCCATGCCTCAATAATTTTTTCCTTTACCCCAGATCCTGATAAGATTTCTGTCTCTCTCTGTTTCTCTAAGTGCTTTCTGAATCTCTCCAAGTTAGCTCTGGGTTAATGTTGAATTATCCTATTTGCAGACAGGTAGCTTTTCAATCTAGACTCCCATTAAGTCCCCAAGTGCCCTGAACTTGTGTAGACAAGTTTCAGCATGTCCCTGGTATCCCCTATTCTCCTTCTCAAATTCCCTCTTTTTGGTCACTTCTGTCTGGTCCTTCCTAGGTAGGACATACATCAGAGGAGGTTTACTGGGAAGAATTTTATTCCCTTATCTGCTTCTTTGTGACTTCACCTGCCTAGTCACCAACCTAGGTGGTAACCAGGGCTAGGACTCTAGCTTAAAAACACCTTTGCTAAGGCTCTCGCCATGAAGGCTCATTGTCAAAATCAGGCCTAGTAGATAAGATTCAAGGTTAAAGGTATAGAACAACTATTTTTCCTTATGTATAAGAACAAAGCAACAGTATGTGATATTGGCTAACTTTGTTAATAATTTTAATATTAATATTGAGGGTCCTTGCCGTCTAATCAGATAAGAATTCTGAGTGTCAGCTCAAATAAACCAGGCGACATGGAAATTTTTTAGCATTTATTCAGTGAAAGAAATACACAGGAAAGTGAAGGCTTTATTTAGGGGAGAAGGAGCTTAGAAGTTTACCAGGCTTTTCCAGGAAGTAGATCCAAGGCTGCATGGGAAAGAGAGCACGTGAGCAGGAGATCAATGGGCCGTGAGTTTGAATAGGCATCAGGGGCAGCCAAAAGGGCTCCCATGCCAAGAGGCATGGGGGTGAACAAGGCACTCCAGGCCTTTTATTCACTTCCAAAGGGGAGTGGTTATGGAGTCTGATTGGCAGGTGGGTGTCCAGGTGAGGTCAGGTGAGGGTGTGAGATTACGAAAGGGGGCAGGACGAAGGCGTGGTCTCCAGCTCACAAGTCTAATTAATTTAATCCTATCTGCCTGCCTATATCGTACATATTTGATCAGGCAGAGGCCCAATCTAGCACACCACCAATAAGGGGACCGATCACTCCCTTCATGTGCTATTCTGACAAATATATACCCCAGGCTATTGAACGAGAGTAGGTGACACGTACTAATCTCACCCTCACCTTCTTCCCTTCCCTGTGGGCTTCAGTGCGTGTCTGCACATCTGGTTTAATGTCACTGATTTATAGCTAGAGTTTTTATAAAAAGGAGTATAATTCCACATAAATGTAATTTTGACCTTAATTCAGATAGAGGTATGATACAACATCAGCATCTTCAGTCATCTAGGTGTAAATGCTAAATGTAAATTGGGTAAAGGCAAATGAGATAATTGTGTCTAAATGTAAACTTTGGTACTCCTGGCACCTTATTCTATGGATAAACTATTTGGGTTTGCTAACATGTTTTCATAAATTGTCCATATGAAAATAATTAAATACCTCTTGAAAGTAACTAAGGTTGAAATTCAATGTGTTATCTTATTTAGAAAATGTTGTCTTAATTTGGAGATTTCTAAAGGGTTATTTCAAAATGTAAATCAAGGAAAACAATGGGTTTTTTTTATAATACATATATTTTAGTAAATATTTTGAAATAGTCTTAACAATCTGTTTAAAAACTGCAGCATCTCCTTTTGATAGTTTTTGTTTAATTGGTGACTCTCTGTCCATTTTCTAGCCAGCACCATTAAGCTATTTTCTCTTTTCTAGTTCTGACTCTGTTAAGATTGTTCCAAGTTATAGGATGATTCCATGTGCTAACTCTTATATTTAGATTTTATTTCCGATTTTTGGGGTGACTGAAGAGACACAGATTTTGTATTCTGTTGAAGCAATTTGTTGTGTTCTCTTGATATCTGTTAAGTTCTAATTGTTTAAAAACAGCTGAGATTTTAAATTAAGTTATAGTTTTTTGAATATATACCAATTCTAAAGCATTTGAGTAATCTCTTTGTAACAATGATCAAATCTGGTCTATATTATGTCATGAGGTTAAGGGATCCTGTTTCTACCAGATATTTTAAGCCTTCTTGGCATTTTTGACAGGTATTCAAAAAAAATCAAAATTCCACATTCTTTGGATTTTGATATTTCCAGTTGGGTCCCTGAAAATATCAAAGGATATATCTCTCATCTTGTAGAGACACCAACTAATAAGGCTATTTGGATTATATTAAAGGTACTGTCAAGATGTGAAGTGGTACTAAATTTTAAGTTATGATAATGTAAAATGCTATTGATGCAATTGTCCAAAAGTTAAAAAGTCTAATGTTTGCATGTTATCAGACATGATGGTCATCTTAATGAGAAAGGCCTAAAGGCCTAAAAGGCATAGATATTTTATAAAATCCTACAGGTGCTTTCAAAAATATTGTGTGGAGTAAGCAAGTGCTTCTTCTTGTTGGTTAATGAGTTTATAACTTTAAACATGGCTATTTAAAGTCTTTTGTCATCCACAGTCTTGTATTCCTCAAACATTAAAAATCAGATGTACTGCTCATGAAGTTAAAGCATTGCTGGTTCTGTGTTTAAATGTGTCCTTTTAGGTTCCAAAGGATTTCTTTTTACCCCTGACCTCTATTGTATTCAATACTTTGGGACAGTTCTGTAAGCAGATAAAGCCAATAATATACTACAGGTTCCAACTTAGAAAAAAGTGTGGTTAATTCAGGTTATTAAGAGCAAAAAGTAATTCTAATTGAGTTGATGGTAATTAAAAAACAGATTCTAAGAAACTATTACTGAAACTGCTTTATTGTTCTATCTTGTATGTCATGTTATACTTGTGTACATATTGTATGTCTACATGGGAAAATTTATTAAGAACTCTATTGTAATTGGCTTATAGATAAAACATTGCTCATAAATTTAAACTGCTAAGTTAATTGAAGATACCTTTTTTGGTTTATGTGACCTAAGTCTCTGTATCAGATATTATAATTTGTTGGTAGAAAGAAGCTAAAACTGTTTAAGTAATTGACATGTTTGTACTTGGATTTGCTGGTCAAACAGGTAATAGTTGTGTTAGACACTTAAGCAATGTTTCCAAATACATGTACTCCTGAAATGTATAGAGGGAAATGGATCTTTTCATAAATGTTTTTAATAGCTGTTATTTAACAGGTAAAATCGTTTGCTAAGTTTTCACTTGATGTTGTTGTTGTCAGCAAGTGATCTGGGAAGCCTGATTTGTTCCCTCATTTCCTTATTCTCTTCAAGATGGGAAACTAATTCTATTCTGAAGGACTTTACAGGATGTACAGTTTGATCTTTAGACTTAGAAAAGGGATGGCTAACCTTTTTCTGTAATAACATAGCCAAAATGAGAGCTTAAATCATGATTTCACAGCCAGATTTACTTTGCCATGGGCACAGTAAATGGGCAAAACCTCCTTTTCAAATAAAATTAAGGGCGAGAAAGTTTTACTAATGACTTCAACTTTTATATATAAGATGGTCATCATGTTTGATGTTAAAGTGAGAACATAGCTTTCATCATGGGCAATGTCTACTTCACAGAAAAACCACTATCAGAACATGCCTGTAGGCCGGTGCTGCAGCTCACTAGGCTAATCCTCCACCTGCGATGCTGGCACCCCGGGTTTTAGTCCTGGTTGGGGCGCCGGTTGCTCCTCTTCCAGTCCAGCTCTCTGCTGTGGCCCAGGAAGGCAGTGGAGGATGGCCCAAGTGCTTGGGGCCTGCACCGCATGGGAGACCAGGAGGAAACACCTGGCTCCTGGCTTCAGATCGGCTCAGTGCGCTGGCTGTAGCGGCCATCTAGGGGGTGAACCAACAGAAGGAAGACCTTTCTCTCTGTCTCTCTCTCTCTCACTAACTCTGCCTGTCAAACAAACAAACAACAAACAAACAAACAAACATGCCTGTGACTATAAACTTCTAGTTTAGTCCACCAAAAGTATGAGATGGGACTTGAGCACTTCCCCTTGACTTGCATCCTCTTAAAGGTTTCCTCTGGTCTGCTTTACCAAAAACCAGGAGGAAGAGGAAGTGAGGTAGTAGAAGCAACGTAAAGAGAGGTGGCAGGCAATTAATGGCTGCTTACACAGTGATCTGCCACCAAGTAGACAAAGCAGGCCAGTCCACTGCATTGGTTTTTCAATGTGGAAAACCAGGGCTTCAGCAAAAGTCAGCTTATGAAGATCCCTGGAAGCTGTGCCAACCAAGAGTCTGGTTTCTGGAAATGGAACTACCCTGGAGTTGAAGGACTCCCAGGTCAGACCTGCAGATCTTGTTGGCTCTAAGCTGAAAAGCCCTTCACTCTGCCCAGCTTCCAAAGTAACCACTGCTGCTGAGGGGACAGTCAAGTAGGGTCAGGAACATTGCTGGCAGAACTGTAAATTGCCTATTAGAGATGCCAGCTGCCTTCACCTGGCCAGCTCTCCTCCCAGGCCAGCTCGGTAATGGAAGTCAACAGGGTGCCTTCCTAAGGAGGCTCACACCTCCCTTATGATGTACTCCATGTGAAGAGATAAATAGGTCTGGGCCTCCTAACTGACAATGCCTTAAAGCCCACCAGATTATTATCAGGCCCCTTCTGTCAGTTTCTATTTGCCTCTCAATGGGAAAACTTGCTCGTGGTTTAGACAGCACCTTTCTTAGATCCTCTAATGACTCTGTCCTTTGTTTTAGACTCTGAGTTTAAACTGCTTGTTAGATTTGTTTTCTGCAGACTTGAAACAGTGAAATTCTAGATGCTCATGTACATGAAACCTCAGATGGAAGCAGTTTCTGCAAGCTAGCACTGCTGTCCCCCTTGAGGAGCCACCTCCTGCTGAGAAGCCACCTCCTGCTGGAATCCTGTCTTGACTCTCGTTCCCAATGATACTGCTTTCCAGCGTGAAGCAGTCAGAATGACCATCACTCAGTTCCCTTAACAGATGTTAGGGTCCATTCTTCTGGGAGGGATGTGAGGAGTCAAATGGATTAATAGGAAGTCAGAGTGGTGCCTTGATGGAAATTTGGAAATTTGGTGCTTGCTTACCCCCAAAAAGGTTATCTTTAGGCAAATCAAAAGTGTCTGTCTTCCTTCCTTTTTTTTTTTTTTTTGGCAGGCAGAGTCAGACAGTGAGATAGAGAGACAGAGAGAAAGGTCTTCCTTCTGTTGGTTCACCCCCCAAATGGCTGCTACAGCTGGCGCGCTGCGCTGATCCAAAGCCAGGAGCCAGGTGCTTCCTCCTGGTCTCCCATGCGGTGCAGGGCCCAAGCACTTGGGCCATCCTCCACTGCCTTCCTGGGCCATAGCAGAGAGCTGGACTGGAAGAGGAGCAACCAGGACAGAATCCCGCACCCCAACCAGGACTTGAACCCAGGGTGCCAGTGCCTCAGGCGGAGGATTAGCCTAGTGAGCCGCGGTGCCAGCCCTGCCTTCCTTCCTTAGGAATCTCCAAATTTACCATGAGAACAGCAAAAGAGTGGTGATTCTGTCCTCTGGAGCTCACAGTTTATAGTGAAGACAAATTACCTATCCCACCCTTCTGTCTTGCTTTTTGTTTTCTCATGAGCAAGCCAGATAGGATAAAGGATCATGTAACAGGTCTTTTAATGAATTTTGTCCTTGCCTTGTAACTGAACGCCAATCTGATTGTCAAATTTTTTTAAAGAAAATTGTGCTTAAAAACCTGACTACCACTAGACATTTTGGGTTTTGCCTTTCTTGGAGCCCCCCTCTATGCACTCTGGCTGGAGATCTCTGACCTTAACAAATTTTACTTTTAAACCTTAAAAAAAGTAACTGTATGGATTGGGGGAACACCTAGTCTAAAGGAGAATCATAAGGAGTTGCATTTATGAAGGGAACCTCCATCATGGCGCGAACTCACCAATAAGGTGCATGAGTTGAGGAAGTTTCAAGCCTTATAGGAGGAGTCTGCTGAATGGGTTCATGGGTGGCTTAGGCATGCAACTTAAGGCATGACTCAGCAGAAGATGTCTGTTTGGAAGGAAGAATAAATTGATATAGAACAGCTCAGGTCAGCTTTGAATATTGTAGCCAACCTAGTAGAGTAAACATTTGGAGGTTGGGGGCTGGCTCTGTGGATCAGCAGGTTAAGCTGCTGCCTGAGATGCCTACAGCCCATATTGGAGTGCCAGTTCAAGTCCCAGATGCTCCACTTCTGATCTAGGTCCCTGCTAATGCACCTGAGAAAGCAGTGGAAGATGGCCCAAATGCTTAGGCCCCTGCCACCCATGTAGGATTTCCAGATCGAGTTCTAGGCTCCAGCCATGTCCACTTTTGTTATTAGGGAAATGAACAGATGGAAGATCTCTCTCTCTCTCTTTCTCTCTCACTGAATTTCAAATAAAATACAATAAATCTTAAAAAATATGTGAATGCTGTACCAGTGTAGGGGAGGACCCAGCATGTACAACATAGGTGAAGGTGCAGCCATGTGAGGAGATGATACAGCAGTTGGTGCATGAGTGCAGGATGCAGCCATCCTTTGTAGGGAGAGCATGGGAACAGGATCATGAGGGCACAGACTATGGACTAGGAAGCCCAAGGAAGGACCCAGCAGTAAGTGTGCAAGTAGTAAGCATTCACCCCAGGGAAGGACACAGCTGAAGATTCATAGATGCGGGCCATAGCTAGACAACTTGGGAAAAAGCTAAAGGTGTACAGTGTTCAAAGGACTGAGAGGGCATATCATGGAACGAAAGGGCATAAGAACCCCTACCATGACTGCATAGGAAGTATGAGAATTTTGAGGGTACAGCCAGCCTAGGGAAAGGTCTAATAGGAAATGCATGGGTGAACAGAGTACAGAGCCCAAGTAACACTTCTGTAAAAGTGCTGAGTAGGGAATACATCTATTTTTACAGAGCCCTGGCAGAAGGTGTGTGGTTAGAGAGGACAGCCAGAGGGAAGAACTGGCAGAGACTGTATGGATGGGAAAATTTTCAGGCCTAGCAAAGGTCCTGAAGAGGATTGTGGGAGGTAAGAAGATTCAGTCACATGGTTCCTAGGAGATGGTGCGTAGTATATGTTGTAGCCAGCTTATGGGAGGACTTGGTAGTATGTACATTGGTTCAAGTTTCAACCAGGCTCTAGGAGTAGTTGTCTAAATATATTTGCTTGCATTGAGCAGCCGAATTATGGGACCTCTCAACAGGATTTTTTAAAGGTAGAGGGTATAACCAACCAAACGGAAAACCCAGCAGTACTTTCACAGGTAGAAATATAATACTGCTTGGTGTAAGAGCAGCAGATGACAGGATAGAGGCTTCAGCCAACCAAGTGGAAGATAAGGCACAGGGTGTATGGGTAGAGGGTGCAGTAAACCTAGGGGAGAATTGGGCTGAAATGCTTCAATGGAGGGGAAACCTAGCATAATGGCATGAGTGGTGGACGGTACATTGTTGGATGATGAATGTATCCTAAGGAGAAATGTGGTAGGAGGTACAGTGGTGCATGATGGAGCCAGCCTGGGAAACCCCTGAGGAAGGTGCACTGATCAGGTTTCAGGCAGCCCAGTGTCAAACAAGTAGAAGGTTCACGGCTTCAAGGTATGGCTAGCTTAGAGAAGGACTGGCAGATAGTTTATATGTGGAGAAAGCCTTAGACCTAAAGTGAGATAGACAGGAAATGGATGGGAAGACAGAGCATACTTCCATCAAGGTTTGTGGTGGTCTCAGCAGGATGTACAAAGCTGGAGTGTAGAGCAAGTCTAAGAGAAGACTCAGCAGTGCATCCATAAGTGGAGGAGGATACTGCTGCCTAGCAGAAGCACCCAGGGAAGTTCACCAGGGGAGGTTTGAGGCAGTTAAAGGGAGAATTCAGCAGGGGGTGCATGGCTGGAATGTACAGTGAATGTAGCTGACAATTTGAGAGGAAATGCATGCATGAGTCGGGCTGCCACTGTGGGGAGCAGGGACTCAACAGGAGATGAAAAGATGAAGAGGGTAGCCAGTCAAGGGGAGAGTCTCACAGGAGGTACATGGCGAGAGTGAACAGCAAGCCTAGGGAAGGACTGTCCGGGGGTTCAGGGATGGGGAGAAGGCTCAGTGTAGGAGAAAACCTGGAAGGTGGTATATGAGTTCCATGTGCATCCAGCTTAGGGCAGGCTAAAGGAAATGCATTGATGAAGCGTAACGGTAACGTAGATGGGGGGGTATGGCAGAAAGTCCATGAATTCATCCTATGAAAAGCCCAGAGAGGACCCAGAAGGAACATCATGGTACATAACATAGAACACTGGGGTGGGTAAGTGAGGCATGGGTGGTGAGCTGAGCCATGAGAAAATGGCAGCAGACACACGGTCTGATGGGACAGGTACAAGAATGGAAACTGAGAGTTGGTATTTAGGGTCCTCTTCAGGGATCTGACTTTGCCCCAACATTGGAGTGAGTGACCGCATCTTGTTGAGCAGTGTATATACCAGTACAGTATTGTGGAACTCGAGTGACAAATGTGAGTTGCATGCTAGTCATGTGAAGTGAGATCACATACTAGTTCACAGTTAAATTCAGCAACATCACAATAACGGCAAAACCAGAAAGTGCTGGCCCACACCAAAGGTAGTGTGAGAAGTATTCCACTGTACTACTTCATTAAATGTGAAGAGTGACTATCTGAAAACTGTGGGTAGGGGCCAGCACTGTGGTGTAGCAGGTAAGGCTGCCACCTGCAGTGCTGGCATCCCATATGGGTGATGGTTCAATTTCCGGCTGCTCCACTTCCGATCCAGCTCTCTGTTTAGCCTGGGAAAGCAGTAGAAGGTGGCCCAAGTCCTTGGGCCCCAGTACCCATGTGGAAGACCCGGAAGAAGCTCCTGACTCCTGGCTTCAGATCATCACAGCTCCAGCTGATGCGGCCAATTGGGGAGTGAACCAGTGGATGGAAGATCTCTCTCTCTCTCTCTCTTTCTCTCTCTCTGCCTCTCCTTTGCTCTCTCTGTGTAACTTTGACTTTCAAACAAATAAATCTTTTAAAAAAAAGAAAAATTGTGGGTGGAAATTAATTTATAGTAGGAGTAACAAATTCAAGTATCTGTAGTAGTATGGAAGTTCCTATAAAAAGTGAAGGGAATCAGACATGAAACACAATTAAAAGAGATGAGGACGGTGGCAAACCAGAGATGTTGGTCTTTTTTTAAAAAATATTTTAATTTTATTTGAAAGACAGGAGGTCAGACGGAGACCTTTCATCCACTGGTTTACTCCCCTAAATGCCCACAGTATGTAGGGCCATGTCAGGCCAAAGTCAGGATCCAGGGACTCTATCCAGGTCTCCTTTGTGTATGGCAGGGACCCAAGGATTTTGAACTATCACCAGGGTATACTGAAATTGGAAATGTGGCTGGCGCTGTGGCTCACTAGGCTAATCCTCCACCTTGCAGCGCCGGCATACCGGGTTCTAGTCCCGGTCGGGGCACCGATCCTGTCCCGGTTGCTCCTCTTCCAGGCCAGCTCTCTGCTGTGGCCAGGGAGTGCAGTGGAGGATGGCCCAAGTGCTTGGGCCCTGCACCCCATGGGAGACCAGGAGAAGCACCTGGCTCCTGGCTTTGGATCAGTGCGATGTGCCAGCCTCCGTGGCCATTGGAGGGTGAACCAGCGGCAAAGGAAGACCTTTCTCTCTGTCTTTCTCTCTCTCACTGTCCACTCTGCCTGTAAAAAAAAAAAAGAAAAAAAAAAGAAAGAAAGAAATTGGAAATGTAGCTAGTACTCAAATGCAGGTACTCCGATTTGGGATGCAGGCATTCCTAAGTGGCATCTTAAACATTGTGTCTAAATGTTGGTCTCAGTGAGATAGTATCTTGTCATCTTCAGGTGACTGTAGCTATGTCTAAGCCCTAATCTATCAAAAAAAGAAAGAAGTCTACATATTTAGGTAAAAATGCTTGATTTTTCACAATTTATTCAAGTGAATCCTTATTAACATTCTTTTTTTTTTTTTTTTTTTTGACAGGCAGAGTGGACAGTGAGAGAGAGACAGAGAGAAAGGTCTTCCTTTTGCCGTTGGTTCACCCTCCAATGGCCGCCGCGGTAGGTGCGCTGCAGCCGGCGCACCGCGCTGATCCGATGGCAGGAGCCTGGTGCTTCTCCTGGTCTCCCATGGGGTGCAGGGCCCAAGCACTTGGGCCATCCTCCACTGCACTCCCTGGCCACAGCAGAGAGCTGGCCTGGAAGAGGGGCAACCGGGACAGGATCGGTGCCCCGACTGGGACTAGAATCCGGTGTGCTGGCGCTGCAAGGTGGAGGATTAGCCTAGTGAGCCTCGGCGCCGGCTCTTAACATTCTTTAAGTATTAGTCTGTCAGATGACTTTAAGAGCAACATTTTAAAGGAAGTGGTGATAAAAGAGAGCTTTGTCATGTAGGGAAGATGATGAGCCTGAAACTGAGCAGGGGCATGAATAACTGGAAGTCAGATTTGCAGCTGCAGTGTAGCACAGGCCCTGAGTTCTATGGATCTGATGTCTCTGGGCAATAACTACCATCACTTGTGTTCTGGTGTTGCATTAGTAGAGCAGTGGAATTACTGAGACAGACAAGGTTTGCTTGGTAAGATATCGATCCATGTTCAGTTTATTTCTGGCTCTATATACCCTGGCGATGTCTGTTGGCTACTTCTTCAATGCTTTTTCATTTCCTCCAATAGCCAAATTATTTCCCATTTCTGATCACCAGCAGAGTGGGAAGCTTCTATTTCTGAAAAGTACTAGATGTGATATTTATAAGTTAACTGACTCCAATTCAAACTTGAAGCTTACATGTGCAAAACTAGACCTTTGTTTCCTTGTTTGAGCCTTATTTTATAATATAAACATCCTAATTAGGTCAAGTGGGAAATTACATTTTTCTATTTCCAAAAAAGACACTTTAACTTCCCCCACCTCGCTTACGGAGGATGTCTTCTCAGCAAAAAAATGGAGCGTTTTCCCTTTGACCTTAAATTATTATAAGGGGATGGTAAATACCAAGGCACGTTTAGTGCCAATATTCATCACCCATTCATGAGCAAACTTTTTTAAATCACCAGTTCTATGCTAGGTGGTGCTTTACAGAGAACCTAAGGTTTTACTGATGACTTAATTCATCAAGAGAAATGAAATTATCCAATATTTCTTTGGGTTTTGTGCTTCAGCTTTGTACTTTGCCACAACATATGATGGAATGCATTTTCTCCTATCATCCAGAACTACATGGATGGATGGGGTCAGTCATTGAGGAGATGGACGTTTTTGGAAAGATAAGTCTTCTTGGAGTCATAATAATTTCCAAGCTTTCAAAGATCAGAGTCAAAATATTTATCAATACAGTATAAAAACACAAAGTTCTTGCTTTTTAAATGTCAGCAATTAATTTTCTTGCCAAATGTCTATGTAGGTCTAGCAAAACTGTTGATACCCAGATTAAGTGTGTGATACCACTTTGTAATTTCTGCATTAGAAAATTACATTTTCAAGGTTAGCAGAAGGGCCCCTCTTTCTAAAATCCTACTTTGGGCTCTACTTGCCTTTTCTAAAGAGTCAGACCCTCTCCCTCTGTCCATCCAACGAAATTGCTTGCGTGAGAGGGAGGAGTGAACTGGGGCTTTCAAAGTGGTTCTGTTCCCACCAGATACTGTTGGTGGGAGGCCAGCCTAGCAGTCAGGCATCTTTTTCATGCCAACATTGCACTGACTTTATCCTCCAAGCTTCTCCTTAAGTTACCTCTTGGGCTCATTTCTTCTCATATATGACAGTTTTTGCCATGGTGACCTGTGCTGGAACTGGCCCACCCTGGCAGAGTTTGTGATCACAGACCTGGCTGGAAGCCACGCCCTCCTCAGCCTCTGTCCTTGCTCACCTGGGTCTTAGCTTCCCTTCTGCCAATAGAATTCAGATCATCAATGTTGCTCAGCCCAGAGGGCCCAGACTGAAGGGAAACCTTCCTCACAATTTCTCCTCCTGCACTGTGGATGCACAAAAGCCCAAAACATGAATGGGCTGATGCCTTCCAGGGCCTGTGATTCTCATTCTGTACTCTAGCGTAGGGGATTGTGCAGAGTGCTGGATGCTCTGCGGGTCATGGCCCCCATTTTTCTCTGTAAACCACAAGGACAGCTGAGAACACTGCTTAAAAGGACACTGCTGATCCACTTCTGCTCCTTGATACTGCAGAGGGCTTGTTCACAGGACCTTATTCAACTCAACTTCTTTTTTTTAAAGGATTTATTTATTTATTTGAAAGTCAGAGTTACATAGAGAGAGGAGAGGCAAAGAGAGAGAGAGAGTGGTCTTCCATCCGCTGTTTCACTCCCCAGTTGGCAGCAATGGTCAGAACCGCGCCGATCCAAAGTCAGGAGCCAGGAGCTTCTTTTGGGTCTCCCATGCAAGTTCAGGGGCCCAAGGACCTGGGCCATCTTCCACTGCTTTCCCAGGCCATAGCAGAGAGTTGGATCGGAAGAGGAGCAGCCAGGACTAGAACCGACGCCCATATGGGATGCTGGTGCTTCAGGCCAGGGCATTAACCTGCTGCGCCACAGTGCAGCCCCTCAACTCATTTTCTAAATAGCACCTTAGACCTCAGAGTCTGAAGGAGGTGAGGAAGCCATGATCCTAATTGGGGTCACAGTGACCATAGGTGTTGACTATTGCGTGGAATGGAAGGTGAACATCTGGCTACACAGAACAGATAACTCAACATCATTCACCCACCTACTCTGGCTTCCCCCAACTTCTATTAATTCCTTAGATTCCTTCTGGTGATGTATATAAGAGAATATACTCAGGTGTAAGCAAAACAAGCTGTTTTTCAACATTAGACAACTGTCTAGCCAATAGGTTAAGATCTGAGCATAATTGTTAATTCCTGGTCATTTCCCATCCTAGAGGCACTCGGGTTTGAGGGATGCTGCAATATGAGAAACTCACGTTCTGGAAACACAGAGGCTTCACATCTGAGAGGAGGTGGCCAGTGTCCTTGCCATTGTGGGATCAATGGACTAACGGTGACTTTCCCTGTAGTTTCTGGGAGGGCTTTGATTGCTACTTAAATAAACAAGAGGGGAGCTTGGATAAGGCATGGGGTGGATTATTAACAATGAAGTTGCCACAAATACAAGGGCCAGTGGGCTTGAGGTGACAGGAAAGATTCATGTCCTAAGAGCCCTAAGCAGAAACCCAGCGCTATTTCCGTATAAGCAAACTAAATGGTTTTTCAGCACCAGAGAATTATGGAAGCAACCTGTCAGGATGTGAGCATCGTTGTTAATTCCCTGTCGTTTCCCATCCTAGAGGCACTCAGTTTTCATTGAAGGATGCTGCAATATGTGTCCTCATGTCCAGGGAACACAGATGCTTCACTTCTGAGAGAGGAGGGGTGCAGTGCACCTGCCAGCATGGGGTCACCGGTACCTGTAGTTTCTGGGAGAGCCCTGATTGCTCCTCAGATGAACAGGGGAGGAGCTTTGAGCTTCGGTAAGGCTGGGAGTGTTGAGTGTAGGAATCACAAATGTGTGGTAGAAACCTTAACAATGAGGGCCAGTGGGCTTGAGGTGACGGGAAAGATTCCTTGGATTTATACAACACATGTCCCAAGAGCCCTACCAGAAACCCGGCACTATTTCCTTCATTCCTGGCACACCCCTGTGAATTACGGGGAGAGCAAGCCAGGTCCTTCTGCTTAGACAAGGCAGAGAATGAGGCCCCCGGAAGGAGTGAGGAAGCCAGGTGCCGACTGCCTGGTTTGTCTCTCCACCCCTGTCTTCTTGGGAAGCATGTCTGAGCACCTGGGGTCAGGGAGGAAGGCAGAGCAGCCGCTCACCAAGGCTGCCCTGTGCCACACGTGGTGTGATGAAGCCATTTACAGGTACAAGTAGACTCAGTCCTTACAAAATCAGAGGAGGAGGGCCTCGTGTTGCCCAATTTATACACCAGGAAACCTGCGTAGGGGAAGAGGTGAAGGCCCAGGACCACGCGGCCAGAAAGTGGTGAACTGGGATCTCGAATGCGGGTCCTCTGACCCACTGTGGGGGGCAATGGAGCAGGCTCTGCCCAGCCCCGTGTGGAAGACCAAAGGCAGCAGGGGGTGGCCATCACGGATGCAAGGAACAGTGAAAACCTCAAGTGAGGATGGACACGCACAGACAAGGGGTCAGATGGCTACAACACTTGACGTGACAGCGATCTGTAACTTGAAACAGCCTATGAGAGTGTTTCCGACCATTGTGTGCACTTTGAGTCCATCAGCAGGGACAGAGTGGACACTTCCTTCTCCAAGCAGGTAGTCAGCCCCTGGTAAGTCTATCTTCTGTGACATCCATGCTCAGAGACAGGTTAGGTGTCTCATCTGAGAATTAGTTATGTTTAAGGCCGGCGCCGTGGCTCAACAGGCTAATCCTCTGCCTTGCGGCGCCAGCACACTGGGTTCTAGTCCCGGTCGGGGCGCCGGATTCTGTCCCGGTTGCACCTCTTCCAGGCCAGCTCTCTGCTATGGCCCGGGAGTGCAGTGGAGGATGGCCCAAGTCCTTGAGCCCTGCACCCCATGGGAGACCAGGATAAGCACCTGGCTCCTGCCTTCGGATCAGCGTGGTGCGTGGCAGCCATTGGAGGGTGAACCAACGGCAAAAGGAAGACCTTTCTCTCTGTCTCTCTCTCTCACAGTCCACTCTGCCTGTCAAAAAAAAAAAAAAAAGAGTTATGTTTATAGTAGAAAACAATTTAAAACAAGCCAATTTAGAAATTCTTCATTTCCATTAAGAACTGATTGAACTACACATCTTAGGCAGAGAAAGCTTTTACATATGATTACTATTTGATTTATCAGAGTTCATAAGAGGGCAGAAGGATAGAGTCCACAAAGCATAGAAACACTAGCTAGTAATCCCGTCGCTAACTCCTTTTGGAATGAGGCAGGGCATCAATAAATAATAAATGGAATCAAGCTGAACATAACCCCTGCTTTGTCTATTTCCTGTGGTTTCTCCATACTCTTTTTCTTCATGGGAAGCCCCTGTCCCATGAAGCTCACGTCAACCAGTGTGCCACCCTTCCGCCCGACACCCCTTGCCTTCGCCCTCTCTGACTTTGGCCTCCTCCATCACGAGGGAAGTCTGCACCACTTCTGGCCTCCAGCTCCGTCTCGGTTCCCAACATCACGCAGTGTGTTCCACAGACCAGGGGGCCCCAGGCCAGCTTCCTGGCCTCCCACCACCTTCCTTGCTCAGAACCAGCGAGGAAGTTCCCTCTGCCCTCCACCCCAGCCAGCCAGATCCTCCCACCAGGGCCACAGTTGTAGGCCCATGGGCACCACTGGAACGGCTTGTCTGAAATCCCCGACTCCAAGTCCCCTCCCGACCGCCCCTTCCACCCTCCGGGTGTTTCACAGGCACCCGTGCTCCGAGTGACAGAAAGAGGACTTCAGAATCCGTGGAATCAACTGAACACTTTATTGGCACGCGCTGACGGCTGCCTCCTCCATGGGAGTCTGGGGGCTGGGCAAGGCCCCGGGTGCAGTGCAGCCAGGCGCTGGCCTCAGGCCTCACTCTTTCTCCTCGGGTTGGGCCACTTCCTCATCCCGGGGCTCGGGGTCCTCCTCTAACAGGTCCCTGAGGTGCTCGCTGTTTTCGATCGCCTTCTTCACGTGTTCCGGGGTGATGCGTACCCTGCTGTTCTTGTGGGCCTCCTCGCCAGCCAGCTCCAGGATGTTGGACGTCAGGTACTCGAGGACACCAGCCAGGAACACCGGCGTGGAGGAGCTCAGGCGCTGCGCGTAGCGGTCCTGGCGCAGGTGGCGGTCCACGCGGCTCACGGGGAACTGCAGCTCGGCTTTGGTAGAGCGGGAGACGTTCGGCTTCCTGCGCTTGCCGGCTTTCTTGCTGGGTTTCTTACTGGGTTTCTTCCCGGGCATGATGGTTGCTGGGGTTGGGGACCCAATCGGCTCAGCTTGATTTTCCTGCTGGCTTGGGCCTCTCAAGATGCCAGTGCTTAGTCCCGCCCACCGTGTCCCTCATTGGCTAGGGAGCAGCCTTTGTGACGCCTCAGTCCTTGTGACGTCACAGGGGACCAGTGCGCCCTGATGACGCATAGCCTGCAAATGGCTGCGATGGGAGTCTGTTTGCATGAGCCCACCCCCTGCGTTTGAGAAAGTGCTCACTTTTGATCTGACTTTAGCATTCGCCTCCAAAATGATCTCCTGGTGGGAAAATGGCCCTGTCTTCAGGAAACTGGCCCAGGGTGACTGCCTGATGGTAGCCGTAGGTTGCCTTTGAGTTATTTTACATCCCTTTGCAAGTCGCAGGGCACTGACAGACGTGAGTCACCTCCAGCAAGAGGCCCACTGTGCTCTCTCACAGAGCAACCAAACAAGGTTTTGCCTCTATGTCCATGTTCATTCAATAACACTGATCAGTTGGATTCTCCATGGAACTGGTAATAGTGTGTGCCTCTCTCCTTTGGGATAACTATTGTAACGTGTTCATGCCTGTATCACTGCCATGATGTCATCTTTGTGTAGTTGTCATCGCCTGTTTCACAGGACACACGGATCAGTGTCCACTTGATTCTCCTGTTCTAGAGTGTAAACTGCAGTGACTGAACGTACTACATGCACATTTGAAGCCCGGTTATGTCTTTCTGGCCTCTTCTCTGTGAATCCAATGCATCAAGAGTACTTTCTTGGCTGTTTTAAATTTTTGTTTTCCTCTCTTCAATTTAGTGGTCCTGTTTTGTTTTGGTCCTTTTACAGGTAATGTACTACCCATGTTTGAGAACCATGGTTAGGAATTTCGTTGTTGTTCTTTTATTTTTCATTTTATTAATGTAAAGTTCACGTAACAAAAAATTATCATTATAATCATGTCTAGTGTACAATTCAGTGACTTTTTAGTGTGTTTCCAATGAAATTGTCATCAACAATAGATTCCTGAATAGTTTCATCACCCTAAAATGAAAACCCACACTACAATTTCTTCCCATTGTCTCTGGCAAAAATTCATCTATTTCCTATATCTCTGGGCTTGCCTGTGTTATACATCTGATTTTTTAAAATTTTTATTTGTTTATTTGAGAGAGAAAGTTACAGACTGTGAGAGGGAGAGATAGAGAGACAGTTCTTCCATCCACTGGTTTACTCCCTAAATGTCTGTAATGGCCAGCACTGGGTCGATCTGAAGCCAGGACCCAGGAGCTTCTTCTTTGTCTCCCACGTGGATGCAGAGGCCCATGCCCTTTGGCCATCTTCTCTTGTTTTCCCATGGCACAGCAGAGAGCTGGATTGGAAGAGGAGCAGCTGGAACTTGAACCGTCGCCTATACAGGATGCTGCAATTTTGGCAGAAGATTAACCTATTCTGTCACAGTGCCAGCCTGTAGACATCTAATATTAAATGGATTGCAATATACATGGCCTTTTGTGTCTGCTTTCATTTAGCTTAATGCTTTCAGGGTTCAATCACATTCTTGTGTGTATTGGTACTTTTTCCTTTTTAATGGTTATAAAGGAATCTGCTTTATGGAAATATTCCAATTTATTAATGCATGTTTCAGTTGATGGAAGTTTGAGAATTTCAACATTTTGGCTATTATCATTAACACTATCAGGAGCGTTCATGGGCAATCTTTTGTGTGAACACGTGTTTTCAATTTCTTAATGTAAGGAGCAGTTGCTTGATCATGTGGTAAGAATTTGTTTTACGGTCTGTCCATTTGAATATCTCTCTTAAATGCTAGTTTGCAGAGATCTGTTCAGTACTGGGTGAAGAAAACACAGACTCTGGTTTATCACTCCTTTTGCTGGTTTGCCTAATTTGCAAGTCAGTCCTGTGGAAGATCTCATGGCCTGTGAGAGGAGCATAGCTATTTGGAATCTGTGCTGGGGACTTTCATTACCTCTCTTTTTCCTCTTGTCTCATGGCTGACATTTGTCAAGTTGAAAGGAAAAGGTCTCTGGATGTCTCTGTCTCTGCAAGTCTCTGATGAGGGCACCTTTCCCATCAACCTTGTTACAACTCCCTTAGGTGGCTCAGCATTCACTTATTCATCTCCAGCTGGTCCTTCTCTAGGCAGAATGGTTCACTCACTCGTTCACTTATTGTTAGCACGTAGGCTAGGCTGGCTGCAGTCTCCAAATGTGCATATCTGCTGTCCATCCCTAGACCACATGATTTCCATACAGGTGCCTGTTGCTATATTCCCCAGAAAACCGCTGAATCATGTCTGCAGCACTTCCTCCCAGATGCTGGTGTGAGTGCACTCTGCATCAGTGCCTCCTGCTGGGCATCCCTTTAGGCAAGGTGCTCCCACTGTGACTATCTCTATTGCTGTGCTCTGTGTGGTCTCTGATGCTCTATCCCTCCAAGATCTCCTGTCTGGACTATCTAGATGGATTCATGGAAAATATACCTTCTCCCAATCCTACTGATAAGTTGTTTGTGCTCTGAGTCAATATGTTTACTGCAGGTTCCTGTCCTCATCTGACTGCATACCGACTTACCTCCTCCCACGTCCTTCCTGACGTCAGATACTCTCTATCGCCATGAATTTTGTCATAGTGTCTCAATGGCTGCCTGCACCCTTGTCTCCTGTCAGTGATCCCCTAGATGGGTTGCACCTTGCACTCGTACACCTCCACCTCATGCTCCTTATGATGCTGCACCCTACCCTCATGGATCACCTGTCATGTCCCCTCCCCCATGCTGAATGTTCCCTCCATCCAGTGACACCTGCTAGTACCTCTCCTGAGCTGGCTGCATCAATGCACATATAATAATCTCCCCTAGGTTGCATGGCCTCTCTGAACATGCAGCTCCTGCCATCAGCTTGTCTGTTCTATGTGTCCTCTCTATCCATGTACCTATCTAAGAGTTCCCCTATGGGCTAGGGATGCTCTCTACACATGACCTTCCTGTCAGACCATAGCTAACCTGGCTGGGCCCTCTGTGTATACATCTCCTGCCCATTCCTTCTCTGGGTGGAAAGCTTTTCTTGCCCGTGCCTCTCCTGATGTCTGCTGTGGAAGGTAGATGCTCTCTCCACCCAGAGCTTCCTGTTTAAGTTGCATTAGGCCATCTGTGCCTTCCACATGTAAATCTCTTGCAAGCTCCCCCTCTAGGCTCTATACTCCCTCTAACTCGTCATTTCCTGCTGCATGAATGAAAATTCCACCATGTGCACTTCCTGTCCATCCCCTAGGCTGACTGCCTGCTGTACTGCGGCACTACCTGCCATACTTTCCTTATTCTGGATCTGTCCTCTACTCATGCAGTTCCTACCATCTCTTCCCCTAGTGTGACTGCATCCTGGATCCATGTGTGCTGCCCAAACATCCCTAAGATGGCCACTACCTGTATCCCTGCATTTCCTGCTGGGTTCTTCTCTGGGAGGCCTGTAAGCTCCATTCATGCATACCCTGCTAGTTCTCCCCATGACTGGAAGTCCCGTGACCCATGTGCTTACTGTTGGGTTATCCTGGGAGCTAGCTTCTCCTGAACCAATCACCTCCCTCAATGTCCTTCCTGACACTGAGGATCAGGCTTTGGTCTTGGAGTATTTTATACAGGGCTCAAAGAGCTCGCCATAAACTCTACGTGAATTGTCATGGTGTAATTTGCCTGCTCTTTTCAGGCCCAGACCCATACCTCATGTGCCTTCCCATCAGCGCTCCCTGCTGAGACTTTTCTGTTACTTTAATTGTCACAGTTTGTTAAGTTTCAAGAACTTCCCCTGAAGAATACATCTCTCCCATATCTTTCCATAGCCCCATATTTCCTGATCTCTGCATATAACATTTTTATTTTTCTTTCCTCTCTGAAATCTGCCTCTTTGATAATTATTTCACTGCAATATCTCCCTTAACAAAGTCATTTTCTTCTAAATCTGGGATTTCTATTTTTTAAACAACCTTGACAATAGGTTAAAATGACTCAGACAAAGAGCTGTCTGGAGCAGCCAAGGTTTGACCAGGAAAAAGTCAGGAGGCTGTACTTCAATCTGAGTCTCCTACATGAGTGGCAGAATTTCAGGTATGTGAGATATCATCAGCTGCCCCCATCCCTGGTGCACCTCAGCAGGAAGCTGATTGGAGACGGGAGTGGAACTCAAATCCAGGCACTCTGTTATGGGGTGTATACCTTTCTAGTGGTAGCTTAACTTCTGTGACAAACACTTGTTCCCCAAGACTCTGTGTCCTTTTCTGGCTAGAAAAGTTGGGACCCATCATGGGGAGTCACAACTGCTTATCTGTGTTCTAAACATTTCTCAATTTTAGTACAGTAGGGACTTGATTTCATTTTCCCCTATTTCCATACTCTTCTGTTTCTCTGTCTTCCATTTTTGCATTTCTGGATGAAGTTAATAATCCTGACAATTTTCTGGGAAAAACACACATTTTGTTTAAATCTCAATGCTTTTCTGAGTGGGATTAATGTTCCTGAATCTCTACTGGAAATCATACCTTGGGATGAAACCAGTGTGTTTTTCATTATTTATTGTCCATTTTGTGCCTATTTTCCGGATGACTGAAAGCCATCCTATTTTGACGATAAAAACTAAAATACTTTTCAAGAGAGTCTTCCTACTCGGGGTGTCTCTGATTTCTTCTTCAGGGATGAGAGAACTCACCTCACTGGCAAAGTTGTTCAGAACAGTGTAAGAGAATAAGCCAAGGAATGCAAGATATCACCGGAAAGTCAAGGAGGCAAGGCACAGATTTTCTCTATAGCATCTGGAGGAAGCACAACCCTACTTATACCTTGATTGAGACTCATGACCTTCAGAGGTGACATAAGTAACTCTTGTTTTAAACTACCTAATTTGTGTAATTTTATAGTAGTCACAGAAAGTGATGTAATTCCTTATATTTATTCCACATGAACACTAAGCAACTCAAATATAATATAACCAGACATCCTAAGTTCCATAAAGAACTTATTTATGAAAGCATAATCATGCTTATAACTACTGAGTTAAAATTTTCTTCCCTTCTAACACGGCTTCTTATCCCTTTCACAGTCTTCAAATAAAGTTTTTTGGAAATACATCAAAATATTAGTCTTGAACCAATATGAAAAGCATCTTTTACAGTCTTTCTTATGATGAAAACAGCCAGCAAACCTCAAGGCATCAAATCCTGGCTTGTATTCTCAAAGCATATGACACTTATTCTGAATGGAAACCCATTATGATTGAGAATCTTAAACAGATTCTCACAGGAATCTCTAGAAGTGGACACAAGAAACTGTCTCAAGTGTGCTAGAAGAATTAGAGTACATCAAGAAGTAGTCAACTTGTATTCAAGATGCTGAACAAGAACCCCAAGTTCTCCTCATTTATTTCCTAACTTTACATTTTTTGTTGTGTTTCTTTCTTCAGCCTCTTCTCTTCTACTCTCTCCAGCATCATTCCTATTATCCATCTGGTCCTCCACGTGCCAACCACAGCCTTCCATAATGATTCTTCCCTTGTCTTCTCACCTCCCTTCATACAAGTTTAACCATTTTGATACTTCCTATCTCTCCAAATATGTCAAATGTGTGGTTGTGCACTCCCTTTCCCTTGGAATCTTCCAGCACTCTACAGTTGCTTCTTATGTTTTAGATTGGAAAATATTATTTTTACTGGTATTCAGAAAGGAGACTCTCTATAAGGTCCCTCTCAGTTTAATATTTAGACTTCAGAAAGAAACAAGTCCAATATCTGACATTTCCATAAAAGGCAATCTGCCTTCACCACAACATAACAGAGTGCTTTTTCATAGGCCTGACTATCTACTATGATACCTACTTCAGCACAAATCCCAAGATTTATACTATCATTGTGAGCAAACATAATGCATTCTCCCTGGATTGTTTTATGTTTCTTGCTAATATAAAATAACACATATACTTAAGTGTCTCTATCTCTCTAACACAGCTGATAGCACATATATTTCCAACACTAATCTTTGCAGAGATTGTAGCAAAAGTGGAAAAAGAAGCCCCTGCCTATGTCCTGGATCTTCCCTTCTCACTGCCAGCTATAATCTATAATAGAAGAAATGAGAAATATGGGGAAGGGTGGAAGGGAGTTCCTTTTAATTAATGCTTTTTTATATATATTTTTTGCTCCATTCACTCACTGTACCATGGTCTTCTACCACATCTCTGCAACATAACTTTTTTCAAAAATCAGATAATTGTGTCTTATCAAGAAGACGAGATATTCTCAGGGAAGAAAAATGGAGAATGCAGAACTAGATACTCTGCTCACAGTATGGTGTGTGACCATCCAATTCTATGCAAACATGTATACACACACATACACACACATCTGCTCACAATCTCAACTGCAACTATTTTCAAAATCAGATTTATCCGTTAAAGTATTCTTTCACATATCTTCTCATTTTCCAATATTAATCATTAACCTTAAATCACTCACTCTGCTCCTTCCCCTGGTGGCTGCAAACCCCAGGAGTTTGTTTCCAACACATAAATACTGTACTCCTCTAAAACCTGATATTTTTTTGGGAAGATATCTTGAACCTCTTCTTGCCCCTTCTGTCTCTCCATCATCCCTCTTTTTCTTCAGAAACCTTGGTCTAATTCTTCCCTTTTTCCTATCCAAATTGAAAACTATCCATGCTAAGTGATTTGCCAGATATGAAGTGTCTAAATGGAAATTTCATGGTGAGAACTTCATTTCAAATAGAGGCAACAAATGTTTGCTGACATATGCTCTTATTTTATTCCCTAAAAGTCACATAGCATGCTACTTTTTTTTTTACCTCTATGATTATGACTTAAAATTATATTTGGGTGCCTCAATAGAAGTATTTTATATTTTAAAAAATGGAACTTTTAGACTTTATTCATTAAAATGTCATTGTATAAAATACAATGTGGAAAAGGGAAACCTAAGCTCAGGTGTCAATATAGACCTTTTTGAGGAAGCAGGGGCCCTGGAATCAAGGGCCAACAGTGTATAAATGCTGAGCGGTGGAGTCTTGGGGGATGGAGGACTTGATACTGCACATAATGTTGGTTACTGTCTACCAGAAGTAATGTGAACATCACTGGTAATGGCAGGCAGGCATCTGATTCAGGTCAGTGGGTGGACATGAGTTCCTTGTTTGAGTCTTGGAGGGGCAAGAGGGTCACGACACAGATTGTAAAGGCATGGGGGTGGCTGTTTTGTTGAGTGGTTAGGACACTAGTTAAGATGCTTACATTGTACATCAGAGTACCTGGGGTCAGTAACAAGCTCCAGCTGCTGACCTAAGCTGCCTGCTATTGCAGACTGAGGCCCTGCCACACATATTGGTGACCTGGACTGATTTCCTGCTCCTGGTTTTGGTCCCAGCTCAGTGCCACTGCAGGTATTTGGGGTTTAAACCAGTGTATAGAGGTTCCTTCTCTCTCTCTCTCTCTTCCTTTCTCCCTCCATCCAAAATTAAATCATTAGTTAATGTATTCTATGAATTTATTATTTTTATAAGCTATGTTTTGAAGTTTAGTTTCTCAGTCCAATCTTTGGGACTTACTGATTCTGAAAGGTGTTCATATTTTGGAATCGCTTTATCTAAAATTTCCACAAGAATTGCTTAAAAAGATTTCAGTAAGTGGCAGAAAAAGAAAAAGGACAAAATAAGATGGAAGAGGAAAGATTATATTAGCCTTTCAGAATTATAACATAAGAATCAGAAGCTGAAAGCCTGAGGTGAGCTGTGGGTGCAGCAGTTGAGATGCCACTTGGAACACCACATCCCATTTTGAAATGCCAGGATTTAAGACGTAGCTTTGATTCCCATTCCAGCCTTATGCTAATGCTAACTCTCGGAGGCAGCAGATTATGGCTCAAGTATTTGAGTCACTGCCACCGACATGGGAGACGAGGATGGAGTTCTGGTCCCCTGCTGTTTTGGGCATTTAGAGAGTGAACCCGTGGGTGGAAAATCTTTCGCTGGGTGTCTCTGTCTCACTGCCTTTCAAATAAAATGAAAATAAATAATAAATTAAAATTAAGGTTTAAAAAAATAAAGCTTAGGGGTCAGTATTGTGGTATAGCTGGTGAAGCCACAGCCTGCAATGCCAGCATCCCATATTGGTGTAGGTTTGAGTCCTGGCAGCTCCACTTTAGATCCACTTTCCTGCTGATGGGCCTGGGAAAACACCAGAAGATAGCCCACGTCCTTAGGCCCTTGCCACCCTTGTGGGAGAGCTATGTGGATTTCCAACCCCTGGCTTTGGCCTGGCCCAGCCACAGCTGTTGGCAACATTGAGGGAGTGAACCAGAGGATGGAAGGTTGGTTTCTCTCTCTCTCTCTCTCTCTCATTTTCTCTGTGTGTGTGTGTGTGTGTGTGTTTGTGTCTGACTGTCACTCTACCTTTCAAATAAGTAAGTTTTTTTTTTTAAAACTAAAGTTACTTTTTACATAATTACTAGATAATTTTTAAGGAACAAGAAAATCTAAAAATAGCATCCACATATTGATGGCAATCAATGAGCTAAGTGCATTATTAGTGTCAACTTATATTCATCATCTAATTTAATACTGGTAACATCTCACTTCATTAGGGAAATTTTTTTTAAATTTTCAGTGAACATGAAATACTTGTACATCTTCATGGGACACAGGCAGTATTTCAGTGTACACATATAGCTCAAGCTGCTCAAATCAGGTAATCAGCATCCCATCCTTCCGTGCTTCCTCCATGTTTGGAGACTTGCAGGTCCTCTCCTCCAGGTCTTTATACAGTATATAATACATTATTGTGGTCTGTAGTTTTCTGACAGTGATGTGGAACTCTAGAAGATTATGTCTCTTTAGCTTTGTTTTGAGAACCTTTTTTTCTGGTGAGTAAGTCATTATACCACAGTGTCCCACCCCTTCCCTGTAATGAATTTTAGAAAGATTTTATTTATTTGAAAGCAGAGTTATAGAGCAGGAAAGGGGAGAGAGAGAGAGAGAGAGAGAGAGAGAGAGAGATTCCATTTTCTGGTTCACTCCCTAGATGGTGGCTACCACTGGGTCTGGGCCAGGCAGAAGCCAGGAACTTCTTGTTCTCCCACGTAGGGGCAGGGGCCCAAGCACTTGGGCCATTATCCATTGCTTTCCCTTTCCACACATTAGCAAGGAGTTGGATCTGAAATGGAGCAGCCGGGACTCAAACGGATGCTCAAATGGGATGCCAGAGCTGCAGGGTGTGGCCCAACCTGTGGCCCCTGTAATAGCTCTTCAAATGGGTGTCAGTACCCACTTCCTCTCGTACTGTCCAGTCATGAACGTGTTTTTAGACACTTGCCTGCCTTCGAATACCCTCCGCCCCCCCCCACCAATCAGAAGGTTGCCCCATCAGTTGGGAGCTCTCCTCAACCAACCGGAAGTCTGCCCTCAGAAGACCCTAGGTCTGACTACCCTGAAGGCACCCAGAAACCTCCTCTCTCAACACAGACTGTACATAATCCTCTGTCCTCTCTCTGGTCTGTGCTGCCTCTCTGCCTTCCCCACTGTGATCCCTCAACCTGCACCACCTGTGCCACCATCACCCGCCATGGCCGCCGAGCCCTCTAACGTGAAGAAAACTACCAGCGCGACCGCGAGGCCGCTGTCCCCAGCCACATCCACCTGCAGCTCTACGCCTCCTACGTGGCGCAGTCCGTGGCCTTCTACATCTCCAGCGACGACGTGGCGCTGACCGGCTTGGCCGACGACTTCCTGCGGCGCTCAGAGATGGAGAGGGAGCGCGCGGAGATGATGAGATTGCAGAACCAGCGCGGGGGCCGCATCCTCCTCCACTATGTCCCCAGGCCCGACCGTGAGGACTGGGAGGGCCGTGGAGAGCGCCTTCGACCTGGCCAAGAGCGTCAACCAGAGCCTGCTGGAGCTGCACCAGCCGGCCGCCTCCAGGGGCGACGCCCACCTCTGCCACTTCCTGGAGACCTGGAGACCAAGCGTGTGCAGCAGCAGGTGCAGCACATCAAGGAGCTGGGCGAGCCCCTGACCAACCTGCGCAGGATGGGGGGCCCGGACGCCAGCATGGCGGAGTACCTCCACAAGTTCGTGCTGGGCTGGGGTGAGTGAGACTGTCCCCACTGCCACGGGGTGACGCCCCGGGGCCTGACGGGCGTGTTGTGCGTTCCACACGTTCACCTGTTTCTTCCCTTTGGTTTGAGTGTTGTTTACAATAAAGTTATGTGGTTCTTCATAAAGCTGGTTGACCCATGTGTGCAAAATATGACCTATAAGAATAGGGCCAATTCCCATGCAGGTTTAAATCGGGGTTCCAGGATTCTGCCCCTACCCCCCTCCCCAACCCCCACCCCACATGCAACTCTGGATTTCCATGGGTGGAGGAAGGAGGGAGTTCCCTGGGTTCCTGGCGAACATATTAGTCTTCTCTTATGACCTGTGGGTATGTGGGGAGAGTGAGGTGGGGGTGACTTCCCTGGGCCCTGGTGGTGTCTTTGTCAGTAAAAAATACAGAAAACATGGCACCTTGGCATTTCGATAGGGGAAGACCCAGATGCAGATCCAGGTTCCAGGTTTTGGCCTGCCACAGCCCAGGTGCTTGCAGCTGTTTGCTGAATCAGCACATGGAAGATACGCTATCTCAGTCTCTCTCTCTCTCTCTCTCTCTCTCTCTCTCTCTCTCTCTCTCAGTAACTCTGCCTTTCAAATAAATAAATCTTTAAAAAAATCATGGTACCTCTGGGGAAGAAGGGAAGTGAATGGGATTTGACAGATTTTGGCCCAAGTGCTTGGGCCCTGTACCCCATGGGAGACCAGGATAAGCACCTGGCTCCTGGCTTTGGATCACCGCAGTGCGCCGGCTGCAGCGGCCATTGGAGGGTGAACCAACGGCAAAGGAACACCTTTCTCTCTGTCTCTCTCACTGTCCACTCTGCCTGTCAAAAAAATAAATAAATAAAAAAAAAGAAAATTTAGTGGGACACTGTGGTATGGGATTTGGGTACCACAAGCAGCAGCTTAACACCCTATGCCACAACGCAAGTCCTCAAATTGGATGCTTGTTAGACAAGCAGGTAGCTGGAAATATGAATGTCAAATCTGAAAATACTATGTTCTTCAAAATCTAATTGAATATGCATATTGTGAACAAAAGCTATCTATTTCAAAACTTTTTCCCCATAAAACAACAACAAGGGAACTTCGCAAACCATGCCCAAAACCAGGGTAGCCAGTATTTCCAGCTGATTTAGGTATCTGAACACCCAAAGAGCTACTGGTCCCACCTTGACGACACCTTAATCCAAACTGTGATCATAGTGCCTGCTCCAGTTTATGTCAAAATGAGCTAGTTCTTGGCAAACTCAGTGTGGTCTCTGGTTTTTCCTTTCGGGATGTAATGTTAGTCTTTTCCATTGTCTAGGTCTATAGTTAGAAAATAATTATTTTTCATAAAAAGATAACTCATGAAGGAAATAATAGGGGAATGTTTGTATATTTTTGTTGTTTTCTACTTCCCCTTTCAAAACTGGGCTTCTCAGTCCATTCCTTATTTAACCAAATGAAATATGTACTAAGGTAAATTCTGGGGTTATCTAGACCTCCAAAAATCCTGAGAACATGCTGTTTCTTTTGTGCTTTTTGTGAGTTATAAAGATAATAGTTAAAAATATGTAGACTTTGTACCATATATTCAGACACACAGGATAGTCTTCAAAGGTAGCAGCTTGCTTCGAGACATTTCTGACCATTTAAATAATTGCTGTCTATACTTTCCCATGATTACACTTTAAATTAGAATTCTGGCCCTTTAAATTCAATCTCCAGGAAGTGCTACTAAGCCTTTACTCTTCTGAGTTAAGCTTACTCTACTTTTCCCCTTTCCTTTTGTTATTTTACTTAACAAATAATTATATTTATAGAACACAATGTGATGTTTTATATATTTGAATAATATGGAATGATGAGATCAAGCATATTAATATATCCATCATCTCACTAGCCATTTTTGTTCCTTTATTGGTTTGAGAAAGAAATGTATTTTTGATTACTATGTTATAATTTTTAATAAGCTTCTTTTTAATTAAAAGCAGAAATTGTTTATTTATTTTATAGTCAAATATTGTGCACAGATAGGAAGGGTACTTAAAAGTCTTAGATGTTTTGTTGATCTCCACAAATTTCACAATAAAAATGTATTATTTAAGCATTCTTATATAACTCAACTACATGAAAGAAGTTTGTTCAGCATAGTAGACAAAAAAAAGTTTCATGCAAACATGTCTATATCCTAAGTCCCGATACTGTGAATATGTTAGGTGACAAGCCAAGGAGAATCATGGTTACACATAGAATTTTGCTTATCAGATCCTTTGCATTGAAGAGCTTATCCTAGATTTTATGGATGTAATCACAATGTAATCACAAGAGAATCAGAGAAATTGGCAGCATGAGAAGCACTCAACTTGTTGTTGAACACACTGGCTTTGAAGTTAGAGAAATGTAGGCAGAATTAGAAGCTGGCAAAGACAAAGAAAAGGATTTTCCTTTAGAGCTTCCAGAAAGAATGCAGCCCTGCCAACAGTTCCCTCTATTTCAGTGACACTCACTTCATACTTCTGACCTTCAGATGGGAATATAACAAATTGGCAATGTTTTAAGTCACTAAATTTGCAGCAATCTTGTTACAACAGCAATAGGAAACTAATACATTTAGTTAGTTGGTGTTTTGTATTTAATATTCCCTCTGAAAGTGAATGATTCAAAAAATGTCAAATATGGGCACTCCAATCTAGTTCACTAAAATACATAACATAACATGCCTCTGTACTAATAAATCAAGAGTTTAAAAAGAATTCTCCAAGACAGTGAATGTTTTATTAGAAAACAGTATTTGATGGGCCTAGATATCCAAATTCTTATATTCACAGTTTAGTTGTCCAACTAACATGGAAATTCTAAAACAATTTGGCATCCATTGTAGTTCTGAATATTAGATGGATGATGTACAGCAACTCTCCATAAACTGCACATTTCTAATTAAAACAGATGCTACCCAGAGCTAGTGCTATTCAAAAATACACGTTGTGGAGGAATTATTTTCTTCCTTGATCAAATACTTAGTCAACCATACATCTTGCTTTATTTCTCTATCTAATCTCCTTAAGGTTAATTTTTTTACTCGAATTGCTATATATAATATTAAAACATTTGTATAATTACTAGAAATTTCTTATAAAAATATTACAGAATTTTGCCTCTATTTTGTAAATTTAGTCTTAAGCCATTACAATAATTTGTTATTAATTTTTTCCTCAGTACAAAATTTGATGAAAACTAAGAATGATAATAAAGACATATTTAGGATACACTGTGAGTGTAAGCATTTTATCCAGAAAATGCATGACTCCTGAGGAACAGAGTTATTTTGAGAAACAAACACCGAACCTAGAATCACAAGACCTCATTTCAAATACCAGTCCAGTGTCTTATTACCTTTATGGACAGGCTCTTCCTGGTGAATCTGCTTCTTACTGCATTTTTTTTTTCTCTGAGTTCATGGTCTGGGTGGTTTGTCTCCTGAACAGACTAACACCTCTTGTGGGTTGTCTCGTGGCAGCTTTGCTGCCTGGTTGCATGCCTCTATGTCCGCATATAGTTTGTAGAAGGCAGCTCAGGGGGCAGGCGCTGTGGTGTAGCCGGTAAAGCTGCTGGCTGCAGTGTCGGCATCACATATGGGCGCCAGTTCAAAACCCGACTGCTCCACTTCTGATCCAGCTCTCTGCTATGGCCTGGAAAAGCAGTAGAAGATGGTCCAAGTGCTTGGGCCCCTGCACTCATGTGGGAGACCCGGAAGAAGCTCCTGGCTCCTGGCTTTGGATCGGCATAGCTCTGGCCGTTGCAGCCAACTGGGGAGTGAACCAGTGGATGGAAGACCTCTTTCTCTGCCTCTCCTTCTCTCTTTGTGTAACTCTAACTTTCAAATAAATAAATCTTAAAAAAAGGCAGTTCAGGACTCTCAACAACAGTGGAAACCGAAGCTGTAGTGAAGGAAGCTTCTGCTGGAAAAGAGCTCAATGGTGCTGGGTCATTTTACGTGGGCAGATCCCAGGCAGTAGGCTCCGGGTTACTTTCCTCACCAGTGTCAGCAGTGGCAGAGGCAGCCTTGTCCTTAAGCCCTCTAGCAACCTCATCCTGCATGGATTCAGAACTGCTGCTCCTTCTCCCAATATGACTGGGTGACCATAATGTCAGGTTCTCAAAAACAGAGGTACACTGCTACAAACACTGTTTCTGGTTAGAGCCATGTTTAGAGGAGCAAGGAGAGTAGTGGATCCTGATTGAATCTTGGCTTGTGATTGGTGACCTAGATATCACACAACTCTTTTTATCCTCCCAGAGCAGGTCAATCCAGTTACATCTGACATCATAGAGGGTCTATGGGGTCTTCCTTGGCTGGGTCAATTGCATTGTCACTGCCATTCCAGTGTTCAGAAAGTCCATTGAAAGAAATATCACTCGTCAACAAGAGACATTCCCTAACATTCTCCCTCATGGAGTCTAGTCAGGACACCATGTTCAGGATGATCATGGACTTGATACTGTTGACACTTACTGACTTCTGGATCACCTGATTGCAATATGCTTAAGGGTTGAAGAGCGGTGAAAAGGAGAAACATAGGATGGGGTTCACACTGAGCTCAAAAATGTCCAGCACTGTTGCCTCCTGAAGGTCCCAGGCACCAAAAGGGGATTTAGACATTTTCCTGTAAGACATTATTTCTGCCTGCCTGTCCTCTTGCCCTGAGGCATAAACAGGGGCTTCCAGGAATTAAGGGTGATACTGTTCTTAATATACATCAACATTTGTATGGAATGTCTAGCAATCCAGTGATGAATGAGCATTAATTTATTTGACAATCTCCATTCTTGGCAACCGCTGTCTAGTTTCTGTCTTTGTAAATATGCTGTGATATACAAATTTGAATTTTAATGTTTGGGCATTTGTTTTTAGTCATTGTCACAAAAGCATTGCATGTAGACTTGCTACTCAAATAAGAAAAGCAAATGTAAGAAAACTGCATCTGAGTCCCTACACAAGCACAGACAACTCATTGAAATATATATTGGCAGAATGGCCATTTGTACATATTTGTAGTTTTCATTTTATTTTATAAAATGGAGTGATTTAGTCTCACATTTTGTTTTATAATCTGTGTTGTGGATCCAGAAGACATTCTTTCCATGTCAATAAATAAACTTATAGAAGGCCATTTTGTAACTAGGAAATATTCCATTTATGTAGGATGGCAACATTTTCAAACATACTTATATTGCCAATCTTGATATTGCTTCCAGCTTTTCACCATCCAATATGTTACCATGACACACATTCTTCTTGTTAAAATGTTTCTGTATCCTCAGTTCATCCTTATCATGGATAAATTCCCAGAAGTGAAAATTCTTGGTATATGGCAAAGCACATATATAATTTCTTGATAAAATATTTATAAACTTTTTTCTGGAAACTCATGATTAAAAGTATTTTAGCAAAATGGAACTAGATACTAAGGAAAAAAAATGAGCAACACAAAATAGAATAGAATGGTATTTGCAATGTTAAATAACATGGAATGGGAAACATTTGAAATGGAATAAAATGTAGATTGGCTACAGTGGAAACTGGGATGAAACGAAGAACTCCATTTTCCATATGGAATGGAAAACTGAATAAGATGGAAATTCAATGGAATGTAATAAAATGGAATGCAAAGGGGAATATGAATAAATATTTAATGGCATATGGAATAAAAGATTAAATGTTGTATGAGAAAAGGAATGAAATGAAATATAGAATAAAATAAAAATTTTAAAGGAAATTGAAAGTTGGAAGGAATGTGGGATGAAACCAAATATGCAATGACATAAAATAAAGAGACTATAAAATATGCACTATAAACTTAGGAATAGCAGGATTGAAAATAAAAGAACAGAATTTGGAATGAAACATAGAATACAAGATATTGAAGAATTGAATAGAAATTGAATAATAATGAAAGAGAATGGACTATGGAAAACAAAATACTCATGAATTAGAGAATGGGATAAAATGAAGAATAGAACAATTTATTAATTTTTAATCTCTGTTAATTCTACAGATCAATTTTTACTAGTTTCAGGTATCCAGTATTCCCCTAGGGTATTGTTCCTGTTTACTTTTTCAGATCTTTCCTCCTTTTTGGAATCTCTCTGAGTCTTAGGCATGATCCTTAACTTAGTCATAAGTAAAATACTACTTACTTAATACTAATAAGACTAATATACTTCCATTTATCATAGCCTTTGTACATACACACACAAACACATGTGTGTGTATCCTGTATATATTTGTGTTTGTATTATGTATATATTTCTGTATATTTCTTCTCTCTCTCTCTCACCCTCTTCCCTCTCTCCCTCTCCTCAGATTTAGTTGACCTCTAAGATCTTCAGCTTTCTTCCAAGGAATTTCTCTCTTTATCTCCATTGGTGTGTTTTCATTGCCTTTGTTTATCTCTTGCTCTTTTTTAGACAGTATGAATATGCATAGCATACATATTATATATAATATATGCTTTAAAATACTTATAATATATACTAATGCTGTGTATATACTATATAATATATGCTTAGACAGTACATATAATATATGCTTACATATGTTTGCATATAAAGAAAATTCTAGAATAATATTTTCTTTTTCTCTCTTCATACTTCATTTTCTGAATGTTTTCGATGAGTATACATTACTCTTCTTTTAAAAAATGATTTATTTATTTATTTATTTGAAAGGTAGAGTTACAGAGAGGCAGAGGCAGAGAGGCAGAGGCAGAGAAAGAGAGAGGTCTTCTAGCCTCTGGTTTACTCCCCAGATGGCTGCAATGGCCAGAGTTGTGCTGATGTGAAGCCAGGAGCCAGGAGCTTCTTCTGGGTCTCCCATATGGTGCAGGGACCCAAGGATTTGGGCCATCTTCTACTGCTTTCCCAGGCCATTTATCTATCTTAATGTTTTGAGAATGATGTAACAAATTACCACAAACCTGGTGGCTTAAAACAATATAAATCTACTGTTTCAGAACACTGAAGGCCAGAACTACAAATCCAGTACCACTGAGCTGAAATCAAGGTATTGGGAAGGTCTGAATTTCTTTTAGAGGCTCTGAGGAGACTGTTGTCTTTGCTTCTCCCAGGCAGATGGCTGCAGGGGTTCCTGAGTTCATTGCTACATCACCCCAATCTGTCTGACCCATGATGTAAACAATGTAAAGGTTGATGCACTCTGCTGAAGAGATTTTAGACAATTCATAAAAGTTTATAACATAATTTAAATCACAAGCAACCCTACAGGTGATCAATGACTATTGTTAAAGAAATTCCTCATTTTGGCGAGAGATCTTTGTGACATTTTTGCTTACTTGTCAGTCATTCCACTGTGGCTAGAGGAATGGCAGCCTGCATTTCTGATTTACCTTGCTGGTGCCAGAGAAGAAAATGTGGACTTTCTTTCTTTCTTTTTTTTTTTATTTGACAGACAGTGAGAGAGAGAGACAGAGAGAAAGGTCTTCCTTTTCCATTGGTTCACCCCCCAAATGGCCGCTACGGCCAGCACTGTGCTGATCCAAAGCCAGGAGCCAGGTGCTTCTCCTGGTCTCCCACGGGGGTGCAGGCACCCAAGCACTTGGGCCATCCTCCACTGCCCTCCTGAGCCACAGCAGAGAGCTGGACTGGAAGAGGAGAAACCGGGACTAGAACCCAGCGCCCATATGGGATGCCGGCGCCGCAGGCTGAGGATTAACCAAGTGAGCCACAGCGCCGGCCCCGAAAATGTGGACTTTCACAGACTTGTGTTGTGTGTTTTGACTTGCTTTGTGGTTCATTGAGGGACAGATCAGCTCAGAGGTTTGCATGTTTTTTACAACCTCAGAATTCTCAGTGCTGTAGTAGCCTCCCAGGCAGCACTTGTCAAAAACATTTAGAGACACGTACTATTCACAAGCACCTAATGCAGTGGATAGTGGAAGGGGTATGCAGCATGCTGTACATAAGTTATTTGTGTATCCTTAAGGGAGGCTCAAGGAGACAGACTTCCCAGATTGGGCTGTGTGTTGTGGCTGGGTCCATTTTGCCAATATACCTGCTACCATTGTGTCTGTGTGCCAGAAGAGTCCTGTATCCATGCAGATAGTTTTCCAGGCAATGTTGTTTTGCTCTAACTGGGTCTCCTTTAACCTGGTCACATTTTGCTACCCTTGCATCTCTACCTGCCCTGCATCTGTGATCAAGTAGAGTTTCTGGCCCAGAGGAACAAAACAACTTGCTGGATTAGGCTGCATGTTGCAACTGAGTCCCTTTTTTCTGGTCTACCCAGTAACCTAAGTGTTTTGGGGTGGGGGGAAAGAATGTTAGGTCTTCAGGGTCAAAAGGCTTCCCAAATGCTGCTTTTTCTCTTCAGTCAGCCAATCTCACTATTTCTAGATGGAAGGAAAGAGTGTCATAGCCTTCTGGGATAAAGATGCTTCGAGAATCAAGCGCCCTGCTGCAGTTGGGTCTCTCTTGCAGGTTCTACCTGTCCACTTCAGTTCTCTCTTGGGAAATTGAGAGTCTCAGTCCCAGATTGAAGAGAGCTCTTCCTCTGGATGCTTCTTTCTGGTGAGACTTCCAACCGATCTCTCTTGCCAGTTCTCTTAGGATTACTAACTGTTGTCTGAGAAAGTCTTGTTTGATGACCAACACATATATGAAAAAATGCTCAACATCACTAGCCATCAGGGAATGCAAATCCAAACCACAATGAAATATGCATAATAGTTTCTGCCTATGAGCAAAGTTTTCAACTTACCTTAGTTTTACTGTCTTGACGGCCACCCTGATAAATTTCAGGCATGCTTAGACAGCACACACAATTGTGTGTTCTTATTCCATGAAAGGAATGAAGGCAGACAGGCAGACAGGCAGGCAGAAAGGAAGGAAGGAAGGAAGATATCTGTAAGTCCTGCTTTTTTTCATGGCTGAACTTTTTGATTGGTTCACTGAGAAAAACAAAATTAAAAGAAATAACAAGACATTTTCCATAAACTTTTTGAAGTCCCTTAATACATGCCATAGGATGTCATCTACTTTCCTGAAAATGCAATTGGAAACTAAAATTATACAAAGCTTAATAAACCCAGAGAAGAACTTAAAGGGAGCGAAATGCTTATACAGAAATCTACTAATCAGAGAAGTTTTTCTTGTGTTTCCTTTAGCTATCTTTTCTAAGCATAGATAAGTGCCTCTGCCTATTCCTGTGTATTTGTAGCTCATGTTATTCATAAAGCTATATATCCTGACTTTTCAGTCTAACTTTCTATCTCTGGTCCCTTTTAACATTCAATTCTAGAAATACTTTGTTCAAGGATGAGCTTTTACCAACACTATCCTGACACTTATCTTCTCTAATTGCAGTGTTTGTTCTAAGCAGTTGGCAACTTTTCAGTAACTCAAGTGTGTCAGGACATACAGAACAAGAGAATGGATGGAATCTGGAGCACTGGGCTCTGGAAGCTGTGTCCTGTATGCACTTGACAGCAGTGGCCTTCCCCAGAAATGCGATCCATAGGTATGAGGAGGGCCAAGCACTCTAGATTGAGTGAAGGCTGCAGACTCAGAGTTCTTCTCACTCAGTCCCTCTTATTCCCCTCAGGGAGCTATGTCTTGACACCCACAGAATTCTATGTGCCTCCTGAGCACTGCTAGGAAGGTTTGATCATAGAAGATCCTTCCACAGACATGATTTTTTTTAAATCTATGATTGCCACATATCCCATCCCACATTGACCATCTGGATACTCTATTGCCTTTCTCTAATAAGTTACAAAATTCAGCAAACTAATTTTCAATGATAATAATTGACAATTAAATTACTTAAGGCAATGCCACCTTAAAGCATACTTTCACAAATAAATATTTAGAAGTAGACATTGTAGTGCAGTGGGTTAAGCCACCACATAGGACACCCACATCTCATAGTGTCAGTTCTGGTCCCAACTGCTCTGTTTCTGATCCAGATTCCTGCTAATATGTCTTGAAAGGCAGCAGATGATATTTCAAGTACTTGTTTCCTTGCTACACATTTGGAAGATCTGAATGGAATTTCAGGATCCTGGTTTCAGTCCAGCCCAGCCCCACCTGTTGAGAGAGAGAGAGAGAGAGAGAGAGAGAGAGCGAACAAGTGAAAGAGCACTTCTCCCACAATGTTGGCCCCTTTTATGAGATGGGGGTGGCACTTCTACAGGCATGAAACCACTTGGAGTGGTTAATATACATATTTTCATGGCACTCCCCCCTCTTTAGGTACCAGATGAAGCAGATGCATCCCAAGAAAAGGAGGTATTTTATTGACAAGTAGGAGAAAATTCCATATGCAGAGTTGCAGCAACTTTCAGATCAGCAGACCTAAACTAACTACCTGCCTACTCATCCCACATCACACTTATTATTACAAAGATTATTGAAATTACAAATGATAAATTTAAATAATTTGTGCTTAAAGATATAAACCTTTATACAGTGTAGCCACAGATGCAAGTAATGACATCACAGGAAAACACTTTTCCTCTACTTGTACGATAGTTAGCATATAACAAAATGATTGTTTAAAAGGCTATTATGAATAAAATGTTTTCCAGATGAAACTTTAGAAACAGAAGATTTTTGTGGAGATTCTATTTTTGAGTTTGGAGTAAATGATAGATGTACTTTTTTTGGTAGAGGTAACACAGGTACAAAGTTCGATGGATATTTGCATGTAGACACAAGGTTTATTCAAAGTTTAAATAGGACATGAATTATTCTATGGAAAATGTTGACCGTGCTTTGTAGATGCTGCATAATTCTGTTCAAATATCACCTGATGTTCTCTCTATTGATGTTGAAGTAATTGGCGCAAATTGTTCTCTCACTTTTGCATTTATACTGCTTGAACTTAGCAATTAAATTATTTTTGCAATTCCTTTAGCAGTCAGTATTTTTCAATTCTCTCTCATCTAAATATTCAGTGGCTCTCTTTAATGAATATAGTTGAGAGATTCTTCAGGGTTTTTTTTTTTTGAAGTACTGAAATACACTTTTGTACTAAGAAAATGATTGAAAATTCTTTTTGACTTTTGAAAAGTATTCATTGAGTGGTCTATTTATTTCTTCATAATTTTCAATACCTCTGAGAATAGGATTTTTCAAAGTGAAAAAAAAATAATAGTGTTAGTGAAGTGCTCCATTACTGAGAGGAAATTGTTGAACATGTTTAAAAATTGTTGAAAAAAGTCATTCCTTTAAGTGCCTTAAGGTATAACATAATGTACTGATAGTCAAGAGATTCTGACTTGAAATGGGTAACTGTTAAGGCACTTGCCATGATGATCTTTTCTTTTTTTTTTTTTCAAAGATTTATTTATTTACTTGAAAGTCAGAGTTACACAGAGAGAGAAGGAGAGGCAGAGAGAGAGAGAGAGAGAGAGAGAGGTCTTCCATCTGCTGGTTCACTCCCCAATTGGCCACAATGGCGAGAGCTGCGCCGATCCGAAGCCAGGAGCCAGGAGCTTCTTCTGGGTCTCTCACATGGGTGCAGGGGCCTAAGGACTCGGGCCATCTTCCACTGCTATCCCAGACCATAGCAGAGAGGCTGGATCAGAAGAGGAGCAGCCGGGACTAGAACCGGCGCCCACATGGGATGCCGGCGCTTCAGGCCAGGGCATTAACCCACTGCGCCACAGCTCTGGCCCCTATGATCTTTTCAAATGGATGCCATCGCTTGAAGAATTTGGTTCTTTTATATGGTTATTATTATAGATTCTTCTTTTTAAAGTGTTTACTTATGTATTTGCATCTATCTGAAAGGCATAGTGTCAGAGACAAAGACACACACACACAGAGAAAGAGATTTCTCAGTCTGCTGTTTCACTCCCCCAAATATCCACACCAGCCAGGGCTAGATCAGGCAGAAGCCAGGAGCACAGAACTCCAACCAGGTCTCCCTTGTGGGTGGCAGGGGCACAAGTATTTGCGCAAACATCTGTTGCTTCCAAGGACTCATTAGCAGAAAGCTGGATCAGCAATTGAGCAATCTGGACTCAAATTGGTACTCCAGTACTGGATATGAGCATGGACAGCACAAATTAATTGTCCTAAAGTCTTTGTCTATCTTCTACTGCTTTCCTAGGCCACAGCAGAGAGCTGGATTGGAAGTGGAGCAGCCATGACTCAAACGGGCGGCCGTATGGGTGCCGGCACTGCAGGTGCCTGTTGACCCGCTACGCCACAATGCCGGCCCCTGTGGATAACTTTTAAAATTTTTATTTATTTATTTATTTAATTTGGAAAGCAGAGAGAGAGAGAGAGAGAAAGAGAGAGATGTCCCTTCAGCTGGCTTATTCATGAAACACCTGCCTCAGCCATGGCTGGGCCAGGTTCAGCCTGGGAGGGAGCCATGAACTGAATCCAGGTCTTCCACGTGGATGACAGGAACCCAAGTCCTTGAGCCATTGTTTGATGTATCCCAGTGTGTGTATTAGCATGAAGCTGTAATCGGAAACGAAGCCAGGACTCAGACCCAGGACTCTGATATGGAATACAGGCCATCCAATTCTTATCTTAAGTGTAGCAGCAAATGCTTACCCCTTGTCAGACAAATTTAAAATATTAAATGCATTAACTGAATTATCCTTCACCTAAGCTCATGGGTAGGTCTCTGATCACCTCCATTTTATATGCAAGTAAACAGAGACCTTAAGCGGTTAGGTAATGTGGCTAAGGTCAAACAGAGATAGTCAAGATTTGGACCCACCCCAGAGTTCAAGTTTTTAATCATTTTAAACTGCTTTAAGTGTTTGTGTGTGACATGTAACTCATGGGTATGATTACTGCATAACTTGAGGCTATATAAAGTCATAACCCATGGCTATTTTAAAACCCAGTCAATAGGGCAAGTGAGATAATATTCCTTTGCTACAGGGAGAACACTTTTGCAGACTTTAGGACAATTTTGTGTTTTCTCTCCAATGAAACCACTCATATGAAACTCCAGCTCCAAAACATATCTTCTGCTTGAGTCAACATCATCTCCTATCTATACCTCCCCAATCAGCTCTGGATTTTATCAAACATTAACTACTTTTATCCATCTGAAATAGAAATTCAAATTTTTATTTTACAATTTTTTCACTATTTGGACATCTTACTATATGATTGTATTTTTAAAAAATTCATTCATTTATTTGAAAGTCACAATGACAGAGAGAAAGGGAATGACAGAGAAAAAGATCTTTCATCCACCGGTTCACACCCCAAATAGCAGTGATGGTTGGGACTGGGCCAGGCCAAAGCCAGGAGCCAGGAACTGCATCTCAGTCTCTCATGTAGGTGGAAGGGGTTCAAGTACTTGGACTAATATTCACTGCTTTCCTAGGCACATTAGAAGGGAGATGAATTGAAAATGGAGCAGCTGGGCCTTGAACTGGAGCTCATAGGATATGCTGGAGTTGCAGGCAGTGGCTTAACCTGCTAGGCCCCATTTCTGTATTTTTTAATGTATAAGATATCTTTCCTTTTAAAAAGATATATATTTATTTCATTGAATCGCAGAGTGACACAGAGCGAAGCTGAGACAGAGAAAGCGAGAGATCTTCCATCCAGTGATGAGTGGGGAAATCCTTCTTCCCCTACAACAGCACACAGACCCTTCAAACTGCAAACTCATTTGATACGATTTATATTTGTGGAAAGTGTGATACTTTCCTAAGTCAAACATTTTCATGTGGGCTATGGTTCTATGATCCCTAAAGCTATCATAGCACATGTTTTTATCCATAAATTGCTCTTACAGGGCCTCTAATACAACACAGTCTTCCTATGATGTACATTAGCATACACAATAAAAGTCCACAGAGACAGGCTTTGTTAGCAGGATTCCAGTGTAGTCAGGGGAAGAAAATCGATGCAGCCCACTTACTTCCAGCACTGGGAAGAATTTTATACTTCATATTCTCTGAAGTATAATGCTGAAATGTCATTTTCTATTGATTTGCATTCCTTGGAGAGGCAGCAGGGAAGCACAGCTGTCCTTTAAGAGCTCTCACAAACCTGCTGATGGGGTTTTCATGTCATTGAAGGATTTGCTATTATAACTGGTCTTGGTCATTTTATAGTCCCAAATTCTCATGGGGAGACATATGCCACTTATTATTGGTAGTAAGTAGCAGTTCAGTTGTCCTCTCCGATGACCTGGATACTTTTCCTATAACAATCTTTATTTCTCACATTTATTCTGAAATCTACATAACCATTACTGGGACACTGAATTGTCCAATGTGTTCACTTTGCCAGGGTAATTTCCTGCTACTCTTTGATTTTTATCTCCCTTTTCTCTCTATCCTTTATTGCTGACTTAAAGAAGTCAGTGTTAGGAAGTAAAGAAAGGGAAAAGGGAAGATTGAATAGTATAGTTCTCAGCAGCTTTCAACAGTCACCACATAAAATTTGGTTTTGCACATGAAACACCAGTAGAAGGAAAATTATTGAGTTCCTCAAGCCTCTAGATTTATAAAAACTCTAGATTAATACATGGTCTAATTTTAGCAGGTTTTATTGTCACCCTACTTCTTATGGCATGACTCAGTCTGAAAATATTACTGTATCAATTCAGTTTAGAGAATTATCTTTTAACAATTATGAGTCAATTTTGGCCGGCGCTGTGGCACAGCGTTTTAACGCCCTGGCCTGAGGTGCCAGCATCCCATATGGGCGCCGGATCGAGACCCGGCTGCTCTACTTCCCATCCAGCATCTCTGCTGTCACCTGGGAAAGCAGTGGAAGGTGGTCCAAGTCCTTGGGCTCCTGCACCCACGTGGGAGACCCGGAAGAAGCTCCTGGCTCCTGGCTTCGGTTCGGCACAGCTCCGGCTGTTGTAGCCAATTGGGGATGGAAGACTCTCTCTCTCTCTCTCTCTCTCTCTCTCTCTCTCTCTGCCTCTCCTCTCTCTGTGTAATTCTGACTTTCAAATAAATAAATAAATATTTTTTAAAAAAGAGTCAATTTTGGAATATATTTAAAAAAACTGAGTCCATAGTCCATATTAAAATGAAAATGATTACAAAGCTGTGGAATTGCTCATTCTTTCAATTGTAAAATGCTGAAGATGTTACATCTGAGTTAGAGCTCCAAAGTTTAAATGACTTTAAATTGGTGCAGGATAAGTTTAGTACATAAACATAATGTATTCCCCAAGTCCATGTGCTCTGGTCCCATAGAATCAACTATTAGATGTTATTTAAGGTGGATTGACTTTTATTCTTAGCAATTAATGCCACCTATCCTAACCTTGTTCATTATTTTGTAATTTTTCTTCTCTTCTCCCACCCTACAATGCAAGCTCCATAAGAACATGAATTTTTTTGTCGCTTTTGTTCCCTGCTGTATTGCCAGCAACGCCTGATACATAGCAGGCCCTCACTAGAATTTGTTGAATAAGCCAATGAATGTTTATTTCTTTGCAAAAGATTCCCAGGCAGAGTAATTTCTTCCTCTAAACCTCAAAGCATTTAGTGTATAACTTGATTATAAAATATTCCTCATTATAATATTGTCACATGTTTACTTAAATGTCTCCCCCATTTCTACTCTTTTCAAAGTCTCTAATCCAATATTCGAATACCTCAGATATCCTCTCAGTTTCATGTTTTCATGGATTTATTTCTTTTTTAAGATTTATTTATTTATTTGAAAGGAGGAGTTACAGAGAGAGGAGGAGAGACTAAGAAAGAGAGTGAGAGAATAGAGAGAGAGAGAGAGACAGAGAGAGAGAGAGAGAGAGGTCTTCCATCTGCTGTTTCACTCCCCAGATAGCTGCAAAGTCTGGGGTTGGCCCAGGAAGAATCCAGGAGCCTGGAGCTTCTTCTGGATCTCCCACATGAGTGCAAGGGTCCCAGCACTTGGGTCATCTTCCACTGCTTTCCCAGATGCATTAGTTAGGAGCTGGACTGGAAGTGGAGCAGTCGGGTCTCTAACTGGTGTCCATATGGGATGCCTGCATTGCAGATGGAAGTTTAACTTGCTATACCACAATGCCAGCCCCTGGATTTGTTTCCTGTTGAGCATTCCATAGCTTTCTCCTTCTGCACTAGTCTTAGAATTTTAAAAATTAGTCACCTATGTTATTTCCTGTTGTCCTATATTGCATGTTTTTCTTGTTCATCATTTACTTCCTACTTTTTGGCAGGGCATTTTCTCTGGTAACTTTCTTTATCCATTAGAGAGTGTGACCATTCACATTCTAAAATACCTTTGTTCTATATTCATCATCCATAGATCAGCTGGGTACAGTATTTCAGTTTTCTGGGTAAACTCAGTTGTGCAATATGAAAATCCTTATCTCTATGGTCCAGACAACTTTCTTCAATTTGGTTTAATGAGTATATCTATGGTTCTCATCTTCATTGCAAATTTCTGGATCTTCTTTTTTTTTAAGATTTATTGATTTATTTGGAAGGCAGAGTTACATAGAGGCAGAGGCAGAAAGAGAGAGAGAGAGAGAGAGAGAGAGAGGTCTTCCATCTGCTGGTTCACCCTCCAGATGCCACAACAGCTGGAGCTAGGCTGTGAAGTCAGGAGCCAGGAGCTTCTTCCAGGTTTCCCACGCAGGTGCCGGGGCCCAAGGACTTGGGCCATCTTCTACTGCTTTCCGAGGCCATAACAGAGAGCTGGGTTGGAAATGGAGCAGCCAGGACTCGAACCAGTGCCCCTATAGGATGCCTGTACTGCGAGTGGCGGTTTTACCCACTACACCACAGTGCCAGGCCCCTGGCTCTTATTGAATACAAAAGGCCTCACATTATCTGTCCAATGCATGTAGTATACACAGAAAATAAGCAATTATTTTATTCTAGTAACTTTAAAATAAGAGAAATGAGGTAGTGAATAAAAATGATAAGGAAAACAAAATTAAGGAGAGAGGTTTGGCAAGACCTCTTTGGAGCCTTTCTCATGTCGGCATTTTGATGCCTACACACATTAGATGGTCTCCCAGGCTGTTTGATTTGAAGCAGTGGTTTTCAAGCTGTGGTTCTTGGATCAGAAGTAGCATCATTAGAAATTGGTTCAACTAATCAATTGATTCATCCTACTAAAATGAGAAAAAAAATGCAAAATATGAGTAATAAGTCTCATAATAGAAACCATCTTTGTCAAGGATCTGAGTCCCTATTTTGACTTTAGGAGGGACCTGGCTAATGCTTTTCTGATGCAGTCTACAGAAAGCATCCAAGTCAGCTCCTAAGATGTCTAAAACTGTAGCATGCGAGGAGATTATCTGGGTTTGGAGGAACTAATAGCAGAGATCAAAGCAACAGTCAAGAGTTGATTGCTCCCTTAATGTCCAATTCACACTAAAAAAAACACTATGTGAAGGTTTTTCAGTCATTAGCTTGTTTCTTAGGTATTTGCTATAAATGTAATATCCAGGATCTGGCCTTGTGGCACAATGAGTTAAGCCAGCTATTGTAACACCAGCATCCCATATGGGCAGCTGTTCAAGTCCTGGCTGCTCCGCTTCCCATCCAGCCCCATGCTAATGCACCTGGGAAAGCAGCAAAAGATGGCCCCAGTGCTTGGGCTCTGCCACCTATATGGGAGACCTGGATGAAGCTTTGAGCCATTTGGATAATGAATCAGCAAATGGAAAATTCTCTCTGTCTCTTTTCTCTCTCTCTCTCTCTTTCTCTCAGTAACTTTGTCTTCCAAATAAATAAATCTTTAAAAAAATGTAATGTAGAAAACAAAGAGCTTTGTTGGGTAGAAATCACCTGGATCAACATTTTTGCATATTTTAAAAATAAAAGAGAAATACCATGCTCCTATGTAGTGTGGGAAGTCCTTTTGCTATTCACTTTGGTCCACATTTTGTCCAAATTTGGAGTCTAACTGCTCCTCATTATGTAGAAAAATAGCCCTGCTCTAGAATCTTAAAACAGATATATCTCTTTCTAGGATTTAATGTCTCTAATGCTGAATGACAGTCATTTAAACAACTAAATTATGTTTGATAGTATAGAATTTTTCATGTTGTATGTATATGAGAAAATATAAAGTCTTTTTGTTCAGGTTCTACCCTGAGTGCATGTACCACAATGCAAGTTTGATACCAAGTATCCAGAGTTAGCATCAAGTCCACAGGTTTAAAGGCTCAGTCCTCCACAAGACTATCTTCATTTCTGACACCAGCAGAATGTTTCATAGGCCACCCCTCTTCTGACCAAGCAGCTCTAAATTTAGAGATTCCCAGGACCTCTACAGCTTCATTAATTCACTAAAATGACTCATGAACTTGTGAAATCTCTGTACTAACAACTACAGTTTTATTTTAAAGGATGCATACATGACAAAATATGGGAACATTCTGACTTTGGAGTTTCCATGTCATCTCCCCATGGACTCAGAGCAAATCACCTTCTCTGCACAACAATGTATTTACTAGTCAGAAAACTTCTCCAAGTCTAGAGTTCCAGAGTTTGTATTGGTAGTTCATTGCTTGGGCATTATTGATTAAGTCATTGGCCACAGACTGGAACTCAATCTCCAGTCATCTCCCTTCCCTCAAGGTCCAGTTGGCCTAAAGTTCCAATACTTTCATTCTGTGATTCATTTTCTGGTGACCAATTCCCATCCAGTAGTTATCTATGTGCCTATCATGAATCACATCATTAGTAGAACAAAAACAGACCTGGTAGAAGTTCCAGGCTCCACTAGTTTCAGCCTGGTCAAGCTCTGGTTGTTGTAGCCTTTGGGGGAGTGAACTAGTGCATGGAAGATTCTCTCTCTCTCTCTCTCTCTCCCTCCTTCCCTCCCTCCCTCCCCCTCTTTGTGTAACTCTTCCTTTCAAAAAAAGATAAAATAATTCTCTAGATTTTTTTTGAAGATGAGAAAGCTGAATTTGTACTGCAGTGTTGCTGTCACATGGTAGAAATACCTGTATGTTCTCCATTTGATAGGATGAATAATGGGCACTTTGGATGGAAGGAACGGTCTCCACCCTTCTGCATGATTCTACTATTAAAAGATTGTTTCCTCTAGGTGAAGGGTATTTCTTTAGAGTACGTAAAAGCTGGCAAAAACTCAAAGGACAGAAAACATTTAAGTTCTGTAGTCAGAGAGCCTTGGTTTCAAGCTCAGGCTCCTGCAGTCCTGAGAGTGAATACCCATGTGGATTTCTCATGTTCAGTGGCATCCAGCAGTACACCAAGCACTCAACTTGATTGCAGGCTTGTGAATGAATTAGGATCAAGAGCCTGGCTGTCTTTGTAGGAAATACCTTTCCAGGTGATGCTAACAAAAAGTATAATCACATTCCTCTGCTCTTACACACTTACCAGAGGGGAAATAGAGTTTTTAAAATAGTATGATGGCTTCAAGGTTTAGTTCTTACTATTTGTCAGTGATTTTTATAAAGAAGACACAAGAATAAGTCAGGAAATTTCACTAATTGAAATTAATTAATATTGATGTATCTTTGCAAGAGATTTCAAAGCAATGGTTGTGTTTTATCATGGTGGGAAAATGATTTATATATATGAACTTCAAATTGGTTGAGCTCTTAAATGCCTCTCTTTCTTCATACAGAAAGCTAAAGATCCTTTGACAGAATTTTCAAAGAGAATAAACTTTCTACTGTGATTCTATACAGTAACTAATGGCTGTAACTCTTGAGTGCTCAGACATTTCACTATTAGATTCCAATTTGTCCCACTATAAATTGCTTTAAAATAGTCATACTGAATAGGAAAAGCTAATCCTTTCAAATATCTGTCAAGATTGTCTTACCTGATACATATGGCCTCCAGCTAGTTGAGCATAATTATATTACCAAGGACAGTATCATGAAGGGAAAGGAGAGATGAGGTATTTAAGAAAAAAGTGCCAGACAGATAGAAGCTGATGGGCTTAAAGTCAATAGTCTATATCAAAGGGGACTTCTTGGCCTTATGAATCTTACTGCACCTAGTCAAATTTTGAAGCTTTTATCAATTTTGGAAAACAATTTTATATGACATACTAGATATAAAGCAAAGCTATATCAGAAAAGAGCACAAAAGTGTAGATTTTGATAAAATCCATATTTAAATCTACCCCTTTGGCAAAACATGGCTTGAGGAAAAAGGATGTGTAACATCCTAAGAGTTTTGCCCAATAAAACATAAATTCCTCTGTTTGACAAACACTATCTTCAAGGTGTTGCTGCTTCTTTTAGAAAACCTTGGATCAATTTTGCAAAGGCTGTCTTCTAAGAGAGAAAATCTTCCATTTCTTTAAAGACATAAAGATGCCAGACACATGAAAAATTATAGATTATAGGGGTCCTTGTAACCCTGCTTTTTTTTGAAGATTTATTTGTTTGAAAAGCAGTTACAAAGAGACAAAGAGACCTTCCATCTCCAATGATTCACTCTCGAAATGGCTGCAATGGCAGGGGCTGTGCCAGGCCAAAGCCAAGGAGCCTGGAACTCCATCTGTGTTTCCTCCATGGTGGCAGGGTTCCAAGCACCTAGGCTGTCTTTTAGCTGCTTTCCCAGGTACATCAGCAGGGAACTAAACTGAAAGCAGAGCAGTCAGGATTCAAACCAGCCTCCAATATGGAATGCCAGTGTTGCTGATGGTGGCTTAACCCACTGCACCACAATGTAGCTCCCTACTCTGGGCCCCTGTCCCCCTCCTACCCGACGACATGTTTTAAGTTGAAGAAAATGAAATAGGATTTAAATAACTTGATGAATGTCACGATTAGTTTGGTGGTAGAACTGCTCACTCTCACCCCCTCTCTCTCACATACACAGTCATATATTTTGTCAATTTGGCTTGATGTTTATATATTCATAAACATTTTGAATATCACCTTATTTTCATTGATTTTCTGTATTATATATTAATTTTTTATTTCATTCATTTCAGTTATTCTCTTTATCATTCCTTTTCCCTCCTTTTTTGATCTTATATTGTTCTTTTTTACTAATTTTGTTAGGTAGAAACCTATATCATTGATTCAAGATAATTTTCCCTAATATAAATATTTAATGCTATAATTTTCCACCAAGCATGGTTTTCTTTGTAACAAAAATTTTGATATGTAGTGTATTCACTTTCATTCCTTTTTCTAAACATTGTTTCACTTCCATTGTGATTTATTCTTTGGTACATGGACTACTTAGAATTGTGGCATTTAATTTCTAATGATTTGTGAATTTCCAACTATATTTCTTTTACTGATTTCATTAAGTTTTTTAAGCTTTATGTTGCTTTTAATTGACACATAGTAATTATACATATTTCTGAGGTAAAATGAGACGTGTCAATTCATGCATTGTGTAAGGATCAAATCATGGATGCCAACATACCCATCACCTCAAACAGTGAGAGTAATCAGAATCTTCTCTTTTAGTTATTTTTGAAACAAATACTATAATATAGTCAACTATAGTTACCCTACTGTTCTATAGAACAGCAGAACTCATTGCTCCTTTCTAACTGTAATTTTGTACCTGTTGTTCAATCTTTCCCCATCATTTCCTCTGCTACCACCCTCCTCAGGCTATTCTACCACTATTCTACTTTATACTTATTTGACATCATCCTTACACAGGCACAGAAATACAAATACCACATGTTTTCACTCTCTTGTGGTAACTGCAAATGCTTTGTGGTATAGCAAAGCTTGTAGATGTAGTCTAACTCTCTGAATACTCTATTAGCACTTGAAAGCAATGTATATTCTGTCACTGGGTAGAATGTTCTATATCTGCCAATTAGGTCAAGAAATTGAGGTTTTTGTTCAGGTTTTATATGTCTTGTATTATTTTTTATTATTCTACCATTTGCCAAGAAAGAAGTATTATCATCTTCTATTCTTTTGTTTTTAAATATATATATATTTTTTGGGAGGGAGGAGAGAAAAAAAGAGAGAGAGAGAGACAGAGAGAGAGAGATGGCTGCAACAGCTGGGGCTGGGACAGGCCAAAGCTAGGAGCCAAAGCTTTATTCCAGGACCCCCACCTGGGTGGCAGGGGCCCAAACACTTAGGCCGTCATCTGCTGCTTTCCCAGGCACATTAGCAGGGAGCTGGATTAGAAGTGAAACAGCCTAGTCTTAAACCCTGGATGCTAGCATCACGGGTGACAGATTTTCCTGCTATGCCACAACATTGGCCCCTTCTCTGCTGTTCTTATCATAGGTTTTTAAATTTCCCTTTTAAGTACTAGTAGCTTTGCTTTATATACTTTGAAGCTCTATAGTTGGACATATAAAAATTTAGGATTATGTCTGAAAAATAATGATATATCATTATGTGATATCCATATTTTCTCTTGTAATCTGTAGTCTAAAATCAATTTGGTCTTATAATCACAACTTCAACATATAATACTACTTCATTAGGTTAATATTTTCACAATATTAGCCAATTTCTTTATGATAAGAGTTTCCTTGAAGACAGTAGGGTATAACTGTCTTTTAATCTGATAGTCTCTGTTTTCAATTTTCAGTATTTTAATTTTTTAATTTTAATTTGTTATTCATATAAGGTGAACAAATTTCATGAATTTCATATATACAGATTTAAGAGCTTAATGACACCACCTATCATATCCTTGCTCCTGCCCATACTCCCACCTCATTCCTTCTTTCCTTCTTTTTTCTTTTAATTTTTACAAGGACCACTTGTTGAATTCTTTATCTGGTGGAGGGTTAAGCTTGTGATTATAAAATAAACTGAGATATGTCAGTAAATATTTTAAGATCCCAGTTGGCTGATTCATTCGCATCATTCCAGGTCTATTTCTATTGCATGGATATTTCTTATGATTATAAACAATGTTTTCTCTGCTTCTTTCATGGCATTTTTTATTTCTTATTTTTTTATTTTTTTAACTTTTATTTAGTCAATATAAATTTCCAAAGTACAATTTATGGATTACAATGGTTTTTCCCCCCATAACTTACCTCCCACTCACACCCCTCCCATCTCCCACTCCCTCTCCCATTCCATTCACATCAAGATTCATTTTCAATTATCTTTATATACAGAAGATCAATTTAGTATATATTAAGTAAAGATTTCATCAGTTTGCACCCACACAGAACATAAAGTGTAAGATACTGTTTCAGTACTAGTTATAACATTCATTCACATTGAACAACACATTAAGGACAGAGATCCTACATGAGGAGTAAGTACACAGTGACTCCTGTTGTTGACTTAACAATTTGACACTCTTATTTATGGTGTCAGTAATCTCCCTAGGCTCTAGTCATGAGTTGCCATGGCTATGGAAGCCATTAGAGTTCGCCGACTCCAATCTTAGTTAGACAAGGTCATAGTCAAAGTGGAAGTTCTCTCCTCCCTTTGGAGAAAGGTACCTCCATCTTTGATGGCACTGTTCTTTCCACTGGGATCTCACTTGCAGAGATCTTTCATTTAGGTCTTCTTCTTTTTTTTCTTTTCCATGGTGTCTTGGCTTTCCATGCCTATAATACTCTCATGGGCTCTTCAGTCAGATCCGAATGCCTTAAGGGCTGATTCTGAGACCAGAGTGTTGTTTAGGACATCTGCCATTCTATGAGTCTGCTGTGTATCCTGCTTCCCATGTTGGATCGTTCTCTCCCTTTTTGATTCTATCAGTTAGTATTAGCAGACACTAGTCTTGTTTGTGTGATCCCTTTGACTCTTAGACCTATCAGAGTGATCAATTGTGAACTGAAATTGATCACTTGCATTAGTGAGATGGCATTGGTACATGCCACCTTGATGGGATTGTATTGGAATCCCCTGGAATATTTCTAACTCCACCATTTGGGGCAAGTCCGATTGAGTATGTCCCTATTGTACATCTGCTCCCTCTCTTATTCCCACTCTTATATTTAACAGAGATCACTTTTCAGTTAAATTTAAACACCTAAGAATAACTGTGTGTTAATTACAGAGTTCAACCAATAGTATTAACTGGAACAAAAAAAAATACTAAAAGGAGGGGAGTGGCAAGATGGCAGAATAGAAAGGGAGCACACTGATAGTCCGGGAAGAGACAGTTTAATAAAAGTGGAGATACTGCAGGTTCAAGGAAGAGTAGGGGAAGAAACAGCAGAGGAAACTCTTCCGGAACTAGTGATTCACAGTGGACCTGCGTGGAGAGCGTGGGAGCCCAAGTTCGGGACACCAGCAGCAGACTCAACACACCAGCGCTGGAACACGAGGTGAGCTGAACCTCAATAGCCAGAGACACTGGCAGGGAAACAGAAAGAGGAGACTAGAGGGGAACAAGGCTTGAAACTCCATGGGGAAAAGTTCACCAGGCTAACTAGAAGAGAGAGAGGAAAAAAAAAAGTGACCAATACGGACACGAGTTTCTCTCTCTCTGCTCACCTCTCAAAGGCAAGCAAGAAAAAGAGCAGGCGCCATTTTGGACATACGTCATAAGCAGGGCAACCTCAGGTCTGCACCGGCCCTGAGCCTAGCAGAAAAACCTGACTTTGGGGGGGGTGAAATAACAGGAGATTAGGATCTAACTTGGCAACCCAGTGGGAGACTGCAGGAGAATTGGAGCCCACGCTGAAGGCAGCAGAGTTTCCCTGTGTGGTCCTTGGGAAAGAGCTTCAGATCTCTGGCTCCTGTGGGTATATCATTCGTCTGCTAACTACCTTCAATTCCGTTCAGCTGTGCGGAATTACTTCCCTTTTGAATCAAAAAGAAAGAAAGAGATTTACCACGCCTAACCTGGGAGTGTCACCTTTGGCACACCCTCAACCCTGAGGAACCAAACAGAGCTCTCAGGCCACACTCATCTCAAGCCTCTAAGGCTCCATTGACAGCCTTAATATAGAGTCATAGTATAACAAGAAAAAACACCACAGTGAAGAAACCAAATATCTCCAACATGCCAAACAACAAAGGCAAAAACTGAGGTAACAAGAACAAGGAAGACACTATGACGCCCCCAAATGAAAAAGACACCCCAATTCAAGATTATGAAGATGATGAGATCGAACAAATGCAAGAAGCGGATCTCAAAAAATTGATAAGAACATTAAGAAGTTCTCAAAAGCAAATTCTTGAACTACAGAAATCCTTAATGGACAAGATAGAAAATCTCTCTCATGAAAATGAAATATTAAAGAGGAATCAAAATGAAATGAAACAACTAGTAGAACAAGAAACTGATAGTGACGAGAAATCATAATGAAATGAAGAAGTCAATAGATCAAATGACAAACACATTATAGAGCCTTAAACAGAGTGGGTGAAGCAGAAGAGAGAATATCTGACTTAGAAGACAGAGCACAGGAAAGTATACAGTCAAACCAAAGAAAAGAAGAAGAAATTAGAAATCTAAAAAATATTGTCGGGAATCTACAGGATACTATTAAAAAACCTAACATTCGGGTTCTAGGAGTTCCTGAAGGCATGGAGAGGGAGAAAGGATTAGAAGGCATTTTTAGTGAGATACTAGCAGAAAATTCCCCAGGTTTGGAGAAGGAAAGAGACATCTTAGTACAGGAAGCTTATAGAACCTCTAGTAAACATGACCAAAAGAGATCCTCACCACGACATGTTGTAATCAAACTCACCACAGTGAAACATAAAGAAAAGATTCTAAAAGGTGCAAGAGAGAAACGTCAGATTACTCTCAGAGGATCTCCAATTAGACTCACAGCAGACTTCTCATCAGAAACCCTACAAGCTAGAAGGGAATGGCGAGACATAGCCCAGGTACTAAGAGAGAAAAACTGCCAGCCCAGAATACTATATCCTGCAAAGCTCTCATTTGTGAATGAAGGTGAAATTAAGACTTTTCATAGCAAACAGAAATTGAAATAATTTGTTGCCACTCGTCCTGCCCTGCAAAAGATGCTTAAAGATGTGTTACACACAGAAACACAGAAACATGGTCACCAATATGAAAGAAGGTAAAGGAAGGAAACCTCACAGCAAAAGATCACAGGAAGCTCAATTTCTCTTTGACATAGAATTAAACTCTGATGCTCTGTTAAAGCAATGTGTTAAAGTAATCTATTATGTTCTCTTGATGTCTGTTAAATTCTAATTGTTCAAAAACAGCTGAATTTTTATTAAGAGCTATGGGTTATTTAAATGTGTGCTTATTTTCAAAGATTTGAATAATCACCTTGTAACAATGATCAAATTTGGTCTATGTTATGTCAAGATTTTAAGGAATCTTATTTCAACCAGATATTTTGGATTTTGAGCCTTCTTGGCATTCTTGACAGGCATTCAAAAAATCAAAGTTTCAAACAATCCGGACTCTAAAATTCCCAGTAAATCTTGGACTTTGTTTTTTCTAGTTTGGGCCCAACTGAAAAAATCGAAGGACCTATGTCTCTCATCTTATAGAGACACCAACTACTCAGGCTATTTGGATTATATTAGAAGTACTGTCAAGATGTGGTGTGGTACTAAATTTTAAGTTTCTATAATGGAAAATGCTGTTAGTACAAATGTTTGAGAATTAAAAAGTCTAATGATCTTGTGTTACTAGACATGATAGTTATCTTAATGAGAAAGCCCCAGAGGCCTAAAGAGTTAAATACTTGTAAAATCCTACAGGTGCTTTCAAAAATACTGTGAAGTAAGCAAGTGCCTCTTGTTGGTTGATGAGTTTATAATTTTAAACATGGCAACTTAAAATCTTTTGTCATCCACAGTTATATATGATTTGCTACTCATAAAACTAAAGTGTTGTTGGTTCTGTGTTTAGCTGACCTCCTATAGGTTCCTATGGACTTTTTCCAGCCACTTCTATTGTATTCAGTACTTTGGGATGGCTCTGTAAACAGATGAAGCCAATAATGTATTAACAGTACCAACTGAGAGAAAGTATGGTTAACTGAGGTTACTAAAAACAAAAAGCAATTCAAATCAATTGGCAATCTACAAAAAGAGTTAAAGATTTTAAAGGCTATTATTAAAATTGCTATATTGGTCTATTATGTTAGGTTATATATGTGTACATATTGTATGTCCACATGGGAAAATTTTATTAAGAATTTTATTTTAATTGGCTTATAGATAAGATTGTCCATTAATTTAAGCTGCTAAAATTAATCAAAGATACATTTTAATTCATGTGACCAGAATCTCTGCATCATATGTTTTATACTTGTTGGTAGAAAGAAACTAAAATCATTTTACATGGTTGTGCTTAAGTTTACTGGTTAAACAAACTACACCCTGTTAGCTATTTAAGAGGTGTTCTCAAATACATGATTCTTAAACTTTATAGAAGGCATTGGACCTTCTGGTAAATGTTTTCTGAAGTTGTTATCTAATGGTTGAAACTGTTTGCTAAGTATTCATGTAATATTGCTATTGTCATCAAGCATTCTAGGACTTGCTCCCTCATTTCTCTATTCTAAGCCCAACTTGTTCTTTCATTTCTCTATTCTCCTCAAGGTAGGAAACTAGTTCTATTATGAAGGAATCTGTAGGAAGCACAATTTAATCTTTAGACCTTATAAAAGAGATGGCTAACATTTTTCTGTAATAGCATAGCCACAATAAGAGCTTAAATGATAATCTCATAGCTAGATTTACTTGCCATCAGCGAAGTAAACAGTAAGTAGAAAAAAACCTCCCTTTCAGACCAAAGGGAAAGAAAGTTTTAAAGTGAGAATATAATTTTCCTCATGGGCATTGTCTACCTTAGAAAAACTACTACAGAACATGCCTGTGACTATAGACTTGTAGTTCAGGCCACCGAAGATTAGAGATGGGACTTGGACACTCCCTTGCCTTGCATCCTCTGGTCTGCTTTAACACAAACCAGGAGGAAAAGAAAGCTAGGCATCAGAAGCAATGGGTGGCAGGCCTATTAATGGCTGATCTGTACAGTGATCTGCCCTCAAGGAGACCCAGCAGGCCAGTCCACTGCAGTGGCTTTCAATGTGGTAAGCCTGGGCTTCAGCAGAAGTCAGCTTGTGAAGAGCCCTGGCAGCTCTGCCAAGAGTTGGATCACTGGAAATGGACCTGCCCTGGAGTCGAAGGATGCCCAGGTCAGAGCCACACATCTTATTGGCTCTAAGCTGAAAAGCCCTTCACTCAGCCCAACTTCCAAAGTGACCACTGCAGCTGAGGGGACGGCCAAGTAGGGTCAGCAACATCGCAGGCAGAACTGTAAATTTCTTGTTAGAGATGCCACCTGCCTTTACCTGGCCAGCTCTCCTCCCAGGCCAGCCAAGTAATGAAAGTCAACAGAGTGCCTTCCCCTAGGAGGTTCACACCTCCCTTAGGATGTACCCCATGTGAAGAGATAGATAGGTCTGGGCCTCTGAATTTACAAGGCCTAAAGCCCAACAGATTATTACCAGGCCCCTTCTGTCAGGTTCTATTTGCCTCTCAATCAGAAAACTGAATTGTAGTTTAGACAGCACCTTTCTTAGCTCCTCTAATAATGACTCTGTCCTTTGTTCTAGACTCTGTCTAGCGGACTTGGGCCTCATTCCTTTGTAATCATAACCTCTACTCTACCACCAATGGCTCTACTCCCAACCTGTGTGTACTGATTGTCCTCTTCCCCACTTAATGCTGTATAATTGTTCAGATCTGGTTAATGCCACTCTTAGGATCATTGCTTACTATCCTCACCCTGTCTTTTATGACCTTGTCTAAATATGAGCAGAGTCGTCGAACTTGGAAGGCTTCCATATCCTTGGCAACTCATGACCACAGCCTAGGGTGGTTACTGGCGCCATAAACTAGAGTGTCAATTTGTTGGGTCAACAACTGGAGTCACTGTGCACTTGCTCCTCATGTGGGATCTCTGTCCTTAATGTGCTGTATATTGTGATTTAATGCTATAACTAGTACTCAAACAGTATTTTTCACTTTGTGTTTCTATGTGGGTGCAAACTGTTGAAATCTTTACTTAATATATACTAAATTGATCTTCTGTATATAAAGAGAATTAAAAATGAATCTTGATGTGAATGGAAGGGGAGAGGGAGCAGGAGAGGGGAAGGTTGTGGGTGGGAGGGAAGTTATGGGAGGGGGATGCCATTGTAATCCATAAACTGTACATTGGAAATTTATATTCATTAAATAAAAGTTAAAGAATTACTGAAAGGTATAAAGTATTAAATTGTACATCAACAGTCAGGACAAGGGCTGATCAAGTCACTGTTTCTCAAAGTGTCCATTTCACTTCAACAGGTTTCCTGGCATTTTTTAATGGGATGCCCTCTTTATTAATTTTACTTTGTTGTTTCTGGACATAGTTGCAGTTATTTAGAGTATGCAAATTTCTTCTGGTATAACAAAGTTTGAGGCCAACAACTCCTGATAGTAAGTTTTATTAGGTAAAGTTTAGAGAAATATTTATTTTAGTACTACTATTACTATGATGGCAATAATTTTCTGAAGACTCTACTGGATTTTCCATGTATTACCAATTCTATATTTTGGCTGGTGTCCCTAGCTGTCTGTGAGATCTGGGAACATTTTGGATTACTGTTTCCCAATGATTCTCCCCTAATCTTTATGGAGATTCCCCCCATCTATGCAACAGATGTGTATTTAGCCACAGATTCAAGGGTAACTCTCAGTTTAAAGGCTGAGTCAACCACAACAGAAAATAGTTCTTTGTTCTTTTTTTTCCCAGTTAGTACTGTACAACTAAAATTCTAGCCTCTCTGAACTCAGATTTTTGTGTCCTCAATTTAGTACGATCATTAGAGTCAATTTTCGATTTTGTCTTTATGTTTAAAACTACTTGGAAACTTACTACAGGCTATCTAGAGCAGTCATTTATTTGTATCCCTTCTCTAATGGATTACAATCTTGCAGTACCCATTGGCCAATGTCTGAAAAAACTTGATTGATATGGTTTGTCTAGTTTTTTAGTTGCTTAGAATAGGAGGATAAGTAATTAATCCCTCCATCAAGTAACTATAGTGGCAATGTCTCACATGTTTGTTACAATCTATTTTTAGTTCAATCCTTCACTTACTGTGTCACATTGAAAAATTTACTGAACTTTAATAAGCCATTTTTTATGGAACTGGGCATGTGAACAGTTAGGAAAGTCATCCTAATAACACTCCATAGAATTTTTGTTAATATATGAGGGCTCTGATACAATCTTGATTCTAAATCCTGGGTCCTCAGCAAGTTAATAAATATTTTTAACCTTTAACCTCACATTTTTGAAGTAGTTATGAAAATAGTTCATACTTTAGGAATTAAGATTCCAAGATGGTGGAATAGGGAAGGGAGCTTCCTGCTCTAGTCTAGGGGATAATTAAAAAAAAAGTGGAGAGTGCAATCTCAGGGAAGAGTTAGGGAGAAAATGGCAGAGGAAATTCCACACAAATTAGAAGGACACTGTGGATCTAAGTGGAGGGTGTGGACATGCACAACTCAGGACCCCAGCAGCTGAGAGCCTCAACATCAGCTTTGGAGAGTGAGGTGAGCCCATACTAAAGCAGCCCAAGTCACTGGTAATAAAGCTGTGGGAAGAGCCTGGCACGAGTCCAGCTTGGAGCCCAACAGGGGACATAGTTCGGCATACCTGCCAAACTAGAGGAAAAAAAGGAAAAAAATGGGGGCACGTTTCACTCTCCCAGACCACCTGGCAGCATTCTGTAACTAGCTGAAAGAGGACAGGTGTCATTTTGGACATACATTACAGCTGCTTAAACTTGTGTCTGTGCACCCAGCAACCAGCTGGAGATGCCTGAGTTTGGCTGGGAGAATTGAGAGGGGCTGGGTGCTCCTGACTGTGGAAGCCTCGTGTGCTGGGCAGACTGTGAAAACACTGTGGAGGCATGGGAGTGTGCAGGGTGTGGCTGGGTCTCTGAGCAGTCATTGTGGGCGGCTCCACCCACTCAGGGCTCCCTGATTGCCTGGTGAGAGTCATTGCTGCAGCATCTGTGCTCACACTGGAGACTGCATGGATGCTTTGTGTGGTTTTGTGGCAGCACAGTTGAATATAGCACCCACTGGGGCTAGCACCCAGGCATTGGTCTCCTTGGAAGAGAAGACATGAGCCTGAGACTGTGCCAACAGAGCTGATCAAACCCTCCTCTTTGAATATCAGTTTATGACTTCACAATTGAAATGACTAGAAAATATTTTCCATGTACACAAAGCAGATATTATAATTAGCAATCATTTTGGTTGGCATGAAATGAAACAAAATGGGTAAATTATAATGCCAAGTGAATTTGGTTTGCTTAGAACCTCTGTGTCTGCAGTAGGGATATGCCTGGTAGTAGAAACTGACTTTTCCTTACAAAATGGATGAATGGGTACTAGCAATGTCCTCATTTTTCATATTATCTAGGCTGAGTTAACTCCATTCTGATATCATATTTTAAACACACATGTAGGTAGATTGAAAGGCTCTAGCCAATGAAAACGGGAAGCTTCTTTTCTTCCAAGGGTCATTTGGATATTTATTGGATCATTCATGGGCCATACAAAATTATCAACTTAAAATTAGCCTGCCATAAATTTATTTTTTAACTTTTATTTAATGAATATAAATTTCCAATGTACAGCTTATGGATTACAATGGCTTCCCCCTCCCATAACTTCGCTCCCACCCGCAACCCTCCCCAGAAATCAGAAGCTTTTTCCCAAGGACCACACAGGGAATCTCTGCTGCCCTCAGTGTGGGCTCCAATTCTCCTACAGACTCCCACTGGGTTGCCAAGGTTACCGAATTGTAGCTTCTCTGGAGAGTACTCACGTGAATTCCATGAGTTCTCTCCCCCACCGTCTCTTTTTTCACAGTCTCAGTTCATTAGCACCACACATTCATTAAATCCTAATCTCCTGTTATTTCACCCCTCCCCCCAGAGTCAGGTGTTTCTGCTAGGCTCAGGGCCAGTGCAGACCTGAGGTCACCCTGCTTATGACGTATGTCCAAAATGGCACCTGCTCTTTGTCTTGCTCGCCTTTGAGAGGTGAGCGGAGAGAGAGAAACTCGTGTCCGTATTGGTCACTTTTTTTTCTCTCTCTCTCTCTTCTAGTTAGCCTGGTGAACTTTTCCCCATGGAGTTTCAAGCCTCGTTCCCTCTAGTCTCCTCTTTCTGCTTGCCCGCTGGTGTCTCGGGCTATTGAGGTTCGGCTCACCTCGCGTTCCAGAGTTGGTGTGTTGAGTCTGCCGCTGGTGTCCCGAACTTGGGCTCCCACGCTCTCCACGCAGGTCCACTGTGAATCACTAGTTCCGGAAGAGTTTCCTCTGCTGTTTCTTCCCCTACTCTTCCTTGAACCTGCAGTATCTCCACTTTTATTAAACTGTCTCTCCCCGGACTATCAGTGTGCTCCCTTCCTATTCAGCCATCTTGCCGCTCTCCCCTGCTATAAATTTATTGACTTAAAAGTCCCAACTGCAGTTGCTCTGGCAGGGCAGGATCAAATGGCTTCGTATGGTCCACAGCCTGGATGTTCCCCATCCTTTGAAGTCCAGCACATTCTATCCAAACCTACTGCTCAAAACTCGGGCTTTTACTCAATTTTCACTGTAAAAATCATAATGTGTTACTATAAGTATAGAATTTGGAATCAGTTCCATTGTATTTTTGTCCTGGTGCAATTTTCTTGAAAATGTTTTAAAATTTTCTGAATCCTATGCTTTTTTTAATACTAAGCAGAACAATATATCCAGCATTTCAAGTTCATTGTGTTTCTCAGAACATAGATCATGTGAAAATGCCTGGTAAACCATCAAGTGCTTTTCAAATTGTATAAATGTCCCAAAGTAAGTGGTTGGTAATAGATAATGATCAAAAATACAATGACAGAGGAACATGACCTGTTTTCTAAAAACTAGAGCTACCTGCGTTCCTTGAATCACTCAAAAAGTTGGTTTTACCCAAATTCTTCTTTCATAGGCACAAAAGAAATGCTGTACTAAACTTTGACAGGAGATTTTTTTATGCCCTGGGGAGCCACACACAGAGTGTGTATCTTCTACCAAGGGAAAACCGATTTGACAATCTACATCCTTTAAAAGAACTCTAGTCCCTTAACAGGAAATCCATGAGAACGACCTCTGTCCAATCTTCCTGAGAATGAATACATTCAAGAAGTGTTTGAGGGGAGCAGTATTGTGGCACAGCAGGTTAAGCCATTGCCTGCTTTGCAGGCATCCCCAATCAAAGTGCCAGTTCAAGTCTCAGTTGTTCTGTTAATGCTCCTGGGAGGGCAACAGAAGATGGCTCAAGTGCTTGGGCCCTGCCACCTACATGGGAGACCTAGATGAGTTCCAGGCTCCTAGCTTCAGCCTGGCCCAGCCCTGGCCATTACAGATATTTGGGATGTGAAGAATTCTGATTTCTGTGACTTTCTTGGGAGAGAAATAGGAACAGGAGATAAGAATGCAGGGAAAGGTCAGAGAGAGACTTTGCCTCTGAAACTTCAAAGGCCTTCCAATCTCCTGTAGATCATAGCACTCAGCATACCAAAACAAGATACTTTGGAGCCCCACATAGGATATAGATTTCAACAAATTCATGTAAATCCAGAGGATTCATAACTTGAAGTTGAATGGATGCTTACTTCTAGTCTCTTTTCAGCAACTGTGAAACATAGTCTATCTTCATGTGTAAAACAGATTGCAAGCAAGATCAATAGATGTTCTTTTGCAAATTTTTCATTGCCAACGTCATTGCCATTCAGAAGACTGCATATACACACATGAAATAAAAACATATATTGGTAAAGAAAAAAACATCTTGAAAAGCCCTGTTGCCATTTAAACTAAAATCTCCTGGAAATGTGGCAAATCAGTAATTAACCCATCTTGTGTCTAAAATGTCAGAGCTAATTTAAAGCAAAAGACTTACACCAATTGGTGCAGAAGCATCTATTTTCCAGAGTTTCATTTTGACTTGATATTAAAGCAATGTCCTTGTCTGTCCTTTATGTTAAGAGGAAAATTTTAAGCATGTCCTTGCTGAAGATAGTGACAAAGTATTTCAGCTAAATCCTTGTTTGATGGTATACTACCCTAAAATATTTTCTTGTTCATTAATATTTTTATAATGATAAGCACAAGGCCTATAGAAGATAAAAATATCAGAGATTAAGTGACCTTTTTGCATATGAATTCTTTATGATTAAGTAGGAAAGTCATGGGTCTTAAATGTGTTAATTTTTTCATCAGTGGGAGGCAAATAGTCAAGAATTCTAACCCTTGTAGCAGAAATAAGAAAACAGGTGGGATACCCCTTCATAAACTAGCATCATGAAGATAGACTTATTTCCAATACTGAATTTCCTTGTAACTTGAATGTCTTACCAGGGCACATAGGACTACTGTTGTTTGTGGTGAGAAATGATTTTTTTTTAGCAATTTGGGAATGCTCTGTGCTCACTATGCTGCTGCAGGTACTACCTACTTGCACTGAAAATAAACCAGGAAAAAACTCTACAAACTTTACCTCGGTAAATCCTAGGTTCAATCCAGTAAAAGGTATGAGCAGCTACTGTGATGGTTACATGACATTAACAGCCTGGCTTCAGACCCAGTGGCCTCAGATGGCTTCTTCAGAGAATCCCTCTTTCAGAAATTTTGCACAATCTGTGCATCTCTGAAGCCAGAAACCGTCCTGGAAGGAAGACCACAAAACCACTGGACAATATAATGGTGAAATCCTAAAATTCTTCCTCCTTCTCTTGTTAGTGCAAGATGAGGAAGTTGTAGAAATGAGGGGCACAGACATTTGATGTTTTGTGAGGGATTCTGTGAAGGCCTGTGAGGTAACAAGTAGAATTTAAGGTTATGGCTTTTAGATGCCTGGCTCTGGAAGCAAGTGCCAGCTGTCACGTCCCATCCTCTGGCCCAGTAAAGTTTAACAGGTGTCCAATGCAGGAGAAGTTCCTTTGGAGCGTGTGACATGAATGACTGATGTCCCAGCCACCTGTTGGGAACCTTTTTCGCACAGATCTCTCACATCTCTGCATGTCTTTGGGTAGAGACACTGCCAACTTTTGTTCTGGACTCTCTTTGGAAGGATGCTTCTATATAAGCACAGCCTTGGATGACAGATAGTGTTCCACCCCCTGGGCAGAAGGCAGACTCGTTAGCTCTCCAGGGTTATATACATAATGCCTTTCTTGGAGCGAGGGTTGGCCAGGTTTGTCAGCAGGCCCCCTAGCGATTGCTGCTTCTCAGCTGTTCCTCAGCTCTGGCACGGACCCACTGTGTGTGCAGCAGCATCCACTGGGACTGCCTCATGTTGATTCGATGAGACTTGGGAACAAGGATAATCAAGGCAACCGTGACGTTCGTTCTCCCTGCTGAGCTGTTAGTAATAAAGGTCTTTGTCTTTCACCCTGAAATATTGAATCTTCTCCCAGCATCCAGGAAAATGTGACAGACTAACTTGTTAGCTTGCAAGTAGGGTACAATCTCAGAATCTTGGTAGTTATTGATAAATATATTCCTTCTAGTTGCCACGGAAACCATGGTTGCAAAGTGTCTTTTAAAAACTATTTTAAGGGCACTCAGTGCTAGCAGATCCATCACAGTGAAAATTTCTCAATGTTGCAGATTGAGATGGGTCCAGTGACTTGGGGATCTGCCTGCTTTGTCTGTGTGTTATCTGAATGTGGTAATCTCCCGGCTAACATCTTTTCTTCATTGTCTATGAGGTTATCATGAGATTTTTGATGAAAATAAGGTACACTAGATCTGCATATTCTCCCTCATTTATCCATTCTTATTAATACAAACCATGAAGCTTTTGGAATGATTTTACCTTATAATCTAGTGCCTTCTCCTATTAGCATTATTTTTGTTTATAGTTATATGTATACATGCAGTTAGTAAGCTGTTATACACATACATGGAATAATAGTTACCACTGTATAATTTAAAGCTAATGGTTTCAATTATATAGACATCATGCTATTATTTTCCTAGTTCCTTTTTCTTAACTTATGCATATGTGTGTTTGTATGAACATGAATATGAGTGAGAGAAGGAAACAGAAACAGAGAGAGAGAGAAGAAAGAGAGTGAGAGAGTGAGAGAAAGGGATTTGAAAATTTTAAGTATAAAATGTATGTACCAGAGAAATTAAACTATGAGACAGGAGATAAGAGGTAGAGTCTCCTAACTCTGACACAGGCTGTTTGAATGACCTTGTTCAAGTCATTTAATTTCTCAGGGTCTCTATTTACCCATTTGAATGGATTGGTTTGAATTATTTTGGGAGCAACTCTATACTTTTATGAAAGAGCATACTTATAGGGCAGGCGCTGTGGTGTAGCTGGTAAAACCACAATCTGCTGTGATGGCATCCCATATGGCTGCCAACTTGAGTCCTGGCTTCTCCACTTCCTATCCAGTTCCCTACGAATGCACCTGGGAAAGCAGCAGAGGATGACCCAAGTGCTTGGACCCTTGCACCCATGTGGGAGACCTAGAAGAAGCTCCAGGTTCCTGGCTTTGGTCTGGCTCAGTCCTGGCCATTATGGCCATTTGGGGAGTAAATCAACAAATGGAAGATTCCTCTCTCTCTGCTTCTCCTCTCTCTCTCTCTTTCTCTCTCTCTCTCTTTCTCTCTGTAACTCTGCCTTTCAAATAAACAAAATAAATTTTTTTTAAAAGAAGAAGTAAAAGAGTATATGGAGGTTCATTGTTGCGGTTTAGCAGATTAAGCCACCGCCTGCAATCCTGGCATCCCATATGGACAGCAGTTCATGTTCCAGATGCTCCATTTCCCATCTAGCTCCCTGTTAATAGCCTAGGAAAAGCAGTGGAAGATGGCCCAAATGCTTGGACCTCTGCTACCCCTGTGTGTGAACTGGAAAAAGCTCCTGGCTCCTGGCTTTGGCCTGGCCTAGCCCTGGCTGTTGTGGCCAACTGTGGCATGAACCAGCAGATAGAAGATCTCTCTCTCTCTGTAACTGTGACATTCAAATAAATAATCTTTTAAAAAATAGAGTATACTTATTTCTCAATGAACACAGACATTGATATATTCAGAATTCAGAATTGGAGTCCTAGATCAACTTATGATATTTATTTTTTTCCATGTGCAATGAATATATAATAAAGATAACACAAAGCAAAATATTTTGAAAAGTGGCCATAGACTCATATATGATACAAGATTTCCTTAGTATAATCATATATATTAGATTCTTATTTGTAAGCACTTTCTTGCATTGCCATATTACCTCCAATAGGTGATCAAAGGTATTTCTTTGGTGATATTTCCATAAAGAGTGGGATATCATAATTTTCCCTGTCGTTGAAGAAAATAGGTGATAACATGCAAAGGTTCTTCAAAATGTTTGTGGAAGAACTGAAGCAAAATAGAATTCCCACTTTCCACACACTTTTTGAGGTACCCTCATATAGGTTATATCAGAAATTAAGTATGTTTATGACGTCTCATTCAGCTTCTTTCTTGGTAAATGAAAAATTATTCCAGGCAGAGAGAGTGAAGGCAGATCTATGCAGTTTTACTTTAACGTCTTTTTCTGGCACCGAGTTCTTGTGATGCTCTAAACTTCCTTCCCTGGTTTAATCCCTAATGCAGCACCTTAACAAGGCCTTTTACATCTCATGTACCAATCCATTTCCTTACTGCTCAAAATGTATTATTTTCCCAACAGTTCTTAGTGTCCTGGTTTATTGAGGACTAAAGTGATTGTCCTTAGAGTCCATGCTGAATGGTTTTTAAGTAATTTTTCTTGTTGTTACTACTATGTGGTACCTATATGTGATATTTATTTTTTAAGACTTATTTTATTCATTTGAAAGGCTGTTACAGAATGAGAGGGAGAGAGAGAAAAGTCTTCCAACCACTGTTTCACTCCCCAAATGTCTTTGATGGTTGAGTTGAAGCCAGGAGCCAGCAACTCCAGCTGGGTTTCTTATGTGGGTGGCAGGGGCCCAAGTACTTGAACCACCATCCACTGCTTTGCTAGGCACATTAGCAGGGAACTGAATTGGAAGTGGAGTAGCTGAGACTTGAACCGGCGCTCATATGGGATACTGGTATCACAACTGGCAGCTTAACCTGCTTTGCCACATCGCTGGCCCCCTGTTTGCGATATTTCTGTGGTCAGCATCCATTCCCACTTCCTTTGGTTGGAGCTTTTCTCTTTTTCAATAAGGGACTAGTTCCATTGTATAAAATCATATGGTTTTGCTGTTCCCTAGTCTTCCTTCCATTCTTCTTCCCTCCCTGCCTTCCTTTCTTTCTTCCTATTAAAAGAACTTTAAAACTCATAATCAAACAGTTACAATAATAAACAGCTACAAAAAAGAAGAGTTAAGCACAAGATTCAATAGGATATATGCAGTACAATTTCAATTATAAAAAATTTCAGTTAATGTGCTTTGATTTTATTACTATTCTAAAATTTTTAATACTGTGTAAAAATTTAAAATTCAATGAAACATTTATAGGATTCCTAACATGAGCTATAGAATCCAGATAGGAAGGCACCAATGTTACTGCTCCCATAATTTATTTCAAGATCAAACTGGTTTCTTTTTAAACCAATGCCTAATAGCCAAAAGAGGGGGTGTACTGATGTGGAAAATTGAAAATGTAATTTTTCCAAAGAATATTGTAATTTTGTTTGGTTGACATTTATACACCAGAGTTTATTGTCTAATTTTTATCAAGGCGGCTGAGTTTTGTTCAACAGTATGACTCTTCACAACTCATAATTTTATAGATGAAATCAAGGAGTACATGCATTAAAAGTACATTGCAATGCACAAAAGGCAAGGTTGAGGGGAAAATAATGATGTGTAAATAGGTAAAAGTATATGAATTTCATAAGGTATATTTAAAAGTAAAGACTAGCCTCTAAGTTATAATTTGAGAGCAAAACCAGAAAATGACTAATTGCTTTTTATTTTTCATGAGTAATTGTTCACTAGCATTTTAGCTCAACAGTGAGTTAGGAAATATAAAATCTGGTCTCATTTAATTAATGACATCCATTTCCTTGTAGGGACAATTAACTTCAGTTTTCTCATTTACAAAATAAAATAAATAGTGGAATGAAGTCAATATTAAGGAGACAAGAAAGGGCTGGGTTTTAGATAGGTTCTCTCATTTGAATTCTCTCAATGATCCTAACAAGTATATGTTATATTTGCATTTCACAGACGTGGAAACTGAGGTTGAAGTATGTTAATTTGTCCATATTAATCTAGCTATTAAGAAATTCAGATGAAACCCAAACTGAGGATTTTTATGGCTTTGTGACAGTCATTTATTATTCTGCCATTGACTATGTATACATATAGCTACTTAGAAAACTTGAAAGACACATGAATTATGGGTTAAAGCATATATTATTATCATTACTTTAAATATATCACAAAATAAGTAGGACTATCTCAATGATTGTATTAATTAATAGATATTAAAAAATAAGTAAAACATGTTATTTCAGAATTATGAAATAAGTAGAATCTAATTCAGTAGAAAATCAAAGCCAAAGTTTCCTTTTTAGGAAGGATGATACTGGGGCTGGTGCTGTGGTGCAGCAGGTTAAACTACCATCTGTAGTGCTAGCATCCTATATATCCCATATCCCATAGGAAATAGTACCCACTATTACGTACTCAAATGACCAGTAAAACTTTTTTTCTTTTCCACTTTAGTTCTTTCCTCTTCAGAATACTTAAATGGATAGAGGGAAATAAAGATACATGGAAGTAGGTACCACCATAATCTAAAGTCATTCAAAGATATGAAAACTATAGGAATTAGACTTCAAATAGTTCCTGAATTGCACAAATGTCATATTTTTTTCATTTCACAGTTGAAGAGTATGGTTTAGAAGTTTTTAGTGTCCTGGGGCTGATGTTGTGGTGTAGTGGGTGAAGCAGTCACCTGCAAAGCTGGCATCCCATATGAGCTATGGTTCAAGACCAGGCTGCTCCACTTTTGACCCAGCTCCCTGCTGGTGTGCCTGGGAAGGCAGCAGAGGATGGCTCAAGTCTCTGGGGCCTTGTACCCACGTGACAGACCAGGAAGAAGTTCCTGGCTTCAGTCTGGCCCTCTCTGGCCATTGTGGTCATTTGGGGGAGTGAATCAGCAGATAGAAGATCTCTCTCTCTCTCTCTCTCTCTCTCTCTCTCTCTAACTCTGCCTTTCAAATAAATAAAATACATCATTTTTTTAAAAATGAATTTTAAGTGCCCTTATGTACATTGATAGGGAAAGCACTATCTTATCTAGTGAGTAGTTAAGCTGAAATCACACTGCAAAAAAAGCTTTGAAATACTTCCTTCTCAATTTGAAATACAAGCACTAATCATTGGCATCCAAATTTTAATCTGTATTTTATTAACTTTGCCTATAACATTTTGTTAGTCAATGTCTGCTTGTAAGCTCTTTGTCACTTGACCAGTTCAAACAATTATAAATCAGTAATTAGATGCATGTCTGTTTATCATTGATTTCAGTCAAGATTTTTAGCTGAAAAAAAAAAAAAACAAGAGACAGCTTTGGGTTAATTAGGCTTGGAGAGAAGTTTTTAGAAAGATAGCATAGAATCAGCTGGAAGTGTAAAGCACTATGCTCCAAAATTGGACAGGAACTCATTGGGATCGGCAAGGATGACATTACAGGAATGGTAATCTTAAAGTATTGATCCTGGCAACGACAATGCTGAAACTGGATAACCGTTATCATCACCTCTGGAGTCACCAGAGTCTCATAACTGGATTCCAGCAGTCCTGAGTATACTCATCTCTCTTGCCTCCCCGCACTCCTTAAAAAAAGCTGTTTAGAGGTTGAATTTTTAAGACCGTTCAAAAACCTCTGAGTAACAATTTAATATGTGACTTATTTTTATTTATTTATTTGACAGGTAGAGTTACAGACAGTGAGAGAGAGAGAGAGAGAAAGGTCTTCCTTCTGTTGGTTCACCCCTCAAATGGCCGCTATGGCTGGCACTGCGCCAATCCGAAGCCAGGAGCCAGGTGATTCCTCCTGGTCTCCCATGCGGGTTCAGGGACCCAAGCACCTGGGCCATCCTCCACTGCCCTCCTGGGCCACAGCATAGAGCTGGACTGGGAGAGGAGCAACGGGGAATAGAACCTGGCGCCTGTATGGGATGCCAGCGCCACAGGTGGAGAATTAGCCACGGCGCCGGCCAATGTGACTTAATTTTAAAGTTTGCCAATACACAGGACTGAAATTCAGATTGCTTTATGGTACAGGATATCACATATTGCAAATGTTTTTGTACATATTTATTATGTATAAAAATAAATATTGTATATATTTGTAGGAATAAAACTCATGAAATAAAGGATTGATTTAATAAAAGCAAGAGATAGCACCATTTAATGTCATCAAATAAATGTTTTGGATTCTATGAAATCATTTGAATTACTTTTTAAAAAAGATTTATTTATTATTTTTGAAAGAACTACTGTGAGACACAGAGGGAGAGAAAGAGAGAGAGATCTTCCATATGCTAGTTCATTTCCCAAATGGCCACAATGGCCAGGGCTTGGCCAGGATGAAATCAGGAGCCAGGAGCCAGGAGGCCCCTCTGAGTCTCCTACATATGTGAGGGGGCCCAAGCATTTTGACCATCCTCCATTGCTTTCGCAGGTGCATTAACAGGGAGCTGCATCAGAAGTGGAGCAGCTGGGACTTGAATGGGTGCCCATATGGGATGCTGGTGCTGCAGACAGCATCTTTTTTTATTTTTTAATTTTTTTTTAGATTTATTTGTTTATTTGAAAGAGTTCAGAGAGAGGTAGAGACAGAGAGAAGTCTTCCATCCACTGGTTCACTCCCCAGATGGCCGCAACTGCTGGAGCTGCACCAATCTGAAGCCAGGAGCCAGGAGCTTCTTCCTGATCTCCCACGTGGGTGCAGGGGCCCAAGGATTTGGGCCATCTTCTACTGCTACCCCAGGCCACAGCATAGAGCTGGATCAGAAGAGGATAGCTGGGACTAGAACTGGCGCCCATATAGGATGCCGGCGCTTCAGGCCAGGGCATGAACCTGCTGCGCCACAGCGCCGGCCCATGCAAACAGCATCTTAACTTGCTGAGCCACAGTGCCAGCCCCTTGAGTTACTTCAATAGGGAAAATAAAATCATATTTGATTCACTCAATTAATTTGGTGACAAATAATATCTACCAGAACAGATTTATGGAAGACTTCCTTCTTTGTTTAAAGATTGTTCTACTGAATTTTGTTTTCATTGTCCAACTAGCTGTGTTGATAGTATAATAAACCATAAATAAAAGCCCTCTTATTTATTACACAATGTGATATGTCAAAAATGAAGATTTTACATCTGTGTCAACTGGAAATGCATAATTTTGGGATGGAAGTAAATTTAAAATGAAACATTGGTTACGAACAAATCAGTTTTGGTGAGTGTGTAACAGAACTTTTGCACTTTCATTATGACTGGAATGACTAATTGTAAATTTGATAAAAATCATCAAAGTTCCAAAAATCATCCAAAGTTCCTTGTTATTAGTAGCTCCACATTTAGGACTTTATTCTGAAGATATACTTGCATGCATTCTGTATAATGACACATGTGCAAGATTATTTTTATAGCATAGTTTGTATTAGCAATCTTTAAACAAATGTTCGTGAATAGGGAACTAGCTCTGTAAATTATTGTGTAACCGTAGAAGAAAACACAACTGAAAAAATGAACAAAATAATCATGTGTTGACAAGAAGCAATTTCCAAGTTGTCTTAAGTAAAATAGGAAGTATGCAGGGAAAAAATAAGGAGTCGTTGATGAATTTGCTTTACATAGGTGTGTATATATAAATAGAGAGATGACATTTGCTGTTTCTGGTGCTTGAAGGTAATATGGCTGGGGATAGGATAGGATAAAAACATTGACTATAAATCTGTTTTTAACATTTTAATCAGTATGTAAGATAGTGCCTATTTTACAAAGAGAATTAAGATATATAAATCAATAAAAATGTCATTTTCTTTACAAAAACATTGAATATGTATAAGTGCATTCTACACATCTCACATGAACCAGAGAAACTAGACTGATCAAATATCTTCCAGCATGTGCTTTCCCCTCCAGGACCATCAAGGAACTTATTAAAGTCTAGGTATTAACAAGCTTCACCCGTTAGGAACACACACATTGTGCTTGCCTGCGGGTTTAAGATCTAGTTATGTTCATAAAAGATGGAATTCTAAAGCATATTTTCATTGACTGCCTTCATTTGCATCCATCATATTGACAAAATCAAATTATGTCAATTGGAAGGCTGTTAGAGATGTTATCTATGTATCTATCTTAATCTATGTGTACTATATGTACACATATATCCATATACTTTTATGAAAATATACTATATTTACACATATATCCATATACTTTTATTTATCTATGTCTGAATCTTTATATAGATATATATGCATATATTTGTGTGTCTATATACATCTAGAGAAACTGGTATATTGCACTACAAACTGATAAATGTGTTTACCTCTGGAGAGAAAAGCCAAAGAACTGGAAGACAGAAATGGGAAGGAGATAAATTTCTACCTGTTTATTCTTTTGAACTAATTACTCATTACTTCATAATCATATCCATGTGTTATTTAAAAAGATAGGCCATCCATATGAAAGAAACTGGCACATACAGGATGCTTTAAGATTTTAATGCATATACAGTGCATCTTGTTCACTCAAACTTTCATTTTCCAGGCTGGCATTGTGGCTCAGCAGATTAAGCCACTGCTTCTGGCACTGGCATCCCACATTGGAGAGTCCGTCCCAGTTCAGCTGCTCCATTTCTGATCCAGCTTCCTGTTAATGCACCTAGGCAAGCAGCAGGAGAAGGCTCAAGTACTTGGACCCTTGTCATACACTTGGGAGACCAGGATGGTGTTCTTGGCTTCTGGCTTCATCTTGGGCCCAACCCAGGCCATTGTGGACATATGGGGAGTGAATCAGCGGGTGGAAGATTTCTCTCTCTCTCTTTCTCTGTCTATATAAAACTTTCTGTGTCTCTCTGCCTTTCAAATGCAACAAATATGTATTTTTTAAAAAAACTTCCATTTTCCTAACATGTCTCAAGTATATTTAAAGCTTTTCTTTCCAAAAAAGAAAACAAGACATAGCAAAAGTGGTACATGGTATCATATTAAATTTTGACAATACTGGTTTGTTTGTGTGTACATAGAGGTTCATGAGAATATTCTTTATTCTTATCTCTGCTTAAAATATTTCCCAATGAAAAATAAAATGTAACAAGCCTGCTGGGGAGTGACTGGAAGGACATGTGAGAAGTGAGCTTTAGAATGAGTGATCATGTTCTATTTCTTGATGTGGGAACTTGTCACACAGGTATGCCCACTTCATGGAAATTCATAAAGTTGTGCATCTATAATCTGTCACTCAACTGAATCTGTTACACTTCTATAAAAACATTGCTTAGGAAAACTAACAGAAAAAGGAAAGAAATACTGACAAAGCACAGGAGGAGCAGAAAATGGCAGACATTTGAGGCTCAGGGAGGGCTCTGAGTAACTGTTCAAACCAATATTTGTCTTACTAAAATAAAAGAATCCTCTATATATGGTTATAAAAAGACATATTTTGTATATCACAAACTGTCCATTTTCTCTGTGGCATAAATAATATTATATAATATATATATATCTTAGTTCTCTTATATATTTCTGTTATAAACAGTGAGTCACTCTGAATTCAATAAACAAAAAGCAACATATCAGTATGAGGAAAGTTAAATGGTAACTAACTCAGGAGACAAAAAAAAGAACATTAAGACACCAAATTTGGAGTTGGCCACATTCCGCAAGATGCCATGTGTGCAAATGAACCCTTCAAGGAACCAAACATCATCTCAGAATTGATTGTGGAGAGTTGCTTTCCTCTGATTGTCTCTTAGTGGCATACGTTCCTTGTCGTGTTTTCATCTGTTACTACCAAATCTTTCATGATGTTCATTTTTCAAATCATGCTCACATCTCAACAGTCATTTGTTCCATGGGTATTACCTACTAGGCCCAGGCATCATACTAAGGAATGGAGATATAATGATCAAGGATATACAGAATTCCATCCATCATTCCCAAGACTTCACAGCCTATCAGGAACAAGAAATGTGGACTAACAAAATGGGGTGATTAAATGAATATGGGCACAGCTGAATTCTACTGAACACTTTCAATATGTTATTTACATTGTTAACTGCTTTCTGCATCAATTAAGTTAATCCAGCTAATAGGCACTGCAATACATGTGATCTATGGCCTCGTTTTTACAGATCAGGAAATTGACGTTGATAGAGAAAATGTGTTGAAAGGACAGATAAACAGTGGAGCTCCATTGCAACCATCAATGTATAGATAGTCCATATGAAAAAGAAAATGTAAATGAAAATTCATGAATTTTCTCCCTAGACAGTACTGAGAAAAATAAAGAAGTAGTTGAGTTCATCATGAAATTCAAGTTCATTTTCATTCTTTCACAAAGTGGAAAGATAAAGAGTACATTTTGATAAAAAGGAACATACTACATCCGTTAACACTAGATTTTATAACTGATGATTTTTGTATGCTCGGGGGTACTGTTATGAGGTTACAAAGAGTTTTTTAATCACTGCCTGTCTGTCTCAAGGACTAATATTAAGCATGGATGAGGGAGAGGAATGAGTCACTATGAGGCCAAGAAGTATGAGGATACTTCACATTGTGGAAAGTAGAATAAAAAATGTTTATTTTGATGCAAAAAAAATTGAAAATCTTGCATACTCATATAAGAAATCATTGCTGATTTTCAAGCAGTGTTCAGACTGAATGTAAGATGGTTAAGCTGCCTCTTATGAAACTGGCATCCCATATCCAGCACCCACTCGAGTCCCGGCTGCTCTGCTTCTGATCCAGCTCCCTGCTAATGTACCTGGGGTAGGCAGCAGAAGATGGTCCAAGTACGTGGGCCCCCGCCGTCTGTGTGGGAGAACTGGATGGAATTCCTGGCTTTGTCTTGGCACAGCCCCTCCTGTTGGGGAGTGAACCGGCAAGGGAAGATTCTCCTCTCTCTCTCTCTCTCTCTCCTCTCTCTCTCTCTCTCTCTCTCTCTCTCTCTCCTTCTTTCTCTGTAACTCTGCTTTTCAAATACATAAATCTTTAAAAAAAAGAAGAAGAAGAAGAAGAAAAAGAAGTGAGGACCCAGGACTTGAACCACGCACTCCAATTTGAGATGCAGGCATCCCAAGCAGTGACAATGGCTGTGGTCAAATGCTTACCCTTAGAATGTATAATTTTTTTGATTTGATCTTGTTGTTGGCATCTATCCACTGCCTCCGTGATCCAGATGCCCATACCCTCTGTGCTCAGTTGCACTCAGTTTTATTGCTGATCATCATGTGTTTTTATTATAATTTTGAGTACCCTCTGAGTCTCCCAACTCACTCTGAGATAGATTTTTTGTTCCTCTGAAAGGATGTAAATCATTTTTGGAAGTTCTCCTACCCATCACATTGAAGAAAGTACATTCAAAACTTGCTACTCTAAAATTCAAGTGACAAAGTCACTTTGTTACTTCAGGAGACTTTTACTCACCTCACTAAACCTGCCGAGATTCCCTAACACACAAAACCATGGGACATACCTCATGGAAATTTTCATTCATAATTTACCTCTTTGGATCACTTCTACTAATTATTTTACTTTCCCTGATGCATTTTTTAAATTTGGCCAGGGACCATAAAACAAAAACAAAAGCAGTTTTTGAAAAAACAATCCTTTTGAATTAAATGTATGCCATAAACACTGTGTCTTCTTTCTTCAAGGCTGGGTTTACTGTTGGAATGCCAGGATTTCACAACTTTGGTGTGTTCTATGAGCTTAAAAAATCTATTGGTGGTGGGGAGTTGTGGCAGTGGATTAAGTCATTGCTTGTGATGCCTACAACCCTATGTTAGAGTGCCAGTTTAAGTCCCTGTTGCTTTGCTTCTGATCCAGCTGTTTCATGAACTTGGGAAAGCAGCAGAGGGATGGCTCTTGCACTTTGGCCACTGCCACTCGCATATGAGACCCAGATGAGATTCCTGGCTCCTGGTTTGTTGTGGCCATTTGGGGATGTGGACCAGTGGGGATGGATTGGAAGATCTCTCTCTCTCTTTCTCTGTCTCTCTCTCTCTCACTTTCTCTGTCTCTCCCTCTTTCTCTATCACTCTGCTCTTCAAGTAAATAAATTTTAAATATATTCTACTCAAAAACTCTATTGCTTTCTTTTTTCTCAGTTGAATTAGCCTTTCCATGACTCAAATAACACAACTGTCTCAATGGATGCAGTCTTAAATATTGTCAAATATTATAGGAAAAAAAATCTTGATTATTGTCACAATATTGCCTTAAAAATAAATTCAGTTGTCAAGTTGCAGAGAGACATATTTTTCCTTCCTCTATTAAGGGGATTTGTTTAGTAATCATGGAAATGACACAACCCTGCGGACTTAGTTATGTCATGCTCCACATTCCATGCCAAAGATGAGATGACCATAGGATATGCTTTTCCTCTGAGAAGTGAGTCCAGGTCTCCCAGACAGAGTCAGAGCAGCTTGATAGAAGCCATCTGTTATTGCCCCAGGTAGAATGAAGAATGACCTGAGAGTGCTGCAGTGGACTAATTCCTGCTTAAGGAAGATCAGAGGGGACAATATTTTCATTAGCATATCTTTTCTCAGAAGTACCAGGACATATTTGAAGGAGATTTGAAGGATGCCTAGGAACCAATATTAGCCTAAAGCCTTAGAGTATGCTCATTCCACCAGAGTGATTTTATGTTATTAAAAATTTTTGGAAGACAGAGCACATGAAACAAAAATAACTTGAATATACCAAATATTCATGGAGTTGTTCTAATATTTTCCTATGAGAATAAACTAATGAATTCATGGATTATTGACATACACATCATCCAAAAAGCCCTTCAGTGCGATGGGGGCTACAAAGTGAGAGGCTCACAATAATTTACTTATTTTTGATGCAGCATTCACTGCTCACCCAAGACATGCCATGCAGTGTCCTAGTTATCAGAAATACAAAGTCTTTAAAAAGCCTTCTTCTGTATCATATGCTTAGCAAGAGTCAACTAGAAACTGGCATATATGTGCCATATTAAATTATAAGTGACAGCCTTATGTAGAAGTTAATTCCCTGGATTTATTGATTGATAGAGAGAGACAGAGAGAGTGTTATAGACAGTGAGAGAAAGACAGAGACAAAGGTCTTCCTTCCGTTGGTTCACTCCCCTAATGTCCGCTATGACCGTAACTACACCGATCTGAAGCCAGGAGCCCTCTTTCTCATGACAGCAGTATGGAATATGACGGACAGAAGATAAAGTGATCTGATGTAACTGCGACAATTCTTCTCATGGCAAGACTCAAATCCTTCCCTTTATGTATTTTGATGTCCTAAATAGAGCGCTCTTCCCAATAACATGAGAATTCTTCATAATTCTTTCTCACTGTGGCGGACACATCTCGTAAGCAGTTGTATGTGGCGTTCCTCAGTCTAGACAGGCACGATTATTTTGATATTGAAAGGTGAAGGGGCAAACCCCAGAAGGCACCCTTGTGGATTTCGCAGGCAGGCCTCTTTAACTCAGTAGCTTGTTGGACCTGCCAACTCCAGGAAGTGTGTGAGAAGTAAAATCAACTGTGCAGCAAGAGGCTAGAATGCTGGCTTAATCTCAGCCCAGTATCAACGGTGATTGTGTTTCAATGCAGTGGAAGTAATTCCAGAGGGAAAGTCGGAACAGTAGCAACTTGTTTGGATCTAAGAGTAGGCATTAACACATGCCTCCAAAGGCTTGAGTCGGGACAAGTGCCCTGAGTCTCTGTGCCATGTCCTGTAGAGCTGTCTCGGCATGCTGTCTTGGCGTTTGCACACTCTCCATTGTGGCTGTCAACCTGTCATCCTCAGCTGCAACTACCTCGTTTCGAGCTTACTCTCAACTTGGTATCACATTCAGTGTAAGACCCCTGCTTCCTATTCACACCCTACTGCACATCAGCCTCGTGATGACTCGCACACCCTGGATGCCACAATAAACACACTCAGGGAACCAGAGATCATGTTCAAGGCATTCTGAAATGGGCACTCCCCGTCACCATTTCCCTCCTTCCCCCCTTCCCTCCTGCTCTTCCTCTATACTGGTGCGGTCTACTTAAGATCTAAAACCGCACTCCACAGTACACACTCTGGCCCCTTCCACACCAAAAGTGAATTATCTTTACTTTTTTCTTTTGGTAAGAAGTCATGGGAATAGCGTAGGGAAGCTAGGCAGAAGAATAATGAACAAAATTCTTTTACACTCCACATTGTAAAACCATGAATTATTAAACATAAAATACTAATAGTTTTTAACGAAAGAGGGAGGGAGGGAGGGAGGGAGGGAGGGAGGGAGGGAGGGAGGGAGAGGGGGAGGAGGAGGAGGAGGAGGAGAGAGAGAAAGGCAAAGGAAATAAAAATAAAGTAGCCAAATACTGTTATTTGACACATTCACCAATAAAGAAAACAGACACATAGACACATAGAGGTAACTTGATGGATTTTAAATCTAATTAGCTTTTTTAATCATTAAAAATTAAGATTGTATCATTAAGAACATCTTTAGGACAAAAAGACTCATAGAAGGGCAAAACCTTTCTGGTACACACAGGAAAAAAACAGTTGAAATGATATCAATCAATTGCAAATGGTTTTTCACACTGAAAATATGAAGGATGTTTTTATTGCTTTCCCAGCAAGAAGCGATGGCAATTTTTACCCCCAATATAACACCTTCTTCCTCATTTTTATAGTGTACATAGTGATATTTTAATCTCATCTCTTTCCTCTCTTTTCACTGCCTTTACACAATACCCTTACTCCCACATAACATCTTAAATTCAACACCCAAATGATCTAAACATTTATACACACCCAGTTTGAGTTTGAAACTTTATTATTCATGGTGAATTAATCTTGGCCTTAGACATGTAGAATACATGCCCTTGTGACTCTGAAATATATTTGTTCATTTTTAGGTGTTTCAAGGAATAAATTATGTTGCTATGTAATGCGGCATAACAATTTCATGCCTCATTGTGCGTTTCATAGTGATTGAACATGTCTGTTAACAGAGGGATTTTGAAAGTTAACAGCCTCAGAATTTCAATTCCTGAATTCATATTATTTGTTAAACAAACATGATGTGGCCTGCAGAACTGACAAGAAAAAAACTTGGGCCAATGGTTGAAAGTAACTGAAATATTTTTCATTATTAAGGAATAAGATTCTTCTTTTTATCAAGGACAGCAGCTTTTGGTGGGATAGCAGGAAATAACATTTTCTTCAGTGTTTTGAAATGATATTAGCATATCTCACAATTTACCTAATATCCTCTAATGTATAATGTAGTCACATTGTCTAAAATTTTAGTATACCCTCAATAAATATGGAAACATAACTATAAAATAATTGTACAAAAATGGAAGTCAATATTTCCTTTGCCAAACTATGATGAACTGAGTTTTGTGGGAAAATAAACAATAAAGTTTATGTAATGTTATTTTATTTGTTAATGCAGATATGTCTATCCTTGATAAAAGCCAGGGATTACAGAAAACTGAAGTTGCAAATGAGAGTTATTTATAATAAAATTGACATTACATTAGTTCACAGGAGAAGTAGAGGTAACTGAAATATTTAGGTTATCACCACAAATTATTTTATTTATTAATCTGTCTGGTATAAATATTATGTCATATTTATAGTGGTCTAGCTTTTTGACAAAAATATATTTGTAGAAAAGCCACTTGCATTTATTTTTTAGAATTATTGAGTGATTTAATAATTTATTGTAAGAAACATTTATTGAGCATCTACTACATGCCATATGTGCTGTGGAAGTAGAATTGTAAATAAGACAGTCACAATCTGAGCCTTAACAGACGGTACAGTTTAGTAGTTTTGAATTTGCACTTTCTGTTCTTCAGAGGTCAGTAGTCCAATCAATCTTTATTGACCAAGAATTTGCAAATTTTATTGGCACAAAATTTTCTCTTTGGAAGGAATTCATCAGAGGCGAACCTGCCAATGTTGCCTATAAGAGGTTACTTTGAAAAAAGTTCATGGAAAATGGAATTAAAATATAACATGTGTCTTCTATGAACTTTCTGAAGACCTCTTAAATCTCCATTCTCAAGAATGCCCCACAGAACAAAACAACCTGGGTTACTTGAATCGATTAACTCAGTTTGAATTTTATTTTTCCTTGAGTTTATTTGCACCTCAGCAAGCAGTGTTAACAGCCTAAGGAAAACAAACTCGCTTGTGTATCCTCCTTTTCACTCCATTTCCTTTCATTCCGATGAGGCTAAGACTTCTTTCCCCAGAACTCTACTGCATGGCTTGGTGGGGGAAGAGCATACCTTTCAGAAGTGAGAAAACAGAAGTGCTCTTTTCTGTCTATGTTATCTTTCACAACTTAAGTACCATTCCTTTAAAAATAGTTTTAATGATGTGTAATTGACATAAAATAAGCTACATTAAAAAAATTGTTTGATAGATTTTGACAAATGGAATATCTCTAAAGCTATTATCACAGTTCAGGTAATGAACATAACAATAACCTCAAAAAATGTTTCCACTTGTCCTTTTGTTATAGTATTTCTTTTTTTTATTTTTGATATGCAGAGTTAGACAGTGAGAGAGAGAGAGACGGAAAGAAAGCTCTTCCTTTCGTTGGTTCACCCCCCAAATGACTGCTACGGCAGGCGTGCTGTGCAGATCCGAAGCCAGGAGTCAGGTGCTTCCTCCTGGTCTCCCATGTGGGTGCAGGGCCCAAGCACTTGGGCCATCCTCCACTGCCCTCCCGGGCCACAGCAGAGAGCTGGACTGGAAGAGGGGCAACCGGGACAGAATCCGGCGCCCCAACCGGGACTAGAACCTGGGTTCCAGTGCTGCAGGTGGAGGATTAGCCAAGTGAGCCATGACGCTGGCCTTGTTATAGTATTTCTAAGCCTTGGAATTCTCATTGAAAAAAACCAGTGTGATCACAGCAACTTCATAACATTGTAGTAAAGGGCAGAGTATGTAGCAATAGATACATCCATGTTATGTCATTACCCCCATTTTGTTCTTATTGAATATTAATGGTAATGAAAATTTTTACTGAATTTGCCATTTTATGTTTCTTATCTTTCCCTCAACAATTCAAACCTTTTATCATGATTATAAACCTAAAATTCCCCCAAATAAGCTGTACAGAAATTGGCTAAGTTATTTGCAGAGAGAGGTACACATTTTGAACTATCCAAGGATGGATGATACCAACACAAAATCTAGTGTTAGCTGACAGCCAAGCAAATATCTATATGAATGAGGGGACAAGGTACATCAAAGGCATCAATATCACTACCAGAACTGGGCATTAATTTCATCAATAGCTGATACAGATTTTGGAATTCCCAAAATCTGTCAGCTACAAAGCCACTACCTTGACATGATGTAGAGAGGCTGTTAACTCCCCAAAAGAAGCTGTGTTTACCTGAGTCTACATGGAATAAGTCAGTAGTTCTATATACATTCAAAATGAGATGCCTGAGATTCATCACTCATAGGAGAATTGATTGTCTATACACAATTGATTGTGTGTAGGGAAAAAATGGAAGAAACTATCTTAAGGAATACATTTGTGTACAAAAAAGAGAAAAAGATATGGAAAAGTATATGACTTTTTTTTTTACAGAGTTAGAATGAAATGCATGTCTAAATTTAACAATTTTTCTAACTTAAAAATTGCCATTTGGTTGGTTGTTTTTAATTCAATCTTTTTTAGCTTTCTGAATGTTAAAATTTATATGTTTAAATAATGTTTAAAGACCAGATGATTCAAAGCAATAGAAGATTGCCTGAATGGAATTTTGGAAATTTATTTTAAAAGCACATTACATTATTTAATGATACACACTTGCAGACATATAAAATACTCTATTTTTTGCAGCTGTGGATCTCTCAGCTCTACCATTTCCCATTTCATTATGCTTTTAAAACAGTCAGTAAAATAAGGAACATTGGAGGCAGTAGAGCTTGAACAACTTAAATTCTCCGTGTGTGAATTTTTATTAGACTAGTTCAATTTTAATATCAGTATCTCTTCATTTCTTAATGAGTTTTCATCATGGTGGGCCACTATTGAAACCAGATGAAATGGTAATTATATCAGACCATAAGAAAGTAACATTTTTGCCAGTCAAAATCATTTAAGTATGGGTGGTTGTATATGATGCACCCTAAATTCTTTGTATGCCCTGAGAATCTCAAGACAAGGTCTATTTTCAGAAAAAGCATAGTTTGTATGTTTTTATTTTTTTTTTTGCTGATTGTAAAGAAAACAGATGTGCAAATTCAGTGGCATTTGCACTCATTTACAGACATGTGATTTTTCTTAGAATAACTTTTCCAAAAAATTGAAATGAAACCTGGTTATATTTTATTTGCTTACTTATTTTATTTTACTTATTATTTTATTTACCTAGCTATTTTTGTTCCTCATTTCTATCTCAATTTAGTGATATATCTTATGTTTTAGGACTAGAGCTGCACAGGAAGCTTGCAGATCAATGAACCATGTCCCAGCTAGTTCTTCTGGTATGGAAACAAGGAATAGCCATTAAAAATGCTCTGTATGAATATTAAATGCATAATTTTGAATCCACATTATATGCTTTTTGTATATTTCCAAAAATAAAAATGTAAAGCAATTCTCTGTGGTTCATCTGAAAACTGGTATATTAGAAAAGAGATGCTAAAATGCACCAAAACTGAAGAATTTATCAAGATCAGATAGCACAAAGTACAGACTGACTCCAAGATATGTGATTTCTCCCTTAGGTTTCTTCCAGGAGCCAGGAGCTTCCTCCGGGTCTCCCACGTGGTGCAAGGGCCCAAGGACTTGGGCCATCTTCTGCTTTCCCAGGCCATAGCAGAGAGCTGGGTCAGAAGTGGAGCATCCAGGTTTTGAACCAGCGCCCATATGGGATGCCAGCACTGCAGATGGCAGCTTTACCCGCTACACCACAGCGCTGGCCCCATCTCCCTTAGGTTTCAAACCCTTCACATGCCTATTAACTTTTATCCGTATTGTATATTTTGTACGTGTCTACCTAGGATAATAGCAACTTGATTGCATTATTTTTGAAAAAATATGGGCTACTTAAAAGAACAGCTATGTTCTGAGGAAAAGAGAAGTGTTTGGCAGCTCTAAGTATTTGGCAAAAGTACCACGGTAAAAAAAAAGTCATCTCAAAGAACATAAAGTGAGCCATTGGAAAATCCTTTCTTCATCTTTGAAGAAACTTTGCAAACTGGGCATCTATTGATGATAGAAAGAACATATCTCCTTGGTTTACAAATCATGAACCTGGGTTTAATGACATACATGGATACTTCAAAAAGTTCATGGAAAATTGAATTAAAAGATAAGCATATATTGGTACAAATTTTTCAAACCTACACATATTTTTTCATAATACACATTTCCATCAAGATTTTGAATCATGCTTGTATAACTGACTCATTTTTTTTAAGTGTTTTTATTTTTTTGACAGGCAGAGTTAGAGAGAGAGAGAGAGAGAGAGAGAGAGAGAGAGAGAGAGAAAGGTCTTCCTTCCGTTGGTTCACCTCCCAAATAGCCACTACGGCCGGCGTGTTGAGCTGATCCGAAGCCAGGAGCCAGGTGCTTCCTCCTGGTCTCCCATGCAGGTGCAGGGCCCAAGCACTTGGGCCATCCTCCACTGCCTTCCCAGGCCACAGCAGAGAGCTGGACTGGAAGAGAAGCAACCAGGACAGATTCCGGTGCCCCAACTGGGACTAGAACCCAGGGTGCCAGCGTCACAGGTGGAGGATTAGCCTAGTGAGTCTCGGCACCGGCCTTTGACTCAAATTTTTAATCAAGGTAAGAAGCACATCTACTTATGTAATGCAGAGGGTCATGATAGTCATATTTTGTCATTGAATTCTTCCCTTCCTTAGATGCCAAGTCACTGCTAAGCACATAATCCATGCACCTGGTAAACACAATACCGGAGTTGACACAGGTTGGCAAATAATGCCAGCTACTACTCAACTTCATCTTCTGGGCTAGAAAATCCCTGTAATACCTTTTGAATTGCACATCAACTGTAAAACCTGGGAAAGCAAGGGAAGATGGCCCAAGTTCTTGGGCCCCTGCACCCATGTGGGAAACCCAGAGGCAGCTCCTGGCTCCTGATTTCAGATCAACCCAGCTCCAGCTGTTGTGGCCATCTGGGGAGTGAACCAGTGGATAGAGGCGCTCTCTCTCTCTCTCTCTCTCTCTCTCCTTCTATCTCTTTTTTTTTTCTTTTAGCATCTTGAAAAGCATCATGGGATAGAAAAAATTCCTCAACATGTTCAAGGCCATATGAAACCTGACAGTTAACATAATCAATGATGAAAGACATAAAGAACTCCCTTAATACTGGAAACAAGACAAATACCATTTATATTCTACATAGAATCAGAAGTTGTAGCTAGAGGAATAAGGCATGAAAATTAATTTTTAAAAGCATATGGGTTGGGGGCCGGCACTGTGGCATAGCAGGTTAAGCCACCGTCTGCAGTTCTGGCATCCCATATGGGCGCCAGTTCGAATTCTGGCTGCTCAAGTTCTGATCCAGCTCTCTGCTATGGCCTGGGATAGCAGTAGAAGATGGCCCAAGTCCTTGGGCCCCTGCACCCAGGTGGGAGACCCGGAAGAAACTCCAGGCTCCTGGCTCCAGATCAGCATAACTCCATCCATTGCAGTCAATTGGGGAGTGAACCAGCAGATGGAAGACCTCTCTCTCTCTCTCTCTCTCTCTCTCTCTCTCTCTGCCTCTCCTCTTTCTGTGTAATTCTAATTTTCAAATAAAATAAATGAATCTTTAAAAGAAAACAATATTATGTCATTTTTTAAAAAAGCATATGAGTTGGAAGCAAAGATGTAAAACTATTTCTCTTTACAGATGACATGATATTACATGTAGAAAACTTTAAATATTCCACAAAAATATTAGAGCTAATGGACAAATTCATCAAAGTTACAGAAGCATGTATACAGTGTAACTGTTGTATGTATCATCTTATTAGTCTTACCAATCATCCTGCAAGGCAAATGATCCAATTTTTATAGGACAGATAAAGAAAACCATAGATGAACCAGAAGCAGCTCCATGAAGGCACTAGATAGTTGGTCCTAGTACTGATATTAGAATAAAATGAGTTGAAATCTACCTGAGGCCAGAAACAGACACAGAAAAGAGAATATTTCATGGTAGATCACAGTTGGTCCCATTGCAAAAGTATTCTGGACCAGTACGCCTGGTCATGTTAGTTCATGCCCACTCCTCATGGCTATTCCTATGGGACAAGATGTGAGAGGAAAATATGTGAGGTGCATAAAGAAGAGTTTAAATGACTATAGAGCAGAACATGGACGAAACTAACATCCTATTTCTGCCATCTTATTTCAGTTTTAAAAATGTCTCAGGGCCAATGCTGTGGTGTGGTGCTGGCATCCCATATCAGCACTGGTTCCTGTCCCCACTACTGCTCTTCTGATCCAGTTCTCTGCTATGGCCTGGGAAAGCAGTGGAAGATGACCCAAGTCCTTGGGCCTCTGCACTCAGGTGGGAGACCCGGAAGAAGCTCCTGGCATCTTGCATTGGATCGGCCCACTGTTGTAGCCACTTGGGGAGTAAACCAGTGGATGGAAGACCTTTCTCTCTGTCTCTCACTGTCTATGTCTGTAACTCTACTTCTCAAATAAATAAACAAAAAATCTTTAAAAAAGTTTCAAGATCCATGAGAATCACACATATAAAGTCTCTGATGTCATCATCTTTTAAACATCATCAGCACCTCAATCAGCAAATTTTTAAAGTTAGTAGTACAAATATTATACAATTATAGTCTAAAAATTAGTTGACAATACTATCAGTGCTTCTTAAACTGAAATAAAATAGACATAGCAAACTGGTTTAAAGAAGACTACTTGGGAGGATTGTTCAGGATGGTGGAATAGGTAGGAAACTTACTGCTCTAGTCTAGGGGAAGATCGTTTAAAAAAAAAGTGGAGAGAGTGCAAGCTCAGGGAAGAGTTAGGGAGAAAACTGCAGAGGAAACTCCATGCAAATTAGAGTGAGACTGTGGACCTATGTGGAGGCTGTGGATGTGAACAACTCATGATCCCAGCAGCCAAGAGCCTCAACACCAGCTTTGGAGAGTGAAGTGAGACCAGACTTGGAGCAGCCCAAGCCACTGGTGATAAAGCTGTGGAAAAAAATCCTAGCATGAGTCTTGCTTGGAGCCTTGTGGAGGACTGTGTACCTGCCAACCTAGAGGGAAAAATAGGGAGCACATTTTGCCCTCCCTGACCACCCAGCACCAGTGTCCTGTAACTAGTCTAGAGAAGGAGAGTACCATTTTGGACATATGTTACAGCTACATGTGCTTGTGTCCGCATGCCCAGCAATCAGCTGAGAGGAGACACTTGAGTCTGGCTGGGAGAATTATTTATTTTATTTATTTTAAAGATAGAGTAACAGAGAAAGGCAGAGACAGAGAGATGTCTTCCATCTGCTGTTTCATTCCGCAAATGGGCACAAATCATAAAAAAAAAATGGGCAAAAGAGTTAAATAGGCGTTTTTCAAAAGAGGAAACCCAAATGGCCAATAGACACATGAAAAAATGCTCAGGATCACTAGCCAGCCGTCAGGAAAGTGCAAATCAAAACCACAATGAAGTTTCACCTCACCCTCCTTAGAATGGCTTTCATAAGGAAATCAACAAACCACAACTGATAGCGAGGATGTGGGGAAAATGGTACCCAAATCCACTGTTGGTGGGAATGCAAATTGGCACAACCACCATGGATGGATATATATATATATATATCCATTTCATATATATATATATTTCATATATATATGAAATCTAATTATATATACCTACCATATGACCCAGCCATCCCACTCCTGGGAATTTACACACGTGAGATGAAATCAGCATATGAAAGTTATCTGTGCCCCCATATTTATTGCAGCTCAATTCACAATAACTAAAATATGGAATAAACCCAAATGTCCGTCGACTGAAGACTGGATAAAGAAATTATGGGATATATACACCATGGAATACTACACCAGTAAAAAAAAAATGGATGAAAAAAACCAAAATGGATGAAACTGGAAGACATTATATGAAATAAGCCAGTCACAGAGGGACAAATACCATATGTTCTCCTTGATCTGTCGTAACTAATAGAGCAACTAAAAGGTAATCTATGGTAGTGAAATTGACACTTTGAGATGTGATGACTTTGAACAGCTGTTGAGGAACAGGTTTTTTTTTAATATATACAATTTGTTAAACTCTTTACCTAGTATTACTTATATTATTTACTTAGTAGAGTTAACCTTATGGATATAAAGTTAATTGAAAATAGATCTGAGTGAAAAATAAGAATGGGAATAGAAGAGGGAGGAGGAAGAAGGGTGGAAGTGCAGGTGGGAGCTTTAAAGATATTGTGGAGTGTTTGAAAATATAATTGAACTGCATATTTTAGAAACATATATTGTTTCTTCCATGTGTCTAAGATTTTTGAAGCTAAATTACGGATTTTTGGTTTCAAGTGAAGCATGGAGCTCATAAGCCACCATTCTGTTCCAACAACAAGAAAAAAGCTGAACAAACAAAAAAATCAATATCTCTTCTTAGATCACATATCAAATCGTTGGCCCCAAAACTATACAGACAGACCAGAAAACACAGAGAATCATAAATTACTGATGCAGAAACCCGTTAGGGGAAACTGCTATGGAACCAGTGTCATGGTAGGAACTGTAATTGATGAATTGCTGAGGTTCAGTGTGGTCAGAGAGACAAAATTTCCAGCGGGAAAGGGCACCAGTTGCTCTATGATTCTTTGAATTTTATCTCCTGGAGCCCTACCATGTTCTCAAAGTAAAGATCAGAGGAAAATCCCCTTAAGATTGGCAGAGAAAGGGGAAAAGTAAAAATTGGAAACATGCCAGACCATTGTGTTGTACTAAATAAGGCCTACCCCCCAAAAATGATAAGGATACCTCAAATATTACTGCATTTCACTTTATTGTGCTTTGCAGGTAAATTGTGTTTTTTTACATACGGAAGATGTATAAATTTGCATCAATCCAGTCTACTGGGACGTTTTCCCAATGGCATGTGCTTGCTTCACATCTCTGTGTCACATTTTGCCACTTCTTACAATATTTCAAACTTTTTTGTTATTATTAAATCTGTTGTGGTGCTCTGTGATTAGTTATCTTTGATGTCACTATTTTAATTGTTTTGGGGCACCACAAACTATGCTCATGTACATTGTAATTGTTGTTTATGTTCTAATTGTTCCACAAATTCACCCTTTCTCACATCTCATTCCCTCTCCTTGGGCCTCCTTATAACAAGAGAAACAACATTATTGAAATTAACCCAGTGAATCCAGTCCAGCTCTCTGCTGTGGCCCGGGAAGGCAGTGGAGGATGACCCAAGTGCTTGGGCCCTGCACCTGCATGGGAGACCAGGAGGAAGCACCTGGCTCCTGGCTTTGGATCGGCACAGCGCGCCGGCTGTAGCAGCCATTTGGGGGTGAACCAATGGAAGCGGAAGACCTTTCTCTGTGTCTCTCTCTCTCTCTCTATCTAACTCTGCCTGTCAAAAAAAAATTAAGCCAATGAAAAACACTACAATGGTCTCTCAGTGTGCAAGGAAAATGGTTACAGCTCTCTCATTTTAACGCAAAATCTAGAAATGATTAAGTTTAGGGAGGAAGGCATACCCAAAGCCAAGAAATACTAAAAAGTAGGCTTCTGGTACCATACAGTTAGCCAAGTTGTGAACACAAAGGAAATGTTCTTAAGGGAAATTAAAATTGCTACTCCAATAACACCTGAGCAATAAAAAGTGAAACAGACTTATTGCTGATATGGAGAGAATTTTAGTGGTCTGGATAGAAGTTAAAACCAGCTGTAACATATCCTTATGCCAAAGCTTAAGCCAGAGCAAAGCCACTCTTTAATTCTCTTAAGGATGAGAGCAGTGTGGAAGCTCCAGAAGTTTGAAACTAGCACAGATTGATTCATGAGGTTTAAGGAAGAAAGCCATCTCCTTAACATAAAAGCATCAAGCACGGACGGAAAATTTGCAGCAAGTTACCCAGAAGATTTAGGGAAGATAACTGATGAAGGCGGCCGCACTGACCAGCCTATTTTCAATGTAGGGGAAACTGCTTTATATTAGAAGTTGCCACGTGAAGAGGAGGAGTCAATGCCTCATTTCACAGCTTCAATGGACAGGCTGTGTCTCTTGCTAGTGGCTAATGCTCCTGGTAACTTTAATGACGAACTTGAAGCCAATGCTCATTTGTCATTCTTTAAATCCTAGGACCCCTAAGAATTATACTAACAAAGCCTGACTGACAGCCCACCTGTTTGCTACATGGTTTGCTGAATATTTCAAGCTCATCGTTGAGAATATCTGCTCAGAAAAAAAAATCCTTTCCAAATAGTACTGTTCATGGATAATCTGCCTGGTGATGGAAGAGTTCTGATGTAAACGAGCCTTGAAGCCAGCATTGAAGGTGAGGCTGGCTGCAATGGGGGTTCCAGTGAAACTAGAGTAGTCTCAGAAGACCTCTAAGGTCCGAGTGTCAGCAGCAAACTGCACACGGGACACAGGCAGATAGCAGGCAGGCAGCTAGAGAGGGGCCGGACCATCCATGGCATCCTCCTCCACAGGGAAGTTCACCACTGTCTTCTTCAAGTTTATCTTGCAGCCTACTCGAGGACGCCTCTGACCAGGCCCTGAGGAAGGCATTCACTTGTGTTAGTTAGCATAATGAGCAGAAAGTCAAGCAAACACGAATACCTTGTCCTGGCCCCGGATGACATTATTGAGTACAAAGTGCAGGAAAGTGTCAAATAGCGTAAGTCTGCTGCAGGTGTGCCACGAACTGTCGCATGGAGGCCCTCCAGGGTGGAGATGTGAGTCTTAATGGGTTTGCAGACATGCCTCCGGGCAACTCTGTGCACCACGGCGAACCCACAGACACAGTAGTCCTCCCTGGGTGACTGATGATGCTGGTGATCACTGCCACCAGCTTGTCCTGTGGGATGGCTTCATATACCCCGTCACATCCACCTTGACCAGGTACAGCTTGAGTGCTGGGTCCTGGGCCCACCTGTGTTGCATGAAGGCCTGCCAGGCCCAGTGTAGTGCAGGTCCAGCTTGGAGGCCCCCAGCAGTCTGACCTGTGGCGCCTGCTTTTAGTTGAAGATGCTGAACAGCATCTTGACACGCGAGGTTGGTGCTGGCTTTCTCTGCAGAAAGTTCTGACGCCCACCACACAGTTTATGTTTACGATGGCCCCAAGGTGGCTGGGCTTGGGGCTGAAGTGCAGTTTGGAAGTGGGCAGGGCCAGCCTGGCCGGCTCCTGCTGCTGGGCTTCTGCGCCTGGCAGTTCTCACAGCTGCATGCTCTCCAAGTGTTGCCTGATGCCCTGAGTGTCTGGTGCTCCAGACACTCCTGCGGTAGAACGGCCTGTTCTTCTGAAAGGTGGTTTCTGTGAGGTAGAAGGAGGCTCTAACGTGTTCATTTCCAGCAGCCAGCACAGCAACCCAGCCAGGAACCCTTCCATCAGGAGGAGCTCCATGGCCAGGACACAGCAATGCTCTGGGGTCTCGTGCAGCTGGGAGAAGTCCTGCACTCTCACCTTCCAGATCAGCTCCCAAAGTGAGACCTTGCTGTGCTTTCCCAGGGACATGGACTTCGTATTGCGCTCATTGTGCCTGGAGCCCTGGAAGCTGGCAGGCACCAGTCGGTGCAGACACACCTGCAAGAACCTCTCCACTTTCCAGAGGCTGCTGTGCTGGGAACCCGCGTCCTCCTGGGGGCTCAGCACCAGCCTTGGGGAGGTCCTCTCCGAGTGACTGCCACCCACAGTGGACAATGTGTCCTGGACAGTGCATGTTAGGGGCACAGCAAGTGGTTCCCAAGCAGGTCCAGGGACAGACTGCATGTCCTACGGAGAGCCCCGGGCCTTGGTAAGGAACCCAGGAAGATGACCTCCAGGAGTCTCCGGGCGCCCACCAGTTTGGGCTGCAGAGAACAGCTCCTAGTCACCCACGCAGTAGAAGTGCTCGGTACCCGCATACATCTGGACATGCTGTTCACCTTGGGGACGCGGTGACTGCTGAATGGATGGACAGCAGGCCTTGAGCCCCAGGTGCCCAGTCTCAGAACACTTGGCTTCCATCCATGGCAGCTCTGGCAGATGGCACCGCTAGGGGATTGTCGCCAACTGGCCCACAAGCCCTACCCGTGTAGGGCCTGGGCACCTGCCCATAGCCTAGTATGCACCTCGGCTTCTTGGCCAAAGAACGATTTCCACCAGCTCTGCAGGAATGCCGCCTCAAACCCCAGGCTGGGGACTCCAGGGGAGACCCTGGCTCTCCGTTGCTGCTGTTCCAGACCCGTTGTGTAGAGTCCAGGCCAATTTGTGTCCCACCTGTGCATGGCGCTGGGCAGTAGCTGGAGGTCACAGGGAGCCAGGCCTTGGTGGTGGCACTGAGCACATACAGTGGCAGCCTGAACATCTGTTAAGCCCAGCTCGAGGCCACCAGCAGGTAGAGTGCACAGCGCTCCAGCAGGTGCAGGAGCACACTGTCACCAATGCATCGCAGCAGCAGCCCCCAGGCCCTGCTGGTGTGCAATGTCTCAGGCATAGTATTGGGCAGGTATCTGGGCATGCAGGTGGTGAATGCCCACAGCCAGCTGCTGCGGGTGCCATGCAGTAGCGGGAAGCTGAAGGCCAGCACGTTCCTCAGGCCTAGCTCCCAAAGCCGCTGCACCACCATTGCCACCAGCTCCTACAGAGAGGACACCTGGCAGAAGGAGAGGGCGAAGGGGGGCAGCTACACATCCCAGGACATGCACACCAGGCCCTAGGCCACCAGCTTGTGGAAGCTGCTGGTTTTTTTTAAATGAATGGGCAAATAATTGGAATAAATATTTCCCTGAAGAAAAGAGACTCATGGCCAATACACACATAAAAAGATGATCAGCATCATTATGAAATGAAAATAAAATGCACAAAGCCACACCACCTCAATTCATTTGACTATTCAAGAGAACAAATAATGTTTGGTGAGAATGTGGAGTATTACAAAACCTATGTTTGTTTCCCTTTATCTCTCTGTGTCTCTCTATCTCTCTCTGTCCCCTCCCATCATACACACACATATGCACACACACATACACACACACACACACTACAACATGGAAGGACCTCAAGAACCTTGTGCCAAGTGAAATAAGCCAATAACAAAAGGACACACCTGTGTGATTACCCTGAGATGAGGTATCTATGAATACATAGATATGTATTTCTACATATAGTAGTAGAAAGTGAGAAGAGGGTCACCCAGGGTCAAGAGCAAATCAGTGTCTATTGGGTATAAAGTTTCACTTTTGCAAACTGCAAATACTGTAGCAATTTGCTGCACAATATACCTAACAATAGTAATCTATATGGTTAAAAGTGGTATATATACATGATGCAATATTAGTCATAATAAAGAATGAAATCCTTACATTTGCAGCAAAATAGATAGAACTAGAGGTTATTTTGCTAAGTGAAATAAACCAGGCACAGAAAGACAAATATCACATGTTTCCTACTATTTGTGGAAGTTAATATAGAGAGTATAAAATTGTATGGATGCCATATTATTTGGTATAGAGTTATATTACTTCAGTGAATTATACCATAAGCATGACAATATACCCTTCTTTCTCCGATTTAAGGTCATTATCATGAATCACACATTTTGTGATATTGATATCCCCGTTTCAAGAAAAACTAGTGTACATGTATATGTATCTAATGTGTACATATGAAATGAATGTGGGAAATGTTAAAATTTGTTAAATCTTAAAGTTAAGAACTAAATTAAAAAACAAAACAAAAAAGTGGTTAAGATGGTAAATTTAAGTTCAGTTGCTTTTGTACTTTAACAACAGAAAGAAACTGTGAGACAAGTTATAAACAGAATAGATGCAAATGACCAAACAGCATGAAAAAATAAGTTCAATCTTAGTTATAAAGCAATGCAGAATAATACAGCAATTATATTTTTCTTTTTTCTATTATCTTTAATTGACAAATAATGCTACATAAATATATACAACTGCTATTAGATACTTTTTGCTTGTCAAATTGCCAAAAACTTTATTCATCCCTTTTGGTGTATGATGATCAAAATAGATGATGAAATATCTTAATTGTTCATCATTGGTGCATACTCTCGGAAAACCAATTTACAACATGTGATGAAATACTTTAAAATACATGTGCTCTTTGATTCAAAAATTTTAAATCTGGGAATTTCTTCTAAGTAGATAATAATGAATTGCACAAAATTTTGCTATAAAGTTGTTCATCACAGTAGCATTTAGTAAAGAAAAACGATCATAAACAAAATATTCAATAGTAGGTGATTGAGGCCAGCACTGTGGCATAGTGGGTAAAGCTGCTGCCTGCTGTGCCAGCATCCCATATGGGCTCCGGTTCAAGTTCTGGCTGCTACACTTCCAGTCCAGCTCTCTGCTATGGCCTGGGAAAGCAGTAGAAGATGGCCCAAGTCCTTGGGCCTCTGCACCCACGTGGGAGACCCAGAAGAAGCTCCTAGCTCCCGGATTCAGATCAGCACAGCTCCGTTGTGGCCATTTGGGGAATGAACCAGTGGATGGAAAACCTCTCTCTCTCTCTCTCTCTGCCCCCCCCCCCATCTTTCTGTAATTCTGCCTTTCAAATTAATAAATAAATCTTTAAAAAAAGGTGATTGGGGGCTGGCGCTGTGGTGTAGCAGGTAAAGCCTCCACCTGCAGTGCCGGCATTCCATATGGGCGCTGGTTCGAGTCCAGGCTGCTCCACTTCCAATCCAGCTCTCTGCTATGGCCTGCAAAAGCAGTGGAAGATGGCCTATGTCCTTGGGCCCCTGCACCCACGTGGGGAACCCGGAAAAAGTTTCTGGCTTTGGATAGGCACAGCTCTGGCTGTTGCAGCCATTTGGGGAGTGAATCAGTGCATGGAAGACCTCTCTCTCTGCTTCTCCTTCTCTCTTTGTGTAACTCTGACTTTCAAATAAATAAATCTTTAAAAAAATAGGTGATTGCCTAAATGAGAATGAATAGAAATACATTTTCCCAATGCAATAGTTATTTGGCTTTTGGTATAGTGGTTAGGATGTCAGTCAGGATGCCTGTGTCCTATATTAGCATGCCTTGCTTTGTGTCTCAACTCTACTCTTCATTTAAGCCTCCTGCTACTAGGCACTCTGGGAGGAAGCTTGTGATGACTCAAGTAGCTGAGTCCCTGCCACCCATGTGGGATACCCAGACTGAATTCTCGGCTCCCAGCTTGGCCTGACCCAGGCCCAGCTGTCATTGCAAGCATTTGGGAAATGAACCAGTGAACGGGAGATCTTTGTATGTGGGTCTTTGTCTCTCAAATAATATTAAACTGCTTTAAACAATTAAAAAGAAAGATAAGAAAATCTTATAAAATAAGGATTATTAGCATCATTGAGAGTTGGAGAGATTTATTTTGTCTCAAGATGTTAAGAAATGTTCCCTGAGGCTGGCTTTGTGGTACAGTGGGTTGGGCTACAAAGCTGGCATCCCATATAGGCACTAGATTGAGTGCTGGCTGCTCCACTTCCGATCTAGCTACCTGCTAATGCAGCAGAAGATGGCCCAAGTCCTTGAGCCCTTTCTATTCATGTGGGAGACCCAGATGAAGCTTCTGGCTTTGACCTAATCCAGCCTCAGCCAGCCGTTGCTACAATTTTAGGAGTGAACTAGCAGGTGGAAGATCTCTCTTTCTCTCTCTGTGTGGGTGTGGGTGTGGGTGTGAGTGTGGGTGTATGTGTGTCTCCCTCTTTCTGTAACTCTGCCTTTTGAATAAAATAGGCAAAACCTTAAAAAGAAAAGGAAGAAAGAAAGGAAGGAAGGTTCACAATGCTAACATACTAGTATATGGTAGAGTCTGAATTGCTCTCTGAAAAATAATCATCAGGATGAATGGTAGAATCCAAATGTGCATCCATTTATGAATGGACAACCGTAACAGTAGACATCCGTATAATGATGTATCATTTGTCAATGAAAAGGAATGAAGTAGTAAAACACAAATGATCCTTGAAAACAATATGCTAATTGAAAGAACTAAATCACAAAAGACCACATATTTAGTGATTCCATTTGTATCAAATGTTCAGAATAGAAAAATGCATACACATAGAAAGTAGGTTTGTGGTAACTTGGGGCTGGAAGAAGTGAGGAATGAAGAGGGTTATTAATTGAAGTGAGTTTTTCATTGATATGCTGAAAATGTTTGAAACTAGGTATTGGCGATTATTATATAAACTTGTAGATATATTTTGAAATATAAATTATGGAGTTTGGAATGATGAATTTTATTGTATATAAATCACATACCAATAATAAAAAAACAAGAAGGTTGTGTCGGTTTTGTTGGTTATGAATTACTTTTATCTTTTCAAAATCTTCTGTAATGTGGTTAACTGACTTCTAAAATGAAAAGGAGAAAATGAGAAGTCTGACATAGGTCTAAATACTCTTAGGGCAAAGAAAAAGTCATATGTCTAAACAGAACCAGCACTACTGGTGACAGGCACATCACAACAAATTACCAGATTTACTCCCTGCTATAACTAAAAAGAAGAGATTGTCACTTCATAGGAAATGAGTTTATGAGCAGCTGCTCTCCATTTCCATGGCAACCCAGAGGTCCTGACCTTTCTGAGAAGCAGCACCATGTTAAATACACCAAACCCATGCGAGAAAGATGCCTTCAATCCTTCCCCCCTCTAACATCACAATCAACAAACTGGTTCTTCCTGAGAGGTCCTTGCTCCTTTCATTAAGCTGAGGAGGATGAAGAGGTAAGGCAGGATATACCTTTGACTTAATGTGCTGGGAAATGGTGAAACCACAGCTCTTCTAATGTTATCTTGGCCTACCACTGACCAGCTGTGGGACCTTGGACAACTTACCTAACCTGCCTAAACCTCTGTTTCCGCATCTGTTACACACAGGTCCCCGTGGAAAAGTTGTTCTCACGAGGCTTCAGAGCACATAGTGTGGAAAGTGCTTTGCACTTGCCAGGCCCTGAGAAAGTGCTGCATGAATGTGGTCATTCCCACTGTGGACTTTTGTCATTTCATTTTCCCCATTCCTTTGACAAACCCGTGTCAGATTCTAGATAGATACCCTCTGAAGTAAGAGCTGAGTGAGTACACTGATAGTACAAGCTTCACCCAGACACAATTAAGAAACAAAACTCTCTGCTACTTTGAATCCACTGTAGGGCTGGAAATATTGACCTACTCATTGTAGGTGCTTCAGAAATATTCAGCAATGGCAGAGTTGTACAATACCTGAAAGCCGGTGAGTTAAGCCGTGTGGTTACTCCTTGGCTTGTCTTTGTAACCATCATCAGAGTTTAACCAAACTGCACTCCTGTTACTACTTCTCAGGGCCATTCAGTCTATCCTTTCACAGTCCTTATCATTAATCTGTTTCTCTATAGCATTAAAATAAACAAATAAATAAGACAGCCATATGAGAGTCCATTTCACTTTTCCAACTGCCAAGGCATTTTTATATTTCTATCCTGCCACCAATAATAATCTGTATGACACCAATTATTATGATGAAGTAATAAAACTCTTAATAATTCACGTAGAATACAGATATAAAGGAAGAAGGTAGAGATGAAGTCAGAAATGTGGAAATGTCTGTATGGTGAATTTTGACCTTGGCCATGAAATTCTTCTCTTTTTTTAAGCTTTTTTAAAGATTTATTTATTTTATTGAAAGTCAGAGTTACACAGAGAGAGGAGAGGCAGAGACAGCGAGAGCGAGAGTGAGAGCGAGAGAGAGAGAGAGAGGTCTTCCATCCTTCCAACCTCTGGTTCACTTCCCAAATGGCCACAATGGCCAGAGCTGAGCTAATCCTAAACCAGGAGCCAGGAGATTCTTTCGGGCCTCCCACATGGGTGCAGGGGCCCAAGGACTTGGGGCATCTTCTACTGCTTTCCCAGGCCATACCAGAAAGCTGGATCAGAAGTGGAGCAGCTGGGTCTCCAACCGTTGCCCATATGGGATGCCAGCGTTTCAGGCCAGGGTATTAACCCGCTGCAACACAGTGCTGGCCCCTTTTTTAGCTTTTAAAAAGTATATTTTGGCTGGCGCCTTGGCTCAATAGGCTAATCCTCCACCTTGCGGCGCCGGCACCCCAGGTTCTAGTCCTGGTCGGGGCACCGATCCTATCCCGGTTGCCCCTCTTCCAGGCCAGCTCTCTGCTATGGCCCGGGAGTGCAGTGGAGGATGGCCCAAGTGCTTGGGCCCTGCACCCCATGGGAGACCAGGAGAAGCACCTGGCTCCTGGCTTCGGATCAGAGTGGTGCGCCGGCTGCAGCGGCCATTGGAGGGTGAACCAACGGCAAAGGAAGACCTTTCTCTCTGTCTCTCTCTCTCACTGTCCACTCTGCCTGTCAAAAAAAAAAGTGTATTTTGTGGTAGACATTTGATGAAGTGGTTAAGATGCCGGTTGGGATGTCCGCATTCTATATTGGAATGCATGAGTTCAAGTCCGAGCTTCACTTACAATTCCAGCTTCCTGTCAATGTGCACCTTGGGAGACAGCAGGTGATGGTTCAGGTTAGTTAGGCCCCCACCATCTTCATGGGGAACTCAGATTGAATTCCTGGTCCCATGCCAGCTGTTGCAGGCATTTGGAGAGTGGACCAGAAGATGGAAGATCTCTGTCTGTTTCTCTTTCTCTGCCTTTCAAATAAAAGCAAATAAATAAATAAATATTTAAATTAAAACACATTTTCCTAGGATTAGATGTTATTTATAAAAAGTAAAAATACTGTACATTATAAAATACTGTGTGGTGCTGTAACTCAATACATGTATACAATGTGTAATAATCAAATGAGATAGCTATTGTTTCATTCTCGGAAACATTTAAAACTTTTTTTGTTTGTTTCCAGGCTGCCACTTAGGAGAGCAGAATGAGGAGGCTGGAAGCCAGTGAGACACAGCTGTGACATTCTGGATGGAGGGCCTAGTGCCAGAGCTGGACCTGGAAATGAGACTGAAGTTGCATGAAGATGTGATGTTCTTCGTTCGGAACCTCCTCACCTATGGAGCCCTGCTGTGAGTTACTCCCATTGGACAGCATCTGATAATTAAGCATCATACGTAGATGCATTACATGAAGCAAGCATTCTGTCTGCAAATGAATTGGCACATAAGGTGTATGAAACTTTGGACACAAAAATGAATTATCCTTGCCAAGAGAAAATTTGGTTCTGGTAATTGGCCTTCATAACTAAAATATAAAGTTGTTTGAGATGCACAAAAAGATGCCTTGTAGTCATAGTATGCCCTTTTGCCTGCTAATATTTGGCCTTTATACATGTTGGTGTTGCCAAACCCCATTTTGAAGCAAGTATTAATTATAAAGGAACTATATCTGGAGTGGCACTGTCTTGCTAGTCAGTTTTGTTTGCCTTTATACTTTGTAAGTGGTATAATTTGAGAAAACTTCCTTCTCCCCTCAAAATTTATTTATAACATGTATTCACAAATTGCTTTAGAATAGATGGAGCTTTCCTTTTGTAATTTTAGGATAGTCAAGAAAATTTATCACTCTTTACAGAGCTAACACTTTGAGATTCAATACTTGCCAAATATTAACAACTGATAAGGCTCTTTATGTGAATTGGGTTTTGTTATGAAGAAAAACAGGGGACAGCAAGACAATGCCTAAAATTGTAGGACACCCAAGAAATTCTACTTTTATGCCATTGAGCACGTCTGCTTCTGGTATAATATTCTTTTCTGGAAGCCAGAGATATCAGCATTATGAGGCATCCCAATTCTTTCTATTTAGCCTCACCAACCACACTGGCTGCAGTCATGTCTCCATCCAAGATGTCCCATTATTGAACTTCCTTCAATAGCCTCTTTTAGCTTTTGGGAGAAGCCTAATGGTTGACTTAAATTAAGATTCTTCAGTCTGTATCCTTTCACTCAGAAAACCTGTATACCATCTAATCAACGATTCACCTGAGTTTTTTTCCCTTTGGAAGGTCAAGGTAATTTTATTGGCTAAGTGTAGATAGTGCTTTCATGTCACTTCATTTCAGAGAATTCTCTGGCTGCAATCATACACTGTAGATGTGCTTAAATATAGAGCCTCTCACCATTTCCAAATCCCAAACTCCCAACTATATCTCTCCATTCTTTAGGGGTACTTGTTTTTAAAATGCAAAACCAATGTTTAATTTTTTTTCTCCATTTTGGAATGAATTAAAAAAGTGCTCTTTGATTATATTCTATCACCAATGTCATAATGAAGTTTAAACTATATTTGCATCATTTTCAAATGTCCAAATAAATTTAGGAAAACTTTCAATTTCAGAAACAGTCAAAGATTGCCTTACTTCATTCAAAATGATGTTCTAGGGGCTGACTTTGTGGCACAGTGGGTTAAAGCCCTGGCCTGAAGCGCCGGCATCCCATATGGGCGCCAGTTCTAGTCCTGTCAGCTCCTCCTCCGATCCAGCTCTCTGCTGTGGCCTGGAAAAGCAGTAGAAGATGGCCCAAGTCCTTGGGCCACTGCACCCACATAGGAGACCCAGAGGAAGTTCCTGGCTCCTGACTTCGGATCAGCGCAGCTCTGTCCATTGTGGCCAATTGGGGAGTGAACCAGCGAATAGAAGATCTCTTTCTCTCTCTCTGTCTCTTCCTCACTCTGTAACTCTGTCTTTCAAATAAATAAAATCAATCTTTAACCAAAAAAAAAAAAAAAGACGTTCTGGTGCTCCTAGAAAAAAAGTGGATAATGCTTTCTCTGGGACATATGGATGACTTTTTTAGACTACTAATTCTCAATTTGTCTGCTCAGAGGATTCCAGGGAGCTTTAAGAACACTAAAACCTGAGTCTCACCTTTTGGGTCTAGAGTGATGCCAGTAGTTAGTAGTTTTTAAAAATGAATGTACATCTGAGTCCCCTTTTATAGGATTCCCTTGAATTATAGAGAAAAAGAGCTACTTATCTCACATTTTAGGCAACCTGTGTTTTAAGACAAATTTTACTCTATGGTTTGGCTGCTAGTGACTTGATTTGATAATTTCAAACAGCAATTTTTTAATACCTCCTTTATTTCTTAAAACAGATATTCACAGAAATGCATCAGGGCATCATATTTGTCTTAAGAAAAGAAAGATAAGAGGTTCCTATGTGCTTCAGTATTTTTTCCCTTTATGGAACAGAAGGAAGTCAAAAGACAGCTCAGTTAATCCAGGAACATCATTATCCAGAAAGGTTTAATATATGTCTAAGTAGCAGGCAAAACTGCTAAAAGATGGATCTATTTAAATAAAGAATAATAATGCCACAGCTAGCTATTTACAGAATGTCTATTTAAAAAGTTAACTTTCTGATGTTTGAAAAAGCTAAATGGAAAATGGTTTTTAGCACTCCCATTTAAATCTCTATAGCGGATTCCTGGCTCTAAAGTTCGAATTTGTTCTCCCAACAGTGTCCCATGGATATTCAGTAATAGAATTCCTTACTTTTCTCCTTGCAATTGTAGATCTTAAAATTGTATCTTTGATTCAATATAATATCACCTCCAACATTTGGTCCCCAGATTGGCAATATCATTTTCTACTGGAAACTTCTTAGAATTTCAAATTCTTAGCACTTCCTCAGAAATTACTAAATTAGAAACTCTGGATGTGGAGTGTAGCAAGCTATGTTTTAATAAACTTGTGACTCAGATACATAATAAAATTTGAGAACTACTGATACAGACATTTTTATTTGTGCTCTGGCCCCAGAGAACATTTTAACTTGATTAGGCTCTAAAGGAAATTTTGGAAATTCATGTCTCTGTTGCTTTTGCTAAAACAGAATTCAAACAGACTTGTGAAGAAAGCTCTTAAAGGGGCCAGGACCACAAAATCGCATTATAATTTGAATAATTGTTGACTTTCATTATGTTACTTTATCCCCATTCACTTTACAAGTAAATGACCAAGGTCACACTTGTGATTTTGTTTTATCTCAACTTATGATAGAGTTGTTCTTGATATAAATATCTGCATGGAATTTAAAAAATAGCTAAGAAGATAAAAAGGAAGAGAGATTTCCAATAACTTGCTCCCTTATGGGAGTTCATATTTCTTGTCTTTCTGTCAACAACAATACAATTTCATATTCAAATTCCATTACCCTTTCTTGCCACTAATAAGTATTCCATGAGAAGCTTAATGCTTATATCTGGTCAGTAATTTTCCTGCTTTAAGATGCATGCATTTCTTTGTTTTTGTTTCATGCATCTCACATCCCCTTATTTCTCTCTGTGATTTCTTTTTTGTAATTGACCTCCTATTTATTCTTATGACAAGAAATTCCTTAATAGTCTCAGGATTTCCTCTTATAGCATGCATGACAAGAATAATTAAACACCCTTAGTCCAAGTTCCTTAGAAAAAAGTTTGCAGCAAAGCTTAAATTCCAATGTGTTACTGAGGGTACAACTGGTCAAGAATAAATAATCTAGGAGACGTTTATGAACTGAATGCTTATGTTCTCTTCCCCTAAATATTTGTATACTGAAGTTCTCACTCCTTATATGATGATATATGGGAGCGGTGCCTTTGGAAGATAATTAGAATTAGATGATGTCATGAGAGATGGAGCCTTATGATGGAATTTGTACCCTTATAAGAAAAAACATCAGAGAGCATCCTCTCTCTCCACAAAGAAGCAAAGAAGAGATAATATGTACACACCTAAGAGGCTTCAAAATGGAACCTATGGGGTAGGTGTTGTGGTGCAATGGGTTAATCCACCATCTGTGACACCAGCATCTCATATGAGCACCGAGTTGAGTCCTGACTGCTCTACTATCTATCCAGCTCCATGCTAATGTGCCCAGGAAAACAACAGAAGATGGCATGAGTGCTGTGACCCCTGCTACCCATGTGGGAGACCTAGGTGGAGTTCCAGGTTCCTGGCTTTTGCCTGGCCCTGCCCTGGCTAATGAAGCTATTTGGGGAGTGAACAGTGGATTCGGTAAGATCTCTCTCTCTCTCTCTCCCCATCTCTATGTAACTTTGATTTTAAATAAATAAATAAATAAATCTTAAATAAAAATGAAACCTACCTTGTTGACTGTGAGAAATCAATGTAGGTTACTTAAAACTATGATGCTTTATTATATCAGTCTGACTAAAACAGAGACCAAAACAGAACACAAAAAAATTGCAGGTGTATAAACATGGAATATTAGAGATGAACGGTATCTTTTTTAACTTATAAGTTTATTTTATGGGTGACTTGCATATTTCTTCAAGGTCTATAGAAATCAAGACTGACTGGGACTAGTACAATGTCATCTTCTGGGGTGTTTTCCATTAAATCATTTAAATACGGAGAATCTGAATTAGAATCTGTAAGGCTCCATTTCACAAAACTGGCTACTTTGATAAGGATAGTGTCCATAATTCAATGTAACACACCATGCATACCTCAAGTTTGTTATCAAAGAAGATTATAATGATGTCATAAAACATGTAACATATAAAATGAGGCTTTTTCACTTATATAACTTCTTTGTGCAAGAATTAGTACCTTTTTATGTCTAATGTGAAGCGACAGCAAAAAATAAATAAGAGAAAATAAGCTGATTTAGTTGCATAATTATTTTATTTAAAAACAATTATGTAGATACTATTCTTTGCTTCATAAACAGTAACTCATTTAGGTTCTTAACAAACTAATGACATTATATTATATCCTCTTTTTACAGATAAGAAAGCTTTGTGACCTTGAGAATTCATTTAATCTTTTTATGGCTCAATTTTCTTATATCAGCTTGATAACTACACTACAGTTATATAATAAGAATGTCCTTATTTCTAAGAAATCTAGGCAAGAAGTGAGCAGTGGGAGATATTTCACTTTCATAGGTCATAATGAGTGTCACAATTCAAAACTTTCAATATTGTGATAGTTCAGCAAAAATTCTCATCAGAGTTTAAGCTTTCACAAGTTTCAAGAATGATAAAAGAGGACTAGTGCTCCTCTCATGACATAATTAACTGTTCTTCATTTATAAGACCGTGTTGAAACAAAATTCTTTATTTTCACAGCTGAAATATTGGTTGACATGTAAAACGCGAGTGATTCCAAAAAGCAGGTGGGAAACTAGGATCATTTTCTAGTGTTCTTTCCATTAAAGCATCTGGCTGCATTTAAGTATAAAGAAAATACATTAGAACTACAGAGAAAATACATGTACAGAATATGCAAATAATCTGTATTTGCAGCAATAAGACTACAGTGCTTTATCTAAATTGAACTTGTTAATATCACTTCTGAGATTCATTTCTTGGGAAAAGGCTGTTTATTTTCTCCAAATTTCTAACTCTGATATCAACTAAGAGAAAATCACAATAATGTTGGAAAAGTTTCCGAAACTTTGGAAAGACACAGTGAGGTATACAAGCCATCCCTTCCGCTGTTGACAGATTGTGTTAAGCCCAAAACCATGATAAGGAATAGTGATCTCCTACTGTGCACTAAGAATGTGGCTCAGAAGTTTCCATGCACTGGAAACTCCCAGTGAGCCCAAGTGATGTCACTAAGAAACTCAACAAGCAACACATTTCTTAAATAGGTGTGTGTCTGTTACACAGTGTAGAAATACCAATGTATTCTGCAAAATTTGTATATGCCCTCCAACTCCATTCCATGAGATATTTGACATTTGACATGCTACATGGCCTTGCATAAGACAGGCTTTCAAAGATTTCTGTCATAACAATCTAGATTGTTCTGGGTGAGAAATGGAAGCTTCTGTGTTCTCAACTTACCTTCGGGTTAAGCCCCTAAACTGGTACTATTAGTATCTTAACACCTCTTCCCCTTGGCATTTGTTCAACATGCTATAGCCTGCTTACTGAAAATGCTTGCTACTCTTGAGGGCTTTGTTTGGAGCTAGTTCATTCTCCATAGTGGGCAAGACAAAATGTCTAAGAGTTAGTACTTCAAGAAGCAGCTCTTAACCAATGATAGGCAAGCTGCAGGTCCAAAGTGACACCCAGCTCCAATTGCTCACCATTTAACTACCTTATTATCACACCATTTATGGCTTCTTCCCTTCCTTATCTTACTTTTCTAACCCTAATAAGTTTCCAGGGAATAACTTCCAAATAAAATATTTGACTTAAGTTCTGCCTTTTGGGGAGCATCACCAACATGGGCTACCATTGAGATACTTTTAAAGCCTCAATAGATTGGGAGGGAAATTTGTCTAGGCCATCAGAACAAGACTAAATTAGATATACCTTATTATGAATTAAATTAACTTTTCATAAATTATGTCAATTAAGGAGAAAACATCTTTTAAAATGAGCATGCAACTTAAAAGATATTTGAAAAGAAAAAAAATTCTGACTGCTTTGGCCTACTAGCAATTCAAATCTCCCATGTGGGTGGTAAGAACTCAGTTTCTTGAATGTTCACTGCTGCCTCCCAGGGTTTGCATTGTTATGAAGCTGGAATTAGGAGCTGGAGCTGGAAATGGAACCCAGGCTTTCTGATGTGGGACATGGGTGCATTAACTGCTCCCATTAACTGCTCCCATAAACGTTTATTTTTATGCAACAAAATAAACATTTAAATTACATTTCATATATATGTGTGCATATATATATATATATACACACACACACACACACATATATACCCATCCCCATCCTCATCTGGTGTATAATTCCTGGTCTTTTGACTAGTTTGGTGCCAACTGTATTCACTGGTGTTCTAAAACATTAGATTATTATACAGAACAAAGTCTGGAAAGATTTTTGTATAGTTTCTTCTTAAAATCCAACTAACTCAAGTTTTCAACAAAGAAACAGATGATTTGATTCTGAATTATATACCTTATTATGAAAGTATAAAGAATGAAGATCAGGTAGCAGTGAGAATATGTAAAATCTGTTGCTGAAGTATTTATTTGTTCTTTTTTTCATTTTGTAAATGCATAGTTTTCATTTTTAAATTTTAAGAGTTCTTTATCTAATATAATTTTACTATCCCAGAGTCCTTTATAATTACCATTGTAATGTGACGTTTGATTGGAACGCGTCTCATGCTTTTCTCATGATTACATTGGGATTATGGATTTTAGGGAGAAAGATCACATAGGTAAGTTTCCATTTTTATAACATCACATCAACATGATTTATGATTGTTGATGACAGTCTTTTTCTTTCATATTCATTGCATATATTTATCATGTACAACATGTTGTTTTGAAATATGTAGCCATTGTGGAATGGCTAAAGTGAGAAAGTTTACAAGCATTGTCTCACATATTTATCATTTTTGTGGTGAAAATAGTTAGTGATTTTCCAAAATACAATGCATTTTTATTAACTGTAGTCACTATATAATACAATAGATCTCTTGAACTATTTCCCCTATCAAACCGAAACTTAAAATCTTTCGACCTCAAACCTCTCCACATCTTCTCCCCCAACCTCTGGTATCCGTAATTCTACTCTCTACTTTGATGAATTCAACTATTTTAAAATCCACATATAAGCGAGGTCATAAGATATTTACGTTTCTCTGCCTGGCTTGCTTTACTTAACATCTACCAGTTTCATCCATCTGTTGCAAATGATGAGGTTTCCCCCCCTTTTTTTTTAAAGGCTGAAACATATTCTGTTGTGTATATATACATTTTCTTTACCTGTTCATCCATTACTGGACATTTAGATTGATTCCATACCTTGTCTGTTGTGATTAATGATTAATGCTGCAATGAGCATGGGAGTGAAAATATCTTGACACCTGATTTTACTTCCTTTGAACATATATCCAGTAGGCAGATTGCTGGTTCATGTTGTTGATGTTAATCTTGATCACTTGATTTAGGTAATACTTGTCAAGTTTCTCCTTTGTAAAGTTACTCTTTTCTCACCCTTTCCATATTGTAGTTTTGGAAGGAAGTCACTATGGGCAGACCACACATAAATAATGCAAAGTTAAGCTCCATCTCATTAATAGCAGAGTATATCCATAAGTAATTTGAAATTCCACACTGGAGGCTTCTCCACTTTTATCTATTTGTTAATTTAGTGAATAATTAATTTATATTAGTAAATATTAATGGATATTTATTATATATTTTGAATTATAATCCAAAAGTACTGTGTCTATTTTGTTGCTCAAATTGTTTCAGTTCTGGTCTTTGGGAGATCTTTCAGTTGCCTCCTATGCCTCTTCACATACACCTACTGCTGTGTGTGGGTGTGTGGGTGTGTGGGTGTGGGTGGTGAAGGTATGAGCACTTTTATTTATGCTACTACAAAATGTTCCAGGATTAGCTTGTAGAACTTTTGCCTGGTCCTAGACCCAGCAATTTCTCAAAGGAGCCCTCCTTGTTTTTATTGTAGAATAGCAACAGAAACTAAGATCTCAGTGTTACATACAAGGGTATTGTTTATTTTAGGCCTTCTCCACTTACAGAGTAAAGAAATATGTGTAAATAAATTTATTACATATGAGTGAAATGGCCATTTTTTCATTCCGTTATTGTTTATAGCTGTTATCAATATTCCCACTAAACTAGGGCCTTTTTACTTGATGAACTTATTCAATGAAGACTTAAGCCTTTTTATTTTAATGTAAATTTAAAATGTTATATCAAAAACTAAAAAGATATTGTATTTAGATAACATTTTAAATTGTCAAGTGTCAAGTACTCAGGAAACTCAATTTTTGAATGTAAATCTGCTCAATGTATATAACAGATTTTAATTATAGCTAGCATGGTAGTTCACATACTTCAGAACCATAATGACAAAGAAAAAGAAATAAAATGCCACATCTTTTCCTTACCTATTCCCCAATCATATTCATTTCAATACCAACATCATTATAGGATCAAGTACTGGTTTCCCTAAGTAACCAAAAGTGAGACCCAAAATCTTTGTGTTTATTCCTGTAGCAAACTCTTTCAGATGATTCTTGTTATGTAGGTTTCAGTTTTAGGGTCAGAAAAGTTTCAATACTACCACAGGCATCATTCTACATTCTTTTTCTTATGTGTAAGTTCCCTCTCCGATATTTGAAGTGAAGAGGTCATGTTTAATGTGGAAATTGTCATGTGTTTATCATCAGCAGGGAAACATTCCTTCTCTCCTTCATTCCTTTGATGAAAGCACTCTTGTAGTCCATAGTGGAGGTAGAAGAATGTAACATTTACTCGAAGTGAACTATAGCCCACAGTAATCTTCCTGAGCCTGTAACATTGCTTGGCTGATTCTCTAGTTTGTGGAAACAGGGTAGAAGCACATGTGGAGAAACAAAATAGTTTCTCTTAAGAAGTAAGCACAGCCTAGGCCTCATAATCTGGGAGAATAACAAAATGAAGACAGTGCTTATGGTTGGCAGGGGAACCTGTGCCTATGGAATAGTCAGGAAGCACTTGGAATTTACCAGGAGCTCTCCATGGTACTTTGGGCATTGTCACCTCTCAGAGAAGATGCAACTAATTAGATGTCCTCTCAAGATAATTCAGAAAGTCCCTTGAGTGTGATTTTCTAAGCCACTAATTGTACTCTCCCTTTTGTTTCCATAATTTTATTTCTCCTATGATATTAATCTTATCACATCAAGACTGTAGAAACCTAATGTCCTCTTGTTGCATCCACTTGTCAGCTAATATAGAGTATTACAAAAACCAGTGGCAGTCACACATGAATTTTATTGAAAATGAGAAGCAAATGAGAGACAAATGAGAGGCAAGGTAACCGATTGGGACCGGCCACTGATCAGGACCAACACTCCTTACCAGAACATGGCCCCCAACAGCAGGTTACACAGCTTTTTATAGTATTCTGTCCACTAGGGCTCACAATTTCGAACTGGGCCCCTGGTATGCAGTGAACAATAAAAAGAAAAACCAGAATATGGTTGTAAGATAACAGTTAACAATAACAAACCCAGGAACAGATCCAAGAGATGGTTGTAAGATAATAGTGAAGGACACATTTGCATCAGCCTAGTTCCTAGGAATTTGGGTCCACATGGTCTCATAAGATACACCCTTAGACGTTAGCAAGCAAAGTTAATATGTACAGAAGCAAGATATCTGCAATTAGCTTTTAGCCACACTCACTCCATTTTGATTCTGATTTTACACTCTTACACTGTTCGATTCTCATTGTGATCCACTCCTTCCATTGCTAGCTCCCCTATGGTGCAGATTGTGCTCAGGGTCACAGGTCATCTGAGACTCTGAGATTGAAACATAAGCACAGTCAGATATTTAGGGAAAATTATCTAACTCCAGGTTCCAAGACTTTGAGTCATCAGATCTTCTGCTTTTAAGGTCACAATAACCCAGTTCCTTAATATTCAGTACCAGGAGACTATTTGTGCTACCACCACTGAAACCTGCAAACCATAGTCTCATTTTACAAAAAGATATGGCTTTGTACTAAAGACCATATCATCTTGATCTGATTAAAATAATTTTTCCAGTCCTGTGAAATAAAGTAGGCAGCATCCATGATTTTCTGGTTGCTACCTAAAAAGAATAAAAATGGAATCCTACTATAATATTATTATATTATTTCATGTAACTTTTGGGTTAATAATATGTTAATTCTGAAACCCACTGCTCACTAAAAACTTTCCTTATCTATGGAAAATATCAAGTCTTATCTTTGCCACAGTATAACCTTTCAAGTCATCTCTCAAAAATTGGGGGGGCTGGCGCTGTGGCACCGTGGGCTAAAGCCCTGGCCCGAAGCGCTGGCATCCCATATGGGCGCCAGCTGCTCCTCTTCTGATCCAGCTCTCTGCTTGGCCTGGGAAAGCAGCGGAAGATGGCCCAAGTCCTTGGGTCCCTGCACCCATGTGGGAGACTTGGAAGAAGCTCCTGGCTCCTGGCTTTGGATGGGCACAATTCCAGCCATTGTGGCCATCTGGGGAGTGAACCAGTGGATGGAAGATCTCTCTGTCTCTACCTCTCTCTGTGACTCTGTCTTTCAAATAAATGAAATAAATCTTTAAAAAAAAGAAAAGAAAATTTGGGAATCAAGGGACAGGAGTTTAGCTTAGTGGTTAAGAGACCTGTTAAGATACCAGCATCCCACATCAGAGTGCCTGGGTTCCACATCCAGTTCCTGCTCCTCAGTCCAGCTTCCTGCTAATGCCAGCAGTGATGGCTCAAGTAAATGGATCCCTGATACCCATGTGGGAGACTTGAAATGTGTTTCTGGCTCCCTGCTTCATTGAAGGTCTTGTGGAGAGTGAATGAGCACTTGAGTTCTCTCTCACACTCTCTGTCACTATATCTCTTTCAGATAAATAAATTTCAGAACAAGTTTGAAAGTCATACTTGTTTTAAAAAGAAAATCAAATTCCTAAATAATATATTAAATAGATTGACTCTGGCTTCTCATGAAGCCCAGTATACACTTTAAAAAATAAATTTATTTATTTGAGAGGGAGAGAGGGGAGGAAGAGTGCTCTTATCTGCTGGCTCACTCCACAGATGCTCACAACTGGCCAAGACTCAAGCCAGGAGCTGGGAATGCAACCCAGGTCTCCCACATAAGTGGCAGGAGCCCAATTACTTGAGCCATCGTATTCACCTCCCTGGTTTTGCAACAACAGTCAGGAGCTGGAGCTAAACAAAGAACCCAGACAATTCTGAAATGGGAGACAGGCATCTTAATTGCTATACTGAATGCCTGACCTCCTAGTATGCATTGTATAAAATTCTAAACACCTCCCATCCCTCTAAACTTCAGCAAGTGCCCTAGGTTAGGGCTTTCCAACAGTCAGTGTACTTAGAAATCGCCTTAGTATCTTGTTAACATGCAGATTCTGATTGAGCAAGTCTGAGGTAGAGTTTCTGCATTTCTACCAAACTCTCAGGTGATGCTAGACCGTGCACCATACTCTGAGTAGTAAGCGGCTACATACCATGATTGACCAATGTGCTTTGGCCAAACCCTGGCAGGAGTGAGCTACCTTGACTCTTATCCTTTTTCATTTTGTATTTTAGCTTGGCTTCTAAAAAAGGTGCTTTAAAAAAAGCGATCCACTTCAGGATGAAATTGTTGAGTTCAAGTATAGCTTTATGTGCTCTGAAGCAGAATCAGACATAATCACATTTTTGTGAGCTTTGCAGAGACTCTGGGCTACCTCTACCTATAGCCCAAATTGGCACATTTACCTTTTGCATGTAGCTTGCTTTGAATTGGTCCTCACTAAAGTGCTTTGTGCCTCCTTCTTTTCCTGTTCTCAGACCCACAAAGAACTCAAAATCTGCATCCAGCACACAAGGGCATATACTCTTTGGAAAATCCATCTGCTCAAAAAGAGAAGCAAACTAAAAAAAATGTGTTTCAGGCCTGTTATACGCCTTCCTCTTATCTCATTTTAATTTCTTCGGACACTTGCACAGGGGAACCTAGGCTTGATTGCTGTAGTCCAATGGATATTCTACTGTAGCTGTTGGCTACTGCCTCTACATATGGTACTCCACTCTGGTTACCAGTGAAAAGGCGGTGGGGAAAGATCACCTGTTCTTTGTCTCACATGGAAGAATTTCCTTGCCAACAAAGCAATATTTATTTAAGTCCGAGACCTCCTGCAAAGTGGCCAGGAGGGGAACTGGGAGAGGCAAAACCCAAGGGCCTGGTAGTAGTAGGGTTTTTAAGCACAATTTTGGGGAAAAAAATCCATCAAAAGGCATGATTTGTCAGCTTATTTGCCCTGTCTGGCTTGTTTCAGATAAAACAAAAGAGCCTTCTGAAAGGGTGGGATAGGTAACGTGTGTTTTCACTGTAAACCCAGAGGTCAGAAGGGTGGAATCGCTACTCCCTTGATAGTCTCATGATAAAATTGGAAGTTCTAAGAGTGGGACCTGTACTGGTACTTCTGTTTTGCTAAACATGGTGGGATTCAGCACCATGATCTCTAAAGATAACATTTGGGGGAAGCAAACATTTTGCACCTTCTTAGGGGGCTCTCCTTTCCTCCTTTTCCACTGGGACCCATCTGACTGCCATCCACCGCCATCCGAGTCCTCCCACTCTGACCAGAGTCCTTTGATAGTATATTGCAGTTTGCAGTGCTGCACTGGGAAGCATGAAGATGATATGCAACAAAGAAAAACAACAAAAAGTGAAACATTTCCTATAGCCAAGAATTTTCCCCTCACCACTACAAGAGGAGTGTTAGGTTTTAGGACTTTAGGGTTCCACGGAGAGGGGATGGCTAGTTAAAGCAGAGAAGGCTTTATTTTAGGAAGGATAGAAGGGGGTGGGGAGTGAGGAGAGAGTGGGACTGAGCCTGCCTGGACAGAGGGCAGGGGGTTTGAAGCCAGGCTTCATTGTGTTTGAGCAACAGGCAAAGTCCCTTCTGAAGCTGCTTGCTGGGGGAGGTGCAGAGCACCACAGAGACGCTGATAAGGTGGGTGGGGGACACGCAGAAAAGCTCCTACAATGCACTGTCATAGCATTGAGGAATGTCCCCAGGTGCGTACAAAGAACTCAGAGCAATGAACATCCCACTAGCCTTTACATTATCCACCTGTGCCCAGTTTCATCAGGCCTGGGGGTTCATGCCCAGTGTTTCTTAAAACCTCACAGAGAAGCCATTTCATAAAAATTTGTTTTATTGGTCTTATAAATCTTGTTTTTAAGAGACCAGACTGAAAACTGACAATTTGCTTCCTCCAATAGTGTGTCTCCTACAGGGTCAAGCAGCGCATTTGATTTCAGTAGGAGATGAGGAGGGAGAAGCGAAGAGAGGCATATAATTTACAAAGGCTCCTACTAAATAGGCCCTTGATTAATTAAACAGTGCTACCTGACTGCCTCCTCCAGGTATGCTCAAGGATGCCATTAGGGATGGCACTTCTGGGCGACATAATCCAAGAGATATTTGACGGCCCACAGTACTCAATTACTGACAGGAAATGTCATTCCTACATAAAATCAAAGAAAAATCGCAGAACCTTCTGATTTCCTGGGCATTATTAATGTGAACTTGACAATCACTGACAGTGAGAAAAAATGTTTGTGTTCTTTGCTGTCTAGGCATTTCCTCATTACGAATAATAATTCCATTAATCATGTACTTGAAGCACATAAATTATCAAGCAGAGCATCATAATCAGTTGTATCAAAGCGCCTTCCAGACAGCCCGGTGCAGCTTTGTTTTGTTTCCCAGCTTGCAGCTGTCCCCAGGTACCTTCAGGAAGTCACGAGTGAATGGCTTGGCTCCTAGCACTGAAAGGCATCCATCAGTGGAAGCCTTTGCAAATGAAGGCACATTCTTGCAAAGAACTGGTTCTTAGTCACTAATTTCGGTTTTGTGTCAGCATTCCGACTTGCCTGACACACTCTGTAGGTGACCGCCAGGGGATGCTACAGACTGACAGAGAGCACTTATTTCCTTTTTCCGAAGCTTGCACAGGTCCTTCCTTGGCAGCAGCTAAGTGCTCCTGACATTTCATCGCGCCCACCTACCGGCAGGACATTCCTGGTGTATGTTGACACTCTTGTCCTTCAAGCAAGCTTCTCATAATCATAAAATGATGCTCAATTAATTGAGAAGCAAATATTAGCATAAAATCCACACAGAAGAGCATCCCAAACTTCATATTTTTGTGAACAATTACTTTCTGTAAACTTTCTCCCTGCCTTGCACCCCTCACTCCCTCCTTCTTCCTCAGTTTTTGTTGACATGGGAGTGCTTGGCTCTCCCACTCTGCTACACATCTTACTGCCAGTGGCAGCTGAGCTGTGCTGGAAAGCGGGTTCCTGGAGGTGGCACTGGAGAGGCAAGTCCCAGACACTGGCCTCTCAGTCCATTTTTTAAAAAATCAGCTTTTCTTCTTACTATTATCTTATTTGTATTATCCCTTACCACTTGTGATTCTGTTCTTTCTTTCACACATAAGAATCTAGACAAATGAATTGTTCTGAAAACTTGCGCCAGCAACAACCATTGACGTTAAGGCTGTTTTTATTGGGTTAATAAAGTGAGGGAGGCAAGGAAAATTGTTGTGTGATCAGCATTTCCATTAAACCCAACATTTACTGGGATCCTCCTGGGCAGCCAGGGCTTTGCCAGGCTGTGGATTTTGTAGTATGGGGGGGGGGGGTGGATAGGAAGGTATAAATAAGAATAAAAGATAGTTCCCTTTGTCAGGGAATCCACACATCACATGATGAAAAGGAAGCTGAGATGTGACACAGAATGTAGTCCTGGCACACAATGACTCCTTCTCCATGTGTGCTAAATCTGCTCCTCTGAACAGTTGAATATCCCGGGGACCCCAATGTTATTCAACTGTATAGAAGTGGTTGAGGACTATCTACTAAGAAACCACTTACCACACTTGGAAAATAAAAAGGGAGGGAGGGATGGAAGCAGAGCTGAGTGGGACATGGTAATTTAATGGGCTATCAGGTGGTGGAGCCAGGAACAAACACAGCTTAGACCTCCTGTCAAGAAAGCACCTGCTGTTCAGCTGCAAGACTTACAATTGGCTCACAACTTTGATTGGCCTCACCTTCAAGACTCACTTCAACTTTTCCACTGATGAACTTCCCGGGCAGCCCCTTCAGTGACTGTGCAACATCACCTATGTACCAGCAGCAACAGAGAATTAGAACAAATATGTTGTTCTGACTATCATGGAATGTGAAATAATTGTCCTTTCCCTGGGGGTGAAATAATAACCATTTTTATAGTTAAAGATTCCCACATCAAAAATAAATACTTCATACCCGGCAGTAGTTGGTGCAGCCTGGTGAGTTGGTACAATGTTGCAATCAAGCCTGCAGTCTCTGGAGCCAACACATGCATTATTAAATTTATTACCTTTGGAAGGTTAATGATTTTCTTTGGGCCTTATTTCTCTAGTATGTAAAATGGGAATGGTAGTAGAATTTTCCACATTGGGAATCAAATAAGTAAATAAAAGAATATAATGTAGCATTCAATTACCACAATATCAGTACCTGCTGTCCTTATGATATTGGGGACCTTTACTCAAAATTTTATTAATTATTTTAAGATTAATATTTTGAGGGTTCTTGCCATGTATTTAGATAAGAGTTCTAAATATAGGCTGCTTATAAATGAAACAGGCAACATGGTACAGTTTACCATGTATTTAGAGAGAGAAATACATAGGAGAGTGAGGACTTTGTAAGAGGGAGAAGGAGCTTACAAGTTTACCAGGATTTTCCAGGGAGTAGACTGGAGGCTGCAAGGGAGAGAACGTGGGCAGGAGAGCAGGTGGGCTGTGCGGGGAAGCTGGCATCAGGTGTGGTCAAAAGGCCGCCCATGCCAACAAGCATGGGGGTGAACAAGGGAGTGGGCCCAGGCACTCCAGGCCTTTTATTCACTTTCAAAGGGGAGTGGTTACGTAGTCTGATTGACAGGGGGGTGTACAGGTGAGGTCAGGTAGGGGCATGAGATCACGCATGAGACAGGGTGAAGGCGTGGTCTTCCAGCCCATGAGACTAATTGATTTAATCCTATCTGCCTGTCTATATCACTTATGACTGATTACATCACAACACCGAGGTTGTGAATACACTATTGCATAATTTCTGATATGCTTACACAAACGAATCTCAGAGTCATTGACAGGACTCTCTCTCTCACACACACACCTCTCTTATAAGGCTAGTAAAACTTTGCACAGATGGTCTTGAAGTATGTGATGATAGTAGGGATGACACTATGAACTGGTGTGAGTGCTCATCAAGGTTTTTTGAATTTTCAGTGACCAAACTTTCTTGGTAAGAATTTTCAAAACAAATCAATATGAATGAATCTTACTTCTCATTGCTTGGTGTTATAGTCTCTTTCAAGCTGGAATGAAATATGAACACAATACAGATATTTTTACTTTTAAATTTAGAGAAAATGCAAAAAAAAGGTGAAATGCAACTTTGTTCCCAGTTCATTCCTCTCAGGGACACCACCAAGGGGGAAAAACATGTATTTAGGCATACTGTTAACCAGAGACAGATATACTGGGAAGGAAATGATGTTTTAGCACCACCAGTGTTCCCCAATTGCATGAGACCTTGAGAATTACCAGGAGTTTCTAAGAGTTGCAGGCCATTCTATGTGAAGAGGGGAAGGCAGGTTATCAAAAGGAAACCAGCTTATACAAGCATTGCTAGAAATTTCTCAAAGTTTATCAAAGAATTCTGGATTTCTAAGAATACAGTAATCTGTGGTCATTTCTTTTCTCATTTTAAATACATATTCAACTTCATGTTTGATTTTGTATTAATAATATTATTTTCCTTAAAGAGGCACCACAAAATGGTGAAAATTTCAAGCAGTTTAGCTGTTTGAACCAATGAAAAATTTTTTATCACCACCACTCATTGTACATATAAAATAATACATATAACATATATAACATCTTTGAAGATTGAGGACATAAATAATCCAATTTCTAGCCAACACAATGTACAATTAAAGAAAGGTCAGCTTCAGAAAGTAGATCAAATTCGTGTATTCTCATATGTCTTGTTTTGTAATGCAGGCTGAATATCCTCATGTCTTATTTTGTAAAACAAGCTAATATACTTGCTTACTTGCTTTTTTTCTTCTAAAAATTTATTTGTTTATTTGACAGGCAAAGTTATAGACAGAGAGAGGGAAAGACAGAGAGAGGTTTTCCATTTGCTGGTTCACCCCCCAAAAGGCCGCAACTGCTGGAGCAGGGCTGATCCGAAGCCAGGAGCCAGAAGTTTCTTCCAGGTCTCCCACATGGGTACAACGGTCTAAGAACTTGGGTCATCTGTCACTACTTTCCCAGGCCATCAGTAGGGAGCTGGATTGGAAGTGGAGCAGCCAGGGCTCGAACAAGTGCCGCAGGCAGAGGCTTAACCTACTATGGAAATAAAGTAGGCAGGCATACAGGTTAAAATCGATTGGGTTTGTGAACTGGAAGACCACACCCTGACCACGCCCCTGTGTGACTCACACCCTACCTGGACACACCTGAGTACCCACCAGCCAATCAGGTTAATTAACCACTCCCCTTTGGAAGTGGGTTAAAAGCCTGGGACATGGTGTGTCCAGGCGCTCCTTTTCCCTGGCTTCTTGCCAGGAGGGGGCTGACTGTAGTCCTGTGCCTCCTGGGTGCGTGGCCTTTGGGCCACCCGCCTTAGGCTTCCTGGCCTACCTGCCCTAGGCTTCCTGGCCTAGATGCTATTCCATGAGGCTGGTTCCTGGTGCTCGGTATGAACCCAGATTTACCCCTCTCTTTCTTAGATAAAGCTCTCACTCTCCTATGCATCTTTCTCACTAAATAAAAGCTTAAAATGTATCATGCTGCTTATTTATTTATGCTGGTATTTCGAATTCTTCTCTAAATATCAGGCAAGAACCTTCTCGGGCTTATTAATATTGGGGATTTATTAATAAGCATATGGTGATATTGTATGGCACCCCAAATTCTGGTAACATATGTGGCACCCTAGATGGCATTTCTGGGGAACATTAAGGGGCCACATTTTCATATATATTTTAGGGGGTCATTTCCGATATCGGAAGAGTTTTAAATGGAGTTTTAAGTACAGCATTCCAGAGAGGATTTCTGTTACTTCTGCCATGTAATTAGTGATGCATTCTGTCACAGAGGTTGTATGAATTTCAGCTTACATTCTTTTGGAAGAAATAGTTTGTCAGAAAATACATAGCAGACAAGGTAGCAAAAGGTTCAGATATTCTGAAAAGATCTGTATACGATCTGACTGCTTTCCCTTTAGGGGTTTTACATTCTTAGAAAAACATTAATAAATGAACCATGATACAGAGAACAGTAGCAAGGAATTTGGAGTGGTAACAAAGGCCTAGATCAAACCTTAAACTACCACGATGAATTGGCCCAGGAAGGCTAAGTGCTTTAACTACCAACATGTGAATCTTAATTGCTTAATACAACACAAATTTGGAGCTGGCTCATGAAATCGCGCAGTGTGGGCATCTCTTATGGGTGGCTCTTCAGTGAGAGATAAAGGGCCTAGACTCTTCCTTCTTTACAGCACTTCTGCCTCATTGGGCCTCAGGATCTCATGTGTGATTTTCATCTTCTAAGTGCCAGAAGGAAGTGGGGGATACAGGAGCTGGGTGGGGACTACGGCCCACCCAGTTCTTCCCACGATTGCTTGTAATTCTCAGGCAGATTGTACCTATGTATCACTCTAGAATAAGGAGTAACTCTCGGGAAGAGCCCTGGCTTTGTTTCATTCCTCCTATAAGAGGGTATCCTGCAATGCTTATCTCAGCAAGCCATGTTGCCTCCGGGATATAAAGCCCAGAATGAGTGCTTTCAGGCTCCCCAAGCTCCAGCACAAAGAGGGACATGCATAGATAAGACTCCATCTGCTCTGGGTCGCTTTTCTGGGCTTTGGGGACAGGCTCAGCATGGATCTAAGGCTTTTGTTTATCCTTTCTGCCTATCTGTGAGTAATAAATCTGCTTTTTCTGACTTTTTGTGCAATTGGTCTGTCCCACTGGACTCATACTCTGACAGCTGAGTTTGTGCAAAACTTCCTGCCAAACCTAGGAGACTGCCAGATTCAGGAATCTTTGCAGCAATCGGAAAGATGCTTAAAGTTCTCCCCTGGTGTTAGTAACTGCTGCATGGTTTTCCTCTCCCAAGGACTGATTTGATGCACATTATTTTTTCTGCATCACAGAACATAGAGCAAGAGATATTTTGATAGGTTGGATCTAGAAGTGGCTTACATTTGCTGCAAAGGTCAGAAAATGTGGCTATTAAGAAAAAGAAATGAGTTTAATAACTAACAAGTGAGTGTCTATGATGCATGGAGTCCCATGAAAAATGAGGTGAACCCAAAAACTTCTTGTGACTGAGTAACTCAAATACTATATGGCAGCTTGGGGAGTAGTGGCTATATATTAATAGTAAAATAGGGGCTGCCGCTGTGGTGTAGGGAGTAAAGCCGCTGCCTGTGGTGCTGGCATCCCACATGGATGCCCGTTCAGTCTCGGCTGCTCCACTTCTGATCCAGCTCTCTGCTATGGCCTGAGAAAGCAGCAGAAGTGGCCCAAGTGCTTGGGCCCCTGCACCTGCATGGAAGACTTGGAAGAAGCTCCTGGCTCCTGGCTTCGGATCAGCTTAGCTCCAGCCATTGCAGTCATCTGAGGAGTGAACCAGCAGATGGAAGACCTCTCTCTCTGCCTCTGCCTCTCTGTAACTCTGCCTTTCAAATAAATAAATCTTAAAAATAAATTTGCTGTTTTAAAAAATAGTAAAATAATGGCTTATAATGTAGGAATGTTAGGTAGGAAGTCAGATATGAGCTTATGTGTGTGTGACAAAGGCCTAAAGAGAAGACGTCCGTGTCCAGCATATGCATCTCAAAGTCATCCCGATAACATTTCAGGGGCAGCCCAGTGTTCTGCATCCTGCCCTGCCCCCTCCTACCCAATAACCTGCCAGGTGAGGGTCCCCGCCCCTTCTGCCTGATAACCTTCCAGGTGCAGCCCAGAATCTGCACTTCAAATGCCCTCCCTGCCTTTCCTGCCCTTCCTCTAACGGGGGCTGCACCAGCCAGACTTCCCCCTGTCTGGTAACTTCAGGGAGAAAACTCAGATAGGAGTTCTTCTATTTACACCCATAAAGTCTTTTGTTTTAGGAGGAGATGTGTGAAGACAAAGACCCATCTCCTTAAAAACCCCTGGCCTCAACTGGACTGTGCACTCAGCCCTCTACCTCTCTGCTGAGCTGCCCGCCTGGCCTGGCCTGGTCAGGTGTATTCTCCACTCAGCCATGTAAACCTGCTCTCCCCAGTCTGAGCGACTGGGCTCTCTCTCAGGTTCTGTCTGGAGGGGTACCCATCCGTTCTTATGGATGGATGTCCCTTCCCTAATAAACCTTGCTATTTTACTTTCCACTGCTCTCTGTCTCACGCCTGTCTCACAAAGACAAGAACCCTGCCATTCACTGGTAACAGGGAAACCTGATGTGTGATAGTGTGTGGTAGCCACAGGTAATTGTGACAGTAGGAGGAGAGAGTCCTTTTATCTCTCCATCACTTATACTCCTCCCCTCCCCCCCACCTCTGGTCAAATAACCATCACAACAGAAAAAACCAAAGGACAATCAGAAGTTACAACTGCAGCAGCAGAGATATTACTGTAACGATAAACAGAAATGGCATGGTACTGTTGAAATCACTCAGTCTTCAACAGTGACATTGTGAAGTTGAGACAGCATGGGCTTAAAACTGGTCCTGTATGGGGGCAAACTATTGAAATCTTTACTTAATATCTACTAAACTGATCTTCTGTATATAAAGAGAATTGAAAATGAATCTTGAGGTGAATGGAAGGGGAGAGGGAGCGGGAAAGGGGAGGGTTGCGGGTGGGAGGGAAGTTATGGAAGGGGGGAAGCCATTGTAACCCATAAGCTGTACTTTGGAAATTTATATTCATTAAATAAAAGTTTAATAAATAAAAAAAAAGAAAGCAAAAAAAAAAAAAACTGATCCTGTGGGTTATCCTTATGGGATGAATCATGCTAGCAGGACAATGGAGTTTTGAGAACAGTTTTCCAAGATTTCAATGCATAGGTATTAATCTCTGCTTCACTGCGAGCTACCTGGCACCAGCTTCCAGTGGTGGATGCAGAATTGTCCAACTTCTAGTTGGGTTTCATCTCCAGAAATATGGTAGTTTCCACTGAGTAAAATATTCCACCTATTGTTCTCCCAATCGTGTGTCAGGAAGGGGAGGATCCTGGTAATGGGAATAACTGGGGAGAGGTGGACAATCTTACAGGGCTGACAGGGCAACACATAGAAATGATTAATTGATTATTAAAACCATTGTGACCTTATTTGCACCCCTAGCATGTGAAGACATTTTTTATTGTTACAGTTAGAATTAGTAAACTTATAAGCCACCTGTTATTTAGAGAATAAAATTGATAATCAAAAAATATATCTGGATTTTGTGCCGAGAAAGATGTAATTATGACGTCCACAGTTTGTATGTATGTTTTGCAGAGCTATGATTCCTCCATAAGTTAGGAGTCATCTGAAATGTCACATAGATGTCTGCAGGGGCTGACTTTTCTTCTCTCAGAGAGAAAGTGACTTTGAATATTGCCATCCACTGGCAAAGTCATGATCCCATTTCCTGACAAAACAAGCTATCTATTTACTCAAAAAATGTCTGTTTTAGAAGAGAAACAAAAACAAGAGCCAAGAGGGATTGTGTTTACAATTAGTATGGTTTGTACACTGCACAATGGAGTCATTGTTTCAGGCCAACCCTTGTTTTGTTTATCACACAAGGAAGCCTGTCCATGTGGTAGGATAATGGTGGGCTAACGATCTCCTGCGAAAGATCTGCCCTAAGTGAGTTTTCATTTGTATGTCTTGCTTTGCCTTTTCCTTAATATCCCTACTTGCATTTCTACACAGAAATTTCAGGATGTTCTTCAGTCATGTGTCACTTAATGATCGGACACATTTTGAGAAGTGCTTTGTTATGATTTTTATAATTTTATCATCATTACAGAGTGTACTTACACAAACATAGATAAGATAGGTAAATCGTTCAATGTGGCTTCTTCATGTCATGGTAGGGGTGACTGTTAAGCCTAGTGGCTACAAGCAATGAGTACCTGGGTCTGATACCTGGCTCCAGCTCTTGCTTCCATCTTCCTACTAATGTTGACCCTGAGAGGCAGCGCTGATGGTTGAAGTTTTGAGCTCCTGTCACTCACCTGAGAGACCTAGATGGCATTCCAGGTTCTTGGCTTCATTCTTGGCCCAGCTCCAGCTATGATGAGCATTTGGAAGATAAACCAGTGGACGGGAGCTTTCATTCTCTCTTTATCTTAAATAAAGAACTACGATTTTTTAAGAAAAAATTGTTTAGAAGATACTCAGTTATAGTCTGCTGCCAGAGTAACACAGTGCATTGTCTTGTAATCGATTTTTTTATAATGAAGAGTATACTCTAAAATAGCATCAAGTATAGTATAATAAATACATAAACCATTAAAATTGTCCCTAATGATCATTATCAACTATTATATATTGTATATAACTGTATGTGCTAAACCTTTTTATGACTGACAGCATAATAAGTTTGTCTGCAAGGGCATCAGCACACATATATGAGTAATGTGTTGTGCTACAATCTTGTTGGACCACTGTCATATATGCAATCTGTCATTTTTTTAAGAGTTATTTATTTTTTGAAAGAGTTACACAGAGAGAGGAGAGGCAGAGAGAGAGAGGTCCTCTGTCTGATGGTTCACTCCCTAGATGGCCGCAATGGCCAGAGCTGTGTTGATCCGAAGCCAGGAGCCAGGAGCTTCTTCTGGGTCTCCCATGTGGGTTCAGGGGGCCAAGGACTTGGGCCACCTTCTACTGCTTTCCCAGGCCATAGCAGAGAGCTGGATCAGAAGAGGAGCAGCCGGGACTAGAACTGGTGCCCATATGGGATGCCTGCACTCCAGGCCAGGGCATTAACCTGCTGCACCACAGCGCTGCCCCGCAGTCTGTTATTGACCATAACGTCCTTAAGTAGCACATGACTGCATTCACGCTCCTCGTGCATGAAGAAGAACCTGACTTACACCAGGTTGGTCCTTCAACTCTGATCCTCATATCCTAAGTCGCAATTTTTGGAATCTAAACCAGGTTGTAAATTCTTGACTTTTGGGCATAAAGATCTCTGTACTCATGTAACAGAATGACACTACCCAGAACTCTACTGATGCTTGACACTTCATGATTTATTAAGATATCTCATTCCTTGTCTCTAATCTTTGGATTTCATTAGCATTAGCAGCCTTGAGTCCTAGAATCTGAGTTTTTGACATCCTGCATTGCATTTTGGGAGTGTTCTGAAGCAGAGAAAGGAACTAGATGGATACTTATCCAAGTAAGGAAAATTCAAATCTTAAATTTTGGGGGATGAGATGTCAATTAGTATCTCATTTTAATAACAAATGATTTCTACTCATATCCAGTGATCTAGGCATTCATAGGTAAAATAAATTAATATTAGGATTACTAAAAAGTATTTATCAAAAATTCAAATTGAAAACAGATCTTTGTAAAAATTAAGTGTGGGCATAGGAGAAAAAGGAGGAAGATGGAGAAAAAGGAGGAAGATGGAGAAAAAGGAGGGAGCAAAGGGGAGGGAAGATAGGGTAGGAAGAATCACGACATTCCTAAATCTGTATATATAAAATTTATGAAATTAAATACCTTAAATAAAATTTTTAAAAACTAAAAAAATTCTAATAAGAATGCAAGAAAAAGTAACCCTGGAACTCTCTCCTGGAACTCTCTCCTGGAACTCTCTCCTGTGCAAAAAGCTATCAAAATTTACTATGTAAACAAGTACAGCTCACCATAGAATAAGAAAGGAGTGATTATACTCTAGATTTTTTCTTCCCTACACATGTCATGGAGATGAGGCTCAGCAACATGTGTGCACATTTTGAATCAGCCCTCAGAGAAGTCCAAGTGAAAGAAAGAACTATCCAGCATTCCCGAGAAGAAAGTCAGGAAGGGGCCCATGAGTATATGTGTGCATTCAGGTAATGAGTCCCAAAGGAGGGGCCAAGTGAAAGGCAGTCTGAGACAGAATTCACAAAGGGAAAATGCTTGAATTATCCTGCACATTTGCAGGTAAAGAATCAGCTCCCAGAAAAGGTCAAGTGAAAAGGATTCTTGTGCTGCCATCCTGAGAGGAATGTACTGCAAGTGGCCAGGTCATGTGCACTCAAAAAATCATGGAAAGGCATGGTTAAAAGGCATGCAATACAGGGTTCCTAAATAATTGAGAGCAGGCAGAGGTCTGCATATTTGCACTCAGGAAGCAGTGCAGACAGTAAATCATATGAAAAGGGTCCAAAGCTACATTGCTAAGAGGAAAGGGTAAAAAGAGTGTTGCACTTGTGCCCTCAAGTAACCAGCTCCATGAAACAGAAAACGGTCTGCATTCCTAAAAGAAAGAACCTGTATGTGCTCCCTCAGGAAGTGAGCCCTGAGAGATCAAGTGACAGGGATTTCCATGCAGAATTCCTAAGCTCCTGAGCAGAAAAGACCTGAATGTGTGCTCTCTGGGAAAATGTCCAAAAAAAGGTCAATTGATTGCGTTGTAACCCATGTGAGATCTGTCCTTAATGTGTTGTCTAATGTGCAGTGATGCTATAACTAGTACTGAAACAGTATTTTTACACTTTGTGTTTCTGCGTGGGTATAAACTGATGAGATCTTTACTAATTATATACTGAATCGATCTTCTGTATATAAAGATAATTGGAAATGAAAAAAAAACCTGGTGTTAAATTGGAAATGGCATAGAAAATTAATTAATTTTTAAAAAAATATTATGTAGGATCTCTGTCTTTAATGTGCTGTACACTCTTATTTAATGCTATAACTAGTACTCCAACAGTATTTATTTTCACTTTGTGTTGCTATATGGGGGCAAACTGTTGAAATCGTTACTTAATATATACTAAACTGATCTTCTGTATATAAAGAGAATTGAAAATGAATCTTGATGTGATTGGAAAGGGAGAGGGAGCGGGAAAGGGGAGGGTTGTGGGTGGGAGGAAGTTTTGGGAGGGGGAAGCCATTGTAACCCATAAGCTGTACTTTGGAAATTTATATTCATTAAATAAAAGTTTAATAAAAAAAAAAGAAGTAATAATGGGAAGTATCTTGCTTGTGTGCACTCAAATCGCTCCAAGAGAAGCTTAAGAAAAGAAGATGGGGCAGCGTTGTGGCAGAGTGGGGTAAGCAGCCCCTGAGGACACCTGCTTCCCATATTGGAGTGATGGTCGGAGTCCCAGATGCTCTGCTTCTGAGCCAGCTTTCTGCAAATGCAGCTGCGAGGCAGCAAACGAGACCTGGATGTAGTTCCAGAGTCTTGGTTTTGTGCTCGCCCACCCCTGGCTGTTGAGGGCATTTGGAGTGTGAATTAGCACATGGAAGATCTGTGTGTGTGTGTGTGTGTGTGTTGCCCCCTCTGTCACTATGCCTTTCAAATGAATAAATAAAAAAATCTTTTAAAAAAAGAAAGAAAGGGGAAGACTTAGCCCAGATATACAGTAGGAAAGGGCAGAGAGAGAGAGAGGAGATAATCTGAGGGTAGGAACTCTCTCATATTGGTCATTAACTGAAGACAATTTGTCCTATTGGTACAGGGAGATGGGTTTCAAAATACATTTCTTTCTTCAAAAGCTAGTTTGATGGTCAGAAACCATTTGGGCTCTTAGAATTTTAGATGGAACTACATAGGCTACAAAATAACTTTTTGTTACTGCAGTCCCTGAGAGTAATTCTTTGTTCACCTTCCATCTTTGTGGAAGATTATGCTGTATCAGAATATTCCTATTTATGTATATTTTGTTTACATTGTTAAGATCAATTTTCTTTTTGCTTTAAAAATGAGTTTGATATGTAAACATGTTATAAAATCATATTTATCTATTTATTCATTCATTCATTCAAGTGCTAGGACGGAGGGAGAGACAGAGACAGAGAGAGCTCTCCCATCTGCTGCTCCACCCACCAAGTGCTCACAACAATCCAAGGTTGGGGTAGGCCAAATCCAGGAGCTAGGAATTTAATCCCGATCTCCCATGACTGGTAAGGATCCCAGTCACTCGAGCCATCACCTACTGCCTTTCTGGGACTGCATCAGCAAAAAGCTAGTATGAGGAGAGAGAGCTAGGCATTGAACACAGGTACTCTGATTTGGTAAGCAGGTGTCATAACTGCTAGGCTAACCACTTACCCCCTTCTTTATGCTTTTAAAACATTTCTAGTAGGATGTCTAGGTTTCAAAACCGAGTGACCTGGATTTGCTTCTCAGCTCCATGACACACTGTGTGGTTTGGGGGAAGGTTTTTAATGTCATTAATCCCCTATTGGCAAAATGCAGACAATAATATAGCCTATCTTCTAAGGTGGCCATGGTAAACAAATAAAATAAATACAAGAGTCTGGTGCATAATAAATGCTACATATCTTTCTGCAATGATGATGAGGAGGATAAGGATGAGGATTTGATGATTACTGTGAGGGGAGTCTGATGGCAAGTCATAAAAGGCCTGGGAGTTCAGATTAAAAGGTTTTATCTAGATCTAATGTGCAGCTAAATGTTGGAGATGTAAAATTTTAACGTCACTCTGACATTTCAAGTCTGAGAGAAGGTAATATCATGTGCAAACAATGGAAAATAAGAAAAATGGAATCATGGTCTGGCCAATGAGTGTCATGGGTATTGCCCTTCACTAGGGCTATTACATAATTTTATAATTCTGAAGCAACAGTAGGGCTTGGTGCTTTCATAGCCAATTAATTCACAGAGAGCTGTGTAAAATGGATAACTCATAGCAGAAAAGAAAACTGAGTATTATGTAATGGTTACACAATATTCAAATAAGTAATTTAAGAGATTATCTTTTCAGGCTCTTTTATCCAAAGCAGAGAAATCTGTCAGAAACCCAGGCCTTTAAAGATAAAGGTCCTATCTTTATTAGTACTAATCAAGCCAAGTACTGAGGTGTTTCAGCCTTCTTAATCACTGGAAAATAAATGTCCTTTCTGTGTGGCCAAAAGCTATTTGATTTCGACTTTTGCTTAAAAGGATTCAGTCTACTGGATTTGGCCCTTGGATTTCATAACTGTCCTCTCCTCTGGCCTGGGCTTGTGAGCCTCAGTCAGCTCCCATTTCTACTCACAAATATCCTTCTGACTAACCTCATCACTTTTCTTGTAGCCAGTTGATTACAGATTCCATAGAACTGGATGCTGTTCCAGTTCTCTGCTGTTTCCTATTTTAAATCTCAATTTTATCCTCCCATTCAATCTCCTATTGAGAGATTCTGAACACCTTGCCTGGGACATCACCCTAGCTCTGACTCCTCCTTGAATATCTGTAGACCCAAGCTGCTTCTCTGTTATAAACATAAAGCAGTAATGTAGAATTACCACAGACTCTCATAATATATAATACCATAGCATTGCAGAGTGAAGTAGAGTGAGTGCTACATGAGGAAGAGGATTGCTACTGTGTACGTGGGTTCTGTCCCTCAAAGATCAAACCTAGTTGCTGCTCCAGCATGCTAAGACTGTGAGTTAACCAAGAGCAACTCACTTGAGGTTGTAAAAGACACTGTTGAAAAATTACGGCTCTCTTTCTCTCGTGTGTGTGTGTGTGTGTGTGTGTGTGAGAGAGAGAGAGAGAGAGAGAGAGAGAGAGAGCCATTATCAGAATGGTTTGAGAGTCCTAAAATCCAAAGTGCATCTTATAATAGAAAGGCATTTAGATTTTTGAGAGTTCAATAGTAGTAGCATTCTTGGAGGAAAATGAATGGTTTGAGAGTCCTAAAATCCAAAGTGCAACTGATAATAGAAAGGCATTTAGATTTTTGAGAGCTCCGTAGTAGCAGCATTCTTGGAGGAAAATTACAATGATTCACCCATAATTTGTAATTCTATATAGCATTCAGAATTCATTATCATGAACTTCATTTTGTGTATGGGCTTTTACTTCTGAAATCGGAATAGCAGACTTCAAATGCAGTCACTGGGAGTCTTAACATCACCTGTAGTGTCCTCTCTTCCTCTCCTTCTCCCTCTTCTCTCTTTCTAGTTTAGCATGACTAACATCTGAATAAACTTTTATAATTTAATTTTTATTATGCAAGTCAGAAATACTGAAGCAGGACTCTCAAAGCCTTAGGAAGAAGGAAATAACAAAGTGCTGAGACAAAATACTTTTAAGGGAAAAATTAAAAAATTATACTAATAAAGTATATATGTTTATTAATTATTCTGACTTCTGCAAAGCCACACTACACATGTGTCTGGACTTGTGAGAAGAATGGACTAAGATTTTCTGCAGACATTTGTGTAATAGCTGCCATTGGGGACTTTGTTTTTTAAAGACCAAAATAAAAGAGCTTCATATAGGAATAAATGAATTCAAGTTGCTTTCGGTCCACTTAGCCATATAACCCATATGACCCATTCTTGTGATGTTTAATTATTTTTATGTCCATTCTATTAAGTGTTCTCATTGGTTAGCAGTTGTCTTGATAGCCACCTAAATTCACTCCAAGCACATCTCAACATGTGGTACATCATGCACACAATCTTTCTTCTTCTACATATGCAACTCCTTGAAGGATCCCAGCTTTTGATCCAGCCATGTAATAAATCCCAAGAAAAGTTCTTTCCTCCCACACTTACTATTGTTGAGTCAGTGAGACTGTAAAAACTGATGAAAACATAGTTTTTTAGATTGCACCTTTGGCTGATGGTTCAATCAATATTCATGTCTTGTGATTTAATTTCCTTTTTGGACATAATATAACTTGTGATTTTTTTTCTATCCACTATGAAATGTTATTTATCTTTACTTTAGAAGAAACAAAGGATGATTTCTTGTGCTAAAGTTGACCAAGAAGATCAAATGACTCCATGACACTTCTTTGTCCACCAATAGTGCTCCTTATTGTCTTTGTTTGTATGGGCTTTTCTCCTATTTTAAAAGTCGTTGATTAGCATACATGCATTGTACATATTTGCAAGATATAGTGTGATATATTAACACATCTATACATAGAGTGGATATTGGTCAAATAATGATAATTAACATTTCCATTTCCCTATGTTTGGAGCCTTTAAAGCTCCTTTGTTTAAGTTCTCAATAAAATATACAACATGCTATTAAGAACCACATCACCTTCATTGTGCTATAGAATACTAACTTTTTGAGTTTTTTATCATAGAGGGATGACAACGTTTATTGAATGGTTTATCTGCAGCTATTGAGATGATACAATTTTTATTCTTCATTCTGTTGATATAAAGGACTATGTTTATTAACTTATATATGTTGAACCATCCTTGAATCTCTGGCCTAAATCCCAATTCATCATAGTGAAAGGTCTTTTGATATGTTGTTGGATTTGATATATTAGTACATTTTTTATTTTCTAGTGTTTGAGATGAATTATTAGGTTGTTTATTTGATACCTTCCTGTATTCTAAAAATTTATTTACTTATTTATTTTAAAGGCAGAGTGACAGACAAAAATGAAGAAATTGAGACAGGCAAGGGAATAGAGAGAGAGAGAAATCTTCCATCCTCTGGTTCACTCCCAAAATGGCTGCAATGGTGCAATGGATGGGGCTGGTCCAGCCCAAAGTCAGGATCCAGGAACTGCATCTGGGTCTCCCATGTAGGTGGCAGAGACCCAAGTACTTAGGACATCTTATTTTGCTTCCTCAGGTATATTAACAGTGCTCTGATATGGGTCTCTGTCATTGCAAATGGCAGCTTAACCTGTTGCACAACACTAGTCTCTCTCTCTCTCTCTCTCTCTCTCTCTCTCGATGTAGTAGAATTATTGTTATAAACCTACTTCTGAGTGATGATTTTGATCTGCCTTGGTATATTGTGTTTCCATTTTCATTTGTTTTAAGAAAGTTTTCAATGTTTCTTTTGATTTCTTTAATGACTTGTTATTTGTTCAATAGCATGTCATTCATTCCTCCATCTATTTGTATAATTTCTAAAGTCTGTACTGTTGTTAGTTTCTAGTCTTATTCCCTTGTGGTCTGAAAAGATACATGATACTTGATTTTCTTGAATTTGTTGAGACTTCTTTTCTCACCTAATACATGGCCTATTCTATAGAAATTTTCCATGTGCTGATGTAAAGAATGTGGACTCTGCAGATGACGGATGAAATGTTTTGTTGTTACATCGAATAGTTTTTCTATGCTTTTCTCCTTTTATTTGCTTTCTAAGACCCTAAAAATTCAAATTTTGGTGGGTCGATTAAAACAAGTTGACTTCCCTGCTGTGATTGAGCACCATTTTATTCATTGAGAGTCTTAGCAGAACAAAAAAGCAGAGAAAATTTGAATGAAGTCTACCTGAATGTTTGAGCTAGGACACCGATCTATTAATTCAGATACTCCCAGTCCTCAGACCTTCACACTCAGATTGGAATCTATACCATTGACTCTGTAGCACCAGGTCTTTGTACTGCACCACTGGCATTCCAGGAATTCCAGCTTTTAAATGACAGATTATGAGGCATCTCACTCTCCCTAATCATATAAGCTGCTAAACAATATCTTACAATAAATCTCAACCTATCTATCATGCATCTATATTTTATGGGTTCTGTTTCTCTGGAGAATGCTAACAAAACAACTGTGAATGTGCATCAGTACATTTTCTGCCCCTATACCAAAATACCTGAGTCTGGGTACTTTATAAAGGAAAAAAAACCCCAGTTTATTTAGCTCACAGTTCTGGAAGTTCTAGAGCATGGCAATGGATTCTGCTTGGCTGTGGTGAGGCCTCTGACTATATCACAACATATTCAGATGACATCATGGTGGGAGCCTGTGTGAGAGCAAGAGAGATCACATGATGAAACAGGAAATTAGATGGGGCTGGCGCTGTGGCTCACTTGGTTAATCCTCTGCCTGCGGCACTGGCATCCCATATGGGCGTCAGGTTCTAGTTCCGATTGCTCCTCTTCCAGTCCAGCTCTCTGCTGTGGCCTGGGAAGGCAGTGGAGGATGGCCCAAGTGCTTGAAGTCTAGTTTATATTATGTTCATATTGATATTTAGAGATATTTAGAAATAAAGAGTTTAAGAAGACAAATATAAGGGAATTTATGAGAAGAAAATTTAGTGGATTTAAATTGGATGTACATTTAAATTTAGGTAAAATCAATTTTATATTTTTATGGGTATGAGAGAGTGAAGTAAGAGTGAGGGTGGCAAAGAAGCAAATATTGAGAATGAAGAGGGATGGAGGGAGAGACAGATGGAGGAAAGGTGAGGGGGAGGGGGGAGAGGGGGAGAGGGGGAAAGAGAAGGGGAGAGAGAGGTGGAGAGAGGGGGGAGAGGGTGGGAGAGGGGTGGGAAGAGAGAGAGAGAGAGAGAGAGAGAGAGAGAGAGAAAGAGAGAGAGAATATAATGTGGGACGTGTAGTCTGCTATTCCAGCCATTCCAGTGAACTAAACAGCATTGGAAGTGTGAATTTTCTGTTGCATTGGCCGGTCTCACGTCATGCACATCTCTTATAAAGTAAGCAATTATTTGTTTTGAGTATAATTCCACTTTTTAAATATGTATGGTTTTGGTAGAATATGGCTTCTAAAAGCAAGTCAGTTTGTTTGGTTCTCTATTAATGAAACAGCAACCTCCTTCCATGTTTTGGAAAAGTCATGTGCTAGGCTTTTAGGTAAACTTTGTTCCCTAATGCGTCACCTTCTTAAGGATTTTTCAAGTGTAATTTTGATATAACAGAATTATATTTGTAATTCCTGAAAACTTATTTTTCAGCACACAAATATCAATTTATGTCTATATACAAGAGAAATCAGAATGACAGATGTGACTCTGAGTATCTCAAATACAAAAGTATTTAATAGTGGCCGCTCCTGTGGCTTAGTAGGGTAAGTCTCTGCTTGTGGTGCCAGCATCCCATATGGGCACTGGTTCATGTTCTGGCTGTTCCTCTTATGATGTATCTCTCTGCTTACAGCTTGGGAAATCAGTGGAAGATGGCCCAAATGCTTGGACCTCTGCACCTGCATAGGAGACCTGGAAGAAGCTCCTGGTTCCTGGCTTCAGATCAGCTCAATTATGGCCGTTGCAGCCATTTGGGGAGTGAACCAATGGATGGAAGACATTTCTCTCTCTCTCTCTCTCTCTCTCTCTCTCCCTCTCAAATAAATAATTTTTTTAAAAGAAGAAAAGCATTTAATATAGGGGTTGTAGTATTAAGCCATCATTGAAAATGTTGGAAAAGTATAAGTCAGAGAAATAATATTCTTGATTTTCTTGAAATCTAAAAGTGCAAGAATCAGTTCAAGCCATTGGCGATTATCTTTTTTTTTATTTGACAGGTAGAGTTATAGACAGAGAGAGAGAGAGAGAGAGAGAGAAAGAAAGGTCTTCCTTCCATTGGTTTACCCCCAAATGGTTGCTACGGCTGATGCTGTGCCGATCCGAAGCCAGGAGCCAGGTGTCCCATCTTGGTCTCCCATGCAGGTGCAGGGGCCCAAGTACTTGGGCCATCCTCCACTACCTTCCCGGGCCACAGAAGAGAGCTGGACAGGAAGAAGAGCAACTGGGACTAGAACCTCATGCCCATATGGGATGCCAACGCTGCAGGCGGAAGATTAACCGAGTGAGCCACAGCGCCGGCCCCTGGCAGTTATCTTAATTGTCCTCAGGACTAACACGAATAATTGACATCTTATCATTTGATTTTTTTATAGCCTTTGCCTATATTCCTGCCAAACTATGCTCTTTTTACTTTGTATTTGTTGAACTCTTTATTTAATGGGGCATTAAGCCTTTGACTATAATGTAAACTAAAAATATTTTATCTCAAAAATAGCCCAAAGAACAAAAAACATAAGAGATTCACAGGAGTTCACTCAGGCTACCAGACCCTCAGGTTTTCTGTTTCCCAAGAATTTGACTACAATGCTGCTGAATAAAAACAGCTTCTACTTCTCTACATTCCCAATCTGATGGAGATGCTTCTTATTTGTAGGATTTAACCTGAATCACTACTAGCAGTGGAGTCTGAAAAATATAATCCTGAATCTTGTCCACTGATTCAGAAGCGAAAGTCTGGATCATGCTGATCTGGCACAATCTGACATCCTCTATACCTTTAACAACTCAATATTTATCTATATGCTTTTGTTCAAATTTATCTTGCAAATGGCAAAATAGAAAGAAAATCATGCATTTGCCTACTGATATAAATAACACATTCCCATTTTCTATCCCAAAACAAAATCCTTAGGTCTCAATAGTTACTTATTCCTTATTGGGTGATAATTGTTTCCATGTTTTGTTTAGGTAACTTTAGTTACCATCCTTCTTTGGTATTATGAAATTTCTAAACTAAATTATAAGGCTAACTACACAACCTTGAGTATACATTATAAAAAACAGTAGGTGAAGAGAATATGGGGACATAAATTGGTTAATATAGACAAATTTATGACAACACAAGGAGAAAAAAATGCTTAAAATCCAGGATCTTCATTCTATAGTTGATTACAATGTTGCAATTGGTGTTTATAATTCTTTTCATCTACCCAGTCAATTGTTTCTGATCATAATTATTTATCTTTATTCATAAAAGCTTTGGGTTATTAAATATTCTGTTTATATTAAGTTGCTATATATTCCATCAATTTTTAATATTTGACCCCAAAGTACAAAAATGTCCTGCAGAGAATCACTTGAGTTCCATAGTCAGTACATATCTATCTCGACCCCTACATGAAGTAGCAACACTACTTTCTCTTAATAATCAATTAACAAAGATAAGGGGCCAGCTCTGTGGCACAGTAGGCTAAGCCTCTGACTGGGACGCTGGCATCCCATATGGGCACCAGTTCTAGTCCGAGCTTCTCCTCTTTTGATTGAGCTCTCTGCTATGGCCTGGAAAAGCAATGGAAGATGGTCCAAGTGCTTGGGACCCTGCAACTGCGTGCGAGACCTGGAGGAAGCTCCTGGCTCCTGGCTTTGGATCAGCCCAGCTTCAGCCATTGCAGACATTTGGGGAGTGAACTAGCAGATTGAAGATCTTTCTCTGTCTCTCCCTCTCTCTGTCTGTAACTATACCTCTCAAATAAACAAAAAAAAACTTTAAAAAAACAAAGGTAATAAAGTAATATTTTGCCTTTTTGTTAACTGGTGTCCTTAATCCAAAATGAATCACTTGGCAATTTCAGCTTTCACAGTTTTTGCAAATGCTTCATGGAAGATGCTTCATTTTTGTAACTGATACTTTAAACCAGCAGAGCCTGAAGTTGCCAGTGCTGGAAGCAAAATGTTTACTATACATGTGTTATCATTGATGATAATTAGCAAGGGTATTTCCATTTTCACCTTTTTGTTCACTGCCTTGTGTATTCTGGCTATGAAACAGATGGCACCATACGTTGGTAATTGGTTGGGAACATATAGTTTCTAGAGCAGATCCTCAAACTCACGATATGGTTTCATTCAATGTCACCATAAATGTGTCAATAGAGCATTTCATAGTTTATCTAGTCCATTTCTGTATGCTGAGGCACATCGTAAGACCAGAAAATCTCAGGTGCAGGATGAAATTATCTCACTTTCTTTGCTGAAAAATAGGCCATGATGATGAATGAGGTATTTTTTAAGTTCATAGCTAGTGATACTGGTGGAAGCATTTTGAGCAGGAAAGACAAATCTATATCCATAGTGTCTAGCCCTGTAAGGACAACTCACCATTTCTTCAATGATGCAATGGATTAATTACAATCAACCTGCCTTATAGCCATTACATCACTAAAGGAGCAGTAAGGTGTCCTGTGGGTGGACTATACAAACACAATATTGGCAGAGTGGATGGATCCATATTTTAAGAGCAAAATCTAAATGCTACGTTAATAAGGCAGGGAACTGAATTGTGCTGGGGTGCTTTTGCAAATCAATAACCACAGATCAAGCCTTCCTCCCTTCTTTTAGGCAAGCAAAAAACTGTATCTCTTTGGTAAACAAAACAGCTGCACCAACTCTTCAAGTACCAATACAATTAGCACAAATAACTGTAACAGATCAAAATGGTCACAGCCAAAAAGCCACCTGCAAACATTTAAAATGCAAGGAAAGTGTATTGCCATTTAATCATGTAGATAATCACAGTAGAAATTGACATTTTGAAAAATATCATTACTAAGAAGGGAGTGTGGCTGATGTGTAAAAGAAAAGAGCACCATCCTCAAAGTTAGAAAGAACCTTTACAAAGACAGCTGGCAAAGGCTGGAGAGTCAGCTTAAGCCCTCTTGAATATCCAATGTGAACTGCTCACCTTGGTTATTTCTTAGATCTGGATTGATCTTTTGGTTTAGATAAATAAAACATAATTATTCCTTTTGCTTATTTATCTCCTTATGTTCCCTTTATACTCATCTATTTGACCTTGATTTCTCACTTTTTTGCATCTTTTTGATTCAAATTGTGTTTCCTAAAAAATTAAACCTGTACCTTAATCCCTAATACCTGATAATTCAACCATATTTGGAAACATAATCTTAACAGTTGTAATGAAATAAAGAATAGGTTATATTGACTGAGGGTAGGCATTAAACCTTATGTCCTTATCTTAGAATCCTTAAAAATACACACAGAGACATAAGGAGAAGAAGATCATATGATGGGCAAGATGGTGGAATAGGAAGGGAGCACACTGATAGTCTTAGTCTGGGAAGAGACAGTTTAATAAAAGTGGAGATACTGCAGGTTCAAGGAAGAGTAGGGGAAGAAATAGTAAAGGAAACTCTTCCAGAACTAGTGATTCACAGTGGACCTGCATGAAGAGCGTGGGAGCCAAGTTCGGGACACCAGCAGCAGACTCAACACACCAGCGCTGGAACGCGAGGTGAACTGAACCTCAATAGCCTGAGACACCAGCACGAAAGTGGAAAGAGGAGACTAGAGGGAACGAGGCTTGAAACTCCATGGGGAAAAGTTCACCAGGCTAACTAGAAGAGAGAGAGAGAGAGAGAGAGAGAGAAAGTGACCAATACGGACACGAGTTTCTCTGTCTCTGCTCACCTCTCAAAGGCGAGCAAGACAAAGAGCAGGAGCCATTTTGGACATACGTCATAAGCAGGGCGACCTCAGGTCTGCACCAGCCCTGAGCCTAGCAGAAAAACTTGACTGGGGGGGGGGGTGAAATAACAGGAGATTAGGATCTAACTTGGCAACCCAGTGGGAGACTGCAGGAGAATTTGAGCCCACGTTGAGGGCAGCACAGGTTCCCTGTGTGGTCCTTGGGAAAGAGCTTCTGATCTCTGGCTCCTGTGGGTATATCATTCGTCTGCTAACTACCTCCAATTCCGTTCAGATGTGCGGAATTACTTCCCTTTTGAATAAAAAAAAGAAAGAAAGAAAGAAAGAAAGAAAGAAAGAAAGAAAGAAAGAAAGAAAGAGAGATTTACCACGCCTAACCTGGGAGTGTCACCTTTGGCACACCCTCAACCCTGAGGAACCAAACAGAGCTCTCAGGCCACACCCATCTCAAGCCTCTAAGGCTCCATCGAAAGCAGACAGTCCACTTAATCTAGACTCATAGTATAACGGGAAAAAACACCACAGTGAAGAAACCAAATATCTCCAACATGCCAAACAACAAACGCAAAAACCGAGGTAACAAGAACAAGGAAGACACTATGACGCCCCCAAATGAAAAAGACACCCCAATTCAAGATTATGAAGATGATGAGATAGAAGAAATGCAAGAAGCAGATCTCAAAAAATTGATAAGAACATTAAGAAGTTCTCAAAAACAAATTCTTGAACTACAGAAATCCTTCATGGACAAGATAGAAAATCTCTCTCGTGAAAATGAAATATTAAGGAGGAATCAAAATGAAATGAAACAACTAGTAGAACAAGAAACTGTGATAGTGACGAGAAATCATAATGAAATGAAGAATTCAATAGATCAAATGACAAACACATTAGAGAGCCTTAAAAACAGAATGGGTGAAGCAGAAGAGAGAATATTGGACTTAGAAGACAGAGCACAGGAAAGTACACAGTCAAACCAAAGAAAGAAGAAGAAATTAGAAATCTAAAAAATATTGTTGGAAATCTACTGGATACTATTAAAAAACCCAACATTTGGGTTCTAGGAGTTCCTGAAGGCATGGAGAGAGAGAAAGGACTAGAAGGCCTTTTTAGTGAGATACTTGCAGAGAACTTCCCGGGTCTGGAGAAGGACAGAGACATCTTAGTACAGGAAGCTCATAGAACCCCTAGTAAACATGACCAAAAGAGATCCTCACCGACATGTTGTAATCAAACTCACCACAGTGAAACATAAAGAAAAGATCTTAAAATGTGCAAGAGAGAAACGTCAGATTACTCTTAGAGGATCTCCAATTAGACTCACAGCAGACTTCTCATCAGAAACCCTACAAGCTAGAAGGGAATGGAGAGACATAGCCCAGGTACTAAGAGAGAAAAACTGCCAGCCCAGAATATTATATGTACCCCATGTGAAAAGATAGATAGGTCTGGGCCTCTTAACTTACAAGGCCTAAAGCCCAACAGATTATTATCAAGCCCCATCTGTCAGGTTCTATTTGCCTCTCAATCAGAAAACTTAATTGTAGCTTAGCACCTTTCTTAGCTCCTCTAATAATGACTCTGTCCTTTGTTCTAGACCCTGTCTAGTGCACTTGGGCCTCATTCCTTGGTAATCATAACCTCTACTCTACCACCAATGGCTCTACTCCCAACCTGTGTGTACTGATGGTCCTCTTCCCCACTTAATGCTGTATAATTGTTCAGATCTGGTTAATGCCACTCTTAGGATCATTGGTTACTATCCTCACCCTGTCTTTTATGACCTTGTCTAAATATGATCAGATTCTGCGAACTTGAAAGGTTTCCATAGCCTTGGTAACTCATGACGACAGCCTAGGGTGGTTACTGGCATCATTATCTAGAGTGTCAATTTGTTGGGTCAACAACAGGAGCCACTGTGCACTTGCTCCTCATGTGGGATCTCTGTCCTTAATGTGCTGTTCATTGTGACTTAATGCTATAACTAGTACTCAAACAGTATGTTTCACTTTGTGTTGCTATGTGGGTGCAAACTGTTGAAATCTTTATACTAAATTGATCTTCTGTATATAAAGAGAATTGAAAATGAATCTTGATGTGAATGGAAGGGGAGAGGGAGGGGGAGAGGGGAGGGTTGCGGGTGGGAGGGAAGTTATGGGAGGGGGAAGCCATTGTAATCCATAAGCTGTACACTGGAAATTTATATTCATTAAATAAAAGTTAAAAAAAAAACAGATCATATGACGACGAGGTAAAAATTTGGAGTCAGAATCTGCAATCCAAGGAATGGCAAGGAGTTCTGACAATCATCAGAAGCTAGGAAGAGGCAGGAAAGGATTCTTCCTGGAACCTTCAGAAGGAGCATGGCTCTGATTATACCACGATTTTGAACTTCTAGTCTACAAAACTGTGGAGAAATAGATAAATTTTTGCTATTTAAGAAATCCAGTTTATAGACATTTTAGTTTGGTTTCGATGAGGCTCACTACATTCCACTGCAATATATGGCTATAGGAGACAAGGATATGCCACTGAAAATACACCTAGTTAGCAAGAGGATTATTTTGAGCTTATTATGCTTAAAAATTTCAGACATAGGAGAAGCTCTGAAAATAAGGCAGTAAGTTGTTATTTTGTAAGGAAACTCTGCACCTACAAAAGTAATTTGCACTTGAAAGAGTGTATCTCTTTCTGCACCAGGAAGAGGGGGATGACTAAATCAGTAGAGACTGTTAAACAGAGAAAGCATGGATTTAAATCTGCATAATACATTTTACCTGTATTTTACAGTGCATTCCCTAGCCATCTCCCCTTAATTGGTTCTTTCCGCACATACTTCTTTCTTTTCTGAAAACTTCTGAAACTTCTGTTTCAGAGAAGGATGATACTTAATCTTGAAATATACAACAATTCTTTGGGATCTAATCCACAGATTTACTAATTTACCTGGCTTACTTCATGTATATACAGAAGCACATGCTATTTTAATAATTTTTTATTTATATAAGGTGAACAAATTTTATATAGTATAGTGATACTTCCCACTTTATCCTCTGCCATGCCCATGCTCCCACCCTTCCTTTATTATTATTTAATTTTATAATGACATACTATTACTTCATTTTATGATCATAAGCTTAACCCTCCACTAAGACATCACCACATAGTAAGAAAAAAAACAAATCACTGTTTCTCAACAATAGAGAAAAGGTTTATAACAATGATCAAATCTCAAAATGTGAATTTTGTTTCCATTTTGTTGTAAAAGACAAGATTTCATTCTTTTTTATGGTTATTTAGCATTCCATAGTATATATATATATATATATATATATATATATATATATTATTTTCTTTATCCGGTAATTGGTTAATAGACAGTTGGATTGATCCATATTTTAGCTATTGTGAATTGAGCTTCAATAAACAGGGGATACAGAAAACTCTTTCATATGCTGATTTCATTTCCTTTGGGTAAATTCTGAGGAGTAGGATGGCTGGGTCTTATGGTAGGTATATATTCATATTTTAAGGTATCTCCATATTGTTTTCCACAATGGCTATACTAGTTTACATTTCCACCAACAGTGTATTAGGGTACATTTTGCCTCATATGCTCACCAGCATTTGTTGCTTGTTAATTTATGTATGAAAGCCAATCTAACTGGGGTGAGCTGAAGCTTCATTATGGTTTTGATTCTCATTTCCCTGATGGCTAGTGATCCTGAGTATTTTTTTAATGTGTCTGTTGGCAATTTTAATTCCTTCTTTTGAAAAATTCCTATTCAAGTCCTTTGGTCATTTCTTAACTGGATTGTTTGTCTTGTTAAATTTTTGCGCTCTTTATAGATTCTGGATATTAATCATTTATCAGTTGTTTGAAAATATTTTTTTCAGGGCTGGCACTGTGGCATAGCATGCTAAAGCCCTGGCCCGAAGCAACAGCATCCCATATGGGCACTGGTTCGAGTCCCAGCTGCTCCTCTTCAGATCTAGCTCTCTGCTATGAACTGGGAAAGCAGTAGAATATTGCCCAAGTCCTTGGGTCCCTGCACCCATGTGGGAGGACCTGGAAGAAACTCCTGGATCCTGGCTTTGGATTGGTGCAGGTCTCGCTATTGTGGCCATATGGGGAGTGAACCAATTGATGGAAGATCTCTCTCTCTCTCTCTCTCTCTCTCTGTCTCTACCTCTCTCTGTAACTCTTTCAAATAAATAAAATAAATTTTAAAAAAGGAAAAAAAAACAAATTTTTCCCATTCTGTTGGTTGTTTCTTCACTTTGTTGAGTATTTCCTTTCAGGTGCAGAAGCTACTTTGCTTGAAGTACTCCCACATGTTATTGAACTTGTTTGTTTTTCGTTTGTTTATCTGTCTTTTGATACAGGGAGTTCTAAAAAGTTAGGAAGGATAAAGAGGAAAATATTTTTTTCCTTTTTTTTCTCTTAACAATATGCACATGACTTTTTGTAACATGAAATGATATATTTGATGAAAATAGGCCTTTGGCAATATGTCTGTAACCTATGCAGGGAGGGGAAGCATTCTATTGTCCTGTGATTAAGTCTGTTTTTTCATGAGCCTGTGCCTTTACATTATTATCATTACAAACTGGTTATCATTTTTTTTCTCCTCTGTGAATTGGGACAGGATGGCTAGATTGGGTTGGAGTTGAGTATTCAACTTACCATAGGTCAGTTAGGCTTTAATAAAATGCTAGAAAGTTGTACTCAACTCATTTTTCCTTTAGGCAGAACTTGTTATAAAGAACAGCATGCTTAGGCATCTTTCTTTTTTTTAAAGATTTATTTATTTATTTGAAAGAGTTACACAGAGAGAAGAGAGGCAGAGGGGGGGGGGGAGAGAGGTCTTCCATCCACTGGTTCACTCCCCAACTGGCTGCAATGGCTGGAGCTGCGCCGATCCAAAGCCAGGAGCCAGGAGTGTCTTCCAGGTCTCCCATGCGGGTGCAGGGGCCCAAGGACTCGGGCCATCTTCTACTACTTTCCCAGGCCATAGCAGAGAGCTGTATCGGAAGTGGAGCAGCAGGGACTTGAACCGGTGCCCATATGGGATGCTGGCGCTTCAGGCCAGGGTGTTAACCTTCTGCGCCACAGTGCCGGCCACAGGCATCTTTCAAAATCACTCCTTTTCCCTTACTCTCTCCTGAAAGCACAAGGTGATAATCCTAGCGAGATTTTGGTGGAATTTCTGAATGTAAAATTCACAAAATCTAGGAGACCCCTCCCCTCAACTTCACTTTTAACCTTCGACTTATCCATACTTAGCCTATAGTAATTGTAATTCAAGTTTTACTATTTTGGCACGGATTCTCACAGAAGCTTCTGCTCTGATATGGTGAGATTCTCTGTATTCACTTGTTTGTCTTTCCATTTTAGGGGGCAGCAGTTTTCCATGTGATGATCTCACTTATTTACAGATATAAAAAGAGGTATTGATTTTTCAATGTCTTCAGACATTTGCTTGCTGTTAGGATGGGGTGATGACTTCTAAACTATTTACAAGAAATAGAAACCAGAATACCAGTATCATTTTTAATATTGAATTTTTCTCTCACAGTCCCCCTCATTTTCTTATTAACACTAAAGGTTTTGTTTTTAACTGCTTTACACTTTGTGTCTGTATGTGTCTCTTGTATCTCTTCCCATTCTAGTGGTGAAAGTATCCTCCTACTTCCCAAAGAATTCCCTTTCTTTCAATGATAATGAACATTATTTTCTGTTGGTTACTCTATGTATTTAACACCTATAAAGCTATAATTAAAATAATATAAAATTCATCCATTTAAATTGTAAAATTCAGTGGTTTTATTATGTTTATAGAATAGCACACTCATCAGGTTAAACAAGAACATTTTCTTCATCACAGAAAGGAACCCTGTATCCTGTCTCATTCACAATTGCCACACCCTGCTATATGGTATTGTCTTTTATCTATGGATTTATTATGTGAATATAAAAGGAAAAAATCACAGTGAAGGTAACATCAAAACAGTTTTTACAATAGAGTTGGAAGACCGCTAAGGGAATTGGACTTATGCACATCTTGAGCTGTTGCCTGGGGATGTGAACTTTTCGTCTGTTTAACTCTTTGACTGCAGACATCTGATGCATGTCAAAAGTTATCAGATTTTGTTTTATGGACATTTTATAAGCTATTTGAATTATTTTCTTATGTTGAATTGGTCATGTAGTCATTGTTCTTTCTCAATATTTGATAGTCATTTCCTACAAAGCAAATTTGATAGCTGTATAATAAACCAGCACAGCTTATCTAAATAAGATTCTGATTTTGCTGTCTTGTTTGGAGCACCCATTCAGTACCATTTGAACCTATGTTGTTAGAATTGCAATTTTTTTTTTAGATTTATTTATTTGAAAGACAGAGTTATACAGAGAGTGGAGAGGCAGAGAAAGAAAGAGAGGTCTTCCATCCTATGGTTCACTCCCCAATTGGCTGCAACAGCCAGAGCTGCATCAATCCGAAGCCAGGAGCTTCTTCCAGGTCTCCCACGGGGGTGCAGGGGCCCAAGGACTTGGGCCATCCTCTACTGCTTTCCCAGACCATAGCAGAGAGTTTGATCAGAATTGAAGCAGCTGGGTCTCGAACTGGTGCCCATATGGGACGCCAGCACTTCAGGCCAGGACGTGAACCCGCTGTGCCACGGCGTCGCCCCAGAATTGCAATTCTTAAGATTCCAAATTGTTATTTTATTTTTTATAGTTTCAGAGATTGAATTGATGAATAACCTATTCTTAACATTTCTTATCAGTAGAATTGTGACAAATGTAGCTTTTCCAACTGGCTTTTTGCATTAAAAATAGTAAATTCCAAGGTTTGTCTAGATTTAGGCATAGGTTTTTCATTGCTGAATAACATTTCATTGCATGGTTACAGCATATGGTGTATCCATTCATCAGTTGATAGACATCTGGACTTATTTCACTTTAGACATATAGCAACAATACTGTTATGAATGTTTGCATATATGGAAAAGTATGTGTCAGTATGTTGTTAATTGCTTTAGGTATATATGCCTAGGAATGGAGTTACTGGGTCACCATATAACTCTGTTTAACATATTGAGGAACTTCTGGATTGTTTTAAAAGTAGCTTTGCCATTGTGGTCTTCCTACTTCTTACTTGTTGAATATTATGATTGGTGATGAATTAAGTCTGTGATTATATAGTGAATTAAAATTATGCTTTTGCAAAAATTAATGAAAAGAAAAGAGGGGGAGGAAGGGGTTTTGGGAAGGGAGAGGGGAGGGTGAGAAGTATGGTTATCTTCTTAGAACTGTACCTATGAAATACACAAAATTTGTTCTCTTTATGTTAATAAAATAAAAAAAATAGGGAAAAAAGGTAGCTTTGCTTAGGGCTGTCATTGCAGTGCAGCAAGTTAAGCTTTTGCTTGCAATGCCAGCATCCTGTATTGGAGTACTTATTAGAGTCCCTGCTGTGTTGCTTCTGATCCAGGTCCCTGCCAATGCACTTGGGAAAGCATTGGATGATGGTCCAAGTACTTGGGCCACTGACACCCATGTGGGAGACCCATATAGAGTTATGGAGTTCCAGGCTCCTGGCTTTGACTTGGTCCAGCTGTTGTGGCCATTTGGAGAATGACCCAGCAGATAGAAGCTCGCTCTCTCTCTCTCTCTCTCTCTCACTCACTGCCTTTCAACTCAATCAATCAATCTTTAAAAAGGCAGTTGTGCCATTTTGGAATCACATTAGCAGTATATTATTGTCCATATTTCTCATACACAGGAATACCTCAGAGATATTGAGGGTTCAGTTCCAGACCACTATAATAAAGCCAATATCACAATGAAGTGAGTCACATTGTTTTTGGTCTCTCAATACACATAAAATTATGTTTAGACTGTAATATAATATAATATAATATAATATAATATAATATAATATAATCTATTAGCTGTGTATATAATTAAAAAGAATATACCCACCTTAATTTAGCAGTTCATCGCCTTAACCACTCGGCCACCTCAACACACCTTAATTTAAAACATCCTTTTCTGCTAAAAATGCTAATGGTAATCTAAGCTTCCAGCAAGATGTAAAGTTTTTGCTGTTGAATGGTATTATTTTGATGGCTGCTGATTGATCAGGGTAATGGTTTCTGTGGAAATTTCTTAAAAATAGAAAATTATAAAAGTTTGTTGCAGCTATCGACTCTGCTATTCCTGATGGATTTTTCTATAGGATGTGATGTTTGATTTCATTTTATCTATAGTAAAACTTCAAAATTGGAGTTGATCATTGTGAATCTTGCCAGTTCTGTATCAAGTAAGTTTATTTATAATTCTAAAAGTTTTGCTGTTATTTCAACAATGGTCACAGAATATGGAATCCATATCAAGAAATCAATATTGTTGGTGCTGTGGTGTAGTAGTCTAAGCCTCCGCCTGCTGTGCTGGCATCCCATATGTGTGTCAGTTCGTGTCCCAGCCACTCCTCTTCTGATTCAGCTCTCTCCTTATGGAAGCAGTGGAATGTGGCCCAAGTGCTTGGGCCCCTGCACCCACATGGGAAGAAGCTCCTGGCTCCTGGCTTCAGATTGGCCCAGCCCCAGCTGTTTGCGGCCATTTGTGGAGTGAACCAGCAGATGGAAGAAGACCTTTCTCTTTGTCTCTCCCTCTATCTACCTGTAGCTCTACCTCTGAAATAAATAAATAAAATGTTTAACAAAATGTGTTAGTGGTATAGTTGTCAGCATAGCTGCCTTACAGGAAATCAATGTGTTTTCTTGTCCACAAAAAGAAACTCATTCATTAAAGTTTCACTATCAGGCTGCAGCAACTCAAGTTCTACTTCTAGTTCTGGTTGTCTGTTACTTTCTCTATTTTTATTTACTTCCTTCATGAAGTCTTTTTTTTAAGATTTATTTATTTATTTGAAGGTCAGAGTTATACAGAGAGAAAAAGAGAGGCAAAGAGAGAGAGGTCTTCCATCTGCTGTTTCACTCCCCAATTGGCTGCAATGGCCAGAGCTGAGCCCATCTGAATCCAGGAGCCAGGAGCTTCTTCCAGGTCTTCCATGCGGGTGCAGGTGCCCAAGCACTTGGGTCATCTTCCACTGCTTTCCCAGGCCGTAGCAGAGAGCTGTATCGGAGGTGGAGCAGCCAGGACTCAAACCAGTGCCCATGTGGGTTGCTGGCACTGCAGGCGGTGGCTTTACACTACAGTGCTGGTTCTAAGTCCACATTTCTTGTTCTTGATAGGCTGTGAAGTCTTGGGAATGATGGATGGAATTCTATATATCCTTGATCATTATATCCCCATTCCTTAGTGTGATGCCTGGGCCTAGTAGGTAATACCCATAGAACAAATGACTGTTGAGATGTGAGCATGATTGAAAAATGAACATCATGAAAGATTTGGTAGTAACAGATGAAAACACGACAAGGAACGTATGCCACTAAGAGACAATCAGAGGAAAGCAACTCTCCACAATCAATTCTGAGATGATGTTTGGTTCCTTAAAGGGTTCGTTTGCACAACATGACATCTTGTAGTCAATGGAAGTGGAAGTTCAGGAAATTCAACAACAACAAAACAAACAACCCAGTGAAGAAATGGGCAAAGGACTTAAACAGACTTTTTCAAAAGAGGAATTCCAAATGACCAATAGACACATGAAAAAATGCTCCAAATTGCTAGCTCTCAGGGAAATGCCAATCAAAATCACAATATGGTTTCACCTTACCCCAGTTAGAATGGCTTTCATACAGAAATCAACAAACAACAAATGCTGGGGAGGATATGGGGAAAAAGGTGCCCTAATCCACTGATGGTGGGAATGTAGACTCATAAAGCCACTATGGAAGAAAGGATGGAGATACCTCAGAAATCTGAATATAGACCTTCCAAATGACCCAGTCATCCCACTCCTGGGAATGTACTCAAGGGAAATGAAATCAGCAAATGAAGGGGTTATTTGTACTCCTATGTTTATTACCACCCAATTTACAATAGCTAAGACCTGGAATCAACCCAAATGCCCATCAACTGAAATCTGGATAAAGAAATTATGGGATATGCACTCTATGGAATACTACATAGTGGTAAAAAAGAAGAAATCAGGTCATTTACAACCAAATGGATGAATCTGGAAAATATACTTAGTGAAATAAGCCTGTCCCAAAGGGACAAATACCACACATTCTCCCTGATCTGTGATAACAGAACACCTAAAAGGCAATATGTAGAAGTGAAACTGACACTTTGAGAAGTAATGACTTGAATAGCCCTTGTCTTGTCTGTTGAGAACAGTTTTTTAAATACTATTTGTTGAACTCTTTAATTAATGTAGAGTTAAACATCTGTGTATAATGTCAGTTGAAAATAGATCTCAGTAAAAAATAAGAATGGGAATAAGAGAGGGATGAGGAAGAGGGTTTGGGAGTATGGGTGGGAGGGCGTGCATAGTGGGAAACATCACCATGTTCCTAAAATTATAATTATGAAGTGTATGAAGTTTGTAACTGTATAATACTGTAAACATTCCTACGGTTTACATCTAAGAGTAGAGTTTAAAAACTTGCCATGGGACCTCAAATGCTCTTAAGCTGGGTGGTAAAAATATCATCTTAAGTGTTAAAGTGATTATATGGATAGGATTAAGGACCTGGTAATAATAATAGATGGAATTCCAAAGGAGTGAATGCACCAACAAGGGAAGCAGTCCACACGGCAGACTCATAGAATGACAATCACTTTAAATAGCACTCTGACCTCAGAATCAGCCCGTAAGGTATTCTAGACTGGCTGAAAAGCCCATGAGCGCCTTTCATACATGGAAAGCCAAGACAGTGTGGCAAAAATAAAATGTCCTACCTAAAGTATCTCGGTGGGTGAAACTCCAGTGGAAAGAAGCGGTCATCAGAGAAAGAGGTACTTTTCTCTGAAGGGAGGAGAGAACTTCCACTTTGCTTATGGCCTTGTATAAGTATTGATGGAGTTTGTGGATTCAAAAGGCTTCCATAGCCTAGGCAGGTCAATTCAAGAGCCTTGAGTGATCACTGACGTTATACATAAGAATGTTAATTGTTAAATTAACAACGAGAGCCACTGTGCACTATCTTCCCATGCAGGACCTATGTCTAAATGCTCTCAAAAGATGTGTCATTCCTGGGTGCTTCATTAAAGTTCATTAAGTTTCTAAAAAAAGAAGTGAAATTAACTTCAAGATGCAATAACTTTGAACAACCTTTGTCTCAACTGTTGAGGAACAATTTTTTGTTGTTGTTGTTTTGTTTTGTTTTTTACCATGCAAATTGTTGAACTCTTTACTTAGTATAGCGTTGGTCTTCTGTGTGTAAAGTTAATTGAAAATGGATATCAGTGGAGAATGAGACTGGGAATGTGAGAGGGGGGAGTAAGATGGGTGGGAGAGTAGGTGGGAGGGTGAGTATGGTGGGAAGAACCACTTTAATCCTAAGGTTGTACTTATGAAATACATAAAGTCTGTATTCCTTCAATGAAAGGTTTCTTTGGGGGGGTGTAGAAAGGCAGAGTAACAGAATATTTTGTTGCAGAAGTCCTCAACCATGGGCTTAAAATATTCAGTAAACTGGGACTGGCATTGTGGTATAGTGGGTTAAGCTGTTGCTTTGGAACACTAGCATCACATATTGCTTCCCAGGTTCATTAGCAGGAAGCTGGATCAGAAGCAGGGGTGGAACTCAAATCAGAAACTCTAATTGGGATGTGGACATCCGAAGCAGTAGGTTAAACTGCGTCCTCAAAACAACCACCCCTCACTTTAAAGTCACCAACTGCATTATCCTGGAACAAGAGAGACAGTCCATCCTTTGAAGTCAAGCTTTGACTTCTCTCTAGCTTTGACAGCTCAAGATGACATCTTCAAATAAATATTTCCTCTCCATTGAAAATGTTTTCAGTGTAGAATTTATCTTAGCTAGATTTTCTGAATAACTTGTTGCAGCTTCTCTGTCAGTACTTTCTGCTTCACCACGCACTTTTATGTCATGGAGACAGCTACTTTCTGTAAACTTCAGGAGCAAACTTTTCTTCTGAAGCTGCCTTACTTCTCTCAGCCTTCACAAAATTGAAGTGAGATAGAGACTTGCTCTGGCTTAAGCTTTGGCTTAAAGAATGTTGTGGCTAGTTTTATCTTCTACCCAGATCACAAAATCTCTCTCCATATCAACAATAAAGCTGTTTCACCTTTTTAACATTCTGATGTTACTGGAGTAGCACTTTCACTTTTACTCAAGAACTTTTGATTTTGCACTCACAGCTTGGAAAACTGCTGCAAGAGGTCTAACACCTGGTATCTCAGTTTTTGACATCCTTCTTCCCTAAGTCAATCATTTTTAGGTCTTGATTTAATGTGAGAGACTTCTGACTCTTTCTTTTCCTTTAACACTTAGCAGCCATCTTGAGGTGATTAATTGGCTTAATTTCAACATTGTTTGTCTAGGGAAACAGGGAGAACTAAGGAGAGGGAGAGAGGTAGGGGGATAAATGTTTGGGTGGAGCAATCAGAGAACATGCAATGTTTATGGATTAAGGTTTCTGTTGTACATGGGCATGGTTTGTAGTGCCCCATAACAAGGACAATGGTGACATCAAAGATCACTGATCACAGGCCACTATGAGAGTAAGGAAACTTTTGAAATGTTATGAGAATTACCAAATGTAGCAGTGACATAGAGAGAGCACATGCTGTTGGGAAGAAAGGCTAATAGGCTTTCTTCATTTTTTAAAGATTCGTTTACTATTTATTTGAAAGGCAGAGTTATAGAGAGTGAAAGAGAGAGGCAGAGATCTTTCATCTGCTGGTTCACTCCTGATATGGAAACAATGGATAGGGTTGGTCCAGACCATAGCCAGAATCCTGGAACTCCATCCAGGTCTCTTCTGTAGTTTTCAAGGGCTCAAACAATTGGGCCATCATCTGATGCTTTCCCAGGCACATTAGCAGGGAGCTGGATTGGAAGTGGAGCAGCTGCAACTTGAACAGTGCTCATATGCCATGCCAATGGTGCAGGTGGTGGCTTTACTCACTGTGCCATGTGTCAGCTCACTGATAGATTCACTTAACACATGGTTGCCACATATTTTCAATTTGAAAACAAGCAATGTCTAATGTCTGAGAGTTCAATAAAGGGAAGCACAGTGAAATGAATTATCCATGTATTATTTCTTACTTCCAGAATCTTCTCACACATATTTGTTGTGTTATATTCAGGGTTTTAGTTGTAGGATGGAGGACTTAGAAGGTATAATGGATTCTCAGGAACTGAAAGTTTCCTGACATGTTCTTTCAGTACAAAAAATTAAGGTCACCAGAGTAGTGGTTGATGATGTTTTGTAACACCTTTCCAATTTGTACAAATCAAATCAAAGAGGCTTATCACAGAGATGTGTTGAGATCAGGTACCTTTCTTGTGGCCCTTTTCTTTCAGTCCTTATTCCCTCAGCATGAATAGGAACAAAATAAGCATCCAATTCTGTCCATACAGCATTGTTATCCTCTCTTTTATTCTCTGAATAATAATGCCCACCTAGAGTCTCTGATCAGCTTAAACACCTGGACTTATTTGTTCTTTGTTAGTTTCTAGATCCAGGGGGATTCAACCTGCTTTAAGGCACAAACAAACATCTGTCTGTGCCTTTGTTACAAATCCCCATACATGCAGTTTTGAAAGTCTCATATTTGCTCCTTGTGTAGTTTAATTCCAGCCTATTGCTATCAAATTCTTCAAGGATTAAAAAATATTAATTTTTAAGTTAAGCATCTCCCTTATCCATAAGACATTTACATCTGCAAATAATGCACCATTATGCAAAGGTGCTTCCTGGAGATTGTTACTGAGGACTGACCCATGTTTTCAGCCCTTCATGTTGCAGACTCTGATCCTGCTAATCAAGCCAAATCCTGGTCTCCCATTCCATTGCTCTGTAATAGATACTGGAGGAAGTAAGCAGAATTCTGAGAGCTATCTGGCCTTAGAAGAGCCATCAATATCAACAGGATTATAAATCAGTGAAAACAAAAGAAACATTGGCCATACTCCTTATAGCTCAATCAAATCAGAGAAGAAAATGAGCTCCCTGCTTTTCTTTCTACTTCTGTATATATCCTTTGCTTACATCCTTCCAAGTCCAAAATGCTTTAATTTCCTCACTACTCTCTTAATATTTTCAAGTGCTCAGCTTCAGAAAGTTCCCACCAATTGATAATGGAGATTCATGGAAAGGATTCTCAACTTCTACTCCCAGTTTATGTTTCCTCTGTTCTTTCTAAAGATAACTCAAAAGGGCCAAAATTCTAGGACACTGCAAATTTTTAATTAACTGTTGTTGAGCCCAAGGAGTGTGGTAGACTTTCACAAGCACCTGACAAGTTTGGTGTTTAAAAGTACTTTAAATATAGGTTTTAGATTCACAACAAGCTGTTATCTATATAAATAGTTAAATTAGGATTCAAAGTACTAGTTTCTTAAATGTGTAATGGTAATAGGAAATACCCATTCTGCATCAACTAGAATACAGAATTATAAAATTATAAGTAAATAACCACAGGTCATCAAGGTTTAATAATAAAATTCAAACATCAATGCCTATTATAATGAGAAACCTGAAGTACTTTCCATTTGTGAAAGAATATTTACATTTTGAATTGTATTTGGAGATGAAACTGGACTCTGGTCAGCTGTACACAAAGATTCTATTAATTAAAGACACAACTGGCATACTTGTGAGCAGTCTGGATAATTGGCCAAGTCATATAATTTGCCAAGCTCTGGAGAGCAGTTTCTTAGAGACTACATTTCCATAACTAATTTGCGTGTATCACAACCATCCTGGAAGGCTGAGCTAGAGAAATATTAAGAGGTCATATGATTCAGACCTCATCTAGAAATGAGAAAATTGATGCTCAGAGAAGGTAAATGGTTTGTCCAAGGTTGAAAAACCAATTGATACTGAATTAAAATTCAAATATCTTAACTCCCAGACAAATACAATTTTTATTACATCAGTGGTTCTCCTACATTAATGATGCATCAGGATCATCTGTAGAGCATTATTAAAATGCAGACTACTGGGTCCCACATTCAAAGTTTCTTAGTTGATTGATCTGAATGGGATGTAAGAATTTGCATTTTGGCTGGCGCCTCGACTCACTAGACTAATCCTCCGCCTGTGGCTCCGGCACCCTGGGTTCTAGTCCTGGTCAGAGCACTGGATTCTGTCCCAGTTGCTCCTCTTCTAGTCCAGCTCTTTGCTGTGGCCCGGGAAGGCAGTGGAGGATGGCCCAAGAGCTTGGGCCCTGCACCCACATGGGAGACCAGGAGGAAGCACCTGGCTCCTGGGTTTGGATTGGTGCAGTGCACCGGCCACTGCAACTGTTTTGGGGGGTGAACCAAAGGAAGGAAGACCTTTCTCTCTGTCTCTCTCTCTCTCACTGTCTAACACTCCCTGTAAAAAAAAAGATTTTGCATTTTATAGCAGATCCTATGTGGTTGCTGATGCTGCTGGTCTTGGGAACTACTCTTTGAAAACCATTATGTTGTAGTATTTTTCTCTTATTATTTTATTTTTAATGAACTTCTCTCTCTTTTTTTTAATGAACTTCTCTTTTGGCAGGCATAAGAGGACAAGGAATTTCCATAAGTCTATCAAGCACTAACAATCATCCAAAATTTCTAACCTAAAAAACCTTCTAAACAGGGGCAGGTGTTTTGCCTAGCAGTTGAAACTGCAGTTGGGACACCCATATCCCATATCAGAGTGCCTGTGCTTGAGTCTCAGTTCAACTTCCAATTCTAGCTTCCTGCTAATTAGGCCCTGGGAGCCAGTAGGAGACAACTTATGTAAGCATGTCTCCACCACCCATCTGGGACACTCAAGTTGAGTTTCCCAACTCTCAGCTCTGGCCTGGCCTAGGCCTCGCCATTGCAGGCATTTGATAACTGAACCACGGGTTGGGATGTTTCTGTCTGTCTCTCTGCCTTTCAAATACATATAAAAATGTTTTTTTTTTTTATAAAAGGGCTTCTAAATAAACTACTTTTTTCTGTACTTTCTCCAGGAGACAGATACTCTCATAAAATCTAAAAGTCTAACAAAAATAATATTTTATATTACTTGAGTCATGTTCAGTTTGAAGTTACTTAATGTGCATTGTACAATTCTATGAAAAGGTGGAGACAGTGGATATTAGCAGCTTCCATATAACAGTGAAGAAAATGAATGCTAAAATAGTTACTAAGCAATTTATCTAGGACTCAAAGTGTGACTCCAGAATTAATCATGATGTATATCATTAATCAACTGATGCAATTAAGGTCAAATGAATCTGATTTTAAGGCAAGAGCATGTTGATATCTTCATTCGTTTCTAGAATTATAGCCAGTAATGGTGATACAATCATAGCATTTGTAGGCCCATGTTAAATGGTTAGGGGCTCAGGAAGATTCGAACTTCCTAGTGGAGTGAAGGTGATTGATATAGTTAGTTACTATCAGATCACAGATATCACTGCCCCAACTCCAATATTCTGCCATAGTACAAGCAGTTCTTCCTTCTTGTTTAGAACCTGAGTCTCCGTGTGAGTCTGTCTCTTGTTTTCAGAAATGTGGACCGTCTTTGTCATTATGAGCCTCCAACAAATTGTGAAGCTTAATGAACTATGAAAAGCTTTTTAGATGGATGCTTATTTATAGTAGTGTGTATCTCAAAATAGTTTTATATATATACATATTCATTATGAGTAATCCATATGAAATTTTGATTCAGTACTCAGAAAATTGTAAAATACCTTTATCAAAATTCTACTAAATATGTCTTATGAACTCTTATCCTGATATCCTACTCCTTTTATTTTTCTAAAAGTTACCACTTATGAGACATAACTGATTTAGTCAGTGTTATCATGTGCCTCTCTGATAGGGATAGACATCATGCTCTGGACATTTTATGATTTAGCAGAAACTGAAAAATAAGAGGTCAGAGAAGCTCTATCTGAGATAAATCTTTGCAGTTACTGTGCTTTCTTAGCATTTTCTTACCTGTAGCTTTGTTAGGTGATTCTGGTTTCTTCTCTTTAAGCTCATTTATTTTTGTTTTTAAATTTATTAGAAATATTATTTTTGATTGACACATCATAATTGCATTCATTTGTGAGGTAGTGAGGTGATACCTCATTGTGTTTTTGGCTTGCATTCCCCTGATAATTTGTGATGCTGAACATATTTCCTTTCTCTCTCTTAAAAAGATTTATTCATTATTTGAGAGAGAGACAGAGATCTTATATCCACTGTTTCACTCCCCAAATGACCCAATAACAGAGGCTGGGCCAGGCTAAAACCAGGAGCCAGGGGCCTGGAACACCATCCAGGTGTCCCACATAAGTTGCAGGGGCCAAGGAACTTGGGTCACCTTCTGCTGCTTTCCCAGGTGCATTAGCAGAGAGCTGGATTGGAAGTGGAGCAGCTGAGACTCAAACCAGTGCTCCTATATGGAATGCAGACATTGCAGGTGGTGACTTAACCTGCGATTTTACCACAATGCTGGCCCCTCATGCCTTTTTGACTACAATAATTTCATAGTTTGTTTTGAAATCATGTAGTGTGATATCTCTAACATGGTTCTTTTTACTCTAGATCATTTTGGCTGTTAGGAGTCTTTTGTGGTTCCATGTAAATCTACAGATTATTTTTTTCTATTTCTGTGAAAAATTACATTGGAATTTTGATGAAGAATTACATTGAAACTTTAGACCATTTTCTACAGCATTGCATTTATTTGTGTTTTGTTCAATTTCTTCAGAGTTTTATAGGTTTCAGTATATAATTTTTGCCTCCTAATTTATATTTACATTTAAGTCATTAATTTTGTTATTATAAATGGGATTGTTTTATTAATTTCCTTTTCAGATATTTTGTTACTGGTATATATATAAATGCTACTGATTTTTGCAAGTTGATTTTGTGTCCTATAACTTTACTGAATACTTTTATCAGTTTTGACAGTTTTTTTTTTTGGTGGAGTCTTTAGGATTCTTCCTCACAAGATTGTGTCATTGGTAAACAAGGATAATTTCGATTTTTCTTTTCCTGTGAGGACACTTTTGTTTCTTTTTCTTGTCTAATTTCTCTGGCTAGGATTTCCAGTACTATGTTATCTAGAAAGATTGAGAGTGGGCATCCATTTCTTGTTCTTTATTTTAGAAGACAAGCTTCATCTTTTCATCATTCAGCATGGCGTCAGCTGTGGGCTTGTCATAGATGGTCTTTATTGTGTTGACGTGTATTTCCTCTATACCTAATCTGTTGAGAATACTTACCATGAAAGCATATTGCACTTCATCCAATACTTTCTCTGCATTTATTGTGAGGATCATATGATTTTTATCTTTCATTTTGTTAATGTAGTGCATCCCATTTATTGGTTTGTGTATTTTGAACCATCATAGCTAATGATTCTTTTAAAACGCTCTTTAATTAATTTACTATTTTTGTTGAGGATTTTTGCATATATGTTTATCAGGGATGTTCGCTGATAATATTTCTTTCCTTGTAGTATCTTTGTCTGGCTTTGGTTGCAAGGTAATGCTAGTGTTGTAGAATGAATTTGTAAGTATTTCTTCTATTTAAGTCTTTTTTTTTAAATTAAACTTTTATTTAATGAATATAAATTTCCAAAGTACAGCTTATGGGTTACAATGGCTTCCCCCTTCCAAAATTTCCCTCCCACCCACAACCCTCCCCTTTCCCGCTCCCTCTCCCCTTCCAATCACATCATGATTCATTTTCAATTCTCTTTATATACAGAAGATCAGTTTAGTATATATTAAGTAACGATTTCAACAGTTTGCCCCCATATAGTAACACAAAGTGAAAAAAAATACTGTTGGAGTACTAGTTATAGCATTGAATAAGAGTGTACAGCACATTAAAGACAGAGATCTTACATAATATATTTTTTTAAAAAAATTAAATAATTTTCTATGCCATTTCCAATTTAACACCACGTTTTTCCTTTTTTCATTTCCAATTATCTTTATATACAGAAGATCTACCAACAACAGATGCTGGAGAGGATGTGGGGAAAAAGGGACACTAACCCACTGTTGGTGGGAATGCAAACTGGTTAAGCCACTATGGAAGTCTGTCTGGAGATTCCTCAGAAACCTGAACATAACCCTACCATACAACCCAGCCATCCCACTCCTTGGAATTTACCCAAAGGAAATTAATTTGGCTAATAAAAAAGCCATCTGCACATTAATGTTTATTGCAGCTCAATTCACAATAGCTAAGACCTGGAACCAACCCAAATGCCCATCAACAGTAAACTGGATAAAGAAATTATGGGACATGTATTCCATAGAATACTATACAGCAATAAGAAACAATGAAACCCAGTCGTTTGCAACAAGATGGAGGAATCTGGAAAACATCATGCTGAGTGAATTAAGCCAGTCCCAAAGAGACAAATATCATTTGTTTTCCCTGATCGGCGACAACTGAGCACCAAAGGGAAAACCTGTGGAAGTGAAATGGACACTATAAGAAACAATGAACTGATCAGCTCTTGTCCTGACTCTAGATGTACAATGTAATACTTTATCCTTTTTAGTATTTGTTGTTGTTTTTGTTGTTGTTGTTCTAGTACTAGTGGTTGAACTATGTATTTAAGTCTTTTGTAAGAGGAGATGGCATTGTGGCACAGTGGATTAAGTTGCTGCCTGTGACACTGGCATCCCATATGAGTACCAGATCCAATCCCATGTGCTCCACTTTGGATCCAGCTCCCTGCTAATGTGCCTGGGAAAGCGGTAGAAGATGGCCCAAGTGGTTGGGCCCCTGCTATCAAGGTGGACGACTGTGATAGAGCCAGGCCCCTGATTTCAGCCTGGTCCATCCCTGACTATTGTGGCCATTTGGGGGAGAGACCCAGTGGATGGAAGATGTCTTTGTCTTTATATCTCCCTCTTTCTCTGATACTCTGCCTTTCGAATAAATAAATAAATTTTAAAAAATACTTTGTAAGAGTTTGAGAATTGATATTAGTACCCCTTTAAATATTTGATAGAATTCAGCAGTGAAGCTATTCAAACAAAAGCTTTTTTTTGATGACAAACTTTTTATTACTGGTCCAATCTCCTTATTCATTATTGATCTGATATAAAATTCTATTCCTTTATGATTCTGTCTTGGTAGATTGTATGTCTCTATCTTTAAGTTAATCTGGAATAATAATGAATAATTATAGGAAATTTTGCAAAATGACAGCTATTTTTAGTAAAGATATGTGCAGAAAAATGAAAATATCTAATTTATTAAATTAAAATGGTTTGCTTACAATTCAGATGACTAATTAGCACAGTAAAAGGTGCCCAACATCTTTAGTCATTATCAAATATAACTCAAACCTTAATTCAGTGTCACCAATTACTACCAGAAATATATATATACACATGTATCCAAAACCTTGGATGAGGATGTTCTTGGGAGCTTTATACATAATGACCCAAAATTTAGAACAACTCAGATGTCCATCCACATTAGAAAAATACATATATTAGTGAATAGTACAGAGTATAATTCAGTAATAAAAATAATTACTAGCATATGCAAAATGTTAATGAATCTCACAAAATATTATACTAAAAAACAGAAAAGACGACAAACAGTATTACTACATTTACACAAAGTTCAAAACAGACAAAACTATTCCACCATAATGACAGTACTTAAAATCATAGTTATTATCTGAGGGGCATTCAGTAGAAGGGGCACAGGAAGCTTTCTGGATGTCTGGATATATTGTATATTTTTATCTGGACGTTGGTTTCACAAGTATATACATATTTAAGATTCATTGAACTTACACTTGAGATTTATTTACCCATTGATTTTTTAACATATAATATTATATATCCATTGCCCAACTGAAGTGACATTTCTGGACTGGCTGATTTTCAAGTGACCTTTCTGAGTCAGCAAGTCATACTTTTGGAGCTTCTACATGGACAATATAATTTAAATACTATTCTCAGGAGCAAGTGATGCTGAAAAGTAGATTTAGTACAACCCATTTTTATTACAAAATGCCACTCAGTCATGCAGCTCATCACTATTCTTCAATACAGAAGTTAACAACTTAAAAACAATTTATAGCTTGTAAGAATGTATGTGATGTGTCTGTAGACCCAACCTATACAACTCCTTGTAAGATATTAAGTAAAGACTACATGTATTAATTCTTGGAGGACTGTGGTATAAGTCTAAAAAAGATATTACTTAGTAAAATATTTATCTTCTTTGATATTCATAAAAATGTCTTATAAATGCCTTATTTTATATTTTTCTTACAGGTCTTATTTTCAAACATGCCACAATATTGCTTCAAATAATGATAAATTATATCATTCTCATATATAAATGATAAATATATAAATGACATTATACCTGGAAGAAAAGAACAGCCTTTATTTCCAATTCATATTCTGGCTGGGACTATTGTCTACTTGGGCTAGACTATTCTACAAAAGCACAGAGGATAGGAAGACACTCTACACTAAGGGAATTCAGGTCATCAAGCCTTCTGCTGAGGTGTTAAATTTTGCTTTTGCTATAGTTTTGCACAGTCCTCTGTGAATGGATGTCCTAGATACAATATTGCACAGGAAATTAATTTCTAGAGGTAAAGCTGAAGTCACAGGCTTTGTTTGTATTTAGATCCCTCAGAATACTTTGCCAGCATTGCCTTTCTGATCTTTAAAATGGAATAAACCCTCATTCCTTATGGTTGATTTTTATGCCAGAGACATTCTTAAATGTCATTTATATTTTGAGGAGTACCTGTCCCTTAAATGGTAACTTTGACCTATTGTTAAATGTATCATCTTTCCCAATTAAAGATCCTGTTATAAGCTAAATGCCACTCTGAGTGACAGTGTGACTGAAATAAAGTAGAATATGGAAGACTTTTTATGTCAGAGCTGGTAGAACCAGAAAGTGAATTGAAATCATTTGAAATTAATCCCTTATGGATCAGCAGATTTATTCAGAGTTACTTAAAAAGCAGTTAACATTCCATTAGCCACGAACTGTGGTCTCTGTCAGCAATATAAGCCACTCTTTAGTCTTTTCTTTTAGTGCAAGAAGTCTTTGCAAAAGAATGCAGTTATTGAACATCTAAGAGACAAATACTGAGGCAAAATCAAGAAGTTTTCTTATAGAATTATAAACATCACGTTTGTTTCTTCATTTAATTTAAATAAAGTATTTGTTGCATTTTGGAGTAAGTTTAAGATAAGGACATATGAATTTCTTTTTTAAAACACTAAAGCAAACATGATTTTGCAAAGTTCAAAACGATAGTTGAAGTTAACAATTATTTGGAACTATTGTATAACCAGGATAGCAGATGGTTATTGAGGTGTTCCAAGCCCAGGTGTGGGCCAAGGACACCACCAGACATGAAGATAAGTGTGGCCTCAAAAGCTGGGGAATATTTGAGGGGGTCAGTGCTTGGAAGCTCATCACTGAAGGGTGCCCTTCACCTTCACTGCATTGTACTTGACCTCAAGTCCCTAAACTCTGAAATTTCTCTTGAGCATTCACAGGACAGAGGTAGTTAGCAGAAAAAAATCCAAAAAGTGGCTGTGAATCATGTTGAAATTGACTTAAAATAGAATGGAATGAAGAGGTTAATAGCTTCTTTGACTCTGGGAATAAATGGAATATAAAGATGTTTATGAAAAACTAAAGCAACCATGTTATTTTCTGAGAAAATTAAGTGAACATGAAGATAAATCTCTTTTTCTTGGAAGATGAAATAGATGTTCCTTTTCCTATTCTCTCTTACAAAGCACAACTTAAACACACACACACACACACACACAGAAGTGATCACACATATTTATATGAAAAATAGAGAGAAGTCAGTGTACACTCCAACGACCTCCAAACTCAAGGAAAAATGTGGCAATGAGTCTTCAAGAAAAGCCTTCTCACTTTAGAGAAGACTAGGAAAAGACCAGACTAGTAGAAGATAAATGTGAAGACAATAATTCCTCTACTACAACAATCCATCATAGCAAAAAACATGAGAGAACTCACCCTTACCCCTACCCTTACCTTCACCCTCACCCTTACTTTCACCCTCACCTTCACCCTCACCCTCACCCTCACCCTCACCCTCACCCTCACCCTCACCCTCACCCTCACCAAAAAGATCACATGGAGGCTTAGATTTTCACTTTTACACTCTTCACACTCACACTTGCCAGGCTGTAATGAGGTGTTACACCCCAACCCCTAGGTGGTATCAGAGAAGACAAAGTTGGGAACAAGTCTTTCATATTCATTTCTGCCTATAGGTAATGAGGCTCTGCTCCACTCACAGTATTAGGGGAGACCACATGGTGGGTGTGGATGTCCACTTATACCCTAAAGTAACAAGACACTCCTGACCTTCCCAACTGGGGTGGTATCTGAGGAGGGATGGTGAAGTGATGGAACTTTCACTACCTCTTACCCATGGTAACATCCTACTTGTGATAGCACTGAAAGTCATGTAAGGATTAGCAACCAGGTCCTCCTCTGTCCTAGTAAAGAATTGTCATTGGATTCTTTTAAAAAGAAAAATTTATTTATTTATTATTTATTTATTTGAAAGTCAGAGTTACAAAGGGAGGGAGGCAGAGAGAGAGCGAGAGAGAGAGAGAGTGAGAGAGGTCTTCCATCAGCTGGTTCACTCCCCAAGTGGCTGCAACTGCCAGGAACTTCATTCAGGTCTCCCACGTAGATGGCAGAGGTCCAAGCTCTTAGGTCTTCTTCTGCTGCTTTTCCCAGGCCATTAACAGGGAGCTGGATCGGAAATGGAACATTCGGGATATGAAACGGTGCCCTTATGGTATGCTGGCATTGCAGAAGGCAGCTTTACTTGCTATGCCAAAAAGTCGTCCTTGGTGTCAGTGGATTCTCAGTGGGGAGTTTCGACTCTTACTCCACACATAAGTAAAAAGAAGCACCACCACCCTGAGTATCAAAGGAAGTTGAGTGGAGAACCTGGACTTCCACTTCCACCTGGCTGTAAGGTGATGTCCCTCTTCCCCTAGTTCACTTTTCTCATATGAAACCAGCTACAACAATTTAAACAAGATTCAAAATCTCTTAGTACCCCAAACATCCAAATTTCAAGTAAAAATTATTCTTCATACAAAGAACCGGTTTTAATCTGAATGAAAGATGATCAAAAAATAGCGACACCAAGATGTGGAGATATTAGAATGATATGGCAAATATTTTATAGCATCCATCTTCAACAAATAATAAAGTAAACACTTTAATGTACAATTATGCTTTTTAAAAGTTTTTTATTAGCATTACTATATGCACACTTTTATGGGATCAGTGTGATATTTTAACAGGGCCATACAGTGTAAACTAATCAAATCAGGCAATCAGCACTCCCACCCTTCTCCCCTGCCTGCCTGCATGTTCAGAGCCTACTAGCTCATCTCCTCCAGTTCTTTAAACACCATATAATTCATTATTGAGATATGTTGTTGCACCACTTTTTTATGAAATAATAGAACCTGCTATTTCCATCTAACTCTGTCTTAATACCTGATACCAAATCTCCCTCTAACCCTCCTCCCCCATCTTTTCCAGTCACTAGTAATCACTAGTCTAGGTTAAGACAGATTTTGGGGCCGGCACTATGGCTCACTAGGTTAATCCTCCGCCTTTGGCGCCGGCATCCCATATGGGCGCTGGGTTCTGGTCCCAGCTGCTCCTCTTCCAGTCCAGCTCTCTGCTGTGGCCCGGGAAGGCAGTGGAGGATGGCCTAAGTTCTTGGGCCCCTGCACCCGCATGGGAGACCAGGAGGAAGCACCTGGCTCCTGGCTTCAGATCAGCATAGTTCCGGCAGTAGCGGCCATTTCGGGGGTGAACCAATGGAAGGAAGATCTTTCTCTCTGTCTCTCTCTGACTGTCTAACTCTATTTGTCAAAAAAATAAAATAAAATAAAAAATAAATTAAGGCAGATTTTTAAAATTCTTTTAAAGATCTATTTATTTGAAAGGTACAGCAACATAAAGAAAAAGGGACACACACACACACACACACAGTGATCATCTATCTGCTGTTTCACTCTCCAAATGATGACAACAGCAGGTCTGGGAAAGGACAAAATAAAAAGCCAGAAATTCCATTCTGGTCTCCCACATGGGTGTCAGAGGTTCAAGTAGTTGGGCCAGCCTTTGCTGCCTTCCTGGGTGCATAGCAGGAAGCTAGATTGCAAGTGGAGCAGTCTGGAATTGAATTTTCACTTCAATATGGAATGCCAGTATCATATGCAGCAGTTTTATACACTGTGCTATGATGCCAGTCCCAGATAGGATTTTTTTTGGGGGGAAGGGGCTTCCACATATGAGAGATAAAATATGGTATTTGTCTTTTTGTGTCTGACTTATTTCATTGATCTCCATGAATGTGTTTGAAACATATGAAAACAACAGAGAGTATCAGCAAATAAACTCAAGATCTTAGCAAAGAAATAGATATAAGGAAGAAATAAATGAAATTGTTGAGATTTAAAAAGAAAACACAATAAACTAAATAATAAGCCCAATGAGTAAGGGTAAAAAAAGTGAATGAGACAAAAATGGATCAATGAACTGGAAGATAGAACATTACAAAATATCAAAACTGAATAACAGAGGGGAAGAAGAATTGAAAAGAGAATAGAGCTTCAGAACCTTTTGGGAATATATAGAAATATGAAATATTTATATCATCAGAGTCCTGGCAGAAGAGTAGAAAAAACATAGGGCTGAAAACGTATTTGAAGGAATAAATAATAAAAATTTCCAAAATTTAACAAAGGACATCCATCTTCAGCTCTGAGAAGAGCTCCAAATAGGTAAATTCCAAAGAAATCTAAACCAATACACATCAGAATCAAACTTTTGATAACTGAAAACAAGCAAAAAAAAAAATCTTACAAGAAGCTACAGAGAAAGGAAAAACAGAATGGCAATGGGTTTCTTTTTAAAATTTTATTAAGAGATTTATTTACTTATTTGAAAGGCAGAGTAACAGAGAGGGAGGGGAAGAGAAAGAGGTCTTCCATCTGCTGGTTTATTCCCCAAATGGCCATAGCTGCAGTCACATAGAAGCCAGAAGCCAGGAATTTCATCTGGGTCTCCCAAATGGGTGGCAGGGACTCAAGTACTTGAGCCATCTTCTGGTGCTTTCTAAGGCACATTAACAGGAAGCTGGATCTGAAGTGGAGCAGCTGGGACTCGAAGTGGCACCCATATGGGATGCTGGAGTCACAGGAGGTAACCTGCTGTACCACCACGCTGGCCCTAACAACATATTTCATATTTTGTATTTCTAAATCATGGAGGCAAAAGAAAGTGGCATGATATTTTTTAATTGCCTAAAGAACTCTCAACCTAGAATTTTATATTCAGTGACAATATTAAGAAATCAAGATTTTATTTATTTATTTATTTATTTATTATTTCATTTATGTTTATCTTATCTGAAAGAGAGAGAGAAGGAATTTTTCATTAACACAAAATAATTGTGTCTATGGGTCACAGAATGATATGAATGGACATAATATATATTGATCAAATCAGAGTAATTAGCATATCTATCTCGGATATATATCTTTCCGTGGGTTAGACATTCAAAATGTTCTATTCAAGATAATTTGAAGTGTACAGTATTATTGTTAATTACAGTCATGTTTTGGGGCTGGCGCTGTGGTGCAACGGGTTAACGCCCTAGCTTGAAGTGCCGGCATCCCAGGGTGCTGGTTCTAGTCCTGGGTGTTCCTCTTCTGATCCAGCTCTCTGCTATGGCCTGGGAAAGCAGTAGAAGATGGCCCAAGTCTTTGGGCCCCTGCACCCACGTGGGAGACCTGGAAGAAGTTCCTGGCTCCTGGCCTCGGATCGGTGCAGCTCTGGCCGTTGCGGCCCATTGGGGAGTGAACCATCGGGTGGAAGAACTCTCTCTCTTCTGCTTCTCTTTTCTCTGTGTAACTCTCTGACTTTTGAATAAAATAAATAAAATCTTTAAAAAAATTAGTCATGTTTCTACACTCTACATCATAGAATTTAATCTTCCTAACAGTACAAATTAACAAACCTCTCCCTAAATCCCCTCCCCTCTATAATTCCCAGCCTCTGATAACTACTGTTCTATTCACCCTATGTTTTCAATGTGTTTCAGCTTCCACATTAGAACCGACAGTGTTTGTCTCTTTTTATTTTTGATTATTTCACTTAACACATTATTCTCCAGTTTCATTCAGGTTGACACAAATGATAGAATTGCATTTTTATAGAATAGTATGCATCACATTTATTTTTTTCTGTTCATTCACTGATGGGTACTTAGGTTCATTCTATTTCTTGGCTATTGTGAACAATGTTTCAATAAACATCATAGTGCAGATATCCCTTCAATATACGAATTTCCCTACCTTGGTATATATTCCCAGTAGTAGTGTTGCTGGGTGAAATGATATATTAGTTTTTGGAGGAACCTCCATACTATTTTCCACAATGCTGCACCAGTTTACATTCCGACCAGTGGGGTGCAAGAGTCCTCCTTAGTCTGCACCATTACAACATTTATTGTTTTTTCTCTTTTTGATATCAGCCTGTATAACTGGAGTGAGATGGTATGTCATTGGAATTTTGAATCATCTTACTCTGATAATTACTGGTGTTGAACATTTTTCCATACACTGACTTATCATTTGTACATCTTCTTCTGAGAAATATATAGTCATATAATTTTCCAATTTTTTAATCAAATTATTTTGGTATTTTACTCTTGAGTTTTGTGAATTTCTTATATATTCTGGTTATTGCCTCCTTGTAAGATGAAGAGTTTCCTAATATTTTCTACCATTCTGCAAGTTGTCTCTTCACTCTGTTGATTTATTTCTTGCTATGCAGGAGCTTTTTAGTTTGATATAATCACATTTGATTATTTTTGCTTTTCTTGCCCATGCTTTTGGCACCATATCAAAGAAAAATCTTTGCCCAGATCAATTTCCTGAATAGAAAGACTTTCTCTTCTGTGCATATCTTTTGTCTTTTGAAAAAGAAAATGTCAAAATATGAAAACATGAGGATGTTTATCCCAACAATGCTTATACAAACCAATAAAGGAAATTATATATAGAACAATGACAGGGTGTTGGTACATCCTACAGAATGAAATTTTACTTAAACATTAAAAATCAAAATCTAAATGTATAAACATATTACATTATATTTTCCAGTGAGATATTTATCAGAAAACTATCTTTTGAAGTCTTTGAATAAACATTATTGAAGCCTGCATCTTTTGTACAAGGCCCTAAATTAAATTAATTGGTAATTTTCCTTCAATAAGAGAGGGACTCATCTCAGAAGAAATTAGTAATGTTTCAATAAAGTCTCTTTCATTTTGTATAAACACAATATTAAGTGAAAATCAGGTGTTACCTGAAAAGGCTTTTTGGTCTTTGCTGCTGGATTTTTTCCCCTCTGTTTCTAGAATTAGAGCAATGAAGACCCTCCCAATGTAGGAGGGATGCACAAAATGAGTTCTTAACCACAATGGGGAGGAATGACCACCTCACTGCAACCAAGAAGTGATCTGTCAAGATTATCTCTGTAATCACCGAAGAAAATGAATTTAATGATGCCCAAGTACAAAATTTCTTTCCAATCATGGTGGATGGTGTGGGAAATAGTACTTCTTTCTCTGTCTTCACACTATTGAGCATGACAAATGAGCACTTGAAATTTCACTAGGGAAACTTGGGAACTTTTAAATTCGATTTTATAAGTTGGACCCAGAAAGACAAATATTGCATGTTCTCTCTTACATGTGGGAGCTAAAATTTAAGAAAAAAAAAAAAAAGAAATGTTGGTGTGTATCAGTATTGCTGCAGTTACAGTTTTGTAAAACTTTGTTTTATACTTTTGTGAAACCAATGGTTAAGAATGTTTTACTACTGTAGTTTTAGTGTGTAAGGGTGAAATAGTTATTTTTTCATTCAATTATTGTTTATAGCCAGTCTATATTTCTACTAAATTAGCTTGTTACTTATTAAACTTCTTATTTGGTGAAGTATTAAGCCTTTTTATTGTAATGTAAATTTAAAATATGTTATCTCAAAAAAAAAAAAAAGAAAAGAAAGGGAGAAGGGTGGAAGATACCAGGGAGGGAGGGAAGGAGGGAAGAGAGGGGGAGGGAAAAGTGACTGCAGTTTGACTGTTTCTTGTCTAGGTAATAACCACAGAATAACAAAAGGGCTACAACTTTGCATGATTCCCAAAAACTTTTGCCTACAGGGATGGTGTTACGCTTTTCCACATCAGTGCCTGATCTCCACTGGATTTTCTACTTTGCCATGGGTCTTTGCATGATGTATAACTGGTTCTTTGTCTTCAATTTATTTTCACATCTTGTTCTCTTTGTACACGCACACACCTAGCTCCAGTATAGAAAGGTTTTTTAAATAAAAATGGTGTCAAATACCAAGATTGTGTCCCCTTGGTGGCCCACATATTAAGGTTAGAATTTCATTTGTTTTTAAAAAAGATTTATTTATTTGAAAGATAGACTTTTAGACGCATACACACACAGAATGCCCTTCTATCCACTGGTTCACTCCCTAGATGGCTGCAATGGCTGTAGCTGGGCCAGTCTGAAGTCAAGAGCCAGGAGCTTCTTCTGGTCTACCATGTGAGTGCAGGGGCCCAAAGAGTTGGGTCATATTCCACTGCTTTCCCAGGTACATTTTGATATTCATGCTAGGATCTAGCTAGTAACAGAGGCAGTCCTGGAAATTCACTTGATTATTAGTCCAGTGCTATTTCTACACACTGCAATTTTGGGATATAGTAAATGCTGGTTCTTCCACCTCTCCTGCTTTTCCCCAGTTCAGCTACAGCACAGGGTGAAATGGTCCACAGCTCTGTTTGGTTCAGGCAACTCTCCCACAATGCCCTGCCCTCCCAACCCCCATGCACTTTCACATTTAGTGGTGTATACAGTTCTAACAGTCAATCTTGCCTGGATTCTCTGAGGCCTTTGCTACTGTCATTCACCTGCCATTCTGCCATCTGAATATCTTCTTTGAACTGAGACATTAGTATTCTACTTGGTTTTTGATTTTGATTTCTCCCCTGACATCATCCCCCACCCATTTTCATTGTTTCTTTTTATCACACAGTGGTCTACTCCCAGCACCCCTATATTCCTTCAGGAGAGATGACACATGAAGAAGAGGGAACCTTCCTTTTTATTATACATAAGGATTATATTTGAGAATTAGAGTTGTTGGGGCTGGTGCTATGGCGTAGCAGGTAAAGCCACTGCCTGCAGTGCAGGCATCCTATATCGGTGCCAGTTCGAGTCTCAGCTGCTCCACTCCTGACCCAGCTCCCTGCTAACGTGCCTGGGAAAGCACTGGAAGATGGCCCAAGTGCTTGGGACCCTGCACTCATGTGGGAAACCTGGATAAAGCTCCTGGCTTCAGTATGGCTCAGCCCCGGATGTTGTGGCCATTTGGGTAGTGAACCAGTGGATGGAAGATCTTTCTCTCACTCTCTTTCTTCCTTTGCCTCTCCTTCTCAGTAACTATGACTTTCAAATAAATAATAAATAAATCCTTTCAAAAAAGAATTTAGTGGAACTTAAGCTCCAGTTTCGGTTTTGAGGCAGAAAATGCAAAGTATTGTGGAGATAAGACAGTAAAGCAGAGGAGAGCAGATTGTTTAACCTTTTCAATTTCAAGTTGAGAATGATGATCTACTCTGTAATCCATTAGAAGTAACTGATGAGGTTGTGAATATGATGAGGAAAAAAGAAAACAAAAACAATCTGTGAATGTATTGGAGAGTGACAGCCTACAGCCATTTGAACAGTATCTGAACAGGGCAGTTGCAACAGGTCAAGAAAGGAGGGGTAGTTAAATATCCCTCCATAGAGAATGAATCAATAGAACTTGTCACACAATTGTCGTAAAATTAATCAGGAGAGAAATGAACATTTTCTTGAGCAGTTATTAAGTATGTGGCTTCAGAAATGTGGATGGGGCCGGCGCCGTGGCTCAATAGGCTAATCCTCCGCCTTGCGGTGCCGGCACACTGGGTTCTAGTCCCGGTTGGGGCGCCGGATTCTGTCCCGGTTGCCCCTCTTCCAGGCCAGCTCTCTGCTGTGGCCCGGGAAGGCAGTGGAGGATGGCCCAAGTGCTTGGGCCCTGCACCCGCATGGGAAACCAGGAGAAGCACCTGGCTCCTGGCTTCAGATCAGCACGATGCGCTGGCCGCGGCGGCCATTGGAGGGTGAACCAACGGCAAAAGGAAGACCTTTTTCTCTGTCTCTCTCTCTCACTGTCCACTCTGCCTGCCCAAAAAAAAAAATGTGGATGGATGGTTTGGTTCTGTAAAGTGCTTCAAGAATCAACTTGGATTGAAGGAGAGTCTCATGAATGGCTCTCTACAACTAACTGTATGTGTTACTAGGTTTCTGTGTGCAGCTTTGTTTGAAAGATGTTTTTTCAGTAAATATAAAGAAAAAATTGCAAATTTCTGTGATAAATTAAGGATTTAGACTATGATCTTTAAGGATACTTTCTTGTTTTAAAAGATTTATTTATTTATTTATTTGAAAGGCAGAGTGATAGAGAGGGAGACATAAAGAGACAGAGAGGAGATCTTCTACCCACTGGTTCACTTTCAAAATGGCTGCAATAGCTGAACTGGGCCGGACGGAAGTTAGGAGCCAGAAACTCCATCCTGGTTTCCCAAGTGAGTGGCAGGGACCCAAGTACTTGGGCCCTCTTCAACAGCCTTCTACCCACATTGGTTGGAAGCTGGATTGGAAGTGGAGTGCTGGGAATTGAACGGGCATTCATAGAGGATGCCAGCATTGCAAGCAGGGGCTTAACTCACTATGCCACAACACTGGCATTCAAGTATGGTTTCAATGCAGATATTCCTTGTGTTATCTTTATTTTCATGTTTTCTAGGAGATCTCTGAAATTATGCCATCAAGGTGTATGAAATAACCTGAGGCACTTTTAAAACACTTAATGACAGCTAGCATTTCCTGGTTGTCTTATTTGATCTGATACTGTGGCAATCAAACTTATAGCATTCAATAAACAGAGGTGACAAGACATTGTGAAAGTGGAAAATTCTTAATTTTAACAATGTTTTCACTGGAAATATAGGATCAATGTTAAGAAACATGTATTGATTGTGTGCTTCTCTGAATGTTACTAAAAATGAACTAGAATGATTCTGGGTACTTCAGCTCTTTGTGAAATTTTCAGAGGGTGTTAAACAGACACTGGTGCAAATTTCTTGAACCTCTATTAAAAGATAAATCCATTTCCTTATACTCCCAACATCTATGACTCACTTTATTTATTTATTTGGATTTTGTGAGTAACTTTCCTGCTTAGAGTCACTATAGAGGATCATAGTTATCAAGTTTTAATTTTTGCTAACTATTCCTGTTTCTCTATTACTTCAGTTACTGCTGTGTCTTTAGGTCCAGTGAAAACTCCTTTGGGATTTAGGGACATAATATAATGGAAAGTGAAAGCAACTACAAATCAACTAACATGACAGATCTAGATGCCATCCTGCCCACTGTCTTTGTAAAAGGGGGAGTTATCTTTATTGGTTTTGAATGTCAAGGTTCAGAAATGTCTTTGATTGGTATTCTCTAAGTAAGTCCTTGAGAAAAATTTTATTGCAGATAGTTTAGTTGGGAGTGACTACAAAAGACAGTGTAAGGGAATGGGAAGGGTAGAAAGTGAATCTAGGACACACTATTAAGAAGGTTACTATGGCAGACAATGGAGGTCAGATCTTGCTGGGGACTGGGGGGAGAACATGCCAGAGTCATTCCACCCAAAGAACTAGGACAAACGAGTATTAACTCCCACATGCCCATTATCCATCCATTACTCATCAAGGGATGTTCCCAGGAGCATTAGCTCCCTGGCACTTCTTGGCTGACTCTGCCCTTTCAGGTCAAGCATGCTCCTATGGCCGGAGATACTTCAGAGGCAGGGAGTCACGAGTGTTTGCAACAGAAATCCACTGTCCACCTGGAAACAGTGGCTGCCATGGAGAAATGGGCAGGGCTACTTCCGTGACTCCTCTTTCTGATTCCGAAGCATATTTGATCAGAATTCATTCTCCCGTGTTTCTTGAATTTTTTTCACTGTTCAGTTGTGTCTACTTGAGTTGCCCCCTCCCTACTTTCCTTTGGACTAACAATAACTTGACACTACATTTCAAATTAAAGATCTAAGAAGATAATAACAAGGATAAAATGTGAAATAATAACAGCATCATAATTTTAAGTATTTTTGGAATATGTACAGCATGATATTATTAATAGAATATCTCCTATGAGCTCATCCTCACTTCCTTCTCTGATAGATAAAAGTCAAATTAAAAGGTACTCCATTCTGGGCACTTTAATTTAAATGATTGGAGCAATTCAGTTAGAAGAACAATTGTGATGTTCAGAAGACCCAAAATAAAAAAAAAAAAAAACTTTAGCATTATTTAAATATTATGTATTACTATAAACACAAAAACATAAAAGCAATTAGACTTATAAGTGTTTTTATGGCAAAGGTGATTTTACTTTCTTAAGGGATTTGAGAGATGATAACAAAATCTTTGTGAGAAATACGTTAGAGACTGGATATCTTGCTCCCGAGACATCTATACTACAGCAAAGGAAAGAACACAAATGATCTATGATTTAAAGAACGATCTTGATGGGAATGAGGAAGGCTTTTTGAAATTGACAGAATTTTAGCTCTTGTCCTTTTTAGGGATAGCAAATACAGGGCATATGGGCCTCCACTCCACTCTACCTGCACTACTAATTCTATTGTGTCCCCAGAATTCTGCCTAACACCATGTAAAAAATATGATGAATAGATATACAGTGGTTCTTAAAAGCCATTCTTGGCCCAATATAGAAGATACCAAATATTGTTTTTAGTAAAGAGCCAGAGAATAGCTTAAACTCTGTAACTATATGGCTTCTGTCTGGTTTCTGTCTATTCAACTTTGCTGTTATAGTGCAAAAGCAATCATAGACAATATCAGAGAAATGATTGTGCTGTGTTCCAATAAACCTTTATTTATAGAAAATAAAATTTAAATTTTATATACTTTCTTGTGTCACACATTATTCCTCTAATGATTTTTTAAAAACCATTTAAAATGTAAAAGGTGTTCCCAGCTGTGTGTGATATAAAAATAGCTGGCAGGTTAGATTTGTCCTATGGGTCATAGTTGGCAAGCTCTTTCCCTAGTACAGGTCCTTCATTTTGCACACAAGAATATAGGGTGCAAAAAGAGGAAGCACCTTACCCTTACTTAACATCATGGTTTGGGGCTGGCGCTGTGGCGCAGTGGGTTAAAGCCCTGGCCTGTAGCACCAGCATCCCATATGGGCTCCGGTTCTAGTCCCAGGTGCTCCTCTTCCTATCCAGCTCTCTGCTATGGCCTGGGATAGCAGTGAAAGATGGCCCAAGCTCTTGGGCCCCTGCACCCATGTGAGAGACCCGGAAGAAGCTCCTCGCTCCTGGCTTCGGATTGGCGCAGCTCTGGCCCTTGTGGCTATCTGGGGAGTGAACCATCAGATGGAAGACCTCTCTCTCTCTCTCTGTCTCTACCTCTCTCTGTAACTCTTTCTTTCAAATAAATAAAATAAATCTTAAAAAAAAATCATGGTTTGTGTGCAACGCCTGTCTTTTTGTGTCAAAATGTCTTAAGGTTGGTCCACACCTGCTATTTATTTTTATATTTTCCACAAGACAGGTCCCAAAGCAACATACTTTCTTTTGATTAATGACTGATACCCAAGGATTAGATGCCCATCAAAATGAGCTTTCTCCTATAACATTTTGAGATATGAAAGTATGTTGAAAAGTTCAGGGAAAATGGAAAAAAAAAAGTCATGGTTTATTTTGATGCAAAACATTTTTGAAATTGAAACATATGAGGGGGTCTTCAAAAAGTTCATGGAAAATGTGAATTATGAAAAATTGAGTGGATTTTAAAAATTTTGCACCACATCAAAATTTATCTTTTATAAACTTACCTTTTCATTCCATTTCCATGAACTTTTTGAAGTATCCTTTTAATACCTATATTATTTACAGGTAGCAATATAGGAACATTTAGAATACATACACATATGTGTATTGATTTAAAAATTAATTATTTACTAAATAACGTACAGTATTTTGAATAGCAGATGTAAGAAAAGGTGAATACTGTCTATGCTAATTTCATCACTGATGTTTTAAAGACTCACAAGCAACACCTATGTGACACACTGAGCTTTCATAGTAACATTGGCATTTAAATAATTATGAATGAAATTGTGTTTTGGATTTACTATAAATGTACTCCTGCACTTTAAACTTAAACCAATCTCAGTACTTGCAACTAAAGTCCATTTTTAAAAGCACACATAATTCAAAAATGAAATATGAGGGGACCGGAACTGTGGCGCAGTGGGTTAACGCCCTGACCTGAAGTGCAGGCATCCCATATGGGTGCCGGTTCTTGTTCCGGCTGCTCCTCTTCCGATCCAGCTCTCTGCTATGGCCTGGGAAAGCAGTAGAGGATGGCCCAGGTTCTTGCACCCCTGCACTCGCATGGGAGACCCAGAGGAAGCTCCTGGCTTCCGGTTTCGGATCGGTGCAGCTCTGGCCGTTGTCGCCATCTGGGGAGTGAACCATCGGATGGAAGACTCTCTCTCTCTGCCTCTCCTCTCTGTGTAACTCTGACTTTCAAACAAATAAATAAATCTTTAAAAAAAAAAGAAATATGACATACTCAGAGAACAGATTGCCAGCATTTGAAAAGTCAAGAAAACATAGAATACCTATTATAATTAAACCATTATTCCTCAGAAATAGTCCAAAAGATGAAACAACAATGAAAATATTCAATTGCATGTAAGAGAAAGGAATATTTTGGAAAATTTTATTTGTTCTTTGTCACCAAAGATGCACCCTTTATAGTAGAAGACACTCCTGTCCTTATGAGCTCCACATTTTCACGGACAAAATTGCGCTGAACAATTGGTATGCTGTAGCATTTCTGGTTAGTTGATTTAATTTTGGCTTGTACATTTGTTGGTGGAATAGTTTCTTGAGGTAATCCATTGATCTCATACAACCAGTACATACTTGCTGTCTGGAGGGAGAGGGAAAGATATTAGAGAGATATTTTATATGCAATATCCAGGAACTCAGAAAAATATATGGAAAAGTTTATTATAATTAACACCTTCATTTTCCCATATAAGATGTGCAAAGGTCCAGCACTATGGTGTAGCGAGTAAAGCCACTGCCTGCAGTACCCGCATTCCATATGGGCACCAGTTCGAGTTCCGACTGCTCCACTTCCGATACAGCTTGCTGTTATGGCCTGGGAAAGTGGTAGAAGATGGCCCAAGTCCTTGGGCCCCTCGACCCACATGACAGACCCAGAGGAAGCTCCTAGCTCCTGGTTTTGGATAGGTGCAGCTCAGGCAGTTGCAGCCAGTTGGGGAGTGAACCAGAGGATGGAAGACTTCTCTCTCTCTCTCTGCCCCTCCTTCTCTCTCTGTGTAACTCTGACTTTCAAATAAATAAATAAATCTTTTTTAAAAAATAAGATGTACAAAAGGTATAAAACTAAAACTTGCACTTATAATGACAAATAATTCTTATGAAAAAACAAATTAAGGAAAGCATTTTGCTCTATGAATTAAGAACCATTTCCTTAAGGTCTCTATCCTGTAGGTGAACTAAGTAAGCATCCATCTCACATAAGGGAAAGCAAACAATTTGTTGCCCAGAATGAACTATAACTAATAGAAACAATACCTTTCACAACATGACAATTCAAATGTAGTCATAGAAATTACTGGTCAAATAAACTGAGTTTCTTTTATAAGATTATGAAAATATGTAATATAACTATGTGAATATACCAAGGGTGGTATAAGATCATTCTTAACATTCTTAATGTAAATGCAAATCAGCACAATTTATATGGTGATTTTTAATCCTTCATTTCTTCCGTATACACACATAGGAATTAAGCATAATTCCTAAACCACATTGAATTAGGCAGTCTTGTGTTTTTCTGTATGTTTATGTCTGCAACTCAACATAAACATGCTGAGTTGCATTGCTCTTGAAGAATTTCTTGAAGTTACCTGTTTTTATATAGATAGGCCTTCTCCTTGCACTAAGATTTGTACCACATGTTAGTGAAATGGCGTCATCTTATCTAAAGGCCCCATCTCAGGCATTAACGCCATCTTGGCCTCTCCAGGGCCCAACCTGGCTTACTAGGAGTCAGGTGAGCAAATGGCCCACCCATAAGTGGCAACCCCACCCCCACTCTAATGGGATTTCTTGTTCCCATTCTCTTACCCCTGCCAGTGCATAACAAGGCTTACTTTCTGAGCCAGATCCTCTTTTTCTTCGGTCTCACCCTCTGGCTTGTCAGAGTCCCCCCGTCAATAAATCCTTTCCCTTACTCCCATGTTTGGGGTGTTTTGTGGTGGCTTTACACCATATGTGCCCAGAAAACTCATTAAGGATAAATGCAGGACAATTATTGTAGTACAGTAGGCTTGATGTGTTATGCAATCTATGTCGATAAATATTGTTTAAATGCAGAAATTTCTTGCAATCTGATATGGCCTTATTTTAATTATATCTGGCCCTTTTATAAAATGTTTATAGCAATTATATATTCAGAATCCAAAAGTCAAAGCAGACCAAACCAAGAAGTGTAATGCAACTGGGTTAAAAAGTAGTTTATCTCATATAAGTATGTTCAATTTGAGAAACAAAGCTACATTTTAATGACTGTGTATATGTCATTCTAATTTTTTCCAATACAGCTGACCCACCACATGGGTACTATTCAGTGAGTCAGATGAGTCAAATGGCACCATGCTTGCCATTTGGTACAAATGTGTGAGCTGCATGAAGTGACTAGTACTCATTGCTGGCACTTAAGAGTACACAGCGGGAGCCTTGGTTTGTAGGCTATGCTGGCCGGCACCATGGCGTAGTAAGTTGTTTCCACCTGTGGCACTGGCATCCCATATGGGCTCAGGTTCGAGTCCCAGCTGCTCCACTTCTGATCCAGCTCCCTGCTAATGGCCTGGGAAAGCAGTAGAAGACGGCCCAAGCACTTAGACCCCTACACCTGCATGGGAGACCCAGTAGAAGCTCCTGACTCCTGGCTTTGGATTGGCCTAGCTCTGACAGTTGCAGACATTTGGGGAGTGAACGAGCAGATGGAAGACTTCTCTCTTTGTCTTTCCTTCTCTCCATCTGTAACTCTGCCTCTCAAATAAAATAAATAAATCTTTTTTAAAAAAAGAGAAAATACAGGAGTGAACTACATGAGGGAATCAACACTTCTCACCCAGCAACTTGTGTATATAAATGGGAACTACAAGTAGGGACTTAGAGCTTCACCTGGTACTCATTTTAAAATTGTCAAATATATTTCATGCATTTGAAATAAGATTCAAGTAATTTTACAATAAGTTGTGCTGTGTGTATGCTTTTTAAAGGAGTCATTAATGCTCTTTTTTCCATCATGCTATATATTAAAAAGAATAAGCTTACTGGTAAAGATTAAACATTCCAGTTCCTTTATCCATCATTAAATTTCTTCAATAAAATTTTGAATAAAAACTATTATCAATTTTTGTTTCAAAAACACTTATAAATATTTCTATACAGTCTATTCCCAAACTCTTGAAAATACAAATAAGAAATGGAAGTTAAAATAATAAATTAATATCTCCATATCACCAATGCTTCATAGAATCAATATTGATTTTATACAAAAGAACACCAAATTGACAATTAAACTCAACTTTTATTTAAAAAAATTAAAAAATATGAAATTTCCAGATTTAAGTAGTGTTTCTGTGTTCTGAAAAGAGATCAGCCAAAGCCAATGAACTCATGGAAATAGTGACCAAAGCTATTTTTTTAAGGGTATAAGTCCATGAATGAAGCAATTGATAATCATTCATTAGTAAATGTGGCCTGTGCCAACTCACATCCCTCAGTTGTTTCCATTTCAGTGCCTGCCCCAACTTTCCATCACCAGAACCTACATCTCTTTCACTTGGGATTTTTTCAGAAACCCCAGAAGACTTCTGGCCTCAACAGTCAGGAAGAGCATTCCTCATTAATCAGAATGGTGGAGGGTAGTGTATAAATAATCCAACTTTATGACCTCCTCAGATAGCAAAATTTGGTTTAAAATAATAGGGGACAGGAGGGGGGAGATTGAGAGCACTTCCAGCCACCAGCTCACTCCCTAAATCCTACAATGGCCAGGACTATCTCAGGCCAAATCTCTATGACAGGAGCCCAATCCAGGTCTCTCACGTGGGTGGCAGGGACTCAAGTGCTTCAGCCATCACTTGCTGCCTTCCACAGTGCACATCAGCAGGAAGCTGGATTTGGGACCAGAGCTAAAACAAGAACCCCAGCAATCCAATTTGGAATGCAGGTACCTCAACTTGGTGTTTTAATCCCTAGGCCAAGTGTAGGCCTCTGAAAATTCTGAGATGTGCATTTCATACCATTTCCCAGATGTCTCCCAAGGGATTAATTTCCAGTTTTCTCTGTGACAGATGCCTTCATAAAACACGCTTTATTGATTTCCTTTCCTTTTCTATCTCATATCCAAACTTCCCTACATCTTTGTTTTGGGACTACTCAGCAGATATGTTACTTGGATTTGAATCCTTGTTTGACTATCTGCTTCTGAAAAAATACAAACCAAGATATATATTTACAGTAGTATTTTTTACTATTTCAAGCTAGTGATAGATTTCTTTAAAAGCACTGTGTTTATACAAATGTTACCTATGTCTGGTTATGTCTCTAGTTATAACAAGGTCATCTGGGGTAGACATTTGGCATCAGGGTTCAGATGCCACTTGGGACTTTAATAATTATAAATGTGATTTAATTGAATGGGAAATTATGAAACTTGATAGCATGATTGTTGAGGTTTGGTTAGGCTATTTAATTAAATTGTTCTTTAAAAATTGTTTTTGTTTCCAAGTAAAGCACAATCAATACTGTATCGTAAATATTGACTTAATACTTAAAATCAATCATTTAAAAAATAGAATGATGACAAGTAACCAATAATTTTCATTTAGATTTTGTTTTCTGTGTTCTTTTGTTTTGTTTTACTTATTTTTATAAGGGGAAAAACTTCATATATATATATAGTTTTAAGAGTATAATGATAACTGTGTTTTCACATTTATCAGGTGAATTAGCATGATCTTGTCATGAAGAGCTGGGTTTTTGGAGTCAAACAGTATTTAAACCAAGATTTTAAGATCATTGGTTTGATATTAAGTGAATCTTATGAATAATTTACCATAAAAAGCAAATTTCAAAGCCAAGTTGCACAGGGGCCAGCGTTGCAGCATGGAGGGTTGTTGTCGTCTACAATGCTGGCATCCTGTATGGGTGCCAGCTAGAGTCACTTCTGATCCAGCTCCCTGCTGACACTAATGTGCCTGAGAAAGCAATGGAAGATGGCCTGAGAGACTGGGCCCCTGTACTCACCAGGGAGACCTGGATGGAGCTCCAGGCTTCTGACTTTGGCTGGCCTGGCCCAGCCCTGAACATTATGGCCATCTGGGGAGTGAACCAGTGGTTGGAAGATCTCTCTCTCTTTCTGTCTGTCTCCCTCTACTCTCTGTAACTCTAATTTTCAAATAAATAAACAAATCTTTAAAAAGGGGGGTAGGGTTTGAAGGTAGTAGCTCCTCTGTGATGCTGGGAAAGTTCTGTATTTGGGTTGTGCTTATAGTTATATAAATCTGTATCGGGGTTTAAATTGCTTAGAAACACACACAAACACATAAATGTGAAAAATCTTAAAAATGGAATAAGGTCTCTGATCTAGTTAGCAGTATTTTGCCAACATTAATTTCTTTGTGTTGATATTTTACTTTAGTGATATACAAGGAGAATTCAAAAGGTTTGTGTGGAAATGGAAGTAAGAGATGAATTTATTTTGGGGAAAATGATTTGAAATCCATCCATAGTTTTTTTTCAGAATACACATTTTCTATGAACTTTTTTGAAGTACCCTTCTAACATTTCACCATTGGAGGAAATTAAGGGAAGTTTTCATAGCATTTTCTAATAATAAATGTCTAGGATTTCCTTTAAAATACTAAGGAAAGTGGTGAGCATATAGGTAAAGTATGATTTGCCATGAATTGATGAATTGATGTGTTTACACTGAATAGGGAGTGCATGGTGATTAATTATTCCATTTATGCACATATTTCAAATTTTTCATAATAAAAATTGGATGAAAAAATAGTGAGTTATGAAACATGTTCCATTTTTAATTTTCCCCCATGAGCTTTATCAAATTGTACCATTTCAGACTAACTGAAAACAACTTATTGTCTGGCCATTGTTCACATATACTTTCATTTAAAACTTTTAATAATGCTACTAGGCACCTAATTGTCAAGTCAACACAGGGAATCTACAAGTGGAGTTTGCTGGTATAGCTTGCTAAATAGTTAATTCCAGAAATGTCCACTATATGCTAGATAAAATAACTATCATTTTAATTTTCAAATATTTTAAAGATGTCACTTAATCCCCTTAGAGTTATCAAGCAAGCATGTCATGATCCCTTCAAAGAAAGCATGCTTGCAGGCAGCAGAGTACGCACAGCAAGGCACTGGAAGCTTTTTCTTCTTATTACCTAGGTTGCGCACATTCTTAAAAAGGTAAAAAAAAAAAAAAGAACTTTCTCAAACATCATCTTATTTTCCCTGTTCTCCAACACCCCCCCCCCAAAAAAAAAAAACAAGTTTTTGCCCTTGGTACTACCTAATTATTGTTTAATTTAGATTTCTAGAAATCACTTTGGCACCAAGAATTGCATTTTATAATATGACAACATGCTCTTTGATACCTTTACTACTGAAAGTAGGCAATGATAGCAGGTTTCTTTTCAGAAATTTAAAGTTGTCTTTAGCCTGAATGTTCTTACTATAAAATATGTGAAAAATTTTATAGAGAAATTTTGTTTACTGGATAAATTTTCAAAACGATATTTACCTTAACTGTTAAGGTAAATCAGCTTAACAGATTTTTATATAAATGATCTGCTTCACATACTGTGTTTCCATTTTAAAATAACTTTTTTCTTCTATTTTATTTTCTTCACTTTAGACTTCAACATTTTGATAGTACTCTATGCCTTAATCAAAAGTTCTAAAATCTCCATCTTAAACAACCAAAAGTTAGTAAAGTCCTTAATATGAAAGGGCAGTTTTACTTACTTTTACCTGATGTTGTTAAATTCCATATTTAAGTTGTTTGACAAAACAAAAGTAAGATAATGCAATTGAAATAAGCTGACTTTCGCATGGTAATATAAGTATTCTTGATCTGTGATCACTGAGTGAAATATTTTTCCCTCATTCATTTAAATGTTTTTTAGTGACATCAAGAATCCTTTATTATTGCTCTTATGGAACTCACCTGTATTACTAATGTGGCTTTGTATTTCTTACTGTACATTCGGGGAGTAAATCCTACGGTAATGAGAATTCCCTTACTGGTACAAGAAGGAAGTTCTCCAGCCTGAGGTTTTACAAAAAATTCCCGATCACTGCCACGTAGGAAGAATGTGGTGAATGGTTCAGGACATCTGCAGCAAAAATACAAATATCAACTTGTTAGATGTGATCATTACTTCATTCATCGTGAGAGCTTCATGAACAAAGTTTGAATTCTGCCAAAATAAGCCTCCAGTTAAACATCAATGCTAATTGCTTATGGGATAGGGAGGAGGCATTTTTTAAAATTACTGGAAAAATGCCATTCTTCTTAGTGTGGTAAAGCAGAATTCTACAATTTTTGCTCAATGACATCCTCTATTTACAATACTCAAAGAAACAATGTTGTCTCTATAAAAATTGGAAGAATTTAACATCACAATTGAAAATTTAGCCATTTGTAAGTAAATTCTTATGTAAAATGATTGACCACTAAAGCTATCATAGAGCATTTTGTTTCTACTACAATTCCATTATATTTGTTTACTCTCCATTTGCTAAGGCAGATGAAAGCATCTTGCAGTCTCATTAAAGATTCTTGGGCCTGAAGATGGGTTGCAATGATCTGTGGTGAATTGATTAACATTTAAGATTCCAGTGACCATCTTTATGTCAAGGTTGACTATATTTGGGATGAAGAGTAAAGAAAATTGAGGAACTTCTTGGTAGACTAAAGCAGGAGAGAGGCACACTACATTAGGGGTTGCAAGTGAGGCATCTAAAATCCAAATTGACAGAGAAGATGCAGGTAAAAGGTCAAATACAATTTTTGCAAACAGCATTCACAGTGAAATGTGGAAGACATAGGGAATATTTAGATTGCAATTTACTGATTCACTCAACAAATAAATATTGAGTGTCGTGCAGAAGATTTGAGAACATGACTATGGATACAGATGGCTTAGGATGAAATAATACCTCTATATAGACACATGACTTCAGCTAATTTATTTAACCTTTCTGTACCTCAGTTTTATCATTATTTAAATTGATAGCTACTGTAAAGCCGTTAAATCAATGCATGAGACATGGAAGGTGCTTTAGAAAGATTAGACAATACTACCATTATTATTGTTGTTTGAAAATATTTTATTATCAGTGCTAGGCAATGATAAATGATCTAATAAATTAAAGCTGAAGAAGACAGAGTGTCCATGGGAAATTCCATTAGCAAGATGGCAGAACACAAACTCCTAGATCCTCTTTCCCCTAATGGAGACACTGAATCAGCAACAATAGATGGAATAATTCCCTTCGTGACAAATCCAGAAATCAATTTAGAGGCTCCTTCTATACCACAGTTGAATATGAAATAAATCACACAGAAGCCAATAGGAAAATTCTTGCCATAATCCCCTCCTCTGACATGGTGTCACCTGGCAGGTGCTTAATGTCCTCACTTTAGAAGGGGGTTGCTGCAGGGACTTCTTTCTGAATTTCCCGTCTCAGAGTGCTGATGGGGCTTAGCATGCTCCAGCTTCCTGGAGGCCTCTGAGAACAACAAAAGCCCGGCTGAAGCTCTGGGCTCCTGGTTTTAGCTTAGCACAGCCTCAGCCATTATGGCCATTTGGAGAGTGAACCAGCAGATGGAAGAATGATCTCTCTCTCTCTCTTTCCCTCCTTCTCTTGCTCTGTAACTCTGCCTCCAAATAAATAAAATAAAATCTTTTTAAAATGCATCCACCAGGATATATTGTGCTATCCTAACGTTTATCTTTTTGTTTCTAATTATCTGATCAAGAACTGAGCTTGTTGCTTCCAGTAACTAAATGCTTTCTAGTGTTTTTCAAGAATGTTTTTATAAATTGAAATGCAGACAGTTCCCTGTTCCTGAGCTGACTTCATTATCTTTGATTTCCAACTTCTTTACAGTCCCACAAAAATATGCAAAAATATTCATGAAGCTGAAACAATAAAATAAAATCTTAACTCTAAAAATTTGGAGGTTTAATGTCCTATAGCTCTAGAGCATAATTATTAGTGATGTAAAAATTATAGCTATGGAGCTATATTCAGATACTTATGCAGTTGGTGAATTAGTGTAGCACAGCTATATAATCAGCTCAGGAAATAATGCTCCTTTATGAAAGGCTTAAAAAATTAACTTGTTAGTGAAGACACTTTGTGTTATTTATAGCAGAAAGCTTAAAACGTGGTATAGTTCCAAAGAGAAAATTCTTGTAGAAAAATATGACCCATTCTTCTGTATTTCTAAGGTTGATGTGCAGGAATAAAAGTCTGGGATTGCTGGGAGAAATGTTTGTGGCCAGCAGTATGATATGTAATCTATTCATCTTTAATACACTGCTACATTTTTAAAATAAAATTTACATAAAACTTAAAGCTGGGCCTTGAACTGGGGAAAAATATCGTTGAGTGGCTCTATGCATGGGATATACAAATGATAGTCAACATTTATTAAATTTCTGTCACATCAGATTTCAATCAGATCTATTAAGTAAACTTGAGAAAAGATTTTAATGAAAATAGAAGGCTTTAAATTGACTTTCAGGAGGGAACAGGAAAGACAGGAGCTTGGAGCCCAGAACTGCATTCCCTGAGAATGAAGAGGGATCCTTTATGGAGAAAGTAGCTGTAAAGCCTGTTCTCTTGATATGAAAGTGCAGACTGGGTCAGATCTACTTCCATCCTGGTAGTGTGGCTGTTCACCCTTGACACACAATTACGTATGCTGTTTGGGAACATAGTCATTGCTACTTGGGGGGAAGTCACTACCTAACTGAGGTAGCCCAGTGTCCCATGGTTGCCTCCTCTGTGATGCTACATGTAGGACAGCTTCTCTTTGCTCCACTGGAAGCAGGACTCAACATCCAAGGAGCAACAAGCCTGAGAAAAGCCTGCATTAGCCTCGAGGAAGACAGAAATGTGAGTGGCTCACGAACACGTCAGGAAGCCCACTGGACCTGCAGGAGAACCATGTGAGGCAGAAAAGGCAGCGCAAGAGGGAAAGAGGGAAGAAAACGTGAGACATCTCGGAGACATATTTCTTTACAGAGGCAGACATGGGAGATGCAAGGGACTCAGATCTAGAAAAAGAGATGTGCTATACATTTTGAAATCCATGCATACATTTTTCCATAATACACATTTTCATGAACTTTCTGAAGATTCCTTGTATGCATGGATTTAAAAACATTTTTTGCGGCCGGCGCCGTGGCTCAACAGGCTAATTCTCTGCCTTGCGGCGCCGGCACACTGAGCTCTAGTCCCGGTCGGGGCGCCGGATTCTGTCCCGGTTGCCCCTCTTCCAGGCCAGCTCTCTGCTATGGCCCGGGAAGGCAGTGGAGGATGGCCCAAGTCCTTGGGCCCTGCACCCCATGGGAGACCAGGAGAAGCACCTGGCTCCTGGCTTCGGATCAGCGAGATGCGCCGGCCGCAGCGGCCATTGGAGGGTGAACCAACAGCAAAAGGAAGACCTTTCTCTCTGTCTCTCTCTCACTATCCACTCTGCCTGTCAAAAAAAAATTTTTTTTTGCAACAAAATAAACTTCTCTTTCAATTTCGTTTTTTACAGACTTTTTCAAATACCCTCGTATATCTGGCCTGTGTTCTTAAATTCAATACCTACAAAACTCCCTGTCATATAGATGACTACCAGTGCATTCATTATTATCATTATAGTTTCCTTGCTATGATATTCAGGCTTGATTGCTTAATAATATAATGATCTACTTTTTCTTTGTGAGATAAATCTTTTTTAAATACCTGCTTTTAAACTGTCTTTCCAATTACACACCCTTGATCCCTGGTACTGACACAGGTGGCTTATGTTGCCTCAAATATTCATGAAAGCACTGACATTATACTATCAGATTAATTGTAATTTCACAGAGGCATCAATTTAAATTACATAAACCAGAGGTGAGGTTGCAAGTCACTGAGCCTGCTCTACCCCTGAGCTTCTTCAGGAAAATGTTCCTTTAGTTGTCATCATTTTAGTCAATTCTATATGTGATGATAAAAACAAAATTTCATTCTGAAAATTACATTCAAAATTAAAGGTGTCAACCATTGCTGCTGATGGCACAGGCTAAAATTGAAGCAATCTATAAAACTAATGACTTTTAGAAGAAAAAAATGTTGACTTCATTAGAGAAGGCAGTGTTGAAGCAAGACCTTCAACTTGTGATTTATGATGTGAATGGGCCTCCTACAGGTTATATGCGGTAATAAGAAAAAGAGTTTCCTGAAATTACTTAAGTGAATTCTCTGATCTATAAAATATATATTTATCCAATGCAAAAAAGAAGACATTAGTGAAAAGTGAGGATTCATTTAATTTGAAGTCCAAGAACTGAACAGGTTTCAAGTGAAATACAACGCAAGAGGCAGTCTGCAGGTATTCCAACATCATCACTTCTATTTAATTAGAATCAAAGTTCATGCTTAACCTCAGCAGAATTACAAAATACTCTAAAGCTAGGCATAGTAGTTTAAAAATATATTTTAGTAGCTTCATAAAAGATACTTACACTCTATATTTATTTATTCATTTGATATTTAAGAGATTGATTTTAATTTTTCAGTTATGCATTAGTATATATTGAGGAGGAACTGATATGATAGAGTTGTGTTCACAAATTGGAAATTCTGAGGACTTAAAACAATTCCATCTACAGTATCAAGGGTACATTCTATCCCAAATTATTTTACTTGGCAATTTTTTTCCTTCAGTTCCTGTGAATGCAAATACCACCTAAGGGAATGTTACTGCCCCTGGTTGAGAACCACTGGACCTGGTTACAAAACTCATTTTCTTTCTTTTTGTAGGCATCACCTCAACTATGTGGCTTTCAAATATGTAAAGTTCTATACACATCTGCATGTCAAGATAGTGACATAGCTCCAATAGTTCAATTTAATAGGGGTTGTTGTGACTTCCAGGAGGTTCTCATTCATCAATGGTTTGCAGAAATTTGATACTATTGATTCATAGTTTTCTCCATGGACTCCTGTGTTCAAGAAAGTTACATAGAAGCAGAAATGAAGACTCAATATGAAAATAGAACTTTCTCTTTTGGTACAAAGGGTGTGTGTGTGTGTGTGTGTGTGTGTTGCAGTGTCAGGTTAGGGTAGAGATATAGTGCATGGTTTAAAAATAACACTAATTTAAAAACAGTAAGACTCAGATAAGAGAATTCCAGATACCAATCACAACAAATATTTATAGAACTTATCTCTTTCTTGAAAAAGCATTTAGCACAGAGTTAAAGACACGGCTTAGGATGTCTGCATCCCATATCAGAATGCCTGGGTACAAATCCTAGCTCCACTTCTAATTCCATCTTCCTGCTAATTTAGACCCTAGGAGGCAGCAGGTGATGGCCAAAACACTTGGGTCCCTGCTACCCAAGTAGGAGCCCCGGATTGAGTTTCAGGCTCCTGGATTTAGCCTGGCTGATTCCTGGTTCCTGTGGGCATTTGGGGGAGTGAAACAGACAATGGAAGATCTCTCACTGTCTATTTCTCCTCTCCACTCCTCCCCTCCCCTCCCCTCCCCTCCCCTCCCCTCCCCTCTCCTCCCCTCCCCTCTCCTCCCCTCCCCTCTCCTCTCCTCCCCTCTTCTCCCCTCCCTTCCCCTCCCCTCCCCTCTGCCTTTGTCTCTCTCTCCATGTGTCATTGCCTTTCAAATAAATTTCTTTTTTTAGTTTTTAAAATGTTTTTATTTTGTAATTTTTTCAATATTTTGCTACATCCACTTCAAATGTAGGTATAATATACATATATTTAAATACTATTTTTTTCTTGAAAATAAGGATGTTAATATCACAGAGTTGGGGCCAGCGCTGTGGCATAGTGGGTGAGGCTGCCGCCTGAGGTGCCATCATTCCATATGGGCGCTGGTTCAAGTCCTGGCTGTTCCTCTTCTGATCCAGCTCTCTGCTGTGGCCTGGGAGGGCAGTGGAGGGTGGCTCAGGTCCTTGGACCCTTGTGCCTGTGTGGGAGACCCGGGGTTGGGGGGCTCCTGGCTTCTGGCTTAGGGTAGGCACAGCTCCAGCCATGGCAGCCATTTGGGGAGTGAACTAGCAGATGGAAGACCTCTCTCTCTCTCTCTCTGCCTCTCCTTCTCTCTCTGTGTAACTCTGACTTTCAAATAAATGAATGAATGTTTTTAAAAAATCATAGAGTGAAGGATTCATGACAATGATTATAACAGAGAAAGAAGAGTGTATCGTCATTTACATGGTATGATTTGGTGAAGGAATATTTATAATTAAATGCCCAATGATATGACATCCACACATTTTTATACTCAAATTCTTTAAAAATTTAAGAAAAGGAAGTTACCTTTTCCTGTAGGTGGTGTTCCTTAAATTATGCTGCCCAGTATGATGTATATTTTGTCTACAGCTGTCAAAGCTAATGTTAGATATAATTGTCTATAAGAGCAGGAACATTTAGTAGCTTTATCAAGACTGTTTGTATTGAAAGTGTATCTGGACAAATGTGCCGTGTTCATCAGGCTACCACAGTTTAGAATTATTAGAATCTAATGTCCACAAGACACCAAGCTAGGGTACAGATGTGAACAAAGGTTTCTCTGTTGAAATGGGATCTGAGGGAGGAGAGGATAAAGCTGAAACATCTTACCTAAACTGATACTCTATTCACTAAGCACTGCAAAATCTGGTAGCTGACTTCATTCTTCACTGTGATTGTATAATCATGAGTGTACATGCATGTGTATATGCATGTGTATATGTGTGTGTGTGTACATAATTGGAGTCAATGGTATCCACTTCATAGTAACATAAATATAAAATTAAATAATTCTATATATTCTAAGTACTTAGGCACACAATGAACATTTACTATTGTCATTCCTGTGTTGTTCTTAGGTCAGGTAAAAAAGGGAATGAGGAAACTCATGATCATGAATAATCACTTAAGTGGACTCATTGTCCAACATTTGACACAGGTCTGATATTTACTGAATATAAATTATTTTCAGTTTTCTTGGTAGAGCATAATAAATAACTGTATGTGGGGAAATATCCATTCCATATGTTTGTGACAAGAATATGGCAGCCATTCTCAAACATAAAAATAATTGTATTCAGAAAATTAAAATAGCTGCTCAAATAAATACTGACTCTAGAGAGATGAAGCTAATTTGTACAGGAGAGATATTAGATTTTAGTTTTAGAGGTTTTAAAAGAGCTATTAAATGTACATTTTGTCCTCCATCTGGAACATTTGAAAGTCATTTATTTCAGTAGAAAGTCTTTGAAAAAACTGCTTACAAAACAAATTCATCAAGCTTCCATTATATGTCATCATTTTTTAAGGACAGTAGCTTTATTGTTATTGTTAGCAATAAATGGAAATCCAGCTGTGGCAGAAGATAGTTGATGAGTCAGAGATGATTTAAGTCATGCGAGTAGCATTATTCACTAAAGACTTCTTAAATTATATGTATGTATGGAGCATCTTTAAAGAGCCCATGGAAATGCACATTATGGAAAAACTATGCATGAATTAAATTTTTTTGCATCAAAAAACTTAATTTTAGGTCAATTTTTGAATGAAGTTTTTGAGAACCCTTGTATTCATGCATGTTTTGTGTGTATGTATAAATATATGTGTGTTTCTAAATACACACAAGCCATTATCAGTTTTTCTTTTAATCAAAATCCTCATCTACAGTATATGCTCACTTTATAAGGTGAAAATTGCTATATAGAGTGATTCACATGACTATTTTTAAAAATGGCTAACTTATACTAATTAGGAATTCACTTCTTTCTAATTTGCACACTCTATCAAAACTGAGCTGTAATTAGTGATAATGACCAGGAGATGGCACATCCTCATTTCCTAAGATGCACATATAAGCCTGTGTACAATTCATAAAGTTCATTCACTTTAAAGAGACAGATTTTTAAATGTTATCACAAATAGCACATGTGGGTGAAAAATAAGATATTCAGAAAAAATAAGAAAATCAAATGTCTCGAAACTTTTGTTACTAATCAGTTAAATGCAAATAAATATTTTTAAATAAAAATTAATATGTAAGCAGTTTTGATCCCTTAAACTCTACTGGTTCTTATCCTAATTGTTCAGAATACTTCACAACACTGAATCATGATGCTTAAAATCATCCTTTGATAAATTGTGGTCATTTTAAATAATGAAAACATATAAAATGAAATGTATTCCTTAAAGCAACATTCTTTCACTTTTCATGTCTCCTCTTTTCCTAGGAACACTAACGTTTTACATATTTAATTCAGGGGATAGAGAAGCTATCACTTCCAGGAGCACCATGCATATTTTTTTCCAACTCTTCCCTTACTGCAGCCTCAGCAAACAAGAAAAAGATACAGTGACCAGGGCAAGGGATAATTCCTCTTCAGAAGATTTTTTACTGGGTAATAATAAAGATGGTGGAGTAGGGAAGGAGCTTACTGCTCTAGTCTAGGAGAAGATAGTTTTTAAAAAGTGGGAAGAGTGAGGTCTCAGGAAAGGGTTAGGGAAAAACAGTAGAGGAAACTCTACATAAATTAGAGAAACACTGTGGACTTGCATGGAGGGCATGGACATGCACAACTCAGGGCTCCAGCAGCTGAGAACCTCAGAACCAGCTCTGGAGTGAGGTGAGACCAGACTGCAGCAGCCCAAGCCGCTGGCGATAAAGCTGGGGGCAGAGCTTGGCAGCAATAAAGCCCTGTGGGGGACAGTGTGCAGCCAAACTAGAAGAGAAAAAAAAGGAGAGAGGGGCTTGTTTCTCTCTCCCAACTACACTGCAACCCATGTCCTGTAACAACCCAATAGAGGGCAGGCATCATCTTGGACACATGTGACAGCTGTGCCAACTTATGTCCATGTGCCCAGTAATGAGCCAAGCAGAGATGCCTGAGTCTGGTAGGGAGAACTAACAGAGGGCTGGGTGCTCGTGAATGTGGAAGGCTTGTGTGCTGGGACTGTAAAAACACTGTGGCTGCATGGGAGGGCTCAGGGTGTGGCTTGGACTTTGGGCAATCATTGTGGGAGACTCCACATGCTCAGGTCTCCCTGATTCCCTGGTGAGGGTCAGTGCTGCAGAATCTATGCTTATACTGAGGACTGTACAGATCCTCTGTGTAGTTGTTGTGACAGTAGAGATGAATATTATGCCCATTGAGGCTAGCACCCAGGCACTGGTCTCCTTTGAGTAGAGGAAATGAGCTGAGATTATGCCAACAGAGATGAACAAACCTGCCCTCTGATTAAAAAAAAAGAGAGAGAGATTTACCATGCCCAAACTGGGTGTTACCTTGGAAATTCCCTTTACCCTGGAGTACTGAATAGAGCTCCCTGGCCAATGCAGCACACACCTCTAGGTATTCACTGAAAAAGCAGACACTCCACTAATCCACAGAGGTATAGTCCAAAGATAAAAGCCATCACAGGAAAAAAACAAACAAGAAACCAAAGAGTATCTCCACAAATGTCAAACAATAAATGCAGCAATTCAAGAAACAATGATAAGACAAAATGACATCCCCAAAAGAATACAACATTTCAATACTAGAAAGTGAAGATGAAGAGACTGAAGAAATGCCAGAAATGGAATTCAAAAAGTTGATCATAGGATTAATTAGAAGTAATCAGAAGCAAATCTATAAACTAATGAAATCCATACATGACATAAAAGTAAATTTCTCCCACAAAAATGAGATCTTAATGAGACATCAAAATGAATTATTAGAAATGAAGAATTCAATAGAATAAATTGAAAATGTAGTGGAAAGCCTTAACAACAGAATCAGTGAAGCAGAAGAAAGAATATGCAACTTAGAAGACAAATTTCAGGAAATTTTAGTCAGAACAAAAACAGGAAGAAATTAGAAAACTAAAAAACACTGTTGGAGATCTAGAAGATACTATCAAATGACTCAACATATGGGTCCTAGGAGTTCCTGAAGGTGTGGAAAGAGAGAAAGGATTAGAAGGCCTTTTTAGTGAAATAATAAGAGAAAATTTCCCTAATTTGGAGAAAGAAATGGGTGTCAAGTACAGGAAATACATAGAACTCCTAATAGACACGACCAGAAAATATCTTTACCATGATACATTGTAATCAAACTCTTCACAGCAAAACATAAAGAAAAGATTCTAAAATGTGCATGACAGAAATGCCAGAATACTTTCAGAGGATCTCTAATTAGACTCACAGCAGACTTCTGATCAGAAATCCTACAGGCTATGAGAGAATGGTGAGATATATTTCAAGTCTTAGGAGAAAAACAACTGTCAACCCAGAATACTGTATCCTGCAAAGCTCTCATTTATGAATGAAGGTGAAATAAAGGCCTTCCATAACAAACACAAATTGAAAGAATTTGTCACTACTTGTCAAGCCTTAGAAAACATGCTTAAGAATGTGCTACACACAGAACCATGGTCATCACTATGAAAGAAGGTGAAGGCAGAAAATCTCCCAATAAAATTACAAAGAAATCCAAAGTAAAAAATAGGAATATTATGGAAAAATGCCAGGGCAAAGTTGTAACTTATCAATAGTCACCTTGAATGTAAATGGCCTCGACTCTCTAGTTAAAACACACAGACTGGCTGAATGGATTAAAAAACAAAACCCTTGTTGCATACAAGAAATACAACTCACTATAAAAGATGCATGCAGACTGAAATTTAAAGGATGGAAAAAGATATTTCATGCAAACAGAAACCAAAAAGAGCTGGTGTAGCCATCCTAATATCAGACAAAATAGAATTTAACACAAAATAGTAAAAAATGTCAACGAAAGGCATTATGTATTGATTAAGGGATCAATTCAACAAGAAGAAATAACTATTATAAACATATATGCATCTAATTTCAGGGTCCCTGGGTATTTAAAAGAAATGTTAGTGGATCTAAAGGAAGACATAGAATCAAATAAAATAGTAATGGGGGACTTCAATACCCCACTTTCAGCAATGGACAGATCAACCAGACAGAAAATCAGCAAGGAAACAATAGAGTTAATCAACACTATAGATCAAATGGGCCTAACAGATATCTACAGAACTTTCCATCTTACAGTTTCAGAATACACATTCTTCTCAGCATGCATGGAACCTTCTCTAGGATTGACAACATGCTAGGCCATAAAGTAAGTCTCAGCAAATTCAAAAGAATCAAACTCATAGCATGCATCTTCTATGACAAAAAAAGCAATAAAGTTGGAAATAAACAACTCCAGAATCTATAGAATTTATGCAAACACATGGAGACTGAACAAAATGCTCCTGAATGAACAGTAGGTCATTGAAGAAATAAAAAAAAAATTATGGAAACAAATGATGATGACAATACATCAAAACTTATAGGATACATAAAAAGCAGTGTTAATTGGAAAGTTTATAGCAATTGGTGCCTATATCAAGAAATTGGAAAGCACCAAGTAAATGACCTATCAGCACATCTCAAGGACCTAGAAAAACAACAGAAAATCAAACCCAAAATTAGTACGGGAAAAGAAATAATTAAAATAGAGAAGAAATAAACAAAATTGAAAAAAAAACTATACAAAACATCAGCAAAACAATGAGCTGGTTTTTGAAAAAATAAACAGAATTGATACAACTTTGACCCATTAACCAAAAAGAGGAGGGAGAAGATCCAAATTCATAAATTTAGAAATGAAAAAGGAAATGTAACAACAGACACAACACACATAAAAAGAATCATCAGAAATTACTACAAAAAGCTGTATGCCAAAAACAGCCAACAAACTGGGAAACAGAAGAAATGGAGAGATTACCATACATACACAACCTACCTAAATTGAGCCATGAAGACACAGAAAACCTAAGCAGACCCACAACCAAGACAGAAATTGAATCATTAATATAGGCCCTCCTGAGAAAGAAAAGCCCAGGACTGGATGGCTTAACTGCTAAATTCTACCAGACATTTAAAGAAGAACTAACTTGAATTCTTCTCAAGCTTTTCAAAGTAATTAAAAGGGAAAGAATCTGCCCAGATTCATTCTATGAAGCCAGCATCACCTTAATTCCTAAACCTGAGAAAGATACAACAGAGAAAAAAACTACAGATCAATTTTCCTGATAAACATAGATGCAAAAATTCTTAACAAAATACTAGCCAATTGAATCCAACAATATACCAGAAAGAATATTCACCTGACCAAGTGTGATTTATCCCTAGTGTGCTGCGATGGTTCAACATTCACAAAAATCATCAAAGTGATAATCACATTAAGAAACTGAAGAACAAAAACCATATGATTATATCAATAGATGCAGAGAAAGCATTTGATAAAATACAACACACTTTCATGATGAAAACTTTAAGCAAATTTGGTATAGAAGGACATCCCTCAACACAATCAAGGCAATTTATGACAGTCATGGCCAGTGTCCTATTTAATGGGGTAAAGTTGGAAGCATCCCCACTGAGATCTGGAACCAGACAAGGATGCCTGCTCTCACCCTTGCTATTCAAAATAGTCCTGAAAGTTTTAGCTAGAAACGTTAGGCAAGAAAGAGAAATCAAAGGGATACAAATTGGGACGGAGGAAGTCTAACTATCCCTATTTGTAGATGACATGATTCTTTATATTGGGGCTCCAAAAGACTTCACTGGGAGACTATTGAAACTCAGAGAAGAGTTTGGTAAAGTAGCAGGATATAAAATCAACACACAAAAATCAATAGACTTTGTATACTCAGGCAATGTCACAGCTAAGAAAGAACTTCTAAGAATAATCCCATTCACAATAGCTACAGAAAAAAAATCAAATACCATGGAATAAATTTAACTAAGGATTTTTGAGATCTCTACAATGAGACTTACAAAATATTAAAGAAATAGAAGAAAATACAAAAAAATGGAAAAATATTCTATATTCATGGATTGGAAGAATCATTATCATCAAAATGTCAATACCACTGAAAGCAATTTAGAGATTCAATACAATACCAATCAAAATACCAACAATATTCTTCTCAGACATAGAAAAAATGATGCTGAAATTCATATGGAAACACAGGAGACCCCAAATAGCTAAACAATCGTATACAACAAAAACAAAGCCAGATGCATCCACAATACCAGATTTCAAGACATACTACAGGGCATTTATAATTAAAACAGCCTGCTACTGGTACAAAAACAGATAGATAGATAAGTGGAACAGAATAGAAACGCCAGAAATTGATACAAGCATCTACCACCAACTTATCTTTGACAAAGGAATTAAAATCAACCCCCTGGAGCAAGGACTGCATTTTCGACAAATGGTGCTGGGAAAATTGGATCTTCACATGCAGAAGTACAAAGCAATACCCCTACATTACACCATACACAAAAATCCACTCAAAATTGATTAAAGACCTAAATCTACTACCTGATTATTAGAGAACATTGGGGAAACCCTGCAAGACATTGGCATATGTAAAGACTTCTCAGAAAAGATCCCAGAGGCACAGGCAATCAAAGCCAAAACTGACAAATGGGATTACATCAAATTTAGAAGTTTTTGCACCACAAAAGAAGCAGTCAGGAAAGTGAAGATGCAACTGACAGAATGGGAAAAATTATTTGCAAACTATACAAGTGATAAAGGATTAATATCCAGAATCTATAAAGGGCTCAAGAAACTCAACAACAACAAAGCAAATAACATAGCTAAGAAATTGGCAAAAAGGAAACCTGTTGAAGTGAAATGGACACTATGAGAAACACTGACTTGATCAGCCCTTGTCCCGACTGTTGATGTACAATGTAATACTTTATCCCTTTTATTATTTTTTTGTTCTACTTAATACTATTGGTCGAACTCTGTAATTAACACACAATTATTCTTAGGTGTTTATAACTAGTACTCAAACAGTATTTTACACTTTATGTTCTGTGTGGGTGCAAACTGATGAAATCTTCACTTAATATATACTAAATTGATCTTCTGTATATAAAGGTAATTGAAAATGAATCTTGATGTGAATGGAATGGGAGAGGGAGCGGGAGATGGGAGGGTTGCGGGTGGGAGGGAAGTTATGGGGGGGAAAAGCCATTGTAATCCATAAACTGTACTTTGGAAATTTATATTTACTAAATAAAAGTTAAAAAAAACGAACAAAAAAAGAAATTGGCAAAGGACTTGAACAGGCATTTTTCAAAAGAGGAAATAAAATGGTCAATAGACACATGAAAAAATGTTCAGGATCACTAGCTGTCAGAGAAATGCAAAAGAAAACCACAATGAAGTTTCACCTTACCCCAGTTAGAATGGCTCTTATACAGAAATCAACAAATAACAAATGCTGGTGAGAAGTGGGGAAAAAGGTACCCTAATCCACATCTGGTGGAAATGTAAACTAGTAAAGCCATGATGGAAGACAATATGGAGCTACCTCAGAAATCTGAATATAGAACTACCATATGACCCAGCCATCCCACTTCTGGGGATTAACCCATGACAAATGAAATCATTATATGAAAGAACTATGTGTACTCCCATATTTATTGCAGTTCAATTCACAGTAGCTAAGACATGGAATCAACCCAGATGTCCATCAACTGAAGACTGGATAAAGAAATTATGGGATATGTACATCACAGAATACTAGACAGCTGTAAAAAAACAGAAACAAAACCAAAATATTGTCATTTGCAACACAATGGATGAAACTGCAAAACATAATATTTAGTGAAATAAGCCAGTTCCAAAGGGACAAATACCATATGTTCTTCCTGACCTGTGATAACTAATAGAACACCTAAAAGGCAATCTCTAGAAGTAAAATTGACACTTTGAAAAGCAATGACTTTGAACAGCTCTTATGTTGACTGTTGAGGAACAGGTTTTTTTTTCTTCATATTATTTATTGAACACTTAACATAGAACTAATCATATGTGTGTAAATTTAATTGAAAATAGATCTTGGTAAAAAATAAGAGTGGGAGTGATCACTGAGGTCATAAATAAGAGTGTTTATAGTTAAATTAACAACAGAAGTCACTGTGCACTTACTCCCTATGTAGGGCCTCTGTCCTTAATGAGTTGTACTATGAGAATTAACTGAAAAACTGGTTCTCAACCAGTACTTTTTACATTGTGTGTACGTATGTGTGCAAACTGTTTAAATATTTACTTAGTATTGCGTTGGTCTTCTGTATATAATGTTAATTAAAAATGAATCTTAAAGAAGAATGGGATAGGAGAGAGAGTAGGAGGTGGGATGGGAATGGGGGAGGAAGGGTGGGCATGGGGGGAAAAAAACCACTGTATTCCTAAAGTTGTACCTATGAAAATTGTATTTGTTAAAATAAAGCTTTAAAAATAAAAGAGTGGGAATAAGAGAGGGAGGAGGAAGTAGGGTGGGCTTCTGGGTGGGACACAGTGGGAAGAATCATCATGTTCTATGTTCCTAATGTTGTACTTATGAAATGTATGAGGTTTGTAATATAAAGCTGTATAGTTCTGCATATATTTCTCTGGACTTACTTCTAAGGGTACAGTTTAAAAATTTGCCATGTGGCCCCAAATCCCCTTAAGCTCGGTGGTAAAAGAGTATTTTAATTTTTAAAGTGAGCATATGGATAGGATTAAGTGTTAAAGTGATCATATAAATAGGATTAAATGTTTGGTAATAATAATAGAATTAAAAAGTAGTGAATGCTTGAACATAGCAAGCAGTTCACACAGCAGATTCATAGAATGACAATCTCTTTAAGTAGCACTTTGACCTCAGAATCAGCCCTCAAGGCATTCTGCTCTGGCTGAAAAGCCCATGAGGGCATTTTAGGCATGGAAAGACGAGACACTGTGGCAAAGAAAAATTTTCTACATGAAGCATCTCTGTAAGTGAGACCCCAGTGGAAAGAAGGGGCCATCAAAGAAGGAGGTACTTTCCTCTGAAGGGAGGAGAGAACTTAATAAAGGATGAAGGCATATTGAATTAGATCTAATTGTGTAGTAATCTAAATCATGTGTCATATATTTTTCTGGTAGTACCCAAAACAATAACTTAAAATACATGTAAAAATCAAGACATTTTATGAAAATACTGACTTTATAATTGTCTCATTTTTCTCAAAAGTCCTAGTGAAAGTGTAAAGAAGTGCTCCAAGGGGAATCAAGGAAGTGAGAATTGAATTCCTAATTTATTACTCTGAGATGACTTAGTGAGACATGGGTGCAGTTTTGTCCTTTTATCATAAGAATTAAAAAATATTAAGTTCAGCATATCTGTAATACTTTAACATTAATATTATTATGGTCAGACACTACACAAATTAGGGTGATGTTGATCAAAATCATGAGAGAATGAATCATTTTGGCATCTGAATTAAATTAGATTTTCAGAAGAAGATAATAGCCTCCTGATTCTACCCTATTTCTGTTATTAGTCCTTCATCTATGTCTCCATTCAAGTAAATTCATCCAGTTTCCAATTAGATTTAAAAACAAATTAGACTAAAGAAAATAATTTGTTTTTCATATTAGACAGAAATAATCAGGATGGCATTCTTCTGGGAAACTTATACATTTCATTTTGTCTTTATTGAGAGTTTTCTTTTGTGCGTGTCATATAAAATTTTGAGACTTTTATTACAATCTCTTATAACTGATGATTTAATTATTTAATTTCATCTGTCAACAGTAATCACAAGTGAGGCAGTGAAAGATGGAACTTATGTTACTTTAAATTCAAAGGATTTAGTTCCTACATTTTCATTAAATTAATTAGAGTAATATCAGAGTGAGTAACTAACAAGGAGGCGATATAATAGCTCAATTACTATTAATTCTATGAATATGCTTTGTTTAATCAAGAGAGAAGAGAGATAATTTTACTCATTAAAGATCCATATAGGATATGAAATAAGTTTCCATTTTCATGTTTTAGATGGGACCTATCTCATAGCTTTTCAGCTAATTTTCATTCGTGTGTGAAATTCATGTAGTAGAATATTAAAACAGATCTGTAATTCCAAGGTCTATGGGTAAAGCCTAAGTGTTATGTAGAGTACAGATGCATATAGAAAAGCAGATGAAGAAAATTTTGTTTTCTTCCCAAGACACAGTTTCCTCATATTCAACAAGTATGATATTAAAAGGTACTACATATCAAATAAGTAGAGTTTCAATTTTTGCACTTCTGATTGCAAAGCAATGTGTTAACCTGACCAAACTGGAAAAGTTATACAGCAACAAGTAAAAAATTCTTAATAAATTACTAGAACATTTATTCTTAATAAATTAATAGAGCTCTAATCATGTGCATATCTGTGTGCATTTTAAACTGGTTAGTCTATTTAAAACTTCTTTTGATTACTATGAATAATTTGCTTTGAAAAGACTCCAAATATATTGTCCTAATGGTTTTATAAAGTAAATTAGGGTGTAAATTTCCATAGCAAAAATGACTAATCTTTAATAAATAGTTTTAAAAGACTTTCACAAGATCTCTGATTAGGAATAATAAAGAAATAAATATGCAGTGTTCTCCAGAAACAATAAATATGCTACAATTCTATTTTGTCCCTAAGTGTACTTTAATGGAAATTTATATTCAATAATCACTGAAGACATTGCTGAGTAATTTTTTACCTATCATTTAAACCATAGAGATTTTCCTTCTTCTAGAATATACTTATAAAGCATCCCTGGCATGCCTAGCACTGAACAAGAGAGCCTGCATTCCACCCCTCACTGAATTCAAGCTAAGGATAGCAGATTACACAGTCCAGCACATTATAATCAAACTTCTGAAAACTAGTTAAGAAAACATCTTGAAAGAGGTTAGAGAGAAGGAAATGTCATTTATTGGGGAACAAAAACCCAAATGACAACAGATTTTTCCTAATAAATCCCGAGAGTCAGAAAGAAGTGACACAATATTTTTCAAATCCTGAAAGAAAAGGATTCTGAATCATGAATTTTATATTTAGCAAAAGCATTCTTCAACAGTGAAGGATAAATAAAGACAACAACCTTAGGTGAGAGACTGTCACCAGTAGAGTTAACTTTAAATACCTAAAGAATGTTTTTTAAACAAACAAACAAAAATTGAAAACAAAAGGCTAGGACTTCAGGAAGGAAGAAAAACAATGGAATGGGTAAAAATGTTATAACAGACTATATTTTTCCTTCTGAATTTATAAAAGTATATTTGAAAATTGAATTAAAATGACAGCATCTTCAGACATAGGGTTCAATCTGTATAGTAGAAATAATCAAGAGGTTTACATTTAAAATGTGGGAGGATAAAGGGACACAAATCAAAGTGAGGTTTCCACATTTCTCATGAGGTAATAAGATGTTTATAGCAGCAGACTGTGATTTGTTCTATCTGAATGTTATATTGCTGACAACTACTAAAAACAAACTACACAGAGAGATATATTAAAGCACTGTAGGTACATAAAAATGGATTCTAAAACTTTCTTAAGCCAAAAATAAGGTAATAAAATAGAAACAGAAGAACGAGAAACAAAATGAACAAGCAGAAAATGAAAACTAAAATGGCATAAACAATACCTAATATATCCATAACTACTTTAAATGTGTTATATAAATCACATAAATAGAAATTAAGAGATGAACACAGTTGATTTTAAAAGAATCCAATTATATGCTATCTACAAGAAGTCCACATCAATTTAATGATATAGGGAGAATAAAAGTAGAAGGAAGAAAAACCACCACAATGCATAGACATTTATTATTATAAAAATATGGAGTGACTATATTAATATCAGATAAACCAGACTTCAGAGCTAATACATCTTGTAGGAGGAAAGAGACACTACATAATGATAAAATAACAAATACATCAAAAGACACACAATTTGTATATATTCATAGACTAAAAACTTCAGATCTTCAAAAATGCATTAGCAAATACACAATTATTTCCAGCAATACCAACATTCCACTCTTGTCAACTGATAGGAGTACTGAACAGAAAATCAGCAAAGGAAGCAAACCAAATGAATGATATCATGAACCAACCGGCTCCTATAGATATTTGTGGGACACTCCATCTTCCTCTGTTTTCTTAAGGTATAGTTTTGTCCATGGACTCCTCTGACCAACAAAACAAATACTTAGAAGCCAAATGATTAAATTTATGCAGAATATACTCTCTGACCACAATGCAACCAAACTAAGAACCAATAAGAGACAGTGGAAATCCTCAGATACCTGTAAATTAAATGACACTCTTCTAAATAACCCTGTGTCAAAGAGGAAGTCTCAGGATAAAAAACGCATTTAAAAGTGAATAAATGTGAAAGTATACATATCAAATTCATGTCTTCCTGCTAAAATAGCAAAAAAAGGAATGTCATAGCAATAAATACTTACAACAGAGAAAAGGAAAGACCTCAAATAAATAAACTAAGCTCTGACTTCAAGAAATTAGAAAATTAAGATAAAAATAAAATCACAGTCAAATAAATGAAAGAAAACAAAAGACCAGAAGTCAATTAAAACTAAAACAGAATAATAATAGAGAAAAACAGGTGAAACCGAAAGCTTTTTTAAAAAAAAGTCCAACAAAACTGGAAAACACCAACACAATTAGCAGTGATAAAACAGAATAACTGCAGGACCTGCGCCGTGGCTCACTTGGCTAATCCTCTGCCTGTGGTGCCGGCACCTCGGGTTCTAGTCCCAGTTCTAGTCCCGGTTGGGACGCCGGGTACTAGTCCTGGTTCCTCCTCTTCCAGTCCAGCTCTCTGCTGTGGCCTGGGAAGGTAGTGGAGGATGGCCCAAGTGCTTGGGTCTCTGCACTCGCAAGGGAAACCGGGAGGAAGTACCCAGCTCCTGGTTTCAGATTGGTGCAGCACCGGCCATAGCGGCCATTAGGGGAATGAACCAATGGAAGGAAGGCCTTTCTCTCTGTCTCTCTCTCACTGTCTATAACTCACTCTCTCTCTCTCTCTCTCTCTCTCTCTCTCTCTCTCCCTCTCCCTCTCTCTCTCTCTCTCACTGTACAACTCTGCCTGGCAAAAAATTTAAAAAAAGAGAGAATAACTGCAAATTACCAACACTGGGAATAAAAGGAGGGATATCACACAGATATCAGCAGAACAATAAGAGGATGTTAGGAACAACTCTACATGCATAAATTTGACAATACAGAAGAAATGAAACAATTGTTTGAAAAGCACAAATTATAAATTCTCACCCAATATGAAATAAATAATCTGGGTAGGTAGGCATGTAATCACTAGAGTAATCAATACATAATTTTAAAAAGCTGTGAAATAAATCTTCAGACCTAGATGATTTCACCAAATAATACATTTAAAGAATTATAACCAAGCCTAAATATTACCTTCCAAAAAATGGAAAAAAAGAATGAATATTTTCCAGCTAATTTTGGCACTACCCAAGTGTAAATTCATACATAAAGAGAAAATGATACAGAAATAACTAATAAAAAATCTTAAAAGGAAAATTATTATCCAATAACTCTTAGGAACATAGGCACAAAAATGATAACCAAATTATAGCAACTCCAATGAATTAATGTATAAAAAGAAATATATTCTAAATATATACATATATATATATATATTCCAAGACTAAGGTTTATCCTAGAAATGCAAATCTAGTTCAATATGTACTTGAAGTTTGATCAATGTAATCTACCATATCAACAAGTTGTAAAAGAAAAATATTGTGATATTATCAATTGTTGCAGAAGAAGAATTTGAAAAAAAAATCAATATCCCTTCTTGGAAAAGACTCAGGAAAATAGAAATAAAGAAATTGGGACCTGTGTTCCCCAAAAGACATGTTGAAGTACTCATCTCCAATGCCTGTGAATATGACCACATTTTAAAATAGCACCATGACAGATATAATCAAGTTAAGAAGAGATTATCCTGGGTGAGAGGAAGCCCTTGTACAAGATGACTGACATCTTTAGATGACAAGGAAAAGAGACATGGAGAGGGACACAAAGGAAGTATTTCATATAATGGTGGAGGCAGAGGTTGGAGTGTCATATGTACAAGACAATGGACCCCCATGATTGCCAGTGACACTAGGAGCTGAAGGGTATGGACCAGACTCTCCCTTATAGCCTAGAGAGAAAGTCTTGTACCATTGATATCTTGATTTCTAACTTATAGTCTCCAGAACTGTGAAATAATAAATTTGTATTGTTGAAAGCCACAGTAATTTGTTTCTGCAGTACTAGGAACATAATACGAAAGGAGCAACACCCTCAACTTGATAGAAATCACCTTAAAAATAGTATAGCTAACATCATAAGTAATGGTGAAAGGCTGAATGTGTTCCACATAAGTTTGGGAAAAAGCAATGTTCACACTCATCACTCTTATTCAGTGTATTACTGGAAGTTTTAGCCAGTAACATAAGGCATAAAAGGAAATGCAGTATGGTTTGGAAATGAAGAAATGTAACTGTCCCAATTTGTGGAAGACATGATTATCTGAGTAGGAAATGCCAAGGAAGGAAAAAACAACACTATTGGGCCGGCATTGTAGCACAGTCGGCTAAGCTGTGGCTTATAATGTGGTATCCCATATCAGAATGCTGATTTCAGTCTTGGCTGCACTGCTTCCAATCCAGTTCCTTACAAATGTGCCTGGGAAGGAAGTACTTGGGCCCCTGTCACCCATGTGGAAGACTGGGATGAAATTCCTGGCTCCTGGCTTCAATCTGGCTGAGCATGGCCATTGTGGCCATTTGAAGAACGAACCAGCAGATGGAAGATGTCCCTTTCTCTCTGCTTGTCCTTCTCTCTTTGTGAATGTCTTTCAAATAAATAAATAAATTTTTTTTTGACAGGCAGAGTGGACAGCGAGAGAGAGAGACAGAGAGAAAGGTCTTCCTTTGCCATTGGATCACCCTCCAACGGCAGCCGCGGCCGGCGTGCTGCGGCCGGTGCACCGCACTGATCTGAAGGCAGGAGCCAGGTGCTTATCCTGGTCTCCCATGCGGGTGCAGGGCCCAAGAACTTGGGCCATCCTCCACTGCACTCCCTGGCCACAGCAGAGAGCTGGCCTGGAAGAGGGGCAACCAGGACAGAATCCAGCGCCCCGACTGGGACTAGAACCCGGTGTGCTGGTGCCGCAAGGCGGAGGATTAGCCAATTGAGCTGCGGCGCCGGCCCAAATAAATAAATAAATATTTTTAAAAAATCAATGCTAAGCCTAAAGACCCAATGACATTGCCTGTTTCCTTAGGTGCTTCCTCAATTAATGACAAAACTTGCTCTCAAAGAAAAAAAAGTATATTACTGCTAAACTTAAAAGAAAAATAAGAAAGGAAGTAGGAGGAAGGGTGGGAATGAGCGAGGATGGGGTAGGAAGTGTCATTATGTTCCTTAAACTGTATGTATGAGATACATGAAATTTGTTCCATTAATATAAATTTAAAAATTTAATAAAAAATGTATGTAGAATGAATAACAATTCATCAAATTCAGAAGATTCAATCTAAGCATACAAATATCAATTGTACCTCTGTATACTTGAAATAAGTATGTGGAGACTAAAATTAAAAGCATCATTTATAACCACTCCAACAATGAAATTTCTGTGTACAAATGTATCAAACTTTATAGGGTGTACAAGATGAAAATTATAAAATACTACAGAAAGAAATCAAAGAAGACCTAAGTAAATGGAGAGATGTACTATGATACAGTAAATAAAGTATCTAGTAAAATAGCAAAGTTTTTGAATGTCAGCAGTTTGATTCACAGATTTAATACATTCCATTGAAAATAAAACAAGATTTTTTGTATACTTAAATTTCCTTAAAAAATAATAGAACTAGAAGAGCTAAAATAACTTTGAAAATGAAGAATAGAGTGAAAGGTAACACTCTACCTGAGTATGATTTTGGCAGAGGATAAATGGAACAGAATATAAACCCCAATTAGACCATATATATATATATATATACACACATACATATGGAGGTGGATAAATATATATGAATATATATATATATATAGATTGCATATATACATACATACATCCACTTGATTTTTGACAATTTGCAAAAATCTACCCAAGGGAGGGTAAATATTGTTAGACACCATAGGTAAAGTAATAAATAATATAATAATATAATAAATCTTAACCTTACTCATGTACCACATATGATTAATTTATAATCGATCATGTCAAGTTTGAAAACACTAAAAAAAGTTTGAAAGAGAACACAGGAGAAAGTATTTAGGATTTAGTGCCAGATGAAGAGTTCTAATACATGACAGAAGAAGGATGTTATATAAAAGAAAGAAATTATAAATTCCACTTCATCAAAATGGAAAACTCTAGCACCATGAAAATTCCTGTTAAGAGGTTTAAATATCAAGAATATATTTAAAAAGATTCAAAACAAAGTGACAAAATAAAATACATCCAATTACAAAATGGGCAAGAAATGAGCCAATATTTTAGAAAAAACCAGATACCTAAGGTGAGTAAACACGTGAAAAAATGTTTGATGACTTGCCATTACTCTTTGGATCAACAAATATTTTGTTAGGGCATGTAAGAACAGTAATTGTCAGACTGGCATTGTGGCATAGAGGGTTAAGCCACCACTTTCAATGCTGGCATCCCATATCAGAGTACTGGCTCCAGCACCAGGTGCTTTGCTTTCTATCCAGCTCCATGTTAGTACATCTGGGGAGGCAGTGGAAGATGGCCCAAGCATTTGGGCCCCTGCCACCCTAGGGATGGAGTTCTTGGCTCCTGACTTCAGCCTAGCACAGACCTGGCTGTTGTGAGCACTGAAGAAGTGAATCAGCAGTTAGATCTATCTCCTCATCTCTGTCACTCTGCTTTTTAAATAAATAAATAAATATTTATTTAAAAAAAAAACCAGTAATTGCGACAGCTAGCTTGCTAGGATTTGCCCCAGTTTACCTTACTGTCAACTCCAATTATTAATTGAGTCTTATTTTATCCTCCAAAAAGTCCTTCTTTGGATAGTGAACTTTGTGGTCAACCTAACTATAAAGCCTTGCTTCATCTGGCTTGAAATACAATAGATGCTTATAGCATTGTTGAGCCATTCTTTAACTACTGTATCATTTAATTGTTTACCATTTATTTGATATAAGTAACACAGAATGTATTTATGCATACCCAGTGCTTTGTAAAGTTCATGTCTACAGAAAATGCAGGGAGCATCCTGAGCCATAATGACCCACAGGCAGTCAAGTTACCAGTTGTAGAAATGAAGATAACCAGTAAGTTAAGTACTTCCTTCTCATATTCCTATTTCTCAGGTCTTGTGCAGCATAAATGGGTTGTATGCTCACTATGACTCAGTAGTATGAACCACTTATTTCTCCACTCATCAAAACTTAGCTCCTTGTGTTGAGTAGAAAAATCTCAGCATTATTAAAAATGATCTGACCTACACAAGCTCTATACTGAAAAAAATCAGAGTGACTAGCAGCAGATCATTTTCCCTGAAAATTTATATGCAACTACAGTATATTTAAAATACACTTTGCAGAATTCTCTCCCAGTTGAATGAGTGAAATAAACTAATTTAGTCCCCCAACAGCACTTAGAAAACCAGACAACTACTTAAAACAACTATTTCAATACCCTGGAAATTGAGAGCTGCTTAGGCATGAACACTACTGAAATTTAGACAAGGACAGTGTAAGAAGACATATTACATGACTTCATTTTGTGAAATATCCAGAAAAGGGAAGACTATAGAGACAGAATGCAAATTGGTAGTTGTATGAGACAGCATGTGGGACTGGGAGTTGACTGCAAAGGAACCTGAGAAAAATCTGTGGAGGAAATGGAAAAGTTCTAAAGTTAGAAAGTAGTTATGGCTACAAAATATATAATTTCAAAAAATTATTGAGATTTACAGTGGATGAATGCTATGTATGTGTATCTCAGAGAAGCTTTAAAATATTCTTATATGTTGGACTCTTCAAAGTATTGTCATATGGTCCATGTTATCACAAATATAACACAGACAGCTATGGTTGAATAGGGAAATAAGAGAGAAAACAGAATTGAGGTACTTACCAAATCATCTCTACTTAACTAAACCATTTGGTATTCCTACACTACTACTTCAAAATAATCCATTTGTTTTTGAAAAGATACATTGAATCATCCTTTGTAAAAATTGAAATATTATCCTAAATTTCAGGATCTAATTGTTTACTTTTGCTTCTTTTGGTCTTCACTCTTGTATGCCCTATTTTCCAATTTTTAAGTCAAAATTTATAAAGTTTATAAAGTTTTAAGTCATAGATGCATACTGTCCTGGTTTAATCAGCAAAATATTATCTACCAGATTTTCCTTCTTAAATTTCATGCCATAGCTCAGCATAAATTATACTCACAAAACGAGTTTACATAATTTTGTTTGATATATTACCTTGTCTGACTTGTCAGCCTGAAGTTAACAACAGATTCCTTAAATAAACCAACACCTTTAATGTTAATGACGTCATCCACATCAGGCTCAGTAGCAATCAACATCATGGGAAACTTCCAAATTCCTTGTGTTAGGCACTCTATTTTCAGTGTAATATGAGCCCTTGAACACAAAAAAATTTAGTAAGTGCTACAGGAAAGCAAGCAAAGGGAATGAAGATAGTAAACCCTTATCTAAGTTCAAAATGTAAGTAAATCTTATGGTTTCAGCAAATGGGCCCAAGTTCTAGGCTAATAGTTACTTTGGGAGATTTTCTTGCAAAATGAAGTCCTGTAAGAAAGTGTTTTCCACTCTTGTTTTACATACAGAAATTATATTTTCTGTGAATGCCTAAAAAACCCCATATAATTGACTCAAATTGAAGGATTTCAAAAATGAAAACTTAAAGGTTGGTTCTGCATGTAGCAGGTTAAGCTGCCACCTCAATGTCAACATCCCATATGGGGGCTGGTTCTATTCCCAGCTGCTCCACTTCAGATCCAGCTCCTTGTTAATGTCCCTGGGAAAGCAGCAGAAGATGGACCAAGGGCTTGGGCCCCTGCTCCCACATGGGAGAGCTGGATGAAGCATCTAGCTCTGGCTTCGGTATGGCACAGCCCTGGCCTTTGTGGCCATTTGGGGAGTGAAACAGCAGATGGAAGATCTCTCTCTCTCTCTGTCTCTCCCTCTCTCTTGGTAACTCTGCCTTTCAAATAAATAAATAAATAAATAAATAAATGTTTATAAAACAATATTACAGTAATTGTCATATCATCAAATTAATAAGATACCAAGGTAAAAGTGAAAAATACTAACAAAGAGAGTCCGGTGTTGTGGTGCAGTGGGTAAAGCCGATGCCAGCATCCCATAAGAGTGCCAGTTCAGGTCTTAGCTGCTCTACTTTGGATCCAGCTCCCAGCTAATGGCTTATGAAAAGCAACGGAAGATGGCCTGAATGCTTGGGCCCTTGCCACCCATGAGGGAGACCTTAATGAAGTTCCTGGCTCCTGGTTTCTGCCTGGCTCAGCCCTTGGCCACTGCAGCCATTTGGGGAATAAACCATCAGATGGGAGATCTCTTTCTCTTTCTCTCTCTCCCTTTGTAACTCTGACTTTCAAATAATTAATAATTCTTTAAAAAGAAAAGAAAAATACTAGAAAAGAAACAGAAAACAATGAACTTGAAAAAGATCAAAGTCAATCAAATCAATATCAACATTCATAGTGTATTTTTGTTGGTTTATTCCTGCTTCCTGAAAATGACTCTGGTGTCCTAGTTATTGAACCACATATTCATATCCAGTTTAAACATGTACAGCTACATGAAATGCACAGGTGAACTTTAGAAATAATCAATGGACGGCGCCTTGGCTTAACAGGCTAATCCTCCGCCTTGCAGCGCCGGCACACAGGGTTCTAGTCCCGGTCGGGGCACCGATCCTGTCCAGGTTGCCCCTCTTCCAGGCCAGCTCTCTGCTGTGGCCAGGGAGTGCAGTGGAGGATGGCCCAATTTCTTGGGCCCTGCACCCCACGGGAGACCAGGATAAGCACCTGGCTCCTGCCATCGGATCAGCGTGGTGCGCCGGCCGCAGCGCGCCTACCGCGGCGGCCATTGGAGGGTGAACCAACGGCAAAAAGGAAGACCTTTCTCTCTGTCTCCCTCTACTGTCCACTCTGCCTGTCAAAAAATAAAAAAAAAAAAAAGAAATAATCAAAACCACAAGTAATACTTTTAACTATTTTTTCTTTGCCAGATTGAATTTTATATTTTGTGTATATTGTGGTTCTTATCAGTGTCTCTGCATACACTAAAAGCCCTATTTCAGATGTTGCATAGCATATAGTATTTCTAGGTGCTAAATATAAGTTGTCCCAAAAGTAAATATACTCTAGGTGAGTTTTCCCCAATGCCAGATACCCAAAGCCCACTATTCTCATAGATCCACTTACGTATTCCTAAGGGGCTGTGAAATGGTATGACATATTTTTTTAAAGATTTATTTATTTATTTGAAAGTCAGAGTTACAGAGAGAGAGGAAGAGAGGCAGAGAGAGAGAGAGAGAGAGAGAGAGGCCTTCCATCTGAAGGTTCACTCCCCAATTGGCTGCAATGGCTGGAGATGAGTGGATCTGAAGTCAGGAGCCAGGAGCTTCTTACCAGTCTCCAACGCAGGTGCAGGGGCCCAAAGATTTGGGCCATCTTCTACTGCTTTCCCAGGCCATAGCAGAGAGCTGGATCAGAAGTGGAGCAGCCAGGTCTTGAACCAGCACCCATATGGGATACCAGCGCTTCAGGCCAGGGCATTAACCTGCAGTGCCACAGCGCCAGCCCCAAAATGGTATGATATTGAGTGATCAAGGCTAATGAAAGCAGTTGCAATGCACAATATGGTTTAAATATTTTTATCATTTGAAATGGTTCTGAGAAGTTGTATCAATGTGGTATCATGTTGCCACCATACAAATGGTTTCAAAAAGTTCATGAAAAACCTGAGTGGATGTCAAAAATTTCTTCAGTAAAATAAACATCTTCTAATTTTAAATATCTTTTTGATGCTCCCAAGTACATCATCAAGTTAGTTTTTCTTTTCAAAATTTCACAAAACATAGTTCTCTTTTGTTAATATGATATCCTAACAACCTTAGAAATCTTATAATTCTTAAATGAAATATGATTTCCAATCATCTGAACTATTTTTTCTCATTAGAATAATTTTCATAGCTTGGTATCCAGAAATCACCTAGTTTCAAATATTTTTCTCAACAGCATCAAACAAATAATATTCAAATATTGAAAGATGGGGAAAAAAAGCAACATTATTCAGTTAAAATGAGCAATAAAAATTTTAAAGAAAGGAAGAAACAAAACACATTTACCTCAATGGTCTTTTTGGTGTAAATTTCAGACAGAAGATTAATGTTATTGCTTCTTTCTTGATATTATAAGATTTCTTGATCAGATATAAAGACACACAGGATGTCAAGTTAGACTTCATATTTTCAGATTCATATAGAATTTCATATTCAAATTCATATCTTTTAGGTATTTCTAAGAAAATCAAGATGAAAATATGCTTCAATTAATTAATATGCAGATATTGGGCATCAAGTTAATCATAAATGGATAGTTAGATGAAGGATGAGATTATGTGTTAGTTTTGTACCATAATGCCTACTGAATTGCCAGGTAATATGAGAAGCCTTCAAAAAGTGTATTTTGAAATGTGTATATTTAAAAAATATGCATGAATTTCAAAACTTTTTGCACCAAATAAATTTGTATTATAGTTCAGTTTTCCATGAACCTCTCAAAGTCCCCCTGTATGATAGTGCTTCGTATACTTTTATTAAAAGTTGATAAATATGTGAATGAATAAAAAATAGAAATTAATTATCACCATTAGAATCTGTAGAGCAGGAAAAATCAAATGGAAATGAGTAATCAATATTAACCATAATGTAGAAACAATATGATATGTATTCTATATAATGAATTTATTAAATGCCTATAGACTTGAAATTTAAAAAGAAAAAGCCTTAAAATTCAATTAAGTTTAAATAATCTGAAACAGTATCTCAAATTACCAGGGCAGAATTTTCAATTTTTGATACATTTTGTTCAAAGAGTATGCTCTTTATGTTTTAGTTGTGAAGTATTATAGACAATGTCTTTAATAATATTTTATTAACCAGTAGGATACCAGAGTTAAATAATAGAATTTTGTGGACTGCACATGAAAAATATATTAAATCTAGAACTAGCATGTAGGCAAATGGTATAAACATGTATTAAATTTACTCCCATTTGCATGTAAAGAGATCAAACAAATTTCAAAGATGTTTGTTGCATGTAGACCATGAAGGAGAGATTAGAGAATCTTGACTTGACTAGGTTCAAAACTAAGCTAATTTTAAAGTCTGCCTCTGGTGTATAAAGATGAAAATGATCTTCAAATTATATTGTATTCATTCAGAACTGACAGCTTTCTCTAAGCAATCCTTACAGACATCTTTTAGAAGAAGTTGATTTTTATTTCTGCTACTGAATTCTAAAAAATAGCTTAACTATGACAAGTTCAAATCGCATTTAATGATTATTCATCAAATGTATTAATGTACAATGTTGGAGACTGACCCACACACTTTCAAAATCTGTTTTTTTTTCTTTTCCACACATAAAAATGAATCTTTGACCTCCTAAATGGATTGTTTTCATGCTGTTGACAATATCAGAAATTTGTTTCTCTCAATAACTGTGCATTGTTGTTGCAAAATCAATGTGTCTACATATATAAAGTATCTTTGTTCTGAGCATGGTATTTGGCAATGTCCATTAGAAACTCATAATTCACACGGAAAAAATAACATTTAAGAATTTGAATGTTTATGGGAGGTAAAGTTTCTATTGCATTCAAGTAACATAAAAATATTTTTTAAAAAGTGCATCTGGGTCCTCTTTTTTTTGGCCAGAATGTTTTGGCTTTCCATGCCTACAATACTCTCATGGGCTCTTCAGCCAGATCCAAATGCCTTAAGGGCTGAGTCTGCTGTGTATCCCACTTCCCATGTTGGATCGTTCTCTCCCTTTTTGATTCTATCAGTTAGTATTAGCAGACACTAATCTTATTTGTGTGATCCCTTTGACTCTTAGACCTATCAGTATGATCAATTATGAACTGAAATTGATCACTTGGACTAGTGAGATGGCATTGGTACATGCCACCTTAATGGGATTGTATTGGAATCCCCTGGCACATTTCTAACTCCACCATTTGGGGCAAGTCAGATTGAGCATGTCCCCAATTGTACCTCTCCTCCCTCTCTTATTCCCACTCTTATATTTAACAGAGATCACTTTTCAGTTAAATTTAAACACCTAATAATAATTGTGTGTTAATTAAAGAGTTCAACCAATAGTATTAACTAGAACAAAAAAATACTAAAATGGATAAAGTATTACATTGTACATCAACAGTCAGGACAAGAGCTGATCAAGTCACTATTTCTCATAGTGTCCATTTCACTTCAACAGGTTTCTTTTTTTGTGGTTGGTTAGTTGTCACTGATCAGGGAGAACATATGATATTTGTCTCTCTGGGACTGGCTTATTTCACTCAGCATGATGTTTTCCAGATTCCTCCATTTTGTTGCAAATGACCGGATTTCATTGTTTTTTACTGCTGTATAGTATTCTATAGAGTACATGTCCCATAATTTCTTTATCCAGTCTACTGTTGATGGGCATTTGGGTTGATTCCAGGTCTTAGCCTTTGTGAATTGAGCTGCAATAAACAATGTGCAGACAGCTTTTTTGTTTGCCGATTTAATTTCCTTTGGGTAAATTCCAAGGAGTGGGATGGCTGGGTTGTATGATAGGGTTATATCCAGATTTCTGAGGAATCTCCAGACTGACTTCCATAGTGGCTTAACCAGTTTGCATTCCCACCAACAGTGGGTTAGTGTCCCATTTTCCCCACATCCTCGCCAGCATCTGTTGTTCGTAGATTTCTGAATGTGAGCCTTTCTAACTGGGGTGATCTCTGCGAGTGAGATCCCAGTAGAAAGAATGGGCCATCAAAGAAGGAGGTACCTTTCTCTGAAGGGAGGAGAGAACTTCCACTTTGATTATGACCTTGTCTAAATAAGATTGAAGTCGGCGAACTCAAAAGGCTTCCATAGCCTTGGCAACTCATGACTAGAGCCTAGGGAGATTACTGACGCCATAAACAAGAGTGTCAATTTGTTAAGTCAACAACTGGAATCACTGTGCACTTATTCCTCATGTGGGATCTCTGTCCTTAATGTGTTGTCCAATGTGAATTAATGCTATAACTAGTACTCAAACAGTATTTTACACTTTATGTTCTGTGTGGGTGCAAACTGATGAAATCTTTACTTAATGTATACTAAATCGATCTTCTGTATATAAAGATAATTGAAAATGAATCTTGATGTGAGTGGAATGGGAGAGGGAGCAGGAAAGGGGAGGGTTGTAGGTGGGAGGGAAGTTATGGGGGGGAAAGCCATTGTAATCTATAAATTGTACTTTGGAAATTTATATTTACTAAATTAAAGTTCAAAAAAATATATCTCGTTGTAGTTGAGATCTGCATCTATTTTTGGCTAATTATTGAAACTTTTATAGGAATGGTGGTGTCATAATTAAACTATGGAATGAGAAGCTCATTTTAGTTTAAGGAGCATTAACTCCTTGTTGAGGCTTGTCACTATGGCTGTTCTACAAGTAATTCCATTCATACAAAGTCCCATTTGGTACAAAATACAGGATTTTCAGACAGAAGTCAACGGATAAGGCAAGTAGGAACCCTTTAAATCTGTTTTTCAAACTATACATATATTTTTGTCTGTAACTCAAATGTATTGATACAAATCCCTAAGGTAGAGGGACAGAATCAGATTTGACATAATTATGATAAATGATTAATTATTGTGTTTCAAAGCTGATATGGTTTCTACATTTTACTTGCAAAGTCATATTACTAAGTAAGCAATACACCTTTTGCTCTATTTTTAATTTGGAGAAAATCTATTCAGTCCTTTTATGCAGATTGAGTGGATAAAAATTATATCAGTAAGATCAGTGCAAGTTAATTATTGATAAAAATCTATCTTTTATGCTAAACACAGCCCATAAGTTTTACAAATTATCCATTTATTTATTTGAGATACAAAGAAAGCTACAACCTATTGATTCATTCCCAAAATGCATGCAACTGTTGGCCATAGATATGCTGGGCCAAAGTTGGAAGACAAAAATGCAATCCAGGTCTCCCATTTGGGTGGCAGGAGCCCAATGGGCTGCGTTATCGGGAAGGTAGAGTCAGGAACCTGAGAGGAGTGTAGAGCCCAGGCACTCTGATACAGGTTCTGAGCATCCTAACTGGCATCTTAACCAGTAGGCCAAATGCCCATCCTGCTCATCAATTTGTAAAAATGCAGATTTCTGTGCATAAGGCTATTTAGTGTGAGGACATCAACAAAGAAGGAAAATAATGATGGTAACAGTGGAGAAATTGCCTGTTGCCTCAGTTACTGTGACAGCAGCAGTCTATGTGTTGCTGTTTAACAGACTGGCGGCCAGAGGAAAGGGCTCCCATGCATGGGGGATGAGGAGTTTGAGTTTGATGAGGCAATGAACATGTGAAATAAAAGTCATCAACATGGGGACAGTACTGAGGTGTAGTGTGTAAAGTGCCAGCATCCCATATGCGTGCTGATTCATGTCCCAGCTGCTCCACTTCCAATCCAGCTCTCTCCTAATGCACCTGAGAAAGCAGTAGAAGATGGCCCAAGTCCTTGGGACCCCACATCCATGTGGGAGATCCGGAAGAAGTTCCAGGCTCCTGAATTCAAATCAGCCCAGCTCTGGCCATTGTGGCCATTTGGGGAGTGAACCAGTGGATGGAAGATCTCGATCTTTCTCTTGATCCTCTCTCTCTCTCTCTCTCTTTCTGCTACTGCCTCTCTATAATTCTTTCAAATAAATAATAATAAATCTTTAAAAATATTTAAAAATGCATTAAAGTGCAGGTTTCTGAAAAATGTGTCCCAATAATTATTTTTTCCTATAATACACGTAACAGCTTCAAAGATAAAAGTCAACAGAACTTGGAACTACAGTAGCAAATTCATTATTGGAAGAAAATTCTATTCTTCTCTAGGAGACACCTGAGGGAGTGTTGTCAATAAAGTATTGAACAGGAATTTCCATCTCTCATTCCCTCACAGAAACACTAATTTTAGAAACATTAGTAGATAAAAATACCTTCATAAGAGTTCCAGAATTCAGCCCATACAGCTCAGTGCTGAGAGAAAGTCCTTCAACTCAGGAGTTGTCAAATGAGGGGACAAAGAGTAAAGCATACATTCAATCTTGCCATAGGTCTTATTGTTTGGCCTGCCCCCTTGGACCCTGGTTCCTCCAGGCACCAGGCCTACACTGAGACACATAATTAAACTGTCAAAAGCCAAAAGCAAAGATAGTTTTGAAATAGCAAGAGAAAATGGACTCATCACAAAAGTGGACCTCCATAAGACTATGATATCTCAGTAGAAATTTTGTAGGCTAATGAAAGTGGTATAGTATATTCAAAACATTGAGAAAAAATTATAACCAAAGAACTATATATGACAAAACTGTTCTTTACAAATGAAAAACATATAAAGACTCTCCAAGAAAAAAGTAAACTTGAACTGTCACTACTAGACTTGCTTTGTGTGAAGTACTAATAGAGAGTTCAACTTGAAATCAAAGTATACTCATCAGCAATACAAAAACATGACATTATAAACCTCATTGGTAAAAGTAAATATATAAACAAATGTAGAATGATGTAATACTATATAATGGTACATAAATCAGTTTTAATATTGGCAAAAAAGTTAAAATATATTTACAATAACTACAGCCACAAAAAGGGCTATTCAATTCCTAATAAAAATAAAAAATGACTTCTATCATCAGTAACTTGAAGTGTGTATAGGCAACTAGTAAAATTTTTTTGTACACAAGTGAAGTTCTTATCTACTCAGAATAGACAGTTTTCTATCTTTTGATGTAATGATTATTGTGCTTATATTTTGAATGGATTTCTTTTTGTCACTGCCTCCCTTTCTCTAAAAATTTTTGTGAACTACTGATGAAGATTTGACCTCAAATAAATTTTCTGGCTATGGCCTAATTCATGATTATGGGGAAGGTAGGGTGATATGGGTTGATTTAAATAGTACAGATATATTAATACAACAGGTCGAATAGATAATGTTTTGATTCCCTTAACAACAGAGTCTATGTCTTGCTATATTTTTTATCATCTCTGGGGTTGGGCAATAATACCTGGTAGCAAATATGCTTGCTCCATTGTTGTTAAATGATAAAGATATTAAAGTGATGAATCGGAGTGAACACAGCAGAGAGGTCCTTGTCTTTTCATTTTACAAGGTTTGGTAGTTTTGTTGGACTCAAGGAACAGATATGATAAAGATAAAGAGAGAATGTTGATGAAGATGAAGATGATGACAATGATGATTCTGATGATGAGGAAACTGAAGAAAAAAGCCAATGAAGAAAGCCATACATGATACCCCAGCCAAAAATGCACAAAAATCAAACCAGAATGGAAAAGACCCAAAACCATCAACACCAAGATCAAAAGGTCAAGAGTCCTTCAAGAAACAGGAAACATCTAAAAATACCAAAATGATCTAGTTCTGCAGAAGACATTAAGGAAAGCATGCAAAAAGAAAGCATAGAAAAAGGTGATGGTCTCTTCTCAAAGTGGAAGACAAATTCATCAATTATGTTGCTTCCGATGACTGACCAAGAGGCTATTCAAGATCTTTGGCAGTGGAAGAAGTCCCCTTAAGAAAATAGTTTAATCAGTTTGTTAAAATTTTCCATCTTATTTCATTTCTGTAACAGTGGTAGCTGGCTGTCCTTTTTATCATGCAGAGTGAGAACTTTCCCTACCATGTTTGATAAATGTCCAGGCCAATGTGTTGTCCAAAATGCCTGCTTAGTTTTAAAGATGGAATACCACCCTTTGCTTGGTTTTAAGTATGTGTGAAATGTTATGACAGGGCACAGTAGTAGCAGTGGTCAGACGTAGAAATGGTGGGGAGACAAAAACATACATGTGAAATAAACTCAGTATTTTAATAAAGTAAAAAAAGAGAAAGAGGCGGATGGGAAGAGAATCTTAGAATTATTACCTTCTATATATCAAGTTTACTTAAAGAAGCCTATGTTAGGGAAGAAGGGAAAAACATGGGAAGGGAAAGGAAGGGAAAAACATAGGGAAAAAAAAAATCTCAGCTTCAATCCGCCTCTTCCATCATAACTTGCCATAGGATGAAAGCAACATATCAGTGACATTTAGGGAAAAGATAGCAGACGAGCAGATGGGCAGACCCTTTTCCTTTTTTTCCCAATGTCTTGAGTCCAAGATTCACACTTTTTTCTCCCTCATTGTATGGGTTGTTTGTCCCTGCAGAAAATCTACAACTGACCAGTTTGGCATGAATGCACTCATGGTGAAAGACATAAGCCCAAATGGGTCCAAAGATCCTAGTCAACTTTCCAATTCATCCTTAGAATTAACAAAACTAGCGTAATTTATTTCTATCTATTTCTTTTTTTAAAAGATTTATTTATTTATTTGAAAGCCAGAGTTACACAGAGAGAGGTCTTCCATCTGCTGGTTCACTCCCCAGTTGGCCACAATGGCTGGAGCTGTGCGGATCTGAAGCCAGGAGCTTCTTCTGGGTCTCCCATGTGGGTTCAGGGGCCCAAGGACTTGGGCCATCCTTCACTGTTTTCCCAGGCCATAGCATAGAGCTGGATCAGAAATGGAGTAGCCGGGACACGAACCAGCACCCATATGGGATGCCGGCACTGCAGGTGGGGCTTTAACAGCTATGCCACAGCGCCAGCTCCCTGCCTATTTCTATATTTGATTTTCAGTTGGCTTTAAACTCAGATGTGAGAAGATAATTTGGTGATTGATTGTCACTCCTAAATCCCTAGCAGGGTCCAAGCCAAACTTTAGTACTTTAATTTTCACCATAAAGGATTTAAGAGATAGTAGGAAGCAAGAAAAATTGAATAGAGAATAAAACTGTTTTGGACATTATTTAATGTGCTGTGTAAACTGTAATTAAATTACACATGAGGGGGAAGGAGCGGGCATTATTTTGTCTATTGCAAAGACAAATGGAATTCAGACTTTCTGGTCAGATTTGTGCCTTCATAACATAATACATTGGGAAGGAGGGGCAAGTAGGAAGACAGAGAGAGTGCAAGCATTGGTTATGCTCTTGGAATATGGGCAGGGAAAGGAACCAAGTTATTGCTACATGCCTTTAAGGAGAGGATGAGGTCAGTTTACAATTATTCAGGCACCAAGGAGACAGGGAAAATGTTGAAGATGAGAGGGGGTTTATCTAGTCTCCTTATGTATAGTAACAGCTCAAGAGAACAAAAAAGAAGAATCACAAATTAAAATATATTTAATCAAAAAATAGATGAGCTTATTGAGTTTGGTCATATTGATCAGATAAAAAAAGATATTTTAAAGAGAAATAAAGGTAAAGATGAGCCCATAAACCTTCCATATAGTTATTTTCAATATTAAACATTCTTTTCTGTCATTAAAGGAAATTAAGCAGCACAATAAGTACCATATCAAAAGTCATATTTTCAAGAGTTGTTTGAGAAGATTGCTTACTTAATACAAGTTTCAAAGTTCCAAAAGTGATGTGGTAGCTTTCTTAAGGCCCTGATTATTTAGGATGAAGTGAATTTTTTAATACATTTTAGTTGATTTATAATATTAGAATTACAGTTTCTTTAGTTTGCAACCTGCTAAGAGTACAGCGTATGCAATTTAAATTAGCAAGTCATATTAAAAGGGTTCCTATGTACAAGCATTTTTATCTTACCTTATGCTTAGTGTTGCATATCTACCATTTTAATAAGTATTTAATGGCACAATGCAATATTGCTAACCATAGGCAGTATGATATCTACAGATCTCTAGAAATTATTCATATTGCACCATAGAAACGTTATACCCACTGAACAAATGCTTTCCATTGCCTGCAGACACTGAAACCACCACCCCACTCTGTTTCTATGAGTTTGACTATTTAAAATTCACAACTTAAACAGTATTATATAGTATCAGTCTTTCTGTGATTGGCTTATTTCAATTAGTATAATATTCTCCAGGTTCATCATGTTTTTACCTATTATAGAAATACTATTTTCTTAATGGTTAAATACTACTCCTTTATACACACACACACACACACAGTTTTCTTTGCTCATTCATCTACTGATGGATATTTAGGTTGTTCCCATATCTTGACTGTTTTGACTACTTTCAATGAACATGTGAGTAACAGATATCTCTGTGAGATCATGATTTCAATTGTTTTAGATAAGTATCCACAAGTGGAATTGCTAGATCATATTGTAGTTCTGATTTTCATTTTTAAAGGAGCCATCATACTGTCTTCTGTAGTAGGCGTGCCAACTTATATTCTCACCAAATTTTTGTATAGTCTTGCCAATATTTGTTCTTTTCTTAAAAAAAAAATAGCTATGCTGACAGGTGTGAGGTGATGCCTCATTGTGGTTTTGAATTGTGTTGCCCTGATGACTAGTGATGTTTAGCATTTTCACATATAGTTCCTGCCTGGCTATTTTCTTTGCAGAAACATTAATTCAAGTCTTTAGTCTATTTTAAATTAGGTTATTAGATTTTTTAAATTATTGAGTTGTAGGAGGTTTTTTTTTTTTTATGGATTTCAGAGATTAACCCCTTAGCACAGTTTCATGGCTGCCTTTTCCCACTTGTTGATTGTTTCCTTTGCTGTGAAGTTTTTGAGTTTGTTGCATTTCCATTCATTTCTTTTTTATTTTATTGTGTGTGCGTTTGGTGTTATATCCATGAAATCATTGTAAGACCGATGTCATGAGAAGACCCTGTGCTGAGGAAGGATTTCTGACAAAAGGGTGTCCTGAACGTCCCTAGTGGCTTTGGTGCATCTGCTTCCACATTAAGAATCTTTCGTTTAGTTTCTGTGGTCTCACAAAGAGAATTTGTCTACAGATTGCTGTGGCATTGACATGCCTGTGGGTGAAAGGGGGCTCCACAGCTCCCCTCTCTGCTATATTGCTGACATTACTCAGTGTTATATTATTTATTTCAAGTGACCCACCACATATTTGGAGAGTTTACACAAAGGTTGAGTATCACTTATCCAAAATGCTTAGAATGAGAAGTGTTTCAGATTTTGGTTACTGCTGGATTTTGCGATATTTTCATATATATAATTAGGTTTCTTGGGGATGAGACTCAAATCTAAACGCCACATTCATTTATGTTTCATATATAATTCAGACATACAGCTCAAAGGTAATTTTATATAGTATTTTCAGAGTGCCTATATTTTGAATGCAACCTATCACATGAGGTCAGGTGTGAAATTTTTCCACTTGTGGTATCATGTTGGCACTCAAAAAGTTTAAGATTTTGGAGCATTTCAGATATTGAATTTTCAGATTAGGGATACTCAACCTGTAACATATTTTAAATTGTTTGACTTGTAAAAAATGAGATACAATTTTATATGAAAAGTTGGAATGTAATATAAATGCATACAATACAGTTTATAATACAGATTTTACCTGAGTATTATATCAATGTTACTTTTTCTATTGATTTAACTAAACAAGCAAGCAACAACAACAACAAAAAGATTCAAGGTTTTATTTCTAAATTTTAACCTCCTAGTAATGACTTTAATCATATTCCTTAAATCAGAAAAAGAGAATGAAGAAATTAAACTGAAAGGAAGAGGAAAGTATGTTACTGTCATTTTTTTCTCATTGTTGACAGAATCATAATCTATGTCTTATAAAACCAGTAATAACCGTAATTGTCAATTTTTAGCTAATAACTATGTTAAGACAAAAAATATGACAACTAACCACTCCTTAAGCACTAATTTGAATGCTATATTGGAAATGAAAAAAGAGATCTTGCAATTCAAGAAGACTGAGTTTATATAATTATCATTTTTTATGTTCATGTTGTGGTTCTCTTACCTTGGCAATCTCCATAGACGTTGCCTGGCTTTTTTTTCGGAATCACTAAAAATTCCATCAAGTCTGGGGTAGGCTCTAGTCCAAAAAAATTACCAATCAGTGTTACTTCTACTGTTTCTTCTATCCATTTCCTCGATTGACATTTTATGGTAACTACAAAACAGAAAATTTTCCAGTTAATTTGACTACTTCCTTTGGCATAAGTTAATTTGTCATTGCACTTGGCCTTAACATATACTCATACATGCAATATCTATACATATTGACATTTTGGAAGCAAATAAGGAGATTAACATGTAAAAATAGCATATCAAAAGATAAATCTGTAAGACACATAGTACATTATAAAAGTTTATATTAGCGTGTAGAAATTGGCTTAAATTCTGACATAGTTATATCAATAACTAGGTGGCAGTTTCTAACTTTTTAAAATCTTTCTGTTCAATGTGATAATACTTTTATGATAATATACTAAATGCCTTCAAATATTTTTTAAAAAATAAATGTTATAATTTATTCTTTGAGAGCATTTTAAAATATCTTCAAATTGATTATGTATTACAGATATCTTAAAATTGATATTTAAATTATTTAGTTACAACATTTAAAATTCATTTTTAGTTATGTTTAAATTTATAAAATATACCTTTTAATAGCTAAAAATAAAATTGCAATGAGTTATTTAAAATTAGGATTAAATCTGATCAAATATTAATAGTATATAGCATTAAATATTTATATACATTTAAATTACTATATTTTCATATTTCATGTGTGTGAAGTTATCAGTGATCTTTTGAGCCTTCAAAATATTATTTTTTGTATGATTACTAATTATATAAAGAATGTATTCATACATTCCTTTGACATTACATCCATAATACTATGAGGCCATGTGTACTTCAATCCACATAAATAAGAATATTATTTGTCCCAAATACATTATTTATTATTTTTTCTATGATTTATTTGAAAGGCAGAGCAACAGAGGAAGAGACAGAGAAATCTTCCGTTTGCTGATTCAATCCTTAAATGCTTGCAGCAGCCAGGCCTGGGAAAGGCTGAAGCTAGAAGCTAGGAACTCCATTAGGGTCTCCTACATCGGTGGCAGGGAGTTGGTACTTGAGCCATCATTTGCTGCCTTTCAAGCTGTATTGAAAGTAGAGGTGGAGGCGGGGTTTGAACTGGGAACCCACTCAGATATGGGATGTAGGCATCCCAAGTGATGGTTAAACTGCTATACCGCAACATGCATCTTGCGTCCCAAAAATATCAGTTGTTGCACTTTTACCAAGTTAAATGCCTAAAGAATATAAATTGAATGTAAGGTAAAAGAGGAATCATAATATTTTTAAAAGTTTCTGAAAAGCATCAAGTGGTGCATATAATATATATATGTAATATACTCCCATAAATATATTATTTTCATATAAAATTAGATAAAATCTTCAGATTTATGCATTTTCATAATGCATATGATACTATTAATATAAAGTATTATAATGAACTAACTATAAAATTCACATATTTAATATTTTAGACAGAATAAATACGCTAAATGTAGAATAAAAGTACAAGCTAGATATAAAATAAAAGGTTTAAAATGGCTAAGAAAAATTACAAGCTTTTGTAATTAGCTTCAATCTCAAAGCATTAAATTGGAAACTAGAGTGATCAAAACTATAATTAGTATCATGTCATTGGTTTTGTCCTATAAATTGTTGGGAAATTATTGCCTTGGCAATGCAAGGATCATTCAGTCACAATGGATTCACATTCCATTGTTTTTTGTGACAAGCAGTGGGTCCTTTTCCAATTATCTGCCCCACTGGACAGTAATAAATAAGAATTCATAAAGAGAAAAAGTAGCTCACAGAACAAAAGTATCCTGAGGTTGAGAATAACTTGAGTGACATACATAAAAAAGAAAAGAAATAATAAACTTTGACAGTGATACAGCTGAGTGAGAAAAACAGTAGGTTATGTCTGATGAGTTATTAAATAAAATATGAATAGACTGTACAGAAAGTAAATAATATGTATTCATAAAATTATACCCACTTGCTTCTCAAGGGCATTATAGAGAAATATAATACCAGCACAGATTCTATATTTTGAGCAAAATTATTTAATAACTAATATAAGTCTAATTCATGATACTGATGTTACTACTAAAATATGCTAATTTCACATAGGCAATTTACAGAACTCACATCTACTTTAAAAATCAGGTAATTGCTCAGAAAAGAGACTCAAAGGAAAATGTTCAGAAACTTGTTTAACTTTCTTTGAAGAAAAATGTGTAAGAAATTTATATTTTTAGATTATCAAAAACCTTTTCTTAGACTGAAAAATTCTGCTTTAAATCTTTAATCTGGGAAAAACAAAACCATTTCTGCAGTAGGCACAAACAACGTGACTATTAGAATTCCAACAGAGTAGTGTCTAGGCTTTATTACATCACTTTGATCAAATGACTGCATATTTTAAATTTTAAATAGTTCAGCTCTATGGAAAGTATAAAATCAGCTCTCTCCTAGAAGGAAATAAAAGAAATGTTTTGACATATTTGTGAAGCATTGTGAAGACACTTTAGTATATGTGAAATATTTATGTATGTGTTGCTATTTTTTAACTCAAGAATAAAAATGCTTCAAGCAAAACAAAGGATATTTATTGTCAAAGGTAAGACAATATTTGTGGATTTTTACTCTAGTTAATACTAAACTACACAGGGCCATACGTGTAGTCTTGGCTTTCCAATGTAAATAGGGAAATCATCTATTTACAAACAAAATTTACTAGTTTTTCCCTCTTTCTGAGTGTAGTGACAAAATTTGTGCTGGTGGAAGTATAATTCTTTTTAGTTGAAATGGTTATTATGGGAAGAAAATGGAAAATTCAAAAATTTCAAGAATTCTTTTAACTCATCTGGTTTGCTCAAAGAGAGAGAACCTTTGCTTTGCAGAGCAATTCAGTGCATCTGAGTTGTGAACTACATCTAGAGCCTAATAAGGGTTGGAACATTAAATTTCACTGTACAGTTGTCTAAGCAGAATTTCATGTGTTAGGTTGATTCTGTGAAGAAGATGGGAAAATCAAGAAATGCAGAAAAAGAGAGAAGAGTATTTGTGGAGAGAGAATACACAGAAACTTGAGAGAAGTCTGTTGAACATGGAGACACTGAGAAAAAAGAAAGGCATTTAAAGGCAGGGATTTATGTTGTGTGTAACTTGGAAAAGTAAATCTCCTTGAAAACTTCTTTATATTTTGACCCGCGCTGCTGCTCACTAGGCTAATCCTCCGCCTGTGGCGCCAGCACCACGGGTTCTAGTCCCGGTTGGGGCACCGGATTCTGTCCTGGTTGCCCCTCTTCCAGGCCAGCTCTCTGCTATGGCCCGGGAAGGCAGTGGAGGATGGCCCAAGTCCTTGGGCCCTGCACCCCATGGGAAACCTGGAGAAGCACCTGGCTCCTGGCTTCGGATCAGCACAGCGCACCAGCTGTGGCAGCCATTTGGGGGGTGAACCAACGGCAAAGGAAGACCTTTCTCTCTGTCTCTCTCTCTCAGTAACTCTGCTTGTCAAACAAAAACAAAAACAAAAACAACAACAACACTACTTTATATTTTGACTGATTTAGAGGAATATCATAAATGTTTTGGTCCAAGACAACTAAATGGATGAATTAGCATGAGAAAGAGTTATATAAAAGCTGAAATGTGATGATTAGTTGTGAACTGAAAACAAAAGTACTTTGGAATCTTAGAGATCTTACACATCTAGTGCAGGGCTCAATGGGTAAAGGGGTCTGACGTAATTTCATTTCAATGTGAGTCTAGTATCTTCACCAACAGGAAGAAGATATGAAATAGTTAGGTTTTGTGGATTAGTCATTGCGCTTATTGTTGGGAGAATGAGTTTCTGTTTCAGCACTCTCAAAAGCAGTGGAGGTTACTTCACTACTTATCTTAACTGGACCTCAAATTTTGTATCCATGTAGAGAAGAAATGGGGTTATAAGATGTCTAAAATGCCTTGGAATTTTGGTGTTTTCTGACTCTAGAATATACTTACCTTGAGGACCCTTCGGAAGTGGTGCCTGTGGGAGTCCAATAATAGGGTATATCCAGTGTATTGCTGGGATTTCTTTGGTATATGTTCCCAAATTTCTAAACAGAAATTAAAATAATAAGAGTGAGCAAAAAGAGAAAACTTTCAATATTAGCCTTAAAGAGTTCACTCTTTATTAATTTAATAGCATTTTAGTAATTTAATTTAGTGATTTAAAATTTGGCAAAGAGAAAATGATGAAATAAAAAGTGGTTTTTGAAAACGTTGATTTAACAAACATGTCAGAGGAAACCCTGGAAAATCAGCACAAAGAAAACTATAATAAAATCATTATGAGATGTTAAGTTAAAATATAAGAGCTTTTTTCCCTATTTTTAAAATATTACTTTGGTATTTTTTGATGTGACTTGACTAGTATTAATGAATGATAATATAGTCTTCATGATCTATATATTCCAAACCTGACAGGGAAAGCAAATAACAACAAAAAAATACCCTGAAGTACAAGACTGAGGAAAGTGATGAGGAATTCACTTTTGGGAGCTTCCAAGGTAAAAGAAAGAGGATATGTCCAAATAGTCTGGGCCCATTATACAACACTAGGAATATGACAGTTCTATAAAATATTTATGATCAGTGTAGAAGATGGAATATTTTTGTTAAAATATAATGCAGGACACTGCAAACAGGGCCAGTTGTGTCTGTGACATGTGGAATCACATAAGACCCCATAGCATAGTTAGAAGGGTTCTTTGTTTCTTAACTACTGTAAATATCTTGAAATTCTTAGTAAATTTTGAACAAGGATACTCTCACTCTCATTTTGCGTTGGGACTCACATATTATTTTAGCAAACCTTGAGAGTAAGTGTGGTGAAATGCATGATAGAATGAATACTAATGGGGTTGGCACTGTGGCGTAGTGGGTAAAGCTGCCGCCTAGAGTGCTGGCATCCCATATGGGCACCAGTTTGAGTCCTGGCTGCTCCACTTCAGTTCCGGCTCTCTGCTATGGCCTGGGAAAGCAGTAGGAAATGGCCCAAGTCCTTGGGCCCCTGTGCCTGCATGGGAGACCCAGAAGAAGCTCCTGGCTCCTGGCTTTGGATTAGCACATCTCCAGCCATTGCAACTATTTGAGGAGTGAACCAGCAGATGGAGGATCTCTTTCTCTCTGTCTCTCTGTCTCTCTCTGTTTCTCTCTCTCTGCCTCCTTGTAATAAATAATTTTTTAAAAAAGAATGAATACCAATGGTACCACGGTAAAGAATTTATTAAAATGTAAGTAAAAATACACACATGTAAGACAAAGTAAGAGTTTATTTTTAATGAGTACTTCTGAACCATTATTTAATTAAACTACAAGCATGTATACAACATTGAAATTCTGCACCATTATTGAAGTTTGGTTAAATTCCAGCTAGGCTGAAAGGGTGCAGATTACCTGCATCCTGGCAACAGCGTGATGTCTCCTAGTCATAGCAATATCTTTTCAGGATATTATATTCATCAGGCAAAGTATCATCACTTAGTGAATGCTATGATCACAAGTCCTATACTTTGCCCAAACAAGCTGTTCAAGGATTTCCTCTGGATGTTGATCATTTGTCTCATCAGTCACTTTTTTTGTTGTTATTGTTAATCAAGAGTCCCTTTGTATGTCTCTGACCAATATATTAATAATGATACTTCAGATTAAATTTGTTCATCACTCAGGACTTTGAATCAGTAATTACATAAATCATATCCATATACCAAATAAGTTTTACTCCTTTGAACATACAAAATTCAGCAATTTTAGAGTACATAAAATCATGAGATCTTCCATATACACACACACACACACACGTATATATGTACATATATATATATATGTGTAAAAGAAACTTATCACAACAGTGCCAGTCAAAAATGGAAATCATTCTCCCTCAATGTCTTTATTTAATATTACCTTTTTGTGTTTTCATCCAATTCATCAAAATTGTCTATAGACCAATTTTTTCTATTAGCTTTCTTCATCTGAATAATGATCATTGTTTTGTATAATTTCATAACTTGTGGCATAAAAAATAATGGGATATCTATAATTCCTCTAGGAGGCAATGAAATTCCTGTAAAACATGCAAAATTAACTTAAATGTAATAAATAACTACAGAATATAATTTTAAAAACAGAAAGGAATCACCTAATTGTCTTATTGATCATCAATTTTTCAAAATTGCTTTTGAATGAACAATATATTATGCTAAATTCCCTTTACTATTTTTCCTCAAATGTCAGTAATCTTATTAAAAACCATATTTTATCCCGAGGTAAGAAGAAGTTTCTCTTTAGGGGATTGGAAAGACTAAGGAAATATTGGAGGTAATGGCTGGTGTTTCCCAGAGTGATGAAAGAATCATAAAACCCATGAGTCTTTTCAAGTCTTGCCATATTTTACGGAGGAGAAAGTACAGTAAATTTTGGTCTTTTAATTTTTTGTTTATTGTGTTCTAGAGCATAACAGATCCAGGTCCCTGCTTGTGCTCTAAAATTGCTGGCAGGAAAAATTGTTCATTGATCTAACTCATCCAAGGGGAAAGCCAGAATCAGCTATGTGTGAAAGAAAGGAGCATTTGCTCCCGACTGTGAAAACCAGAAGACATTGAAAAATTGACAGTATTTACCAGTGTTCTGATGTATTAGCATTTTCCAACCTTACAAAACATAGTAACTGCCTGAGAAACTTGTTATATATGCAGCTTGTTGAACTCTAACCCTAGGGATTCTGATTTATTCAACTTCAACTGAAGCCCAGGAAGCTGCTTGCTTAAGCAGCACCTCATGAGATCCAGAAGCAGATGGTCCTGAGACTACACTATGAAACAAACAAACACACACACAATCAACAAAAAGACTACCTTTTGGACAAGTATTGTGCAGTTGGTAGAGTGGTGTTTCAGGCCATTTATAACAGTGGCAGTTTCCAAGCTATATATGTCTACTTTTGTTTTGAAGAGCAACACTATGTACTTCTTTATAAGTTAATAAGAGATTATTGAATGCACTCTTTTTATTTTTATTATAAACTTATAGCAATCAAATCTATTTTTTTCCTTAAATGAGAATACTAAACTATTAAGAAAATCAAGAATGGAAATATAAAATGGCCCCCTTACAGAGCATTCAACTCAAAATTATTTTAAGTTTTCAATTTTTAAAATTTATTGCTTGAGAAAGTGGTTAATAGTGTTTATTGATTACTGACTACTTGACAGATACTGTGCTAGGTATTTTCTAAGTAATACATCATTTAAATGTCGTATATTAAGTGTTATTCATGTTTCTCAGTTTAGAGATGAGATTGAGATTGAGACAGCTTGATTAAATAACTTACCCAAAGTCCCATTGAAAGTATGTTATTTAATAAGATATACAATGTCTATTATTTTGACTTTTTCTTTATGAACACTATATTTTATTGAATCATTGTTGTATGAAATAGACAGTTAAAACAAATATATTACCTTTAAAAATCAATATTATACCATAAAATGGCCATATAGTTTTGCATAGTGATCTTGCTAAGAATTTGTAAGATATGTTTCAATTATAGACCAAAATTTTTTATTAGTATTGTGGTTCTCAATCATTCTTAACACAAGGAAGAGATTTTTCCATTGATACTTTTAAAGCTATACGGCTTCCAGCATGGTAGTTAAATAGTAATCTAGTTGAGTGTGTGCTTCAAAGGTCATAAGTAAGAATTCTATTAAGTCTATAGCTTATGGAAGTTATGCTGTTTTTTAATTATGATGAAATTATGATTATTTCATTTAAAAATGTGTTTGGATGAAAAAAGCAAGAGCTGAGTCAAATAAATCATACATGCATTCCCAAGGATATCAAGTTTCAAAATTATCCATTTATCCAAAACGGATTATATTTGCACTAAAATGAGGAAATCTAGATTTTTAGAAGGTGTAAGGAGCCAAGACAGATTAAAAAAAAAAGCTTAATCCATTGTTTATACCTTGCTTCCTTATAACCTTTAAATTCAAACTATGGAAATATACAAGCCCATTTAGTTACAAATCTAGTAGCCTATTTGCGGTTATAACTTTTTAGCACAGTTACAAGTAGAACTAAAAGGTTAAAAGAATTCACTATATGATTCTTTAGCTTTTAATATAACCTTAAAGACCAAGAACCACTGTAACAATGTTAACTTTTTGGAAATCATTGATATTTAACATGAACATACGTTTGAGAATTTAGCAGGTTCATTTTGTGTCTCATAGTTTTATTTTCTATGGTTTACTCATTTTCCTTTGCAACAATAGGAAATCTAACTAGGATGATGATTATTAATATTTATTAAATAATTTCTTAATATTTTATAAATCAAAATGTCTGAACTTACCTCTTTATGATTTATCCATTCTCATATAATAACTATACAATTAAACTATATACAGAGATTTATTTTATTCTTTTTTTTTCTTTTTTTAAACTTTTATTTAATGAATATAAATTTCCAATGTACAGCTTATGGATTACAATGGCTTCCCCCTCCCATAACTTCCCTCCCACCCACAACCCTCCCCTCTCCCCCTCCCTCTCCCCTTCCATTCACATCAAGATTCATTTTCAATTCTCTTTATATACAGAAGATCAATTTAATATATATTAAGTAAAGATTTCAACAGTTTGCACCCACATAGAAACACAAAGTGAAACATACTGTTTGAGTACTAATTATAGCATTAAATCACAATGTACAGCACATTAAGGACAGAGATCCCACATGAGGAGCAAGTGCACAGTGACTCCTGTTGTTGACCTAACAAATTGACACTCTAGTTTATGGTGCCAGTAACCACCCTAGGCTGTCGTCATGAGTTGCCAAGGCTATGGAAGCCTTCCAAGTTCGCAGAATCTGATCATATTTAGACAAGGTCATAAAAGACAGGGTGAGGATAGTAACCAATGATCGATCCTAAGAGTGGCATTAACCAGATCTGAACAATTATACAGCATTAAGTGGGGAAGAGGACCATCAGTACACACAGGTTGGGAGCAGAGCCATTGGTGGTAGAGTAGAGGTTATGATTACAAAGGAATGAGGCCCAAGTGCACTAGACAGGGCCTAGAACAAAGGACAGAGTCATTATCAGAGGAGCTAAGAAAGGTGCTGTCTAAGCTACAATTAAGTTTTCTGATTGAGAGGCAAATAGAATCTGACAGAAGGGGCTTGATAATAATCTGGTGGGCTTTAGGCCTTGTAAGTTAAGAGGCCCAGACCTATCTATCTCTTCACATGGGGTACATCCTAAGGGAGGTGTGAACCTCCTAGGGGAAGGCACTCTGTTGACTTTCATTACTTGGCTGGCCTGGGAGGAGAGCTGGCCAGGTCAAGGCAGGTGGCATCTCTAACAAGAAATTTACAGTTCTGCCTGCAATGTTGCTGACCCTACTTGGCCATCCCCTCAGCGGCAGTGGTCACTTTGGAAGTTGGGCTGAGTGAAGGGCTTTTCAGCTTAGAGCCAATAAGATCTGTGGCTCTGACCTGGGCATCCTTCGACTCCAGGGCAGGTCCATTTCCAGTGATCCAACTCTTGGCAGAGCTGCCAGGGCTCTTCACAAGCTGACTTCTGCTGAAGCCCAGGCTTACCACATTGAAAGCCACTGCAGTGGACTGGCCTGTTGGGTCTCCTTGAGGGCAGATCACTGTACAGATCAGCCATTAATAGGCCTGCCACCCATTGCTTCTGATGCCTACCTTTCTTTTCCTCCTGGTTTGTGTTAAAGCAGACCAGAGGATGCAAGTCCAGGGAGTGCCCGTTTCCCATCTCTAATCTTCGGTGGCCTGAACTACAAGTCTATAGTCACAGGCATGTTCTGTAGTAGTTTTTCTAAGGTAGACAATGCCCATGAGGAAAATTATATTCTCACTTTAAAACTTTCTTTCCCTTTGGTCTGAAAGGGAGTATTTTTCTACTTACTGTTTACTTCGCTGATGGCGAAGTAAATCTAGCTATGAGATTATTATTTAAGCTCTTATTTTGGCTATGCTATTACAGAAAAATGTTAGCCATCTCTTTTATAAGGTCTAAAGATTAAATTGTGAGTCCTACAGATTCCTTCATAATAGAATTAGTTTCCTACCTTGAGGAAAACAGAGAAATGAAAGAACAAGTTGGGCTTAGAATAGAGAAATGAGGGAGCAAGTCCTAGATCGCTTGCTGACAATAGCAATATTACCTGAATACTTAGCAAACAGTTTCAACCATTAGATAACAACTTAAGAAAACATTTACCAGAAGGTCCAATGCCTTCTATAAATTTTAGAATCATGTATTTGGAAACACCTCTTAAATATCTAACAGGGTGTAGTTTGTTTAACCAGTAAACTTAAGCACAACCATCTAAAATGTTTTTAGTTTCTTTCTACCAACAAGTATAAAACATATGATACACAGATTCAGGTCACACGAATTAAAATGTATCTTTGATTGATTTTAGCAGCTTAAATTTATGGACAATCTTATCTATAAGCCAATTAAAATAAAATTCTTAATAAAATTTTCCCATGTGGACATACAATATGTACACACATATAACATAGCATAATAGACCAATATAGCAATTTTAATAATAGCTTTTAAAATCTTTAACTCTTTTTGTAGATTGCCAATTGATTTGAATTGCTTTTTGTTTTTAGTAACCTCAGTTAACCATACTTTCTCTCAGTTGGTACTGTTAATACATTATTGGCTTCATCTGTTTACAGAGCCATCCCAAAGTACTGAATACAATAGAAGTGGCTGGAAAAAGTCCATAGGAACCTATAGGAGGACAGCTAAACACAGAACCAACAACACTTTAGTTTTATGAGCAGCAAATCATATATAACTGTGGATGACAAAAGATTTTAAGTTGCCATGTTTAAAATTATAAACTCATCAACCAACAAGAGGCACTTGCTTACTTCACAGTATTTTTGAAAGCACCTGTAGAATTTTACAAGTATTTAACCCTTTAGGCCTCTGGGGCTTTCTACAGAGATTTATTTTATTCTATCATACTCCTCATTCTTGAGATTCAAAACCCTATGAAGCATCAGGAGGAAATGCATATAGTTTTATATAATTTATTTTATGCATTTATACAGTTCGTGAGAAAGGTGTACATTATTTATATTTATAAACCCTGATAATACATGTAATTTCTGAAAACTTTAAAAATGACATTTATTTTATTATTATTAATTTTCTTTGGAAATTTGCTACCCCACAATTTCAATTAGCATCCAAATTTTTTCAGTGCACACTTAAAACAGCTATTTTGCTCGTTCTTCTGATGAAAGATATTAGAAATTTTTACTTACTAATATCCTGTTTGAATATAGATGTTGTACACTGTTTTAATGGGTATTGGGTTTCTTGTCTTTTACAAAGAAAATCTTCTCAAGAGAATAAACTTAACATAACCCTCATTTTAGCAATGAATGGATTTCATCCTGGGAGATTCATTTTTAATCGCTTTAGTGGTATTAAATTTCTGCTCCACAGTGCACAATTTATAATACTTAGTATGGAATTAGAAATGGCCTATGTCAGAAAATCATAGAGACACTAAGAAATATGCCAGTACCCTAAGCCATGCTATTACTTTTGTTCTAGTGGTTTAGTTTAAATAAGAATATAATATAACTTTTTACTTGTAAACTATCAATTAATCAAAAGCAAGACTTTTCATTAGCTGTTTTCACACATGAAGTTTGTTTTCCATCTGAATAGTTTATATTTTCAGTAATTGATTTTTTAAAAAAGTCCTCAAATTACCAAAAAAAAGTGGAACAGTACTGTAACTATGGTGGCTTTCATTAGAGTCCTTTAATTGGTTATTCTGAGATGCTACGAATGGAATTGTATCCTCACAAAATTCTTATGTTAAAGCCCTATCCTTCAGTACTTCAGAATATGACTGTATTGGAAACAGGGCTTTAATGAGATGATTAACTTAAAATAAGGTTATCATGTCAGGCCGTAGCCCAATATGACTGTTGTTCTTATAAGAAGAGCCAATTTAGACACAGAGGTAGACATCGGGAACATGTGCACTGAAAAAACGTGCTGTTAGCCCAGAGAAAGAAGGTGACCATCTATAAGCCAGGAAGAGAGGCCTAAGAAGGAACCACACCTTCTGACACTGTGACCTTCAATTGTGAGAGACACATTTTGTTTAAGTCACCCCATCTGTTATATTTTCTTATGGCAGGCTGAGTAAATGAATACACGATATTATCTTTTGTATTTTATCCCAATGGGTGTGGCATAGATGTCATTAAATTTACTTATTGAGATTTGAAGCCAAGCTCACTAAAGATAGTGCAGAGAGAGAAACTTACCTAAACTGCTATTTGGTTGCTAAAATGATGGGAAGGTTAGGGATGAAACTTTCTTCCTTACTTATAATTCCTTGACTGAATGGAGGCATCTATTGAATATGGACAAGGGCATTTAGGTGAATTTTACTCCCGAAGGATTAGACACTATTATTGTTTTACTCTTTCATCTCATGTAGAGTTAGTTCAAAGAAGACACTATCAGAGGGATTAGTGCAGAAAGTGGAAGTTCATATCATTCCTCTGTGCAACTGGGAAAAATACAAGCTATATAACCACAGTCAGGGATGAGTAATAAGTGTTTTGTGCTAAAGCTACATGAGTGTTTAGAATATCTTTGGGATGTGGGCTTCATAACTGGCAACTTAACCTGCTGTGCCACAATGCTCACCCTTTTTGATTTTTCAATACAGAAATATATCTTGTCATAGGCACCAGGCCTCTTAGTTCCATTTGCAAATATTTTGCCATTTAAAATAAACCTTAAAGTACTGTAATAAAATCCCTTTCAGTACACTATGTATTTTATATTATTTTATCAAACTGATTTCTAGGCTTTGTATGAAGGAAATGTGTTTTGATAATGTGTGTTATGTTTTGTGCTTATATTTTTTCCTAAAATAATATTTTTTCTTTAGAAACTTAAAAAAAGATGTATTTATTCATTTGAAGAAAAGAGAGAGAGAGGGAGAAAGAGAGAGAGAGAGAGAGACTATCTCTTCCATCCACTGGTTCATTCCTCAAATGCCCACAATAGTTGAGGCATGGCCAGGATGAAGCCAGGAGTTGGGAACACCATCTGAGTCTCTCATGTGGATGGCAAGGAGCCAAAGCCTTGGAGCATCATCTGATGCCTTCCAAAGCACATTAGCAGGGATCAGAAGCAGAGTAGCCATGTCTCAAATCAGGCACTTTGATACAGGATGCAGGCATCCCAAGCAGTGGCTTACCTCACTGAGCCACAATGCTCACCCCTGGAATAAAATATCTGAATGGTCTTTCCTACCTAGTTCAATTATATATTTTCCTTATAAATTGAAAAGATAACTGAGATTATAAAAATTATGTTAAAGAATTGAGTAATTTTCTTGTAAAGTAGCTAATTTTAATTTCAATTAAGGGACCCAGCATTGTGGTGCAGTGGGTTAAACTGGCACCTCCAATACCAGCATACCATATGAGCATCGGTTCCAGTCCCAGCTGTGCCACATCCCATCCAAATTCCTGTTAATGCTCCTGGGAAGACAGCAGAAGATGACCCAAGTGCTTGGGCTCTTGCCACCCATGTGGGAGCCTCAGATGGAGTTCCAGGCTTCTGGCTTTTGGCCTGCAGCTATCTGGGGAGTGAACTAGCAGATATAAAAATCTCTCTCTCTCTCTCTGTCTATAATTCTGCCTTCAAATAAATAAATAAATATTTTAAAAAGTTCAACTAAAATTACTGATAAGAAATGCTAAGATAAAATAATGTCATCTACTACTGGTATTACTATTACTACAACTAATCTTACTGATCCATCACCATGTGCTCTTTTCCCTACACTATACTAAGAGAACTTTAAATCTCTGCTCCACTATTCACTGGGTCTGGGAATCTGAGAAACTTAAGCTCTGGGAAGCTGAGAAAGTTATTTAAATTTCTACATGAGATTTTTCTCTTATGAAAAGGAAAGCTTATATACTTGTAGGCACCAAGGTTTTAGCATGGCAAAGGTATATGCAAATAATTCCATTTTCTACAATATTATTTTATTCTACACTATTTTATTCTTTCACATGATCCTTCAGATGATACTTATGCATTATAATAAGTCTTGGGGTAAAATAGTGAAGAAAACAAATCTCCTGCTTCCCTGAGTAATAAATTCCAGAATGTGTTAGGAAAAGAGAGCAGAAGAAGTAGCTATAATATAATATTATATATATATATATGTATATGTAGTGTTAAGCGAAACAATAAAGGAGAGTGATATGGATATTAATATAGGGTGCTCCTGGAAGGCTTCTCTGACTTGAGCAGAGTGCCTTAGGAAGTTTGAGAAGCAACATAGAAATCTAAACTAGGAATATTGAGATAACAGATGAGTCTAGATTTAGAGAGGAGGTCCAGGCTGAGGCTATCGATTTGGAAGTATACATCTCATGTGTCACCAAATGAGATTTTATCAGGACTGAATATGGATAGTAAATAGGAGAAGACTGAGCCTTGAATCTCTAATGAGCAGAGCTTACTATAGAGATAGGAGAATCAAGGGAGAATTGATATTCTGATGGCCAACTGTTTCCAAAACAGTGAGACATCAACTATGCCAAGTAGAGTTCATGGGATAAGCGAGGTGAGAATTTCATTTGGATGATTAGTTTTGGCAATGTTTGTTTACTGATGAAATGAGCAGTATCAGTAGAATAATGGAGAATAAAGCCAGATTATCATAGATTCAAATGTTAATGGTATAAGAAGTGAGGGCAATAAGTACATGTGACAGTCTTTCAATTTGGTTATCAAGAAGGATCAGAGAAATGGGATGGCAACTGATAGGGTAAGGGATAAAGAGCTATTGTAGCATGCATATGCTTACAGGAATAACCATTATGTATTTGTTAGAGAAGACACAGAGGAGAACTAGAAAGCTCCACATAGTTGACCAGAGGGCTGGTCTTAAGAATATGGAGAACATTTCCAATATAATTGAGGGAAAGGCAAGGCACATGGATTCAGATAAAATAAGGCTATTCATGTAATGAAAGAACCAACTTGACTCTGTTTTGCCTCTAAATTCTTAATGAGATAGAAAGAAAGAGTATCAGAAGTGAGAAGGGGAGGAAGTGCTGGATTTCACTGGTAGTCATCAGATTTCAATTCACTCTGGGAAATGATCCTGCAGCAAATTTCACTGAAAGGAAACCATGTTTCAAAGTTTACCAGTTACTACAATATACCTACTTCTCTGTCTCTTTCTCTATCAACTATGTGCATCCACCTACTAATAAACCTCATTCAAAGGTCTGGCATTCTATAACCTCGCAGTATGTATTTGTATGTCCTTTTTAATGATATTTGCCTGTATTTCTGAATCTAAAAAACTGAAGAAAATGACAGAAAAGAGAAATGACACTATTCCCTGTGTTCCATTTCACAAAGCCAGACATTCACAAACTATTTAATATGTTTAATTGCTATTACTTTCACAGAAACATTCTGGTAGCATAAAGAGGTAAATTCCAGGTTATACAGATTTTTTTGAAGGACAGGCATTCAGGCATCTTTGCCTAACAAGAGCTATGGCCTTGTGTTTTGTACAATAGGTTCAGTGAGAGCTAGGAAATCCATCTGCTTTCTGCTATAAATCATAATTAGAAATCTGTATGATTGGAACCTGAGTTCAGTTGGGTGGAAAATTGGTCATTTGACTTAATAGGAAGGAAAGCTTTATTTCAAAATGCAACACCACACTCAGCTGCCAATATAATTTAATAAACTCTCTTGACAATTATCTGGAGACATGGGCATGCTTTATGCTATCAGAAACACACACAATTAAGTGTCACTAATCACTGAGTTCTTGAAGACATTTTCCAATTCATAGAATATATTCCTTTAAAAGATGTTTTTCTCTGAATTTAGACGTGCTAAAGGGCTATTTTAGGATGTGAATTGCAGGAAATAGTAGGTAGGAGAGAAAGTTGTGGAGGAAGCTATAAGCATGAGAATGTATTCTTGGTGAGGAAGGTTAAGAATTTTTTTATATATATAGAAAGAGGAACTGAGGGAATAAGTATATTGTAGAAGGTTTGTGGAAGTTGCATGTCGTGAGAAATTAGGTTGAATGAGATTAGAAGGAAATAATTTTAAAGTTATCTCCTATATCTTACAAGTCCAGATAGCAGGATTATCTGATTCTCTACCTCTTTGTTCCTTGCTGTATTTAACTGTCCTGAGTAATGGGCTCATAGGTTGATGTCACGTGTTAATTTTTTTGATATAGGATAGGCAGGCAACTAATTTAAGATCTACAGAGCTGGAGGTACCTGCAAGCCATCCCACTCCCCTCCCTGCCATGTGTAATTCTGTCCTCCATCCTCCTACTTGTCAATCAAAACAACCCCTTTCCTGGGATGTATCTGCTTTACCAGGGATTGGGGCAGGGAGGGAAGACACTATGAAAATATGCATATTGAACTCCATGGGGGATTTATGGAGGTACCATAAAACTCCTAGGTGGTTTCATGTCTGTAGAGGCACCTCTATCCTACTACCACCTCATAAAAGCAGTTGCTGGAAGGTTCTCTCCCACCAGAGACCCCCATTGGAGGAGGTACTGGAGTACTCTGTTTCTCCTCTCCAACCATTTCTCCTTCTGACCCACTGTCCAATCATGACAGGTATCTCTCTGTGTGGGCACTGTGCTCACGTGTGTGTGCGTGTGTGTGTGTGTGTGCTTTCTCACCTTCTTAGTAAAATTTACCTTATTTGTGTCAGCACTATGAAGGCTTCTGTTTGTGCATAACAAGGACCTGGAATGAAAATTAATCTCCCACTTCACCTTTAACTAAGATTTTTCTTTGTAACTAACCTAGTAATGAGGATTTGATGTGTCTCTGGGGGCAGTCTTCCTGTGTTTTCTGTTGTCTTTATTGAGTCGTGATTGGTTAAGAGTCTTAAAGGAGTTAACAATCATCTATTTTAGAATGTTTGAGTAATCACCTTAACTCTGCTTAGATCTGGCCCACAGTTTTGGGTGAAAACACTCAGATTAAATGGATTATTACTTTTACAATGATCTAAGATCTTATTATGGCCACCCAGTTTGAACCCCAGGTGTAAACTGAGTCTTTCGATTTTGAGACTTACTAGCTGTGAGAGTTTTCCAAATCTGGATTACTGCACAAATCAAATTTTCTTAGTGTGCTTGATGCAAATAATGAAAAATTATGTCTGTTACTAGATTGTAATTCTGTTTGTTTTTAAGATGCAAAAATGATTTTTATGATCTGATTGGTTATACATCTTCTATGTTGAGGTTTGTGCCTATTGCCTGTCAGAATTCCATAGAAATACAATTCCTAGCAAGATAATGATGGCATTGTTAGGTAGCAAGTCAGATATGAGCTTATGCGTGTGTGAAAAAGGCCTAAGGAGTTGACATCAAGGTCCAGCATCTGCATCTCAAAGTCATCCCTATAACCTTCCAGGTACAGTCCAGTATCTGCACTTCAAATGCCCTGCCCCTTCTCCCTGATAACCATCCTTCCTCTAAGGCCTCAGATTCCAGGGCATTCAAGAACACAGAAAATAGGAAAATACAGTCAATACACTTTACTTCCATTTAGATCATGTTATACTCTTTACACATTAAATGCAACAGTCTTAAAACTCATATCTCTCTCTATATATACACACACACAAACATATATAATGTCAGAGAGTGCTGTCATTTTTAGTTCAAGCATCAATTATTTAAGAGACTCCAGAGAAGCAGTATAGTCTATTATATTAGTCCTTATTTTTATCCATGCTGATGTTATTTCCTTTTTGAAGTTCCAATCTTTCTTGTTGTATTATTTCCTATATCTTTAGAGAACATTCTTTAGCAATTCTTTAAGGGCTAGTTTGCCGGTAATAAATTGATTTTTTTTCCTTTGTCTGAGAATGTCTGTACATTTTTCCTTCATTCTTAAAGGATATATTATCTGGATACAGAATTCACAGTTTACAGTTATTTATTTTCAGTACTTGAAAAATATGTGCCACTTCTTTCTGGCCTCCATGGTTTCAGATGAGAAATATCCTGCCATTTGAATCAGTGCTTCTGTATAAGTAATGTACTATTTCTGTCTGGCTGCTTTCAAGGATTGTTTGTTGTTAGTTTTCAGAAGTTAATGATGATGTGTCTTGCCATGGATTTCTTTTGCTTTAAACAGACTGGAGTTACTCAGTGTCTTGAATCTGAAGGGTTATATATTTTATCAAGTTCAGCAAGTTTTCAGACATTATTTCTTTAAGTAATTTTTCAGGCCTACTCTCTCCTTTCCCTCTGGAACTCCGACAGTACAAATGTTAGTTCACTGCTATTTTCTTACAAACCTCTGGAACTCTGTTCAGGTTTTAAAAGTCTATGTTTTTCCTGTTGTTTACATTATGTAAATGCTGTTGATCTGTCTTCACCTTCACTGATTCAGTCACCTCCTTTCCATTCTTGAATCCATCCAATAATGTTTATTTAACTTATTGTATTTAATAAGCTCTATAATTTCTATTAGGTTCTTTATTCAGCTTAGACATTTTCCTGAAATTTTACAAGGCTACTTCAAATGTTTGCTATTGACAAGTGTGTCATGTGTCAAGTAAGGCTGAGGAAGGACTAAGGAGGAAAGCAATGGAGATGAGAGTGTGCACTATGGACCATCGAAGTGATGTGGTAAAGTGAAAACATGAGAAGGATACGTTTTGAACAATTGCCAGAAGAGAATGCTACAGGGAATTCATTTGAAAGACAGGAGGTGGCAGTAAGAGAATAGGATTCTTGAAATTGAGGTTATGGAGCAGTTGAGGTTATTGGAAATGACTTAGTCTGGAGGATGAACATTGGCATGGCTAAGGTTGAATGAAGAATATGGTAACTGGGGGAAAGCAAACCAGTTATGGAAAAATCAGCTATGGGGATATCAAAGTCAGCAAGGATTTTAACAAATATAGTGTTGGAACCTGAGCTATTTCGTTGAATGGCTTAGACACCAGACCCAGAATTTTTTAGGAGAATGGTCTAAAAACAGAAATGTAGAATGAGGAGAATGTATTTCCTACCTCCATCCACTACAACTAACAGAATTTAGAAGAATAAAAGTGGCAAAAAAGTAATGAGTAATTGTGCCCTATCAAAACAGGGAAATCTGAAAATGAATATTTTTATAAAATGCATTCATCTTTTTCCCTTTATGAGATAACAGAAAAACATAAATTTAATCTCTATAAGATTACAGTTTGACTTTACCAAGAGATGGTGACAGTAGACAGTTATTTTCTAACTACTCATAGAAATATCACAAGTCATATCTATTTGATCTTACTTTTAAACTTAAATATATGTTGACATATCAGCTAAAAGGAAAAAAAAGGTAAAATTTTTAGTTCAGGTGTAGTTGAATTTTTGCCATATAAATTAGAGCTCCAATTACATTTGACAGAGTCATAATGATTTTCATTTTAAACTCTTCTTATCACACATATTTTGTGTTTACTATATTTTTTTACTTTAAATTAATACAGATTAGAGATGATAGAATATTATAATGAATCTCATTAACTGAAAATAAATGTTTACCTGGAATTGGAGGTTCAGATTGTATTTTTTCAATAAAAATGAAATATTATGTGAAATTTAATGTTTGTATAGCATAAAAGAATAATTATTGTGTGTGTGTTTTTTTTTTTTTAGAATGTACCAGACAAGTAACAATGTCTGGTTTAGAACATACTTTAGCTTATCAGACTCTAAAAATTAAAATGAAAATACTAAGTCTAAAAAATCATGTTTCTCAAGAATAACACAAACACGCTAATGCTGTCACATATGTACTATCATTCTAAGCTTTCTTTATTATTTCTTTTTCTTGATGCTCGTTTATATTCCAGTGATCTTTTTGTTCTTATTTCTTCTATGTCTTCTGAATATGGATGTTCTTATTTCTTCTATGTCTTATCAGTGTTGATAAGTGCTCTATTTTTAGGCATATTTTATTGTTTCCTCAAGAGAGGCATTTTGCTATTTGATCCCAGCATAACAAAGATATCATTATACCAATAAAATTAGAAAGGATATATTTTATTTTTCAAAATCTCTCTCCCTAACTCATATCCTGTTTGGTTCCCAAACTAGTAAAAAATAGATATAATTTTAACTTCATTCTAAGCTTTTCTTATGTAATTTTTGAAACCTAAAAAAATTACAATTTTTATTTTATTTTTAAGATTTATTTATTTATTGGAAAGTCAGAGTTACATAGAGAGAGGAGAGGCAGAGAGAGAGAGGTCTTCCATCTGATGGTTCACTCCCCAATTGGCCGCAAGGGCCGGAGCTGCGCCGATCTGAAGCCAGGAGCCAGGAGCCAGGGGCCAGGAGCCAGGAGCTTCCTCCAGGTCTCCCATGTGGATGCAGGGACCCAAGGACTTGGGCCATCTTCCACTGCTTTCCCAGGCTACAACAGAGAGCTGGAGCAGAAGTGGAGCAGCCAGGTCCCGAACCGGCGCCCATATGGGAGACCGGCACTACAGGCCAGGGTATTAACCTGCTGTACCACAGCGCCAGTCCTCCCCCACCCCCAGTTTTCAAAGAATAAGAAAATATTCTAAACTTAGCAATTAAATTGGATTAACTTCCAAAATCCAACAGTTCTATAAGAACTCTTACTATGAATGTTATTAATCTAATCAGATAGCAACAGAATTTTTTTAGTTCTAATTTAAAGATCCTTATTTATTACTTCCCAGAGGGGCCGACGCTGTGGCATAGTGGGTAAAGCCACTGCCTCCAGTGCCAGGATCCCATGTGGGTGCCGGTTGGAGACCCGGCTGCTCCACTTCTGATCTGGCTCTCTGCTGTGGCCTGGGAAAGCAGTGGAAAATGGCCCAAGTGTTTGGGCCCTTGCACCCACGTGGGAGATCCGGAAAAAGCTTCTGGCTCCTGGCTTTGGATCGGCTCAGCTCCAGCCATTTCGACCACCTGGGGAGTGAACCAGTGGATGGAAGACCTCTCTCTGTAACTCTGTCTTTCAAATAAATAAAATAACTATATATATATATAAAAAAACAAAATTAGAAAGTTCTTCCTTGTTTTTGCCCTTGGTTCAATAGCCACGTTTCTGCTCTGGTTACATTATCTTTCTGGTCATTGATTTTTAGGCTTTTCAACTCTAAACTGTCTCCTGAGTTACAACTACATTTTTCTTCTGCACATGGATATCTAGTTTCTCAGAATAGATATTACTCTACATAGAGTTGCCCCTTCGTCCTCATGCTAATTTTTTTCCTGAAAGATTTCGCTTTCTCAGTTACTGGCATCATTAGTTACCTAGTTTTATCTTGCCAAAAATGTAAGGGTCAAACTTGAGTGTTTTTTTGTTCCCCTTAGTGCAAATTACCAGAATATCGGTAAATACTGATAACAAAGCCATCAAAACATATCTCATTTCAGACCATTTCTTACCAGCTCTACCATTTTCATCTTTTATTTCAGGATCACATGCCACAGTATAATCACACAGAGTTAATATTTTGTAAAATACAAATTTAGCCATATCACTATTTTATTTAAAACTTTTTTGTTTTTAAAATTTTATTTGTTAACATTTTATTTCAGAATAATTTTAAACTTACAAAAGAAAAATTGTGAGGTAGTAATACCAAGAGTTGTGTGTTCTAGATTGACTGTAGTAGGTGAGGTTAGAAAAGCCCCCACGTGCTCTATCCCTGCTGATTTTCTGTGCTCAGCTTCTCCAATCTTCCCCACCCTTCACTGTGCTGCTGCATCACCATTCTCAGCCAATTCCTATCTAAATTTAGCAATTTCTCCTCACTCTACTTGTAACAGTTTAAGCTCAACTTTTTGTTTAATTTCTTTCAAATATTTACATGTCTTCCCTGAAAACAGCCTCCACTAACTCGATCTCTCTAAACAGTCAAAGCTTTTTACATGGCTCTTCATTCATCTGTTCTTTATCTCTTCTTCTCCACAAAATATTAAGGTCCATGAAGCAAGAGATATTTTCTCTAACATTTCCTACAGTACCCATAGCAACCCCAACAGTTCCTTGCTCAATTTGCTCAATATCTAATATTTCTTAGAGACTATTATAAGATCCTGTTCTAAGATATATGAATACAACAGGGAGGCAAAGAGAGAAAAAACTCTGAAGTTTTCATGATAAAGGGAAGAGACAATGAACAATTAAATAAGGTTGGTGAAGGTGGTGAGCAGCGAAGGAGGGTGAGAAATGTCATGGTGTGGAGGTGAAATTCAGGATAGGGAGGCTTAGAAAATTCCTGAGAGGGTGATATAAATGAGTGAATTAGCCTTCAGAGATGGTTCTAATAAATTTCTGAGATTTTTATATCAATCTATACCTTCTATTCCTTGTGTAAAACCATAGAATATTTAGCAACTTTATGTATCAGCAAAAAATGGTAATCTGACATTTATTTTGATTTTTTCTTTGATATGTACAGTGTATTTCCAAACTCCATTGTTACTAATCATGACCAAACATTACATAAATTGGCCAATGCAGAGTGGATTTCAGTAATATTATACAGGATGAGAATTAAGAGGCATATTGCATTTCCATTTCTTTTGTGCTTTGTCCAGGCACAATGAGAACATATTCTTGGCATGTCCTAGAATGAGTAAACATATACAGCAGTCCTTATGTTGTCACAAAATCTAAAAGTTTCCCTACCAGCATCTCCATAAGTAAGAAAATAAGTGCTTCTGGCTATAAGACACTGAGATTAGTGGGTTGTTTGCTGTAAAGTATTAATGTAGCAATCACTGACTAATTTACTATGGTGATAGCTTTACCTAGTACACAGAAGCTAGAATATGGATAATACAATTGAAAGCATAAGGAAAGGAGTGTCTATAATGATAGAAAAAGTGTAATGGCCATTTACAGAAGTTTGGGCTCAAAGGATTCAATGTACTAAAACCCACATACTTGTATCATAATGATAGTATAATGGATTTGTCCTATGTTTTGTGAAAAACAAAGAGCATAATTATCATATGTGCTCTTAGAACTAAGGTAACTGGGTTCACAGGATATTAATCTTGGTTTATTTCTTTCTTTTAAAGCAGAGCCACAGAGAGAGAAACGGAGAGAGAGAGAATCCTCCATCCACTGGTTCACTCCTCAAATAGCTGCAAAGGCCAGGGCTGGGGCAGGCCAAACCAGAAGCCACGAGCCTTGGCTTCCTACCTCAGGTCTCCCATGTGGACACAGGGGCCCAAGGACCTGGGCCATCTTCCACTGCTTTCCTTGGTGCACCAGCAGGGAGCTGGACCAGAAGAGGAGCAGCCGGGACCTGAACCAGCACTCACATGGGATGCTGGTGTTGTAGCCTGTAGCCCAACTTGCCACACTATAGCTCTGGCCCCCTTGGTTTCTTTAAATACATTACACAAAGTGCTTCTCAGACACTATGTAGTTATTTCTATTCCATTAAGTACTGTACATTTGTTTCAGTGTCAGCATAGAAACATTAGCATTGGTAGTTTCATTAAAATAAAAAAAAAACAAAGAAAAAATAAAACTTAGTGGACCATTGTTTAAATCAACAACTATTTGATTACAGGTGACATTGAGCATATTTTCAACATTCTTTGGCCATCTATATTTCTTCTCTTGTGTTACTATTGCTTTTAATACATTGCAAAGGTTGCAAAAGTTGAAGTCAGACACAAGGAAGTACAGCTCTGCCATTAAGCAACTGTTTTGATTCTATATAACTTCAATTTTCTGAATTGCAACTTTCTCAATTCAGTGAGAATAATAACATCTATATCATGGAGTTATATCAAAGGGGACAAATGAGTGAGATTTAAGATGCTGATACACTGGGGCCAGAGTTGTGGCATAGTGGGTTAAGGTATTACCTGCAACTCTGGCATCCCATATGGGTACTGGTTGGAGTCCCAGCTGCTTAAATTCTCATCCAGCTCCCTGCTAATCTGCCTGATAGGGCAGTGGAGGATGGCCTAAGTCCTTGGGCCCCTGCCACCCAGGTGGGAGACCCAGATGAAGCTTTTGGCTCCTGGTTTTGGCCTGGCCCAGCCCCGGCTGTTGTGGCCATTTGAGAAGGGAACCAGCAGATAGAAGATCTCTCTTTGTGTCTTTCCTTCTCTCTCTGTAATTTGTCATTCAGATAACTAAAGTAAGCCTTAAAAAAAAAAGATTGTGATGTAAATGACAATAGTAAATAAAAGAAAGCCATTAACCTATTTTTGGGATATGTCAGTAGTGATTATTATTTTCCATTATTATTTTATATTATATTAAGATAATTCATACTTTATCATATTAACAATTGTGCTTTTGTAATTCAAGAAAGTTATTTTTAAGTAAATTAATAATTTTGAGATTTAGATTTCTGAGCAATTTCATCATTTCTAAGATTTGCTTCCTATTCATCAGTATTCTAATGGAATGGTTAATATATAAGAAAAATATATGCACATTTTATGATAAATTTGTAAATAATATTTAGCTCTGCAAAGATGTAGTTATTTTTCATGAGTATCTCATCACACTAGTTATTTATAATATTCCAAAATTTTCCTTAACTCACACACAAGTGTTAAGTAGTATTCTGTTCAACTATTCAAAATTCCAAAATGAAATATTTAACAAGTCTTGTGTGCTACGGAATGAAAAACAACACAAGAACAATAAATACACATAAATATTATGCAATCCATGTTTTCCTCTTAACTAAAATTTTTTTCTAAATTATAATATTGTAATTTTAATTTTTACTGAATAGTTAATTTGCATAATTAAGACAGCAGAAGCATGCATCATCTATGTAATATGAGAGTATGTACAATGATATAATATAAAGTAAAACTCCTGTACCATGTATATGACCCATAGTACTAAGCTTGAAGGCGGAATTCACAATGAAGAAGCTATCCCAGCAATGATCAACGACAAGTCCCCTGGAATCTTCCCGACCTAATTAAAAAATACAAAGATATTGCACTTCAGTATCACATTCAAGAAAAAAAAATCAATGGAGATGGAAATAGAATGAAAATTCCTCTATAGTAGAAAACTACTCTGATAAATATTTTTCGAAGTATATTTCGAAATGAAATTTAAATAGCATTTTGAAGAACATATTCACTGTTGTGTTTTTCTATAATATTAAAAGTATTATAAAGTCAACTCAAAAAATCTTGGCTTTTTTTAAAGCATATTTGAATTTATCATCTAAAAATGGATTGTAGAGTTTAATAACTTTCTGTAAAAATGAGACAAGCTCTCTTGATAACGAAATACATGATAATGAAATTTCATGATAATGAGATACATAGTGCTACATGTATACATTTCAAAAACCAATATACACACATTGAAAGGAATGCTGAGAATTTTATTATTAGAGGTGTATAATTTAAAAAAATGTTTTGAGACAATATCAGTGTTTATGAAAATGTAGTCTTTTGATAATATGCATCAGGATAGCTTGTGAAAGGGCCTTACTGCCCAGCAGAATAAGTGAGTGTGGACCTGGATTGCTTACTGAATTTTGGGAGCTACTAATCAAGAATAATATGAAAGGAGTTCTAAATATTAAGGTATCTAAACTTTATGTAAAAATATTTAAAGTCCTTGTAAGCCAGTAGCATCTCAGATCACTTATCTAAAAATTAGTTATAATATTTCTTCTAGTTTTCCTTATTAAAAAAAGAAAGTTTGTGTGGAGAGCAAAGTAAACTAAAACAAATAATCTAATTAAAGTATAAAGAGACAATTAGTATATTTGATACTATAATTTCTCTCTATATAAAATTCAATTCAAACTTCCCAGTAGTGTTTACTTAGTAATTCAAATATTTAAAAAGTTGAATTCTGAATTTGGAAGCAATATTATTGACTTTTTCTTAGATCTGTTTATGTCTTCTCTTATGAACAGTCATGCTGCCCCTGATTGGCAGTTTGTACTGATTACCACAACCTTAGTATTAACATTTTTTCAACTCTGGATGTATTTTAGATAAGATTCAAGAGGGCCTCGAGGGGCAAAATTTTCAAAAATTGATTCTACTATTTGAAATGAACTGTACCAGGTATTTCTATGTCCTGTTAAGTGTGATTAGCTTATCATAATTATGCTAGATTGTGTGCATTAGTACTTTACTGCTGGTGAACATCATGGTCAGAATTAACATTAAAAAGCATTAGTCACAACACTTTGTTTACATTGATCAACTCTCAAAATGGAAGCTGATATCTATAATACTAAAATATGAGATTAACTGTATGCACATCTTTTCCCATAGTGCTATTTTGCTTTACTCTTCAATAAACTACTGGTGTCTATTTTATCAACAAATGGAAACATTCATTTAGAAAGGGATAAAGCTATGAATTAAGGTGACTCTTGACATTAACGAGCATACAAAATAGCAGGTATGGCATACAGCTATATTAGCAAGGGTACCAACATCTAATGGAGATGTGTCCTTTAATTTGTAATATGCAGGCCAGGATTGTGGTGCAGTGGGTTAAGTTGCCAGTTGTGACACTGGTGTCCCACATCATAGTGCTTGTTTGAATCCTTGCTGCTCCACTTCTGATCTGTCTGCCTGCTATTGCTCCTGGGAAAGAAGCAGAGGATGGCTCAAGTACTTGGGCCCCTGCCACCCACATGGGAGACCAGGGTGGAGTTCTGGGCTCCTGGCTTTGGCCTGGCTCAGGCCATTGTGGCCATCTGAAGGGTGAATCAGTGGATAGATCTCTTTTCTGTTGCTCACTTTCTGTCACTCTGCCTTTCAAAGTAATTAATTAATTAACTTTAAAAATATTTGTAGTATGTGTACATTAGACTAATTTCTAACATATTCCTAACATTAGAATTCCTATACATTTTTGAGGCATATGCATTGTGATATTTGGATAATATCATAAGAATCTTACAATCTAACAAATTGCATATTTGGATTTACATATAAAATTGGAAGAACCTGACTTGGTACATAACTACCTAATTCTGATTCTGGCTCCACAATGTTTGAACCATGATTTCAGCCAACATACTCCATCTCGGTTTGGTTTTCTCTGTTATAAAATGATCCTGTTGAACTAATAGATCTCAAAGTGTCCACTACCTCTAAAATCTTTTGATGTTCTGAAAAGATGTTTGAGCACTATCTATAAAATAGCATATAAAAAGCAAGAAAAACAACATACTTGTTAGTATGATGTCAATGGTGACATATTCCAAGGTGGGATTTTTGAAAGTTATAACGAGAGACGAATGAAGACCAAGGCATGTGATTACTCTTTGTGTGTCCATAGTCCTAGGGAACAGACCTACTCCAGAGAGGTATACTTTCCATTCTTTGAACTGTTTGAAAATAAACATTCATGATATATGCATGATGAATGAATATATTTTATTTGCAATATTTAATAAATGTAATAACAGATAAGAAAAGCTTTGTTAAGCTTTAACACTCATTGTTTTATCTTTCCTTTCTTTTCAAATTCCCTTTGATTTTATTGAAATCATTCTATATATTTTTTTACATGGGAAAAAAGAGGGTAGATGATAATATTTAAATACCCAATATATTTCGATGCATTTAAGGTTATTTATAGCAACATAAAGGAGAAATTTTAATGGAAAACCTTGCATTCCTTTTTAAGGTATTTTTTAAAAGATGAATTTGTATAAAATTTGTATACCAAACACTACATGATGTTTCCAAAATTGTAGGGTGAGTTTCCAATGAAATTAAGATGACTACCACAAGAAGGCAATGGAGGTGAGGCAGATATTAAACTCTCACAAAACAATTATGTGTAACTGTATGCCATATTATTTATCCCATCATCTAGTGCAGCATATTTCCTGTGATCATATAATATGGACAAATGGCTCAATAATTTTGTGGAGATTAAATGTTTTTACTTAAGTTTCAAAAGATTTCAAAAAATTGTTTGAAAGTGTTCTCTTTGTATTTATTTCGATTAGAATAAAAACCCTTTGAAAATATAACAAACCGTGACTCAATTTCAGCTGTCTTATACTTCTCCACCAAAAACTTTGCCAATGTTGTAGGTGAATGAAAATATCAGAGAAAAACTGACGAACAACTGAACAATCTCCTAGTTTACTCTCCTTCACACTATATAAATGTTTCTATTTAAACTCCAATAAAAAGAGGGAAACTTATTTTGTGTGGTAACAAGAAATCCATAAAATGCTCTTACAGTATTAAAAGCCAAATTTTACTTGCATTTTATCTTCAAATAACTATGTTACTGTTAGTCACATATTCTATTAGCATAATAATATAAGTTTACTATATTTTCAGTTATGATGTCCTAACTTGATTCTACTCAACTGACTGATTGAAATGACATTAGTTTACTTTAAGCCACTGGGAATGAGCCAAACTAGAAAAAGAAGTTTGTGTCTTAACGTTTTCTCAATTGGCCTGGAATGTTGGAGCTTTTATGCTAAAGCACATCTCACTATTCTTGATCACTGATATCCATCTGTTATCCCGCCATTGATTAGTTTATCTACTTGACTACAGAGAGGGAAATTAAAAAACAACTCAGTGAACAGGTGAATTTAAAAAAATAACAATTTTCAGCCCATTTTTTTTAGCTTTTTTAAAGATCCAATTCTGGTGCTCCTGAAAGATAAAACAAGTGGAGGAAAAAGATAGGAAATCTGGTTTGCACACTGAGCAGAGCTCCAAGGGATTGAAGATTTCTGAGAATCAATAGAACTTTCCACAGATACAGGCTATGAGAATCATAGACTGATGCTGGATTATAAAACAACTGATTTTGTTTCTTCCTTCAGTTTTGCTATTCAGACTTTCAAATGGAATGAATCACACAACCAATTATAACTGAACAAGGGTGATTATTTGAAAGTAAAAATGAAACATCTGAAAAGCAGGAAAGAAAATCTCAGAACAGAATGCTTCAGCCCAAAGAGAATTTCTAATTACCACACTTGCTTATTACTGTTCTTAATCTGTTGCTCAGTAACAAATCTCACTTAAAGATTCTAGTGGTGGGGCTGGTACTGTGGCATAGCAGATAAAGCTTCCGTCTGTGGTGCCAGCATCCCATGTGAACAACAGTTCGAGTCCTGGCTGTTCTGCTTCTGATCCAACTCTCTGCTGTGGTCTGGGAAAGCAGTGGAAGATGGCCCAACTCCTTGGGCCCCTGCACCCACGTGGGAGACCTGGAAGAAGCTCCTGGCTCCTGGCTTTGGATCAGTTAACTCCAGCCATTGTGGCCATTTGGGGAGTGAACCAACAGATGGAAGACCTCTCTCTCTCTCTCTCTGCCTCTGTAACTCTGCCTTTCAAATAAAAAACAAATCTTAAAAAAAGATTCTAGTGGCATAATATGAGTTAATAATATTTATATTCATGATCTCCTAGACCAAGTAATTTCAAGCTTCAAAATCTGCACAAATAACTTTAGCTTAAAGTTAGCCTTTTACAGTGCAGAGCTTTTCGTATGGACCCAAACCAGAAGCAAATGAATTTGATAAACCATTGCTATTTCTCTCAGTTCTGAAAGGGGCATAACCAGAAATGGTAAAAGCTTATACTACAAGCACTGCTGCGAGTTGATTTAAGATTAATCAGTCAGTTGTGTGTGCCTTTAATCAGTTAAATGCAGAGAGGGGCATAACTCCATATGGATGTCTTCCTAATGATAAAAAGTTATTTGCGGCTGGTGCTGTGGCTCAACAGGCTAATCCTCCGCCTAGCGGCGCCGGCACACCGGGTTCTAGTCCTGGTCGGGGTGCCAGATTCTGTCCCGGTTGGCCCTCTTCCAGGCCAGCTCTCTGCTATGGCCCGGGAGTGCATTGGAGGATGGCCCAAGTGCTTGGGCCCTGCACCCCATGGGAGACCAGGATAAGCACTTGGCTGCTGCCTTCGGATCAGCGCGGTGCGCCAGCCGTGGCTGCCATTGGAGGGTGAACCAATGGCAAAAGGAAGACCTTTCTCTGTCTCTCTCTCTCACTGCCCATTCTGCCTGTCCTAAAAAAAAGAAAGTTATTTGCAACCCTTAGATTTAGAAAAACAAACTATAAGACCTTCTTTTTAAAAATACTCTTGTAGATGCCTATTCAGAATGATTCAGGGATAGAAAAGAAGACAAAAAATCACAAAGGTTAGAAAGATATATTGAAAATGTTGACGGGGTCGGACTTGGTAGCTGAATGGATGAATTGTTGATTCAAGTCTCCCTATAGATGAATCCTTAGATATTCTATAACTTGGAAGGAGATACTTGGAGTGACTGAAATCAAGCAACAGTATTCAACTGACTCACAAAACATTTGAGATGATTATTTACATGTTTGAGTTCTTTTGAGGATAATAAGAAATTAAACATTCAATTTCTAGGTTACTAGACACAGAACCGAAATTTCCCTGTTGACATGCAAGACTATCCTTAAATATACATATTATTTGAATCAGAAATGCAAGCAGATTGTCCCCAATAATTAAGATGAAGGAGCTCTAATTGTGCTATCAACCAGCCACTTAAAAGGTTAGTCTTGTTAAAATGATTTGTGTATAAGAAAATAAGCTCCATCATACTTTCTGTTCCATATGAAAGAGATTACCTTTTGTTTTCTTTAACGTTTTTGAGAATCAAGCATCCTTCTATAGTATATGTTGCAGCCATGTGTAAGTCAGTTATCTAGGAAATTTAACAGCCTAAAGATAATTTTTCGTGGACACTATAAGAAACAATGAACTGATCAGCTCTTGTCCTGACTCTAGATGTACAATGTAATACTTTATCCTTTTTAGTATTTGTTGTTGTTGTTGTTGTTGTTCTAGTACTAGTGGTTGAACTCTGTAATTAACACACAATTATTCTTAGGTGTTTAAATTTTAACTGAAAGGTGATCCCTGTTAAATTTAAGAGTGGAAAAAGAGAGGGAGGAGATGTACAATTTGGGACATGCATAATCAGACTTGCCCCAAATGATGGAGTTAGAAATGTGCCAGGGGATTCCAATACAATCCCATCAAGGTGGCATGTACCAATGCCATCTCACTAGTCCAAGTGATCAATTTCAGTTCACATTCGATGGCTCTGATAGGTCTAAGAATCAAAGGGATCACACAAACAAGACAAGTGTCTGCTAATACTAACTGATAGAATCAAAAAGGGAGAGAAAGATCCAACATGGGAAGTGGGATACACAGCAGACTCATAGAATGGCAGACGTCCTAAACAACACTCTGGCCTCAGAATCAGCCCTTAAGGCATTCGGATCTGGCTGAAGAGCCCATGAGAGTATTGTAGGCATGGAAAGCCAAGACACCATGGAAAAGAAAAAAAAAAGAAGAAGACCTAAATGAAAGATCTCTGTGAGTGAGATCCCAGTGGAAAGAACAGGGCCATCAAAGAAGGAGGTACCTTTCTCTGAAGGGAGGAGAGAACTTCCACTTTGACTATGACCCTATCGGAATAAGATCAAAGTCAGCGAACTCTAAAGGCTTCCATAGCCCTAGCAACTCATGACTAGAGCCTAGGGAGATTACTGACGCCATGAACAGGAGTGTTAAATTGTTAAGTCAGCAGCAGGAGTCACTGTGTACTTATATTCCATGTGGGATCTGTCCTTAATGTGTTGTCTAATGTGCAGTGATGCTATAACTAGTACTGAAACAGTATTTTTACACTTTGTGTTTCTGCGTGGGTACAAACTGATGAGATCTTTACTAATTATATACTGAATCGATCTTCTGTATATAAAGATAATTGGAAATGAAAAAAAAAAAAAACAAAACAAAAAACCTGGTGTTAAATTGGAAATGGCATAGAAAATTAATTAATTTTTTAAAAAAATATTATGTAGGATCTCTGTCTTTAATGTGCTGTACACTCTTATTTAATGCTATAACTAGTACTCCAACAGTATATTTTTTTTCACTTTGTGTTGCTATATGGGGGCAAACTATTGAAATCGTTACCTAATATATACTAAACAGATCTTCTGTATATAAAGAGAATAGAAAATGAATCATGATGTGATTAGAAGGGGAGAGGGAGCGGGAAAGGGGAGGGTTGTGGGTGGGAGGGAAGTTTTGGGAGGGGGAAGCCATTGTAACCCATAAGCTGTACTTTGGAAATTTATATTCATTAAATAAAAGTTTAATTAAAAAAAGATAATTTTTCAGAAAACAAACTGCAGTTTTTTTTTAACTTTTATTTAATGAATATAAATTTCCAGTGTACAGCTTATGGATTACAATGGCTTCCCCCTCCCATAACTTCCCTCCCACCCGCAACCCTCCCCTTTCCCGCTCCCTCTCCCCTTCCATTTGCATCAAGATTCATTTTCAATTCTCTTTATATACAGAAGATCAATTTAGCATAAAGATTTCAACAGTTTGCACCCACATAGAAACACAAAGTGAAACATACTGTTTGAGTACTAGTTATAGCATTAAATCACAATGTACAGCACATTAAGGACAGAGATCCCGCATGAGGAGCAACTGCACAGTGACTCCTGTTGTTGACCCAACAAATTGACACTCTAGTTTATGGCGCCAGTAACCATCCTAGGCTGTCGTCATGAGTTGCCAAGGCTATGGAAGCCTTCCAAGTTTACCAACTCTGACCATATTTAGACAAGGTCATAAAAGACAGAGTGAGGATAGTAACCAATGATCCTAAGAGTGGCATTTACCAGGTTTGAACAATTATACAGCATTAAGTGGGGAAGAGGACCATCAGTACACACAGGTTGGGAGTAGAGCCATTGGTGGTAGAGTAGAGGTTATGATTATGAAGGAATGAGGCCCAAGTGCACTAGACAGGGCCTAGAACAAAGGACAGAGTCATTATTAGAGGAGCTAAGAAGGTGCTGTCTAAGCTACAATTAAGTTTTCTGATTGAGAGGCAAATAGAATCTGACAGAAGGGGCTTGATAATAATCTGGTGGGCTTTAGGCCTTGTAAATGCAGAGGCCCAGACCCATCTATCTCTTCACATGGGGTACATCCTAAGGGAGGTGTGAACCTCCTAGGGGAAGGCACTCTGTTGACTTTCATTACTTGGCTGGCCTGGGAGGAGAGCTGGCCAGGTAAAGGCAAGGGGCATCTCTAAAAAGAAATTTACAATTCTGCCTGCAATGTTGCTGACCCTACTTGACCATCCCCTCAGCGGCAGTGGTCACTTTGGAAGTTGGGCTGAGTGAAGGGCTTTTCAGCTTAGAGCCAATAAGATCTGTGGCTCTGACCTGGGCATCCTTCGACTCCAGGGCAGGTCCATTTCCAGTGATCCAACTCTTGGCAGAGCTGCCAGGGCTCTTCACAAGCTGACTTCTGCTGAAGCCCAGGCTTACCACATTGAAAGCCACTGCAGTGGACTGGCCTGTTGGGTCTGCTTGAGGGCAGATCACTGTACAGATCAGCCATTAATTTGCCTGCCACCCATTGCTTCTGATGCCGAGCTTTCTTTTCCTCCTGGTTTGTGTTAAAGCAGACCAGAGGATGCAAGTCAAGGGAGTGCCCGTTTCCCATCTCTAATCTTCGGTGGCCTGAACTACAAGTCTATAGTCACAGGCATGTTCTGTAGTAGTTTTTCTAAGATAGACAATGCCCATGAGGAAAATTATATTCTCACTTTAAAACTTTCTTTCCCTTTGGTCTGAAAGGGAGGTTTTTTCTACTTACTGTTTACTTCGCTGATGGCGAAGTGAATCTAGCTATGAGATTATTATTTAAGTTCTTATTTTGGCTATGCTATTACAGAAAAATGTTAGCCACCTCTTTTATAAGGTCTAAAGATTAAATTGTGCGTCCTACAGATTCCTTCATAATAGAATTAGTTTCCTACCTTGAAGAGAATAGAGAAATGAAAGAACAAGTTGGGCTTAGAATAGAGAAATGAGGGAGCAAGTCCTAGATCGCTTGCTGACAATAGCAATATTACCTGAATACTTAGCAAACAGTTTCAACCATTAGATATCAACTTAAGAAAACATTTACCAGAAGGTCCAATGCCTTCTATAAATTTTAGAATCATGTATTTGGAAACACCTCTTAAATATCTAACAGGGTGTAGTTTGTTTAGCCAGTAAACTTAAGCACAACCATATAAAACGTTTTTAGTTTCTTTCTACCAACAAGTTTAAAACATATGATACCCAGATTCAGGTCCCACAAATTAAAATGTATCTTTGATTGATTTTAGCAGCTTAAATTTATGGACAATCTTATCTATAAGCCATTTAAAATAAAACTCTTAATAAAATTTCCCCATGTGGACATACAATATGTACACACATATAACATAGCATAATAGACCAATATAGCAATTTTAATAATAGCTTTTAAAATCTTTAACTCTTTTTGTAGATTGCCAATTGATTTGAATTGCTTTTTGTTTTTAGTAACCTCAGTTAACCATACTTTCTCTCAGTTGGTACTGTTAATACATTATTGGCTTCATCTGTTTACAGAGCCATCCCAAAGTACTGAATACAATAAAAGTGGCTGTAAAAAGTCCATAGGAACCTATAGGAGGACAGCTAAACACAGAACCAACAACGCTTTAGTTGTATGAGCAGCACATCATATATAACTGTGGATGACAAAAGACTTTAAGTCGCCATGTTTAAAATTGTAAACTTATCAACCAACAAGAGGCACTTGCTTACTTCACAGTATTTTTGAAAGCACCTGTAGGATTTTACAAGTATTTAACCCTTTAGGCCTCTGGGGCTTTCTCATTAAGATAACTATCATGTCTAGTAACACAAGATCATTAGACTTTTTAATTCTCAAACATTTGTATTAATAGCATTTTCCATTATAGAAACTTAAAGTTTGGTACCACATCACATCTTGACAGTCCTTCTAATATAATCCAAATAGACTGATTAGTTGGTGCCTCTATAAGATGAGAGACATAGGTCCTTCGATTTTTTCAGTTGGGCCCAAACTGGAAAAACCAAAGTCCAGGATTTACTGGAAATTTTAGAGACCAGATTGTTTGAAACTTTGATTTTTTGAATGCCTGTCAAGAATGCCAAGAAGGCTCAAAATCCAAAATATCTGGTTGAAATAAGATTTCTTAAAATCATGACATAACATAGACCAAATTTGATCATTGTTACAAGGTGATTCTTCAAATCTTTGAAAATAAGCACATATTTAAATAACCCATAGCTCTTAATAAAAATTCAGCTGTTTTTGAACAATTAGAATTTAACAGACATCAAGAGAACATAATAGATTACTTTAACACATTGCTTTAACAGAGCATCAGAGTTTAATTCTATGTCAAAGAGAAATTGAGCTTCCTGTGATCTTTTGCTGTGAGGTTTCCTTCCTTTACCTTCTTTCATATTGGTGACCATGTTTCTGTGTTTCTGTGTGTAACACATCTTTAAGCATCTTTTGCAGGGCAGGATGAGTGGCAACAAATTCTTTCAGTTTCTGTTTGCTATGAAAAGTCTTAATTTCACCTTCATTCACAAATGAGAGCTTTGCAGGATATAGTATTCTGGGCTGGCAGTTTTTCTCTCTTAGTACCTGGGCTATGTCTCGCCATTCCCTTCTAGCTTGTAGGGTTTCTGATGAGAAGTCTGCTGTGAGTCTAATTGGAGATCCTCTGAGAGTAATCTGACGTTTCTCTCTTGCACATTTTAGGATCTTTTCTTTATGTTTCACTGTGGTGAGTTTGATTATGACGTGTCGTGGTGAGGATCTCTTTTGGTCATGTTTATTAGGGGTTCTATAAGCTTCTTGTACTAAGATGCCTCTGTCCTTCTCCAAACCTGGGAAATTTTCTGCTAGTATCTCACTGAAAATGCCTTCTAATCCTTTCTCCCTCTCCATGCCTTCAGGAACTCCTAGAACCCGAATGTTGGGTTTTTTAATAGTATCCTGTAGATTCCCGACAATATTTTTTAGATTTCTAATTTCTTCTTCTTTTCTTTGGTTTGCCTGTTTCCTTTCCTGTTCTCTGTCTTCTAAGTCTGATATTCTCTCTTCTGCTTCGCTCATTCTGTTTTTAAGGCTCTCTAATGTGTTTGTCATTTGATCTATTGAATTCTTCATTTCATTATGATTTCTCGTCACTATCAGAGTTTCTTGTTCCACTAGTTGTTTCATTTCATTTTGATTCCTCCTTAATATTTCACTTTCACGAGAGAGATTTTCTATCTTGTCCATTAAGGATTTCTGTAGTTCAAGAATTTGTTTTTGAGAACTTCTTAATGTTCTTATCAATTTTTTGAGATCTGCTTCTTGCATTTCTTCGATCTCATCATCTTCATAATCTTGAATTGGGGTGTCTTTTTCATTTGGGGGCGTCATAGTGTCTTCCTTGTTCTTGTTAGCTTGGTTTTTGCGTTTGTTGTTTGGCATGTTGGAGATATTTGGTTTCTTCACTGTGGTGTTTTTTCTTGTTACACTATGGCTCTATATTAAGTGGACTGTCTGCTTTCAGTGGAGCCTTAGAGGCTTGAGATGAGTGTGGACTGAGAGCTGTGTTTGGTTCCTCAGGGTTGAGGGTGTGTCAAGGATGACACTCCCAGGTTAGGTGTGGTAAATCTCTCTTTCTTTTTTTGATTTAAAAGGAATGTAATTCCGCACAGCTGAACGTAATTGGAGGTAGTTAGCAGGCAAATGATATACCCACAGGAGTCAGAGATCGGAAGCTCTTTCCCAAGGACCACACAGGGAATCTCTGCTGCCCTCAGTGTGGGCTCCAATTTTCCTGCAGTCTCCTACTGGGTTGCCAAGTTAGATGCTAATCTCCTGTTATTTCACCCCTCCCCCCAGAGTCAGGTGTTTCTGCTAGGCTCAGGGCTGGTGCAGACCTGAGGTCGCCCTGCTTATGACGTATGTCCAAAATGGCGCCTGCTCTGTCTTGCTCGCCTTTGAGAGGTGAGCGGAGAGAGAGAAACTTGTGTCTGTATCGGTCACTTTTTAAATTTTTTTCCTATCTCTCTTCTAGTTAGCCTGGTGAACTTTTCCCCACGGAGTTTCAAGCCTTGTTCCCTCTAGCCTCCTCTTTCCGCTTGCCCGCTGGTGTCTCGGGCTATTGAGGTTCGGCTCACCTCGCGTTCCAGCGCTGGTGTGTTGAGTCTGCCGCTGGTGTCCCGAACTTGGGCTCCCACGCTCTCCAGGCAGGTCCACTGTGAATCACTAGTTCCGGAAGAGTTTCCTCTGCTGTTTCTTCCCCTACTGTTCCTTGACCCTGCAGTATCTCCACTTATATTAAACTTTCTCTCCCCCCGGACTAATAGTGTGCTCCCTGCCTATTCCGCCATCTTGCTGCTCCCAAACTACAGTTTTTGAAAAGAGGACATTTCAATCACCCATAGGCCCTATACTGACTTGGGGACACCTGCATTATATTTATTTCACTGTCCCTCAAATATCAGGCTTTTATGAGCTCTTTGGTATCCCCTAGAATATTAAATACCTGCCTCCAGTTATTTTCTTCCCCAACGAAATTAGGGGAAGTGAAAAATAATAATAAATGTAAGAAATTACACAAATTTTTCATTGGCAGTAAGAGTGTTACCATCACTTGGCAAATTGGAGTTGTGAAAAGCAGCCATGAAGATGAGTTGAAGCCAGATGTTCTAGGTTCAGGTCCCAGTTCAACCTTTTGCTGGTAGCCCAATCTTAATTTCTAAGTGTTTCAGATCCATGATCCATGATACATAATTGACAACAACATTTTCTTTATAGGATTTTAGTAAGAATGAATTGAAATAATTCTTGAATAACATGTAGCATATTTGGAGATGTAGAAAAATGATTAAATATATTAAAATACTGGGGCCGGCACCGTGGTGTAGCTGGTAAAGCTGCCGCCTGCAGTGCTGGCATCTCATATGGGCGCCAGATTGACTCCTGGCTGCTCCACTTTCGATCCACCTCTCTGCTATGGTCTGGAAAAGCAGTAGAAGACAGCCCAGGTCCTTTGTCCTCTGCACCCACATAGGAGTCCTGGAGGAAGCTCCTGGCTCCTGGCTTTGGATCAGCCCAGCTCTGGCCATTGTGGCCATTTGGGGGATGAACCAGCGGAAGAAGACCTCTTTCTCTTTTCTCTCTCTCTCCCTCTGCCTCTTTGTAACTCTGGCTTTCAAGTAAAATACATAAATCTTTAAAAAACAATAAATATATTAAAATATGATTATCATCCAGGAACGCTGAACAGATGAGATGGGATGGAAAAAATTGCACAACATTTGCAAGGTTACACTCTAGATTTTTATGATTAAGATCACTGCGAGTTGTGTAGTAAAACTCAAGTCAGAAAATAAACGTATATGCCTGTAATTTGACATTTGTGTTAAATGTCAAAAAATCTATATTTTAATCCTGGGTATATATTCTACTTTATATAAGCCATCTAAAGATTTAAAAATACATTTTTAGATGGCTGCATATGCATAATGTATTTTGCATTTTTAAAAGTTCACTTAATTAACAATTGACAATGAACTTATTTTCATTGTAAAATATGTCATGTGGATGATTTAAATACATTTATGTATTGATTTTTAAATTTAATTAACTTCACTTGGTTCAAGAATACTCTATCTTACCTGTTTACAGTGGAACTTGATACAAGCTTGATGATCAGCTCTACCAAGTGCAGTAGGACAAAAGTAAACAGTTAGCTTTTTGTTGGAGTGAGGAGGTAAAGTCACCTGTGTAAATTCAGAAAAAAGCAAAAGAGAAACAAAAATAAACACTTTGGTTTGAGGCAGAATCCTTGAGTGCTAGATCTATGCATGAGTGATGTTTGTGTGATGAAAATGTCATCGTGAACACATTATTTATTCTCAGTATTCCTGCTTCATGAGTATTGGTGAAAGAGTCCATGGTAAACAAGGTTTAGTAATGCTCATCACATGTTTCCTCCCTAACAAGGACTACATGGCATCACTGCGTAAAATAAAGTCATGATTAATGTTTAAAGCTGTGTTAGCACCCCTAATAACAGACATTCATTTTATTTAAGAACCCATAGTTTAATGCCCATTTCACGGTGCATGTTAAACCACCAGAGACCTAACTTGTAGCTGTGGCAATGTTAAACCAAATGAACTGTTTCTACGCCTAGATATAAGACATGCTTCTTGGCTATGCAATGAAATTTTCCTCTTTGTCTAATAATATGTTCATTCTAGGTATGACTTGGAGTAAGTTGAGTATGTACATTATTATATTGAATTACCTCTTTACAGGTTGTGAAGGAAGTCAATGACTCCATCACAATATAGTAAGGGCTTCAGATTTATTTTTTTTAAGATTTACTTATTTATTTGAGTGGTAGAGTTACAAAGAGAGGGAGAGGCCCTGGCTCCTGGGTTTGGATCGGCACAGTTCTGGCTGTTGCAGCCATCTGGGGAGTGAACCAGTGGATCAAAGACCTCTCTCTCTCTCTGCCTCTGCCTCTCTGTAACTCTGCCTTTCAAATAAATAAATACATCTTTAAAAAAAGAATTATAGGATGAATTATAGTTGTCCAAAAGCAAGCCAATTATTGTCTGCTAATACTTTTTGCCAGAGAACTCTTTTTTTTTTAAACAGGCAGAGTTAGACAGTGAGAGAGAGAGACAGAGAGAAAGGTCTTCCTTCCGTTGGTTCACCCCCCAAATGGCTGCTACAGCTGGCGCACCGCTCTGATCCGAAGCCAGGAGCCAGGTGCTTCTTCCTGGTCTCCCATGTGGGTGCATGGCCCAAGCACTTGGGCCATCCTCCACTGCCTTCCCGGGCCATAGCAGAGAGCTGGACTGGAAGAAGAGCAACTGGGACAGAATCTGGCGCCCCAACCGGGACTAGAATCCGGGGTGCTGGCGCCACAGGCAGAGGATTAGCCTAGTGAGCCAGGGCGCTGGCTGCCAGATAACTCTTGAAGTGGCAAACTTGCAGCTTTACAGTTTCATTCAATCTTTGCAGAATATAGCACTTTGTGCTGAATAAACTCTGATTATGAAATGCAAATGTAAATTTAATTCTATATGGAGAACAGTATTATTTGAGCATTATATATGTGTGATTTATCTATAGCAAATATTGTAATCTCAGACTAGCTTCCTCTTTGTTATTTCAAATGTTCCAGGCTTATAAGCTAATATATAAGAAAACTTAAAAAAAGTTCATGGAAATACACATTATGAAAAAAAAAAATGGGGCTGGTGCTGTGGCGTAGTGGGTAAAGCTGCCACCTGCAGTGCCGACATCCCATATGGGCACCAGTTTGAGTCATGGCTGTTCTACTTCCAATTCCGCTCTCCGCTCTGGCCTGGGAAAGCAGTGGAATATGGTCCAGGCCTTTGGGCCCCTGTGCCCACATGGGAGACCTGGGAGACGCTCCTGGTTCCTGGCTTTGGCTCAGCTCTGGCCCTGGCTGCCAAATGGGGAGTGAACCAGATGAAGGAAGACTTCTCTCTGTCTCTGCCTCTGTGTAACTCTACCTTCCAAATAAATAAATAAATAAATAAATCTAAAAAAAACACAAAAAGACTATGCACAGATTTCAAAAATTTTTGAACCAAATTAAAAATATGTTAATTAAAGTTTTGACACACTTTTTAAAGTACTTTTGCATACTTTAGGAGTGTGAGGATATTAGATTTAGCAAAACATAAAATAAAAATAAGGAAATAGTATTTTATATATTCTTTCAACCTAGAAACTATGAAAAAGTTTCTTCTCTCTACAGAGATATAAAAGAATATATTATTTCCTGATATAGATATCTTTCCCTAACTTTATATATATAATTATATATATATATCTTTATATATATTATTTCTAGATAGAGATATCTTTCCTTATATATATAAAGAGACAGAGAAAGAGAGATCACCATTTTATCTATGTACCACAGAGAAGGAATAAAACTGTTTCACTGGAAAGATATTATATATATAACATATATATTTTATTAACTTGGATTTTAATTTTAGATCTCCTACTACTAATCATACAGTTTAAATATTTTACCTTTCCTGGCCACAAATTCCTCTTTTTTTTTCTTTTTGACAGGCAGAGTGGACACTGAGAGAGACAGAGAGAAAGGTCTTCCTTTTCCATTGATTCACCCCCCCCCCAATGGCTGCTGCGGCCGGCGCACCACGCTGATCCGAAGCCAGGAGCCAGATGCTTCTCCTGGTCTCCCATGCGGGTGCAGGGCCCAAGCACTTGGGCCATCCTCAACTGCACTCCCAGGCCACAGCAGAAAGCTGGCCTGGAAGAGGAGCAACCGGGACAGAATCCAGTGCCCCGACCGGGACTAGAACCCCGGGTGCTGGTGCCACAGGCAGAGGATTAGCCTATTGAGCTACGGCGCCGGCCCTCAAATTCCTCTTCTATATGCATTTGGATGAAGCGTGTGAAAAAGATTGAAGTAGTGGAGTCCATTAAGTAGTAATTCAATTAAAATTATTTCTACCTAAAACTCACAGAAATTCATTAAAGAATATATCTCCCATGGTTTCAAGGACAGAATGGTAAACATTCTTGGTAGGGATTTAAATGTAACTACTGTTTTAGTACAATGGGATATATTTAATATGCTTAATATGGGATCATTTTGCAACTTAAAAATATTACATAACAAGCAAGTATGATCTGAGACAATTTCAATGAGTTTGCACAAAATCCTAGTTCAAGAGGGAAAGATTATTATGAAACAGATGAGGAAACTTGAATTCAGGTGGATATTAAATAATGTAAGTAAATAATATGATTTTATGAAATATAATCTGAGTTACTTAGGTTGAAATAGCATGAGGCCTACAACTTATAAATTGAATAGCAAGAAATATAAATGAGAAAAGAAAGTGATGGATAAAAATGTGGCAAATCATTAATGATATATGAACTCTGGTGGAAGATATAACATTATTCTATTATTCTTACATCTTTTGTATCTGAAACTTTTTTTAACTTACAATTGGAAGGAAAGGAGTTTCTTATGTCATTATTTGCCTTCATAAACTCTGTACTTGCTTATTGAAAAACGTATGAGATAACATGGGAAGGGGGAGACACAGCAGACTCATAGAATGACAGATGTCCTAAATAGCACTCTGGCCTCAGAATCAGCCCTTAAGGCATTTGGATCTGGCTGAAGAGCCCATGAGAGTATTGTAGGCATGGAAAGCCAAGACACGCTGGGAAAAAAAAATGAAGAAGAAGAAGAAGACCTAAATGAAGGATCTCAGCGAGTGTGATCCCAGTGGAAAGAACAGGGCCATCAAAGTAGGAGGTACCTTTCTCTGAAGGGAGGAGAGAACTTCCACTTTGACTAGGGCCTTGTCGGAATAGGATTGAAGTCGGCGAACCCTAAAGGCTTCCATAGCCTCGGCAACTCACGACTAGAGCCTAGGGAGATTACTGATGCCATAAACAAGAGTGTTAAATTGTTAAATCAACATCAGGAGTCACTGTGTACTTACGTACCATGCGGGATCTGTCCTTAATGTGTTGTCTAATGTGCAGTGATGCTATAACTAGTACTGAAACAGTATTTTTACACTTTGTGGTTATGTGTGGGTGCAAACTGATGAAATCTTTACTTAGTATATACTAAAGCGATCTTCTGTATATAAAGATAATTGAAAATGAAAAAAAAACTTGGTTTTAAATTGGAAATTACATAGAAAAATAATCAATCTTTTTTTAAAAAAAAATATCATGCGGGATCTCTGTCATTAATGTGATGTACACTGTTATTTAATGCTATAACTAGTACTCCAACAGTATTTTTTCACTTTGTGTTGCTATGTGAGGGCAAACTGTTGAAATCTTTATATATACTAAACTGATTTTCTGTATATAAAGAGAATTGAAAATGAATCTTCATGGCAATGGAAGGGGAGAGCGAGTGGGAAAGGGGAGGGTTGCAGGTGGGGGGAAGTTGAAGGGGGGGAAGGCTTTGTAATCCATAAGCTGTACTTTGGAAATTTATATTCATTAAATAAAAAAAAAACGTATGAGATAATGTTAGAATCCTTACTTATGTTATCACAAATACTATACAATTAAATAGTATAAAATATATATACATAGATTCCTAATATATTTTAAAATTTATATATTATTTTCTTTTTATTATCATTACCATTATTGTGTGTTTCTATTTGTTTTATAATATGTAGCAATATTTTCTCATATAACATTTTGAGTTATTTCCTAATTTTAAAGTTAATTGCATATTCACTGCTCAATAATGTTTGATAAATGAATGGACTAGAGAGCCACTGAATGCAGAGCTCATATTCTTAATAAGATAATGTAAAGTGGCATATATAATCTATTACATTTTGTTTCACTTAGACTGCAGATTATATTCTCTCAAAAAGCAGAGGTATAAAGAACATGAAAACTCCACTTCCTAATAAGAAATTATAGTTACATGTAAACTGAATCTTAAATCTCATGTTCTGTATTTTTATGGAATATATGATGTTAGGTGATACAAGTATGCATGAATATTTTAATACTATTTTCTTGGGATTAAAGTATATACACCAATTTGAGTAATATAATAATCAGTGATATCTAATTTGATACATGATGATAATAAAACCAATTTCATTAAATATGACAAAAGACAGGTTTTAAGATATTAATAGTGAAATCAAAGTGAAGATTTGTTAAGCAATCATTAAACGGCAAATGGCAAAAGCCATTTATTTAAATTTAAATAAATTTATTTAAATACCATGTCTACTAGCAGACTTCATGCTGAAAATAATTTATGATAATTATCATCTTGAAGTTTACCAAAAAATATCCGGTTTCATATTCACTATAAATAATTGGTGTGCTATGCTTTGGAAACACAGATGGCCATGATAAGTTTAGGATCTTGCTTTGTAACTTGGAAGAAGAAGAAAAGTGAATTGGACCCATCAACTAACTGGGCTTTGCCACACGCCAAGAATGAGAAAATGGGGCAGAGAAAGGAGCAGAAAGGAACACTGTTCTTTTAGAAGTATACATGGTGGGGGAGGCTGGAACTCAAGAAGGACTAGAGTAGAACTGGTCTCTTGGAACTTTAGAAATATATAATAACTGTGGACTCAAAATCATATTAATAGGAAATTATTACAAAAACCGATGGTGGGGCCACCACTGCAGCATAGCAGGTAAAGCCACTGCCTGCAGTGCCGGCATCCCATATGGGCACCGGTTCTAGTTCCGGCTGCTCCTCTTCCAGTCCAGCTCTCTGCTATGGCCTGGGAAAGCAGTAAAAGATGGCCAAGTGCATGGACTCCTGCACCCATGTGGCAGATCAGGAAGAAGCTCCCGGCTTTGGATCAGCTCAGCTCCGGCTGTTATGGCCATTTGGGGAGTGAACCAGCAGATGAAAGACCTCTTTCTCTGTCTCTTCCTCTCACTGTCTGTAACTCTACCTCTCAAGTAAATAAATAAAATATTTTTAAAAATGGCTAAACTGGTCATATATAAAACAGAATTTATCTAGAATTCAGTGATAACAAATATGACTCTAGCATATATAATTTCAAAATTTGTATTAATATAACATTTTAATGATAAATTAAAATTGAAGGAGAAGTGTATAAAAGAGAAAATCTATTTTTAAATTTTAGGAATTTGAAAGTTTATGAATAATTAAAATAATAATGCTCTACCAGTGTCTCCAAATCAGAATTGGAAAATTCTATGGTACAGGGCATTTCATGGCTTTCTGAATGTACTTACTGATGAACTTTCATTAATATCCAGGATAAAATTTCTAGGATTATTGTTTGTTGCATTCAATTCTAAGGTTTCATATGTAGGATTTTCTAAGGGAATGATCTGAGTGACATACCTGGGAAGAAAAAGAAAGGTGGTAAGTTGGTGGCACTCATATATTTGTTCAATGATAATTCCATGAAGTTAGCAAATATTATGGGTTGAATTATGTCCTTACAAAAGACATGTTGACACATAATAATTGGATATGTTTGTGGGTACAATGTAATTTTTGATTCATGTATACATTGTATAATGATCAAATGTCATTCAAAAGTAAAAATTGCAGTTATTAAAAACAATGCTGTCCACCTATTATCTATGTCAACTAGTCAAAATGTCTAATAATGTTATATAACACTACATACAAAAAGGTAAGTTGAAGCTTTAAATCTGAATATCTTCAGTATGTGATATTATTTGTTATCTGGAATACACGTTATTAGTTAAGATAAATTCACAGTGGCATACGGTGGGCACATAATCCAATACAATCTTTATCCTTAGAAAAAGACCTCATGGGGGCTGGCGCTGTGGCATAGCAGGTAAAGATGCAACCTGCAGTGCTGGCATCCCATATGGGCACTGGTTTGAGTCTTGGCTGCTCCACTTCTGATCCTGCTCTCTGTTAAGGCCTGGGAAAGTAGTAGATGATGTTCCAAGTTCTTCGGTCCCTGCACCTGCGTGGGAGACCTAGAGGAAGCTCTTGGTCCCTGGCATCAGATAGTCAGGCCCAGCTCCAGTTGTTGTGGTCATTTGGGGAGTGAACCAGCAAATAGAAGACCTCTCTCTGTCTCCCTCTCTCTGTAACTTTGTTTCTCAAATAAATAAAATATTTCAAAAAATAAATAAATAAATAAAAAGACTATGTGAAGACAAATAAAATAATGGAGGTTCAGACTGGAGTGATATATCTTCAAGTCAAGGATTACTGGTAACCCCCAGATGCTAAAGGAAGCTAAGATGATTTTCCTTTACAGGTTTCAACAAAAGCACAGCCCAGTTTGCAACTTAATTTTGGACTTCTAGCCTCCAGGACCATTAGTCAATACATTTATTTATTTTTAAAGATTCGTTTATTTATTTGAAAGGCAGAGTTACAGGGAGAGATGAAGAGACAGAGACAGAGACAGAGAGAGAGAGAGAGAGAGAGAGAGAGAGACCTGCGATCCACTTCCATCCACTGGTTCACTCCCCAAAGGGCTGCAATGGCCGGGGCTGAACTAGGACAAAGCCAGGAGCCAGGAGCTTCTTCCAGATCTCCAACATGGGTGCAGGGCCCCAAGCACTTGGGCCATTTTCTGCTGCTTTCCCAGGCGCATTAGCAGGGAGCTGGATCAGGAGTGGAGCAGAATGCAGGCCCCAGTCAAAAAATTTATGTTGTCCTAAGCCACCTAGTTTATAGTATTTGATATGACAACCTTAGGAAACTGATATAATGAAATTTATAAGTTGCAATATAAAAATAATCACGTAAGAAACCAATGACATTGTGCTAAATAATCTTGATTTTCTATTTTATTTTTAAAGATTTATTTATTTGAAAGTCAGAGTTACATAGAGAGAGGAGAGGCAGAGAGAGAGAGAGAGGTCTTCCATACAATGGTTCACTCCCCAATTGGCCGCAATGGCCAGAGCTGTGCCGATCTGAAGCCAGGAGCCCGGAGCTTCTTCTGGGTCTCCCATGTGGGTGCAGGGGGCCAAGGACTTGGGCCATCTTCTACTGCTTTCCCAGGCCATAGCAGAGAGCTGGATCAGAAGAGGAGCAGCCGGGACTAGAACTGGCGCCCATATGGGATGCCTGTGCTCCAGGCCAGGGCATTAACCTGCTGAGCCACAGCACCGGACCCTCTATTTTATTTTTGAAATGAAATGTCATTCCATACTGGATGTTGAAATATATTCCATCTTTAGGAGCAATATTTACCCATTATTTTGTAACTGCTAAACGCAGTCAAAAAAGCTAATATACACTAGGAGAAATAATAAAGTAATAAATTCATGAAGTTTCCATCCATGTCATTAACAAGAGCCAAACTGATGAAGAGGAAATGCCAAGGGAAATATGGCTGCTATTTATGCTTAAAGCAAAGAATAATCAACAAGACTTCATAATTCTCCATCAATCATAATTTCTAATGAGTTTTGACATATAGGATCCAAATTGTCACCTTGCATTATCTATCTGTAACATTGAAGCATAACATTATAATGTAACAATTTTATTTATGTACAATTTTTCTTGGCTCAATTTTCACTATCTTTGGCTTGTAATTCAAAATAATTAAGATGGACATATTTAGATATCAAATTGGTAATAAAAATAATGGAATCTACACCAGATGTGGATTACTAATTTTTGTAATACCATGGCCCTATGATGGAGAAAGTTAGCAATATGTAATGAGTGGAGTTCAGTTCATTAATTCAAATGAGGAAGCACTTTCTTGATTATTTTATGAAATATGTGTATATTGTGATTTACTCTAGAATAGAGAGAACATTATATATTAGTCATATATAATTCTATATAGCAAATTTAATAACTGTAAATCATAAATTTGTTGTTTTATTGGGTAGATATGAAAAAAAGTTCAATGAAAATAACCAAAATATCATTAGTTAAAATAAATTAAATGCAATAAAATTATCACAGGCTACCTATAATTTTTAGGTATTAACTATGTATGTTTTGCATAAAGCCAGTTTCTTGAATTTTTGCATAAGTAATACTACAGAAAAATATGAGTAACATATTCTCAGACAAGAAGATTGTGCTTCTATAAGAAAAAAATTGAGAGGTTGACGCTGTGGTGCAGCAGGTTAAAGCCCAAATTAAGTTTTCTTGCAGCACTGGCATCCCATATGGGCACTGGTTCAAGTCCTGACTGCTCCACTTCCGATCCAACTCTCTGCTAATGTGACTGGGAAGGCAGTGGAGGATGCCCCATGTCCTTGGGTACCCGCACCCACGTGGGAGTCCGGAGAAAACTCCTGGCTCCCGGCTTCTGATCAGCTCAGCTCCAGTTGTTGCTGCCATTTGGGGAGTGAACCAGCAGATGGAAGACCTCTCTCTCTCTCTCTCTCTCTCTCTCTCTGCCTCTCCTTCTCTCTCTGTGTAACTCTGACTTTCAAATAAATAAAATAAATCTTAAAAAAAAGAAAAAAATTGAAATATTGAGAAGTGAATTTGATGTAAAACTCTGAATTTTAGCCGCACTTAATGTTTTATTTTCCAACTCAAGATTCTTAGATTTCAACTTTTTATCTCACATGGATCAGTTTCACAAATAACTTGTGATTAATTGAAATCGGAAAATGTTTATGGATAATATCTAACACTTGTATAAATAATCACATTGCAGGTACACACCTTGGATTTGGTTATGTACAAATGTAGAAATATATTAGTATGAAGATGATCAATATTCCTATTTATTTATTGGGTTGATATCTGACTTACATGATTATTAAAAAATTAAAAAGGAGTATAGGGAAGTTCTTCATTATTTCTTATATTTGTTATCTCTCTAAAATGTTTATGTTCATCTATGAAACTTGACTTCAAATATAATCAACATTTGCATTTCAGGCTGAGGCAGATAAATTACTTCACAAAGCATGTCTCTAACTACATTTCTGCCTGCTTTCAACAAGGTTTTCAGACACCTAAGATTTGGTATATTGCTTTTTAAATAATTTCTGTCTGCTTTGTTTCTCACTCTCTCAAATGGGTTAAGAAAAAAACTTAATTGTCTTATAAAACTAAAATCAAAATAGTTTCCATGTAGTAAGAAAACATAATGTGAGAAAATTAGAGGTATTTCCTTAGCTCTTTAAAAGGTAATTTTTGTCAGGTTCTTGGGTATTCAAACATTATGGTGTCAAAATAAGATTTTCAGGCCATTGTGGGGAACTGCAGGCTGGTCACCTGTGGGAATCTCCTCATTTCTGTATCTACATAGCTTGCAGCAATCGGTCGAGAAAAACAACTCCAGGAAGTGCCTACCACAAGTCCAACAACCAAGTTGAAACAGGATGGACTCTGCACAAACAACTAGGAGGAACTAGATGAAACAGATGAACTTTCGACCTGAGGCTATACGTGCCCTTCCATCGGATTGGACGACATCAGCATAAACTGCACGTGAACAGAACCACTATTGGCTGTGGAGTACATGCTCCTAGGGACTTGGGATATAAAGGGACATTGGGATCTGGGCGGGGGGCTCCTCCTCCTCCTTTCTCCTCTCCCCTTGCCCTTTCCTTCTCTCTTCACGAATAAAGTTCCTTGAGAACCGAGAAACAGTGACCGTGTCGTGACTGCATTGGATCCTTGCTGGCGAGGATTCGACAGGCCATCACTGTTCTACATAATACATACCATCTTAAATATTCTTACTATTAGTACTTATACTTTTATCTCCTCTAACCAAGGTTTCCTTGTACTTGATATTCCATTAAAATTGAAAAAAAATTATTATAACAATTAAAAGCTTAATAAACAATCTAAACAGTTCTAAGGTAATTTTCAGAAAATACTGAAAGAGTGGATCTATACACAATTATAATGAAAACATCATAGTTGCTGTTGTTAATCAGAACAAGTACTAAGATTCATACTTCTCAGGCTTATTTCATGAATATGTCATTTTAATGGGTTGGGAGACCTATGGTTGTAAATCAGAGCTGGTGGAAGCTGAAGTTTCCTCCCCCCAGGGACAGAAAAGAAAAACAAGGCATGCCCTCTGACCTCCTAGTGATGGCTGGAATGAAGTTGGACATGAGTTTGGGGAGCAGAATAGGAAGGTTTTGACATTCCAAACTAAGGCACTTTTATTTTTTTTTAAGTCAATGAAGTCGCAAAGTGTGTGTGTGTGTTTGTTTATTTTATTTTTAAAGATTTATTTATTTATTTGAAAGGTGGAGTTACAGAGAGGAAGAGGCAGAGGCAGAGAAAGAGAAGTGTTCCATCCATTGGTTCACTCCTCAAATAGCTGCAATGGCTAATGCTGGCTCAGACCGAAGCAAAAAGCCAAGAGCTTCATCAACATCTCCCATGTGGGTGCAGGGGTCCAAGTGCTCTGCTGCTTTTCCAGGTGCATTAGGAAGGAGCTGGATCTGAAGTGGAGCAGCCGGGACTCTAACCGGTACTCATATAGGGATGCCAGCACCACAAGTGGCTTAACAGGCTACACTGCAGCACCGGCTCCTTGCTTGTTTGTTGAACAGAAGTATCACATTCTGAAATATATTTATGCCAGAAAAAACCTTCCTGGCACCTGATTGGAAAATGAGCCATCATGAGAAGGGAATGAAGGTACAGAGATGAATTATAGAGTTATAATTACTATGGTATGATAATTCAGGAGAGACACCATGAAGGCCTGAGCTATAGCAGTGGCAACAAGAATAGAGGAGGCAAGAGCTTTCAGAAGTAATGGAGTTGGGCAAGGAAGAGAAATGGAAATTGGGGAAAGTCTATGTTTGGAAGATAAAGAGACAGGAAAAGGAGATCCTATATATGGACTCATATTGCATGTGGATGACCCATTGTTAAATTGTCTAATCTAGTAAGTAGAAATTAGTATAATATTTTCAAATGAAAGTCAGACAGAAATTGTTGCATTTATACAATTCCATTTTAATGGAACATATAAAATAGTAGTAGATACATAAAAGCAAATAGTGTTTGTCAGAGTCTGGAGGAAGGATCAAATTATGGTAGCTACTTAGTGAGTATGGGGATTTCTTATCTAGAGGATGGAAATGTTTTGGGATTTGATAGAGGCATAGTAACACAACAGTGTGAATGCCACTCATTTGTACATTTTTAAATGATTAATTTTAGGTTACATGGAATTTTTTTTTCCTCAAAAAATAGAAACACGGAGGCTGGCGTTTTGGCACAGTGGGTTAAGCCACCACCTATGACACCTGCATCACATATTGGAGTGCTGGTTGGAGTCCAAACTTCTAGCTTCTGATCCAGCTCCCTGCTAATGCAACTGGGAAAGCAGTGGAAGATGATCCATGTACATAGGCCCTGCTACCCACATAGGACACTAGGACGGATTTCTTGGCTCCTGGCTTCAGCCTATCCCAGCCCTGTCAAGGCCATTTGGGTAGGTAAACCAGCAGATGGAAGATCTCTCTCCCTTTCTCCATCACTCCCTCTCTCTCTGTCACTCTTTCAAATAAATAAAAATAAATCTTCAAAAAATGGGGAAAAAAAGAAAAGATATTATCACATCACAGTTAACCACATATGGCATGAGTAAGTATTGTTCATGTTCTCCCATGTTCATCTGTGTGTGTGTGGTGTGTGTTTTCTAGGTTGAAAAATAGAATTCTGTTTTTTAAAAGAGAATTTATTGACTTTAGAGGCAGAGTGACAAAGAAGGAGGGAGGGAGAGAGCTGAAGAGAGAGAGAGAGAGAAAGAGAGAGAGAGGGGTCTTTCATCTGTTGGTTCACCCCCTAAATGGTCACAACAGTTGGGTCTAGGTCAGCTTGAAGCCAGAAGCAAGGAACTCATTCAGGTCCCCCAGCAGGGTGGCAGGGCCCAAGGATTTGGATCATCTGCTGTTTTCCCAGGCGCATTAGCATGGAGCTGAATCAGAAGTGGGGCAGTTGGAACCAGCACTTAGATGTGGGATTGTGGTGTCACAAGCATCAGCTTAACCCACTATATCACAACACAGGTCCCTGAAATAGAATTCTTAAGGTGGCCCATAATAAAAACAACAACAAAAAAAGGTTGAAAGCCATGACCTGGATGGTTGCTTGCATGACCAGGAAGTTAAATAAGATAAAGAAACACAGGAGGATGCTTTATTGGGAGATAATAAGCCTATACCACATTTAATTGAATGTTTACCATGCTGATGGAAGCATGAGTCTGAAATATAAGAAAGGTTTCCAGCCTGATTTACAGACTCAACCCAAAATAAAATAAAATATAGTTGTCTCCCAAAGTAGACTTTAAACCCACATGATTCTAACTTATAGAATCCTCTTTACATTTTCATAAGAAAATTAATGGTTTTGCAAATTAAAAATAAATTACAGTTAAAGTTCTATCAGTACAACTTGCAATTGTAAAATAAAAATGAACTATATTTCAAAACATTTACTAAAAATCATATTTTAAAAAAGCCTTAAGTTTTATGGGAATTAAAATGAATTTCAGGGGCCAGATCCGTGGCATAATAGGCTAATCCTCCATTTGCAGCATCAGCATCCCATATGGGTGCTGGTTCGTGTCCTGGCTGCTCCTCTTTTGATCCAACTCCCTGCTGATGACCTGGGAAAGCAGTAGAAGACAGCTCAAGCATTTGGGCCTTGCACACGTGTGGAGGACCCAAAAGAACTCCTGACTCCTGGCTCCGGGCGTTGTGGCCATTTGGGGAATGAACCAACAGGTGGAAGATCTCTCTCTCTCTCTTTGTCTATCCCTCTCTCTGTAACACTGCCTCGCAAATAAACAAATAAATCTTTTTTAAAAAATGAATTTCATTGCAAAAAGATTAATACCAATTGATGACATTTGAAACAGGAAAAGATACAGCAAGGCAGAAAACTATATACAACCTGTGATTGCCAGTGGACTAAGGAGAAAAAGAAACTAAAGAGGTGGTTGATCCATTGTGCATAGAAAAAAAATCAATCAAATCTACTAGACATTTTCTTTAATTGCCAATTTTGTAAATAATGAAAGATGGATATTATAATTTGTAAATTCATGTGCTAAGTATTACCGATGTGCATATAATTTAGGGCCAGTATTAAATTTATGTATTTAACATGCTACTACTTTCCCTTTTGTTCTCATCCAAGTATTTCTTCATAGACATGATAAATTTTTTTCATCAAAAGTGTTCCAAATTAGCTAATATATAATAGCAAAAAAATAATATTACTATCTGGACAATGTAAAACAAAACAAAACAAAAGGTAATTTTAATGTGAACCAAGTAGTAGAACCTTAAAAACCAAAAGGGAATGTGAGAACTGTGCTATCTGTCCAGCTTCTTGTGAGTCTTAAGCCCTTTCAAAAACAAAGTGACATTTTTAAAAAGTTTATGCAGAATCCAGGTGATGACAAAATATTATGAACCTAAGAAGAATGCTCTTACTCTAAAATGCATAAGGCAAGAGACACTTCTAATGTGTAAAAGTTCCTGGGGTTACCGAATTAATTTAACTTCATTTTATCAAATATTTGTTAAGTGGCTGTTATCTATCACCCTGAGACTAATTAAAAACAATTCATAAGTCAAACCATAGATGATAGCAAGGTTGTCTCTGACTTAGAAGTACAAATGCCTAGTCCTATTTAGTCCACTCTTTTCTACCTACATTTAATACAAGGCTGGGAACTACTAGATATGTTTCTCCAACCTGAATGTTTCTACTGCACTCTAGGATTTCTATCAACCATCTTATAGGTTGCCCTATAGGTACCTCAAATGTGCAGGCCCCAAATACACCAGTTCTTTGGGTAGTCTTTTCTGTCTCAATTAATGTTAACTACTTTTTTCTAGTTGCTTAGGCTGATAACCTTGGTGTCATCTAGACCCTTCTGTTTTTCCTATATCTCACATATTATGAGGTAGTAAAGTGTATACGTTCTACTTCAAAAATAAACCACGTGTTGAGCACTTCTCATTGTCAACACTCTGGTCCAAGCTGCTATCACTTTGGTTCTGAATTAGTGTAATGACCCTCAGGGGCAGGGAACGTTTTTTTCTGCTGAGTTCATTTGGCTATTTATAACAACACCCACAGGTCACACAAAGTTATCAACTTAAAAATTAGCCTGCTATAGATTTATTGCATTTTGAATCCTGCTTGTGGTTGCTTGGCAAGTACAGACCATCCTGGGCTGCATGCTCCCTGCCACTGCTACCTGATCTTTCCTATCATGTTCAGATATCAATTCCAAATAGATCATGAAATATTTTTTTTCTAGAAATGGTATAGGGGATCTTAATGACCTTGGAATATGAGAAAGGGGTCAAAACAAGGATATTAATCAAATAAACTACATTAGAATTAAGTGTTTATTTACATTTAAAAACCTCACTAAGAAATTGAAGAAAGAACCTACAGTCTTAGAAAGTATTTGTAATATATGATTTACAATGATTTATTCCCCAAATAAATAAAGCTCTTTCAGTTAGTCAACAGAGACAAACCAATAGAGAAATGTTCAAAAGATGTGACAGAGATTTTAAAAAAGCTATATTAAAATGACATTTAAACATATAATAAAGTACTCAGTCCCATGAGCATGAGGAACATGTAAATTCATGATACAATGAGCTAGCACTTCACAAACACTAGAATGGTTAGAATTATTCTTATAATCTCTATGTTCTTCAGAATGTGAAGTAACTACAATTCATAGATGGCTATTGGGAGTATAAATAGGTATGAGCAGTTTATAAGTCTTTAGGATATCTACTAAACTTGAACAAATATTTACTACATTCAACTGACACTGCATTCCCATATACACAGACAATAGCAATCAGCACAACTGGGCAACAGAAGACTTATATTTGTTGTTATGAACAATATTTTCCATTATATATAAAACATAGAAATAATCCAAAAGTTCATCAATAACAAAGAGAAAGCTATACTGCTTTCAGCAATGAAAATAATGAAAAACGACACAGAGAACAACACGAATGGGTTAGTAAGATTTACCTATGATGTGAAGATTTCTAACATTGTAGCTTCACACTTGAACATGAGCAAACAAACATCTTAGAAAGTTTCTAATAGGAAAGATATCAAAACATACACATAAAAATGAAAACCATGGCCTTTTAAAATGACCATTAGAAGCGTAAGGGCTATGAGGGGAAAGTATTAACACATGAAATAAGAATGTAATGTTATATTGAAAGAACCTAAACCAGAAAACAATAAATATCTAAAGAACAACAGTAATAGCAAAATGCTCTTGGATTTTGATAGCTGACATGAAAACTCAATAGAAGGTTTGCCTGAGTGCAAAATGACAAGTATTATGAGACAAGGTAAAAAACTAGAAAATTTTAAAATTAGTTCCAGTTTCTAAATCCAAAATGTAAATGTACAGAGAAGGGAGAAAGTAGATGGATGGCATAATTCTGGAAATTGAATAGGGCAACTATAGCTTACAATAATTAATTATAAATTTAAAAATAACTGGAGAAGAGTTTGACTATTCCTAACTTATAGAAATGATAGTATCTGAGGAGTTAGAAATGTTAATTATCCCGCTTTGATCATTATACATTGTTTATTTGTATCAAATTACAACACTGTACCCCATAAAATAAGTATAACTATCATATGTCAATTTTAAATGGAAAGAAATGGCTAGCACTTTTTATTAGAATAATAAAAAGATGATGATAAACAGGTGGAAGCAAAAATTTTCATGTACCAATCTTATATTTATTAAAATCTTAATATGTATAGTTTCTGATATTAATATATTTTAAAATAAGAGCAAATATATAAAACTAGATGTAAGTTTTCATATAACTTGTTGAAACAGACACTGCTGGTGTTCCATCCAATTCCCCTAGAAGATGTTTTACCAGCTCCCTGCTCCCAAATCCCACCTTCTGCATGCTTGCTGTTCATCTCCTATCTGAGATATTCAGATGATTGTCCTTGGGTCCTGGAGCTTCCTCAACACTACAGATAGTGGATATTCTTCTGAGTTTATGCCTTATCACTAGGAAACTTATAGTGATTAGCGTGAGAGCCCCAAAGTCCACAGTATGGTGACTTTAGTTAATAATAGTATATGGTATATTTCAAGGTACTAAAGAGAGGATTTTAAATGGTCTCATCATGAAGAAATAGTAAGTATTTGAAGTGATGGGTGTGCTAATCAGCCTGATTTGAGCATTCCACAATGTATGCATATATCTAAATTTATGGGACATTTTGTCCCATAAATATATATATATATATGACTATTATTTGCCAATTAAAATTTAAAAATCAAATAGAAGAGGGGTCAGACTGCAAGAATGAAACAAAAACAGCTCCCTTGCTTCAAGGCAGGGCAAACTCTAAGACAAAATTTTTCTGCAGAATCAGGCAGTCAGGGACTGTACCTGTGATCATGCTTGTGCTTAGTCTTCTCCCTTTTTTAAATTGGCCTCCCCATTCGCCTAATGATTTCTCTGGGATTACTTCCTTAATGAATTACTTGTAATTATGTTTAGCTCAAGATTTGGTACTGGTAGAATTCAACACTCTTTCTGATGTGTTAAGGAAGAGAAATTAACTCAAAGGCACTGATTCAGCCATTAGATCATTGACTATATAAGTGGGAACTGTGATTCACTTACCCATATTTACCAGTACCAAATTTATATGAACTCAAGCACCTAAATATGGTATGTTGTTTCAAGGGACCACAATATTAATGGAGTGTCCATGTTCACAGCAGCCTGTTGCATGCCTTCTGCTTTGCCTTCACCAAATTTTTGCCAGGTTTCTCTTTCCTACCAGCCCCTGAATTTGCTAGTCGCCAAAGCCTAAACAAGCACAGATCCTAAAAAAGAAACATGCCCCTCCATTCATAACTTCCTGAGACGACATTGACCATAGTGAGACCCTGTTCCTGTTAGATGGACACCACTGGTAATTTTCTCTTGTTTGTATAGATTTACCCCCAAAGATTATGTTTATATCTGCTTGTCCCTCCTCTAATATGTAAAAGAGAAAAGCTTTTTTCCATTTGATTCTGTGACCGTTTCAGATTTCTGAGATGGGAAGCATTCCCCCTATTGCAAAGGTCCCTTTCTCAGTCTTAACAAAAATCCTTTTAAATAAAAGTTTTTCCTTATTAAATTCTGATTTGTTTCTCTTTGACAAATTTTTCACAGTGTAGTTTACCTATCAGACCTTCTCTGGAAAAGAAAATCAATTGCTGGAAATGTGTATATAATTTTTGTTTTAAAAGATTAAATGCATTTTTAACAAGGTTACTGCAGGTTTACATTTTCTCTTGTATCAAATAATTTTATCAGTTAAACAGAACTTACTTTCCAAGGTCACACTTCACTTCTGGCATTGTGATTGGCGTTGGTAGTTTGATAATAAATTTCAGTAAATACCAGAATTCTTCAGCCATTTCAGGCTGAAAAATCACACTTGTGGAGAGAAATAAACAACATCTTGTTAGTGGTTTTAGTTGATATGATAAAGTTGGCACAAAAATACCAAATTGGCAGAAATAGTTGATTATACATGCAATAATTAACAACAATTCTGTGATGCATCCTACACTGGGTGCAGACAGGGCTTATGGCTTACATTTTTTAGCTTTAAATTCATCATTTATAAAATGGGAGGAATTAATCTTACCTCTTAAAATGACTGTGCCATTTTAATGATTAGAGCAGGTGAAAAAATAATCATTTAAAAATTTAATTACAAATGATTGACAATAAAATATAATGCCACACTCAAATAATACCTTTCTTCTTTACAACCTGTACTTGCTGGACAGTACCACACAATATAGTTGACATAATCTAGTGGGTTCAGTGTAATTTCCTTAGGTCCATTAAGGGCAATACTTGTTAATTTCACATCTATGTGAATAGCTTTGTCTTTTGGATTAGTGATAGGTATTTCAATGCAAATGGTCTCCTAGAATTAGAAAAAAAAATATAATCAGCTTTTAGTATCAACATGGAGTCATTGATCTATGGAGGCAAATGTAAAGAAAACCGTTACACTCATATGACCATTTAAATCACATTTTTTCTTGATCCAATATTGACTATATCTTAAAGCCTTTAATCGCTTCTATATTTTCCTTGATTAGTTTTGGTAAATAATAATTTTTTTTTCAACAGCAAATTCTACACAGAGATCTATGTAACTAAATGATAGAAAACTATTCACAGAATTAAGTTTAAAATGTGTTTGTCACACTGTGAGTTTCATTTTCCAGTGTTTGCTTTAGCAGTAACTCAACAATGGCACTATGCCACAAAGTTTACTAATTTTCTAGGCAACCTGACATACTTTATAATACTGTTATAATACTTAGCCCCCTAGGAAGTTTCCAAGACTCAAACAAATAAAAATCTAAAGGAAAGATGTATGGCAGGATAACATATATTACCAGCCAGATATTCACTGTAAGTTTTGCCTGGGGCTTAATTGAAATGAATCATTTTGGATGAAGACATTTTCTCTGGTCTATTGCACAGATATTTTTCAAAGAAAACCAGTGTCCATTCAAGAACATGCTACAGTTTTATCAAAATAAAAATGCTTGGATTTAAACCCCTGAATTTCAAAGTATTTTAACCACAAGCCAGAATGATTCAAATTATATCACAGATATAAATGATTCATTTATATCAGAGAAGCCGGGGAGCAAGGACTTGAACAAGGCATTTGTGATAACATGGGACTCAGGAATCCCAAACAACAACTTCATCACTGTGTCAAATATCTACCATTTATTCTATACTACTTCCTAAAATATAACCCAAGTTTTCATTCACTCATAGTTGGAAACCTGCACAAAAGACATTTAGATCTTGGTCTTAGAATGAATAAGATACTTAAATGTAGAAATGGTCTTATCATCCAATATAAATTTTGAACAACAACTTTTTTTAAAAAATGACTTCAAAGTTACTATTTTCCCAGAGAACTACAACTAATCAAACAGGAGCATGCTCTCATGTTATAAAGTGATTATGAAATTCTATGGTTAATTGGAGCTTAATAGTAGGAAATGGGGTTAGCAGCTACAGGGCACTTAGGTCCCAGCTTGCCCTTGGCATTTTGGCCACATACATGGCAAGGGTCAGTAACTGATCACTTCACTCTTAGCCAGTAGGTTTGGATACACCTTCAAAATATTTCACAGGAGCAGACTTCCAGACAGCCAATGAATGCTTCAAACTATCAGCATTGCAATTTCTTCAGAAACTTTGAAATCTGTTTCTGTGAAGTCTCACAAATAGCAATAGACTCAACAGGAATAATGCTTCATTATAGCCAAAAGCTCCAAGTTTCCATTTCCCTCTTCTGCATGAGGGTACACAAAAAGGTTCATAAAGAAATGAAATTAAAAGATAAGTTTATTTTATGCAACAATTTTGAAATCTATGTAGTTCATAATATGCATTTCTCTGAACTTTTTGTATACTTTTTAGATTTCTAATATAATAATTTTAACTATTGTAAAATTAATCTACAAATGTCTCTGTTTTGAATATTATTTTCATCCAGCTTTAAGTAGAGAAAAAAATCTAAATTACACTCTTAAAATATTATATTTTGTTAATAATTTGCATTTTAAGTATCCACCTACCAAAATATTTCCAAAATAACTTAGACAAGCTTAATTTTATCACAATATTTCCTAGGGCTATAAAATGAGATATTTTAAAAGTATCTCACACAGGGGCTGGGGTTGGGGCATAGCAAGTAAGGCTGCTACCTACAGCACCAGCATCCCATATGGGTACCAGTTCAAGTCCCGGCTGCTCCTCTTCTGATCCAGCTCTCTGCTATGGCCTGGGAAAGCAGTAGAAGATGGCCCAAGTCCTTGGGTCCCTGAACCTGCATGGGAGATCCAGAAGAAGCTCCAGGCTCCTGGCTTTGGATCTGCCCAGCTCCAGCCATTGCGGCCATTTGGGAGTGAACTAGTAGATGGAAGCCCTTTTTCTCTGTCTCTTCCTCTGTCTGTAACTCTCTCAAATAAATAAATGAATCAATCTTTTAAAAATATATCTGATACATTCAGTAAGTTAAGAAGAAGAAATTTTTGTTACTCATAATTTTATGAAATGATCAAATATATATATATATATATATATATATATATAATTCTTGGAAAAAATCCCTAATGTCACCCATATAATTTCAGAAATGTATAATCATCTTAAGCAAGTAATATACAAAATAAACATATAAAGAAAGTCATGACTACTAAAATGTTAATATCTTGCTGTCCAAGGTATTCTGTTATATTACCATTGCATTTTATGATAAATAATTCTTATTCATTTATTTATTTATTTATTTGACAGGTAGAGTTACAGACAGTGAGAGAGAGAGACAGAGAGAAAGCTCTTCCTTTTGTTGGTTCACACCCCAGATGGCCGCCACGATCCAAAGCCAGGAGCCAGGAGCCTCCTCCTGGTATTCCATGCGGGTGCAGAAGCCCAAACACTTGGGCCATCCTCCACTGCCTTCCTGGGCCACAGCAGAGAGCTGGACTGGAAGAGGAGCAACCGGGACTAGAACCCAGTGCCCATATGGGATGCCGGTGCTGCAGGCGAAGGATTAACCAAGTGAGCCACAGCGCCAGCCCCAATAATTCTTATTGAATCACAATTACAAAACCAGTTGAATTTCTGTGAATACTTTATCTATGAAGACTATGAAATATGTGGATAGTTTTTCTCTTGCCAAGGGTATATTGTGCCATTTTCATGAGTAGTCTTTAAAGGTAATTTATGGTAAGAATTAAATATAAATCAATTATGACTGAGCTTTTTGAAACAGAAGCAAAATTGTAGGGGCTGCCTATGGAAAATTCTGAGTCTGTCTTTCACCTTCACATGACCATTTTTAAGATCAAAAATAGCATTCCTTTTAAGGTATTAAATATTTTTCTCTCGCTTATATATAAGAACAATTTTAGTCAACATAATGGCTGTTTAAAGAAATTGCTTCTGTTTCTCAAATACCTATGTAAAAGGCCTAAATTATGAACATTCAGTCCTGTGAAATATAAGTAAAGATTTTAAAATAGGAACATTCACAAGATGCTGGGATGTACAATAATGAAAAACTCAAATACTCATATAAGAATGAATTATTATTTTAAAATATGGACAAACAGATGTATTGAATTTTATAAATTATGAACCTTATCATAGGAATTTTTCATACCTATATATTAAATCTATGATGTTTTCAACATTAAAATATAATTTATATGTTTATTATTGTCACACAGTGGAAGAAACAATTTGAGAGGTTTAAAAACAAATTATATCAGATCATTCCCCCTTTCTTGTATCCTGTAGTGGTTTCTAATTGCATATGGACTAAAATCTCTCATGTTGGCCTTTGAGCCCTAAAGGATCTGACCTTGAGGAAAAAACTCTGATCACAGTTCACCACCTACCCAGCTTTTCTGTCCAAACTCCAGCCTCACAAGTTCCTTTTCCTGGAATACCTGAGCTCTTCCAACCAGGGTCAATTTGTCCTGTGGGCTTGTACATTTGCTAGTTTCTCTCTACTTGGGTGCACTGTTGCAGTCTTCATCCACCCTCAATATCTCTCTGGACTACTTTAATTCATAGAGTGATAATCATCTAAATTTATCTCATTCAATTATTGTCATGGTAAAGGGGAACACTGGATGGAGTAAACTTGGTGGGGTGCTGACATGTCTCCTATTACTGCTCTGGAAACCAGTGAAGGCGTTGTCTTTCTCCAAACCCTGTTGTTATCCTAGGATGGTTCTCAATGCTAGAAGAGTCTCATTTTCAGATATTTAAAGAAAGTTAAAATGAGCCAGCGCCGCGGCTCACTAGGCTAATCCTCCGCCTTGCGGCGCCGGCACACGGGGTTCTAGTCCCGGTGGGGGCACCGGATTCTGTCCCGGTTGCCCCTCTTCCAGGCCAGCTCTCTGCTGTGGCCAGGGAGTGCAGTGGAGGATGGCCCAAGTGCTTGGGCCCTGCACCCCATGGGAGACCAGGATAAGCCCCTGGCTCCTGCCATCGGATCAGCGCAGTGCGCTGGCTGCAGCGCGCCAACCGCGGCGGCCATTGAAGGGTGAACCAACGGCAAAAAGGAAGACCTTTCTCTCTGTCTCTCTCTCTCACTGTCCACTCTGCCTGTCAAAAAAAAAAAAGTTAAAATGAATTCATCTTTCATCACCTAGCCAATGGAATGCTTTCCCTGACCTACCCTCTCTGAGGCCCTGTCCTCACCCTCAGGCCCATTTAGTATTTTCTCAGAGCCCTTGTGGGGAAGAAAGAATGCATGATGTTCACTTTCCAAGCCCCTGCTCTGACTTCCACTTTTCCTGCCATCCCTGTGCAAATTAGTCTCCTTTAAGTTATAGAATACAGATCGAGGAGAGGTAGAAGAAGAAAGACTATTTATTGATTCTGTTTGATCGCCAGTTAACTTTACAAGGTTCTTTGTCCTTCTTCTATCTTGTATGACCTCACTTAGATTCTTTCTACTGGGTTCCTGTCACCCTACCAGAATGTATCTTGGGCTAGGACCTTTCAAAGTAGCCACAGCCCACCCTCCTTCCATTGACTCAAATCCACTTTGACCCATGTCTTACCTCATGAGAGCAGAAGTGCATCTTACTATCACTCAAGCCATATTTCTTTCCTTTGTGGTACATTTCTCTGATAAGAACTCACCAAAATTCAGCAGGTATTAAATTGTCAATTTCCTCTTAAAGAAACCACCCTCATTGTCATTGTGTTCCAGCCATTACGTATAGGAACTAGAATTGGGTGATGGGCTGCCTAAAGAATTCTCACCTCCCTTGATATGCCTGAAGTATCATCTCTCCCCTAAAATTCTGCGTTGCCCTTTACAGAATAAAGACATCACTGGGTAGCAGCTGTTCAAACAGAGATTACACTTCCCAGACACTTCTTTCAACTGGACATGGCCATGTCATGGTTCTCCCCAATGATATGTGAGTGGAAGTGATGTGTCATCTCTATGCTAAGGCAATTAGGAATCTGGTGGAAATTCTCTTCTCTCTGTGTTATATTTCTACACCTACATACAGGATTCTTTGAGACCCTATAGGATGAAGGAATCATAAGATAGAAGGTTTCTGTCTCCCTGAATCACAGCATGGAGAATGCCATCCAAAAACTAGGGATACATGCACAAGACTGTTACAAACATTATACATTTTACTGTATTAAATCATTGCAACTTTAAACTCCAGCTAGAAATACCCTAACTAATACGTTTAGTGACTCTTAGACAAAAGGCGTAACAATGACTTTCATAACATGGAAATGGAATTATCTATGGCTCCAAGGTTTGTGACTTTATTTGAAAAACCAGAACAATAGAAAGATTTCCCATGAAATATACCGTCTCACTTACTTTATTTATTTTCTAACTCTACTAGAATGTTAGATCAATGTAAATGGTAGACTTCTTTTATTATTCATCCCTGTTCCTCAGAATTCAGGAGTTTCAGTGAAATAAGAGGCAATAAATATTTGTTAAAGGACAAAATATGCAATTTATATGAGGGTTTACTATTTGTAACTTTATCCCTTGGTTGCTGGTTCACAGCTTCACCAAGAGGAAAAATTTAATGCATTGCTTGCACTGAAAACCTCATCACTTCCTGCTTGGTTAGAGTAAATAGAGATTATGTTTTTCCCTGAAAAGTTTAATAGAGTCAATGACAACTCTGTCTGCACTAACAGGAAGCTTTTTTCACCATATCCTCTCAGAAGATGATCATGAGATCATTACAAAAGGATTATTTCTGAGGCACCAAACACACAATAGTATTAGGCATATTTCTAAAGAAATCTTCTATTTAAATGCTACTCAGTTTGAAAATATTATGAATCCATAAGCAAACTAAACTAAAAGATATTTTTGAAAGCATGATGTAATTCAGAGGAAGTGATAACTTTAACCGGCTCAATAATTTGCCTAAATTGAAAAGTTGGTTTCAGTGGTTCAGGACTCAGTGGAACCAGGAAGGTAGTTGTACATTTGAAATATGATTGCCATTATTGGCCTATCGCCGCATGCAAGTCACTGTATATATGCATGTCATGCCTCACATCCTGCCCTTTGTCAACACTTCTTCTGCATCTGACCTGAATCATACAGAATTTAGAGGTGAAACAAGGTGAGAGTTGCTAATGATGGTTTCGGGGAAATGTGGGTTGAGGATGTATTAATAAATGTCTGGGAGTTGTGAAAAAGCAAGAAGCCACCAGGAGAATATATAGGTTTATTCATTTGTATTTAGATATATCGCATAATCTTGAGGAAGAGACTATAAAAATCTGTGACAAATAGAAATATATCTAATTGTAAGGCCATATCCCTAGGAAGTGAGTGAGTGTGTGTGTGCATTATTGAAATGCTTACACTGAATTACCAAGTAAGCACGTGGATTTGAATATTACTTGTCACAAGTTGCAGTGGGGGAATATTTGCTGTTTAGCGCATGGCAGATGTCACATTCAGTCCCTTCTTCTGCAGCTTCATTTAGGGAAGAAGGCAGAGGCAGGAGTCGTTCGTCATGACAGAGTATCCAAAAATTGTTCACCTTTTACTTTGACATGTTGTCTGAACTTTTATTGCAGTAATGGTGTTTCAGATTGTTGCAGTGTTGATCTCAACTAACATCTCTAACATCTTCCTGACTTGAAGACTTACAAAAGAAGGGGTGAGAGATTGTGAACTTCTCTAACCCCATCCTGACCACCCCCATCACTCAGGTATATAAAAAAAATTCAGAATAGTTATAAATTCCCTTCTCAAAATATTCAAGTAAGGGGTTTTAAAAAGCCTCTTTACTCAGTATGTGACTAACAGAACCATCAATTAGATGGTTTCCACTGAGGTATTGCCATGTTTTCCTCGTCAAGTGTAGCAGGAAACTGTTCATACTAACCCAAGTCACCCCTCTACACCTGCCTTCACGTCTAATTTCTTTTATTTTTTTATTTTTTTATTTTTTATTTGACAGGTATAGTTATAGACAGTGAGAAAGACAAAAAGAAAGATCTTCCTTCCATTGGTTCACTCCCCAAATGGCCGCCACGTCCGACGCTGGGCCGATCCGAAGCCAGGAGCCAGGTGCTTCTTCCTGGTCTCCCATGTGGGTACAGGGGCCCAAGGATTTGGCCATCCTCCACTGCCTTCCCGGGCCACAGCAGAGAGCCGAACTTGAAGAGGAGCAACCGGGACTAGAACCGGGCGCCCATAGGGGATGCCGGTGCCACAGGCAGAGGATTAACCAAGTGAGCCACGTCGCTGGCCCCACACCTAATTTCTGATGTTAAAACTTTCTGAGCTCACTGCATGCTCAGCAGAGTCACTACGCTGAATGGAAGGAAAGCTAATCATTTGTGCTCCAACATAAACTTTTGTTTTTATTTTAAGTTTTCTTCTACATCTATTCAAATGTTCTGAGATAAACCATAGATTTGGAAGGACATTTGCTTCTCCAGTTTTTGTAATCAATACAGAAGAAGTCCTCAGCTAGGGATGATGAAAGAAAGAACACACACACTTTAACCAAGACTTAAACTTCCTTTTCAAAACACATTCTGTCTCAGTTGTTCCAGTGCCTTTACCAGTGGCATTAGAGAATCTTTGGGGATGCTCTCTTCAGGTTGTTTGGGATCAGAAATATTTGATGGGGAGAGTCTCTTGATGTTCAATGACTGGTCAGTAAGACTTTTTTATTGCTGTTGTCAGGGCATGGATGGTAAACACCAAATGCCTTCTATCTCTAAACTCAGAGTCCGTATGCCCCTCTAGTTTCCTCTTGACTCTAATAGAACCACATGGAGAAGGAAGCAGAAGAACACTCTGGCCTGAGGGAGAAGGAGCTGAATAGGATTGAGATTATTGGAAAGTAGTCATGCAAGTCTGACTTCTAAAATTTGCTCTCCAATCTCATTCCCTGCCTTTGGAAGTATGAAGAGCTGAATCTTTGCTTCAGTGTCACTTCAGCATGACATATTGGTTAACATCACATCTAACCAGAACAAGGAGTGTCCATAGGATTCATTGTGACTACCTAGATATTCTGCAGATATAGGTCAATGTTCTTGCTGTAATGTGGAGTAAAAATCCCATGAAGAGTTTTGTTTTTTTGAAAGTCTGTTTAGAATCATTGCTGATCTAAAAGTTGCTTGTGAAAGGTTGCATGCCACAGTGATAATCAGGTCACAGAAATACACTTTTTATTGAGTGGAATGATGCTACTGTAATCATATTAAACAATTTTTCATTTATAAGATGATACTTCTGCAAACTATACTTGAGTGCATTTCAGTATTTTAACCATCCATTTGCTATGCCTCAATGGAGATTTACTTAGAAACGAGGTAAGCAAATAATCAAGTTACAAACAAAAATGTATTTCATATTTTTCTTACTTTTTATTTATTGGAACCAAAGTTCAAGATTCTAATCAATTCTGTGAAGAAATCTATCTGCATGTTTAAAAAGGAAAATTACATAATTTTGTAATTATCAGACTAAATGTTTGAGTGTTAGTAATAAAAGAATTAAATGTCATTAAAACACTATTAATACCATGTCCTAATGTTTCATTTAAGACAACTCTCAATACTTCATTAAATAATTTCAGTCATATTTACTAACACTTTAATAATTTAAGTATGAAAATCTTATTCTTAGCCACTACTACTTAAATCCCAAGTCTGCCAATTGCTTCAGATATGTTTTGAAATGAAGGGCCTATTGTACAAACCAGAAAGAATCGATAATGAACAAGACTAGAGAGTACAATCCTGCTTTTATCATATATATGATTAAAAGCATGCAGGCTAAGGTTAAATTTACTCTAGTTACTCTTGGAACAAAGAGGTGAATGCCAATTAGTATAGTCACCATAGGATGCCATGTAATAGAAATAGATTCTCCAAGAACATTCAAGGTCCATAGTATAGGACTTAAAAATGAAATGGCTATAATTGAATAGTTTATCTCAACATATTCATTGATATGGATGTTCTTAGGGATAGCAATTTAGTGTGCAACAAGAGCTCTAGCTACTTGTAAAAGGACTATCTATGAACATGTAATGGGTTCTTACCAGAGCAATACAGTTTATTTCCATAATTTTTAAGGGTGGTCTAGGAGTGCTGTGTATCTCAAGATGATACCAGATTTTTAAACTGCTAAAATTATCAGCTGAAAAACAAAACAACAAAATATTTCTTAATATAGATTTCAGAATACCATTTGTAACCTACAAATTTGAGCATCATGACAGACTTCATTTTGAAACTCTGTAATGTACTCATTTTTCAAGAAAGCCAAGGACAGGACAAAAAGCTGCTTTTACGACAGTTTGTGAATAATAAAAGAAGTGTGTCCTGTATGACTATAAGGAGAATGACCTGTGAAAGTTCCTGGCACTATGCTTGCCCCAGTAACTAATTAAGTTATAATTTATTAAATTCATTAAAGCAAATGTATGAATACTTTAATAATTAATCCTTCCAAAGAAAGTTTCCCCAATTGACAAGGTATTCACATAATTGTACATAGAAATTTCTAAATAAATAAAGCATTACAATTCTCAGTGGTATATTTCCAATAGCTTAAAAATGTAGTCAAGGGAGAAAGTCAGGAACATGAGATTTCAGTTTACTTAGAAGTCAGTTAAAGGAACCAAGTAATTTAGTCAAAGGAAAGCCAGAATGGACTAGGTACTAAATGATGACAATGACATTTACATATTAGTTTCTGACTTTTTTTTTTAAAGCTAGCAATTCTGCCACTGGTGATGTGCAAAGTCACACCCTCCACCCTGAAACTGAATCTGAGATCATCACAAAGGCCTTGAATAGTGAGGTTTTGTACTTGTCATCAAATCCACACTACTTCTTTTCCCCCTCATCTGTACAGCTTCTTACTTTGATATTATTTTGTCTTCCAGTGTTCATGGCTTACCATGTCTTCTAGTTTCAGTAAAGTGTATGCATATTCACTATGCATATGTATGTATATTCAGTATTACAATGTTTAAAAGATTTCAAGAACTGTTGTGCTAGATTAACTTATTTAGGTAAACCACTAACCTCTTTGGACCTCACTTTCCTCATCTATAAAATAACAGGCCTACACTAGTGGAATCTCAGAACCTCCATCTTCTAAAAAATCTTCATGAATCTATTGGTTTGCATTGCACTGTATTGCTTTACCCTATTTTGTAGTATTCAGCATTGAATGACACTGTATTTTGTTATAGTGCATGACACTGTATTTTACTGCACTGGATTGTTCTGTATTATGCTGCATGAGATTCCATACTATTATAATAATTTGGCTATCAAAAACAGTTATAATATGAGTACCTAACTGTACTTATAATCCACTGAATTCAGTGTTAATCTCATCCAAAATACACTTCCACAGAAACATTCAAATTAAATTTGACCAAATATCTGGTCATCATGGCCCAGCAAATTTGACATGTGAAATAAACCACCATGGGGACAATGATACCTATTGTGTTTTTTTTTTCTTTTTAGAAACCTTTTAAGGAGTATAAATTACATGAATACATCTTAAGAATACAGTGATTCTTCCCACCATACCTGCCCTCCCATCCTTATGCCCTCCTTCCCTCCTCCTCCCATTCCCAGTCCCAGTCCCATTCTCCATTGATTCATTTTTAATTAATGTTATATACAAAAGACCAACTCTATATTAAGTAAAGATTTCAACTACTTGCAGATACACACACTAAATATAAAAAACTGAGAATAAGTTTTACAGTTAAATCTCATAGTATGACTCATTTAGGACAGAGGTCCTGCATGGGGTATAAGTGCACAGTGACCTCTTCTGTTAATTTAACAATTAACACTCTTATGTATGATGTCAGTGATCACCCAAGGCACTTGTTGTGAGTTGCCCAGGCTATAGAAGCCTTTTGAGACCAAAGTCTCTGTCAGTATTTAGGCAAGGCCAAAGACAAAGTGGAAGCTCTCTCCTCACTTCAGAGAAAAGTATGTCCTTCCTTGATTACCCCTTCTTTTTTTTTTAAGATTTACTTATTTATTTATTTATTTATTTGAAAAGTCGGAGTTACACAGAGAGAAGGAGAGGCAGAGAGAGAGAGAGAGAGAGAGAGAGGTCTTCCATTCGCTGGTTAACTCCCCAATTGGCCACAACGGCCGGGCTATGCCAATCCAAAGCCAGGAGCCAGGAGCTTCTTCCGGGTCTCCCACGCGGGTGCAGGGGCCCAAGCACTTGGGCCATCTTCTACTGCTTTCCCAGGCCATAGCAGAGAGCTGCATTAGAAGTGGAACAGCTGGGACATGAACTGGCACCCATATGGGATATCAGCACTGCATGCCGAAGCTTTACCTGCTATGCCACAGCACTGGCCCCATTGAATGCCCCTTATTTCCACTTGGATCTAATTCATGGAGATCCTCCATGTAGGAAATTTTTATTTATTTATCTTTGCCACAGTGTCTTGGCTTTCTTTTTTTTTTTCAACTTTTATTTAATAAACTTCCAAAGTATAACTTTTGAATTATAGCGGCTTTCCCTGCCATAACCTCCCTCCCACCCGCAACCATCCCATCTCCCACTCCCTCTCCCAGCCCATTTTCATCATGATTCATTTTCAATTATCTTTATATACAGAAGATCAACTTAGTATACACTAAGTAAAGATTTCAACAGACTGCACCCACAAAGACACACAAAGTATAGAGTACTCTTTTATTAGTAGTTTTACCGTTAATTCGCATAGTACAACACATTAAGGACAGAGTTCCTACATGGGGAGCAGATGAACAGTGACTCCAGTTGTTGATGTAACAATTGACACTCTTATTTATGACGTCAGTAATCACCCGAGGCTCTTGTCATAAGCTGCCAAGACTATGGAAGCCTCTTGAATTCGCCAACTCTGATCTTATTTAGACAAGGCCATAGTCAAAGTGGAAGTTCTTTCCTCCCTTCAGAGAAAGCTACCTCCTTTGATGGCCCGTTCTTTTCACTGGGATCTCACTCACAGAGATCTTTCATTTAGGTTTTTTTTTTTTTTTTTTTTTTTTGCCAAGGTATCTTGGCTTTCCACGCCTGAAATACTCCCATGGGCTTTTTAGCCATATCTGCATGCCTTAAGGGCTGATTCTGAGGCCAGAGTGCTGTTTAGGACAGCTGCCATTCTATGAGTCTGCTGTGTATCCTGCTTTCCATGTTGGATCACTCTCTCTTTCTTAATTCTATCATTTAGTATTAGCAGACACTAGTCTTGTTTATGTAATCTTTTTGACTCTTAAACCTGTCATTATGATCAATTGTGAACTGAAATTGATCACTTGGACTAGTGAGATGGCATTGGTACATGCCACCTTGATGGGATTGAATTGGGGCAAGTCAGATTGAGCATGTCACAAATTGTACCTCTCCTTCCTCTCTTATTCCCACTCTTATATTTAACAGAGATCACTTTTCAATTAAATTTAAACACCTAAGAATAATTGTGTGTTAATTACAGAGTTCAACCAATAGTATTAAGTAGGACAAAAATACTAAAAGGGATAAAGTATTAAGTTGTACAAAAACTTCTCAATTTGATGCAATCCCAATTGTTAATTTTGGCTTTGACTGCCTGTGCCTCCGGGGTCTTTTCCAAGAAGTCTTTGCCGGTGCCTATATCTTGCAGGGTTTCTCCAATGCTCTCTAATAATTTGATGGTGTCGGGCCGTAGATTTAGATCTCTAATCCATGTTGAGTGGATTTTTGTGTAAGGTGTAAGGTAAGGGTCTTGCTTCATGCTTCTGCATGTGGAAATCCAATTTTCCCAGCACCATTTGTTGAATAGACTGGCTTACTCCAGGAATTGGTTTTAGATCCTTGATCAAATATAAGTTGGCTGTAGATGTTTGGATTGATTTCTGGTGTTTCTATTCTGTTCCATTGGTCTATCCATCTGTTTCTGTACCAGTACCATGCTGTTTTGATTATAACTGCCCTGTAGTATGTCCTGAAATTTGGTATTGTGATGCCTCCAGCTTTGTTTTTGTTGTGCAAGATTGCTTTAGCTATTCCAGTTCTCCTGTGCTTCCATATGAATTTCAGCATCATTTTTCCCAGATCTGAAAGAATGTCTTTGGTATTTTGATTGGTATCGCATTGAATCTATAAATTGCTTTTGGGAGAATGGACATTTTGATGATATTGATTCTTCCAATCCATGAGCATGGAAGATTTCTCCATTTTTTGGTATCCTCTTCTATTTCTTTCTTTAAGGTTTTGTAATTTTCATCGTAGAGATCTTTAGTATCCTTGGTTAAGTTTATTCCAAGGTATTTGTTTTTGTAGCTATTGTGAATGTGATTGATCTTAGCAGTTCTTCCTCAGCCGTGGCCTTGCCTGTGTATACAAAGGCTGTTGATTTTTGTGCATTGATTTTATATCCTGCTACTTTGCCAAACTCTTCTATGAGTTCCAATAGTCTCTTAGTAGAGTTCTTTGGATCCCCTAAATAAGGAATCATATCATCTGCAAAGAGGGATAGTTTGACTTCTTCCTTCCCAATTTGTATCCCTTTAATTTCTTTTTCTTGCCTAATGGCTCTAGCTAAAACTTCCAGCACTACATTTAATAGCTTTGGTGAGAGTGGGCATTCCTGTCTGGTACCAGATCTCAGTGAAAATGCTTCCATCTTTTCCCCATTCAATAGGATTCTGGCCATGGGTTTTTCATAAAATGCTTTGATTGTAATGAGGAATGTTCCTTCTATACCCAGTTTGCTTAGAGTTTTCATCATGAAAGGGTGTTGTATTTTATCAAATGCTTTCTTTGCGTCTATTGAGATAATCATATGGTTTTTCTTCTGCAGTTTGTTAATGTGGTGTATCACATTGATTGATTTCCATACCTGAAATGCTCTCAATGGCTTTTCAGCCAGACCAGAATTCTTTATGGGCTGATTCTGAGGTCAGAGTACTATTTAAAGTGAATGTCATTGTATGAGTCTGCTGTGTGGACTGCTTCCCATGTTGGAACATTTTCTCCTTTTTGTTTCTATCTATTATTATTACTAGACACTAGATCATATTTATATAATCCCTTTAACACTTAATTCTATCTATATGATCACTTTAACACTAACTTTGGTCACTTTAACACTTGAGATGGCATTTAACCACTCAGCTTAATGGGATTTGGGGTCCCATGGGAAGTTTTTAAACTGTACACTTAGAAGTAAGTCTGTAGGCATGCATGCAGAACTATAGAGCTTTACAGTTACAAACTTCCTCTTCCCTTTCTTATTCCCAATCTTATTTTTTTTCGTGAGATCTATTTTTCAATTGTATACACATTTGATTAATTCTATGCTAGGCAAAGAGTTCAACCAATGGTATTCAGAAAGAAAAAAAAGAAAAGAAAAATAGAACATTCACGACAAGGGCTGTTCCAATACCTACTATTTTTAATTGATGTGACTATCACATGTGGCAACATTCTGATATGGCTGACTTAATTCCTACAGTTCTAAAAATGTACATTAAATATAAAATAATTGGTTACAATGATATTATAGGATGGTTTATTAATGAGAGTACAAAATAATAATTATTGAACATTACTTAACTCTAAACCTTAAGTATATTAAAACAATTTTCTCTTTGTAAAATCAATAACATTTACTACAGCAATTTGAGAAATTCCTGAAAGCCATGAAGAACATAAAAATCATTCATGACCTCATAACCAAATGAATGGTACTTAATTTTTATATAAATTTATAGGCTTAATATATCACTAAAGATATAGATGCATAAATATGTACATACATATATGAATATACTGGATGTACATACTGTAACATTGATATATTCATATATGTAAATATATACATAATATTCAGAAAATATTCACTATTAAATTTTTTTTCAATTATTCAACATAATGGATCACATAAAGATCATTCTTATATAAAATACTTTGCTCAGATCTTTGATTATTTTATTTCTAACAAGTTTCTTAAACTATGTCATTTTATCAAAAGAGATAAGGAATTCTTAAAAAATTTTTAAACATATTGTAAATGTTCTATTCAAAAACTTTGTTATCAATTCAAATCTCCATTATAATGCATGAAATTTCCTGTTTTGTTCTGGTTCTCATTAAAAATGTTATTATTTTTCACTGTTCCATACCTGGAAGCTTTAAAATTCTTATTTAGCTGTTGCTTTCATTTCTTTGCTGCAAGGAAAGCAGGATAATTTCTCTAATTGAAGAGAATTACAGTATTGAACAGTTTGTGAAAAAGGACCCATGTTATTATAGGCGATAGAAAAATTGGCCCTGTGTGAGAGTATGAGGATGAGAAGGCCTAGGTGAATGATTAGAGATACTTGTAATATTATTAGATGTATCTTTCCAACTCTCAACATCCCTGCCATCTGTCAACATGCAGCCTAGTTTTTTTTTTATTAGACATGATTGTGTTTTACTGCATTAACACAACATCATAATATCCCGATTTTCTTCCAAATTATTCTTTTTAACACTTTTACTGCCTCCCTTCATGGCTTTTCTGCCTTAGACAATGGTAAGGGTTTAAAACTTAACATAATCTGTTTACAACATTCATCTGTTCTTTAGCTTCATCAGTATGAATTCAGTATGATTTTAACAAAGAAATCCTAAACTTTTAAATCGATTTTATTATTCTTGTCACCTAGTCTCACATCCAAAGATTTAATTTGACAACTGCATAGTGCCATGGAAAGGTCTTGTTATCACATCAACATTAGGAAATACAAAATTGTGCTAAGCATCATAATCACCCAGACTTTCTTATTCTATTTTTTAAAAAGATTTATTTATTTACTTTGAAAATCAGAGTTACAGAGGCAGGGAGAGACAGAGAGAGAGAGAAAGTGATTTTACACCTGCTGATTCACTCCCCAGATAGCCACAATATTTGCACTGGGCCAGGTTAAAGCCAAGAGCCTGGAACTCCATCTGGGTCTCCCATGTAGGTGGAAGGGTTCCAAGCACTTGGGTCATCTGCCATTGCTTTCCCAGGTGCATTAGCAGGGAGCTGGATCAGAAGTGGAGCAGCTGGTACAAAAACCAGCAACCAGTGGTGTTGCAGGTGGTGGTTTTTACCTGCTATGTCCCAGTGCCAAGCCCTCTTATTCTTCTAAATTTCTGTGATTATTCTTCTGTTCACCAAGATACAAACAAACCTCTCAGGACAGCCATCCCATGCTAGTCTCTGAGATGTTCTTTATCTTCAGTGGTATTTTTTACCCCAGTTACCATCACAAAATACTTGGTTATCTTCATTTTAAATCCAATTTGCTGATAGTTACTTAACTGGCTCTAACTGCTCTTCCTTATCTAAATCATTGTGGATATTGTCCAAATTCCACTTTCTAATCCATGCATTCTGTGATGCTTAATTGCATGGGCTAATTTGAATGGCTATAGTGCCTGGTAGTATGGTCAAACACCAGCCAATATATTGCTGCAAATCTATTTTTTAAATGTAATTAACACTGAAATCAGTAGACTTTAAGTAAATCATATTACCTTCTCGAATGTGAGTGGTCCTCTTCCAATGATTTGAAGGCTCTAATTGTAAAGACTAAGGCTCCCAAAGAAGAAGCTGTTATTTCTCAGTACTGCAACACAGAAATCTGTCTGAGTTTCTGGCCTGTCCTGAGGAATTGAGATCCAAGACTACAGTGTCAACTCTTATCTGAAATTTTAGCCTACTGACTCACCATTAAGATTTTGGACTTTCCAGCCTCACTACCACAAGGATGTTAGACAATCCATTAAAATCTTTCTCTCTCTCTCTCTCATTAGTAGATAGATCTCATAGTTTCTATTTTTCTGAAGAACCCTAATACTCATTCAATAAAGATCACAGGAAATGAAATGAATGAAAATACATGAATGAAATCCTGTCTTTTGCAACAAAATGGATGCAACTGGAGACATTTGTGCTTAGTGAAATAAGCCGGTCACAAAAAGAAAGATATATATTTTCTCTAATTTGTGGTAACTAATATATAGATTACTACAAAAAATGTAATGTATATGAGCAAAATAGAATTTTTGAGATTTTATTTGTTTATAACCCTTATCTATACTCTTGAGAAATAGTGGTTTTTCTACTTACTACTTATTGAATTTATTTAGTGCAGGGTTAAGCTTGTGATTACAAAGTAAATTGAAAGTATATATTCAAAAAATTAAAAGAAAAATAAAGGGGCTGCCTTTGTTATGTGGTTGGTAAAGCTGCCACCTGTGACACTGGCATCAGATATGGGTGCCAATTCTTGTCCTGGCTGCTCCACTTCCAACACAGCTCCCTGCTAATGCATGTGGGAAAGCAGCTGAGGACAGCCTAAGTGCTTGGGCCCCTGCACCCATGTGGGAGACCCAGAAGAAGCTCCAGGGTCTTGGCCTTGTCCTGGCCCAGAGCCTGCTGTTTCGGCCATTTGGAGAATGAACCAGCAGATAGAACATCTCTGTTTCTCTGTCTCTTCTTCTCTCTCTGTAATTCTTTCAAAGAATGAAATAAATATTTTTTAAAAAAATTAAAATAGCAGAAATCTAGAAATTGAGCTACAGAAAGCTAATCCTGAAATAATGCAGTAACATTTTCACTGACACAAACAAGAATTTTCATATGTATTATGTATTTAAAGTATGTAGTTCATTGAAAAGTGAATGATGTTGAAGGTTTATGCAGACTAATCATGAAATTTTCTATCATAATAATTTTACCTGAGTTTTCCTCAATAAAGATAGGGGGCAGATCTGCCAGTGAATTCTCAAAGGAATCTTTAATATCTGCATATAACTCTTGAGATGAATCATCATCTTCTTTGGTTTTAACAGAAAATGAAATTTTACCTGCAATATATAGGTGCAAATTGTCAGATTAACAAGGAGTTAGTTTTCTACAATGAAATATCAGTTTCAGGTATTGAAGTTACTGTGGCTTGAAACCTATAAAGCCAAATAAAATATAGGTATCAGAATCACAATTAACTTCATCAGGGTTATAGAACAATTTAATATAATGCTATAGTAAATATTTTCAAAATCTCTATTAAAACAGCCAATTTCAACAGCTTTTGTGTAATAATTCAGAAGTAGCATGTAATAGAACTGAAGAACTTTCAGAACACCTCTTGGTCATGGTTGACTATTCTTACAAATTTTATTCCTAAGTAATATTTAGTGCTCTATTACCTCATTTTAGAACATTATTTTTATTTTGTTTTATATAATATACTAATATTTCAAGATTTAACTTTTCTATAAACATTTACCATGTAAAATATTAAACATTACAAAACTTGTTACTGTTAAAAATTGTCATTCTCTGGAATTGTCTTATACAACATTGGCATGCATTTTTTTAAAGATTTATTTATTTATTTATTTGAAAGAGTTACAAAGAGGCAGAGGCAGAGGCAGAGGGAGAGGTCTTCCATCTGATGGTTCACTCCCCAGATGGCCACAATGTCCGGAGCTGTGCCAATCTGAAGGCAGGAATCAGGAGCTTCTTCCAGGTCTCCCATGCTGGTGCAGGGGCCCAAGGACTTGGACCATCTTCTATTGCTTTCCCAGGCCATAGCAGAAAGCTGGATCGGAAGTGGAGCAGCCAGGACTTGAATGGGCACCCATATGGGATGGCAGCTTTACCCACTATGCCACAGTGGTGGCCTTGGCATGCATTTTTAACATGTTTATATACTTGCAGTAATAATTCAGAAATTGTCCTTGATATCTCAATGTTGACTTCACATAAAGCTTTGCACTCAGGACCATAAGTTCCCTGTCATGCACCATAAACAGCTTATATCATATATCAATGCTTATCAATATTGTGCAATTGAATTGTGGTAAAATTCATATTTTTTGAAGATTTATTTTATTAATTTGAAAGGCAGAGTTACAAAGAGAGAGAGAAACACACACACACACACACAGATCTTCCATCCACTGCTTCATCCCCAAATGGCTGCAATGTCCAGAGTCAGGCCAGGCCAAATCTAGAAACCTGGGACTCCATCCAGGTAATCCTAACCCTAACTGTTGCTCACATGGGATGCCACCATCTCAGGCAGCACCTTAAGCTGTTACATCACAACACTGGGCCCCAGATTTTATTATGAATAAGTAGAACTAAAATTAAACATCAAGATTTTCTTAGTTTTACTTGATTGATAACTTTTCTCCTCAAAACCATGTTTTTGAAGGAATTATATTCTTTTGGAGTATGGTCTCCTTGGATATAGTTCTTCAAGTAAAGCTATTTTCATATAAATTATAATAATTCATCTATGTATGCAAAACTAACTTCAAATAAAACAGACATGTAAAGAAAGAAAAACACAGAGTAAGTACTCAATAAGTGGTATCTTTATTTATTTTCTTATTATTCCTGTCTAGGGGATGGAACCAAATAGTAAGATACTATTGAATTTAACTGAAAGAAATACCTAAAATGTGGAGAAATTATATCTTAACTTGTGTACATGAATGAGAATTACAGGTATTTCATGTGTTTTCAGAAAATCCAAATCTCCCAAATAGGTAACTTATATGTTGTGTCTGATATGGTAGCTCTTAGTCATTGGTGATTATTGAGCAATTAAAAGGTTGGTAGTCTTAATTGAGATGTGCTATAAGTGTGAAGTATACATAATACATGGAAGACTAAGTATAAAATAGAATGTTAATAATACTATTAATAATTTTATATTATATTTTGAAATTTTACATTTAATTTGGATAAATGAAACATTTTAAATAATTTTACATGTCTTTTATTCATAATGATTGCTAAAATATTTTAAGTTACATGAATCCTAATATATTGCATTTAAACATGACGTTAAATAATCTCTTCCAGGTTAGCAAAAGAAATTAATCAGATTAAGAGTATGATATCAGAAATTCTATCCAAAGATGCCTTAGAGGAGTGGTCTTCCCCACAGTCCTCTCAGCATCCATGGAAGTCTGAGATCTTTTACACTGCTGCCAATAGTACATTTGCAGTTTACAATGCTGCAAATAGTACATAATTCTTATCAGTTTATTTGGCAAAGATGTAAAACAAAACTTGATGAAACCATTTGCAGCAAAACTGATACACACAAGTATTTTTTTTTAATTTTAGCTCCCATATATAAGAGAAAAACATAGTACTTGTCTTTCTGTCTCTAGCTTATTTCACTCACTCAACTTGATTTCCTCTGTTTCCAACCATTTTGATGCAAAAGATAGAACTTCATTCTTTTTATGGCTGAATAATATTCCAGTGTGTGTGTGTTACGTTTTCTTTATCAATTCATTAAGAATCTTTTATATATTTTAGGTACCATTCATTTGTTATATATATATGAAAAGTTTATGAGATAAAGAAGAGTATTATACATTGATTAGAAAGTCAACATATCAAGAAGATATCAAAATTATGTACACACACAACAAAACAAAAAACCCAGAGACCCAGGATATATCAGATGAAAACTGACAGAATTAGATGGAGAAATAGACAATTCAACAATAACTATTGGAGGTTTCAATAGTTAGCTTTCAATGATGGACAGAACAACTAGAAAGAAGACGAGTAAATAGAGGACATGAACAACATTACATAATAATGACCTAATTAATTTATAGAACATTCTCTCCAATAATAGTAGCACACAAATTCTTCTCAAATGAGAAGCAAACATTCTTCAGGATAAATCACATGTTAGGCCACAACACAAGTCTCAACAAATTTTGAAAGACAGAAATTATGTGAATCATAATTTCTCATCACAGTGGTAGGAAATTACAAGTCAAAAAAGAAGGAAAACTGGAAAATTTACAAATATAGAAATCAAACAACATACTCTTATAGAACTAAGATACCAAAGAAGAAATCACAAGGGAAACTAGGAAATATCTGAGACAACGGGCAATGAAAACACAGTGTAATAGATTACACTGATATAATAGAGGGGGAAATGTCATAATTTCTATTAATGTGTTCCTTAAAAATACATTCATAAATGAGTAACAGAAAAGAGTTTGTTAAATACAATATCCATGTCTGAAAAACTCACAGCTAAGATCACACGCAATGATGAAAGACTAAAAATTTTCCTCTATGATCCAGAACAACATAAAAGAAATAGCCTGCTTCTGTCACTTCTATTCAACGAAGTACTGGACTCCATAGCCACAGCAATTATGCAGAAAAATAGTAATAAAGACATCCAAACAGAAAAGCCAACAGTGATATTCTTTCCTTATATTTGTTATATTTTGGAAATCTTGACGATGCCACAAAAAAAGTGGTGAAACACTTGAAAAATTATCTTGAAGCAAAATCAGCATGCAAAAATGTTGCATTTCTAGACATGAGTAAAGGACAATTTGAGAAGGAAATTAAGAAAACAATTCAGTGAGATAAAGCCAATATTTGAATAGGCCTACATATGTCACACAATACATGTGGACTGAATAATAAGGAAGCCTGATCAATATCTGAAAGACTCTGAAGTACTATCAAGAATTAAAAGTACACGTTCTCCACTCTTACTCATTTCAGCCTATATATATTCAATGTATTTTTCCTTCCTCCAACTCACTCTTAAAATTTATCACACCTTATTATCCCTTAACAAATGGAAATTGGGCAATCACTGGTGAAACAGTTACAAAATCCTATATAAGTATAAAAAGTTTATATGTAACAGGATGAGAAGTTAAATATTTATCTTAAAAAGTAGAAATAGGTCAAGTTAATCATATAGGCAGTTTCAGGACATTCAATAGTTTGCATTTTAATTGAAAGGACTTTTTAAACAATGCTTAGTAGGATCATACCATTGATTTACACACAATTTGTACAATGAAACACTTTTTCCCACAGCAAGTTCAATTTAATTTTATTTCTAAACAATTAACTTTCAAAATTTCTCCTTTAGTTTTGGTTATTGATCAGCTACTGTGGAAGAGATAAGCAGTCTAATCCTTCCACACTTATTACAAAGAATTACATTAGACTCAGCAAGCAATCTGATTTTTAGCAATGAATCTTCAAACTAAATGCAGATAATGATTATGAGTTGAATATTAGTTTGCAAAATATGGTAATTTTTCATAGTATCTATACATGTGTTTACTTGGTTTTCTAAATTCCACTCTTTAGGATAAGTTCAACTGACACAAAAGGAAAAAAAATAAAAACTTGATTGTTGGTGTTTGAGTTTATAAGAGCAACGGGAAATTTATTAGATCATTTTGTTAAAGTTATAAACACATCAGAAATAATAGTAGTGAGTAATAGAAACTCTATACAGAGATACAGCATCTTTGACTGAATAGAGATTTGCAATTTGTCTGAATAGAGTGTCAGGAAAAAAACTAATAAAAATACAAATTATAGCCATGATATTTTCAATAGCAAAAGTTTTATTCAGAAAAAGATGACTTTTTTTCTGTGCAAAACACTGAAGTGGTTTTCAAAATGCTTCTTTTACCAATCAACAAGATAACCATTTATTAGAATACAACTCATTTCTTTTTCAATTGAGGATTTTTTTTAATTTAATATTTTATTGTAAAATCCAAATATCAAGGCTCAGGATTAAAGGCTGGGTAATATAATTTTATATTCTTTTTCTTGAAAATAAAGAATAATCAATGACATTTTATTTATGGAAAATGGGAGTGGAGAAACAGATATAATTGAATATCCCCCTCCCCTTTGCTTACAAAGTTTTTGGTTTTGTGACAGAGAAAGACTAAAGAATCATTTATTGGATTGAGAGTCATTTAAATGTATGAACCAAAATCAGGCTGGAAGAATCTGGTATGTTGATCATGACCTAGTAGCCTAAAACTACTTATGAATATCGTATAGCAATCATTTTTTTTACATAGCATATACTTCATGTCCTTAAGATGACAAGTCTTTAGATATTCCAGAACACTACAGACTCATTTTAATGTAGTCACCAATGTGCTATAAACTGTTACTCCACATTACAAAACTAAATACAAACCAATGTTTAAGGTGGTTCCCAGTGATATTAGCACATTCCGTTTCTATCATGAATATTTATGTTATAGTGGTATGAAACTCTTATTGTCCATGACCCTTAGTAACCAGTAGCTCCAGAGAGTAACAATGATGAAGTTTGACAATGTGAACAATCACCTCAGGTTTTGTAAATGGCAACCAAAAGTACTTATTTTACTTGCTGAAAAGTAAAACATAACTATAAATTCTAGCCAAGATCCATTTCTAAAAATGTATAATTTAGAAGTGAGTACACTTGGAAAGAATCTATCACGACACTGGCACAAGAATGACATTGCGAACAGCTTTCACTCAGCTTTGGGAAAGACTTTTAAAAATTTCTTCTCAGCAAACTTCTGTTTAATGTCAAAACAAAATGTTTAATGAAGTTGTTCTTGTCTTGAGCCTGAATTTCAGCAAGATGCATTTATTCTTCCTAGTTGACATTTCGCTACTCTCTGAAAAGATACTTTCTTCAGACATGTATTTACCAATTGCCATCTTTAAAATGACAAATTCACTTCAAAGTTTACTTTCTAATGTTATATATGGTGGGAAGTGCTGCTTGTCACCTGTATTTTCAGAATGTGATGCTGAGCAAAAGTAGTGTTATTTAAGTCTGCCTTAAAAACACTTATTCTGTCTTTCCTTCTCTCTCTGTTACTTGGTGGTGACATGAAATCACAGCTTTAGCGGCCATAAATGGGAATCAGAAACAAAATCATCACACTTCTATGATTTGGGGTTCAGATTCCACATTATATTTTTGAACCACTAAACTCCAAATTATTTAGTTTCATAGATAAAGGAGTGGGTTCTAGGGGTATCCTTACCAAGTTTAGACACTTATTCGTTTGCTATTAAAATCTGCTTTTTAAAATTGTATTATGCCTATGATACTCACAACTTAAAGGAACTGATTAGTATGACAGAAACCACCACACAGATCCAGCACAAATGCCATCTCCAGTGATGACTCGCTAGGATAGATTCATCCATTCTTTGTTTCTTTGTGTGTTTAACCTAAAGTTCTCAGTTGGGAGAGGATTTGGGGCCAGTGCTGTGGTGCAGCAGGTTAAGCTTCTGCCTGCAGTGCTGGCATCCCACATGGGTGCCTATTCGACTCCCACAGATGGAAGATTCTCTCTCTCTCTCTCTCTCTCTCTCTCTCTCTCTCTCTCTCTCTCTCTTTCTCCCTTTCTCTTTGTAACTCTGCCTTCAAATAAGTAAATAAATCTTTAAAAAAAATGAAAAATGGTTGGGGGAGGATTTCCTGAGAATCTTTTTTGATATATTATAGAAATGGAAATCCCTAAATATTTTTAAAAACTTTTATTTCATTAGTGTGACATCTTCAGTCATGCTAGAGACATAGGCCCTCAGTATATTATTAAGAGCAACTGGAACAAATTATTAAAAACAGTCACACAGGTTATATCAAATTTTGTAACTTTAATTCTTACACATACCAGTTAATTTTCTTAGCAGTAAGTCAGGTGTGAGTTAGTCTACGTTGTAAACATTCTTATTTATAGCCAATTTTGAATTATATGTTTAATCATATTATAATTACAATAAAATAAATATAAGAATTATTGTTAATAAGTTCATGGTAACCACTAAAGTATACTAATCTTCATGTAAATATTAGTCTTGTGGGAAAAATAAAGAGCTTATACCTAAGATAAACAAATACAGTTGCATATTTCACTACTGCAAATAAGTAGCAAGCATTACTGTGCTTCTATAGTTTGTTATACTCTAATCTTGTAATAGTAGACTTTAATATTAGCTTTTTGCATTTGAATATTTACCTAGAGAAATCATTTTGTAATTGTTAAAAAGAGACTTAAGTCATCAAGTCTTTTAAAAACATTATTTATTAATTTAAAAGGCAGAGAGAAAGAGAGAGAGAGAGAGGAAGGGAGGGAGGGAGAGAGAGAGAGAGAGAGAGAGAGATTTTCTATCAGTTAGTTCACTCCCCAACAACTGGGACTGGGCAGCAAAAAACTTGCAGCCTGGAACTCCATCTAGGTCTCCTACACAGGTGCAGGGGCCCAAGCTCTCAGGCCATCCTCCACTACTTTCCCAGGCACCTTAGCAGGGAGCTGGATTGTAAGTAGAGCAGCTGGGATTTGAACCAGCATTCATGTGGGATGCTGGCATTGCAAGAAGCAGCTTAACCAGCTGTGCCACAATGCAGGCCCCAAGCCATCACTTTTTTTTTTAAAGATTTTATTTATTTACTTGAGAGGTAGAGTTACAGAGAGAGGCAGCGACAGAGAGAGAGGTCTTCCCTCCCCTGGTTCCCTCCCCAAATGGTCGCAATGGCCAGAGCTGGGCAAATCCAAAGCAAGGAGCCAGCAGCTTCTTCTGGGTCTCCCATGTGGGTGAGGGGCCCAAGGACTTGGACCATTATCTACTGCTTTCCCAGGCCATAGCAGAGAGCTGGATCAAAAGAGGCACAGCCAGGACTAGGATCAGTGCCCATATTGGATGCTGGTGCCGAAGGCAGAGGCTTAGCTCACTAAGCCCTAGTGCCGGCCCTGCCATCAAGTTTTAATGCATCCAATCATTAACATATTAATTCTGCAAGTTCAAACATGTTGGGTTTTGCTTAGTTTGTTCTTTTTCTTTAAGGTTTCCTTTTTTCCATTGAAAAAAGCCGACTGTTTCAATATTTTCTATTTTCCAAAATCCATGGACACAAAAAAATAATTTTGAGGTTCAGGTGTTTGGCCTGAGGATGCCCTCATCCCACATCAGAGTGCCTGTATTTAGATTTCTGCCCTATGTCCACTCCAGCTTCTAGCTAATGCACACTCTGTGAGAGAGCAGGTAATGGCAAGTATTAGGAGATCCTGTCCTCCTTGTGGAAGACCTGGATGGAGTTCCAGGCTCCTGGCTTCAGCCTGGCTCCGGCTTGACTTTTGCTGGTATTTGGGGAGTGAACCAGCTGATAGAAGATCTCTGTCTCTCTTTTAAATAAAATGAAAAAATAATTAGTTAAAAACAGTGTCTTTCAAGTTAAGAATGAACTAAATTTTCTCTCTTAACCATTAAGTCTATCCTGATTGCTTCCTTTTCACAGTTTATGATATCAGCTTCCTTAGAGTTGCTTAGTATAAGAAGTATATTGGACTCTCTTTTCTCCTTTATAGTTTCATATTGTTTTCAACAACCGGAGCTGCTGAGGTGTACACTATGATTACATATGTTTCCAGGACTCCTGTGGCTACTGAAAATGATGCTGGTAGATGAGCATCAAGTCAGCCATCTTTAGACACTGCCTTGCTTTAAAAAGAAAAAAAAAAAAAGCCTCACCCTGTGGGGTCAAAATTTCTTGCACATGTAGCCTACTCTCAATGACTAATCAGCACAGCACCGGGAAGGTCTAGGCTCCTTCTCCCAACTCAAAACAAACAACTCCAAAGGGCCAGCCCAGCTTTCAAGACTTTGATGGGTTGGCTAAAGCCTTTATTGAGCTTGCCTCAAAAGCTTAGCTTCTCTCTCTGGCCAATATACTCTTATTTTTCTTTCCACAGGTCTTAATCAGAATACATTCCCTAATAAATGTCCTGCACACTACTTGCCCATCTCAGAGTCTGAGTCCCTGGAAACTCAACCTGATATAGCATCATTTTGCCTTTTTATTTCTCTTGAAACTTTCCTGCTTCCTAACCCCCTAATACTGACATAGTTTTGTCTGTTCTGAACTCTCATTTAGAATAGTCAATCTTCATTTTTTTGCTCTATAGCCAAAAAAACATTCAAAAATAAATTTCCATATTAGCACACCTAGAACACAATTGTAGCTCACAGCAACTTGCTGTAAAAAAATCAAATTCATTTATTTCTCAAAATTTCTCCCTACGAATATATACGATATGACACCAATGTTAGTATGTGCTACCAGTGTTCCACTAAATTCTCAGCAGAGAATTCCCACACACACTAGTTGTTTCCTACAGGTCTTGCTTGTGGGAATCCAATGCTATAGAAATTTGTCCTAAGGGCAAACTTCAATCAATTATGGACAGCAGTTAGTGGATAAAATACCACTTGCCCTTTACTGTAACAATCTTTCTGAGTATCTCCAGTGAGCTTCTATAGTGTTCATCAGTGATTTGATAATTGTTATTTTTTTTCAAAGATTTATTTACTTAAAGGCAAAGTGACAGAGAGGGAGAGACAAAGAGAGAGATCTTTCTACCCTGGTTCATTCCCCAAATGCCCTCAACATCCAAAGCTAGGCCAGGCCAAAGCTAGGAGCCAGTAATTCCATCTGGAACACCCACATGGGTGGAAAGAACCCAAGTACTAGGGTCACCTTCTGCTGCCTCCCAGGCACATTAGCAGGAAGCTGGATTGGAGTCATGGAGTAGCTTGGACCCAGCCAATCACTTCCAGATGAGATGTGGGCATTCCAAGTACAAGCTTAAATTGCTGTGCCATAACACCTGCCCCAACAAGCTTACTTTTTTTGAGGTTCCCCTATAGTATTTTATTTCACCATTCTCTCAGTGCTTCTTAAAATTACTTTTTGGATTAATTACTTGCATGTATACTCTTGTCTGAGGGTCTACTTTTGGGAGTAAGCCTCAAACAAATATTAAGAAAGGATTACCTGGAATATTATTAAAGATTCCTAAATGATTTCCCAGATCACTGCCCCAACTGTCTCTTTACATCTGTTTTATATATTATTTTCAGATTTTCCTTTCTAAACCACTACTTGACTTATGCCTCTTGCCACTTCAGAAATATTCAGTGACTCCCATTGCAATAAGAATACAGAACTCTGCCCTAAAAAGTCTGCCTGCATTTTTTACTGTATGTAACTCTGCATTCCCTAGTCCCCACACATGCCAACATATTCATTTTTTTTCATTTATGTAAACTGTTTTCTCTGTGTTTTTATAAGGTTGTTTTCTCTGCTGGGATGTCCTCTTCATCCATATTAGCTGACAAATCCCGGTTTAATCTCTCAAGGTCCAGATCAAACCAATTGTCATCTTTGAAGCCCCCTCAAATCCCAGATATGGGGATTAATATTTCCCTTCACTGGGGCCAGCATTGTGGCATAGCAGGTTAAGCTGCCATCTGGGCACATATGGACACTGGTTCAAGTCCTGGCTGCTCCACTTCCAATTCATCTCCCTGTGAATGGCTTGGGAAAATTAATGGAAGATGGCCCAAGTACTTGAGCCCCCGCCTCTTACTTGGGAGATCTGGAAGAAGCTCCTGGCTCCTGGCTTTGGCCTGGCCCAGTCCTGGCTGTTGTTGCCATTTGGGGAGTGAACCAGAGAATGGAAGATCTCTCTCTCTCTCCCTCTCTGTGTTATTCTGACTTTAAAATAAATAAATAAATCTCTAAAATATCACAATCATCTTTGTATTTAATAGAAATATTAAAAATAGCGCCGGCACACCAGGTTCTAGTCCCGGTCGGGGCACCGATCCTGTCCCGGTTGCCCCTCTTCCAGGCCAGCTCTCTGCTGTGGCCAGGGAGTGCAGTGGAGGATGGCCCAAGTGTTTGGGCTCTGCACCCCATGGGAGACCAGGAGAAGCACCTGGCTCCTGCCATCGGAACAGCGCGGTGCGCCGGCCGCAGCGCGCTACCGCGGCGGCCATTAGAGGGTGAACCAACGGCAAAGGAAGACCTTTCTCTCTGTCTCTCTCTCTCTCTCTCACTGTCCACTCTGCCTGTCAAAAAAAAAAAAAGAAATATTAAAAATAATTAACAACCTATATTCTATCTCCAACCAAACAGAAGAGACACTTGATCAAGGTTCTGAGTCACCCTGATGCAGCATGTGTTAAAGTCCATATATGGTTAGGGAAAATAGGTATCAAAATTTTATGGTCTCACAAAGTGCCAAAATCAACAAATGATTTTGCAAGGAAGAGGCATGTTTTTATGGATTAAACCATACTTGGCTTCCCAAATACACATGGATGTTTAACTCCCAAAGTCTTCTTAACAGTTAATGGATTAATGCTAAGGGTTCATGGATTAGAGTGGAGGCTTGGGAAGTGATTGGATTGGATTAGGTTGCCAGGGTCAGGTGCCATGACCAAATCCGAGTGTGTTCCCTGTAGTTTTCCTGGCTTCCTTGCTCACCAGGTGATCATTCTTCCCCATATACTCTGCCACTGCTGGATAAATAATCATGAATATTCTGGAGGAACTGTTTTTTAAGAAAGACTAGTTAAAAATAAAAAACACCCACAACTAAGCAAAATCGACCAACTGTTAAGATTACCATTGACAATTAAAATGATACCCAAAATTTAAATTTCTATAAAACAATTCACATTTGGATTATCTGATAAAATAGTGAAACATATTACTTCTCTGAAGTGCATGTAATAGGGTCTGTAAAGTGATTATAGCACAAATCTACTTGTTACATGGAGATTTATTAATGAGCTGTATAAAGCAAAACTTCTCGAAAGTGCTGGGAAGATTCCAGAAGGTACTGTCAACTATTGTGGTGTTGACATTTGAGTTTTAGCACACTAGAAGTAGGGAGTGAGGATTGGCAGGTGGGTTCTCCCAACAGTATATTCTATTACAGTGTTAATAATTAGTTCACTGTGATGGCATTCTCAAACTTCCCTTCTGCTTGTTAATACTCGTATCCAGTCTATTCTCTGTACTTTCCTCTTTGTAATAACAGTACGGCCTTTCTGCTAGTTATAGACTTTTCTTTTAAAGATTTTTTTTTATTGAGATACATAGGAATTTCAGGCTAGTACTTCCAGGGAGTCAAAGACTTTTACTATGTGTATGCTTTCCATTGTTCTAATGCTGTGTTCACTTACCTACATTATAATGATTTCTTCTGTAATATCTATCTACCAGTGTGGCATTTAATTCTTCCCAAAATAGGACAACTTATTTATTTGATGAAACATAGCTCCTTAATTTTAGTCATTTTTCTTTACATTTCTGACATCCCTCCCTTCAAATTACATGGAGGAATACCTCTCATTTCCATTCCCAAGTAAGCAATTCCCTTCAGCGACCATTGGGATAATTTTTATAAAGGAATACTTTATTAGAGACAAAGGAAGAAAACTTCACGCATAACAAAACTTTAATTTATTTTTCATATATCCATGAAGTATATGTAGATTTTTTTATAATGCCCATATCTGTAAACAGAGATTTTACAGATACTATCAGGTTCATAAATAGGTATGTATAAAAGTATTTATCAAATTTTAAATTCAAATACCCTTAACTAAGTATTTCTACTTATAATAATTCATTCCACAAATAAGTGGATAATATAGTATTAGGTATATAATATATAACCCTAAAGTTTGATTATTTAGAAAGCTAATAGTCAAAATGTACAAGGTGATTGTAAAAAGTTTGTGGAAAAATAAATCAAAGCACGTGTTTATTTTGTTACAAAAAAGTTTGAAAATGATGCATAGGTTTTTTATAATATTTGTTTTCCATAAATGTTTGGAAGACTCCTCATAAAATTAAATTTCCCTTATGGCCATTTATTTATATAATGTTTCCACCTTAGTGTATGCTACTTAACAATAATATTTTAATAGATTTGATACCTTTGAATACACCACGTTTCCAAGGGCATATGTGTAGAACGTATGGAACTACATTATCTGGGTCTATGGTGATTTGTTGCTTTCCCCACACTATTGGAAGATCTGAAGTTACCTATAAAAGAAAATTGGGTAACATGAGCGTCAACATGAAATCTTTCTGTGCACTAATACACTGTAACATGCAAAATCATAGAAAAATCTAAAATTTAATTCAAATTCTTCAATTAAGAGTATTCACTTTTAAATGAAAAGCAAGCCAAAAATATACTACATATAGTAGAAGAAAAAATTCTAAGATCTATGAAAAAAATGGAACCTCCCCCAAAAAACCGGTTCTTACAAAGGAACAATTTTTATTTTCTGTTGCTACTTCATCAAGATCATTATGCTGGGATCTACCTTGGGGATCAGCAAGTTAAGCTGCTGCCTATGATAGTAGCATCCCATATAAGCACTGGTTGGAGTCCAGGCTTCTTAGCTTCTGATCCAGCTCCCCTGCTAAAGTGCCTTCGAAAGCCACATAAGATGGCCCAAAAACTTGGGCCCCTGCCTGCCATGTGGGAAACCTGGATGGAGTTCTCAGCTCTTGGCTTTGATCTGACCCAGCCCTGGTTTTTGCGGTCATTTGGGGAGAAGCAAGGGTTGGAAGATCTCTCTTGCTGTGTCTCTTTCTTTCCCTCTGTAACTCTCCTTTTCAAATAAACATAGCATTAAAAAAAAACACTGATGCTTAGAAACAGAATATCTTTTATAGGTCATATATAATTTTCTTTAAGCAATTTGATATACAAAATGACAAATTTGAATGAATTTACACATCATCGTTAATATATCATACAAAGAATATTTAAGCAGCATTTTATTATAACCCTTTCCATATCCAACTTTCAGTTTATTGAGTACTGTATCACAGCACTCCTTGTAGCCCAGGCAAACAATAATCTACAATGTGTCGCTATATATTTTCCTACAATAGATAATTTCTAGGGAATCATACAGTATGTGGTCCCTTGTCTGTGGCTTTTTAAAAAATCATTTAGCTTATCAAATTTTTGTTTTTAAAAAATTACTTATTTTAAATTGACAAATAAAATTGTACATATCTATTAGGTACATGTTTTGAAATATGCATTTTTCAGTGGCTAAATTGAGGTAATTAAAATATACATTAGCTCACATAGTCATCAATGTTGTTGTAATGAGAACAATTAAAATCCACACTCAGCATTTTTCAAGGAAACAATATATTGTTCTTAGCTATAGTCATCATGTTACATAATATATTCAATAGGAATTTATTTCTATCTAACCAAAATTTTGTATCCTTCAACCAACATTTCCCAAATTCCACCTCCTTCCCATCCTGGTTCCCAGTAACTATCACTCTACTCTTAATTTCAATGAGTTCACCTATTTTACATTCCAAATAAAATTGAGTTCAAGTAGTGTTTGCATGTGTGTGCCTGGATTTTTTCACTAACAAGATTTTCCTCTAAGGCTGAATAATATTCCATGTATAATAGTACTTTTTTTTAATCTATTCATCTGTTGATGGAGATTTAGGTTGATTCCATATATTAACACTCTGAATAATGGTGCAATTAACACAACCATGTGTCTTCTACATACTTTGCATCTAAGCTCATAAATATAATTATTAAATCATATGGTAGTTATTTTTGTAATTTTGGAGGAGATTCCATGAAGCTTTCCATAATGACTGTACCTATTTATATTCCCAACATCAGTGTATAAGGGTCCTATTTTTTCCATATCTTGCTGATAACTGCTTTTTAATTCTCTTTTCCAGAAACCATCAGATATCAAAAATATGAGGGAAAGTATGTACATTCCTTTTTATGTGTTTCTGGATTCAGTATGCTGACATTTTGTTGAGATTAGTTGTGTCTATAATCTAAAGGAAATAGGTCTGTTATGTTCCTCTTCCATGATGCCTTTGTGTGGATTTAGTGGTAAAAATATTAATCTCATAGTGAGAAGTAGAAAGTTTTTGTTCTTCATTTGTTGGAAGTGTGTGTCCTGTAAGTAGATTAGAACTGAATCTTTTTCTTCTCAAATCCATTCTTCCAATCTCTGATGTTTCATTTGAGTGTTTAATCAATTTACATATGAAAAGTCTTCAGAAAGCTTAGAGAAAATGCATATTATGAAAATAATTGTGCATGGATTTCATAATGTTTTTGCACCAAAATAAACATCTTTAAATTCTATTTTTCTACAAACTTTTTGAAGTACCTTCATATAATATAATGTGGACAAGAATATTTTTGTCGATGATTTTCCTACTAGTTTTCTATATATCCTATGTCATCTTTGTTTCTTTAATCCTCCATTACTGTCATATTTCAAGCTATGTTTAATGTGTTATTTTAATTCCTTTTTGCATTTTTAACTCTAATTTTTAGTTAATTTCTAAGTTGTTGTCCTGGAGATTATAATTACCATCTCATTTTAAAATAATGTACTTTGGATTAATTCTAACTCAATTCCAATAGTATAGACAAACTTTGCTGCAGATGCTCCATTTCTTTCATCCTCCTGTGTGCTATTATTTTCAGACTAATTACATCCATATGTATTTTAAGCCAATTTATACATTTGTATAATTTTTGATTTTCAGCTTTCTTTTAAATGACATAGAGGAAAGAGTTTCAAAGAGCATACATTTATCCTATACACTCTATTCACTTATGTAGTTATCTTTATTGGAGCTCTGCTTTCATCATGTGAAGTTACCTTCTACTGTCAATTTTACATCAACTTGAAGGATTTCCTTTAGCACTCCTTGGAGAAAAAAAATCTTCTAAAAACAAATGTTCTTAGTTTATGTCTATTGTTTTATGTTGAATTCATAGTTGACAGGCTTTGTCATTCTTCATTTTGAAAATGTCAATACATCCTTCTTACCTCAATGTTTTCTTACAAGAAATCTGCTGTTGATCTTATTGAGACTTTCTTGTCTGACTAACCACTTTTCCCTTTGATGATTTTCTCTTGTCATTGTCTTTAAATTGTTTGATTATGATGTGTCTAGGTGTAGATCTCTTTGATTATATAAATTTCAAGTTGATTGAGCTTGAATTTATACACTATTGTTTTTCATCAAATCTGGAGCATTTTTCAACTTTCTTTGATTTTTTTTTCTGCTTCCTTCTCTTTCTCTTCTTATCTACTACCACTGTAAGCTATATGTTGGTTATGCTCAACGCAGTTACACAGATCTCTGATGTTCTCTTAATTTTTTTTATTTTTTGCTCTACCTCAGATGGGATAGTTTATACTGACTTACATTCATGTTCAATTATTCCTCTTCTGTCAGCTTCAGTCTACTGCTGAGGCCAAGTAATGAACTGTTACTTTCATTTATTGTGTTTTCAACTCCAGAATTCATTTTCTTTTTTTGTTTTAATATTTATATATTGGTAATGGTTAATGAATAGGTACCAAGTTACAGCTAGTTAGGAATAAGAAGTCACAGTGTTCTGAGGTACAACAGGGTAATGGTATAATGTTAATGTGGTAAATCTTTCACTATTAAAAGAAATCAGATGATAGAATTTTTGTTTTAACCATAAAAAAGGCAAAATGTTTGAGGATATAGATATATTTATCCTGATTAGACATTTTACAAAGTATACATGTATCAAAACATCACATTGTCTCTACTATGTATAATTTAAAAAAAATATTTATTTATGTATTTGAAAGGCAGAGTTATAGGGAGAGAGGTAGAGTCACAGAAAAGGAGAGATCCTCCATCCCACTAGTTCACTCCCCAAATGGCCACAGTGGCCTGGGCTGGGCTAGGCTGAAGCCAGAATCCAGGAGCCAGGAACTTCATCTGGGTCTCCCACGTGGGTGGCAGGGGCCCAAACACTTTGGCCATCTTCTCCAGCTTTTTCATGCATATTAGCAAGGAGGTGCATCACAAATGAAACAGCTGGTATATGAACCAGTGCCCATATGGGATGCTGGCATTGCAGGCAGCAACTTTATCTGCTATGCTGCAATACTGGCCCATGAAATATTCTTGTCATAGATTTCATTAATTCTTCAAACAAGATTGCTTTCAGTGTATGAAATACATATATAAAGGCTTAATTTAAGGTTTTAGTCTAGATATCTAACATGTGGCTCTCCTCAAAGGCAGGTTATGTCAATTGCTTTCTTTGTGTGTGTGTGTGTGTGGTGGATGAGCCATACTTTCTGGTTTCTCTGTTTCCCTCTTCTTTGCCTCACAATTTTTTGTTGCTGTTAAAATTTCTACATTTTATATAAGGCAAGATACTCACTCTGGAAATCAGATCATTATTACCTCAAGGTTTTTTTTTCTCTTCTGCTTTTATTCTTTGCTGATTTAGAGACTTTTCTGGACCAATTCTTTAAAGCCTGCATTCACTATAGTTTGTGCCCACTGAAGTCTATGCTTAGCCAGATAGATTAGTTGTCAGCAACATTTTGTCACAGGTTTCTTTAAATGCCTCAAATGAATAAATTTTCCACCCTTTGCCATGGAACACTATATATGTACAGCATGCCTTTAGCATTCGGGTAATTTAAAACTCTTCCTTATTCTTAATTTCCAGTCTATGTCAGCCAGATATGAAAAGCCGAGAACCTCTCAGTTCTTTCTTGTGCATGCACACAACCCTATATAAATATGTTCCTTGCTTGATTACTAGGGTTATGTCAGAGTGAAGTAAGCAGGCATACAGGTTAAAATTGATTAGGTTTGTGAGCTGGAAGATCATGCCTTCGCCACACCCCTGTGTGACCTCATGCCCTACCTGATACCTTCACCACACTCCTGTGTGACCACCGGCCAATCAGGTTAATTAACCACTCCCCTTTGGAAGTGGGTTAAATGCCTGGGACACAAATGCCTGGGACATGGTGAGTCTAGGCTCTTCTTTTCCCTGGCTTCTTGCCAGGAGGGGGCTGGCTGTAGCCCTGCTCCTCCAGGGCATGTGGCCTTCGGGCCACCGGCCCTAGACTTCCTGGCCTAGATGCTCCTCCAAGTGGCTGGTTCCTGGTACTTGGTATGAACCCAGATTTACCCCTCTCTCATAGATAAAGCTCACTCTCCTATGCATCTTTTGCACTAAATAAAAGCTTAAAATGTACTGCCTTGTTTATTTATGCTGGTATTTAGAATTCTTCTCTAAATTGGGGATTAATAAGCATATGGCGATATTGTATGGCACCCCAAGTTTCGAAAACATACGTGGCACCCCAGACTCGACCTCTGGGGAACCTTAAGGGGCCACATATTGGTACATATTTTAGGGGGTCAATTCCAATATCATATGGCAACCATGAAGGGTTTTAAAAAATTCATTAATTCTCTCATATTCCATATCTTCTTTTCAAGTTTTTCTTATTTGCTACTATTATTATTACAGCTTCAGACATCTCCAGTATTAACTATTGCTGGTGAATGTTTTTGAAAAACGTTCTAAAGATTGGATCTTTTCTATCAGAGAAAACTCTGAGACAAGACAAATAATGACAACACTTTGCTAGTGAGGTGTTGCTAGAGGACTCTGTGAAAAGTCAAATTGTGATCCATAACACCTTTCTATTCTCTCAGTTGCAAGGCTGTTGGTTTTCACAGGTACTACACCTATGGGAATGCACAACTGAGGAGAGTAAGATAGGGATGGGCCATAAACCATCCTGATCTTACAAGGACTGAGTTTCTGTTTGATGTATATTTCTCAGATTAAGACTTTTTTTTTGAATTTCCAGATTTCTGAAAATTTTGGTTTTGACTATTTTTGTCAGTGTTTTCACTGCTTTTAGGAAGAACTGATTTGCAAACCTCCTTGTTCTACCCTTCTAGAAGTTCCATGTTTCCTGTATTCCTAAGTGTATAGCTACAGTCATGCTGCATAACTATGTTTTGGTGAACAATGGACAACATATGCAATGGTAGTCTCATAAGATTATAACAGAGTTGAAAAATTCCTATTGCCCACTGACACTGTAGTCACTGTAACATCGTAGAAGTTTGCATTAATCACAAAAACTGCAACAAGAGAGGGAGGGGCAAAAGACTAGTTGGAGGACAAGTTCTTTTTTTTCTTTTAAAGTGAGATTTCAGAAGTGTATCTTAGGCTCTCACAATCCTATGGAATTTCTACAAATATGCATGGATGCTGAGCTGTGAGCCAAGCCATTGTATCCATTCCATTAAATGTACCACACAGACTGGGAAGGCGAGCTGCAGACTTTAATGTAAAATGCCCTTTGTACTTTGAATGATGTCAGAGTTGAACACTAGTATAATATTTAACCTGCTGCTGACTTTGCTTAAACTGTGGCAACTACAGGCATCCTCAGTGTATGAGTTCATTGGTGAAATACTTGTCCCTTGTCACTGCACCGACTTACTTGTGGTCGTAACTGGTTTTGCTTTTGTTTTTAATGAGACTGGTGCCCGCTGTGCCCTCACAGAAAATGTCCAACACCGTTTTTGAGAACTAGCCTAACTAGTCATGGAAATCAGAAAATCCGCAGGGGAGGGAGGGTCCTTTTTGAAACAAAATGCTCTTCAATTATTAACCAGGTTACTTTGATTTCAAAAGCAGCTGTGTTTCTGATGAGTACTGAACAACTGTGTGTGAATTTCTGTGCCAGCCTTTTGCCTTTGTTTTCAAGCACTGTAATGTGGGATGGATGGTTAGAAACAATAATATATTAGGGTTTCTATTTAACCCTTTCAGGACTGAACTGTATCTCCTTTCATTCCTTTTTTCCCTGTGTCGTGATAAATGTTTGCCGGCATTCAGTGTTGTGTTGGTCCAGATGTAGGTCTCTGTGCTCATTTTTAGCTGATTTCTCATACCTTGCGGCATGCTCTATGCATTCAGTCCTTAAGGGGTTTATTTTACAAACTGTGCACCTGTAAGGTTTATTAGCAATAAGATAGAAAATTGAGCAAGTTTATACCATAATTTTGTAGAAAAAAAAAGAATCTGCTCAGTTCCATATTTCATCCATGAAAAACCTGCAATACGGGCAGTTTCCAGGAATAAATAAAAAGGAAAATGTAAACCAGTGTAAAAAAAAAAAGAAGTACTGTCAAGATATGAAGTGGTGCTAAATTTTAAGTTTTTATAATATAAAATGTGACTGATATAAATTTCTGAAAGTTAAAAAGTCTAATGATTTTGTGTTACTAGACATGATGGTTATCTAAATGAGAAAGCCCTAAAAGGCCTAAAAGGGTTAAATGCATTGTAAAATTCTACAGGTGCTTTCAAAAATACTGTGTGAAGTAAGCAAGTGCCTCTTGTTAGGTAGTTAGTTTATAATTTTAAACATGACTATTTAAAGTCTTGTCATCCACAGTTTTGTATAGGTTCTGATGGACTTTTTCCAGCCACTTCTATTGTATTCAGTACTTTGGGATGGTTCTGTAAAAAGATGAAGCCAATAATGCACTACAGGTTCCAACTGGAAGAAAGTATAGTTAATTTAGGTTATTAGCAGCAGAAAGTAATTTGAATCAATTGGTAATTTAAAAAAACAGTTGAATAGTTTAAAAAGCTATTATTATTTTAGGCTGTACTTCTTATGCTTATATGAAAATAAATTTTACTATAAACAGTATGTCATCTTACACCAGCAGCAGCCACACACAGTTTGTATTTACTACTGTCAAGAGGTCACATGGAGTGATTGATCTAGACTATCTAGGGTTATGTAGTACTTCTGTGATGTTTGCACAATGATGAAACCATCTAATGATGCATTTCTCAGAACATGTCCCCATCATTAAGTGATCCATATGTATAATTTCTACTACTTTGCCATTTTGGCAAAATTCCATAGCATTTTACTTGTATCTCAGTTATATTCTCTGATTTTTAAATTTTCTCTTATAGATGTCTCAACCTTCTATTTCAAATGGTTTTGGTAACAATAAGATAAAATGAATATTAAAATATTTATAACAGAGGACTTCAAAAATTCATTATGAAAAAGCTATGCATAAATTTCAAGTTTTATACCAAAATAGATTTATCTTTCAGTTGCATTTTCTATGAACTTTTGCTAGTACCCTTGTAGCAAACATCATAAAAATTGCTACTAGCAATAATGAAAAATAGAACAGGTGAAATACCTGAAAATAATGTACTGACTTTAAGTTGATGGCAGATTTTCAGAGTGGTACAGTTGAAAACGAAGGGCTGGAGCTAACATACACATCTGGAGAAAAAGTTTGAATTTGGCATCCATACATAGATGATAGTTTTCTTAAGTCAGGAAATTGACAAGTGGGATTTGTGTAGTGATAAGGATGCTTTCAAAGAGTGAAATTTGGAAAAGAAATTTTAAAAATTAAGAATAAAAGGAACACATAAATAATAGTCAGGGACTGCCTTGGAAGCAAGGAATATAGAGTTATGTAAAGTAAAATATGATAAGTGTTAAGGAGGCAAGTCAATACTGCCAGACAGTGAATGGACTTTGAGATACATAACTTGGGGAAAAATTGAGCTTTCTTGACCAAAATGTCCTCAGTGATCTTTGAGGCAGTTGTTTCAACAGAGTAGAGAAGATACAATGCACTACCCTAAAATAAGAAATGATCATGTAAATATTGCTCATTCAAGAATTTTAGCAGTTATGGAAAATAAAGAGGATATTAGTAGAAGAAAGAGTATAGTTAGAGGAACATTTTCTTTTATAATGGAAAATTTTGTGACTATTTATGAGCTAAGGGAAATAATCAAAGAAAGATAAGGATACTGAAAGACAAAGAGAGAAGCAAAGAATGTTAGTAGGTCTTGAGTGCACAGAGGTGAACTTAATTTTATAGATCAGAGAACGAAGATGAAAAATAAGAAGCATTTCAGTGATCCCAAAGTAAGTATTCAATGAAACACACTACTATTAAGCAAAGATTCTTGGCCTAGCCTTTCTCCTAAGAAACATTTCAATTGTTTTCCAGTAGAATTACCATTAAAATACAAGCAATAAACCCAAATATTGTAAATAAAAATGAATAGCAAATAGATTATGCAAATTCCTGATCATTAGTACATGCAGATTAAAAGCTATGGTGGGCCAGTGCCGAGGCTCACTTGGCTAATCCTCCACCTGTGGCGCCGGTACCCCGGGTTCTAGTCCCAGTTGGGGTGCCGGGTATTAGTCCCAGTTGCTCCTCTTCCAGTCCAGCTCTCTGTTGTGGCCCAGGAGGGCAGCGGAGGATGGCCCAAGTGCTTGGGCCCCCACACGCGCGTGGGAGACCAGGAGGAAGCACCTGGCTCCTGGCTTCAGATCAGCGCAGCGCCAGCCATAGCGGCCATTAGGGGAGTGAACCAATGAAAGGAAGACCTTTCTCTCTGTCTCTCTCTGTCTTTAACTCTATCTGTCAAATAAAAAAAAAAAGCTATGATGATTTTCAAATTAAGAAAGGTGATACTTTATTGATAATAGCTTTAGGAACGAATGCCTCAAATCATACATATTTTTCTGTTCTCATTACTGTTGTAGCTATTTAAATGTAGTTATAGAGAAATATTAGGAAGATCTGAACACACAAACATAAAATGACATTTCATTCATTTAATAGTCTCACAGCTTATTTGTACTCTACAAGTAAAGTGATCAGATTCTTCAGTGCTTTCATAAGACCAAATTTTTTCCCATAATTTTTAAATACTATAAAACTTCTAACTTTCAGAATTTAGTAGAAGAGAAATCAAGGTGCAAATCCCTGCCTTGTCTAATCATGTGGCAAACTCCTGGTCATCAAATTGAACGTGAGAGGGAAGCTATCTCAAGATGTAGATTTAATTTCTTACAAAGCCACAAAAAGACCACGAGCATCCAAATCAATCTCAAGAAAGAGTAATAAAGTTGAAGACATATTTTCTGATTTCAAATTATGTTGCATAGATAAAAATAGACACATCAACCAATGGAACAGAATAGAGGATTAGAAATAAACTCACACAACTCTTGTCTTGCAAGGGCCCCAAAATTACACACTGGAGAATGGATAATTTCTTCAATAAATGTTTGAATCCATTTGCAAAAGAATTATGTTGTCCTTTGTTTTATGTCATCCACAAAAATGAAATTTTAAATTTCAGCTTTGCAACCATACTCCCCCCCAGAACCCAAAGATTTTGGTTTCCCGGTAGCTGCTTGGTGGGTCACAGATTAAAGACCTAAGTGTAAGACTGAAATTGTGAAATACTTAGAAGAAAACAGGGGAAAATTTCTTTAACATTGCTTTTGGCAAGATTTCTTGGATATGAAACCAAAATCAGAGAAAACAAAAGAAAAAAATAAATGTGATATATTAAATTTAAAAGTTTCTGTGCAACAAAGGAAAACAATAAGATAAAAGGTAACCAGTGAACTGGGAGAAATATTTATAAATCATATATGTGATAAGGGAATAATATCAAAAATACATAAGAAATACATATAATTGCAAAAATAAGTAATTAAAAATGACCTGATTAAAAAATAGATGAAGGATTTGAGTGGACAATTTTCCAAAGAAGACATACAGATGACCAACAGATACAGGAAAAACTACTTAACATTACTGATCAACAGGGAAATGCAAATCAAAACTATAGTGTGAGGGCCTGCACTGTGGCATAGCAGGTAAGGCCACCACCTGCAGTGCTGGCATTCCATATGGACGCCGGTTCGAGTCCAAGCTGCTCCACTTCCAATTCAGCTCTTTGCTTTGCCCTGGGAAAGCAGTAGAAGATAGCCCAAGTCCTTGGGCCTCTGTACCTGCCTGGATGACCCAGAAGAATCTCTTGGCTCCTGGCTTCAGTGGCGCAGCTACAGCCGTTGTGGCCATTTGGGGAGTGAACCAGTGGATAGAAGACCTCTCTCTCTTTGTCTCTGCCTCTGCCTCTCTATAACTCTGCATTTCAGATAAATGAATACATCTTATTAAAAAAAAAACCCACAGTGTGATATCCATGCACACTTTTTATGATGGCTATAATCAAAATGACAAGAGCTAACAAGAGTTAGTAAGGGTGTAGAGAAAACAGAACCCTATACACTTCTGTTGTAAATGTAAACTGGTATAGCAAATATGGAAAACAGTATAGATGTTTCTCAAAAAATTAAAAGAGAAACCACAATATGAATCAGAAATCCCTTTTCTGAAAATATATCCAAAGGATCATTCAGTATTATTTGTGTATTATAATTATGGCAATGCATGCTGCTATTATTATTGCCTCTGAGAATAATTTTGTCATGAAGAGAATCTGACTTTTTTACATTTAATTAGATACATACATTATTCATAAGATGCAATTATTAATTTTTTTAAGATTCTTTTTCTCAGTCTTTTTTTTTAATTTGAAAGTCAGAGAGACAGCAAAGGAACAAGAGTGTCAACATGCTGGTTTACTTCATAAATGGCCACAAAATCTGGAGCTAAATCCAGGAGCTGGGGACTCAATTCAGGTCTCTCACATGCGTGGTAAAAATCCAATTATTTGATCCATAACTGACGCCTCTTGGGATTCTCACTAGCAGGAAGCTTAAATCAGGAGTCCGAGCTGAAAATCTAACCCAAGGACTCTGATATAGGATGCAGGCACCCTAAGTAGCTCACATACTGATTGTTAGTTTTTAAAATCCTAACTTTTAAGTAGTACATTCATTCTGAAGGGTAAACTATATAATGAAAACAAAAACACCACTCTGTCATTGCAATCAAGTGAAATAATCAGTGTTATAAAATTACAGATTCTTCTTAAAATCTGTTTTCATTGAATTAACAAGTTTTCTAGCTTGCCAGTAAATTCTGAAAGGGACAGGTGAGTGGTGGAAAAATTAACTTCTGCTTATTTTATAGCAAATTCAAATAGTCATGAGTTTTTCTCTCTCCTTGCTCTCTCTTCATTCTTCCTTCCTTCCTTTCCTTTTCCCTCCTTTTTCTTTCTTCCATTCTTGACTTTAAATTCCACCCATTATATGTTCATCTGTTCATTAAGCAAATTTTTTCAAAATTTAGTTAGCTATTTTGAAAGTCAGAGTTATAGAGAGAGAGGGAGAGATGGAGATCTTTCATCTGCTGGTTCATTCCCCAGATTGTCTCAATGGCCAATGCTGGGCCGGGCCAGGGCCAGGAGCCTGGACCTTCATCTGGATCTCCCATGTGGGTGCAGGGATCCAAACACTTGGGCCAACCTCCATTGCTTTCCCAGATGCATTAGCAAGGAGCTGGACCAGAAGTGGAACAGTGGAGACACACACCGGGGCCCATATGAGATGGCAATGTTGCAGACAGCAGCTTTACATGCTACACTGCAGCACTGTTCCAAAACTTGGTCTTTTAATCCTATAATTTGCCCATATAAAATTTCCTTATCAATACATATAAAGTTACCTCATACCTGTGAGCAGCTGCAGAATATTCTATTGTAGGGATGTGTTATAATTTATGCAAGAAATGCTTTGTACCTTGTTTGCTTACAGTTTTTCACTATCACAAATGATGTGGCAGTAAACCTATTTGCACATGTGTAAATATTCCTATAAGATTTATAAACCAGAATTGCTTAGTCAAAGAACATAATATGTCAAAAATATTTAGATATGTATGTAGTTTTATTTTTTGGCAAATGAAGGAAGGAATCACTTTGTGGTACTATCTGCTGGATACATGTATGAGGGTACTTTAAAAATTCCTGTAAAATGAAATTAAAAGATACATACATTTTGGCAAAAAAAATTTTTTTGAAAAGTTTATAGAAGGGACCATCTAAAAGTTCATGGACAATGCATATTGTGTAAGAACTCAACATGGATTTAACAACATTTTCTTTCTTTCTTTTTTATATATTTTTTAAAGATAGAGTTACAGAGAGAGGTAGAGACAGAGAGGGAAATCTTCCATCCACTGGTTCCCTTCCCAGATGGCCACAATGGCCAGAGCTGCGCCGATCTGAAGCCAGGAGCCAAGAGCTTCTGCTAGGTCTCCCATGCAGGTGCAGGGGCCCAAGCACTTGGGCCATCTTCTACTGCTTTCCCAGGCCATAGCAGAGAGCTAGCCTGGAAGAGGAGCAGCTGGGAATAGAATTGGCGCCCATATGAAATGAAATGCCAGTGCTTCATGCCAGGGCTTTAACCTGCTGCACCACAGCTCTGGCCCCAGATTTAAAAACATTTTCAACCCCAAATTAGACTTATATTTTCATTCTACTTTCCATGAGCTCTTTGAGGCACCCCACTGACTGAGATTATTGTATCTTAAAGTGGCTTCTGAGCCATCCCTTGGGCCAGATAGCCAGATGGACCAGCTGGAGACATAACCACCTTCCAGTCTCTTTTGGCCTTTCTAATGCAGGAGGTGGATCTCTCCTCCGTCCCCACCCCACAGGATGCCTTTAGATGTGTTGGCCCACAATAGCAAGTTGGGAAGGCTTGGTGAGGCGGTTGATGGATCAGAAGAGGTGGGAGCCCCAGTTAGAATGCACCAGGCTCACCTTATCTGAGGGAAACAAGAATTTAGGAGACTGGATTGAAGCCAGGCTTGTGTGTCCACAGGGCTTCTCCGAGAAGTGAGGAATCTCCAGCCCTTCTCCTGGCCTGCCCTGCGGAGCTACTATTCAGAACAAATTGTGGACCTCTGCAGGAGGCTGCAGTGGGGCCAAGGGGACCCCAGGTGGGTCCAGGCCTGACGACCAGGAGCCTTGTCCCATTAGGGAGGTTGGCACGGATCAGGGAGTTGGGTGGGAGAGTTTGAGGAACATGTTGCCCAATCTTTCTGCAGAATTGCTCTCAAGGTGGGGATGAGGGAGACCTGGATTCACATCCTGCAGCTCCTGCTGACCAGCTCACCCTGAGGAGGCCTGGGGTTACCTCTTCTCATCTGGAAAATGGGTCCATACATTTCTCAGAGTGGGCTGCATTGAGGATTAAGTAAAGGACCAGATGGGGAGCACTTAGCACTGTCCCTGGCACCTGGTACGTGCTCAGTAAATAGTAATAGTGCATATCAATGGGTAAGAGAACCATCCAAGAAAAACAGGGGCTTGTATCCTACAGGGCAGAAACCACATGGGGCCTGGAATCAGCACAATCAGGCAAGTAGCATCCACTGAGCTGTGGGGTAAATATCATGGGCTGTCCTGGATAAAGGATCTGCCCTTACTACAATCCCCTGTACCCCTGTTGTCCTGCTTCCCCAGCAACGACCCTCAGCCTCTGGGGAACTGGAACAAGGGTCCTAGGGTCTGGTGGGCACCTGGCCATGGCCTCAGGTAGGTGTAGCAAATGTGAGTGGTGTGGTATGGAGCACGGCTCCAGCTGTCTAGCACTCCCCTGAGCTGGCAGGAGCTGGCAAGCAGCCCCAGACCATGGGTGCCTTTTGTCTCTGGGCTAGGCTATATAAAAGGTGGGGGAAGAGGCAGGCATCCTTGGAATTTGTCCATTCATGGGAGGCCTTGCTGCCAGAAGGTGCCATAATAGAGGAGGGCCTTGTGGGGGCCCCAGACTGGAAGGTTTAGAAATGAGAATGGCAACTCAGTATGCAGTGGACAGGACATATTTCTTCAAAAACTATCATGTGCTGGATACTATGATTTCTGCTAGGTATAAAGTCTGACCCTGTTCTCACAATTTGTAATCTGGTAAATCACATTATGATGTAGTAGGTATAACAGTGGAACAATTTAAAAAATTTTATGAGAGCCAAAAAACAGTTCTCTAAGTTTATGCAGTTAGGGAAGTATTCTTCGGAAAGTGGACTCTAAGTCTTTTTCAAAAAGAATGAATGAGAGATGAAAACAGATAAGTGGAAGATTGGGACATGAACAAAGATTTCCAGGCAACAACAAAAAAGAGGAAACAATATACAAAGGCCTGAGTATTGCAGGAGCCATTCTTGGCAAGAGATGAGGCTGAACAGATAAGCATGGACTATTGAAGAAAAGTGGGAGCTAATTCAAGGAGTATGGACTGGGTCTGGAAGGTAAGAGATGGCAGTGAACAGAATGCCAAGATGAAATTTGCATTTATAATACACACTCCATTTGCAATCTAATAAGGAAAGAAAAAGAGAACTGAACCATACATTTTTCAAAATTATTTAAAAAAGCTTAGGGCAAACCCAGCACTTTTGAAAACATCTGTATTTCCCCCTAAAACTGAATTCAGACAGCTATGATGGGTACATGTTTGAAGCTTTCTTTTGAGGGTCCTATTGGACACATACAATTTATAGATAAAGAAGGGAGTGGGAAGTGGAAAACTTAACAGACTGGCCTTACTGATCAAGTGAGGAGGGCAAAGTTCAAAATTTCATAAAAATAAGGATGTGAACAATTATGCATTTCTTTACATTTCTACAATTATTCACACTTTAAATGATAGATACACATTCACGATTTTGTTGTGCTATAGATTTCATATTAAAAATTTAAAAGCTATTTCTAAATAAAAATTTTATTGTGTATATTTCTTAAAACAAAAATTACATATGACTCAAACAAGTAGATTTTAAGGTATTTTATAGTTTATATACTAATTACTTAAATATAACATGTATTTGGTGTTAATTCAATCTCATAATTAAAATGAAATTTAGTAACAAGTGAACTAATATAAGATAAAATTTTAAGATCTCCTTATGTGACATTGTTTCACCTGACTAATTAAAATGAAGTGTTTTCAAATTTTTTTATTATAGTTCAGATAGTTCAGTATTTATTAAGAAGACTTTAGTACTAAAATAATCTTACCTTAAATGTTAGGATAGTCCTTGTTTGATTAGGTACTATTATGGATTTATTTAACACATTCCCCACTTGACATTTCACAATGAAGTGTTCCAAGGCCAAAGGTTTTTTACCAATTCCTATCAGGGCAAAGAAGCTCTCCATACCATCTATTTCATTTTGTATGATAAATTTACCCTATGAAAAAACAGCCAAATTTCAGCTCTATGAAAGTCATAGTTTGATGCCAAACAACCTCTGCTAATCTATTAATCTTGATTCTGGTTAAGGAAATAAACTTGTAAGGAGATGTAAGCCCTTGACTTTTCTAGTCTACATACAAATGCTTGTACTAAACAGGTGAACTTCTAGGGAAAAGCTCTTTATTTCTCTTTGGAATATAATAATTTATTTAAATATTAATGTAGGGGAAAAATCAATGAGTTCATACCTGAATTTCACATTCCAAAATAGGCTTAAATGTGAGGGGATAATGTGCAGTTTCTCCTGGTCCAACATATAGAACAGAAGGTCCATCAAACCAGTCTCCTTCTATAGTAATTTGACATTTCCATTCTTTACATGTTTTATTAATCTAAAACAAGAAAAAAGGTACAAAAATATTAGATGGATGATGCTAATGAAGTTGAATTACATAATAATTCTTGGTACTTTGAGTAATCAAAGTATGTAATGTGTTCTTATGATATTTCTTAAGAATCACCATTTGTAAGTCATATTTGTTAAGACTATCAAAAACATGAAAATAAGGCACAGGGATGACTACATGTTCTCTCTATGTACAAGAGCATTGTGCAATCATTCTCTTAAGGCAGCTAGGTAGATATTAGCCTATGTGCGTAAGAGAGGTTGAAGAAAATGAGAAGTTTTAAAGAAAATAAATTTATGTACAATGGAATGAGGAAACAAGTCCTGAAAGCAGGGCCCAGCCTCTTGTCTGTCTCCCCTGGTTCAAGGTGCCTTTATCAAAAGGAAGCCACTGACTTGAGGGAGTGGTACACAGCTGATCCTACTGGACTGAAAGAGTCATTTGCTTCTCCAATAGATAAGAACCCTGATGTATTATCTAGAGGAGTATTTTTAGGGGAATTCCACATCCCCAAATCCCCCACTGAGACTTTCCCAGAAGAGGGAAGAGGGAAGAAGAAATGGGGGACCCATACTCATGTCCATGAATGCAAACTGTATTCTCAGTCCTTTACTGAGACGCCCACCTGGTTCATCACGCGTAGGAATTTCCTAATAAACCATGCTAACATCACCTTCTCATCTGCTTGTGTATTGGCCACATTCTTCGTTGATAGAACAAGTTCCTGGGGTCCAAATCAGTGGTTACAGCTCTATCCAAGGATTGTTTAATTTCTAGAGAAATATCTTTTTTTTGACATTCTAATTACTGTTAAAATGACAAAATGGTCTTGGAGCACAAGATTTATTCTTAATTAAGGAAAACAAAAGATGTTGTAGTGGTGGATTATTCAGATAACACAGATTACATATATTATCAGAATAGATATTTGTGCTTCAAAACGACTTTGGGTTTTTAATGATTAAATGGATAAGCAAAAATAACTTGTCATTCGTTAAATTAAAGTTCCTTACAGTCACATACATACTTGTAAACTTTATTGTTACTTTGACTAACAGTCAAACTATAGTCAATCATTGTTCTAAATGCCTATATTCTCATCTTAATCAAATGTTAATATCACAGCACAATTTGGAACAGAATGATATTAGAGTTAATTTTTTAAACAAAAGATTTTTTTTAAACAAAAGCAGAAGTGATTGGTCAAGTGATAAACATGGTAAAATTTATACTCAGGAAGAAGCTCTGACATAGATGAAGAGAAATAACTGGTAGCAGATTATGCAGTCAGAAATCTGTACAGTCCAAGAGAATAACTGAGACAATATTAGTGTGTGGGATGCCAAAATATGTCACCTTAAAATATATTTCATTCGTATATTTAAGAATGGCTACTCTGAGAAACTACAGATAGGGCTAACTCTGAAAGGCTGCCTTTTTATAAAAGGAGCCTTCATCTACAAAGAAAATTTACATTAGTACACCACAGATGTAGACAATTGCTCTTCTATTTCCCTTTCTGCCTAGGGAAGATATTTTCATAGGAAGAAAAGATTGGCAAGTCTGACACCTCACTTGTTCCCCATGTAGCTTCACTTCTCAACCTTCTAGAGCCTACTGCCAGCTCCCTTCCTCCGAGAAGCTCAATCCCATCCCATTGTTTAGTTTCTATATAAGCTTCAATTATGTTGCCCCTTCTTTGAGCCTTATGCTTTATCTATGGCTCTCATGTTTCTGCTTGTTAATACATGTGTTGGGTGTTTTTGGCCCCTGTTAATCTATTGTCAGTTCAGTTCACAGACTAAAAGTATCAAACTGTCAGAAGGAAAAATAGTAGATTAAAAATTTCCCTATATGAGAAGGAAAACCAGTACTAAAGAAAGTTATACGTACTATTGGAATATTCTGGGTAAGGGCTTGAAATGCTGGTGTTACAAACTTAAATGTGGCCTCTGGAGTTTCTCCATTCACTATACCTTCAATGCAATAGACACGGACATCATATTTTGATACCAGCAGAATTTTACAAGGGTATCGACCAGGACTGCGAGGAACAAATTGTAAAGGAACTGGAACAGATCCATCTGAAACTATTAAAACATAGTTCAAACATTTAAAGTGATATAAATACAAAAATTAATTTAGATAAGAAATACTTCATATTATTGTATTAAATTGTGTTGTATAACCTAGAACAAACTCTTGTGTTGAGGAAATATGGCATCCCTAGATCTCTAGAGATTATCATGCCACTTTATTTATCAATGGCAGCATATATTCTTCATAGGTCAGAGGAAAGTGTGCTCCATAAAGTCACTCAGGGCTCCATGTTCTGAAAGGTACTGTTCCTGAGCCTAAGATCCTCTGCTTGAGCAAGGTGTTGAAGCAAGGAAATTGAGTGTATTCAGAGTAATGGTAAACCATAAACGTGGGGGACTGGGATCCTACAAAAATTATCTCCCCTGTGCCTTGTAAGAGGACTTTTTAAATACAAGTGGCAGAAAAGGGGGAGGAGGATAAGGACAAGACATCTGAATGCTAGCAGAGGCCCAAGAAGCCCCCTGAAACTCTGTTATTGGTTAGTTAACTTTGGAGAGAGGGGTCTGGTCCACTGCCCTTTTAACTCCTAACAGAGCAATCATTGTTTCTGTGCACGCCTCCTTATCTCTCTTTCAGTAAGAGTCTATTTGCAGAAACCTGATGCTGCAAACAGAATAGCTCTAATGACTAACATGTCTACATGCATGGAGTATAAGTGGTCTGACACAAAGGTTAAGGAAGCAAAGGAGACAAATACAATATGAAGGCAGAGATGTCAAGTCTTTTCACTGTTTCAATACCTCTGACTTGCAGATGTTCCTTCAGAAACACCCCTTCTCCTTGTTTGACAGATCAGGGGAAAAGGAATATCTGGAAAGTTGCTCGAGAGATTTTGAATATTCTGCCTAAAATTAACATTTACTACATTTAATTGGCCATATGCAACCACATGGCTCTAACTAAAATTGGCCTGAAAAATAAAGTGGATATAAGGGATGTTTGATAAGTATTATCATCTGCTACATTTCTATAACTTAGAGGTATTTGGTCACAAAGCCATGAACTTGGCCAGTGGATAGAAATAATTTTTTCATAGTTAATGGGCAAGGGACAAAGAGAGAGAGAGAGAGAGAGAGAGAGAGAGAGAGAGAGATCTAACTCACCCCTTTCATAACACCTTGTTCTGTCACTTACCTTAAGTTAATAGTTAATATCATTTCTTTTTAAAATTTATTTTTATTAATATAAAGAGAAGAGATTTTATGTATTTCATAGATACAACTCTAAGAAGATAACCATACTACTCTCCCTCCCTCAACCCCACCCCTTTCCTTTTTTCTCCTTTAATTTTTGCAATAACATACTTTTAATTCACTTTATAATCACAGATTTTATGTACCATTAATCATAATGTTTAAGTAAAAAGTAGAAAAAGATATTCCATGCAAATGGAGATTAAAAAATGAGCAGGAGTTGCTATCTTATTTTTATTTTATTTTTTTAAAGGATGTATTTATTTGAAAGTCAGAGTTACACAAAGAGAGAAGGAGAGGTAGAGAGAGAGAGAGAGAGAGAGAGAGAGAGGTCTTTCATCCACTGGTTCACTCCCCAATTGGCTGCAATGGCCGGAGCTGCGAAGATACAAAGCCAGGAGCCAGGAACTTCCTCTGGGTCTCCCACGTGGGTGCAGGGGCCCAAGGACTTGGGCCATCTTCTACTGCTTTCCCAGGTCACAGCTGAGAGCTGGATTGGAAGTGGAGGAGCGGGGCATGAACCGGTGCACCTATGGGATGCCAGCACTGCAGGCTGTGGCTTTATCTGCTACGCCACAGCACCGGCCCCAGGAGTAGCTATCTTAATATCAGGCAAATGAGACACTAAGACAAAAACTGTTAAAAGAGACAAAGAAGGCTAATATCATTTCTAATAGTGGGTAGGCAATCTACTCTGGTCATTTTCTTTCAAGCAACACCACATTTTGTCTAAAAGTCACCATTTTATTATTCTCCATAAAAAACGCCTCACAATTCTCTATGGTGTAAAAGCCTAATGAAAATTTCACTGTTAATACCAAAGTACTTAAGTAACCAGTGAACCACAAATGATTTTTTTAAAAAAATCTTTGGAAGCCTAATTCTGTACAAGGAAGTTCTCTGAAACCAGGAAAAGCAATGAAACATATCAATCAATTTACCAGGTAATCATTATGACATTAATTGACTATAATTTTAATTAATTCATATTTAATAGCATAAATGTTAAAGATAGAAAATTTCCTTTCAAATGAACATAAGTTCATATGCCCATAATGCAAGGCAAGTAAATTAACCTCTCTAAATCACTTTTAAAACAAATTGAGGATTTATACATGTCTTTTACAAGTTACATGTGTTATATTATACATTATAAATTGCATATTTTGGGGGTTGGCACTATGGCACAGCAAGTTAAAGTCCTGGCCTGAAGCGCCGGGATCCCATATGGGCACCAGTTCGAGTTCCAGCTGCTCCTCTTCCAAACTAGCTCTCTGCTATGCCCTGGGAAAGCAGTAGAAGATGGCCCAAGTCCTTGAGACCCTGCACCTGCATGGGAGACCCGGAAGAAGCTCCTGGCTCCTGGCTTTGGATCAGCGCAGCTCCAGCCATTGCAGCCATCTGTGAAATGAACCAGCAAATGAAGACTTCTCTCTCTGTCTCTACCTCTCTCTGTAACTTTGTCTTTCAAAGAAATAAAATAAATCTTAAAAAAGTATATATTATATTAATTACATATTACGTAGAATATATGACATGTTATACTTTGTTATATGTCATACACTACAGATCAAGTATAATGTAGTTATATATATTAAAATATGCTGAAACATATCACATTTGAAATCTTTATAACATTTAATAAGTCCCTCTCAGCTAGTCCAAGGAGGAAGCATTTACTCACAAGGGCTATCAGAATGTTATTCTTATTCCATGCTATTCAAGTAAATATCTTATTATGGAATAACTTTTAACTCAGCAAATAGGACTTCAGGCATATTTCACCAACTGTTGTTTCTTGATCACTTTTATCCTGAGAGAGGTATTTGAGCCCTGGGAAGCTCATTGGAGCAAATTAGAAGAGAGCATGATGTGATCAAATGTTTTGCTTCATTAACAGATATTATATAGCCCCATTTTTCTCTTAGATGAACAGACCAAAATATAAATACTTATAATAGGTAATTTAAATAAAATTAAACTTTTTGAATAAGAAATTTAATCTCAAAATGATTACTTTCATCAAGATAAAGAATCACTAGTCATTTCATAATAAACAATAATTGAAATGCACAAGTATAAAGTTTCTGTCAAAAACTGTTTTGTATCATTTTCTTCTCCCTAAAAATGTTCATTTTCTAATTATTACTGAGTCTGAAAGTTAAATCAAGGGACATTCTCAAGTATATGTATTCCATTTCTTGGATGTTCATGAACAATGACCCTAAAGTGTACACACAATGTCACGCCCTCTCCATTAAATTAAAAAAAATCCATGGAAACAGAGGAATTTTTGGAAAATATGGCTTCAGTTTTGAATATTTATTGCTAAAATAGAACATATTTACTTTGGTTAAACATATGAAATAATTGATCTAAGGAACATAAGGTTAAGGTATTTATCCACAGATGTTTGTTAGAAACTTGGAAACTTTATTAGCCACACTGTGTGATCATACCATCATTGTCTTTTTGGGACATGTGTTTTCAAAGTTCTTTGTAATTCTACAATGTAGCAGATGTATTTCCTGCCATAGCCCCTTGAAATATTTCCCGCAGGCCATGAGTTTACCGAAAACAGAATTTCTCCTCAAAGGCTCTCTAGGGCCACAGAATGGCACCCAGTCCCTCCCATGGATCAGGCCAGAAGTGACAGTTAAAGTCTATTGGAGCTGTCCTGAAGAATGAGTCACAACTGGTACAAAATCATCCAACCTTCTTCCTCTACAGTTGAAATAACTCTGAGGTGACTTCTATGCCAATGCTTCCTGAGATCATCTCTGAAACTATTTGCTTTCAAGATGTGCTCTCATGGTCTGCTGTTGGAAACACTCAATTTAATACATCTTCTTTGACTTAGGAAAGAGAGTTCTCTGTCCCAGGCCTCATAGTTTCTAGGGCCTTACTCTGAACCTCCTCCTTTGGCATGGTCTCTTCATGTGCTAAGAGTAAATGGGACAACAGTACAGGCTTACATGGACGCCAGTCTCATCAATGATCCAAATTCATGAAATAACCATAATTAACAATCCCAAAGTACCTTGATCCTGTTTACAGCACTTGCACCAGAGTCTTCCCTAAGTCCATCCTACTGTTGGAAGACTCTGAGAACTATGGTGTAAGAAGTGACTGTAAGGGGGAAGACTTGGATCAAGAACAAGTGTGGTGGCTGAGGTATCCATATACCTTACAATTTCTGTAAAAGGAAGAAAGAGAATTGGGCGGGCACCTGGCCAGAATCCAGCTGTGCTGGGCTCTCCTTTTCTAGTGCAAAATTCTGAGGAGTCCAAGAATTCTAAGTTGGAATTTGGTTTTCCAGGTTGGTAGAAAGTTATACTTGTCAAGGTGGAATAATAGAATGCATTCTATTTTAAAATGTTTAGCCTTATAGATAACTATTAAAATTTAGACATGTACTGTGTGGGCTTCTGTTTATACTTTTGACCTAGGCATCAACATTAAAGACAATTTGAACGATAAAGGTAAGATAATTTGAACATGACCTTTCAATTCCTTTGTTTTTCCTCAACACAGTATATTTTGTTCTACAGTAGAAAACCAACTTGAAATTTTTCTCAGTTGTGTTGTGTAGACTGCTTTATATTGCTCAAATGTAGTTCACTTGGGGGCATTTTGTTTTCTTTTTTTTTAAGATTTATTTTATTTGAAAGACAGAGTTATAGAGAGGCAGAGGCAGAGAGGCAAAGAATCTCAAAAAAAAAAAAATGAAGCTGGAGTTGATCTGGTTGAGACAGGATTAAAAGCTAGAAGGTCCTATTCACTCATACAATCTCTGTATAGAAAAATCCAAAGTATTTGAAAAGAATTTTGGGTTTTATACAGTCTAATTTAAAGTAGTAGGTTTTTTTTTTATTGACTTCATATGCCATAATTATATCAAAATACATTGAAAATATGGCAGAGTAAATTAATTGATTTTTAGGTATATTATTAGCAAACAATAATCATAAGTTCTTAATTCATAAAATTGTGAAGAATGTATAATTATCTTATTAAATACATTAATTTATAAAATAAAGTTATAAAATATATGTATAAAATACACAAATTATTATGTTTTCAGAAAAGTTTTGATTTGTTAATTACACTTTCATTTTCTACTACAAAGTGTTAATGGCGGTCTCTTCCTAATATTTCTCATGTAAGTCAAAATGCCAAATCACAGTTGGAATTTTCTCCATTTTTAATTACTTGATAGGAGACACATGAGCATTTGCCTCACAAATACTCCAGTAAAGTGCTGGATTCACTGTTACTTAACAATTGCTTATTATTGAGTTTCCTCATTCAATAAAAAAACATGAAATGTAGCCACAGACTCCATAAAAATAAAAGGATTCAATGTCATAAATTTTAGAATAAGCTTGATTTATTTTGTAAATCATTTTCCAAAAAGGGTTAGTTGCTTAAACAGATTTATAATATTCAATAAAATAATATGTGAAGATGATAAAGACCTCTTAATTATTGACAGATTCAATTTTTGAAGTATTGTTAAAATAGATTTTATCACCTTAAAAGAGGGTACGCTATTTTTACTTTTCTATCGCCAGGAAAATCTAAAATATTTAAGCATGAAAAGAAAGAGCATGATGAGAAGAGAAAGGGAAAGAGGAAGAATAAAAATAAAAGAGAGATGCAGGTAGGAATTGAGAGGGGAAAAATGGTATGCTAAGAACATGGCATGCTATCTTTTGCACCTGATGGAAACCAAATGGCTGAGAGCTCTGGACTTGCCTCCCCATGGAGTTTATTAATGTCTACATGCAGAGAAGACATTTCTGAATGTATGCTATTCCATGTGCAATTTTTCTGAAAAGTAGTAACTGCACATCTTCGAAATGCCTTAAAGCATAGGAAAAAATGCTGTAGAAAGACTTCAAAGTGCTATCGACCGTAAGTAAATGGCAAGGATTACAGATTATTTACAGCATAACCAAGTTAGACTTAATACAGAAAAGCCTTGTATTACTAATTTTGTTGTTCAAGTACAATACAGCCCTACTAGTTTTCTTTTAGTTTGATCTATCAATCATAGACAGGTATATAATTTCTGACCATGCTTGAGAATGTGTTTATTTCTCCTTTTGTGTTTGTTAATTTTACTTCATACATTCTTAAGAACATGTAGTTAGATGTAAATAAGTTCAGATTTTTTTCTAAGCCGGATTTTCCCTGTTTTATTAAGTTATATATATATATATATATATATATATATATATATGCTGTAAGTCTACATATTCTAATATATTCATTCCAGCTATTTTCTGATTAGTAAATACCTGGTATAGGTTTTTGGATGTTTTACCAGGTAATTTTATAAATAGAATACAGCTGTATTTTACTTTACATTGTGAAAATACCAGCTGATTATAGTGTAGTCTGTATAGTTATTTTTATTTATTATATGTGTTTATTGTAACATCTCATTTTTTGCTTCTCTTTTCTGTATCCTTTCTGTAGTTCTTCTCTGTTCTTGTATTCTAATGGATTTATCAAAATTTTTTATTTCCTTTTATGCCCTACTTGTTTGGAAATTATACATTCTATATTCTATAGCTAAAGTTCATGGGATTTACTCATACTTTCTTTTTTTAAAGAGTTTATTTATTTGAGAGGTTGGGTTGCAGATAGTGAAAAGGAGAGACAGAAAGATCTTCCATCTGCTGGTTCACTTCCAAAATGGCCACAAAGTCTGGATCTGGGCCAATCAGAAGCCAGGAGTCAGGATCTTCTTTGGAGTCTCCCACACAGGTGCAGGGGCCTAAGTGCTTGGGCCATCTTCTGCTTTTCCAGGCCATAGTAGAGAGCTGGATTGGAAGAGGATATCCAGGACTAGAACTGGCATCCATATGGGGTGCCCATGCCGCAGGCAGAGGATTAATTTACCCTGTCACAGCACTGGCCCCATAGCCACAATTTCTGATTTTTTTAATTAACCACTGATCTTTTTTTTTTTTTTTTGACAGGCAGAGTGGACAGTGAGAGAGAGAGAGAGACAGAGAGAAAGGTCTTCCTTTTTCCGTTGGTTCACCCTGCAATGGCCGCTGCGAATGACACACCACGCTGATCTGAAGCCAGGAGCCAGGTGCTTCTCCTTGTCTCCCATGTGGGTGGAGGGACCAAGCACTTGGGCCATCCTCCACTGCCCTCCTGGGTCACAGCAGAGAGCTGGACTGGAAGAGGAGCAACCGGGACAGAATCTGGTGCCCTGACTGGGACTAGAACCCAGGGTGCCGGCGCTGCAGGCGGAGGATTAGCCTAATGAGCCACAGCGTCAGCACCACTGATCTTCTGATCTCAATTATTTCTTCTCAATTAAATTTCCTTAGCCATAAGTATATCTTACACATGTTCTTTTAGAAAATATATATATATATAATATTTAAATTGTCTAAATTGCAAATTGCTAAAATTTTAAGATAAGAATAGTTTTATTTCATCCTTAGTCTTGAGTGATGGTTTACTTCAATAAAAATTTCTAGGCTGACAGTTAATTTCTATGAGCACTACAATTCTATTGTCTTATGGCTTCTCTTGTTACTGTTAGCAAGTGTGCATTTAGTATAAGTTTTGTTCCTTTGAAAAAAACCCTTATCTCATTGCTTTTCAGAATTTTTCTTGTCTTTCTAGTCTGTTATTTCTATTTCTGTTGTAGCCCATCTTACATGTGAATTTCAGTGTCACTCTGCTGTCTTTTGGCGTTGTATGACATTTATTTCTGTCTTTGCTTTTTGTGTTTGCTTCTAGAAATAGGAGAGATTTATCTTTCCTGAGTGATCTCTTCTAAAGGATCTCATTCCCCTGTCACATTGCACTGATTTCTTAGGTCTAAATGTGGAGGCAGCTCAATGCACAGCCCTTGGACCAATTCCTGTATCAAGCAGTCACATATTAATCGTAGGTAGCTCATTTTCTTGCATTTACTGATAGCATTCCACTAATCGAGGAGAAAATATGCATCTTAGGAAATCTCTTTTTCTTCTCAGTAACTAACAAACTCTGAGCCCAACAATGTGTGCCACAAGTCAGACTCTTGGGATCTCTGCCACCACCAGCACTAGGTCTGCATGTTAGATTCTACACAATCCTTAGCAGAATGACAGTCCTCCACATTGTCCCCTGTCATTATTTTAAGCCTAGAGGCTGCTTTTTTCCCTTTGTTTTTTCAGAAGGATTGCAAACAGAAGTGTTAATAGAGTGCAAGAGCAGTAAGCGAAAGGCTACCTTGGAAAGCACTTTACCTACATTCATTCATTCATTCATTCAGAAGACATTTTTGAACACCTAGTAGGTGCCAGGAGGAGCACAATAAAAAAAAGTTCCTGGTTTTCTGGTACATGTAGATAATAAATTTCTGAGGAAAAAGCAAATTTTGAAAGAAGACTTTTCCTCTTTATACCTAAATTATGTTTTAATTGCGCTGGTGGCTGTGGCAACTATTAAATGTGGCTTTCAATCTGGCCACATCAGCTCAGTAATTAGTAGTAATTCCTCATATGCTTCATGTAAATGGCTGGCTGTTATCTTTTCTCCCCACTGCTGTTGAATTTTTGAATTTCTCTGTGTCTTCATGGATTACTTAAAGGAAAATTAGAAGGCCTCTCAAGGAGTTCCAGTTTGCCAGTATTTTAACTAAGAAGTTGTCTTTTTTATAATTTTATAAGAAGACAGAATTTCCCAGAAAAATGAGCTGAAATAAGATTTCACTTTCTAATTAACCCCTCCATGGGAAGGGAAACAAGGGATTGCTGATGGCAAATTAACTTTGTGTTTTACATGTTCATTTGTGAATACCATAAACTTTCTCTAATTGTCTCATATTAAAAATAAAATCCATTTTGATAGAGTTGGTTTTTAAGTTATTACAGATTGATTCACTAAGTGTGCAAATCAGTTTGAATGAGCTTCCTGCAAGCCAATAAACAGGATGTTCTCAGGACTTAAAGTAGGGTAAAAGGCTTATAAAATGTCTGATTAAATGGCTCCCTAAACATATTATTGCAGACATATGTTCCCCAGAGAAGACCTAATGGAAAGAATATGAAAAAACTATTGGACCCCATTCTCTGTAGATGTAAAACAATAAAAAGCAAAGTGAGTCATTTATCAAACTGAAAATTTCTTATATCAAAACTATAAGAATAAGGGGCATTTGTAATCTTAGATATTATAATTATGTTGACCTGGTTATATTAAATTATTTGAATTAAATTATATTTTAATAATATGGACACAATCATGTCTCATTGTTGCATAGTGCAGAGTGGGAAGAAAAACCCTGGAGTGGGTAGAAAAGCCTGAATGTTAGGACAGGATATACTGGCAAGTGAACAGGCTATGGACTGTGAGAAGACACAGATGAGAGGGCAGCCAGAGAAAGGTATATTAGTTAAGCAGCAGTTATCAGATTTTTTAAAATTTCTTTTGACAGAGTTAGACAGTGAGAGAGAGAGAGACAGAGAGAAAGGTCTTCCTTCTGTTGGTTCACACCCCAAATGGCCGTACGGCCGGAGCTACGCCGATCTGAATCCAGGAGCCAGGTGCTTCCTCCTGGTCTCCCATGCGGGTGCAGGGGCCCAAGCACTTGGGCCATCCTCCACTGCCTTCCCAGGCCACAGCAGAGAGCTGGACTGGAAGAGGAGCAACTGGGACTAGAACCCGGCACCCATATGGGATGCTGGCGCCGCAGGCGGTGGATTAACCAAGTGAGCCATGGCGCCGACCCCTTATCAGAATTTTTGAAAGTAGAAAATAAGCTTGTAATTGAGGAAGTGCCACTGAGAAACAGGAAATGGATCTGGTTGATATAAAAAGGCCAGACACATAGACAGGAAAGTCCCAGGATTCCAAATTCAAGGGAAACATTACTATTTGAGTTACACAGGGCATTGTAGACCAAGACCAATTGCAGGAAGTGTGTGCTAGTACCTGTGGGAAAGAGTCAGGAAGAAACAAGCCAGAAACAAACTAGGGTTTTAACAGTAAATGTCCATGCCAATGGGCCACACAAGACAGAGGGAGATATATCACAAAGATGGGGTAATGCAACTGAGGAGGCAGGGCTAACATATGTAGTATCAGACCAGTACTCACTAGCCTGCAAGTATAACATGGGAGATCAGTGGTCAGCACAGATGGGCTTCTGGATCCACAGGTAGATGAGATTTTATGCCAATATCTATAAGCAGGTATAAGTCTGGCTTTGTGAGACATGATGCTTTCACAATTTGGGGAACCCTTTTCAAGAGAAATAATGTAAAACTACAAATATAAAATTATGGCCGGCGCTGTGGCTCAACAGGCTAATCCTCTGTCTAGCGGCGCCAGCACACCGGGTTCTAGTCCCGGTTGGGGCGCCGGATTCTGTCCCGGTTGCCACCCTTCCAGGCCAGCTCTCTGCTGTGGCCCGGGAGTGCAGTGGAGGATGGCCCAAGTGGTTGGGTCCTGCACCCCATGGGAGACCAGGATAAGCACCTGGCTCCTGCCTTCGGAACAGCTCGGTGCGCTGGCTGCAGCGCACCAGCCGCGGCGGCCATTGGAGGGTGAACCAACGGCAAAAGGAAGACCTTTCTCTCTGTCTCTCTCTCACTGCCCACTCTGCCTGTCAAAAAGTGAAAAACAAAACAAAACAAAACAAAAAAAAAACAAATATAAAATTATATACAGTGAGTAGGAAGAGGGGTGGAAAAAGTTAAGACTCATAAGTCTTAAATTCCGTTGGTAACAGACTAAATCTGTCACTGAAATCTCTAAATGTTTCAATAACATTTCATAGACTTATTAATATTCTGTTGGCTGATGGTAAGGGGTCTTAAAGATGAGAAGCTTAGAAAATTATTAAAAATCAACATTTATCAAGTATATCATACAGCATTTAATTCTTAAAATGTATTACATTTATCACATAGTATATAACATTTAAATTCTTAACATATATTATCTCATTAAATGTGTATGATATTCAGAAGAGGTATATATAATTATTTTCTCCTTTTGAAAACTGCTGATAATAACCTGAATCATAACTGTGAGTATACAAAAGAAGTAGAATACAGAATATTTCCAAATTGATTGTAGGTATGAGCTCCAAAAGAGATGTTTAGAGCAGTATAACAAGATTTCTAGTATGAGAGACACATTCCTACCATATGAAATGATAAAGATTACATCACAAGGAACAAACTGATGTAGAAAAGCAATTCATTTATTTTGAATTTTAGGAATATATATATATATCTATTTATCCATTTGTATATTTATTTGCATATCTGCATCTTTAGGGGAAAATTTCTCATCTGCCTCTGTATATAAAAGTTGAAAATGGAAGGAAAGGGGTAGGAATAGAACTACATATTGGTGATATTGATAAAAGTTTTAATTATGGGAATGTGCAAAATTTCTCAGGATGTATATAAAGACTATTAATCCCAGAGGGAAAAGGATACTCTCGAAGATTCCCATAATATGTGGCAAACAGAAGAATTCACAAAGAAGCTAAGAATGAATTTTGTCAAAGGGATAGATAAATGCAGGCAACCAGGATGAAACTTTTTATCAAATATCCAGAATTCTAGGATTAGATTAATTTAATCATTTGGGTGACATGTAATAGAGATTTGGTAAGATGTAGACTGAGAGTGGTTCACTGCATTTGGTAATTAGACAGCAACTGCGTGTTTTACTGCAGCATGAGGGCAAAGGATAGATTTGACAGGTTGCTAAGGGAACTACTGATGCAAGAATTGAAACTACAGATAAGAGTTTACTCTTCTGAGAACTATGGAGGCCATGGGAAAGGTAAAGGCAAAGATGTCTTCAATTTTTCAAGCATGAGGATACTTGGGAGTTACAAGAGAAAGATTCACTGTCAGAGAAGAAGGGATGGTGTTAAATGATGAAGAACCCCCGATTTATCTCTACCTAGATAACCTAGGTAGAGACAAATGGTAAACATAGCAAGTGTCTTCTGACACTGAGGGAAAGAGACGAGGAGGTTAAAGAAGAATTGTAACCAAGAGTGTAGGATTTATGCAGGAGTTGGGGCACAGGAACAGTGGCTTGAGCTTGTTTTTCTGAACACGTTCCGGGAAAGCTTATTTTGCAACATGTACTCAGAGACGATCAGACACCCCCCCCCCCCCCCCCCGAACAAGGAAAGCTGCTGAGGCAGGCTTCTGAACACACAATGTATAAAAATGCATTTGGCAAGCAGGGAGGATCCTCCTGTTACCCCTTTTCTGTACTCTGAATATTCTCTTAACCCTTGATATAAGAGCCCTGGCAAACTGGTTTTCTCAGTAGCAGTTTCTTAAGGAATAGGTTAAGTCACCTCCTGCAGTGCTGGTATCCTGTATGAGGGCTGATTCCAGGCCTGGCTGCTTCAGTTCTGATCCAGCTCCCTGTTAATGACCCTAGGAAGGCAACAGAGGATGGCCAAAATGGCTGGGCCCCTACACCCACATGAGAGACCCAGAAGGAGTTCCTGGCTCCTGCTGCAGCCCCAGCCTTTGGACCATTTGGGAGAGTGAACCAGCAGATGGACGATATCTCTCTCTGTAACTCTGCCTTTAAAATAAAACAAAATTAATCTTAAAATAATAAAGCTTTCCTCTGAGTGACCCTTACTTAAGACTGAGTATTTGGTGACTCTCCAAGTGAATGCACTTCCTGTGTCTACTAACAGATGTGTTTCTGTAGTCTCTTTTCCTGTGTGAGAAAGGGAACACAGTCATTTACATGGTAGATGTGAGGATGGAGGAAAATGGAGTGAAAATGTTTGTGGAAACTAATAACACTGTGGAAACGTTATGGTGAGAGTCCATGGATAAGCAAGTATAAGAATCAAGGCCGCCGTGGCTCAACAGGCTAATCCTCCGCCTAGCGGCGCCAGCACACCAGGTTCTAGTCCCGGTCGGGGCGCCAGATTCTGTCCCAGTTGCCCCTCTTCCAGGCCAGCTCTCTGCTGTGGCCAGGGAGTGCAGTGGAGGATGGCCCAAGTGCTTGGGCTCTGCACCCCATGGGAGACCAGGAGAAGCACCTGGCTCTTGCCTTCGGATCAGTGTGGTGCGCTGGCCGCGGCGGCCATTGGAGGGTGAACCAACGGCAAAGGAAGACCTTTCTGTCTCTCTCTCTCACTGTCTACTCTGCCTGTCAAAAAAAAAAAAAAGAGTCAAGGCCTACATGAGGTCTCAAACAGAAACATTAGAAGGATTAGATGTCAAAAGCCATATAAACCAACCATCGTGGTGCTTTGCACATTGTCGTTTTCACTAAACATAAAATCTACCCTATTCCACTAACACAAAAGAGTCACGCGATCACTGAGATCTATGAGGTAAGACAAGGGGTGTCCCTTTCCCATAGCAGTTTGTCATAACTGTGCATTTACAACAGTACATACATGTACAATTTCCATGAAATATATATATATATATATATATATATGCAACATTGGTTGCGTCTACAGAAATTGATGAACCTACTTACTTCTATACAGGTGAACATTCTTTATAGTTTCATTTCCTTCAGATGAAAGCATTATATGTTAAATGGTAGAATGGGAAAATAATGTTTTTCCAAATGGTTGGACTTAAGTAACTATGGATTTATGTAAATTATTTTTTAAAAAAAACAATTTTACTCTCATCTACCATTAATCATAAAGGTATAACTTTCATTATGAATTTGATACAGGTAAAGGATAGACAACATTGGGGCCGGCGCTGTGGTGTAGCAGATAAAGCTGAAGCCTATAGTGCTAGCATCCCATATGGGCGCTAGTTTGAATCCTGGCTGCTCCACTTCCCATCCACCTCTCTGCTATGGCCTGTGAAAGGAGTTGAAGATGGCCCAAGTCCTTGGGCCCCTGCATTAACATGAGAGACCTGGAAGAAGCTCCTGGCTTCAGATTGGCACAGCTCTGACCATTGTAGCCATTTGGGGAGTGAATCAGTAGATGGAAGACCTCTCTCTCTTTCTGCCTCTCTGTAAATCTACCTTTCAAATAATTAAATCTTTTTTAAAAAAAAAAAAGGATAGACAACATTAATATAAGAAGAAAGAAGATAGCAATTTTAAGACATCAAAACTAACTCATGTTGATAAGTATAGAATTTATTGAGTTTATAAATTTAAGACTACTTCCATCTTTCTCCTGCACTTATGCAAGAACACTGGGTTATTCCTCCACATAAATACTTGTCAGTTCCTTTTCTTTCCATCCCACCCCATAAAAGAGAATATTTATTTCTGTATTACTATACTATTGCTTGGAATTTGCCTATTTGTTCTTTTTTTTAAAGATTTATTTATTTATTTGAAAGGCAGAGTTACAGAGAGACAGAAGCCGAGAGAGAGAGAGAGAGAGAGAGAGAGAGAGAGAGAGAGAGGTCTTCCATCCACTGGCCAACTCCCTAGATGGCTGCAATGGTAGAAGCTGTGCCTATCCAAATCCAGGAGCCAGGAGCTTCCTCTGGGCCTCCCACGCAGGTGTAGAAGCCCTAGGACTTGAGCCATCTTCTGTTGCTTTCCCAGGCCATAGCAGAGAGCTGGATCAGAATCGGAGCAGCCAGAACTTGAACTGACGTTCATATGGGATGCCAGCACTACAGGCGGCAGCCTTACCCACTACGCCACAGCACAGGCCCCCTATTTGTTCCAATATTGGTTTATACCACAAAATATGATTTTAAGACTTTAAATCTAATATATTTATACTCAAATTTCGATGGAATGCTATTTACTAAAGCTAATCACCTACATTATTTTCCTTTTCATAATCATGTACATTGTTGAGAAATAGGAAATACAGGTGGTAGGGTATGCCTTTATTTGACCTCTTTTCTATCTGAAGTTATGATAGTACCTTTTGGAGGCAGTCTTATATTCTTTTTAAACTCACTTCTTTTAAATCTTTGACAAAAAATGTGGAAACAAATGTGGGTTGGAAATATCCCTCTACAAACTCAACTGCACAGAACAACAATTTGAACATGAACATGCCAGCATCCCATATGGGCACCTGTTCAAATTCTGGCTATTCCACTTCTGAACCAGCTCCCTGACAATGCAAGCAGAAAGGCAGTGGAGGATGGCCCAAGTGCTGGGGCCCTTGCACCCATGTGGGAGATCCAGAAGAAGCTCCTGGTTCCTGGCTTTGGCTTAGCCCAGCCTCGGCTATTGCAGCCATTTGGGGAGTGAACCAGCAGATGGAAGATCTCTCTCTCTTTCCTTCTCTCTGTATCTATGCCCTTCAAATAAATAAATAAATAAATACATCTTTTTTAAAAAGTTATCATAATAAAGAATTCATTTAAAATTTTAATAGTACATCCCCAAACTGGAGTTAATAAAGATTAAAAAAGACAACAACTTAAGATGATAATGATGCTGAGGATGACAGTTGGTAAGCCAAATATGGCCTCACAGATGTTTGGGTAGCTCAGGGTTTTAGTTATGTTACTTATCTTATTTTTGAGAGGCAGAGAAACAAAGCGAAAGGAGAGAGAGAGAGAGAGAGAGAGAGAGAGAGAGAGAGAATGAATGAGTGAGCTGTCAACTGCTAGTTCATTCCCCAGTTGGCTCCAGGGCTGGGAGGTAGGAATGCAATATATATCTCCCGTGTGGGTGGCAGGAACCCAATTACTTGAGGCAACCCCACTGCCTTCCAGGGTCAACTTTAGCGGGAAGATGGAATCAGGAGACTGAGGTGGAAACAGAACCCAGGCACTCTGAAGTGGGGCATGGGTATCTTAAACTCTGTACCTAAAGCTTGCTCTGGGATTTTGTTTTTATTGTTTTTAATCTGAATATTTAGACATGATGTCGAGCCCTCCAGTTCACCATAGGGGTTCATCATCCTTTATTGTCTTAAACCAGGCATATCTAACTCTTAAATGTTTGTTACTTGCTTGGCCAATGGGCCATTGCATCTAAAGTGATCCATCCATCCTGAGAAGGTAAAGTAAATTTATTATCCTGTAATTTATAACTTGTAACTGCCCTTTCAGGCTTAGAAGACTTAGAGGTATTTTATAGTTCGCAAAAATCCATAGGAGAACACATGGAAATTTAAGAAAACCAAATTCAACAAAAATATAAGTTGGCATCCCTAATACTGGAGTTATAATACATTGTAGAAATAGCTCTAGTGAAGAAATTACATTCTTATTATTATTCAAAAGCTTGAAACTGAAATGAAAAGTAAAACTACTTTTGAATAGTTAAGAATATTTATTCACACTGTTTACATCTTACTACTTGCATTTTATAAGTGTATTAATATTCATATAATCTGCCTTATGCTTTCTTGATCACAACAACAGAATGAAGGGGCACCAGGAGACCAGTAGTAAGTACTCAACTAATAAAGATCCTGGTCCAGATCAGAGATAAATTATCACAAATGCCATGTTGTTTTCCACTGATATACTCTTGCTATTAACATGCCTGGAAACAGTTAGATACTTCGATACACACATTTTCGATTACCTGGTTTTGTTGTAGGCTTAATTCTTTCAGATTGAGTCAATTTAGTTGGAGGTTCTAGAATTTGAGGGATGTAGATTTTCTTGGGAATATAAAAATGTTCTGGAAGGCTCACTTCAGTTGTATATAAAACGGACTTAGGCTTCTTCAACTTTGAAATATTAAACAGCACAAGAGACTGTAAATGAGCAGTAAAATTGAAATGTAAATTTCTTAATTTTATGTCCAAAACACAAAAGATATCATTATACATTTAAACCAAACATTCGGGAAAACAATTTCACCAAGGGATTGAATTTGTTTATTTCTTTAGAGACCTTATTACACACTTGGTGAAAGACAGAACCAAAACATTTCAAAGAACCAATATAGCGAGAAAGGCTCAGTGGTCCCTGATCTAATGCTTTCACTATGGGAGAATTAATTGCCTTGGGGGGAAACCATTCCTTTGGTAAACAGCATTGAGAAAGTGCTCTCTTTGAGTTGAAATCTGAACTCCCTCACATCTACCAATCAGATACAGTTATTTGCAGTAGAATCTGAGCCCTCCTTTTACTCAAGAAAATTTTGTGAATATATAAAAGCAGCTAAGTCCTACCCCACCACAAACATATAAAAATCCTTCTTATCTAAGGTTGACATTTTTAGTTCCTTCAACCATTAATCATATAATAATGTAAGTTACAACTGATGCTATTCATAAACTAATCTAGACACAATACTGTCTTTCCTAAAACAAGACAGTGAAAATAAACACAATTTTCCAAGTGTAACTGAAGTAATTCATAAGCGACATTTGTTTTGTCAAGCACATTTCAAATTCAATTAAATGATTACAAGGCACATATCATGCATTAGATGCCAAGAAGTAGACAAAAATACGTAAGATTTTCAGGTTTCTAGGAACTCATAATCTGATGGGATAAAGAAGAAAACATAAAACTAAATCTAGGAGCCGACACTGTTGTGTAGAGGGTAAAGCTGCTGCCTGCAGTGCTGGGTGCCATTTCAAGTCCCGGCTGCTCTACTTTTGATCCAGCTCCCTGCTAATGCACCTAGAAAGGCAATGGAGGACGGTCCAAGTGCTTGGGCCCCTGCACCCATGTGGGAGACCCAGAAGAGTCTCCTGGTTCCTGGCTTTGGATCAGCCCAGCTCTGGCCATTGCAGCCATTTGGGGAGTGAATCAATGGATGAAAGACTTTTCTCTCCCTCTCTCTGCTTCTGCCTCTCTGTTACTCTAACTTTAAAATAAATAAATAAATATTTTTAAAAAAGCCCTAAATCCTATACAAAACATAGTTTATTAAATGCAATAGTAAATACAAGAAATGTGCTGGATTCCAGGGAGAAAGCTAAAGGAAGAGGAAGAAAAATAGAAACTATATATAATGGCAAGCATGTCTGTGGATAAAATTCACCTCCATCAATAATTTTTTTATTTAAACAATCTGCTTGCAAGAGATAATAATGTAGAAAAAGTAATTTAAAAGGAAAAAGAGGGAGAGAGAACTATGGAGAACCATGATAGGCTTAAGATTTGAAACAGCCACTCACTAAAATTTTTATTGTAATAAGGTACTGAAAGCTGAAGATAAACCTTCCTAAATTCATTGTTTTATAAAAATATGCATTTCAATTTAAGCATAAGAGAATTATCAGTTTCTTAGAGGCACAATATGGATGGGTAAGTGAAAGGGCATCAAAGCTTCAGGAATTAACACTTTTGAGACAATCACAACTTAGAATCCAGATCATCCTTAAAATATCATCAGTTAAGGACCAGTGCTGTGGTGTAGCAGGTTAAAGCCCTGGAGCACCAGCATCCCATTTGGGCACTGATTGGAGTGCAGGCTGCTCTACTGCTGATCCAGCTACCTGCTGATGCACCTGGGAAAGCACCGGAGGATGGTCCAAGTGCTTAGGCTCCTGCACCCACATGGGAGACCTGGAAGAAGCTCCTGGCTCCTGGCTTCGGATTGACCCAGCTCTGGCCATTGAGGCCAATTTGGTAGTGAACCAGTGGATGGAAGATCTCGCTCTCTCTATCTCTGTCTCTCTCTGTAACTCTTTCAAATAAATAAAATAAATTATTTAAAAATAATAATAAAATGAAATAACATCAATTAGTTATTAGAAATTCGTGATTAGGCTGTATTGAATCTAATAGTTTAACAAATAAAACCACAATAAATCACTTACACAATGTCAAGTATTTTATTGTAACATGTACAAATAAGGTAAACCTTAAATAACAAGGAAAAATTTATAAAAATGTGTGGTAAGTAGCTAAATTCAAATTCTACAGATAGCATTTTAGCAGAGATCTGAAGTAATTGCCAGTGACAACCCTCAGATGTCTAGAGGAAAAAGTAGAAAACCCTAGGGAGCATGAGTGGAGTATTTCAAGAATAGCAAGGAGTCTGTGCTGAGGGAGAGACACGAGTGAATGTGGTCCAGTAGAAGAACTGAGATGTGCAGAGGGGGAAGACTAACCAGGGAGGTCGAGTAGACTGTCCTAATGATACTGGCCTTTATCTGACACAGACTGCAAATCCAGTAGAGAAATCTGCCCAGAGGAACAATATGAGGTTTACATGTACCTTATGTCAACCATAAAAAAAGATCATAACTTATTTTAAGCTATAATAATAGTCTATAGTAATAGCAGTGATAATAATAGGCATCACAATATCATGTATAAAGAAAACAAATAATGTATATCAGGTAGTAGGGTAAATAGATTATGTAATTATCTCAGTTTTCATAAATGACTTGTACCTTCAAATTAAAAATATAAAAACTGAGGCTTGAGATTTAAAAGTTAGCCAAAGCATTCTAATGCACAACCAGAATTGACAACTGCTATGTTTATGACTCCACTGTAATGCATGTAATTACATAATAGAATGTTTTGCTTCATATTTAGTATTTAATGAGGTTACAAAGACAGATTAAGAGAGAGAGAGAGAAAGAGAGAGAGAGGAAGCTTCTGAGCTGTCTTTCTGGAAAAAACAATATACATCCTTTATTTATGTAAAAATGCTGTTAGGATTACTTAACAACTGTTAATCATATATTGGTAAAGAGAGAGTAATTTAAGTGCATCATCAGTCCTTCATTCCTACCTCAACCTTGGTCAGCCCCAGGAGCGCAACGGCCACACGAACGCTACTGCTCTCCAAAGTGCCTGTGAGCAGCCTTCGCTCATACTCTATATTTGACATCTGTTGTTGTGCTGCAAAAGCCAAGGCCTTTTCCTTGGCTTCATTAGTCAGTGGCAATTTAAGGTCCATATCTAGGGTATGATGGAGTTTGCATTTTAAGTACAGCACTGGATCTGCCTTACTATGCCCTAGGGGAAGCAAAAACATTCATGAATGCAAGGAACTTTTAAGCCTGAAATTTTGATGTTGTTATCCAGGACTCATGTGGGTAGTTTGAAAGATGAGACTGCAGTTATGGTCTGCATTAAACACAATTACAATAAATGAGTAATTTGTATTAGTTCTAATTCTATGATTCAAGTGTAAGTCAGGAATTCTCTAAGAAGTGTTCTCTGGTATTCTCTAAGAAGGATTCCTGTAACATGGCTCTTTCATAGAAGCATCATCAACATGCTCAAAAATTTAGTAACCATTTTTCTCCTATCAGTGATAAGAAGGAGGAGGAATAGAAATAAGTGGCAAGAGTTGCCATTTTCTTTCACTGACAACTTTACATTAAAATGCAAAAATCAAGGGTTAATAATCCAAAACCAGAAGGCAGAGTATAATTCCACATTCTATAACAATTATAGATTGTTAATGTAGTGATTTTCAAAGTACTTGAAAAAATTGAAATTCTTGCTGAATAAACACTTTGTATTTCAAATTCTAATCTTTACCAGAAGTCTAAAAACTAAAACTTAAAAAAGAATCACCACTGACACTTTAGATTGGTAAAATGGTGCTCAATTTCATGGATGCTGACAAAATAAAATTAAAAGAAGACCTTCTAAAATCTAATTACATATTGGACAAACTTACTCTGAAAATGCTTTACTGACTATGAGGAATAGGCTCATTCTTTAACATTATGAATGAAACAAAATATATATACCTTCTTCAGGAGAACAGTTGTAGTCAATTGGAGTTGAAGGTTTCATTGGAAGGAAACTCGAAGGCAAAGGGATCAAACCTTTTCCTTCCACAGCATATATTATTTCTCCAATCTAAAACACATGCACACAATAATAGTAAATGTTAAAAGCTCATAAATATGATAAATATTTATGATACAAAGAAACCCTGCATACCACAATGCATTGCACTTTTCTACTCAACATAGGGTTTAAATATGTGGCCAAAGGGAGGCTAAAGTATAGCCATACCATAGCATAGGGGGAATTTTGCAAGCAACCAGATACAAAGATTGCTTAAGGCCCCAGGATAGCACTGACAGCAATCAATCTTTATAGATACCAATATAATTGGGAAACTGCTATCTTAAAATGTACAAACAAGCAAGCAAATTTTCCACTTCACTCCGTAACTTACTATTAGTTGGTCTATAACTTATTATTATCTTAAAATGCACAAAGAAGCAAGCAATTTTCCCCTTCATTCTATAACTTAATATATTTTTAGGGAATCTGAGTTCCCAAGAGTCTAGATCTCAAAGTGTAGGCCCTCAAAACAACCATGTGAGAGCCTTAAAATCTTTTACAACAAATAACTTGTCATGAAGTACAAAGGGCTAAATAGAGAGGCATAAGTAGAAGTAGGCACCATGCAAGGACAGTAGCATGAAATAGCTAAAGATCAATGGAAATGGCATGATTGTTTCATTTTGTATTTTAATTTGAAAAACGGGGCGGGGAGAGAGAGAAAGAGAGCAAGCGAGCAAGCTCCCATCTATTGGTTCACTTCCCATATGCTGGCAACAGCTGCAGCTGGGCTAGGATGAAGTCAGGAGCACAGAACTCAACTTAAATTCCCCACATGCATGGGTAGGACTCAGGTAATTGAGCCATCATATATTGCCTCTCAGGATGTGCATTAGAAGGAAGCTAGAACAAGGTCTCTAATTCAGGCACATTGTTATGGAATACAGGTGTCCTAACCACGCCACTAAATGCCTGACCACCACACATCTGGTTTCAATTGGTACTACCATTTTATTAGCTATTAAACCTCAGAAAAATTTACTTAATCTGAGTTTCATTTTCCTCTTCTGTAAAATGGGATGAACAATAACTTTAAGAAACTAAAATCTTAATGAAAAGAAGTAGGAAAAAAGGGAACCTCAAAAGATATATTAAAAAAAGATACATACAATCACAGTAGAATAACCTTATTTAGATCCTGATACAAACAAATTTAAAATGAAACGACAGAAAAACATACAAATATGAGACAGGAAAATATGAACACTTCCTGGATGTTTGATAATATTAAGGAAAAATTTACAATTTCTAGTAGTAATAGTGTCATTGTCATGTCAGAAAAAGGAATCATTGCTGTAGAGATACCTGCTGAATTTTTATGAATAAAATTATGTTCTGATTGGCATTTACTTCTGTTATTTCCTTTGCTTAATTCTCTAAAAATTTGCTGTTCTTTATTGAAGATGCTAATATGAACTAGATTTCTAAGTCACCTCTACACAGTAAAGGAAACTACCGATAGTGCAAAGAGATAACAATGGGTGGATGGATAATAGAAACATGATGTAGATATACAATGGAATACTACCAGCCTAAGAGCAAGTGATATTTGTGTCCACCATAGCATCACATATGTTGGGAAGATATCTGAACTCTCTTGTTTATTGCCATGCTATGCAATAAACTATTCTACTCATGTGGAATCTCAAAAGTTGATCTCATAGAAGTAGACAGTGGAATAGTTGTTATGAGAAGATGTAGAGGGCCGGAGGGAGAGGTAGACAGAATATGGTTGATAAAAGATAACAAAATAACAGTTACAATGGAAGAATAATTTCTAGTGTTATATAGCACAGTTCTGTAGCACAATGACTACAGTTAATAATAATGTATTATATATTTCAAAACACTCATAGCTAGAAGAGAAGATTTTGATTGCTTCCACTACAAAGAGGAATGCTTGAGGTAATGGATAAGTTAATATCTTAATTTGATTGTTATATAATATGTAAACATTGAAATGTTATATCATACCATGTAAATATGTGTAGTAATTACATACCAATTAAAATAAATGAAATTGTAGAAAATTTTGATCCTTCTACCAATATTAATCTGTACAGTTCTTTCATATACACTCTTTCTTTTTCCTTTTCCTTCACTCAATATCATCATCTCTTCTCTCACTATTGTTTCTCACATTTCCTTGTGTGTGTGTGTTTCTACTGGGCTAATAATTGAATCGTCATCCATGGCAACACTCACTAGGAATTACAGAGTGAAAAAAAGAGTGCAGTACAGAATGGTGGTGTAAAATATGGCAAGAGTCTACTAGTCAATTTCCCTGCGTCCAATTTTTGCCTCCAGTGTTTAAACTTACTCTGTGGGCACATGAGATGTTTTCTGAAACAAATATGAAATTAGATCCTGCCTATGCTTCCACTGACTTCCTGCTTTCATTCATTATAATAACAGCAACAACACCACATAATTGAACTTAAAATAATACACTGCCTTCTTCAACATCAATCTTATTTATTCATTCAGTTCATTTTCTGTCACTTCCAACAAACCATTTGCAGAACCAATAGTCCATGTGTCAAATGTTAAAAATGTGCAATATTCATAATATTCTTCAGCTTCTTTCAAGAAAGACAGGTTCCATGAAATAACATGAATTTTGGAATGTAGTAATTACTCTTCCTTAATTTGCTATATGTACTTGAGATGGTATTTCCTGGAGATAAAATGTTGGCATGCCAGGCATGTGGAATCTTCATAGACGAACTGGTAGTACCAATGATAATAAACTCAAAGAGGACCCCCAAAATAAATACCAACTAAGTAAAAATTCTCATTTTCAGATTTTCTTCAGATATTTTTCTTTTTTAAAATTTATTTTTTTATTTTATAATTTTTAAATATTTTGCCACAATTTACTTCAAATATAGACATTATATACATACATATATATTATTTTTCTTGAAAATAGTGACATTAATTATCACAGACTGAGGAATTCATGAGAATAATTTCATAATGAAAGAAGACTATATTGTTAGTTACATAGTATGATTCAGTGAAGCAATATTTGTAACTAAATACCAAATGATATGACATATACACAATTATTATTATGTCTTTCTGGGCTCAGATTATTTCACTTAGCTTAATGAACTCCAGTTACAAACATTTTGTTGCAAATGTCAAGATCTCATTGTGTTTATGATTTAGTAGTATTCCATTGTATATATATACCATCACTTCATGAGGACTTGCCATATTGTTTTCCATAGTGATTTAAAAATCAGATGTAGAAGGATCCTACCTCAACATAATATATGAAAGAGGCAATATATGACAAACTTATAGCAGTCCCCCAAAAAAGTTGTGACAAACTGAATAGAAAAAATGCAATGTCAAATGAAATATGGCTTACCATTAACAATCATGAGGAATAAAAAGAAACTAGTATGAATATAGTATGAGGAATCAGACAAGGGGCTCTTTTATACAAATATATGGGAGATGGCCAGAGTGACAACCAATACTTTTAAATGATTGGAATGGAGTAGCTATAAACTAAATTGTTGTAGACCACAAATTAACAAGAAGGCCTTGCAGGGTCTTCTACTTGAGAGTGGGCACACTTGTCTTGTTGATTTTTAGCTTGACATAGCAAGGTAGAAGCTCACTTTGGTATGTGGTGGACTGGTGTCGGTCTGAACCATTTGCATGAGTTGCTCAGAGATGCTGAGTCCCATCTAGGTTTCAAGTTTGAAATTCCTGGACTATCATTTCAATTATTTCTTACCAAGCTTTATAGACAGAAAGGGAAAGAAAGTTGCCAAGTAAAAATATATCAGAGGGAAGGGGAGGCACTGGGTCAGGTCAACAAACAAAGCTCAAGATTTGGTGGTGGAGGGCTAATTAAGCCATAACAGATGACTACAACTGGAAACCACACTTAGCCTAGCCCACAGGGCATGATCCTGTTTGATATCTCTGCCCCCCCATACAGATGAGCTCAACCATGCAGGGTGGTGTCCTGCTTTGGAACTAAGGACTAGACAAAGAAGATGTTAGAATGATGGGCAACACAATGAAGACAGAAATCAGGGTTGTGTCAACACAATTCTGTGTGCTTTGTAGTGTTTGTGGGTTTGTATGGGGGTCTGCTAACCTCTCCTCCCAGAAGATGCATTCTCAGTGGCTCGGTCCTTATTCTGCTTCAGGGTACTCAATTTAATCTGTCTCATTTCACATTAGACATAGACTTTTTTTCCTTTGGGTTTCTGGCATTTGATAACATGGATTTTTAGGGCTTTTATGGGTTTTCTCCCAAGGTAAATATTTTTATGAACACTGAAGGAAGTTTTGTAAAACTATTTGTACTTTCAAATAGTTGTTACATAAATCATTTCATTTTTTATTTGAAAGCTCAAATGGAACAGCCAAAATGAAACAAATGGCTTTTCCTTGATAGTACTGCTGGTAGAAATGCTTCTGTTTTTTACACAGAAAGCTATCAAATAGAGGCCTAATTACTTTACAGCTTTCAACAGGTGGTTCTTAATGGCAAAGGAGTCATCATACATTTAGTAAGAACAGGAGCTAACTAGGTGAGCTTGGATGTTTGATGATCTATTTAAGTGTGTAATTGCATTTTTCAATATAATTAGCAATATAATTGAATGCATAAATTAATGGATGTATTTCACGACATAAGTAATTGTAATTCAATGCAATGCTTTAGATTGTGGAACTACTTATTAATTGGTAACAATATAATTTCAAGATTGTTGTTTTTAATATTTTCTCTGACAAGGACAAAATATGTGTAATCAAAAGTTATGTTTTAATAAATTGAGACCCCAAGGTAAGTATACTATATTTTGATTAATTTAGATTATATTTAGGTAAGCAAATACTAATAATATTCTGATAGCCTATTTCAAAGGATAAAATCAACCTCATCACTGTGCCACTGAGAATGAACTCTACCATTTTCCATGTCTATATTAAAATTTAATATGAAAAGGAATTGTGAAATATTTGTATTATTTTTCACAAATTTCATATAGGGAGGAATTAGTTAAATCCTGAATTCTTTTAAATGAAATAAAAGCAAGATTTTGCATTATTAAACGAAGACATTTGCTCCACTGAATCATTAACTTTAACTTAAAACTAAACATGTTATATATATATTTAATCAGGTATATTCTTTCATGTATAAATGATTCTATAGCCACTAGGTAAGAGCAATACATCTTTCTGATACCATTATTGCATTGCATGTGTACTCGATATAGAGCATCCAGCCCTGGGCAATCCTTTACGGAAGATTTGATAAACCCTAAGCAGACAACCTATCTAGCTTGTGTCTGGATCGTTGACCTCTAGAAACTGGAACAATAAGCATGTGTTGTTGTAAAACACCCAGTGAGCCACATTTTGCTGTATCTGTATGGAAAATTAATACAGATACAGTTGCAGCAAGGTTAAGCAAAGTGCCACTCTACTCTGATGGGACTTCCCTATGCAGTCATGATAAAATTTACTCGCAGCTAGTATAACTCTTAATTGTCTAATAATTTGGGAACTGAAATTTTCTACATTTCTGTCTCCTGCTGGTTTCAAGTTGCCTTAACTTGAAACCTAGTGTTATAGCTCCATTAAAGTGGAGCCTGTGCTAAAAGCAAAGACCACAGTTCTGTTCTTACCTTTTCGTTGGTCAAGATGATGATACAGTAACGACAGTGCATATCAAAGGGAAGGAAGAAGAGCTCCAGGTTTGAACTTCCTTTCACTTCCAGGTAAACAGTACGCATCGAGCAGAAGAATTCTTTGATGAAACTGGACCTAATTGCTATCAAAACATGACACAGAACTTGTTGACATATATGAACTACCATCCGAATAAAGCAGCTATTTGAAGTTAGTAAAATTTTTGCATCAATAAAAAACTATTTGAAGGGCCAGTATTGTGGTGTAGGGGGTCAAGCCACTGCCTGCAATGCTGGCATTCCATATGGCATTGGTTCAAGTCCTAGCAACTCCACTTCTGATCCAGCTCCCTGCTAATGCAACTGGGAAAGCAGCAGAAGATGGCCCAAGTACTTGGGCCCCTAAACGCATGTGGGAGAGCTGGAAGAATTTCCTGACTCCTGCTTCAGCCTGGTCCAGCCCTGGCCTTTGAAGCCATTTGAGGAGTGAACAAGTGGTTGGATGATAGCTCTCTATATATACAACTTGCGTTTCAAATAAATAAATAAATTTTAAAAAGATGTTCAAAGTTGGCTGGCACCGCAGCTCACTTGGCTAATCTGCCGCCGCTGCCGGCACCCCGGGGTTCTAGTCCTGGTTGGGGCACCAGATTCTGTCCCAGTTGCTCCTCTTCCAGTCCAGCTCTCTGCTGTGGCCTGGGAAGGCAGTGGAGGATGGCCCAAGTGCTTGGGCCCTGCACCCGTATGGGAGACCAGGAGGAAGCACCTGGCTCCTGGCTTTGGATCAGCGCAGCGCTGGCTGTAGCGGCCATTTGTGGGGTGAACCAACAGATAAAGGAAGACCTTTCTCTCTGTCTCTCTCTCTCTCACTGTCTAACTCTGCCTGTCAAAAAATAATATGTTCAAAGCATGAGCAACAATATGAGAAGGTGATACAGTTTTTATCTCAACTCAAATAACATGATGCATAATTATGACTATATTAATGATTCCTTAATAAAGAATTTCATAACAAAGGGAACCTCATTAATGTTTAAAATTAACCACAATATATATAGCAAAGGAGTCACTCATGGAAGTTCAATTTTTTGTGGACTATGGAATAGTTCATATTACATGTTCTAGTAGATTGCTTGAACTGGCAATGAAAGACTGTTTCGTACATGCAAACATGTACATATTTTTTTGGTAGTTCTAAAACAAGGCCATAAGTTCTTGGATGTTGCCTAGAATGTGGTGATATGGTAGCCAGACTTTATGACTTGATCATAACAAATTTTGTGGAATTCATTAGAGGTGAAGCAATATGATTTCTGACACTAGATCAAAAAATATAACACAACTTCCACTTAATTTTCTTTTTGGAATCACTTGCCTTTAGAAATAAACTGCCATCCCATAAAGAAGCCTGGGCCATGTGGAGAGGCCCTGTTTAGGTGTCCAGGTCAACAACCTCAGTTGAGGCCCCAAGCAAAAGACAGCATTGACTATCAGACATGTGAGTGAAGAAGCCTTTGAGATGATGCAAGCCTCAGTATCCACAAACAGAGTCCAGTCACCCCAGAAGTGTATGAGATATAATCATCATCAATTTTTATAGTTTTATGGTACTACCTTTGGCATGGTTTGTTCTTCAGCCACGGATAATCAGGACATTTCTATTCTCATTTTTCTACCCATCATTCTATTAATCTTTCATAGTTGTATACTTATTTCATAAACAAAAGAAATTTGTATTTTACTTACAGTTCTAAACTTGGTGATACTTATCACCTAAATAAGTTTAAACAGTTCAGAATCAAAAGTAGCATGAAGGCCATATAGCTAAACACATTATTAGCACACTAAGTCTCAGTGGTAAAAGGAAGAGATGTGGGCAGAGTTCTACTAAGGGTCATCAAGAGAACTCAGAGAAAACAACACTTCAGCCTCTATTCTGCCAGCAATCCTCAGGAATTGCCATTCTGTTGCCCATAATCACTGTGCATTGAATGTTTCATTTCATATTATGCTTTGCATATAAAAATCAGACATCAGAACAAACACAAATTTTTGATGTACTCACAGGTTTTTAAGCAATCTGGGGCATGGGAACAGCCCTTAGCAGTTTCACATTCACCGCTATTCACTCCAGCACTGTCACAAGAAAATAGGAAAACATCAAAAATGCTCAAAATACTTAATTAAATCTCATGGCTACATACAATATGATATGCAAATATCATAAATATATTTAAAATATCTTTTTATGCCATATCATTTTAGAGTTTAAAAATTAGGAAAACACAAAAAAGAAAATAATAATCATTCATATTTCTGCCATGTTTTGAAAATACTTGGTAAAAATGATTCCTTTTGACTTTCAAATACTATGAGTAGTTACACATTTGATAATGACCCTAATCCAGAGACTCAAAAAGTATGTGGAAGTTGCATTTCTGAAAATAAATTAACAGAGCATAGCTTGAAGCAACTGCCTTCCTTGAAAAGTTCCAGGTTTTCCAGACTCCATCAAATTTCCCCCACATTGCTCTTCTAGTATTCATGGTTACTCTGCACATTGAGCTGTCAATTAGTATTCACACTCATAAATACTGATTGCCTGATTTTTTCTGAGAATACAGAAACCTCATTTTTACTCGTTTTGGCATCTACTTTTGCCTGAATTTGATGCTGTAAAAATATTGACTATTTTCAGGTTATTCTAAACATTTCCATTTTTTTCTCCATTTGATTTTTGTGAACAACACTGTCTTTTCTTTTACTACATTAATGAGGTTATTTATTTGTTGCATTTACTTCTTGTATTATCCTGTGCTTTAATTCTACTCACAGACATTCTGATTAGCAGCTTAAGGAACTTTTTAAAAAGTAATGAACGTGTACTTTTTTATGTATTTTGGGCATTTTATAGATACTTTAAGGCTGCTCTAGACACAATAGATGGACATTTTAGCATTTATAAGGGAGAATATAAAAAGAGTAGAAAGAATATCAAAGAATGTTTATTATTTTTCCATATTAAGCTCTATTGTCAACTGTTTGATAGTGAGGTCTGGATAAAATGCCTGAAGAAAATCCATAGATTATCTCTAATTCTCATTTTTTTTTGTACTTGGAAAAACTAGTCCTTTAATCATTTTTGTCATCATGCATAGGAAAGCAGATCAATTTAGATTTCATGTCATTTTTCTTTGCTTTTCTTATTTTGTGGGAAACAAGTATAAACGTGTTTTTTGCAGAAATCAGAGTTGCCTCATCCCTCAAGGAGACTCTAATCCATAAAAAATGAACTACATATACTTTATAAAAACACAAACAGAAAATATTACAAATCTAGGAATTTGTATTACCTCTTTAATGAAATTAATGTTATTATGATTACTAGAGACATCACAAAATGATTTAATAAAATAATTTGGCTTGGAAAAAGTTCTGTTTTATCTGATTAATGTTCCTGAATCTAGAAATTCAATGTCAAACTCAACTTATTTACAAAATCCATATCATGAATATTCCAAAGACAGAAAAGAAAGCAAGTTAACTTGATTGCCTTTTTATTACTATCTGCTCCTAGATCCATGCTACCATTTTCCTAGAAGTTCATAAGTTATTATTCATGCTACAGTAATCATGCTTAAGCACTTGGTCCTAAGGAAGAAATAGCATCTAAAACATAATAATATAAAATGCTTTGAAAGAGGCAATGGACTATTTCCTGGCAATCCAGTAGTGGGCCAGTGTCAGGTAATGGAATCTATTTTTAGGTTCAAATGGATGATACTTCAACTCTGAAGTAGTGTTGTGCAACTCCTTTTAAGGTAAAATGAATAAAATGGCATTCAATTGGATTAAATACTCCTGGGAGTGATCTGACATATTATTCAAGCCTTTATCAAAAGGGTTAGAAACACCTTTATCATAAGCTTTCATGAAGTTACATATGTGACTTATTTATCCTTATAATTCTCCAGAACTAGGAAAAGTGCTTGAAGTGCCACTTAGAATTTTTTTTGATGTCTAAATAACTCAATATCACTTGGAAAAAACTACAAAGTCATATCACTACAAGAAATATTTGATAAAATACTCATTTCTGAGCACGGTTGTTCCATAGATCAATCTTACAGTGTGGCTGAAATCAATTTCCTTTGCTGATTCTTACCTGATAATTCTTTTGGATTTAATTACAATAAGAATTTCTTGAATGCTCTTATTATGCTTATGGGTCATGTTTCCATAAAGTAAAATGTGTGATGAATATAAAGCTTCATAATCCATGTAGTTATGAAGGTTCTTTTTTATATGTATCTCTAGCTTATAATAGCAGTTTATATAGAAGACATTTTGGGTTTTTTAAATAGGCAATTCTAACATTTTTTATGACAACTGAAAGATAATTTCAGCACTTTACTCCTCATTTAAGAAGAAGTAAATTATCATTTGGGGAGATATTAGCTGAAGTGAATCTGATGAGGAGTATCAGTATAGGCTAGATCATACCGTAGTTACAACTCAAATCTTAGTAGATTAGTATAAGAGTTTATGTCCTATTTTGGTAGATTTATTCATTTATTTTATGAGAGAGAGAGAGCGAGAGATCTTTCATCTGCTGCTTTACACTCTGAATAGCTGCAACAGCCAGAGCTGGGCCAGGCTGAAGCCAGGAGCCAGGAATTCTATCTGTAACTCCTAGGTGGGTGGGGCAGGGGCCCAAGTACTTAGGCCAATCATCTGCTGCCTTTCCAGGTACATTTACAGGAAGCTGAATCAGAAGTGGAGAAGATGGAATTTGAACCACCACTCCAGTATAAAATGCTGGCTTCACAGGGGGCAGCTAAATCTACCGCACCACAACACCAGCCTCAAATAAGTCATTTCTTGTCCATACTACATATCCATCCTGGGTATAAAGTACACTCAGAGATCCTTGGTGAAGGAGGCTCCCCTTCTATATGTTTCTATAAGATTATGGAAAGAAAGAGACATGAAAAAAGTCCTTACTGGTTCTTAACAACATACAGCACTTTTCCTCACATGCTATTGGTTGAATGAGTTATATATTCCCACATAACTTCAACATTAGGAGAGTTGCCATGAGTTTACAAAGAGGAAAATAGGAACATTTGTAAAACACCTCTAAGAAATTCAGTTGGGGGTAGGGAGGTGGGCAGCTGGCACTGTGGCGCAGGGGGTTGAAGCCCTGGCCTGAGGCATTGGCATTCCATATGGGCGCCAGTTCGAGATCCTGCTGCTCCACTTCCAATCCAGCTCTCTGCTGTAGCCTGGGAAGGCAATGGAGGATGGTCTAGGCCCTTGGGCCCCTGCACCCACGTGGGAGAACTGGAGGAGGCTCCTGGCTCTGGATTGGCATAGCTCCAGCCCTTGCAGCCAGTTGAGGAGTGAGCCATCAGATAGACCACCTCTCTGCTTCTCCTTCTCTCTCTGTGTAACACTTTCAAATAAATAAATAAATCTTAAAAAAAAAATTCAGTTGGTACATGGAGATTTTTGTTAGCCTTCTGTTGTTCTCATGTGCTATCTTGCTGATTAAATCTTGAGATCAGGCTAGAATTTTATTACTGCAATGTTTACTATATTGTACATTATATAAAGAAAATCATAGAAGTATTACACCAGACTCATTATCGTTGTGATTTAAAATGCATGTCTAAAATTTTCGTGTATCTGGAAATTTGTTCAAGAAAAACATTAAGGAGAGCTTTAAAGCCAAACATGATGTGTAGAATTACTAAATCTTAATTTATTAAGACATATTTAAAATCAAAAGACCTATTTTTGCCAATAAAGCCATAATGATGAAAATAATAGGTTATATTATTTGTATTTCTTTTCATGGATACCTCAATAACTGCCATTTCTTGTTTAGTGACTAAACCCTAGTTTTATATAGATGAGTATGTGGAGGAATGAGTTTCCTCTTTTTGTTAAAGATTTATTTTAAATAATGATCAACAATATTTGGGACCATCGTCGACATATTTCTTAAGCTGTAGTTCATGCTGTTTTGGTAGTTACTTTGGATTAGTATTTCCAAGGTTTCATTTTCCATTAAAATTAAATTTGAATGCTTTCATACTTGTTCATTCCATTTTATTTTGATTGGGGAAGCATACCATTAAAATGATATCTGTACTTGTAGCTTTAGAACTCTTGTCTTCAATAAATCTAGAACTTTGGATCTACTTATAACTATTCCAGATTATATAAAAATTCTATAATTTGAGATATAGAATCCCTATATAACATTCATACCATGAAAGTAGACTTAATTTTGTTGTTTGTTAAATTATTTTGAGCTATTTATTCTTACAGACACCTGTAGCATTTCTTTGGGATCTGATTTTAGTTTAAAAAATGATACTGTAATTTTTTCACAATTAATATGAAAAAACTATGTTAAGGAAATTCATGTAAAGTCTATGATCTCAAAGCAGCTACTTGGTCAAGAAGCAGCAAGGGACTGAAAAAGAATTGTTTACTGAACTATTTTTAGCAGTACTAATATTTTATATCTACAAAGAACAAAACACAAAAATCCCTATAATCCTCTTAGATTTTAAACAAGCTTAATATTTTTAAATTTTATTTAATGAACATAAATTTCCAAAGTACAGCTTATGGATTACAATAGCTTCCCCCCTATAACTTCCCTCCCACCCACAACACTCCCCTCTCCCACTACCTCTCCCCTTCCATTCACATCAAGATTACCTTTCAATTATCTTTATATACAGAAGATCAATTTAGCATATATAAGTAAAGATTTTAACAGTTTGCACCCACACAGATACACAAAGTGTAAAATACTATTTGAGTACTAGTTATAGCATTAATTCACAATGTACAACACATTAAGGACAGAGATCATACATGAGGAGTAAGAGCACAGTGACTCCTGTTGTTGATTTAACAGAGATCACTTTTCAGTTAAATTTAAACACCTAAGAATAATTGTGTATTAATTACAGAGTTCAACCAATAGTTTTAAGTAGAACATAAAAAATACTAAAAGGGTAAAGTATACTAAAAGGGTAAAGTTCTTTTTTTGTTTGTTTGTTTGTTATATAGTTTTTTTTATTTAATAAATGTGAATTTACAAAGTGCAACTTTTGTATTATTGTGGCTTCTCCCCCCCAACCTCCCTCCCTCCCGTGGCCCTCCCCTCTCCCACTCCCTCTCCCATCCCGCCCTTTATCAAGTTTCATTTTCAATTACCTTCATATACTGAAGATCAACTTAGTATATACTAAGCAAGGATTTCAACAGGCTGCACTCACACAACCGCACAAGGTATAGGGTATTGTTTGACTAGTAGTGTTGTTTTTAAGTTTCATAGTAAAACACATTAAGGACAGAGATCCTACGTGGGGAGCATGTACCCAGTGACTCCCGTTGTTGATTTAACAATTGGCACTCTTATTTATGACGTCAGCAATCACCCGAGACTCTTGCTATGAGCTGTATAGGCTATGGAAGTCCCTTGAGTTCACTGACTCTGAACTTGTTTAGTCAAGGCCGTGTCACAGTGGAGGTCCCTTCCTCCCTTCAGAGAAAGGTGCCTCTCTCCTTGATGGCCTGTTCCTTCTGCTGGGGTCTTGTTCACCAGGATCTTTCATTTAGATTGCTTTTTGCCACCATGTCATGGCTTTCCATGCCTAAACAAGCTTAAAGTTTTCAAAAACATTTTTGAAAGGCAGGAGGAGGGAGATGGGAGGCGAGGAGAGAGAATTTTCCACCTGCTGGTTCACCTCTCAAATGCCTACAATTGCCAGTGCTAGGCTAGGACAAAGCCAGGAGCCTGGAACGCAGTGTGGGTCTCCGATGATTCCATGTGGGTGGCAGAGATCCAAGTACTTGAGCTATTATCTGCTGCCTTCAAGGATGTGCAGAAGCAGGAAGTTGAATCAGAAGTGGAGTAACTGTGACTAGAACCAGGCACTAAGATGTGAGATGTGGGTGTCCCAAGAGGCAATTTCATCACTGCACCAAACGACTGCTCTAATCCTCTTACTCTAATGGCATCTATAATGCAGCCTTATGACTCAGTGCATTAATTCATGTTTTATTGTTCAACAAAGTAACCAGGAAAGGAAGCCTGAATTCTTAGTTAAATAGGAAATCAGTATTCAATAAAACAAATGCAGTGAGACAAAAATTATTTCCTGTTTTAACAACTTTTCCACAGAAGAACTATGAAGAAATCAAACATAAAATACATGCAATTTTTATGATCTCCCCAAAGCACTGACTGAAATACAATTCACCTTTAGAAAATACAAACTATTCTCATTTTAGTTTTAGCAAGATCTACATGAAGGACTATAATGATTGCTAATGATCTTAACAATGGAAATTCCTATGTTATCGAAGGAGATGTCATCAGATTGCCTCCTGATGACACTGATAACCATCAAATAGTACAGAGACAAATAAAGGCAAAAATAGTCTAACAATATAGCAGTAGCAGTTAATACATACCTACATTTCACTAATAGAGACCTACATAATTTTCTTTCTGTCTGAATTTCTTTAGTCTGGGTAGTAGTTTTTTTTTTTCTTAATATTTCACTTTAAAGAGCTACTCTATAGTTTAAATCAGATGAAAAACATAAAACAATCTAAATTTTTAAAATTCAATTTTTATAGTCAGAAAGATGTCAACGTTCCTTTGTAAACTATAGAGCTCATAAAGTAAATGAAATTAGTATAAATTCAGTCAATCTTCATTATTTATTCTATTCTGTATTTGCAATTTTCACTACCTTCTAAAATATATTTTTAACCCCCAAATCAATACTTGTGTCTCTTTCACAATGTTCAAAGACATATGGAAAGTAGCAAAAGTTGTAGTTAGTGGAAAGCAGCAAAAGTTGTAGTTAGTGGAAAGCAGCAAAAGTTGTAGTTACTGGAAAGTAGCAAAAGTTGCAGTTACTGGTTGTGGCAGTTCCCAGTTAAGTCAAACTCAGGGGCCAGATGGACAGGGTTTGAATCCTTTCCTGGCACCTGTTAGTCACTTAACACATTTGAACCTTGTTTTCCTTTTGTGAAATAAAGAAGATGGAATCTGGCTGGATAAGTTTTTTTTAGGATCTGCAATTATAATCTATACTATTATACATATTTTTCCTAAGAGCAATAGTTTAGTGCTCACTAACTGGGTGTTTGTGACAATATTATAGTACATGACTTCCACAAATAACGAAAATCTGTTATATTTTATCAAGTATATACTCAATTTTCATGCACATGAACTTAGTAACATAAACATTTGGATAAGAATGAGAATGATATAAATTAAACATTTTGAATAAGTAAAAACAGTCTTGTAATTATATATATAACAAGTTTCCTTAAGTACTAATTTCTCAGAACTTTTCTTCAGATAATTAGGAGCAAAAAATATATAAATATTTACCCATAGCTCATATATTGTCCAGATTCTGATAATTGTGATGGTTTATACAAAAATGTTGGGGATTCCACCAAAATGACACTGAAATAAATGAAGAAATAATTAGTTTTAATTCTACTGCAACAAAATTTAGATGAGCACAAAACATTCTTCTTTTACTTTTTCCCCATCATTTATAATATATAATAATCAAATAAGAATAAACAGTTAAATATCCATGTGTTATTATTATGCAACTCAAAAAATATGTATGACAGAAAGAAGGGAAAGATCTAGAATGAATATATGAGAACTCTAATATTCTTTTTTATGAAAAGGCAATACTGAATTCTCTATGTAAGGAAATTCAGAAATAAATGACTGCCCGAATTATATTCCACAAACATAGAGGAAAACATGCACTGGTCTTAATGCATAGCCAGAGCCATACACATTTCCTAATTTCTAATCTTATTTCCAAATAAGAAAAATATTTCTGTCACGAGTGTTCAGATGTGAGCAGCTAATTAGTACATTCATAATTGTACCACCTTCTGAAATCACAGTTTTTCAGTACTACCTAGGTGACAATGCTCATTCAAAAAAAAAAATTAGAGCGTATATTAGCTGTGGATTGATGTGTTGGAAAACACACAAAATGAATATGGTATCCTCTCTGCCTTAGCCTACCTGCATTGTAGAAGGAGGCTAGTATAAAAAAAGATACTCTAGCAACAGGTGAAGGATATCAGGACCAATGTTGCCAATGATGTATAATTTCACCTTCAGAAAAGAGCAATATAATATTGTACAATATTGTTAAGAGCAGATTACCCAAACTTGATTTATCAAAAGAAATTCTTTGTTGTGTAACAATTATTGAGAGAGTTTTTTCAACATGGCAGAATATGGAGGGAATTTACTGCTCTAGTCTAGTGGAGGATAGCTTAAAAAAAGTAGAGAGAGTACAATCTCAGGGAAGGGTTATGGAGGAAACGGCAGAGGAAACTCCATACAAACTGGGGGGAAAATGTGGACCTACATGGAGGGTATGGATGCACACAACTCAGGGCTCCAATAGCCTAGAGCCTCAGCACCAGCCCTGGAGAGTGAGGTGAGAACAGACTGCAACAGCCCAAGCCACCAGCAATAAAGCTGCAGGAAGGGCCTGGATTGGAGCCCTGTGGGGGACGGTGTACCTGCGATCTTAGAGGGAGAAAAAGGGAGGTATGTTTCTCTCTCCCCAGCCCCCCACACCGGTGTCCTATAACTATCCAAGAGAGGGTGGGCTCCATTTTTGATATTACATAACAGCTGTGCCAGCTCCTCTCCATGCCCAGAAACCAGCCAAGACAAGATGCCTGAGTCTGGCTGGGAGAATTGACAGGGGGCTGGGTGCTGGTGATTGAGGTAGCCATGTGGGCTGGGACTGTGAAAACACTGTGACTGAGTAAGAGGGTGCAGGGTGTGGTTGGGACTTTGGGTAGTCACTGTGGGTGGCTCCACATGCCCAGATTCCCTGGTAAGAGTCATTGCTGCAGGATCTGTGTTCACACTGAGGGCTGCATGGATCCTTTGTGAGGTTCTTGTGGCAGAGCAGATGAAAATTGTACCTACTAGAGCTAGTACCCAAGCATTCATCCTCTTTGAGGAGAGGAGGTGAATGTGAGAATACACCAACAGAGCAGAACAAATCTCCCTCTGATAAAAAAAAAAGAGAGAGAGAGAGAGAGATTTACCACACCCAACTTGGGTGTCACCTTGAACACTCCCCTCACAAAGGAGCACTGAACAGAGCTCTCTGACCACACCTAGCATATGCCTCTCGGTATTAACTGAAGGATCAGACACTCCACTAATCCACAGAGGTATAGACCAAACATAAAAACCATTACAGGTGGGAAAAAACAACCAACAAGTATCATCAAAAATGCCTAATAATAAACGCAGCAATTCAAGAAACAAGAATAAGGAAGACAACATGATGACCCCACAAGAACATACAACTTCAATATTAGAATATAAGATGAAAAGACTGAAGAAATGCCAGAAACGGAATTCCAAAGAATTGAATCATAGGATTACTTAGAAGCAATCAGAAGAAAGTTCATGAACTAAAGAAATCTATACATGATGTCAATAAAAAAATTTTCCCATGTAATCGAGATTTTAAAGAGAAATCAAAACCAAATATTGGAAATGAAAAATTCAATAGAACAAATGAAAAATATGGTGGAAAGCTTTAAGAATAGATTTGATGAGGCAGAAGAAAGAATATCTGAGTTAGAAAACAAATCTCTGGAAATTTAACAGGCAAACAAAAAAAAAAAAAAAAGAAGAAATTAGAAAACTAAAATATAGTGTTGGGGAATCCTCCCAAAATCTTTCTATGAAGCCAGCATCACCTTAATTACTAAACCTGAAAAAGATACAACCGAGAAAGAGGACAACAGACCAATTTCCCTGATGAATGTAGATGCAAAAATCCTCAAGAAATTACTAGTCAATTGAATATCACAACACATCAGAAAGATCATTCACTTAGACCAAGGTATTCAGGGATAGTTCAACATTTGCAAATCAATCAGTGTGATAAATCACATTAAATTGAAGAACAAAAACCATATGATTATCTCAATAGACACAGAGAAAGCATTTGATAAAATACAACACCCTTTCATGATGAAAACTCTAAGCAAAATGGGTATAGAAGGAAAATTCCTGAACACAATAAAGACAATTTATGACAAAACCACAGCCAGTATCCTATTGAATGGGGAAAAGTTGGAAGCATTCCCATTGAGATCTAGAACTAGACAAGGATGCCCACTATCACCATTGTTATTCAATATAGTCTTGGAAATTTTAGCCAGAGCTATTAGGCAACAACAACAACAACAACAACAACAAAAACAAAGGTATACAAATTGGGAAGGAAGAAGTCAAACTATCCCTATTTGCAGATGACATTCTATATATAGGGGAAGGCAGGTAAGGTGGAAATAATCACTATATTGCTACAGTTGTATTTATGAAATGTATGAAGTTTGTATTCCTTAAATAAAAGGTTTCTGGGGAAAAAGTAAAAAATAATAATAATAAAAGTTATTGAGTCCCACAATAGTAGTTTTACAATAGAAAACAGACCAGTAATATCAAGTAATAAAATATGTTTCATTCTTGATAAAATACACACATACAGAAGAATACACATGATGGCATGTACAGAATGGAATACAATACTTTCATTTTTCCTAATAATTGATGCTAGCATCGAATTCAATTCCTATGTTTTAGAGTGATATTTCTGATTGATATATCAGATTCAATTTCTTTGTTTCAGATTGATATTTGTGCTGCTTTCATGTAAGAATTTTATGGAACTATATGAAGGCTAAATACAAAAAATTTAAAGACAAAATTAACTATAATAATATGTGAATCATGAACTTTGCAACAAATATGGCAATCTACCAGATTCACCTATATCATTATAAACTTAGGCGAAAACATATAAACTTAGGCGAAAACATAAAGAAGTATTTCTCTTCAGACAGTAATTTAAATTTAAATTTAAGTAAGGCACTAAATTCTCATTTAAAGTTCATATAAAATTAAGAAGCAGAGAAACATTCAATTTCTCTTTTTTTATAAATCCAAAGTGAATCTTTGGGCAATTTATTTTACTGATAATTTGTTCTGACTATAGGACAGTTACAAGGATAATACAATTTAACACAAACATTAAAAGACTAAGCCAATGTAATACATACTAGGTTTTTCATATGTTGTACATGTAGAATTCTAATACAAAATAACATCCTATATATTTGTCTGAAAAGTGCCTGCTGAAATATAATAAAAAGCTTTTCCATAAAATATATAGAAATATTAATGTAAAAGTGAAATACCAACTACTTAATAAAATGAAAAAAATTCTATCATATGACTGCTGTTTCTAAATCAGTGATTCCCATATTTCAATGTATAATAACAACCCAGATAAATGGCTAAAGTATGTATTACTAAGGTCCTACTTGCCTGAATTTTGATTCAGTCCATCTGAAATGGGTTCCAGGATACTCCATTTAAAACAAGTTCGCCATATGCTTTGATATAGTTTGCCCAAGGCTTAAAGGTTGAGTAATGCTAATCTAAGAAATTGGTCTTGGGGCTGGTGCTGTGGCATAGCAGGTAAGGCCGCTGCCTGCAGTGCTGCATTCCCATATGCACACCGGTTCGAGTCCCAGCTGCTCCACTTCCAATTCAGCTCTCTGCTGTGGCCTGGGAAAGCAGCCACAGATGGCCCAAGCACTTGGGCCCCTGAACCTACGTGGGAGACCCGGAGGAAGCTTCTGGCTCCTGGTTTCAGATTGGCACAGCTCTGGCCATTGCGGCCAGTTAGGGAGTGAACCATTGGACAGAGGATCTCTCTTTCTCTCTCTGTATCTCTCTGTCTCTGTCTCTCTCTCTCTGCCTCTCCCCTCTCTGTGTAACTTTCTGACTTTTGAATAAATAAATAAATCTTTAAAAAACTATTAAAAAATCTGTCTGTTCTCTGTCTCTCTGCTTTTAAAAAATTGTTCTAATATTAATGTACAAACAAATCCTTTGGAGATGTTCTTAAATGTAGACTCTAACTCAATTGAATTGGAGTGGGCCTAAGATTCCATTTTACTACAAAGCTCCCCAGTGAGGTTGATGCTGCTGATTTAAGGATTTCTCATTGAAAAGTAAAATATTCAGAATGCTACTGTCAAGGACAGAGGGCTCCCTTCTCCCCAGGCTCAGTCTCCCATTTGGAGACCTAGCCTTCTGGCAAAAATCGGACAGCAACTATTCTCAATCTTCCCCCAATATTAGCAGCTGAGATAAAGTTCTGAGCAAGAGTAGCTGAGAACTGAGTAGCTCGCTTTTTCTATCCAGCAACCTCATCTGAAACAAAGGAACCCCAATTTCCTTTGCTCCAGCTTGTAAAGTTGTGGTTCTATGTTGGGAGAAGCCAGCTAACATATCCTGAGCTCCTACCTAGCACTCTGTAACTAAAATTGGGGGTTTACTCCGAAAGCAGTGCATCATTGTCCCCATCCCCAGCTCCAAAGCCGTGGATTAGCTACTTTATCTGGAAAGAGTTACAGGCCATAAAAGAGAAAGCTCCTAATTTGTTCCCAAAGGAACCAATGTCAACAAAATGTGAAGAAGTTGAAGCCATAGTATGCTCTCAACAATCGTACAGGTAGTGAAACACAGTTGGGGGATTGGGAGATTGAATGAAGAGCCAAGCTAAGTGTAGGTTGAGGAAGACAAGGAAAAGACTGCTAGGGAGGACCCTCTTGGAGTCTCAATCACTGACTTAGAGAAGTGTTATTTCAAAAGAGCATGAGTTTAGTGAGATTAATCTGAAGATCAATTTATGCCCCTCTGGGGCATTGGAATTAATGGAATTTAACAGCTGGGTATAGTCAGAAAAAGAGACAAAAGGAGTTCTGTCAAAGCCGGAGTCATCCCAGGGTAACTTTGGGCTGTGGCCTTTGATAAGCACATGGGAAGTTTCACACTGCATGTGTAGGTTTGGGCAAGGGGAGATAGACATCACTGAAATAACCCAATGAGTCAGTGGATAATTAGAAGAAAAAAATGATGCTATCAAGCTGTGGGAGGATGACCAGCACCCAGAGTTACTATAATATACTTTTGAAAATGTCCAGTCTCCCTCATAAAAATTAAGTAAAATACACAGAAACAGAAAAGGATAACAGAAACAGCCTGTTCACCTGACCAGAACAGCCAAAGACAGATACCAAATTACCATTACAAACATCTTCAAAGAACTACAGGAAACTATGATTAAAGAAGTTATAGAGAACATGTAGCATCAAATAGGAAATAACAAAAAGAAATTATAAAAAGAACCAAATGGAACTTCTTCTAGAGTTTGAAACTACAATAGATATATACAATTCAGTAGAGGACTCGGCAGCAGATTTGAACTGACAGAAAAATGAATTGACAAACTTGAAGACTGATAGATTTTAGGCAATCTGAAGAACACAGAGAATAAATTAAATAAAATAAACAAAATCAAACATATATATCAAAGATACACCATTATGTGAAAGAATATGTAGGTAATGAAATTATCTGGAGAGAAGTGAGAAAGAGGAAGAGAAAAAAAAAAAATATATATATATATATAAAACAGAAAAGTGAGTGTGAAGGATACTGGAGCATGCTACAAAAAGTACTCCAAGGGGGCAGAATAGTGGTTCAGAGAATTAAGCTGTGGCTTGTGGTACCTGCATCCCATAACAGAATGCTGATTAAAGTCCTGTCTCCTCTGCTTCTGATCCACCACCTTGCTATTGTGCCTGGGAAGGTAGCTATTGATGGCCCAAATACTTGAGCCCCTGCGATCCATGGGGGGAACCTGAATGGAGTTCTGGGATCCTGGCTTTGGCTTGGCCTAGCCCGATCCATTGAGGCCATTTGGGAAATGAAATCAGTGGATCAATGTCGATCTCTCTCACTCTTTCTTTCCCTCTTATTCTATTTGTCAAATAAATAAATAAATAAATAAAAGCATTCCAGATGCTAGCATGAATAGGGACAAATAGAGAAAAATAGAAATGACAAATAAGAAGGCTAGTCTAACAATAACTATAAAAATACACTTGCTGGGCCGGCACCGTGGCTCAACAGGTTAATCCTCTGCCTAGTGGCACCAGCACACCGGGTTGTAGTCCCGGTTGGGGCGCCAGATTCTGTCCCGGTTGCCTCTCTTCCAGGCAAGCTCTCTGCTATGGCCTGGAAGTGCAGTGGAGGATGGCCCAAGTGCTTGGGCCCTGCACCCCATGGGAGACCAGGAGAAGCACTTGGCTCCTGCCTTCGAATCAGCGCGGTGCGCCGGCCGCCACGCACTGGCCGTGGTGGCCATTGGAGGGTGAACCAATGGCAAAGGAAGACCTTTCTCTCTGTCTCTCTCTCTCTCTCATTGTCCACTCTGCCTGTCACAAAAAAAAAAAGAAAAGAAAAAAAATACACTTGCTGAACTGTTTCCCTCAAAACTTCATATATTAAAGCCATAACCCCTAGTATCTAGGACTGTGACTATGTTTTGAGGTAGAGTCTTATAAATGGATGATAAATTTCAACCAAAGAGATCAATATTGGTTCCAATTTAATATGACTGGTTTCCTTAAAGTAAGAGGAAATTTGGACAAATAGACACTGTGATTGCATTGTTTGAGGCTGATGTTAGACATAAGATATTACAAGTAAAAGGAACTACACTATTAAATTTTCTAAGTACAAAGTTCTCAACAAAATACTAGCAAACTAAATCATATAGGACATAAAAATATAGAAAAGTGTTATAAGAGTATGAAATGGTGACCTTTTGTGAAACAATTTGAGAATCACTAGTCTGATAAACAGGCGTAGGAGTTAGGAAGCTGGTCAGCTAATCCTGTCACAGTTAGATCTAGGCTAGAATGTCTTAGTTGTTAAATGGAACACTAAATTTTGATCAAAAATGATCAAATCTCATTATTGTACTGACCAGATATATGTGGAGATTTATGTTGAAGTTTAATGTATATTTAATATGATTGTTATTAATAATTCTGATCATTTTTGTTAAATGTAACACTATAGATTGGGTAACTTGCTGTTGTACTGATTTCAATTTTCAAATAGTCTTCATATGAATTAATCAGCATGAAATTATCATTCTGTCTTTTTAAGATTTTATTTGAAAGAGAGAGAAAAAGCGATTGAGAGAATCTTGCATTTTCTGATTCTCTCCCAAAATGCCCACAAAAACCAGAGCAGAGTGAAGCATTTGGGTCTCCCATATGGTAATCACGGGTCCAAGTACTTGAGCCATCACCTGCTACTTCCCAGTGCCCATTATGTGAAGCTGGAATCAGAAGCAGAGCCAGGACTCAAATTCAGGCACTCCAATAAAGGACGCAGGCATCTCAAGTGACATCTTAATGACTATTAAGCTAAGCACCTGCGCTCATGGTATTTTTTTATTTCAAATTTGTAACATAATTATACAATGGCTATATAACATATAATAGTATAATAATAAAATACCCATTATAAAATATTGACTTTACAAATTTTGGAGTTTATTTGCCCATTGTTCAAGTTTGAAAAGCATACTCATACAAGGAAGGAGAGAGACAAAATTCCCCAAGTAATAATCTTAGCTCCCAAGAAGTAACAATTTAAATTCAATCTGAGATGGTTCATGCAGAGTCATGAAAATATAACTATTTTTTTGAGAAACCCTTATCTGTAACAGTCTCCCAATTCCTGGAATATTCAGGTTTTCTTTAAGCTTTAATACTAGCATGCAAGACTAAATATATCCTACTTCTCTCTGAAGAACTGCAGTTGGCCATTTTGATTCATTTCAGGGTATACTTTAATATTAGAATAACAGCACATGTTATGACATTTTTTGTCTCTTAAATTTGAATATAAACATTAGTGAAAAAGTCCTCATTAACAGATAGAGACCACAAATTCATCAATAACTACCTCAATAAAATAATTTTTGTTTTATCAACAATGATTTATATTTTCAATAAAAATCTACCATAACTCTGGGCAAATGGTGATGAGAAGAAACTATTCAACACTAAAATAAAAAGTGTATATATAACTTTCAGTCTCAGTAAAAATATTGTTGTAGGATCTGATTTCTAAAGTTAGAGGAAACAAGAGTTTCTAATTTAATCAGTACATTAGGTACCATCTTCTTCAACATGTAAATTTCTAGAAAGTAATTTTTCCATTGTATTATATAATAGTTAAGAATTATATTATCTTTTTATTTCTAATCTGTGTTGTAGTTATCAAACCTCAAAATTGATATATGCACATTAATATACAGCATTCATTTAGTCATGATGCCCTAGGTAACAACATATTTCCTGGTTGAATCAATATTTCAGTCTTGTGAGAGGCAGCAAGATGGCGGAATAGGCAGGAAGCACACTTAGTCCGGGGGGAGAGAAAGTTTAATATAAGTGGAGATACTGCAGGGTCAAGGAAGAGTAGGGGAAGAAACAGCAGAGGAAACTCTTCCGGAACTAGTGATTCACAGTGGACCTGCGTGGAGAGCGTGGGAGCCCAAGTTCGGGACACCAGCGGCAGACTCAACGCACCAGCGCTGGAACGCGAGGTGAGCCGAACCTCCATAGCCCGAGATACCAGCAGGCAAGCGGAAAGAGGAGGCTAGAGGGAACGAGGCTTGAAACTCCGTGGGGAAAAGTTCACCAGGCTAACTAGAAGAGAGAGAAAAAAATAAAAAAAGTGACTGATACGGACACAAGTTTCTCTCTCTCCGCTCACCTCTCAAAGGCGAGCAAGACAGAGCAGGCGCCATTTTGGACATACGTCATAAGCAGGGCGACCTCAGGTCTGCACCAGCCCTGAGCCTAGCAGAAAAACCTGACTCTGTGGGGAGGGGTGAAATAACAGGAGATTAGCATCTAACTTGGCAACCCAGTGGGAGACTGCAGGAGAATTGGAGCCCACACTGAGGGCAGCAGAGATTCCCTGTGTGGTCCTTGGGAAAGAGCTTCCGATCTCTGGCTCCTGTGGGTATATCATTTGCCTGCTAACTACCTCCAAGTACGTTCAGCTGTGCGGAATTACTTCCCTTTTAAATCAAAAAAAGAAAGAGAGATTTACCACACCTAACCTGGGAGTGTCATCCTTGACACACCCTCAACCCTGAGGAACCAAACACAGCTCTCAGTCCACACTCATCTCAAGCCTCTAAGGCTCCACCGAAAGCAGACAGTCCACTTAATATAGAGCCATAGTGTAACAAGAAAAAACACCACAGTGAAGAAACCAAATATCTCCAACATGCCAAACAACAAACGCAAAAACCAAGCTAACAAGAACAAGGAAGACACTATGACACCCCCAAATGAAAAAGACACCCCAATTCAAGACTATGAAGATGATGAGATTGAAGAAATGCAAGAAGCGGATCTCAAAAAATTGATAAGAACATTAAGAAGTTCTCAAAAACAAATTCTTGAACTACAGAAATCCTTCATGGACAAGATAGAAAATCTCTCTCGTGAAAGTGAAATATTAAGGAGGAATCAAAATGAAATGAAACAACTAGTGGAACAAGAAACTCTGATAGTGACTAGAAATCATAATGAAATGAAGAGTTCAATAGATCAAATGACAAACACATTAGAGAGCCTTAAAAACAGAATGGGCGAAGCAGAAGAGAGAATATCAGACTTAGAAGACAGAGAACAGGAAAGGAAACAGGCAAACCAAAGAAAAGAAGAAGAAATTAGAAATCTAAAAAATATTGTCGGGAATCTACAGGATACTATTAAAAAACCCAACATTCGGGTTCTAGGAGTTCCTGAAGGCATGGAGAGGGAGAAAGGATTAGAAGGCATTTTCAGTGAGATACTAGCAGAAAATTTCCCAGGTTTGGAGAAGGACAGAGGCATCTTAGTACAGGAAGCTTATAGAACCCCTAATAAACATGACCAAAAGAGATCCTCACCACGACATGTTGTAATCAAACTCACCACAGTGAAACATAAAGAAAAGATCCTAAAAGGTGCAAGAGAGAAACATCAGATCACTCTTAGAGGATCTCCAATTAGACTCACAGCAGACTTCTCATCAGAAACCCTACAAGCTAGAAGGGAATGGCGAGACATAGCCCAGGTACTAAGAGAGAAAAACTGCCAGCCCAGAATACTATATCCTGCAAAGCTCTCATTTGTGAATGAAGGTGAAATTAAGACTTTTCATAGCAAACAGAAACTGAAAGAATTTGTTGCCACTCATCCTGCCCTGCAAAAGATGCTTAAAGATGTCTTACACACAGAAACACAGAAACATGGTCACCAGTATGAAAGAAGGTAAAGGAAGGAAACCTCACAGCAAAAGATCACAGGAAGCTCAATTTCTCTTTGACATAGAATTAAACTCTGATGCTCTGTTAAAGCAATGTGTTAAAGTAATCTATTATGTTCTCTTGATGTCTGTTAAATTCTAATTGTTCAAAAACAGCTGAATTTTTATTAAGAGCTATGGGTTATTTAAATATGTGCTTTTTTCAAAAATTTGAATAATCACCTTGTAACAATGATCAAATTTGGTCTATGTTATGTCATGATTTTAAGAAATCTTATTTCAACCAGATATGTTGGAGACATGATAGTTATCTTAATGAGAAAGCCCCAGAGGCTTAAAGGGTTAAATACTTGTAAAATCCTACAGGTGCTTTCAAAAATACTGTGAAGTAAGCAAATGCCTCTTGTTGGTTGATGAGTTTATAATTTTAAATTGTCAGCAAGCGATCTAGGACTTGCTCCCTCATTTCTCTATTCTAAGCCCAACTTGTTCTTTCATTTCTCTATTCTCTTCAAGGTAGGAAACTAACTCTATTATGAAGGAATCTGTAGGATGCACAATTTAATCTTTAGACCTTATAAAAGAGATGGCTAACATTTTTCTGCAATAGCATAGCCAAAATAAGAACTCAAATAATAATCTCATAGCTAGATTCACTTCGCCATCAGCGAAGTATACAGTAAGTAGAAAAAACCTCCCTTTCAGACCAAAGGGAAAGAAAGTTTTAAAGTGAGAATATAATTTTCCTCATGGGCATTGTCTACCTTAGAAAAACTACTACAGAACATGCCTGTGACTATAGACTTGTAGTTCAGGCCACCGAAGATTAGAGATGGGAAACGGGCACTCCCTTGACTTGCATCCTCTGGTCTGCTTTAACACAAACCAGGAGGAAAAGAAAGCTCGGCATCAGAAGCAATGGGTGGCAGGCCTATTAATGGCTGATCTGTACAGTGATCTGCCCTCAAGGAGACCCAACAGGCCAGTCCACTGCAGTGGCTTTCAATGTGGTAAGCCTGGGCTTCAGCAGAAGTCAGCTTGTGAAGAGCCCTGGCAGCTCTGCCAAGAGTTGGATCACTGGAAATGGACCTGCCCTGGAGTCGAAGGATGCCCAGGTCAGAGCCACAGATCTTATTGGCTCTAAGCTGAAAAGCCCTTCACTCAGCCCAACTTCCAAAGTGACCACTGCAGCTGAGGGGATGGTCAAGTAGGGTCAGCAACATTGCAGGCAGAACTGTAAATTTCTTGTTAGAGATGCCCCCTGCCTTTACCTGGCCAGCTCTCCTCCCAGGCCAGCCAAGTAATGAAAGTCAACAGAGTGCCTTCCCCTAGGAGGTTCACACCTCCCTTAGGATATACCCCATGTGAAGAGATAGATAGGTCTGGGCCTCTGAATTTACAAGGCCTGAAGCCCACCAGATTATTATCAAGCCCCTTCTATCAGGTTCTATTTGCCTCTCAATCAGAAAACTTAATTGTAGCTTAGACAGCACCTTTCTTAGCTCCTCTAATAATGACTCTGTCCTTTGTTCTAGGCCCTGTCTAGTGCACTTGGGCCTCATTCCTTTGTAATCATAACCTCTACTCTACCACCAATGGCTCTACTCCCAACATGTGTGTACTGATGGTCCTCTTCCCCACTTAATGCTGTATAATTGTTCAAACCTGGTAAATGCCACTCTTAGGATCATTGGTTACTATCCTCACTCTGTCTTTTATGACCTTGTCTAAATATGATCAGAGTCGGCAAACTTGGAAGGCTTCCATAGCCTTGGCAACTCATGACGACAGCCTAGGATGGTTACTGGCGCCATAAACTAGAGTGTCAATTTCTTGGGTCAACAACAGGAGCCACTGTGCACTTGCTCCTCATGTGGGATCTCTGTCCTTAATGTGCTGTCCATTTTGATTTAATGCTATAACTAGTACTCAAACAGTATGTTTCACTTTGTGTTTCTATGTGGGTGCATACTGTTGAAATCTTTATACTAAATTGATCTTCTGTATATAAAGAGAATTGAAAATGAATCTTGATGCAAATGGAAGGGGAGAGGGAGCGGGAGAGGGGAGGGTTGCGGGTGGGAGGGAAGTTATGGGGGGGGGGGAAGCCATTGTAATCCATAAGCTGTACACTGGAAATTTATATTCATTAAATAAAAGTTAAAAAAAATAAAATAAAATAAAATATAAAAAAAAAAATTTCAGTCTTGTAGATAAATAGGTAAAATATAAATGGAAGGAAAAAGTCTATTAATCATAATTGTTAACGAAATTGACATCACAGTGTGTCTCAACAGAAAGCATATAGACACAATTTATAAATTTGATATGATCAAGTAGAATGTCAAGGAAAAGTGATTGTTTCATTATTTATAAGTTCTGTTTAGCCTGGTTATGCTTATAAGTTTATAAGAATGTAAACACATATAATTTCTCCTCTAAATAAATCATGTTGAAGAGGTGTAGAAAATTACATATTTCTCTTAAGAGTGCAGATAGATATTTGCAATGAATTTATCCAAAATATTGACTTACTTGAAGTCTCCTGCAGTATGGAAAGGGTTTTTGATATTTATAGTGATTTCCTTCCACTGATAACATGGTGTTTTGCACATAAGAATTTTCTGAAGTAAAAAGAAAATCACACTATATGATAGTATCACAAAATAAATATCCTTACTTAATAAAATTCAAACTTGAAAAAACTACAAACTGCCAATTTTAATATTACACTGATATTATATAATTCCTTTTTTCCACAAGCATTATACTGCTAAAGTCTAAGTGAAACAGGATGTAAAAAATATTTTCTCTCATTACTGATCATAGTTCTATGCTTTCAAAATAGTACCTGCCAAACTAATTCCTTAAAATTCATTTTGGTAATGAACAAATATGACTGTGCATTTTCAAATTACTTTGGTATATATACCTAATACACATGATAAAAGGAAGAGGCGGGGAGTGTAGGTGTGAATATCTATACATAAGAGTATGTGTGATTGTGACCTGCCTGTGTTTGTAATAAGTGGTGGCTGACCTGACATTCTTATCACAATAAAAAGCAAAAATATAAAACAAACTTTCAAATTACCCTAAGGAATTCTATTGGGGAAAAGTTGCTAGGAACTCTACATTTTTGGACTGATCATATTCTTGGCTTATTTTATTTCTGTTTTGTTCTCTATTTCCTGGTGAATTAAGAGGTAAACGGAGTTGCATGTGCTTCAGTTGTCAGCTTTTCAACACAGGAACTACTACATTAACTGGCTAAAACCAGCCACATCTCATATTCATATGTTGCAAAGCAATATCTTTTCTTCAAAGAATGTATGTGAGAGAGTTGGGAAGCGTAAATATTCATTATTCAGGAGGAAGTTGGAAGATCACAATATACATCTCTGACGAATTTCCACATTCTGTCCTGGGCATCAGTATCTAATAAGCCAGTCTGTCCATGTGAACATCTTGATGCTCTCCATACCAAGCTGGCCACCACTCATCCCTCCTAGAGTTATTCTCTCTATTTCCCACTCTTCTTCTGCATACTGAAATCTCTCTATAATCTATATGGAAATCTGCTAATAACAAATTTGCCTTTCCTTTACTATACATCTGTGGTAGAAAATATTTTGACAAGATAACAGCTATAAAACATCAATCATAACAATGTTACAAACATTTTACAGATATTTAAAAATTCTTCTTCTGCATCTTTTGAGATATAAACACTTAGAACTCTGTTGGGAACATATCATCTTTCAATAAATGCCAGCATTAGCATTAACTTTATAATGGATTTACTCCACATGATACTCAAGGTAGATTGATGAATATTCCTGTCAGAGAGGAGAGAAGACTTTTTTGTTGCACAAACCATCAATCCTCAATCAAAACAAAACAAAGATATAGGGCCAAGACTGCTTTAAGTTAAATCATGAGTCTCGATGACAAAACAAACAAAAAAAATGATGTCAAGGAATAAGAACTGCCTGAAGGTAAAACGTGCAAGAATAGCCACGTTTATGACACTGAGAATAGAAGCAAAGACTCGCAAAATAGGTAAAATTTACTTACTACGGTTTTAAAATGGTGGACTTCACCCTTAAGAGCAAAAGCCAGGATAGAGCCTCCTCTTGCATTCTTGGTTTTTGAAATTAATAGCAGTGAAGCTTCAGCAGGATGGAGGAAGCGACTGGTGAATTGTAGTGTGATATAGGTTTGACTTCTATTTAACAAAGGATAAAAGAGGAGACATCTCATTGCAAAAACTAATCAACAAAGGCCTTTTTGTTGTAGATCACACGCTCAGTGCATATGCTCTACAATGTACTCACTTCTGAAATAAAATTAAAGAAGGTTGCAGGCACAAGAATCTTACAATCCAGTTATTGTCATTAGTTAAGATATCTCGACCAGTCTATGCAATCTAAAGGCAATTCCCAAATGTATAATGTGTGTATACACACACACACACACACACACACACACACATATATATATATATACATATATACAACAAATGATATACTATCACTAACTATCAGGTTTTCTAACTATGAGCCATACAAAATTACATGTATATTTTGTATAAAATTCATAGTACACTCCTTGCTACTGTTTAGGCAAATTCTTAGTTACGTCATTTGCTTCAGGTCACATGGAGGAAAAACATGAGGAAGGCTAATTTTTAAAATAGGCCTTCCCTGCCACTACAGCCTGACATGCCACACAGCAAGCACTCCAGTCTCCTGTTTCTGCCTCCCCCAGGTATGGCAAAGGGCATCACCTCACCATGACAGCAGCAAGGCACAGCATGCAGCACTTCATACTTGGTGCCAAAACTAACGGTGAGACCAATTTGAAAGGCTTCTAGTCTATTTTCCAGGAGCAAGGGATGGCAGAATTGGTACACACCTAACAGAACTACTGTTCTTTGGCAATATACAGAAGCAAAAATGGCAGGTTAGCCAATATGAACATTTGTCTACATGGTTGGTGTTGCTGGACCTTCAGTTGGAACACTGATGCACAGGGCAAAGAAAAAATCAATAATCTCTTAAACCAAGTGGGAGAAAGAATGAAAGAATTTAGTTGGGGCAGTACTAAGCAGTTAAAGTGATTACCACCCATAGTTCGAGAAGGGACTATTGACAAATACTGGTCCAGTGCTAATGAGTGTCTGGTTGAGTACAACTTTACATGATGAAGACTCACTGTACCAGAACATTAAAAGTCTACACTTGAAGCAATTTTGAAATAGTCTCAACCCTAGTGGGGATGTTAATTTGGTGGAGAGTTATTTGATATGTATCTAAAACATCATGGCCAACGGCAAAGTAGATTACACTGGCAAAGATGTACTGATTTTGGGACATGGAGATAGGGGCTTATTATGTGAAACAGTCAAACTGAAACCAAAGATGGTAACTGTGGCAGAGGCTGACCAATTGGTGATTGATGGATATAAGAAACATATGAGAAAAACTTGTGGTGATGTCTCCAACAATCTTAGCAGAGACTACTAATCAGGTTCTCATAGCAGACTGTGCTCCAACTGAAGAGGTACACCATAGAAGGGAGAGAGTATGATTATCTGACTAATGATTTGACAGCTGTTCCAATCTCCACATTTACAAAAGATTTCACAAGGGGTTTCTCAGACTGATTCTTAACCTGTTGATGGAAGTACTAAAACAGGATGGGGAATATTTTATGCAGGAGAACTGTCAATTTGACAGGTAATCCTGCTGCTCTGTGAAGAACAACCTGGGCACCTGTACTGTCCTGTGGAGCTCACAGCAAAGATCACCTGTGTCCCTTCAGACTTGGAACTGTGGGTGTTTTACCCTGTCTGGAAGGTGAATATGCCCTTAGCATGTGTGTTGCAACTTGCCTTCGCGACTTCCACCTGCTCTACAGGACAATGAAATGAGTCATGCAACTGATTGTGAATTCTTTTAAGTTTTGTTTTTAATTGTGCTTTTTAATTTTAAAAAAGTCAAAGGAAAAAGTGTATTTTGATGAAGACAGTTGTTATTTTTTTGAAAGTCAGCCTAAGGATGATTTGGTAGCACAGTGAAGACAGCAAAATGCACTGATCTCCTAGGTGATTTTTATTTTATTTTATTTTATTTTTTTACTTTTTATATCGGTGTGGACTTTTAAATCTTGCATTTGGTACACCTTCAAGTTGTATGTTTACAAGAATGAACAGTATTGTTCTGTTTTGGAGGGAAGTTCTTGATGGTGTTCCTTTCTCCCAAAATTGACCTATATATTAAAATTTGGTGCTTGAAAGAGATAAAAAATGAATAGCAATGTCTCAACTAAAATTTGAAAAGAAAAAAGGAACCTGAAATTATGGTTGAACATAAAGTTCAAACGTTAAACCCAAACAATGGTAGATAAGTGGCATGCATGTTATTTGAGAAAAACTCTAAATTAAAAGGAGGAATAAAGAAAAAAAGTCCATTTCCTGGGGCCGGTACTATGGCATAGTGGGTAAAGCTTCAGCCTGCAGTGCCGGCATCCCATATGGGCGCTGGTTCAAGTCCTGGCTATTCCACTTCCAATCTAGCTCTCTGCTATGGCCTGGGAAAGCAGTAGAAGATGGCCCAACTCCTTGGGCTCCTGCACCCATATGGGAGACCCAGAAGAAGCTCCTGGTTCCCAGCTTCGGATTGGCGCAGCTCCAGCCGTTGCGGCCAATTGAGGAGTGAACCGTGGGTGGAAGACCTCTCTCTCTCTCTGTCTCTGCCTCTCTGTAACTCTGCCTTTCAAATAAATAAATAAATCTTAAAAAAATGAAAGTCCATTTCACTGCATCTTTCATTTTGCAGTATACCATAGGGTATAATGATAGAGGCTATGGATTTAGAAGATATTCCAAGCTCCAGTTTGCAGAAAAATAGCTACACAACTGCACCCTGGCAACCTGGTATAACTCCATATAAGCCACATAGACTTTACTGCAGCTGAGCAAATCTTGGCAGAAAGCACCGTAGTTTTCCCACAATATGACAGCAAGAGGCTCACGAAGAGCTGCTGCAAGAGCAATTCTCACTTGCCTCTCTGCCTGCCCTGAGAGTCTGTCACCAGCCAGTTTCTCATTATCTGGTCAGTTATGAAGCTGGCTACTTCACCTCCTCCAGAGTGAAGCTACAGGCAGTGGAACTGCTTGGTGACAGCATGAAATAGATTCCTCAGCAACAGGTTGTCCTCTCATCCGTGATGCAGCCATATGACCCTTTTGTATCGGTGTTGTCCTGCAGAAGGGACACGGGGACCTGACCCCTCTGACTACTCTTGCATTCATCATTTATGTAAGTATTGAACTCTCTGAATCAAGAAAGGACTCACTGTTCCATTAGCAACTGAATCTTTCAGATTGTCTTGCCCGTGAGTGATATGTCTTAGTAAAATTTTACTTTTGAGTTTCTGCTGGTTGTTAGCATAGTCAGCATTATACATCACATAGCAATTATTCTTTTATATAAACTACTATCTATTTACTCCTTTTTTGAGTATACACAATTGAGAATGGAGACAGGAGTAGATCGCTTTGGTGTCAAAACCCTGGCTTAAGTTATGAAAACCTTTCTTCAATTTCTGTTGAATGAGTGAGACCAAAGAGCGGCAAAAAAGATGAATGAGGTAGTCATGCTCACATCCCATATCAGAACGCCTGCGTTTGAGTGCTGGCTCCACTTCTGACTCCAGATTCCTGGTAATGTGCACCATGGGGGGCAGCAGATAATAGCTTAAGTTGCTGGGCCTCTGCCACCCATGTAAGAGACCTGATTTTAGTTCAGAACTCCTGGCTTTGGCCCAGCTCTGGCTATTGCAGGTATTTTGGTAATAAATCTGCAGATGGAATTAATCTGTCTCTCCCTCCCTCCTTTCAAATAAATAAAAAGTAAATAAGAAATTAAAACAAAGATGCTTTAAAAATCATTTTGTATGGAAATGTACAGCTCAAATCTAGCAGCACTGGGAGTTATTTTTATTCAGCTTGGTGTCTTCACTAATGAATTCATTTTTTCAAAAGGACAATTATGAGAAACTCATGAATTTGGGTGATTTTAGAATTGAGAATATTTGATCTTGTGTTCTTTTTCTAGATGTGTAGGCTCAAATTCTCTGTTACACTACTTGTGATTTATGATATTCTCAGTTAATCTAAAAGCTATTATAGTCACTAATTCCATTCATATTTATAGATAATACACAATGATCCAAGTACTCTTAGGTTTTGGGGATACAGTAATAAAACCTCACTATTCCCGTTCTCCTGAGTGGTACATTCTATGGGACCTGGAGGACATTCTGACATAAAATGGGAAAATTACAAATGTATGTACTGTGAAGTTTTATTAGAACATATAATGTGGAGAGTAACATAGCACTAAGGGTCAGAGGAAGTGATATGTAAGGTGGAATAAGACGGATGAGCTTAATTTAGCTAGACTGAGAAGCAGAATAAAGAACACATCCAAGGCCTTCTGTATGAGGGAATTCTAACTTACTTGAAGAACCAATCAAAGGCCAGTAGTGCTGAATTTTGGACAGCAAGGAGATTAGTAGAGCAAAATGTAGCTAAGAGTCATCTGTGAAATCATATAGTGACTGTCATAAAAATGAAAGTATATTTTAGACCAAGTGATGCTTAATCTGCATTCTCATGTTGATGGGAAGCTCTTGGAATATTTTGAACAGAAGAGTAACATGTTCAAAATAGATGTCACACTAATATAGAGGATGGATCACAGAGGAGCCTATTGTGGCAGTCTAGCACATTGATAATGTTATATTAAATTAGGCTGGAAGAGGTGGGCAAGGGGAAAACATGACAATTTTAAGACACAATTAGCAAAATTAAAATGACTTGGTAAAGAACTGGATCCCCAAGGAAGCTGATGAAAAAAGAAATATTCAAAAATGATCATAATTTGGGGTGAGTGTTGCCAAACAGATTAAGTCACCATTTGACATGTTCACACCCTATACTGGAGTGTCTAGGATGGAGTTCCATTTCCGCTTTTGATCCAGCTTCCAGCTAATGCGTCTGGGAAGCAGCAGATGGGTTTCTGCCACTCATATGGGAGGCCGGATGGAGTTCCTTACTCCTGGTTTTGGTCTGGCCCAGTCCTGGCTGTGTGGGCATTTGGGAAGTAAACCAGTAGGTAGAGGATCTCTCTGTCTCCCCCTGCCCCTATAACTCTCTTTCAAATAATAAACAAATAATCTTTAAAAATAATGATCATAATATAAATTACATTCACTTAATGAATAATGTTATGGTCTTATACTTAAGTTCTATGAAACATATTTCATAATATTCCTTTTCATAAGAAGTTATTATTTTCATTTTATTTTAAGGCTAGAGAAACACAGAGACAGAGACAGAGACAGTGATAGAAGATCATCTACCTGCTAATTCACTCATCAAATGCATGCAACACTCAAGCCCCGGGGTGAGTCTGAAGTCAGGAGCCTGGAACTCAATTTGAGTCTCCTCCAGGGAAAGTGGGGATTCAAGAACTTGAATCATCACCTGCTGCCTCCCAGGGTGTGCATTAACTGGGACTCAAATCCAGGCATTCTGATATAGAATGCAGCTATCCCAAGTGGCATCTTAACCACTAGGAAAAAACCTGCCAACAATATATCCTTTTTATGAGGTTTCAGGGCCAGAGAGATTTGGGCTTTTCTTAAGTATAGATAATCTTTCTTTTTTTTTTAAGTTTTATACTCATATTGAAACATGTAAGTGATTAACATTCCTTTCTGAATTTATTAGAAGCTTTCAGAATCAATTGTGTAGATCATATATATATCCTAGGTCTCAGTCATGAATATCATAATTATATGTTTCCTCTCTATTTTTTCACTTTTTATTTTCTTTTTGCTTCAGTTGCTGCCCTCTCTCATTAAAAAAAAATATCTCCTTAATACTACATATACCTTGTAAGCTACTGCCAATAGATTTTTGGAATAGATGAAGAATAAATATATGATATACCAATGTCAGTGAACATATGGCTCAATAAGAATAATGAAGGGAAAATGGTTTTAAAATTATATTTTCACTTTTGTGACAGTCACTCTGGTTATAGCTAAGTTGAATCATCAAATCAGATGCAGACATAGATATTTTTGTTTATACCCTGGTGTAGCTATTTAATCTTTTATATAAATGATGTTTCTGGGAATTTCAATTCATAGCTGACAGAAAGGATCATTATTTATTGTGACTGAGACAGAATCTAGCGGGATGTGGTACACATAAATAGATAATTGTATAGTATCCAATAACAATAAAGCTATGCAATTTTACTTAAGAAAACAATATATTTTCTGAGTTCTATTTATAAAATCTAAATACTATGAAATTGTTTAGTCTACCTAGAGAGACACTTACTTAATCACATAATAACAGTATTCAAACCTATAAAATAAAATCTATTTAGACAACTGAATAATTGTTTCACGTCTCTATTCAGAATTAAGCACTATCTATTCCAGGCACTGTTCCTTGGTTTCCCTTGAAGAACTCAGGTATTTTTGGTTTCTATTTTCCTCTAATTCCATACACACATCAAATATAAATCAATTATAAAATTATATCCTCATTATATATTTATGTGTATGCCATTGCACTAATTAGTAAACACTGCTAAGTAGGGTTGATATACTTCAGTCAGTGAGCCATCAATACTTTGAATTAGTTAGTGGAGAACACAGAATGATTCATGTGAGTTCCAGTTATAGTACTGGGTATGTTAACTTACATATTTATATTTATTACTGACAAAACTGTGGGTAAATATTCTGTTACACATTTTCCAAATAAGAACAAGAGGCTAGATGATAAAGCATGTGCACATCAGGATTAACATACAGCATTTACTTTATTTTAAGGATTTATTACTTATTTGAAAGTCAGAGTTAAACAGAGAGTTAGAAAGAAAGAGAGAGAGAGAGAGAGAGAGAGAGAGAGAGAGAGAGTCTTCCATCTGCTGGTTAACTCCCCAAATGGCTTCAATGGCCAAGGCTGGGCCGGGCTGAAGTCAGGAGCCAGGAGCTTCCTCCATGTCTCCCACATGAGTGGCAGGGGCTCAAACACTTGAACTATCTTCTGCTGCTTTCCCAGGCCATTAACGGGCATCTGGATTGGAAGTAGAGCAGCAAAGACACGAACCTGCGTCCATATGGGATGTTGGTGTTGCAGACAGCAGCTTTACCCACTATGCTACAATGCTGGCCCCCAACATTTAATTTTGATATCAAATGAAAGAAGTCACAAATGACAATGGCATCTAGAACACAAGTAACCATTTTTCTTCCTAAGATAAATATTATTAAACTTAAAATAAAGGGTATTAAAAGGGATCTAGTTAGAGGAAGCCATCATCTCATATAAGAAAGAATGAGATTCAATAAACTCTTCTTTCACCAATGCCATTACTGAATTCCAGCCAATTTGACATAAAAGTAGAATACGTTTTTACCCTGTTCTCAAGAAGATATATTATTTACTTTTCTATGGCCATATCATTACACATGAATAGATAACCAAGTATCACAAGACATTAAGGTAAATCCTTTGACCAGAAGCATTGAAACCAAGGTAAACAAAGAAATTGATCTTAAAAAATAGATAATTCAGGTAATAGATGAGAAATTAAAATCAGAGGTATTTATGAAGATATTATACCTCAATTTAAGAATAGAATGATGTGAATGATGGATACTCCATAGACAATGAAACACTAAAAAATTTAGAATTTGGAGTGAGCACTTGATTGCAGCAGTGAACTCTCTGCCTGGGTTGCCCATATCCCATATTAGAGTCCCTGGTTTTGAATCCTGGCTCAACTTCCTGTCCAGCCTTCAGAATGTACAGTTGATAGTGGCTCAAGTACTTGAGTCCCTGATGTTTACATGGGAAACTTGGAATAAATTCCAGGCTACTACTAGCTTCTGCCTGGTACAGGCTTGGTCACTGCAGGCATTTGGAGAATTAACCAGTAGATAGAAGATCTCTTTGTCTGTCTGTCTGTCTGTCTCTCTCTATATACATATATATGTGTGTATATATATATGTATGTACATATATATCCCCATCTTTCAAATAAAGAATTTTAAGTAGAGATTTCCGAGATGGTCAAATAGTGGTGTCCAGCATTTGTCTCCTCGTCCACAAGGAAGAACAAAAACAATAAATCAACAGCTGCATCTCAAGATGGGTGCTCAAGGATAAGCATAGCAGTCGGTGGGGAAAAAGGGGAACACAGGAGGACCTGGAGACTTGATATGTCAGCATAGAGAAAAGGAAAAAGCCAACCAGCAGCTGAGAACTTCCTGTGGCTGGAAGTGGGATCCCTGTTGCCGGGCCACCTTAGCAGGCAAGCAGGCAAGGCAATGCTAACTGCAGGAGGAATACCAAGGCACCACTGGCTAGGAGCCCAGTGAGGAGGGCTGCCTGGAGATCTCGCCAGCAATCATTTTGATTTAGAAAAGAAACACATTATATCACCTGTAACTCCAAGAACACAAGCTACAGCAGTGTGGCACCACCTAACAAAAGTAGTCACAGTCAGAATCTACATTGTTCTAAAAAACAGAGGCCCTGGATCCACAGACATTCCAACACAGTTAAAAAAAAAAAAGACTGCAGCCTTAGAAATCTAACTAGACTTAGCACAGCAACAGTTAACCTAGCACCCTAGTCTGTACAGTGCTCCCCACTACAAGGAGCTAGAGTTGCTGATCAACAGGGGATCATGTCCCACAGAGCCTAGAGATAAGGGCACCTACTAGTTCAGAAAGAAAGACTACTGTTTGAAAAGTAACTAAAGCTTCTGTAGATTAAAAAATTAGAGATATAAAAATAAATTTAAAAAGAAGGAAAAGCTTAAAAAAACTAGACAATCGGGCAAAGTACCTTAAGTAGTTACAATGTTATTTTACATTGGAGAAAAATAATTGAATGCAAAGGCAAAAACAAAAACTCAAGAGTGGTTCAAGTTCATTAGTGGTTATCAAATTTGTCAACCCCTTTGGTACTGACACAGCTGTTCTCATCCTTGTATTATTTAAAAAGAATATTTGCCATCATTAACACCTGTTGGCATATCAAACACCATTTACCAATCTGAGAAGACTCATTTTCTTGTGAGTATTCTCCAAGAGTTTTATTTATTGTTTATTTTTGAGGGGGGGAAAGTAGTATAATCCCTAAATCAGTGTAATGAGAACACAATTAGATAAAAATGAGACTTTATTGAACAATACCACAAGCGGAAAGTATGTATATGCATATATATTATATCTCTATCTATTTATCTATCAACTATACACATATAGATATAATGACTATGGAGGAATTGAGAAAAATTATGACATTGGGAATTTTTTGAGGTAGGATTATGGACCTTTTTTGTTCTTCATAGCTTCTAAATTTTCTATAGTAAGCACATAATACACACACACACACGTAATTTAAGCAAGCACTGTTTCCATTTCTCTGCAGTAAGCAGAACTGTATTACATAAACAACTTGTAGCCTTATTTCTATGGCCCATATGCATACAAAATAAGTTAAAATGAAATGAATATAGAAAAACCAGCCATTTTATGTTGTTATGATTGTTTTAAAAAAATTAATGAGGAATCTGAGACATGCGTGCATATTTTACCTATGTCTAAGTGAGTCTTTTCATGATATACCTATTAATTTTAAAAAATTCAAGTTATCTCTTATAATTTATAATACCTATTAAATCTCTACATTTAATGCATTCAATAAAGTAAAATTTTTAAAAGTACTTACTTTGGAGAAATTGTCACAACATTCTCTGATCGCTGAAGGGAGAAATCAGCAGCATCTTTTCCAACAATTGTAGCCACATACACAATAGATTTCAAGCTTGAATTTCTCACTACAATCTATGTAGACACAGAAAAGAGTGTAAACATAATCATGAATTTTAAAAATACACCTATGTTGTGTCTTAATTTTATAAAAATTTATGTATTTAATAATATAAATTCTTATTTCTAATGTATACTAACCAGAAATCAGATTCTGTATTTAAATACAGCAACAACAGTGTTTGAGAGCACTTCAAAAGTTTATGAATAATTGAATTAAAGGAGATTTTCATTGTGTTGCAAAAATTCTGAAATTCTTGCTTTTTAATAATACACATTTTACAGAAACTTTTTGAGCATCATTTGTGTGGGTGTGTCTGGTTTGGTTAAGGTAGGCAAGGAGAAAAAGCTTTGCAGAAAAAGAAATAACGGACAAAAAAGTACCTGATCATCAAAAATGTGAAGAAGAATATCTATTTTTAATGAAGTGGAAAACCATTGTAGGATTTTAAACAGAGAACTTACATAATTCAATTTACAAAAAGGACACACTACCTATACAGTACAGAAACTAGTATGAGAAAGAAATTCCATTCACAATAGCTAAAAAAATCAAATATTTATAAACAAGTTTAATCAAAGAAATGAAAGATCTCTATAATGAAAATTTTAAAACATTGATGAAAGAAATCATCAAGGACACAAAATAAGGGAAAGTTATTAATTAATATCATTAAAATGTTCAAACTACCTAATACAATCTACAGATTCATTGCAATCCCTATCAAAGTATCAATTACATTCTTTACAGAATTGGAAAAAAATCCTAAAATTCATATGGAATCACAAAAGACCCAAAATGGCCAAAGTGATTCTGAGAAAAAAAATATCAAGCTAGAGGCATACCTGATTTCAAATCATACTACAAAGTATCATAATTATCATTGTTCTGGCATAAAAACTGGCATTTAAATCAATGGAATGGAATAGAGAGCTCATAAATTAATCTACAGACATACAGACAACTTACTTTTGACAAATGTGCTAAGAACATGACATAGATTAATGAAAGGATAGTCTTTTCGATAAATGGTGCTGACAAAACTGGATAGAATGGAATTATATGCCTATCTCTCAAATGCAAAAATCAACTCAGGGTGGAACAAAGACTGAAATGTAATACTGGAAATGCAGAAATTGCTAGAATAGAAGCAATTTAAGACATTGTTATAGGTGACAATTTCTTAGATAAGACCCTCGAAGTACAGGCAACAAAAGTGAAACTAGACAAATGGGATTGTATCAAACTCAGAAGCTTCTGCACAGCAAAGGAAACTTTCAATATAGAAAAGAGACATCTGAAAGAGTGAGAGAAAATATTTGCAATCTACTTATCTGACAAAGGAGTAATAGTCAGAACATATCAGAAACTTAAAAACTCAACACAAAAACAATCCAGTTAGGAAATAGGCAAAGGATCTGAATAGACTGTACTCAAAAGAAAAAAAATACAAACAATAAATATATGAAAAAAAATGCTCAGTATCATTGGATGTTGTCGTTGAATTCTCTACAATGTTGCAGTGGGTTCTTTTCTGAGAGGAGCAGCGTGGTGGGGGCAAGAGGCGCGGAGTCAACACACAGACCCCGGGAGTCCGGTGAGAGCAGGCTTGAGGCGAGCAGCCTGCAGACTCCTTTATTACAGTTGGTACAACAGCTTATATAGCCAAGACCAGCCAATCTGGTCAAGGGGCGGTCCATACCCCAACCAATCACAGCCTGTTGCCAGGCAGTTTCCACAGCCATCCAATCACAGCCTGTCGCCAGGCAGTTTCAAATCCATCCAATCACAGCCTGTTGCCAGGCAGTTTCCAGAGCCATCCAATCACAGCCTGTCGCCAGGCAGTTTCAAAGCCATTCCTGACTAACTGACGCTCGCTTGCCAGTGGCCACCTTGGCATGGCCTTCTCATTCCACTACATTTCCCCCTTTTCATTTATTTTTGAGCAACGGGAGGCATGATTCTTGGCCATACCATTGTTGACCCCGTTTCCATGTGGTCTCCGTACGCAGCTGTGCCTGTCTTAGGTTGTCCCCCAGGGGATCTTACCCGTCATTGACTAACCAGCGCTCAAATCGAGAGACCACAGGATTGCTTGCTCAGATAGGGGTAGGAATGAGGAATAACGGTTATCAGGAATGGCATGACCACACACAGGCTGTAGGCCATTTGAGTGGCTGACCAGAGCTAGTGGGGTACACAATGGTAACAGATGTGGCTATGGGCAGTTTCTTAGGGTAGGATGATAGGGCAGGTGCGTCTGCTAACAAGGCAGAGTCTCGGTCTTGTTCAGCTGGTTCTGGTTGGCTGTCAGTTGCAGGCTTGATGTTTCTGGCTGGTACCCAAATGGGCTGTTCTGCATTCTCTGGAAAGACACAAGCATATCCTCGACCCTTGGTTAATAGAAGCCTTTTTACAGGCGTTGGAATCCAGGGCCTGAATTTTGCGTACACTTCAACATTAACAGCAAACATGCTGATGGCATGGGATCTAGCGGCTGCCCTGAGAGCTTGGGGTGCCCAAGTACTGCCACAAATGTGGGGATCCTCACTGGGTGCGGATGGGATGACCTCGCATGAGTTATTATCTAGAGGTCCTCTTAGTTCATCCTACGGGTATGTGGGGGGTGGCTGACTAGGCATTGCTACCTTGTTTGCTACGTTGTTTTTTTTCACTTTCGGAGTTCTCTCTCCCTAAGTCAGCAACCATTGTCTGTGAGACAGAGACCTGGAGTGTCAGGCTCCTATCACTCACAGATTCACGATCTTTGATAATCTGCACAGGATTCTGAGAGGGGGGTATCTTTCCCATGTCTGAGCGCTTAAGAGCTGCACGGTACGCCAACTCTAGCCAGAGGAAAGACACGTACAGCACTGCTACCGTAACAAAGCAAATTCCTAGCACCTCAACTGTGGATGGCATTTTGCAGGAGGTTTCCCTACGTTAGACAAACAGATAGTGGTGTATCAGATCGTACGTATGTCCTGTGCTTAGTGGGGGACTTCCTTGATTCGTTAGGTCAAGGCCGTATGCCCACACGGTGTCTCCGGAGCGTCACCTCTCTCGAGTGAGGGAAGATGACTTGGTTCCGAATTCTGGGATGATCAGTCCCTTATGTGAATTCGCCGGGCGAACCGAAAGTAAAAGGAGGAGCCGAGAAGCGACGTACGCTTCAGGGCGGTGTGTGCTAACCTGGGGTCACTTAGACCGAGGACAAGGACAAGGAAAGGGGCGTAGGAGGGGGTTCTGTGCTCACCCTCACAGAACCGAACAGCACACCAAACACCGAGGGGCCTACTTGCCGAAATCCAGGGGGGACCTCGCCGAGTCCGACACGCTGTTTCTTTCTCAGTCACGTTGGCGCACCAGATGTTGCCGTTGAATTCTCTACAATGTTGCAGTGGGTTCGTTTCTGAGAGGAGCAGCGTGGTGGGGGCAAGAGGCGCGGAGTCAACACACAGACCCCGGGAGTCCGGTGAGAGCAGGCTTGAGGCGAGCAGCCTGCAGACTCCTTTATTACAGTTGGTACAACAGCTTATATAGCCAAGACCAGCCAATCTGGTCAAGGGGCAGTCCATACCCCAACCAATCACAGCCTGTTGCCAGGCAGTTTCCAGAGCCATCCAATCACAGCCTGTCGCCAGGCAGTTTCAAATCCATCCAATCACAGCCTGTCGCCAGGCAGTTTCCACAGCCATCCAATCACAGCCTGTCGCCAGGCAGTTTCAAAGCCATTCCTGACTAACTGACGCTCGCTTGCCAGTGGCCACCTTGGCATGGCCTTCTCATTCCACTACAATTGGACATTGAGAAAATGCAAATCAAAACCACAATGTGATACCACCTCACCCCTGTCAGAGTGGCTATTATCAAAGACAGATAGTAACAAATTCTGGCAAGGATATAGAGAAGGGGGAGCTCTCACACACTGTTGGTGTGAATGTAAATTAGTGCAACCATTGTAGAAAGCAGTATGGAGATTTCTTAAAAAACTAGAAACAGAACTGCCATATGATCCAGGATTCCCACTACTCTGTATATATTCAAAAGATACGAAGTCACTACACTGTATCAAAGGGATACCTGCTCCACCATGTTTATAGTAGTACTGTTCACATTAGCCAAAGTATGGAATCAACCAAAGTGTCCAGAGATGAATGGATAAAGAAATTGTGGAAAATATTCATAATGGAACACTATGCAGCCACAAAAAAAAAAATGAAACCCTTTCATTTGCAATAGAATGAATCAAACTGGAAGACATCATGTTGAGTGAAATAAATCAGACATAGAATGAAAAATCTGCATGGTCTTCCTCATATGTAGGAACTAAAATAATTTAAAAAAAAAACCTCAATCTGAGCACAGAATGTTGATTATTAGAAGATGGGAGGGATAAAAGAAGTCTGGATTAAAACACAAGAGAAGCTGGGTGTGTTTCATTAATTGTGACAAATATATTAATATGACATGTTAAAAATAAGGGAAGTGCAATAAGGAGTATCTGGGAACTCTTTGTATTACTACCTCAAAAATTTATTTTTATACATTTAAAACTATTCTGGCCAGTGCCGCAGCTCACTTGGCTAATCCTCTGCCTGCTGCGCTGGCACCCCGGATTCTAGTCCCGGTTGGGGCACCAGATCCTGTCCTGGTTGCTCCTCTTCCAGTCCAGCTCTCTGCTGTGGCCAGGGAAGGCAGGGGAGGATGGCCTAAGTGCTTGGGCCCTGCACCCGCATGGGAGACCAGGAGGAAGCACCAGGCATCCTGCTTCAGACCGGAGCTGTGCGCCTGCCGTGGCGGCCATTTTGGGGGTGAACCAACGGAAGGAAGACCTTTCTCTCTCTCTCTCTCACTGTCTAACTCTGCCTGTCCAAAAAAAAAAAGCAATTCTCAAATAAAATGTTAAAAGAAGAAAATCTTTGTCGGTTTTCTAATACATTATTTTATATAAATCTCAATTCAATTCTACACAAATAACTTGTGTACTCACATTTTCAAGAAATACTCCCTAGTAATGAAGTAATTCATTTGCTAATATTTGTCATATCTCTGTGTCAGGAAGAAATGGATAATCAACACATAGCTAAACTTCTACTTCTAGACTAGGCCACCATCATTTCAAGTCTATAGCTATGTTTCTAAATCAATACTCATATTAGTAACTGGCCAAATTGGAGTGAAGAAATGGTGACTGGAATAATTTAGGAAGTCCAGGATCTTAGTAACAGCTATCTGAAAAGTCAAAAAGTTGTAGAATGTGTGATGATACACTTGATAAAAGATGAATTACTTAGTTCAATGAGAACTTCCATAACTATTATAATAAATGTTTTGTTTCTGAAGAGTTTATATCTTCAGTTACCTCAAGGATTCAGGATTCTTAGATTATCTACTTGGAGATATCAGTTACTGTGGCATTTCAATGTACATATGCATGTAAGCATATATAAACATCTATACATATCACTTACTCATTAATAAACCAAGTGATTTTACATCCCAAAGAGTTAACTTCCATTTTTTGCAAGGAAATGTTGAAAATAATAAATACATTCTGAACTATCATTTGAGATCCTAAGAAAACCACTCATTTCCACCATATCATATCATATAAATACTGCACTGAGCTCATCTGCTGTCAGAATATACCACTCGGCTGGCGCCGTGGCTCAACAGGCTAATCCTCCACCTAGTGGCGCCGGCACACTGGGTTCTAGTCCTGGTCAGGGCACCGGATTCTGTGCCAGTTGCCCCTCTTCCAGGCCAGCTCTCTGCTATGCCCTGGGAGTGCAGTGGAGGATGGCCCAAGTACTTGGGCCCTGCACCCCACGGGAGACCAGAAGCACCTGGCTCCTGGCTTCGTATCAGTGTGGTGTGCCGGCCACGGCAGCCATTGGAGGGTGAACCAATGGCAAAGGAAGACCTGTCTCTCTGTCTCTCTCTCTCCCACTATCCACTCTGCCTGTCAAAAATGAAAAAAAAAAAAGAATATACCACTGAAGTCTGTGCAAATTTTCTTTAAAAAAAAACTCAAATAGTTTAATTGCTCTTAAAAAGTCTCAGAATATTCACTGTACTATTTATTTTTTCACTAATCTTTACTTAATTTTTTCCACTGGTTCAAACATTCTGTTTGTTTCACTGACATGTAACTACTGAAATATTTTTTCAATTATAAGAGATTTATTGTGACAAGAATGAGATACTGTGACTTAGACACACCCATTTTTGGTGTTGATCCATAGAGCTAACCTATGTCAAAGATTCTCAGCATTTCCAAATCAGTGATTTTCTTAAAGGAAGTCAAACCCGAAGATGGCTATTGTTGCAGTTGATTTCTCAACAATGTTGCAGTGGATTCGTTTCTGAGAGGAGCAGTGTGGTGAGGGCAAGAGGCACAGAGTCCCCACACAGATCCCGGGAGTTGGGTGAAAGCGGGCTTGAGGCAAGCAGCCCGCAGACTCGTTTATTTCAGTTGGTACAACATCTTATATAGCCAAGACCAGCCAATCACCACACAGACCCCAGGAGTCAGGTGAAAGTGGGCTTGAGGCAAGCAGCCAGCAGACTTGTTTATTTCAGTTGGTACAACATCTTATATAGCCAAGACCAGCCAATCCAGTCAAGGGGCGGTCTATGCCCCAACCAATCACAGCCTGTTGCCAGGCAATTTCCAAAGCCATCCAATCACAGCCTGTTGCCAGGCAGGCTCCATTGCCAGGTGGGATTCAAAGCCATTCCTGAGTAACTGACACTCACTTGCCAGTGGCCACCTTGGCATGGCCTTCTCATTCTACTGCAGGCTATAATTTAAGTTTTATATTGAGTTTATAGTTAATTTTTGTTTTTCCTTCAAAATTTATCTTACATCTATGAAAAATAAAAGCTGTATCTGTATCTATGATCTTAAGACATTAACATAGTTTTCTGTTAAAACATAGATGAGAAAGGAAATCATGTTTCCACCAAAATACATTTTCATTTGTTTTCAGCATCATAATGAAAGTTTATGTTTAAACATTGGCTAGTATTAATTATAACTGCTATAAAAAATGAGGAAAAATGGCATAAAGAAAGCCAAACATGTCAAAAGAATTAGAGAATTGTAATAATATTTCATTATATTACATGACTGATTAATCAAATTGAGACTACTATATCCTGCGGGCTTAAGCAAAACACTTCAAATTCTCCAGAAATTTTATTTCTAAGTCAAAGATTCTCGCTGATATAACTATACCTCAAGACTAGTTAGTACACAAAACCTTTGACTATCTTTACAGACAATTATAGTAAACACTGTTGAAAAAACTCTTCACAATGTTATATCTCTGTTTCTAAAAAAAAGGAAGAAATAAAATTAAAGTGACTGTTTGTTTCTCAATATTTTCTAACAAAATATTAGAAGAAGCTCTCCTTTTCATAAATTTAGCCACTTTGAGACAAGAATTTGAGCATTTCCTGATTTTTAGCCAAATGCTTAGCAACCATCAACTCAAACAATGATAGAGGCTAGACAGCTACCTTCTCAAAGAGGTTACAGTTACAAATCAAAGATTATCAGGACACATCATTTGAAGATGAAATACATAAAAATTTTGCATCAAAAATATCAATAAGGAGCTGGCGCTGTTGCACAGTAGGCTAGTCTTCCATCTGAGGCACTGGCATCCCATTGGCCCAGGTTCATGTCCCATCTGCTCCACTTCTGATTCAGCTCTCTGCTATGGCCTGGGAAAGCAGTGGAGGATGGTCCAAGTCCTTGGACCCCTGCACCCATGTGGGAGAGCTGGAAGAAGCTCCTGGCTCCTGGCTTTGGATCAGTTGAGCCATTTGGGAGTGAACCAGTGGATGGAAAACCTTTCTCTCTGTCTCTCCCTTTGTAACTTCACAACTCCAAAGTTTCAACAAAAGCTAGAGCAGTAAAGAATACACTAGAAACACTGGCTAAAATGACAAAGATACTATGTTTGATGTTTTTTATTTGAGAAAGGAAACAAAGAGGCAAGGAGAGACAGAGAGGAGGATAAGAGGGAGGGAAGGAAGGAGAGAGGGAAGGAAGGAGAGAGGGAAGGAAGGAGAAAGAAAGCATTCCTATCTGCTGGTTTACTCCCCAAAGGTAAAGTTTACCAAATAAAATTTACCAAAAATAAATAAATAAATAAATAAATAAATAAAATCATCTCCCTCTATAAAATATAGAGAAAATACATAAAATAGCCTTAGGAAAAGGAATAAATATGAATTTTACTAAAGTGGTAAGTTATCTTTCACAGAGAATAATGTTATTCTCTATAAAATGATAATGAGAAAGAAGGAGTCATCATTTCACTGCAAGGGATGATAACTAAACAAATATTATCACTTTCACTCTTCTAGACATTTGACCCAGAAGAAGCAACATTTGATGAAGGCTTATTCAATTTTAATAAAGTTATATCTTCTAGAGCCTTGTCATAAATTTTGGGATGGGAAAGAAATACTTCTTTTCTTTTTAAACATTTATTTGTTTGTTTAAAAGACAGAGAGAGATGCAGAAACAGAGAGAGAGAAAGAGATCTTCTATCCACTGGTTCACTACCCAAATGGGCACAATAGCCAGGGGTAGGCCAGGATGAAGTCAGGAGCTAGGAGCTTCATCTGGGTCTTCTGCATGGGGTGCAGGGACCCAAGCACTTGGGCCGTTTTCTACAGCTTTCTCAGGCATGTCAGCAGGGAGCTGGAGCAGCCAGTACTCAAATCAGTGCTCATAAAGGATGTTGGCATCACAGGTGCTAGTTTAACCTGCTATGCCACGATGCTGGCCCCTGAAAAAAGAAATATCTAAAGCCTCTCTTATGCGTTTAACTCTATTTGTATTTTGGCCCCAAATATATCCTTACCTGAGCTAGCACAGTTTCATGTAGAGTACATTGAAAGGATATCACCTTCTTGGGAAGGTATGAAGGGAGCCTTTCATACATGTGGACACAAAACATCAGCATCAGGATTGGATTTGGATCATGGATGTCAGTGGCCTAGTTCCAAAAAAGAGAAATATTATTAGATGATATATAGGTAAAACACATTAAAAAGAATAAAAGCATATTATACCAATTATTGAACTAATTCAAAGAATTTTTAAAATGTTTCCAATTGACAATGACAATGAGATGTAGATATAGCAAACAAAATATTTCTATGAATCATAAGAGCTTCATGAGTTAGCAGATAAATTAGACATGTACTAAGTGGAACACTGACTTTACAACTCTAAAGTTTCAACAAAAGCTAGAGCAGAAAAGAATACTATGGACTAGAAATACTGGCTAAAATGACAAAGATACAATGTTTGATGTTTTTTATTTGAGAAAGCAGACAGAGAGGCAAGGAGAGACAGAGAGAGGGATGGGGACAGAAAGAGAGAGAGAGAGAGAGCATTCCTATCTGCTGGTTCACTCCCCAAATGCCTGCAATGGCAGCAGCTGGGCCAGGACTGGAGCCAGAAATGCAATTCAGGTCTCCCACGTAGTTGTCAGGAAGCCAATTACTTGAGCCACCACTGCTGCCTCCCAGGAACCTCATTAGCAGGAAGCCGGGGTCAGGAGCGGGAGGTCAGTAAGGACTCAGGAACTAAGATATGGAACATGAGCATTGTAACCAGTATCTTAATCTCTAGCCCAATGGTCTACTTCCCACCTTGATTTAAAGTATCATAAATTATAGGAAAAGAAAAATGACTTAAGACAAGAGAAATGAAATACTAAGTTTAATTTCCACCATCACCTTTGAATTCTAAGAAACTAAATTTCAAAGTGAAAAAGACATCCCTGATGGGCCATAGGTATGACGAACAAACCTATGATGTGATGCAAAGAGGATAAGAAGAGATACATTTGTTGCATGAAAGGAAGTATTAGTGGCAGAATAACCTGAGCTCAGGTCAAAAAGTATTTCGAATGCTATTTTAGTGCCCATGATGTAAAGAGATACAGGTAACAATACGAAGATTACTTCAAAATATCATCTTTGAAAAAATACAGTAGGATGAAAATTTATCAGTTTAGTAAATTCAACTATGTTTATCTTTAATGGAAAAATATATTTTATAAGACTTTAACCTAAAATACCACACCAAAAAAAGAGCATCCTTTCCTTTTCTTATGATATATTTAAGTGAAAATAACCTAAAGCAATTACACTTTAATCAATCCCAGGCTTAAAAATCCAAATGTTTATATTGAAACATGACATAAATATGTACAATTATAATCTATGTGTTAAATTTTTTTTGAATAAAAAAATTAAAGTCAAATGTTAAAATAATTTGGGTTTCTTTAAAATAAGATATTCAGGTAAAGTTCCATACAAACACATAATCATTACATTTCTATAAAGATCTAAACAAAAAAAATTTCAATTGTATTGGTCCTTTTTTTAAAAGATTTTATTTATTTAATTGAAAGGTAGATTTACAGACAGTGAGAGGGAGAGACAGAGAGAAAGGTCTTCCTCCTGATGGTTCACTCCCCAAATGGCCGCAATGGCCAGAGCTGCGCCGATCTGAAGCCAGGAGCCAGGTGTTTCCTCCCGGTCTCCCATGCGGGTGCAGGGGCCCAAGGATTTGGGCCATCTTCTACTGCTTTCCCAGGCAATTGCGGAGAGCTGGATTGGAAGTGGAGCAGCTGGGACTAGAACTGGCACCCATATGGGATGCTGGCATCATAAGGCAGAGGATTAACCTACTGCATTATGGCATCAGCCCCTGTATTGGTCCTTTATCTTCCTGAAGATAGTACTGTCCTATTGGTTTAACAAAAGATAGGGAGGTACACACACAAAAAAACATATGGGAAAAACACAGGAGCAGAAATCTGGTAAACTATATTCAATTCCTTGGCAGTTCTGAGATGTCAGAGTAAGGAGGGAGCTTACTGCTCTAGCCCAGGAGAAGACAGTTTAAGAAAAGTGGACAGAGTGTAGTCCAAAAAAACAATACAAAAGATCAGAAAAATGAAGGGCTAGTTTTATGAAAAATAACAAGATTGACATACCATTGGCCCAAATAACCAAAAAAAGGAGAGAGAAGACACAAATCAACAAAATTAGAAATGAAAAAGGAAATGTAACAAGAGAAATTACTATAAAGAGCTGTATGCCAACAAACTAGGAAACCTAGAAGAAATGCAGATTGCTAGACATATACAATCTGCCTAAATTGAGCCACAAAGACATAGAAAACCTAAACAGACCCATAACCAAGTCAGAAATTGATTCATTAATAATGGGTGAGCACTGTGGCTTACTTAGTTAATCCTCCGCCTGTGGCATCAGCATCCAATATGGGTGCCAGTTCCAGTCCTGGATGCTCCTCTTCCAGTCCAGCTCTCTGCTGTGGCCCTGGAAGGCAGTAGAGGATGGCCCAAGTGCTTGGGCCCCTGCACCCACACAAGAGACCAGGAGGAAGCACCTGGCTCCTGGCTCGGATTGGCACAGTTTCGGCCATAGCGGACATTTTAGGGGGGGGAGTGAACCAATGGAAGGAAGACCTTTCTTACTGTCTCTCTCTCTCTCTCTCTCTCTCTCACTGTCTACAACTCTACCTGTCAAATAAATTTTAAAAAAAATAAAAGAATCAGTAATAAAGGTGCTTCCAACAAAGAAAAGCCCAGAACTGGATGGATTCACTGCTGAATTCTACCAGACATTTAAAGAAGAACTAACTCCAATTCTTCTCAAGTTATTGAAAACAATTTAAAGAGAGAGAATCCTTCCAAATTCTTTCTACGAAGCCGGCATCACCTTAATTCCTAAACCTGAAAAAGATGCAACATAGAAAGAGAATTACAGACCAATTTCCCTGATGAACATAGAAACAAAAATCTTGAAGAACATTCTAGCCAATACAATCCAACAACACATCAGAAAGATCATCCACCCAGATCAAGTGGGATTTATCCCGGGTATGCAGGGATTGTTCAACATTCACAAAAAATCAATGTGATCCATCACATTAACAACTGCTGAACAAAAACCATATGATTATCTAACCAATGCAGAAAAAGAATTTGATAAAACACAACACCCTTCATGATGAAAACTGTAAGTAAATCTGGTATAGAAGGAACACTTCACAACACAATCAAGGCAATTATGACAAACCCATGGCCAGCATCATAATGAAAAGTTGGAAGCATGCCCACTGAGATCTGGTAGACAGAGATGCCCACTCTCAGCATCGCTATTCAATATAGTCCTGGAAGTTTTAGCCAGAGCCATCAGGCAAAAAAAAAAAAAAAAAATCAAAGGGATACAAATTGGAAAGGAGAAAGTCAAATTATCCCTATTTACAGATGACAAGATTCTATATATAAAGGATCCAAAAAACTCCAATAAGAGACTAGTGGAACTCATCGAACAGTTTGGTAAAGCAACAGGATATAAAGTCAATACATAAAAACAAACAGCTTTTGTATACACAGAAAATGCAATGGCTGAGAAAGAACTTCAAAGATCAATCCCATTCACAATAGCAACAACAAAAATCAAATACCTTGGAATAAATTTAACCAAGGATGTCAAAGATCTCTATAATGAGATTTATAAAACATTAAAGAAAGACATAGAAGAAAATACAAAAGAATGGAAAAATCTTCCATGTTTATGGATTGGAAGAATCAATATCATAAAAATGTCCATTCTTTCAAAAGCAATTTACAGATTCAATGTGATGCCAATCAAAATATCAAAGACATTCTTCTCAAATAAAAAATGAGCTGAAATTCATATGGAGGCACAGGAGACCTCAAATAGCTAAAGCAATCTTGTACAACAAAAACAAAGCCGGAGGCATCACAATACCAGATTTCAGGATGTACTACAGGGCAGTTGTTATCAAAACAGCATGGTACTGGTACAGAAACAGATGGATAGACCAATGGAACAGAATAGAAACACCAGAAATCAATCCAAAAAACTACAACCACTTATATTTGACCAAGGAGCTAAAACCAATTCCTGGAGCAAGAACAGTCCCTTCAACAAATGGTGCTGGGAAAACTAGATTTCCACATGCAGAAGCATGAAGCAAGACCCCTACTTTACACACCTTACACAAAAATCCACTCAACATGGATTAATGATCTAAATCTATGATCCGACATCATCAAATTATTAGAGAACATTGGAGAAACCCTGAAAGACATTGGCACAGGCAAAGACTTCTTGGAAAAGACACCAAAGGCACAGGCAGTCAAAGCCAGAATTAACAAATGGGATACATCAAATTGAGAAGTTTCTGTAGGGCAAAAGAAACAGTCATGAAAGTGAAGAGGCAACTGACAGAATGGAAGAAATTATTTGCTAACTATGCAACTGATATATTATTAATAATCAGACTCTACAAAGAGATCAAGAAATTCCACAACAACAAAACAAACAACCCACTTAAGATATGGGCCAATACAACTCATGACTAGAGCCTAGGGAGATTACTGACGCCATGAACAGGAGTGTCAAATTGTTAAATCAGCAACAGGAGTCACTGTGTACTTACACCCCATGTGGGATCTGTCCCTAATGTGTCGTCTAAAGCGAAGTGATGCTGTAACTAGTACTGAAACAGTATTTTTATACTTTGCGTTTCTGTGTGGGCACAAACTGATGAGGTCTTTACTAATTATATACTGAAGTGATCTTCTGTATATAAAGAGAATTGGAAATGAAAAAAAAAAAAAACAACCTGGTGTTAAAATGGAAATGGCATAGAAAATTAATTAATTTGAAAAAAAAATTATGTAGGATCTCTGTCTTTAATGTGCTGTACATTGCTATTTAATGCTATAATTAGTAATCCAATGGTAGTTTTTTCACTTGATGTTGCTATATGGGCAAACTGTTGAAATCTTTACCTAATATATACTAAACTGATCTTCTGTATACAAAGAGAATTGAAAATGAATCTTTACATGAACGGAAGGGGAAAGGGAGCGGGAAAGGGGAGGGTTGCGGGCGGGAGGGAAGTTATGGGAGGGGGGAAGCCATTGTAACCCATAAGCTATACTTTGGAAATTTATATTCATTAAATAAAAGTTTAATAAAAAAATCATTTTCAAAGGCAAAAAAAAAAAAGATATGGGCCAATAACTTAAACAGATGTTTTTCAAAAAAGGAAACGCAAATGGCCAACAGACACATGAAAAAATGTTCAGGATCACTAGCCATCAGGGAAATGCAAATCAAAACCACAATGAGGTTTCACCTCACCCAGGTCAGAATATATTTCATAGAGAAATCAACCAACAACAAGTGCTGGTGAGGATGTGGGGCAAAAGGTACCCTAATCCACTGTCAGTGGGAGTGCAAACTGGTAAAGCTACTATGGAAGACAGTTTGGAGATACCTCAGAAATCTGAATATAGACCTACCTTATGATCCAGCTATCCCACTCCTCGAAATTTACCCAAGGGAAATGAAATCAGCAAATAAAAGAGCTATCTGCACCTCCATGTTTATTACAGCTCAATTCACAATAGCTAAGACATAGAATCAACCTGAATGCCCATCAACGGAAGACTGGATAGATAAAGAAATTATGGGATATGCACTTTATGGATTGGTAGACCGTGGTAAAAAAAAAATTGAAATCTGGTCATTTGCAAAAAAATGGATTAATCTAGGAAACATCCTACTTAGTGAAATAAGCCAGTACCAAGGGACAAATGTTATACATTCTCCCTGTTCTGTGACAACTAGCAAAGCATCTAAAAGGAAACCTGTAGAAGTGAAATTGACACTATGAGAAGCAATAACTTGAACAGCCCTTGTCTTGACTGTCAAGGAACAGCTTATAATTTTTTTTCAGAGAAAAGTACATCCTTCTTTGATGGCCCCTTCTTTCCACCAGGATCTCACAGAGATTCTTCCTGTAGATCATTTTTCTGCCACAGTGTCTTGGCTTTCCATGCCTGAAATGCTCTCATGGGGTTTCCAGCCAGATGCGAATGCCTTAAGGGCTGATTGTGATGTTTAGGGCATTTGTCATTCTGACTATGCTGTGTGGCCTGCTTCCCGTGTTGGGACATTCTCTCCTTTTAAATTCTATCTGTTGTTATTACCAGACACTTAGTCTTATTTATGTGATCCCTTTGACACTTAATCCTATCTATATGATCAGTTACACACTTAATATGAACACTTTAACATTAAGATGGAATTAGTACCACCTAGCTTAATGGGAGTTGGAATCCCATGGCAAGTTTTTAGCCTTACAATTAGGGGTAAGTCAGTGGGATTATGTGCAAAACTGTACATCTTCCTCTCTTATTTCTACTCTTATTTTTTTACTGGGATCTATTTTCAATTGGATTTAAACACCTATGAATAATTCTGTGCTAAGTAAAGAGTTTTCAACCAATGGTATTATTTTTTTTTAACTTTTACTAAATAAATATAAATTTTCAAAGTACAACTTTTGGATTATAGCAGCTTCCCCCCCATAACCACCCTCCCACCCGCAACCATCCCATCTCCCACCCCCCTCCCATCCCATTCTTCATCAAGATTCATTTTCAATTATCTTTATATACAGAAGATCAATTTAGTATATACTAAGTAAAGATTTCAACAGTTTGCACCCAAATAGCAACACAAAGTATAAAGTACTTCAAATAGTACAACAGATTAAGGACAGAGATCCTACATGGGGAGCAGGTGCACAGTGACTCCTGTTGTTAATTTAACAATTGACACTCTCATTTATGACGTCAGTAATCACCCGAGGCTCTTGGCATGAGCTGCCAAGGCTATGGAAGCGTCTTGAGTTTGCCAACTCCGATCTTATTTAGACAAGGACATAGTCAAAGTGGAAGTTCTCTCCTCCCTTCAGAGAAAGGTACCTCCTTCTTTGATGGCCTGTTCTTTCCACTGGGATCTTACCCTCAGAGATCTTTCATTTAGGTCATTTTTTTTTGACAGAGTGTCTTGGCTTTCCATGCCTGAAATACTCTCATGGGCTTTTTAGCCAGATCCAAATGCCTTAAGGGCTGATTCTGAGGCCAGAGTGCTGTTTAGGATATCTGCCATTCTATGAGTCTGCTGTGTATTCCACTTCCCATGTGGGATCATTCTCTCCTTTCTAATTCTATCAGTTAGTATTAGCAGACACTAGTCTTGTTTATATGATCCCTTTGACACTTAATCCTATCATTATGATCAATTATGAACTGGAACTGATCACTTTGACTAGTGAGATGGCATTGGTACATGCCACCTTGATGGGATTGAATTGGAATCCCCTGGCACATTTCTAACTCTACCATTAGGGGTAAGTCTGAGTGAGCCTGTGCCGAACTGCACATCTCCTCCCTCTCTTATTCCCACTCATATTTAACAGGGATCATTTTTCAGTTAAATTTAAACACCTAAGAATAATTGTGTGTTAAATAAAGAGTTCAACCAATGGTATTAAGTAGAACAAAACAATACTAAAAGGAATAAAGTAGTAAGTTGTTTCTCGACAGTCAGGACAAGGGCTGATCAAGTCATTGTTTCTCACAGTGTCCATTTAACCTCAACAGGTTTCCTTTTAGGTGCACAGTTAGTTGTCACTGATCAGGGAGAACATATGATATTTGTCCCTTTGGGACTGGCTTATTTCACTCGGCATGATGTTTTCCAGATTCCTCCATTTTGTTGCAAATGACTGGATTTCAATTTTTTTTTCACTGCTGCATAGAAAACCTAAAATAATCATCCAATTATTAGAACAAAGTAGAAAGCATTTTGGTTAAACTGCAAGTTTAATAAATTCACCCACTTTCACAGTAGGTATCAACTGTTACTTGCAGTAACTATCTGTAATCCTACAAAGGCCAATGTTGATTGCCTACCCAACAGTCATATTTTCTTTCATCTCTATTGGGAGTTACACCTTTTGTAGATATCAAATTCCTTTTATCAATTACTGTTTTATTAACAAGCAAGGGATGCAGTTCTGGTCAATGATTTGTGATGGAAATATGCTGTGGGGTCATCGGGAAGGCTTATTGCCTAGAAAAAAAGAAGTACGAAGAGATGGCACTCTGCCAGAACCAGATACAGCTATATGACTGAAGCTGTTATATGAGGAATTCACTATGAGCTTTAGGGTTGTTACTGTACATGCCTACAACAAAGTCCATGGGTTGAGAATGATTGAGCAAAAGAAAATCTGATAACTTTATTAAAACACAAAACAAAAAACCCCTGAATATCCATTGCTAGAATCTTTTACAGTCTTTCTTCATCTTATGTAAAATATTGAATTTTCTTATTTGTAAACTGCTTTTACTTATGAATTATGTTATTGAAGGCTGTAATTTTTCTAGGTGAGAAAAAGAAAAAGCAAACAAAAATTCTTGGGAGCAAAGTCAGATTATCTATTCTCCCTTATCTCCCATCACTGCTCATTGAATTATGGTGTGGTACAACATCCATAAATGTTTATTACATTTATTTTCATATCCATATTTGCTTGAATAATAAAGCATGTCCTCTATGCTGAAGCCAAATAATTACCACAACATTTTTAAGTAAAAATTATGTTGTGAAAGGAACCTGTGGGGCATGAGCGCGGCCAGGCCAGGCCAGGCCAGGCCCGGGGGCTCCGCATGCGCAGCTGCTCCAGGGTGCCCCCGCCCGAGCTGCGCGGAACGAAGCCACGCGGAGCCAAGTAAGATGGCGCCCAGAGGAAGTAAGATGGGCGGAATCCAAAGTTGTTTACCACTAAAACTAAGTGGCTGCGCAACATCAGGGGAGGTAACAAAACTAGTAACAAGTGTATAGACATAGGGCTAGTCCTATAGAAATCCCCCCATAAGGTGATTTTTTTAAGTGATTGGTTGGCCCTTAGCCCTGCCCCAATGACTCTGCAGTTTTGTGTTATAAAAGGTACTATTATGCAAAAGGTAAATGAGTCCTTGCTAGACTTGGCTCCCCACTGCGTCTGATTGTCTCCGGGACCAGGAGGCTGGGGAACGGGCGAGCGGCGCGCTTACCTTTCCTCGGACCCAGTCCATCCTTGTACGGGTGGACTAAGACCCAACAGGAACCTGTAATAACTAGATATTGCTGCTGGCAGAGTTCTACATCAGGACATAACAGTGGCACAGTAACTTATTCAGATGGCTTTCCATTTGCAACGAAGGCCATAGTAAAGAAGAAACTTAAATGTTAATAAATAAGTTCAGGTTCAATTTCACAGGACTCAAATGTGGACTGTAAAAACATCAGCATTTATTCACTATGGATGAGTAAATTTAAAAGTTATATTTTAAAATCTGCCATTCAATGTGATTAAGCAATATGGACTGATAAAATGTTATGGCATTTCAAGTGCCTGTCAAAAACTTGTTAATTAATTGCTATGTTAACTATCAAGTTCTCTATTCATGAAACCTTGAACAAGCCTACATTTTTATCTAGGGAATACTTAATATTTAAGGTATTTTTGACTACTTATTAAAATAAAGGTTTTTTTTTTAACTTTTTTTTTTTGACAGGCAGAGTGGACATTAGAGGGAGACAGAGAGAAAGGTCTTTCTTTTGCCGTTGGTTCACCCTCCAATGGCTGCCGCGGCTGGCGCGCTGCGGCCAGCGCACCGCGCTGTTCCGATGGCAGGAGCCAGGTGCTTCTCCTGGTCTCCCATGGGGTGCAGGGCCCAAGCACTTGGGCCATCCTCCACTGCACTCCCTGGCCACAGCAGAGAGCTGGCCTGGAAGAGGGGCAACCGGGACAGGATCGGTGCCCCAACCGGGACTAGAACCCGGTGTGCCGGCACCGCAAGGCGGAGGATTAGCCTATTAAGCCACGGCGCCGGCCTTTTTTAACTTTTATTTAGCAAATATAAATTTCCAAAGTACAGCTTATGGATTACAATGGCTTCCCCCTCCCCATAACTTCCCTCCCACCCGCAACCCTCCCAACTCCTGCTCCCTCTCCTATTCCATTCACACCAAGATTCATTTTCAATTATCTTTATATATAGATGATCAATTTAGCGTATATTAAGTAAAGATTTCAACAGTTTGCACCCACACAGAACATAAAGTATAAAATACTGTTTGAGTACTAGTTATAGCATTAATTCACAATGTACAGCACATTAAGGACAGAGATCCTACATGAGGAGTAAGTGCACAGTGATTGCAGTTGTTGACTTAACAAATTGACACTCTTGTTTATGGCATCAGTAATCTCCCTAGGCTCTTGTCATGAGTTGCCAAGGCTATGGAAGCCTTTTGAGTTCGCCGACTTTGATCTTATTTAGACAAGGTCATAGTCAAAGTGGAGGTTCACTCCTCCCTTCAGAGAAAGGTACCTCCTTCTTTGATTGCCTGTTCTTTCTACTGGGATCTCACTCACAGAGATCTTTCATTTAGGTTGGTTGGCTTTTTTTTTTTTCCCAGAGTGTCTTGGCTTTCCATGCTTAAAATACTCTCATGGGCTCTTCAGCCAGATCCAAATGCCTTAAGGGCTGATCCTGTCCTAAACAGCACTCTGGCCTAAACATTGTTTTAAAAATAAAATTTTATTTAAAATTTACACTTAAAAACTAAAATAAAAACTTTAAAAGTTAAAAATCTAAAATTTAAAAATTTATGTACGTAACGGAAAGGCAGAGTTACAGAGAGACAGAAAGAGATCTTCCATCTGTTGTTTTACTCCCTAAATGGCCATCCTCTGCTGCTTTTCCCAGTGCATTAGCAGGGAGCTGGGTTGGAAGTGGAGTAGTTAGGATGCAAACATGTGCTCATATGTGACGATGGCTTAAACCACTGCAAAATAGAGCTAGCCTCAAAATAAACATTTTGAGGCAACAATAGGAGAGTGATATGGGCAGGCAGATAGGATTAAATTAGATTCACGAGCTGGAGACCATGCCCCCTCACTGCCCACTGCATGATCTCACACCCCTAAGTGATCCCACCTGTATATGCTTACCTGCCAATCAGACTACGTAACTATTCCCCTTTTGGAAGTGAATAAAAAGCCTGGAGCATGCAGGGCCCACGCTTGCTCTTCTGTACCTCTGAGTATACAGATTTTGGCTGCTCCATGGATGTTTGTCCAAGTGCCATGCATTTTTGCATCATTCCTGCCTACTTGGTTTTTCCTCTCCACGTGGCTCCAGCCTGTGAACGCCTGCATGTGGCCCTTCCTCACCCCCATGCCTCTTGGCGTGGATGGCCTTTGGCTGCCTCTGATGCCTGCTCGGCTGCTCAGCCTGCAAAGCTGCTCTCCTGCCCAGGTGCTCTCTCTCCCTAGTAGCCTCTGGTCTACTCCCTGGAAATGCCTGGTATGCAACCCCTGGTTTAAATTTCTGAACCCCCTTTCTCCCTTTAATAAAGCCCTAACCTTCCTGTGTATTTCTCTCACTCTCTAAATTCTAAACTGTACCATATTGTCTGTTTCATTTACAAAACAGTTGATATTTGGAATTCTTATCTAAATAGGTGAAAAGGACCCTCGAGATATTAATATTAGAATAATTAATAATTTTAAAATAAAAGTAAATGATTTCAAGAGCACTTCAAAAAGTTTATGGAAAGTGTAATTAAAAGATAATTCTCACTTTTCATGAATTGTTGACATATTCTCTTATCCAAGGAAATCATAAGTCAAAGGAGAAAATCACAGTATGTGATGAACTGTATTTTTTAAACAAAGATATTTTAAGTTTTGTGTGAACCCCTACCAAACTCTCAAAAGCCAGTTTAAATACTACATATCCCACTACATAACTTTGCCTGCTTTCCTTATTAAAGTGACTTCTTATCCCTTTGAGTATCATAGTACATTGTTTCTATATGTGTTGTGGCCTTCATGACCTACCTTGCATCAGCTTTTCTAAGCATACTTGTCATTATTACCTCTGTAATACTGTTAAATGCATGAATGTAGTTTAACTACATCTGTACCCCTATAGGATCTATCCAGTATCTTTCATAGAAAAGGTTCAATAAATTATTGAATTGAAGTGAATTATAAGTTTTATTCTTTGGGTCGGTGCTGTGGCACAGTGGGTTAAAGCCCTGGCCTGAAGCCCTGCCATCCCATATGGGCACCAGTTCTAGTCCCAGCTGCTCCTCTTCTGATCCAGCTCTCTGCTATGGCCTGGGAAAGCAGTAGGAGATGACCCAAGTCCTTGGGCCCCTGCACCCACATGGGAGACCCGGAGGAAGCTCCTGGCTTCTGGCTTCAGATGGATTGGTGCAGTTCTGGCCGTTACGGCCATCTGGGGAGTGAACCAGCAGATGGAAGACCTCGCTCTCTGTCTCTACCTCTCTCTGTAACTCTGTCTTTCAAATAAATAAAATAATTCTTTAAAAAAAAATAAGTTTTATTCTTCTAAACCAGGCTTTCTTAGAGACTCTTCTCAAAATTCTAATATTTCTAATAGAAAGGCACTTACCTGTATTTCCATATCAAAGCTAATTTCACGAATACTGTTCATAACAATCAGGCAATTGTGCAGATACTGTTCAGGAGTTTTTGGCTGTGTGTACATATTTACAAAATAGGGCTCAATCTGGAATAGACAACAATAAAACCTTTAAGTAATGGAACCAATTCTATTGCTTTAAAAGTGTTCACTGTAATTTAGCAAAGAATCTTATAAATGTTAACATTTGTAAGAAACAGAATAGCACAACTGAAATGCAGGGGGAAAAAGACAATGCTAGCCACCTATTTAAGAAGTGTCCACTTAAGATTAAAGCATTCAAAAGAATCCATTTACAGAAGATACATTTCAAATTTTAATCACTAAATTCTCCAAAATGAGAGACCAGTATGCATAAAAATACTCTTACCAAAAATGGGCAATAGGTTGCCAACTGTGCTGCAAAAACAAGGCCATCTGAAAGGTCACTGTCAAAATTTATTATCCATCTCTCAGAGGGAATAGTGCCTGTTGAGAAAGAGAGAGAGACTAAATATAGCTGCTAGGTAGGAAGTTAGAAATTAGCCTATGAGTGTGTGAGAGAGGGGCCTGAGAAACTGGCATCTGCAGAAGCCCAGCATCTACACTCCCAGGTGGTCCCAGCCCTTCCCCCATGGGAAAGCTCTCTCCTCTGCACCAAATGGGTGTCCTGGCCTGATAACACTGAGCAATAAAACCTCTACATTCTTCTCCAAGGCAGGCAACCCAAGGGGGAAGACTCCCCTGTCTGATAACAAACTTGGGAAGGAATTTTTCTTATTACTCTCTGTCCTGGAGGAGAAGGGAGTGCAGTAAAGAGATACTCCCTTAAAAACTCAGAATCTAAACAAAGATTTCCTTCTTAGCCCTCTCAGCTCTCTGCTGAGACACCCTCCTTGCCTGCCAGGTGTATTCTCTCCATTTAACCAGGTAACCTCGTTTTCCCCCAATCTGAGTGCCTGGGCACTCACTCTCTGTCCTTTTCATTCTGATGGATGCCCTATCCCCAATAAAACTTTGCTATTTTGCTCTCTGTGTCACACCTGAATTCTTTCTTGTGCAAACCCAAGAATCCCACGACTTTATTTTGACTATTTAACAACAGTCAAAATACGTCTCATGGAAATTTGAGCAATAATGAAATATTTTTCTTCTGCTTAGAAAATAAAAATCATGCTAATTTGGATATAAAATACAATGCAAACCTCAAGAATTTATTGCTAGGAAATATATCTTTAAGGCTGTAGAAGAAATTTGAAGCATTATGCGAAGTATATGGAAACTTTGAAAATTTGACTTTGCTCTCACATAGAGGAAAGAGGGGGAAACCAAGGAAGATGTCTTTTTCGTTTTTTTTTTTTTTTGACAGAGTGGACAGTAGAGGGAGACAGAGAGAAAGGTCTTCCTTTTTGCCGTTGGTTCACCCTCCAATGGCCGCCGCGGCTGGCGCGCTGTGGCCGGCGCACCGCGCTGTTCCAATGGCAGGAGCCAGGTGCTTCTCCTGGTCTCCCATGGGGTGCAGGGCCCAAGAACGTGGGCCATCCTCCACTGCACTCCGTGGCCACAGCAGAGAGCTGGCCTGGAAGAGGGGCAACCGGGACAGGATCGGTGCCCCGACGGGGACTAGAACCCGGTGTGCCAGCGCCGCAAGGCCGAGGATTAGCCTGTTAAGCCCAAGGAAGATGTCTTTTTCACCAGGTCAAAATTTTCCATTCCCCAAATCCCCTACTTCTCCCCAATCAGCAAGAAGTAGCCAGAATGGAGTCCATAGATACAGAATGGAACAATAGACAGGAATTTGTAGCCATAATAAAGGCATCTTCCTTTCCTTTCCCTTCTTATTTTTACATAACAAAAACCAGCTACTGACATTGTGAATTACCTGGGCCTAGTATGGTGAATAGTAACATTTACAGAAGAAGAATTTCAGGAGCCTCCTGAGGGGAGGTGGTTTGGAATGGCAGACTCTTGACCCAGCTAAGGAAGGAGCCTCCACCCCCACCCCACTCATACTGAGCTCCATTGTCAAGAGCCTGCATCTGGTTGGTGCCCTGAACTTGTTGGGCTGAAAGAGCACATTTGGATCAAGAGATCTCTCTTTCCCCAAGATGCTGGATTCTTGAACTAGACTGTTCTTACCAACAACAACAATTTTAAAAAAAAGCAAGAAAGAAAAAAAGAAAAAGAAAAAAGAAATTTCAAGATGCTTCCTTTATTTCTACATGAACTGCTTCGAAAAATACACTACCACTTTGTAATAAAGAAGAAATTTAATTATTTCAGAATTGCTTATTTTGTTGAATAATTTGAGGTCAAATATTTGATCAACAATAATCAACATGCACTGATAAGGACACCCAAAAGGCATTGGATTTCTCGTAGCTCTAGACTTATTCTGACTTCCCTATTTGTTGCAGAGATTCCTTTCAAGTAGACAGGCATACAGGTTAATATCGATTAGGTTTGTAAGCTGGAAGACCACGCCTTTACCACACCCCTGTGTGACCTCATCCCCCTACCTGGCCACACCTGAGTGCCCACCGGCCAATTAGGCTAATAACCACTCCCCTTGGAAGTGGGTTAAAAGCCTAGGACACAGTGTGTCCCGCCCCTTCTCTTCTTCCCTGTCCTCTTGCCAGGAGGGGGCTTGCTGTAGCCCTGCGCCTCCAGGGTGTGTGCCCTAGGCTTCCTGGCCAAGGTGCTCCTCCACGTGGCTGGTTCCTGGTGCTCGGTATGAACCCAGATTTACCTTTCTCTCTCTCTCCTATGCATCTTTCACACTAAATAAAAGCTTAAAATGTACCATGCTGCCTCGTTTATCTGTGCCATTATTTAGAATTCTTCTCTAAATATTAGGCAAGAACCCTCTCAGGCTTATTAATAGTGGGGATTTAGTAATAAGCATATGGTGAAATCATATGGTACCCCAAATTCCGGTAGCATATGTGGCACCCCAGATAGCACTTCTGGGGAACTTTAAGGGGCCACATTTTGGTGCAAATTTTAGGGGGTCATCTCCAATTTCACCTTCACCTGTAGGTTAAGCATGTAGAAGGGATTGGAGATACACTGTTTACTTGCAGGGATGGGAACATCTAGCCCACGGGTTGTCCAGCCCATGGTCTGGTCCTTCCAAGAAAATCATAGGCAGGACTCAAAATTCAATAGATCGACAGCAGGGTAATTTTTAAGTTCATAATTTTGTATGGCCTGCAAATGATGTTTTCTCTGGAACTAGTGATGCCCTGGGTACTTCACAGAAAGTGCTAAATATTTATTCATCTGAGATGCTGCAATATTGACCCTTTCTATAGTATATTATCATAAAATCAGTCTAACAAACCCAGATGACTAGGAATTTTCAACTAAAACATGACAACACTCCACATGATATTTTTCAAAGTATTTTGTACTGATAAAATTTAAGAATAACTTTATGTGTGATTTAAGGGACAATACAATCAATGCAATGATTTGAAATGCACATTGCAGAGCAGGTATTGTGCAGCAGTGAGTTAAGCCACTGCTGAGGTATGGGTTTGAATCCCAGTTGCTCCACTTGCCACCAGATCTAGCTGTTGTGGTCGTTTACGGCATGAATGAGTGGATGGAAGATCTCTGTCTGTCTCCACCCACACCCACCCAGCCCTAGTCTCCTCCTGTCACTCGGCCTTTCAAATGAATAAATCAATAAATATTTTAAAATAAAACACAGCCTAGGGGTAAACATTTGGCGTACTGATTAAGGCACTAATCAGGAAACATGTATCCCACATGGGAGTACCTAGATTCAAATTCCAGCTCCATATCCTGACTCCAACTTATTGCTAATGTGGGTCTTGGGAGGCTTCAGGTGATGGCTCAAGTAGTCAGGTACCTACTATCCATGTGGGAGACCTGGACTGAGTTCCCAGCTTTCAGATTGGAGGACTGGAACAGTGGAGGGAAGTTTCTCTCTCTCTCTTTCTCTCTCTCTCTCAGTATCAAATAATAACAATACCACCAAACTAAGAAGACAGAACTAAAAGGTCTGCCTTTGTTTACAAAATACAAATAGCATACTCTGAACACAACAGTTTTGGAGGTACTTGAAAGAAGGGAGCTGAAATGATGCTAAAGGAACAATGACCATACACACTGTCTGTATAACTAAGTAGTAATTAGAATCCTTTTCAAGAGAAATTTAAGGCTCTTGGGATAGATATTTATAGAGCCTTACTCTGCAAGAGCAGAATCAACAGTACCCATCTGAACATACTGGGGTTGGTCTCTCTCTGGATATAGTAATGATCTACCCTCCTCCCAAAGTTCATGAAACGTTATTGCATATTGTGACTTCCAACCTTTTCTTTGTACTCACATAAGGTTAAATATATTTTCTCATTAAATTTCACCTGATATCATTCAATTATACACAAAGGTTGAGCAGTGTTACCTAAATTTAATACTTTATCCAGTTGACCGTCCCAGAAACAATGTTACAGTGATCTTTCATTTCTACAGTATCTCTACATATTTTAATTATTTATTCTTCAATATAAAGAAACATCTTTCATTATTTTCATTTTACATGTAAACTTATCTTGAAGATGTTAAAAGGACATCCTACTTGTGGATGACAGAATAAATTCTAAAAGTCAGCTGTAGGATCCATGGATTCAGATTGTGATACCATGGCTCCTTCTACATAGACACCCTACAATCTGCAATAATTTATTTAAAGAAAAAATAACGTCTTACCTTTTTTACAATTCTTCCATATAATATGTCTAGCATCCTCATAATTTGTGTTCATCCAACTAAGAAGAACCCTTTCATAAACAGAATATATGTTGCTGGATGTAAAATCAGGATTGACTTTTGGTGTATTTTCCACATGCCTGGGGGGCATATCATTGCTGCAATATGGTACAATTCGGGAAAGAATCAGGACCTAAAATTGGAAAAGATAGAAATATTTATAGACTCTAATGTAGAAATAGTAAATTATAACTTAAGAATAAATTAAAAAAATATGACAAGTAGATAAATAAAAGAAGGTTCCAGTATTTTCTGGTGAAATGTATCCATTGTGGAGTAAAAGAATAGGTAAGATGTGCCTCACTAATATTAATTTCAACACCTCATTTTCTTTTATAGCCTTTAGTCCATAGGACTAAGATGAAGCTTATTATCCAGCTCAAAAAAACTGCAGTTGAAGCTGATTCACTTAGACTATCAATTCATTCAAAACACGAGCATCTGAAAGGCCTTGTTATTTCCTTACCATTTCATGAAACTCAGAAAATAAAACTTTATAATTAAAGGCAGTAAGTTATCGAGTCAGAACTGATTTTAACACTGATACTTACTGGAGAGGACTTACTTTATGATTGATAAATTGTATAAAACTTTATAATTTGACATATTTTTATCCTGTTAAAATTTTGCATATTGAAATTATATCACCATTCAACAGTGTATCTTGATTTAAAAAACAAGTAATGTTAAGATTAAGTGAAAGATTCTGTGTTTCATAGGATACTACAGTACAAACTACTCAAAGCTACACTCTACTAGTTATTTAGTACAGGTTCTGGAAGAGATAAACAGCTAACCATTTGCTATCTCACTACAGATATCTCAGGACTTTGTGAATAAAATGTCAGCACACTGGTGTACATTATACTATACAATACAAGCTGACCTTTGTTTCCTTTCAAAACTTTAATAGACAATTCTCCAATGGCACGGGTGTGGAGACCACAATTTGAGTGACATAGGCCGCAGAGGTACTGTCGATATCCTGCCAATATTCCTTTCGTCATCACCTCCACATTCTGAAGCCTAGTTATTATGAACAGGTAATCCATTCCCTACTGGAGTGATATTTTTATGGCATATGGGAGCATGCTCAGATCACAGAATGCAAACCAGCAGTGTCAGACGACAATGACCCCAGAAGAATCTTCCTACCAAAGACAGTCATAGAATTGGTAGTTGGAGGTGGCATTGTGGCACAGTGTATTAAACCACCGCTTGTGATGCCGACATCCCATATGGGTGCTGGCTCAAGTCCCAGCTGCTTCACTTCTGATCCAGCTCCTGCTAATGCACTTAACAAAGCAGCAGCAGGTGGCCCAGTTCTTGGGCCCCTGTACCCACATGGGAAACCTGGATCATGCTTCTGGCTTCATCCTGGCCCAGCCCCAGCCATTGCAACCATTTGAGGAGTGCACCAGCAGATAGAAAAACTCTTTCTCTCTGTGTATCTCTCTCTCATCACTCTTTCAAATATATAAAATAAATACTAAAAATATGCAAAATACAATATCCCATTACAAGAAAAATCCAAATACATCTTCAGCAAGAAGTGTTACTACTTGTTGCTTAACATCCAAACAACACAAAGAATGTGTTCAAGGAATGCAGTGAGGATAACAGAGGAATGATGTCCTTGTTAGCTGTGTCAGTGAGTTGATGAAATTTGGGTAATTTAGTTTTAATGGTAACACTTAGGAAATTCTTTCTGACCCTCACAAAACGTGGTTTGTGTGTCCTTCATTTTTGTTAAAGGTCTGGGTAAAGAAATGTGAATAATAGTCGATAGAGTGGCCACATGATAGAACAATCTGTAGCTAGCCTACTGTGTCACATCATGGCATTCTGAAGACTCAAACAATGAGAAAATTACTACTAATAGTGTATATTATATATATTGAGAACTCTCCTGCTGTTTTCATATGTGCTTCTATTCCCACACTCACTTTCTTTTTATATTTGGCTTATTGTTTCTGACAACTTTTAAAAATCATATATCATTTTAATCTACTGACATAAAACATAATTTTCACCTTTTCCTTATCCATAAACATTCCTGAATTTTCAAGAGCACTTAGATAATTGTATTTGTTCTGGGGAATCATCTTAAATAGACCTATGGTGACAAAAGTAAAGAATCAATAGCCAATTTTTGATCATTTTTTAGCCTCAAGGATGCCTGACAGTTTAACACTTAGAGTCTCTTTTTAATACTAACTTAAATTTATAGGGGTAAATTAATAGATGACCAAAATTAAGAATCCAAATTAGGATTGTAGACTGAGCCAAGCACTTATACATCATTGTCAAGATGATATATTGAGTAAGAGTGGTTACTCACCACTCTGAGGTTGCTGCATAACTGGAAAATTGAAAGAATTCCAATCTCAAAGGCTTCTCTCAATTAAAGTGGCTCACGCCTCCTAGACTCCATCTCTTGTGACTGTATCTGACTTGAGTGTGGAGGGAGAGGGATACTGGAAGCTATGCTTTCAGTCATAAGCCTCCTCATGGCTATTGCTGTGTATTCCATATTGTTATTTATCTTGTGTACTTTCTTAAGCTAGCATGCTACTATATGAAGTTTATGATATTTTATACTTTTAATTATCAAACAAACCTAAGACCAACCTATTGGTGAAGCAGAGTAGGCCCTATATGATTGATCATGGAAAGATAATATTCCCAAATATATTTTCCATATATTTCACCACTGGCTTGAGAGAAATTAGGAATTAGCAACCAGTCAGCAAAGATCTGAGTGGCCCCATAGTCTTTTTGTGTCCAATGAAGGAAAATTTTATTGAAGGATCTAAAGGACGTCAGCAGCTTCAAATATGGCTGAGTAAAGTGGCTTTTAGAATACTATTTCTAATATGAATTCTTACTGTGTTACAATAAAGATAAAAAGCAGAGCACAGGTAGGAATAAGCTGACCTATCCAAATCTCAAGTTTGTTCAAAAAACTTCATGGAGGTAGGACAGCAAGCATGTAAGTCAAGACCATAGTTCTTGCATATGGAAATACTCTGAGTTACAGTTCTTGACATATCAAAATCTGTAAGTTGACTTTCTTCCACTTAATTCATAAATCAGTGCTTGCACACTTTATGTTAGAGCCTATTTGTTTTTATTTTTCAGACTATTTTTAAAGATTTCTTTTACTTATTTGAACATTAGAGTGACAGAGAAAGAGGGAGAAACACAGAGAAAGAGAACTTTCATCTGCTGGTTCACTCCCCAAATGGCCAGAATGCCCAGGACTGCAAAGAGCATAATCCAGGAGCCAGGAGCTCTATCTGGGTCCCCCACATGCATGGCAGGGGCCCAAGTACTTGGGCCATCTTCTGCTGCTTTCCTAAGCATATTTACAGGGAGGTGGATTGGGACTCCAATTGGCACTCTGATGTGGGATGCAGGCATCACAAGCAGCTACTTATCCCAGTGCACAATTTTAATAAATATTGGTGTCTAACTTTTTAACTCACAAAAATATAAGCAACACTAAAACTAAATACTGTAAGTGGCCATGTTAAAAAGAGCTATGAGGCCGGCGTTGTGGCTCACTTGGCTAATCCTCCACCCGTGGCGCCGGCACACTGGGTTCTAGACCTGGTTGGGGCGCCGGATTCTGTCCCGGTTGCTCCTCTTCCACTCCAGCTCTCTGCTGTGGCCCGGGAAGGCAGTGGAGGATGGCCCAAGTGCTTGGGCCCTGCACCCGTATGGGAGACCAGGAAGAAGCACCTGGCTCCTGGCTTTGGATTGGTGCAGCGCGCCGGCTGTAGCAGCCACTTGGGAGGTGAATCAATGGAAGGAAGACCTTTCTCTCTGTCTCTCTCTCACACTGTCTAACTCTGCCTGTCAAAAAAAAAAAAAAAAAAGCTATGAAAAGCAAGAGAGGTGAGAGTCATATGCTAAGATACTGAAAAAAAATACTAAAAACTAAAAATTAATCCAAATGGTGAACAGCATTTGGAGAGGAAATATGTCTATATTGCTCAATGAGTACTGCAGTCACCACTCTACTGGATACTTAGGTAATACAAATGCAATTGTAAATGATACCCCTATAGATTTGGCATCTTGCCTTCCTTTAGGGAAAAAAATTCCAATTTTGTTCTGTTATGAGAGATTTTGGATTAGTTTTATGAAAATACGCTTAATCAGAAATACCACTACTCTTTGTTTGAAAAAATCAAAAGATTTGATAGAATAACACCACAATTATAAGAAGTTATGAGAGACAATACACTGGGAATGAACGAAGAAATATATTTGTTAAACTTCATCATATTTATTTCTGATCTTCTTTTCCTTTTCTAGACTCTTCAGTGAAACCATGACATACATTTCCTTTAGACCATATAGAATCTACCTTTATGTTCACATGGGAGTCCTTTTTGTATTTACATTTTGAACAGCTCCAGAGTTTGAGTCTTTCCGTTATTCTTTTTTACCTCTCTAATGCTTCAATGATCCATTATTTAACTGTTGATAGTTTTTGTGACTTGGGAACATAATGCATGAAAATAACTATGATTAAACATACAAATTTGTGGCCGGTGCTGTGGCATAGTGGGTGAAACTGCTGCCTGCAGTGCCGGCATCCCATACGGGCGCCGGTTTGACTCCTGGCTGCTCTGCTTCCTATCCAGCTCTCTGCTGTGGCCTGGGAAAGCAGTGGAGGATGGCCCAGGTCCTTGGGCCCCTGTGCCCCTGTGGGAGACCTAGGGGAGGCTCCTGGCTCTTGGCTTTGGATCAGCACAGCTCCGGCCATTGCAGTCAATTGGGGAGTGAACCAGCGGATGGAAGACCTCTCTCTCTGCCTCTCCTTGTCTCTCTGCGTAACTCTTTCAAATAAATAAATAAATCTTAAAAAAATACAAATTTAACAAGCAGAAATAACCACATGACACAAAGTGAAATTAAGTGAAAAAAGCTATATCCTGTCATCTAACTATTAGCCAAGAAGAATGGAGAAAATCATTCCTGGAGGGTACACATGAGTTCTAGGCTAGGAATGCTACAGTTACAACTTAAAGAGACTTATGCAAAGATTACAACTTTCTATTTCTTGCTTGGCTTGGGAAATGCATCTAAACGACACTGTTTTCTTTCTTAAGTGTAATTGCCTATCCAATTCTGATTTACTATATTGCCTAGAGCCACCTGTGATTTGGATACACTCCAAACTATATAAAATACAGCTCTGCAACTGATCTAACTGGACAGTCTTAGCTATTCCTCTGGTTTTATCATTAAATCAGTGAAGAAGCCCAAACATATGTTGTCACCCAGCTGTCTCTCCTAATGCGTTTATCATCCTGGCAAGGGTGCAGGGTACCTTAAACACAACAGGAAAAAAAGTTAATCTATCATGACTTCTTGCATTGTCCCATGTTCTGCTCCCCCAGCATAAATCCTGTTCTTTACCTGTGTCTTATATTTCAGTAATGGGGATCAAATAAAATACAAAAAGTACATATTCTTTAGTCTGGCTTATGCAGTGACAAGTATTCTTTCCTTGACCAAACTGTAGTCAGGCTCCTAAAATTTCTCCTAGTCCCTGTATGCACTCGCTTGTAAAATCCAGTTTTAATTACAACTCTAAGTCAATTCATCAAGTACCCGCCACCACTAATATCTGATCACCTTTTATATTTATATGGGTGATGCCTTATCATCCGGATCCTGGATTGTTTTTAGCAAGAATTTTTAACCAGAATTCCCCTTATTGCTGGAATCTCCGCTTAGTGATTTTCTATCCATTAACCCCAACCCTGCTCCTTGTCTAGGAATTTCCATTTGCCCATGCTGTATTTGGATTTGAGCCCAATCTCTCTCTCCTACTGCGAAATCCTATTACTGTGATTGTCCTGAATAAAGTTTGTCTTACCATGCTTTAACAAGTATTACTGAACAAATTTTCTTTAACAAATATGAGCCATCATCTAATTTCTTCCATCATTCCCTATTTCCAGTTACAGTATATTTGTTCATCAGAATATACTATGTTTTATCTCATCTTTAGACTTTTCCATACTGAATGTTCTTTGTCTTGAAAAGTTTTGCTACCATACTCTCCAGTAAAATCCACTTACCACCTCTTAACACATAAATTTTACTCTCTCTCTCCAACTTATGTCCTGCCCTACCCTATCTAGTAAATTTGTTATCATTAATGAGGGTTCAGTATAAATTGCTATTATTTCTAGAAGCCTTTTTCAAGAATCTGAACAGTCTATATTCCTTTCTATATGCACTTATTTTTAATTTTTGGGCTTACTTTGCCATAGTATTTACTTCCTCATTTTGAGGGTGTGAAGGCATAATTTTTGGCTGTTTGTCTACCCATAAATGCAATTCAACATGAAGTAAATTGCAGGGTCTCATCAAAACCTGGTCTCACCTTTGGTTATATGAATCCTAGTGACTATCATTCCAGAATAACTTTCTAGCAAGAGTCTAATGTGTATTAGAGGTAGAGACCATGATTTTCAAAGGTATTTTTTTTCATTTTTCTTTTTAATGTTGTAATATCCCTGTAATTATCCATTGTAGAAACTATTTCTCAACTTTCCTTGCTACCAGGTGTGACAAAGTGACTAAATTCTGCCAATGGAGTGTGAGATGATAATGATACATTTTCCAAGATACATCCTTAAAAGCTATATTCTTGCTCTCTACTACTCTTTCACCTGCTCGTATTTGTTCTAGGAAATGGAACTCACAGATGAAAGCCTAAAACTGAGGATGGAAGAGATATGCTACTATCTGAACCACTCCTCAACAGTTCCATGAGAAATTGTAAAAAATTCCCTTTTAAGCTACTGTGTTTTTAAATCTTTTATAGCAGCATTGTATATACACTAATACACTATTCATGTGAGCTATACAAAATAACACAGGAAACAAGAGTGGAAATGTTCACATGGACATTGTAGTACAGTGGGTTATGCTGCCACTTGAGTGAACTGCATCTCGTATCAGAGTGCTGGATCAAGTCTGAGCTATTTTGCTTCTAATCCAGCTTCTTGCTCAAGCATCCTGAGAAGGCATAGATGATGGGTCAAGTGTTTTCATTCCTGCTTACCAGAAGGGAGACACAAATGGGGCTCTTGGCTCCTGGTTTTGGCCTGGCCTAGCTATGGATATTATAGACATCTGGGGAATGAACCAATAGATAGAAAAATCTCTATATATCTTTTTCCTCTCTTTCTGTCATTTTGACTGTCAAATATAATTTCTTTACAAAAAGAGTAGCAATATTACCTTGTATATTTGAAGAAATACATCTGTCCATGCACGTTTACTACATTCTTCAAACTTACTCATGTCTATAATAACAGGACACTCTTCAGGTGTACAGGGATTTGTGGGCATGGTATTAGTAGTCGAGGACTTTAAGAAACAAAATATTACAAAAATAACTAAAATGCAAGGCAAATATAAGTCCAAAATTTTGATTGCTTAGCATAGGAGGCTCTTTTTTCCATTGCCCTCTCCCCCCCAAAAGTCCACATTTCTTTTTTCATACATTCACCAAGAGTTATTATAACCCATATGCCAATGATAGAAACTACCAACATAAGTAACTTTCTGGAGCACAAGTCCCTTATTTGTGTCATAGAATTATTCACTGAGTACATCTACATATCAGCTCATTCTGTAGTAGAGCTGGCTGGGTGACTTGAAAAGGTCATATGAAACCTGAGTCCAGGGAGAGTCCCAGCTTTTGCATTAGGCCACAGAAACTCAGCATAGTGCCACAGAACAGGCACCTGGCTTTCTACTCAAGTGATAGGGTGATTGCTGTGTCAGCACCACAAAACTATTGCCTAAAAGCCATCAGGCTCTTTAAAAACAATTCTTCTCCATAGATTTCCTCAAAACGCAGTGTATATTATGAGAAATTTATGTATTTATGCCTTAGTTTTTCTCTATTCCCCTCTAAAACTGAGGAAGAAAAGTGGCAAGTAATGGCAAAATTTAATCAGTATTTTCTTTGGAACACATATATATTTTAAAAATTTATGATAAGAATAAAAATTACCAAAGCTCACATCATTCTTCAATTGTAGATCTCCTCCAAAGAAGGAAATGCTTACATATTTTAGAAAGCTATGCAATAATTTTTGCATAAGAACTCCAAAGGAGGGGGGCGGAGCCAAGATGGCGGATAGTGAGGACATGCGCCTTAGTTTGGGAAAATAAAGTTTCATAAAAGTGGAATTACTGTAGCCTCAGGAAAAGACTCAAGAAAAAAACTGCAGAGGAAACGCTTCCGGATCTAGTGGATGTGAAACAGAGGACTTACAGGGAGCCCACCGCGTGGAAAACCAACTGAGACGAGCCGAGCGGCGGGAGACGAGCCAGAGAAGAAAAAGAAGAAGACCTAAATGAAAGATCTCTGTGAGTGAGATCCCAGTGGAAAGAACGGGGCCATCAAAGAAGGAGGTACCTTTCTCTGAAGGGAGGAGAGAACTTCCACTTTGACTGAGACCCTATCGGAATAAGATCAAAGTCAGCGAACCCTAAAGGCTTCCATAGCCCTGGCAACTCATGACTAGAGCCTAGGGAGATTACTGACGCCATGAACAGGAGTGTCAAATTGTTAAGTCAGCAACAGGAGTCACTGTGTACTTACATCCCATGTGGGATCTGTCCTTAATGTGTTGTCTAATGTGCAGTGATGCTATAACTAGTACTGAAACAGTATTTTTACACTTTGTGTTTCTGCGTGGGTACAAACTGATGAGATCTTTACTAATTATATACTGAATCGATCTTCTGTATATAAAGATAATTGGAAATGAAAAAAAAATTGGTGTTAAATTGGAAACGGCATAGAAAATTAATTAATTTTTAAAAAATATTATGTAGGATCTCTGCCTTTAATGTGCTGTACACTCTTATTTAATGCTATAACTAGTATTCTGTCGGGGCCAGTGGCCCTGGCCCGACATGAGATGCAGCAGGCTGAGGCTATCCCTTATCTAATCCTGTTTCCAAGACTTTTCATCCCACATTCCTGCAGGCAGGATGTGACTTCTGATGAAGGTTTATGATGTTCTTTGCACTATCTGCAGAGCTTGTACCCTGATCATTGCTACTTTGTAAACTTGCTCTATTCCTGTGCTATGCATGATTGCACACAATGAATGTTATCTGTATGGGGTCTGGGGTATATAACCTTGTCTTTCTGTGTGCTCGGGGCTGGAGACTGAAGGGTTTCCTTAGGGAGACTGCCTCTAGTCCCTCATCGCCGGGCCCCCTACTTTGGCTTGGAACGCGGTGAGGCAATAAACGTGGTGATGAATTGACTGAGTGCTGCGTGTCTCCATGTGGTTTGTCGGGTGGCCTCCGACAGTATTCCAACAGTATTTTTTTTTTCACTTTGTGTTGCTATATGGGGGCAAACTGTTGAAATCATTACCTAATATATACTAAACTGATCTTCTGTATATAAAGAGAATAGAAAATGAATCATGATGTGATTGGAAGGGGAGAGGGAGCGGGAAAGGGGAGGGTTGTGGGTGGGAGGGAAGTTTTGGGAGGGGGAAGCCATTGTAACCCATAAGCTGTACTTTGGAAATTTATATTCATTAAATAAAAGTTTAATAAAAAAAAAAGAACTCCAAAGGAATTTTTAAACAAATGCACAAAAGCACAGGGAAAAATCAAGCAATCAAAAATGGAATCTTTAGGCCGGCACTGTGGCTCACTTGGTTAATCCTCCACCTGTGGCACCAGCATCCCATATGGGCGCCAGGTTCTACTCCCGGTTGCTCTTCTTCCAGTCCAGCTCTCTGCTGTGGCCTGGGAAGGCAGTGGAGGATGGCCCAAGTGCTTGGGCCCTGCACCTGCATGGGAGACCAGGAGGAAGCACCTGGCTCCCAGTTTCGGATCAGTGCAGCGCGCCGGCCGCAATACGCCAGCCATAGTGGCCATTTGGGGGGTGAACTAGTGGAAAAGGAAGACCTTTCTCTCTGTCTCTGTCTCTCACTGTCTATAACTCTACCTGTCAAATAAATTTAAAAATGAAAATGAAAATTAAAAAAATAAAATGGAATCTTCTCACAGTAGAGTGAGTATAGATAATGGCAACAATACCTATATTTCTCTTTAAAGAAACAAATTGAAAGCTAAGATTTTCAATGTTTTCATTATAAAAATACCTAATGTTTGAAGAGATAAATATGCTTACCCTGATTGGATATTAAACAATGTATATACGTGTAAACATCACATAGTATACAATAGACATATACACTTTTTATATCTGATATTTTAAAAAAAAACAATAAAATTTAGCATTCTAACAAACATCGAACATTAAAAATGAATTAACTGTGTAGACTGCTTCATGAATTATATTATCTTACTTTTATTTTAATCCATCTCTTATAATCTTCTGGTTCAAGCAGAAATTCTGGCAGTATATGAGAAATACATCCTCCTTGGTCTCTAAAATTAAAAGAGAAAAAACTAAATTATGATAGCATACTACTCATTTACATTGATCTTCAATTAAGCTATCTTATTGAAGGGCTGGCATTGTGGCATAGTGGGTAAAGCTGCTGCCTGAGACATTGGCATCCCATATGGACACCATATGGCTGCTCTATTTTTGATCCAGCTCCCTACTAATGGTCTGGGAAAAGCAGCAAAAGATGGCCCAAGTACTCAGGCCCCTGCCACCCACCTGGGAGACCTCGATGAGACTGCTGGCTCATGATTTCAGTCTGGCTCAACCCTGGCCATTGTAGCCATTTGGGCAGTGAACCAGCAGATGGAAGATCTCTCCCTCTCTCTCTGTAACTGACTTTCAGATAGATAAATAAATCTTAAAAAATTATCTTGGTAAGGTTATATTTATTGAGTGTTAATTTACAAAGTTGATTTATATAATTAGTTTGTAGAACTCTTAATAATGAAATTTGAATATACTATTATTTAGAGAATGGAAATAATGAGAAAAAAATTTAGTGAGTGCCTTTGATCATCCTTAACTATCTTTATATGCAAATAGAATATAGATAACTAATATGATGTGGTCTTGTAGTCAATGCAGTAACCATTATATTGTTATTATAATATTATAAAATTTTTAGGGCCACGGTTGTGGTGCAGGGAGTTAAGCCACTGCCTGCAACACTGGGAGCCCATATGAGCATCAGTTCAAATTCTGGCTCCTCCACTCCCAATCCAGCTCCCTTCTAATGTACTTGGGAAAGTAGCAGAGGATGGTCCCAAGTACTTGCGTCCCTGTAACCCATGTGGGAGACCCAGGTAGAACTTCTGGCTTCTGGTTTCAGCGTGGTCCTAGCTGTTGCAACCATTGTGGGGAATGAACCATTGGATGGAAGATCTTTGTCTCTGTCTCTCCCTTTCTCACTATAATTCTGCCTTTCAAATACATAAATAAGTCTTTAAAAATTATAAAATTTCAAAAAGTATACAAAAGTTTGAATATAATAAAATATCCAATAGATCTACTCATCCAATATTTATTGAATGTCATCACATATGCTTGAATATGCACATTCACAAATATAAAGTAATTTATCACTTACATTTTTGAAAGAGTATATCTAAAAGTTGTGAACTCTGTTAAATGTGATAGTATATCAGAAGTAGAACATATGTATTTATATTGCTCAATGCATTTTAAAAATCATTCACATGGCAGACAGAAAGAAAATGAGAGAGAAATCTGCCACCTGCTGTTCATTTGTTCACTTGTCAAATTGCCTGTAACAGCCAGGGCTTTACAAGTTGGCAGAGAGAGATCGATCATTTGTTGATTTACTCTCCAAATACACACAACAGCTGGGCTTGGGCCAAGCCTAAACCAGGAGTCTGGAACCCAATCTGGATCTCTGATGTGGGTGGCAAACTCAACTACTTGATTCATAACCTTCCTCCCAGAGTATGCTTCAACAGGAAGCTGGTTCCGAAGCAGAGTAGTTGAAACTCGAACCAGGGATTTGAATATAACATGTGGGCTTTCCAGGTAGGGACTTAACCTTTATGCCAAATGCTCATTCCTATGTTTGCATTTTAAAGGCTGATGCTGTTGTCAAGATTTGTTTTTTTCCACACTGAATCTATCTCAAGGCCTAACTTCATCACTCCATGGGATAGCATTGCCATTTATGTCTTTCAATGGATTTTGTCAGCTGCATAGCTTTAGAACATTGACTTTAAGAATTGAGCTGGTTAACACTTTTGCATACTATATTTCTTATTTGAATATTTTTTCCAAATTTACACTGTCAAAACAGAATTAGATGGAATGAGTTATTAAATCCTAAACCTCCAAAAATTATTTTTAAAATATTCCAACTGGATCTCTAAACATTTTTCTCAGTTATTACACAAACTAGATATTTCACTTGTACAAAATCCTCACTCAGTGTATTATCAAGCTTAAGTAGGGAGCTAATAACATTTATGACTATTTTAAATTTTAATACATTTATTTCTGTGATAAAATATGCACATATATTGAATTAATGACCCAATTTTATTAACCATACTTCTACTTTCTAAATGTTAGGTAATTTTATCACGGTGAACATATCCTTACATTCATGTATTTGTTGATAAAGAGAAAGTAAATCTGAATGGCTTGATTTTAATGCAAAAATCATTCTTCCATACCTGCATCTTCACACCATAAAATGCCAAAACAGAAATGACCCATGTTAATGTCAACACTACTGGGAGCTGTGCCAACTAGAATGACAGAAAAATCACACAATGTCTACAAGCACCATAAGGTTTAATGGTGCTATCACAAATTTGTTTGATTTCAGTAATATATATACAATAAATATGTACTTAATTATTCAAACCTCCTTTCACTCACAGTTAAAATTCTATTAGATTTTAAGAGCACAACTAACTTTCTCAAATAAATGTATTCACACTTTTGCCTTACTAAACTGGAGAGTGTGGCTTATTAAGTCAATCATTAAAGACCACAGCAGAATGTGATAAAATTATAAAAATATATATACTCTTTATATTTCAAACATAATAATTTATTACCGCTATGCTCTAACCAACTGAGTTAACTGGCCAGCTACTCAAACATAATAATTTAAATAAAGTTCTCACTCCATCTAATACATATAGGAGCACAGCTGATAAATACTGATTCTCTGACTTTTTTTATATCAACAAGACATTCATTTCTAATAGAAGAACAAATTTTCAAAGATTCATTATAATGACAGTGGTATCACAAGAATTAGTTTTTCAATATGTCACTAATGATTACCATATTGGGGTAACTTAAGGAAATAGCATACTGAAGCATAAATCATAATTCATTGTATTTAAATTAACAACAATAATCTACTATATGCCATGAAATGTGCATTATATTATTTGTAATGTTTTTATCAGCCAGGTAAATTTGGGAAGTATACTCAGTTTTCCAGATATTGAACTTGGAGCTAACTAACTTGTACAAGGTCATAGAAATACAAAAGAGCTGGGACATACAGTTACTTGATTCAAAAGTCATACTCTTTTACTGCAGCCCAGTGTACCCATCTAGAATAGCTTCCTAGATTGCTGTTTTTAAATAGTTTTATTCTTAGATGCAACTCCATTAAGTTCCCATGGTGGTAATGCACAAGAAAGAAGAGTGGGGAGTTTTTAAGGAAAAAAGAAATGAAAAACACAGTGTGATTAAATTTACTTATAAAGGTATGTGAGTTGCTTTTTATGTATGCATTTAATTTCAGTAGAAATTTTAAAATATACAACTCAAAATAAGAGTTTTATATTCTTGTGATGTATATAGTTACAATGTAGGGAACAAGATGTTTATATTCTGCTTCTGTTGTAGTTTTACACTATGCAAATTGTAAATAAATAAAAGTTCTTTTAAATTAAAATTACACCACAATAGTGATTATTGTTTACAAATAGTGAAATTACATCAAAAAGTATCAGAGACCATAACAGGATATCACAGGCTGAGTAGCTTAAACAAATTTATTTCCTTGCAGATTACTACCTTCACACTGTGTTAGCATACAACATTTTCTCTGTACTCACAGAAAGAGAAATGGTGTGTGTGTGTGTGTGTGTGTGTGTGGGAGAGAGAGAGAGAGAGAGAGAGAGAGAGAGAGAGAGAGAGAATCTTCTACCCATTGGTTGAATCCTCAAATGACTGCGACAGCTGGGGCAGGGAAATGCCAAAGCCAGGAGCCCAGAAATCCATCTGGGTCTCCCACGTGGGTGGCAGGGACCCAAGGACTTGGGCCATCTTCTGCTGTTCTCCCAGGTGCATTAGCAGGGAGATGGATCGGAATCAGAGCAGGCAGGACTCAACCAGTACCACAATATGGGATATCAGTGTCACAGCTGCTAGCTTAACCCACTTTGCCACAACTTGGGTCTCTCTTCCTCTTCTTATAAAGACACCAGCTATATCATATTAGAATCCCATACTTATGATCTCATTTAACCTGCATAGTCTCTGTAAAGGCTTTATCTCCAAATATAGTCAATTTGGGGTAAGGGTATCAGTATACAAATTTGGATTGGTGCACAATTCAGTCCTTAACAGCAACAAATAGCAAGAAACATTAAGGATATTATTTAAAAAGTCGGTAAGAAAAATTTTAAAAATATAACATCCAGTTCTATAATATTTTCATAATATAACATATATGGTACTTTTATGATCTGAAATTCATGAAAATCCTAAATTCCAATATCTCAGAATGTGATTCTGAGTTAGGGTCTTTAAAGAGGTAACAAATGTAAAATGAGGTCATTAGATTGGACTCTAATACCATTCGGTTGGTATCTTCATAATAAGGTGAAATCTGAACACACAGAAATACACCAGGGGCATATGCAAACAGAGGAAAGCCCATGGGATGATTCAGAACACAAAAGTCGTCTTCCAGCCAAGGAGAGTGACCTCAGAAGAAACCATCCCTCCTAATATCTTGATCTTGGACTTCTCAGCTTTCAGAACTGTGAGAAAACAAATACCCCTTCTTTTATGCCAAGCAATCTGCCTTAGCAAACTAATATATGTAAAATCAAATAAATATTTTAATTATTGAAGTTTTCTATTTGTTGTCTTTTTACAGAGAGAGAGAGAGAGAGAGAGAGAGATCTACCATCAGTTAGTTCATTCCCCAAATGCCCACAATAGCCAGGGCTGGGCTAGGCTGAAGCCAAGAACCAGGAGCTTCCCCTGCGTCTCCCCTTCTTGGATGCACAGGCCCAAGTACCTGGGCCATCTCCTGCTGCCTTCCAAGGCAAATCAGCAGGGAGCCAGAAAGGAAGCAGAGCAGTTGGAACTTGAATCATGCCCACACAGGATGCCAGTGCCACAGTCAGTGGCCCAACCCTCTACAACACAGTGCCGGCCCTTAAAGTTCTTTTTAATGGGTCATAATTTAGTGTTATAAATAAAGTTTAATGCTTAAAATTCATAGCACACACTCCATCTTTCACCAACTTGACCATTTATCATTGATTTACACATTCCCTTCTAGAATGCAAATCCTTCACCTGTTCTTCATTTCCTCTTAATTTTTATACTTAAGTTTTATTTCTTATATCAAATATACTCAAAAAGCAAAACTCTGTGAAATCAAGTGTTAAGAAATAAGTATTTGATGGATATAGACCTCATTCTGTGTTATCAGTAACCCTGGATATTAGAATGTCACATAAATGGGGCCGGTGCCGTGGCTCAATAGGCTAATCCTCCGCCTTGTGGCGCCGGCACACTGGGTTCTAGTCCCGGTAGGGTCACCGGATTCTGTCCCGGTTGCCGTTGCCCCTCTTCCAGGCCAGCTCTCTGTTATGGCCTGGGAGTGCAGTGGAGGATGGCCCAAGTTCTTGGGCCCTGCACCCCATGGGAGACCAGGAGAAGCACCTGGCTCCTGGCTTCGGATCAGCGCGGTGCGCTGGCTGCAGCACGCTGGCCAGCGGCCCTTGGAGGGTGAACCAATGGTAAAGGAAGACCTTTCTCTCTGTCTCTCTCTCACTGTCCACTCTGCCTATAAAAAAAAAGTCACATAAATGAAATGTGGTTCCTGCTCACAAGATGCTTACTAATTTGTGGGGTTTACAGGTTCAAGGAGAAATCAGTGGAGTTTAAAATGATTTACATAATTCCATACAGTTGCAGTATATTCCTTAACTGACATAATCTTTCTCATTTTCCCACATAGTTGGAATATAGAAAGATGGAAAGAAAATACAAATTTGCATCTTCATGTATCTTTGTGTCTGCTAACTGGAATGATCTTTGTACACTTCTGTTCTTTATGATAAACTCTCAAAATTTGAGCACCTCAACTCCTCCAATGCAAGACAGCATCAAAAAAGAGATAAATTGTCCAGTAAATATCCAACTTTAGGCTTCTAACTTTCATAATTACCTCCTAAAGTCATGTGTCTATTTTGTCATTTTAATTTGTTATTATCTTATAAAGAATAGCCCACAAATTGTATAAAGCCTCTTAGAACCTGGATCAGCCAAGCATTTGGGCTTATATAAGACAGGAGAGATGGACACTTGTACCTGTACATGCAGGTCTCTGATACTTTTCCAGGTCCTGTTCTCTTTGATGATGTCCCTTATCTGAAAATATGCTGCTGATATCCGACATGGGGATCTTGTATCAATTCTCTTAGCGCCATCATGAATCATGAAGTCTCCCATAACTCAGCCACTTCTCAGTCTCCATATATTTATCATTCATATGGAGGCTTCAGGTCTAACCATTTACCATACTTTCTTCTCTTTAGTGGGGTCTCTCTAACGTTCTAACATAGCAACCTCCCTGACAGACCGCTTGAATCTTTACTCAGTCTCCTTTTTGTAACTTAGAAACTTCTAGCTCCCTTCCAAGCCACAGGAAACCAATATAGTTCTGCTATTACTATGATAGTGAGAGCCTAAGAAAAGAGAGAAAATATTTTGTCCAGTACCATGCACAAATTTTCATACATAATATTTCTATGGACTCCAAAATTCTAATTTGGAAATAAAGCATTGAATGTAAATCATTCATTTGCATTCCTGATCTAAGGGTGCTCCTCTTGCCCTCCATTCCTACTCCTGCTAAGGCAAATAAGTATCTCTGGCCACCTGAGGAGCATATTCTACAAAGAAGCAAAAATGAAAAGCACATTAATACGCTTCGAGATAATTTTATCTTTTTACACAAATAATTACGTGTAATACGTGCGATTTCAGTGGCATAAGAGCATGGAAGATGGAGTAAGTACACTGCCTATAGCTCTGGAGAGTTTAGTGGGCAAGGATGCTGCAAGTGTAGGCAAAAGCAGCAGCATAAGTTCACCAGTCATCCCCTCAATCTGTCATTGAATAATGCTTTTCTCTTTATGGCCATTTGCTGTTTAATCTTTGCAGAGGAACACAGACATTCTGATGCTAATTATTTTCCTATCATATGTATCAAGGCTTTATGCAGACTGAAAGTTCTCAGTGGGCATAACTTGAAATTGTACTAATAATATTTTGATGAATAACTTTGTTTTTATCCTTTTTCCTTCAGTGGGTTCATGAGAAATATTTGCCTTACACTGAGATTTTCAAAATGAGTTCATATCCAAGCCGCAATTACATGCTTAAATGGGCACATTCATGTTCTTACTTGAGCAAGTTGAGAAGTGAGGAATGTTGTAGATGAAGCTGAATCACCCTTCCAGTGATATCGCTAGGTAAAGACTGATTTGAATTGACTTCAGGTGGCATTTGTCCACTCAGGTGAAGCATCACATCATAAATAGTCTTATTATATTTGGAAAAGTCATTTTGTCTGGTAAATTTTTTGGGTGATGAAGGTGAGTAATATTGTATTTTTTGCACATCCCTATGGGAAAAAGACATTATATTAAAACCAGTCTCAAAATGATATGCTTCGAAAAAAACAGTTCAATGAGTAAATAAAATTACATTAAAATTAAGTAAGTCAGAAATGTACATGATTCAGGTACCATGTACTAGTTCATATTAGGTTTATAAATATTCTCAGATATTTCTAGTACCTCACTCAAACACCTATCATTATCTAATGTCAGAATTTCTAAGTCTGAAGAATTGGATTGAGAATAGATTTGATTTGGAGAAGGAGAACAGAAAATGAATCTTAGACCTACAACCTACTAGTTGTGAGTATGGCAAATTATCTAAACTCATTGAGCTCCATTGTGTATGCCATAAATTGCAGATAATAACTATAGTTTCCAACATAGATTTCAAATACTCACCACACATCTATATACAAAAGTAAATTTAAATAGCTTCTCAACATTGTTATCTTAATGCTCAGGACACATCCTGCATGTTGGCTTAATGAGCAGAAATTCTTATTTTAAAGGTAAAGTCCAGAGATGTATTTTTCTCATACCTTCCAATTTTCTTAAAATAAGACACTAGGACCTTTAGTCCCATGGTCTATTGTACCAACTTATTATACATGCAATTTTTTGAATGGAGTAAATATTTCTATGTTTGCTGTCCAAAATTTATCAAATTTTTTATCATGCTATACTAATTGTTTGTAAGTCATCAGAGTATTAAATTTATCACTAGCCTAGAATGACAAATAAAAATTATCCAAGGGGCCATTTTTGTACAGCACGTCTCCAGTTTTACGGATAGAAAGTCTGTATTCATAATACAGGAGGCAGTACATAGTATTGAGTAAAGGTGAAGCTACCATTGATGAAAACCTGGCTCTGCCATACTGCATGACCCTTTGGAAGTTAGTTGATCTTTCTGTTCCTCAGGTTCCTCACAAGTATGGTGTATAATAGAGCTAGTGTATCTTGAAATTACCAACAAAGAAGTAAATATTTTATGAGAAAAATTAATACTATCATGGGCCAAGATTAATGTACATGAAATGAAACAGTACAGAATAAACAAAAGACATGCATAGATACCCAAATATGATAATTTATAGGCACACTTTTTTTTAAAAGCTAAAACAACTGGCAAGATTTTATAACTTAAAACATATAGGATACACACAAAAAGTTCTGTTTGAAGCCAAAGCTTGAAGATAAACAGAATGGAGATGATGTCTATAAGCACGGTTATCAAAACTAGTCTCACTATGCAGTTTCATCAAAGCTAATGTTGCTCCAGGTCACATTAGCAGAAGTACAAGAGAGGCAATTGCCTTCTTTTCTTTTTTTAATTATGAGAATACATTCACTTACTGAGCAGATAATTAAATAAGGTTGAGACTGACCAAAATCAAAGTTGCCATCCAAAGGAGCTTCTTTATCACAGTTGTCATTATACATTTATTTTTTAGAATTTTAAAAAGTTTTTAGTCAGTTTTTAACAGTTTCAATATAGTTTGTAGATACAATTCTAAGAGTATAATAGTATTTCCTTCCTCCCCCACGCCCCTTCCCTCTCCATTTACCCTTACTCCTGCTCCCTTTTAAGACATATTTTAAACTATATGTACTAGGTTCAAGATTGAGAATTTTATCATTAAACTACAAATACAAAAATTAACTAAATGAAAACTTTAAAATAAAAATGCAATAAATAAAATTGAAAAGAGAGTTTAACAGCAGAGTAAATCAAGTGAAGAGAGAATTAATGAACTGAAACACAGATCATAGGAAAATATCCATATAGCAACATAAAGAGGCTAAAGGATGGAAAATAGAGAAAACAGAGGAAAAAACAGAAAAAATGGGCCAGTCACATAATTTGTGGGAATATTGGCTGAGAACTCTCCATACATAATAAAAAATAAAACCACAGATGAAAGAACCACTATGAATTTTAATAAAAATCACAACAAAAAAAATTTTCTGGACATGTCGTAGTGAAGCTGTTGAAAGAGAAGTTCTTAAAAGTAATTTTAAAAAGGGGCCAGCACTGTAGCATAGTGGATAAAGCCATTGCCTGCACTACCAGCATCCCATATTCGAGTGGCTGCTCCACTTCCAATCCAGCTCTCTGCTATGGCCTGGGAAAGCAGTAGAAGATGGCTCAAGTCCCTGGGCCCCTGCACCCACGTGGGAGACCCAGAAGAAGCTCCGGGCTCCTGGCTTCGGATCTGCACAGCTCCAACTGTTGCGGCCATTTGGGAAGTGAACCAGTGGATGGAAGACCTCTCTTTCTCGCTTGCTCACTCTCTCTCTCCGCCTCTGCGTAACTCTGCCGTTCAAATAAATAAATAAATCTTTTATTGTTTTTTTTTTAAAAAAAAGTACTTCAAAAAAGATAATCTCCCCAAAACAGTCACACTTAAAATTTCAAATTAGGCCGGCGCCGCGGCTCACTAGGCTAATCCTCCGCCTTGCGGCGCCGGCACACCGGGTTCTAGTCCCGGTAGGGGCACCGATCCTGTCCCGGTTGCCCCTCTTCCAGGCCAGCTCTCTGCTGTGGCCAGGGAGTGCAGTGGAGGATGGCCCAAGTGCTTGGGCCCTGCACCCCATGGGAGACCAGGAGAAGCACCTGGCTCCTGCCATCGGAACAGCGCGGTGCGCCGGCCGCAGCGCACTACCGCGGCGGCCATTGGAGGGTGAACCAACGGCAAATGGAAGACCTTTCTCTCTGTCTCTCTCTCACTGTCCACTCTGCCTGTCAAAAAAAAAAATTTCAAATTATTTCTTGAAAGAAATAAAAAATAAATATGCCATATCTTCAAAATGCTGAAAGAAAATAACTATCAACCTGAATCCTATTTTTAAAAAACAAACACAACTAGAATAAGTGTGTAAAATACACATATTTTTCAGAAATAAAACATAGAAATTTGTTACCCAACTATGATTTAAAAGTCTAGGCCGTTGCTCCCTAACGCCAGTGCCACCTCTCATTCGCCAAGCTCCAGCCGGAGGAGAAGCAGGGTAAGTAAGGAGATGTTTATGCCATGGCTTGTACAAAGCAGACTGCCTGCAAATTGATTAGTGGTAAAGCACCCCGGAAGCAACTGGCTACAAAAGCTGCTCGCAAGAGTGCGCCCTCTACTGGTGGGGTGAAGAATCTTCCCCGTCACAGGCCTGGAACTGTGGCACTCTGAATTTAGATGTTCTCAGAAGTCCACTGAGCTTCTGATTTGCAAACTTCCCTTCCAGCGTCTGGTGCAAGAAATTGCTCAGGTCTTCAAAACAGATCCCAGATGCCAGCTCTTGGTGCTTTGCAGGAGGCAAGGGAGGTCTATCTGGTTGGCTTTTTTTTTTTTTTTTTTTGACAGGCAGAGTTAGACAGTGAGAGAGAGAGACAGAGAGAAAGGTCTTCCTTTTCCGTTGGTTCATCCCCCAAATGGCCGATACGGCCAGCGCACTGCGCCTATCAGAAGCCAGGAGCCAGGTGCTTCCTCCTGGTCTCCCATGCGGGTGCAGGGCCCAAGCACTTGGGCCATCCTCCACTGCCTTCCTGGGCCACAGCAGAGAGCTGGCCTGGAAGAGGAGCAACCGGGACAGAATCCAGCGCCCCAAATGGGACTAGAACCTGGGGTGCTGGGGCCGCAGGCAGAGGATTAGCCTAGTGAGCCACGGTGCCGGCCTCTGGTTGGCCTTTTTGAAGTCTTAAGATAAGATCAAAGTCAGCGACCTCTAAAGGCTTCCATAGCCCTGACAACTCATGACTAGAGCCTAGGGAGATTACTGATGCCATGAACAGGAGTGTCAAATTGTTAAGTAAGCAACAGGAGTCACTGTGTACTTACACCCCATGTGGGATCTGTCCTTAATGTGTTGTCTAATGTGAAGTGATGCTATAACTAGTACTGAAACAGTATTTTTATACTTTGTGTTTCTGTGTGGGTACAAACTGATGAGGTCTTTACTAATTATATACTGAATTGATCTTCTGTATATAAAGATAATTGGAAATGAAAAAAAAACAACCTGGTGTTAAATTGGAAATGGCATAGAAAATTAATGAATTTTTAAAAAATGTTATGTAGGATCTCTGTCTTTAATGTGCTGTACACTCTTATTTAATGCTATAACTAGTATTCCAACAGTAGTTTTTTCACTTCGTGTTGCTATATGGGGCAAACTGTTGAAATCGTTACCTAATATATACTAAACTGATCTTCTGTATATAAAGAGAACTGAAAATGAATCTTGATGTGAATGGAAGGGGAGAGGGAGCGGGAAAGGGGAGGGTTGCGGGTGGGAGGGAAGTTATGGGAGGGGGGAAGCCATTGTAACCCATAAGCTGTACTTTGGAAATTTGTATTCATTAAATAAAAGTTTAATAAATGAAAAAAAAAGAGAGGAAAAGAAGCATCCTACATGGAAGATTAAACATGCAGAAAGAATGAAGAATAACAACGTGGTTAAATATATCAATATTTATATACTTACACATTTATGACATATATGTGTATTTGTCTTGATATGTATAATTACATTATATAACAGTAGTGGCGCCTTTCTGGGAGGAAGAATATAAAGATAAAGGGCCTTGCAGTATCAGAGAATAGGGCAAAATTATTAATTACCACAAGACTATAATGAGTTGAAAATGTATGTATGCTGTGATGTCTACAGCAATCATTAAAATAATAAGAAAATTAAAATAAGAAAATTGCCTATAACTTCTACTAGAAGATGAATCAGAATATAATAAAGGAAATATTTCATCAATCCAAGAGAAGGAAGAAAGGGAAAGGAACAAGTAATAGGTATAAAAATAAGGAATTTTAAAACATTGGAAATTTAAATCCAATTTAACATAATTTTATGAGATTTGTATAGAGCACAAATTCATATGTTGAAAGAATAAGAATCAACTATGCTAACAATAAGGTATGAAAGCAGACACAACCAAAAATAAAGGAAATGGATTCATGTAAAAGAAACAAAAATACTATGTAAGTATTAAACAGAAAGAAAAGAATGTATCTAACTTCATATAATATAAAGTAGTATTTAAGGAAGAAAACATTACTAAATATAGAGAAAGGAATTTCATAGGATTAAAAGTTTCAATAAATCACAAAGGTGTTACAATTGCACATTTTAATGCATTTGGTAACAGGCTCAAAATTATAAAGTAAAACTGAATTTTTAAAGAGCAGACAGATATACAAATATAAGTAAACATTTTAACAAATTAATCCTATTAATTGGTATATTATTTAAAAATCAGTAAGCACCTATATTATTTAAGAACACAATAAGGAAATTCATTTTAATGTAAATCATGGAAAGTAACTACAAAATAAATATCTTCAGGCTGGAGAGCATAAAGACAACAAATTAAATGTTGGCTTATAAACAAAAAAGTTTAAAGGAAATGCTCTTTGACCTCAAGGAAATTATGCTAAATATCAACAGCAAAGTCACCTGATGTAAGCTTCTAAGCAACCTCTGTAAAATAAATCACATTGGAAATCAGAAAATAACATGAATGGAATGAAAATAATACATTACATATAAGATATACAATGTAGATAAAGCCAAATTTAGAGGAAAATTTATTGTTTAAAAACTGAATCTAAATATCTATTCATTATGAAAACATAGTACTGGTATAAATAAAAATAAACGTCATATTTAATAAAGGATCTCTGTGGGAAGCTCATACTAAATGGTAAAATATTTAAAGGTTTTCTTCCTTGGGCCAGCATTTTAGCACAGCAGGTAAAGTGGCTGCCTGGCACACCTGCATCCTGTAGAAGCGCCTGTTTGTGTTCCAGTTGCTCTGCTTTCAATCCAGCTCCCTTCTAATGGCCTGGGAAAAGCAGCTGAAGACAGCCCAAGTGATTGGGTGCAGGTGGCCCCTCACCCACGTGGGAGACCCAGAGGAAGCTCCTGGCTCCAGCCTGGTCCAGCCCTGTCCATTATGGCCATCTGGGAGTGAACCAACCAGCAGATGAAAGATCTTTCTCTCTGTCTCTTCCTCTATTTCTGTAACTCTTTCAAAATAAATAAATAAATCTTTAAAAATGAATAAATAAATAAAACATTTTCTTACTAAAACCAAGGATAAGAGGAAGATGTATGTTATTATCTACAGATCCTAGCAAGAGCAATAAGGCAAGAAAAAGATATCAAAGATGTAAGAATTGAAAAGGAAAAAAAAGTTCATTATTTGCAGAAATAATTTTTTTAGAAAATATTTTTAGAAATATTTTTAGAAAATAACAAAATCTACAAAGAATTAGAATTACTGAACTCCCTAAATGCAGTAATTTGATAAAATCAGCATAGGATAATCAACTTTATATATAGCATAAGTATGGAAAACAAAAAAATTGAAAAAATTCCATTAACTATAGCTTCAATATCAAATACCTAGGTATAAATTTACTGAAGTATATACAAAAAGAACTCTATACAAAAAAACTTTCATCACTAAAACAAATTTTAAAAGACCTAAATAAAGAGAATAAGTGCCATTTTTTAAATTAAGGCAATATTGCAAATATGTAACTTACTTCTAAATTAATCAACAAGAAACTTCAATTTCAATTAAAATACCAGCAAGCTGCTTTCTATTTCTCTTCTTGGTAGAAATTTTTAAGCTATCCTAACATTTTTGTAGGAATGAAAATGACATAAATAAGAAAATATCAGAGAACAAGCTTTGCCTACACTCCTAAGTAACATGAAGTATAAAGTAGTGGAAAAAGTTTGAAAATACATATTATGAAAACAGCATGCATGAATTTCAAAAATGTTTTGCAATAAAATAAACTTAATTCCATTTTTTCACAAGCTATTTGACCTTCTTTTGTATGAATACTTGCTTTATGAGAAAAGAAGCATTGTAGAATGAAGAAGCAGGAACAATGGCCTTTTCCATAAGTGGTATCGAGTCAATTACACACCACGCAAGTGGTATTGAATCTCTTGGATAAATGCCAGTAGTGATATCAAGTCAATTGGGACTGAAAAGTAGGGAAAAATAAATCTTGACCTTTATCTCATACCACAGATAAAAGTAAATTCCAAGAGGCTTGAATATCAAACGTAAAAGATTAAACAACAGAGCTTCTAGAAATAACAAAGGAGGATATCTTCATGTCTCAGGGAGAGAATGATTTCTTAAAGAGCAGACAAAAGTAATCACCATTAAGATAAATACACATAAATTGGAGTACATATACAAATTAGGGAGACTATATTTAAATTGAGGCCATTTGAAAATGAAATTAAAAGATAATGCTCATTATTGTGAAATTACCTTTTTCACAAAACCCAACAAAGAACTCAAAGATGAAATACATGAAATTTATACAAATAAATAAGCACAAGAAAAGGAGGAGAAGACTCAATCTTTAAACATGAGGAAAAAAAGACACACTTTATTCAAATTAGCATACTCAAATTAGCAAGAAGGTGTAAAACTTTTTTTAATATTAGTAACAGCAAAATGCCGATTCAAACTACAACATTCAAAGAAATAATACTGAAAAGACTGATATTATTAAATATTTCTTAGGATGCAGAGCAGCTACAATAATCATGGTTGTTAATGTGAATCAAAACTGATACAAAACATCTTGGAAAATTGGAAATGCTTCTTAAAACTGATCATTAATCTATTTTATGATCTGTAATTTTACTCCTACCTATATGTATTTCAGAAATACACATCAAGAGGCAAATACTAACATTTTTATAGAAGCATTTTTCATAATAGAAAACCTAGGAACCAGACAAATACAAAAGGACTTCAAAAATTTCATGGAAAATAGATTTATTTTAGTGCAAAAGAATTTTGGAATCCATGCAGAGTTTTAAAATAATATGCATTTCTGTGAACATTTTGAAGATCCCTCATAACTACCAACATGAGAATGAATAAGCTCTGATATAACCATGAATGGCCTAATAGTCAACACTAAAAATAAATTACTCCTACATGCAAATATGTGTATGAATAACAAGAACATAAGCATGAGCAAAAAGATCTACATACAAAGAAATGCAAATTGTATGATTCTTCATAAACTTCAAAAATAGACCAAGCCAACCCATTGTGTAAGGATTCAGGATAATAATTGTCTTCCAGGGAAATGGAAAGAGATATAAGGAGGTGGGTGGGATTCAAGGATGCTTTTTTTGTTGTATTCTTTGGTGTAAATGGTGGTAACACACATATATTGACATAGTGGTAATTCTGTCTATATGTTACAGGACAATAAAATTACTAAAATTCAAAGAAACAAAGGCTTAGCCAAAGACAGTATTTTCCTTTGTGTTGTAGAGATTTAGTTGTATGATGGTCACAAGTGGCTTACCAGTATAGAAAATGTGATACTTGCATAGGAGCTGGCTCTCTGCGTAAATTCTGGGGGCCTTACTTGGATTGTAGTTTGCTCTGCGTGTTATTGTTCTTTTTCTTTTAAATGTGTTATTCTTACAGGACTTCAAGTTCTTTTATTTTATTTTTCTTAACAATTTATTTATCCAGGCTGAAACCAGGAGTCCAGGGCTCCATTATGGTCTCCTACGTTGTTGGAAGGGGTCCAAGCACTTTGGTCATCCTGTGCTGTTTTGCCAGGCACATTAGCAGGGAACTGGAGAGAAAGCGGAGCAGCCAGGACTAAAACCAGCACTCAGATATAAGATACCAGCATTGCAGGTGACAGCTTAGCTTCCTGTGCCACATATGCCAGCCTCATCTATGTGTTTTATTTCATGATCTAAAAAGTCAAGAAGAAATAGTCTGCTCCTTCCAAGTTTCCTCTAACACATGAAAATTAACTGAAATTTATTAGGTTAAAATTAGCATCCAGAGGATTTTTAGTAAAAAAGGCAATCTTCTTAGTCATATAACTTAACTATTCATGAGAGCCCAATTTATGATTTAAAAAAACTACATTCTCAGTGCAGGCATCTTGCACAGTGGTTAAGTTGCTCCTTGTGAATGCCCACATCCCATATCAGAGTACCCAGTTGGAGTCCCAACTCCACCGCTTCTAATCCAGCTTCCGGCTAACCTGCATCCTGGGAGGCAGGAGATCATGGCCCAAGTAGTTGGGTTCTGGCTACCCACACGGGAGACCTGGGTGAAGTTCTGGCCTCCTGGCTTCAGCCTGGTCCAGTTCCAGCCATGTGGGCATTTGGGGAGTGAACCAGCAAATGAAGGATCTCTGTCTCTTCTTTTCTTTTTCTTTCAGCCTTTCAAATAAAATCAAAACTTTTAAAAAATCTATACAATCTTTTTTATAATGTCTAGATGTATGCTTATCCCACCAATGTGGACTTTGTGACACAAAAGCTTAAAATTTTTAACCATATTCCTTCTCTTCTTGTTTAAGTATTGACATACTAAATGGTTTTTAAATTTTTTTAATTACAAGGATTCTCTTATTTTAGAGACTAAAAAGACACATGCAAAAAGCAAGGTTTAATTATTATCTGTCTTTCCAGGTAGAAAAACTCATTTATTATTATTGTGAGGAAAGAGGAGACAGAGCATGAAGCCACAGCCAGATCAAGCTTATTCAAAGAGTAAGCCTGGGAGGGGCTCACTCCCAGGTGAACACACAGCAGAGAACACCCTCCCTTACAGACTGGTGGTTTATATAGTACAAAGAGGCGGAAAGGGGCTTAGGGGTATGAGCTAAAGCTAGGCTGCTGAGAACGTGGGAGAGCTTGGGCTAGCACTAGAGGTCCTTCAAGATTACAGTGCAAGTTGGGAGAGGTTTGGACTGAGGTTGGACTCTAAGGCTGAGCTCCTGAGAGAGCGGAGAGAGATTGAGAGGAGTGGGGAGAGCTCAGGCTGACAGGTGGATCTTCAGATAGTGGTGTGTCCAATGGTCCAGCCAGGTCAGGGCTGGTCAAGGCAGGATGGGGCTGTAATAGAAGAGCAGAGAAATAGGGGCCTGCTTGCTGTTATGTAGGTGAGAGGTCAACATGGATCTAAGGCTTTTTTGCCCTTGCTCCAACAATTATCACTAACAAGCAAAAAGTAAAATGGTTAAGGAAAGAAACTACTTTAAAAATAAGACTTGTAAAACGTTTTCATTATTCTTATAGTAATGTGCAGAAGTAACAAGAAACTCAAGGAACACAATTCAATTATAGTCAATTATTATGACCACTTTCATTTTAGCACTTAGTTTGAATTTAAAGTTTCTGTGACTCTGTTGGACACTGTTTGCAAGGTAAATTGGCAGGATGCCCAGAAATGGAGGTGGCAACTTATTTTCAAATTATTAAATTATTAAAGCTATCAATGAGTTTGCCATCAGCTCAAAGCTGCAAAGAGAATAGCATATATAGTTTAAAGTCTGAAGTTCCTATATCAAGCTTGGGAAAAAATCCTCCAAGGAAAGTTGAAATATGTATTATCAATGAAATATAATTTGTAGATGTGTTCTCTTGGAAATGAGTTTTAAACTAACTCTCCACTGCCAAATGGAAGAAGAGTTGGTAAATATGGTTAATGAAATGAGAAAGATCTAATGCTATTAGGATTTCACTTCTCTGCTCCAATCTAGACTACCATATTCTTTAAAACTTCTTGAAGTCATGCACCTAATACCCCAGTATGTTAAATTAAGGAATTTGTGCTGCCATGATTTGCCAACTGATTCAAGAATATTTTTTTGTTTTCTCATCAGAGAAAAGATTTGATGGAAAAAATGGCCTACGCAGGGGCTACAAAAACCCTCATTTCCTGCTTATATTACAACCAAATCCATCATTATTATACAGGAATAAGTGACTACTGAAAATTAGAAATATTCAAGTAAAATCATCATCTGAAAGAAGGCAATTTAAGAAGTTTGCATTATTTGATTCAGCGATCTCACCTCTGAGAAACTTCTGCTGTAATATCTGTAAATGTCTGCTACCGCTTATAAGAAAGTGCATTCATTTTTGTATTATTTATACTAAAAAATTATAGCAAAATAGTATAGGCAAATGCCCAACAATTAATGTGAACTGGCAAGAAAACAATAGTGCATGTATGTCATAATATAAAAAATTAACAATCACCATTACATTTAAAATTGCACAGAAATGAAAACTCAAATCCTAAGCTCTATAAAAATAACAAAAATGTGAGCCAAAGCTAAATAAAGAGATAAATTTACAGATCGGAACGTACATAAGTGCACAACTTAAGTTCAAAGGAAATTTAAATTAGAAAGAAAAAATCAGCATTGCATGGTTTATAAAACACAGAAATTGATAAATTAATCCAAAATGTTTTATTATATGAAACATAAACTCCTGACATCTAAAATTCAAGAAAAATAGTTATTAATGAAGAAGAGATTATAATTGCACAGAAGAGAATTTAAAGAACAGGAAGGCTACTAGTCCTAAGTGTGGAATAATGCATATTGATTGTACAGTTTATGATTTCCCCCAAAACGAAAGCAAATCACTAAAAGTTATTCAAAATAGATAAAAATTTTTAGCAAAACAGAAAACTGAAAAATTACAACAGAAAAATTTTTCTGGCAAATTCACTGGAGACAGATGATTTTATGCTGAAGCATATAAATTTTCAGTGTATCTCGCATTATTTTCCCACAGCATAGATAAAGATGATACATTAGCCATTTCATTCTGTGAAGCTTAAATTATCCTATCAATTTTTTAAAAACCTGAAAAAGATAACATGTAGGAAAAACATATACTGAGCTTCATCTGGCTATTTCTTGAATAAAGAGTAACTTCCTAAATGCAGGTATAAGCAGTAGCTATAGAGATAAACACTCCCCCTCCATTGCTGAGAAAGGAAATGGAAAAGTTGTGAGAACCCCCTATGACAGCAACAGCATAACAAATGAGGAGCCTAAATTGCTGCCTAAATTAACAAGAAAATTAACTTACCTGATATAATAAAAGCAGTTGAATTATTTTCGACCTGGTGAGTGGTAAAGCAACACATGAAAGAAGGGAGGTAAATGTATGGTCACAGAGGAGATAGTGAAGGAAAAGTGAGCCCTGCCTGTTACAACACCACATCGGTCCACCTGACTGCATTCTGGGGCGGCGATGGTAGTTTATTCATATAGAACTGTGTGCTTCCCCAAATTTGCTAGTGTCAAAGGGCTTCTCCTACCCACAGATGAGGAAGATGAGGTCCAGAATTCACCAGTGCTTGTCTAAGATCATCAGCTGTTTCGAGGAAATTAGAAAGTCTGTGTATACTAAAAATTTTTATTTGTGTCTTTTTACTTTTCTTAATATTTTTCTCACAATTTATCAGTTTTAGGTAAATTATTTAATAATGTGTCTCACTTAAAATGATCTCAGTTAATAGACTACATTTTACAACATGAAATAATGCAAGGAATTTAGAGTTACATGTAATTGTTACCTTCTGATAGTCTCTGGAATAGAAAGCAAGTGGGGTCCTTCAGGCCAGCCAAAGAGACTGAACCAGGACTGAGCTGCATTTACAACCTTCTGAATGAAGTCATATGCCTCTGTCCCTTCTTTAGGAGAAAAGAATTGCTCATTTTTCTCTTCCTTTTCAGGAGACTCATCACCTTCTTTCTTTGGTGTTTCATGATTCTGCAAGTCTTCATGTATCATTTCCATTCCTAAAATTAACATTTGTTTGTAAGAAAAGGGTTACTTGACCTTAAAGTACTTCACTATTCCCATTTGTATGTAAATAGAGCCCCTCCTACAAGATATTCTATGTTCTCAAAGAAATTCTGAGTCAATTTACTGTATGTTAAAATTAATGAAAAAAAACTTATTTTCAAAGACTCAGCAGACATAAATTTTAATTTTTTTTTAAAAAAAAGCTACATTTTCTTCTTGCCATAATGGCATATGAAAACATTCCCAGAACTTCTGCTATGGGTCATTGAAGAGCAATCTCAAAACAGATGACTCAGTTGACACTAATGACAAATTCTTGGCTTTCATTTTAAATTTCTTGTCACCTGGAAACATCTAACTTTTAAATTAAATGAAGTTAAGCAGATCATGTCATGGGTTGGATTTGGAGTTACACTAAGCTACATACCAACAAATAAATTTCCATTTGTAGATTCAGCATCATTAAAGTTAGCTGTCATTTTAACTGAAGCAGGAGAGCATATTCTACAACCCGAGGCAGGAAGGAAGGCACTGCCTCTAGGCTTCATAGGAATCTTATCCTTACCTGTAAATGACAAATTGAATCATAGTATATAAAACAAGCACTCATGGACTTCATTACAAAATTATTTAATCTGAATTTCATATTTATATGAAAACAAAGAGAAAGAAAATGTGTAAACATCCATTATACATCAAATGAGAAATTAGAAAAAACATAGAGGATTATATAGTTTTTCTAAATTAAATGAAATTCATATGATAAGGCAAATGTTAACAGTACTTTAAAAATATAGGAGAATGAACAGTGTTCAACTTCAGCACAATCAAGAACAGGGAAAAAGATTTTAAATTTTTCTACATCAAAAAATGGAATTATTATGTATAGCATTAAAAATAAGATCTGAGAAAAGGATAACCAATAAAAATAATTACTTCTGAGTTAATTCTCTGAAATGAAATCACTGCTTAGTTATGAACTGTTACCATTTCAAATTTAAATCCCTATTCCAGTTAGAGCTGTTATTTTTTTAAAAGATTTTTATTTCTTTACTTGAAAGTCAGAGTTACAGAGAGGCAGAGGCAGAGGCCGAGAGAGAGGTCTTCCACCCGTTGGTTCACTCCCCAGATAGCAGCAACAGCTGGAGCTGCCAGGAGACAGGAGCTTCTTCTGGGTCTCCCATGCAGGTGCAGGGGCCCTAGGACTTGGGCCATCCTTTACTTCTTTCCCAGGCCATAGCAGAGAGCTGGATCAGAAATGGAGCAGCCAGGACTCTAACTGGCACCCAAATGGGATGCTGTCACTGCAGGCAGCGATTTTACCTATGCCACAGCACTGGCCCGAGTTGTTATGTAAGTATATACATTAGAGTTTGCAACAGTGGGAATCTGAATTCATCTAAGGCCTGGCCAAGGAAAGCAAATAGATGTAACTTAAGGACAGACATAAAAATATATATGTAACTTACAGGTCTTCATCACCTAGTTCTGCTCAGAAAGGCATTGCCTATGCAGTTAGAAAAAAAAATCTGATTTGACAGCTTTGCACCACTATTCTCAAGCAGTTAAGGTGTGGGTATATTATACAAAGTCTCTGAAACATGTTTTTATCCACAAAATGAAACAAAGGTTCTGAGTTTTTAAGTGTGCTGTGAGGATTACTTTAAATTGAATTGCAAATATAAATAAGCTGTATATACCAAATTTCTTCTGTCCTTTTAGTAAAAAATCTCCAGTGAATTTTTATCCAATAGGTATGCATATTTTTAGAATGCTACACCCCTATAGACTTCATAGAAGTGAGCCTTAGAGAATTCAATGGTAGAATGATGTGTTGTGGATGCTTTAGGCAATATGATTTTAACTTACCATCAACTGATTAAAAAGTTCCTAGTGGAGTGCAAAGACACATCTCTACCCCTTGAACTAAAGTTAAGGATTCATATATTTTAATTAAGCATACAAGATATACCACATTATAGTTCTACCTTACTTTTGAATATAATTAATATATTTTAAATTTTCACCTTTCTTGAGGATATCATGCCTACAGCACAGTGTGTAAATCTCACAAACGTGCCTAGAATCCCAAAAGAAGCTGCTCAATTTCTATATTACTCAGATTCTTAATCTGTAAAGTGAGATGTATGGGGTACCTAACAGAATTAGTAAGAGCTCTACATGAAATAACACATCTAAGGCACCTATCAGAGCATCACATGCTTGAGAAACATTAAACGTATATCAGAAATTGCTATTTAGAATTTCTGAAGATATTTTAGAAAATTTAAGAATCATTTTCTTTCAAAATATTTCTCCAAATGAATGCATTATTTTTAATCCAAAGACTTCATGCTCAAAAGTTATCTAACAAAGACTATTCACTTTCTCCATTTGAAAATGTAGCGGGGCTGGCACTGTGGCGTAGCAGGTAAGTCTGCCGCCTGCAGTGCCAGTATCCCATATGGGCGCTGGTTCAGGCCCCGGCTGCTCCACTTCCGATCCAGCTCTCTGCTAATGGCCTGGGAAAGCAGTAGAAGATGGCCCAAGTGTTTGGGCCCCTGCACTTGCATGGGAAACCCATAAGAAGCTCCTGGCTTCGGATCAATGCAGCTCCGGCCGTTGCAGCCAATTGGGAAACGAACAATTGGATGGAAGACTCTCTCTCTCTCTCTCTCTCTCTCTCTCTCTCTCTGCCTCTCCTTCTCTCTCTGTGTAATTCTTTCAAATAAATAAATATTAAAAAAAAAAGAAAATGTAGCTATATTACTTACTTACTGTAGAGTAAGTAATTATATTCTGGAATGATATAATGAAAAACATAAAAGATTGATAAGGTAATCACAACCAGTTATAATATTAATGAAATGGTAGTAATAATATTATCTTCTAGGTATTTATAGTCTATGAGTTCTCACAAAAGCCCTTTGAAATAGACAAAACAGCTATTTATAGTATCCTGCTACTCTCTTGCTATGTACATTTCGTTTAATAAAAGTGTACATTTGTGGCAAAATGCTAGGGTTAGAACACAAAATAGAATGTCCATCCAGGCTGTTACCCTTCATCTACTGATGGTGCTATTCTATGGCATTTTATGAAATCCTCCTCCACAGTGTGATGGATGATTTGTAAAAGATAAGGACAACATAGAAGTCAGTAGAACAGTTTAAAAACCTTTGCATTGATCCCCAAAATACATTGTATTAGTTTAACTGTGTGTGGTTGCAATAGAAAGAGGGAGAAGTGAATGGATTTGAGAAACATTTAGTACAAAAACTGATAGGAATTGGTGGACTAGAAGTGGAGTGTGAGAGAGAAGATATGGCCAAGGATGGCACTCAATTTTCTGAACTGAGCATCTGAATGTTTTGTAATTATAAGCTATAGAAATGCAGTGCAGGCTGTTGCCGTGGCTCACTTGGCTAATCCTCTGCCTGCGGCACCGGCACCCTGGGTTCTAGTCCCGGTTGGGGTGCCAGGTACTAGTCCTGGTTGCTCCTCTTCCAGTCTGGCTCTCTGCTGTGGCCTGGGAGGGCAGTGGAGGATGGCCCAAGTGCTTGGGCCCCTGCCCCCGCATGGGAAACCACGAGGAAGTACCCGGTTCCTGGCTTCGGACAGGTACAGCACCACCCGTGGCGGCCATTAGGGGAGTGAACCAACGGAAGGAAGACCTTTGTCTCTCTCTCACTGTCTATAACTCTCTCTCTGTCTTTCTCTCACTGTCTAACTCTGTCAAAAAAAAAAAAGAAAGAAATGCAGTGCATAGAGATGAGGAAATTTCAGATACAAGTGTTCAGTTTGGGTCATGCTGTTTTGGGGTGTCTATAAGAACCTATATGGTAAGAATTAGAAATCTATCATATGTGACTTACCACTCTTTAAAACGATTTTTTGCTTATCAAGATGTGCTGCCATGAATGGGTAAATAGTAAGGATGCAGTTTTCTGCTGTTGCACTAACTGGAAGTGGAAACCTAAAAGTAAAAATAATGTATTTAAATAAAATACAAATTTCAGCTGCAGTAAATACAAAGAATTATTTTGAAGTACCCAAGATGCTTTCAATGATGAAGATATGAATTATTCATCATATTTTCTTTTAGTTTGCTTTTGTTAACTACTACATCAATATAATTGGTTTTTAAATACTTACTTTTATGAGCCAGCATTGTGGTGTGGCCTGAAACTCCAGCATTCCATATTGGATATGATTATTGTTTAAAAGTTTTAAGTGTCCTGAGGCTAGGGTTGTGATGTAGTGGGTAAAGCTGCTGGCTGCAATGCAGGCATCCCATATGGGCGACAGCAAGTCTCAGCCACTTCACTTCCTATCCTGTTCCCTGCTAACGGCCTGGAAAAAGCAGTGGAGGATGGCCCAAGCCCTTGAGTGGCTGCCACCCACTTGGGAGACCCAGAAGTAGCTCCTGGCTCCAGCCTGGCCCAGCACTGGCCATTATGGCCATTTGGGGAGTGAATCAGTAAATGGAAGATCTTTCACTCTCTCCCTCTCTCTTTAGCTCTTTCAAATAAATAAAAACTTTTTTAAAAGTATTTATTTTTAAAGCTTTTTAAACAACTGCAATTTTCACTGTTAAATATGTTCTGAGAATACAAATTGTAAACATGTGTGTTCAAAAACACAGGATTTCTAGAGCTGAAGTTACCTCAGAGTTAATGTACTCATACTCTTCTTTATAGAACCCCTGATAAATGGTATCTAGCCTCAGATGGCACTACCTGGGAGAAACTACCAGGTGACAAAACTCAGTGGCCCATTTCAAATCTTGAGCACAGCAACTTCAGAAACTCTATTTAAGAGCAACGCAAAATAAAATCTACAATCTTGACCCCCACTATAGTCCTTGAAACAGTAAAATATGGTCATAATATTTTCCATAGTTTTCATATAAGATTTTTATTTACTTATTCACATTTTGAGAGAGGGAGAGGGAGAAGGAGGGGGGGGGGAGAATCTTAACCTGCTGGTTCACTCCAAAACTGATTGCAATAGCCAGGGGCTAACCAGACCGAATCAAGAGCCCAGAATTCCAGCTGGGTCTCCCACATATTTCACAGGGACCCAATACTTGGGTCATCATTTGCGACCTCCCAGGTCACATTAGCAGGAATCACATTAGCAGGAAGCTAGATCTGAAAGCAGAATGGCAGAAACTTGAACCAGGCACTCTAATATGCTACAGACATCGGAAGTAGAAGTTTCAGTGTTGTGCCATCTGCTGGACCCTCTCCCATATTCCTGTTCTTCAGATTCCAAATACTTATAATATTCAAGGGTTCTCTTCACTGAATGGTTTCCAAGTCTATTACATAACAGTCTCCTTTCTTCAGGTGGCTTTTTGTTTTATGTTTGTCCTGTAAATATGTCTGAAAACTGAAAGCAGTACTGCAAGTTATCCAATTAGTGGAAATAATATTACCTTCTATAACCCGTATATTCCATTTTATGAATGTACTGTGAAATTGTATTTTTTATCATACACAAAACATTATTATTGAGGCTGTCTACTTTATGTGTCAACTCTGGCCTTGTGCAACTGATATTTTTGGTAATAGAACTGCTATATTTTATATCTATATCACTGCAAGATTACTGTTTCCTGTTGTGCATTATTGTACATCAAGAAAATTTTACTCCTGAATCAGTCATCTACCATTTGTTAAGATATATTTAATTATTTGAAAATCAGAGTTACAGAGACAGAGAGAAAGAGAGGTCTTCTGTCCACTGGTTCACTCCCCAGACAGCAGCAATGGTCAGGGCTGAGCCAGGCCAAAGCCAGGAGCCAGGAGCCAGGAGCTTCTTCTGGGTCTCCTACGTGAGTGTAAGGGCCCAAGCACTTGGTCCATCTTCCACTGCTTTCCTAGGCCATTAGCAGGGAGCTGCATTGGAAGTGGAACAGCCAGGACTCAAACCAGCGCCCACATAGGATGCCAGTGTTGCAGGTGATGGCTTTACCCGATAAGCCACAACACCCCCAGTCATCTACCATATTAACCCTTCTATCTAGTTTATGGTCACTGGCCAAGGAAAAAATGTCAAAATTCATGTTATAACCCAAGTTATTGTAACTAAAATATAGAATGGGGGCAAGTGTTTGGCCAAGTGGTTAAGGAGCTACTTGGGGGGCCGACACTGTCCTCTGCCTGCAGCGCCGGCATCCCTCTTCTAGTCCAGCTCTCTGCTGTGGCCCGGAAAGGCAGTGGAGGATGGCCCAGGTCCTTGGGCCCCTGCACCCGCATGGGAGACCAGAAGGAGGCACCTGGCTCCTGGTTTCAGAACGGCGCAGCTCCAGCCGTTGAGGCCATTTGGGGAATGAACCAACAGAGGGAAGACCTTTCTCTCTCTCTCTCTCTCTCTCTCTCTCTCTCTCTCTCTCTGTAGCTCTACCTGTCAAATAAATAAATAAAATCTTTTTTTTAAAAAAGAAGCTACTTGGGAAGCTTGCATTTCATACTAGAGAGCTTGAGTTCAAGTCCCAGTTCTGTTCCTGCTTCCTGCCAGTGTGCACAATGAGAGGCAGCAAGTGATGGCCACAGTATTTGAGTTTCTGCCACTCATGTCAGTTTGAAGGACCAGCATTTAGTCAGCCTAGTGGTTAAGATGCCAGTTATGACACACACATCCCACATTGGCTAACCTGGGATTGATGCCTGGTTCTGGCTCCAGACTCCAGCTTCCCTGCAGGATGATGACTCAAGTAATTGGTTTCTTGCCACCCACGTGGAAGACATGTTTAGCATTTCAGCCTCCTGACTCCAGTCCTAGCCCATCCCTGGCCTTTGTGGGCACTTGGGCAGTGATTCAGCAGAAGGGGGAGCTCTCTCTTTCTTTCTTTCTCTCCCTCTCTTGAGTATTAAGAAAAAAGTCAACTTGTGGACAATGCTACTAAAGACAATTACCAAGTGAATAAATCAAAGATACATATTTGTAAAATGGTAAAGAATTAAGGAAAACAAGGCTGAAAATAAATTTTATTCCAAGAGTGCAATAAGATTAAACATAGAATTTGCCTTTTCTATTGCAAAATTAGTTTGCCAAAGATAACATTTGATTTCAGGTATTTCTCAGGGTAAAAAAAACAGCATGGTAATGTCTATAGATTCCCCATGTCAATGCATACAGACAAGAACACTAGTTGTAGAGGATTTGCCCTAAACATATTCAGTATTACAGTAACAGTGAAATGAAAAGGCATTCTGACATTATGGGCTTTGGTTTCATTCTGGGATTTAAATAGCAGCCTTCAGATATGAGCGATTTCGAATGGTTCCACTGGACAAAAATCAGTACATTCCTGGTCAATGTTATGATGTGAGCATTGAGTGGAAATGGGCTTGTACTATTTGTGACAGTGTTCCCCACTATTGCTGATACTGAGTTTGGCATTGGTTATGGTGATGTCTATCAGATCCCTTCATTTATTTTTATAGCACCCTTTAGAAGTGGGATTTACATGCTATAAAATTCATCTTTGTAAGGAGTACAATTTAAATGGTTTTCAGTATAGACATGGAGTTCTGCAAACATCATCAGTAGCAATTATTTCCCATTTGCCGACCCCTCCAGTTCCTGAAAAATACTAACTTATTTTCTTTCACTATGGATTTGCCTATTCTGGACTCTTCTCTCTTGTCAATTCATAAGAAATCTGAATTGTCAAGACCACATGGACATCCCTTCTCTCATCAACATTTCATATTTTGATACTAAATGGCATGATGACCACATATAATTCATTGAATAAGATGTGGAAAGTCTCATTATTCACTTCTCTACTAATTACCTGGTGAGTAATTCATATTCCAATCACATATTTCTACTTACTTATCATTAGTGAAGATAAGAAACTCTTATGCTTCTCTGGTCAAGTACTTTTATTTTTGAAATTTTGAAGCTTCAGGTTAAATCTCTTTGACAAATGGCATCTGATAATTACTCATTTTATCACTTTCCATTATCATATGAAATATTGCAATGGCTTATCAAAAATATGTCAAACACCATGAGAGATATTATGATTTTATTTTATATTTATTATATTTATTAAGAGTCTGCTCCTGTCTGCACTATTTTAAGGCAGACCTTAAATTCTAAGAGTCCTACTGCAGCAGACACTGTGGCACAGCAAACTGTGGCATGCAGTGCCAGCATCCCATATGGGCACCAGTTTGAGTCCTGGCTGCTCCACTGTTGATCCAGCTCCCTACTATGAGCATCTTGTAAAGCAGCAGGTGGCTCAAGTCTCTGGGGCCCTGCACGAATGTGGGAGACCTGGAAGAAGCTCCTGGCACCTGGCTTTGGCCTGACACAGCCCTGGCTGTTGTGGCCATTTAGGGAGTGAACCAGCAGATGGAAGACCCCTCTCTCTCTCTTTCTCTGCCTCTCCTTCTTTCTCTGTGTAACTCTGACTCTGAAATAAATAAATAAATCTTTTTAAAAAAAGAGAAAAGAATTAAAAAAACAAGAAAATATGCTGGATCAGCTCTTTGAAAATGCTTTTTGTTGTGAAACCCACTCTTATAACCACTATTACCATTAAAAAGAAGTAATATTCAAGTAAAGACTTCAAATCAATGAAGCAATTTTGGATGACTGCATTTGCTTCTTGGGGATTTATTATACCAAACAAATCTCATGGAGAAACCTTTCTAAAAATCACTTATCCACGTGTTTTGACAATGTTTCTTAAATCAATAACTGCTAGCAAAATATTCCACACGCAACTTTACTTACAAAAGTGTTCATTGATATGTTTATTTAGATATTTAATAATTACCAAAGATAGTACCTTTTATGATACTTAGGTGAATCGATTGGACAACTAAATTTTAATTCTGGTGCTCTAATGTATATTTATAGTGGTAAAACTCACCCACAGTGTTGCCAAATGCAAGAATCTATCACAAATGATGACATCATGTCATTTGTTAATCTAATAAAATCACAAAATTTGAATTTACTTTATTTTCAATATATCAAAACTGACTGAAAAGATTCCTGACAATAATGTCATTATTATTTATTTTTCAATATCTTTTCTTGAGGGTGATGGGAGGGAGCAAAGTTGCAGTCATCTAAAATTGTTTCATTGATTTGAAGTCTTTATTTGAATACTGCTGGATATTGCAATAACTCAATATGCTATCTATAACCCTTCAAAACACTGTTAATTATGATCATTAATAATTCTAGGAAATATAAGCTATTTACTAACGCAGTATCCCCACATCATTTTTTCAACTAAATGTCTCTAAGTTCATGGAAGTATGTTTCACATATAAAGGTCTTTCACTGATTTGCACCCTAGCAGAGTAAAGTAAGGGGAGAGAACTCTTCTTTAGACCACACAAGAGATCCACAGATATTCACCAACTGCAGACTATCTGATCAGTTAGCAATATTTTAAGCACATAACAATTCTTTGCATATGAATCATCTTAGAATTTTCAGTATGTGTATTAATCAGGAATGATTCTGTAACTTACATAAACCATATTTGAAAATTCAAAATGTCACTTTGAGTCAAAAATTTAAAATTATGAAAATTGACCTAACACATATCCATCTCATAGCTATTTAAAACCTCTATCTGCAGAATTTTGGGAGAAATCTGTGGAAAAGGCAAGCCAGGTGGTGTACAAATCGCTGAGCTGTGTGTACATGGGTATGGAGGGGATTACTATCAGAGACAGGAGCCATGCTAGCAGGAAATATCTATTCCTATTATTTTTATATATACAGTTTTATTGAGCCAATCCAAATGTAACAACATCTAAACAAGGAAACAAAGAAAAAAGCAAGTATATTAATCTATGAGAACCTACAGTATAAAATGATCTTACAAAGTAAAAGAAAGCAGAAAATGAAGAAATTAGTTTTATTTTTAATTGGGCCAATGCACAAAGCAGATGCAAAAGTTTGATTTAGGGTAAATATCTTACCTACATTATATTCTATCAGGAAATAGCCCCTTGCCTACTCAAAACCTTGGTCAGAGCATACACATGGATTTTCTACAGTAAAAATTAACAGAAATTCTGAGGTGAAAGGGAAGCACTTGCGGAACTGCTGTAAAACCCCACTTATCTGAGATCAGAGCTGGAATGTCTGAAGAGAGAAAGGCAAGGGAAGTTTTGCAGAGTTAAGAAGAGAAAGAGGATCTGATCGTGTTTGCTATGGGAAATTAAATAAGGTGAAAACAATGCACCAGTAAGAGTTTGCCAAAAGTTCCCAGGAATGCTCATGATTGGGTTCTTTGTTCATCTGTTTGCACGGAAAAGCCTTTTGTTGCCTATGTATGATTTGCAAAGTTCCTAAATTAGTTTCAATAGTGCTAATTTATCCCAAAGCTGCTGAAGATTGAAATAGGGGTTTGGGAGAAAGTGAGGTGTTTAGAAGATATTTTTTTAAAAAGGCAAGGAATTTCAGATAAGAGTAAGCAACTCTCCAGGCTGAAAGGAAATACACAACAAAAAAGAAAAAAATCATCAATAACCTCATCCTACTCTTTCTAGTGAATGTTTTCAAGTCTCCTTATTATTCCCTTTGCTTAGTAGACCTCAGCATATTGGCATAGCAAAGTCTGATCATGCCCTCTTAGAGGCATTCAGACACTTAGTGCCAGAAAGCATCTAGCCCATGCAGTGCTTACTGAAACTTTTTTTTAAATTCACTTTGCTAATGTGATCTGAACCTGAACCTGCTTTAGTTTTAACACATTCGTGGATATGATTTTTATTGGTGAGCTCAAAGGTACACACCACATAGGGTTTAAGGCAAGATATGAATTTGTTTAATGGACTGACATAAAATTAAACTTCTATGAGCAAGACCAGTAATGCACAAAAAGATAGACTATCTCCTAAAATACTGGCATGGAGTTCAGTGATTGGCAGCAACCTAAAGCTACGTCATTAATTTTGTTTAAGAGTTTAACAAAAGACAGACCGTTAGCAATAGCAAAAAATGGGAGTGTGAATTGTGTAACTTAGATTTTGTTATTCATCATTATATAAAAGAAAGAGACATAGCAAAGGTTCAGGAGAATTGCTTGTACTCTGTCCTGGACACAGCCACATTCTTGTACTTTCTGTCTCTCTCCCTTCTAATTCCAAACACACATATATATTCTTTTATTGTGAATACATACCAAATAATAATAATCCCACTAAAGAATAATAAATGAGCATATAAACACTACACATCAACCTAATCTTTAATGTACAATTCACCCTAATGTTACTTCTCATTGTAAATGTTATTAATAAAACTCATTGTTCTATATTTCAACCTTTTGTCATTTGATTGGTCAAATCACCTCAAAGTATAATGTAAAAGTGGATTTCTGGTCCTATAAGGCAAAGCATTCAGAAACATGGTTTTACCAGTGTGTGCTTGAATTTCCCTGAGCTTGTTAAAGTAATATGTAACAAAGCCCTATTCTTGGGAAGTTATTAAGCTGCTGTTTCTCAATTTGAGTTAATACTCATTTACCATTTCCTTTGTACCAGTTTCTGTTCAAATTATTCAACAATTATTAACTCAGTGAACTTCACATGATGACACAGGAGATAGGTTCTGCAATTATCATCACTTTACAGAGGAGGAAATGGAGAGACTCAAAGGTAAAGTTAGCAAAGCCAAGATTTGACCTCAGGCAGCCTTATTCCAGAATACATGCTGATAAGCATGATTACCCTATTTCTCTGTAAGAGAAAACTTAACATTTAGAACATTAAAAAAATCTTTATGTCCAAAGTCCTTACATTAGATGTTTCTCCCTTTAACATTTAACAAATCTGTAGAATATAAACCTATTATTCTTTGCTGTCAGATACAAAAGCATCTACATTTAGATATCTTACCAGTTATCTTTGTCATCATAGAAAAGAAGGTTGATGAAAAATGACACAGGTTTAGATGAGTTGAAACGGAGCTGGCAGGTGAGCTCATCATTAATTCCACACGGAGAGCCTGTGATGACTCTGTCTTTCAGGAAATTCACAGAAAGAGGATGAATCTCATCATAATCATCATCATCAAGAAGTTCTGCTGTTGGAATCTGGACACTTAGAGTTGAATCTCTGTTTAAAATTTTAAAAAGTGTTTTTTAGCTCAATCACTTGTAAGAATTGAATTTAAATGTGAATTTCTTTGTTTTTTTGGAATCATCTAAAAATTAAAACATCAAATATTTACAATACACCCAATTATTAAAGATATACTTATTTTCTGGTCACAATGAGGATTTATAATATGTAAATCCAACCAAGAACCACTTGAGCTGATCAAATGTTCCTTTTATTTTACAAAAATTAAAAAATAAATTGTTGATAAAGGACAATTTTTAACCACAAACATTATCTAAATATTATGGTTTTTAAATATATTCTGACAAGAATTTATCAAAGATTACCACTTTAATAGATACAAACTTAGTCCATGAAGACTAAATAACATTGCAGATACATATACAGGTAGAAGTTTTTGAATCTAGATAATATTAAGCACTTGCATATATATATGTATATATATAATGAATAACTTTTCAATCATTTTTCAAAAATTCCACTAATGTTCATATATTTCATTACATATCTATGAAGTATTTATTCAATGTAAAATATTTATAATTTTTAATAACATAGTATGTGTATGTAATATTCACTTTAAATCAAATTACTACTTCTAATTTTAGTGATCAATAAATATTTGAGCACACTATGTTATTATATATGTAGAGACCTACAATAAATAAGAAATGTTATTAAATGGGAATCATATTTCCCTAGTATTTTAATCAATGTGAAGATTATTCAATTAATGAGGAAAAGTAAGATCAACTTGAATTAATCAAAACTATATGGCACATTCAATAAAATATGAGAAATTAATTTAAAATTTTTTTCTAAAAACATTTCAATTGTTAATTAGCTAAGTGTCATTGGATGAGTCATTAATGCTATTGGTTTTATCATGAGTGTGTTGGAAGAAGTTACAACATCTCTTCATTCCTTTCGTTTTCAGCTCATTTTATATACCATTTCTTGCAAGATCCAGCTTTTGAGTTGAGGTAGTTTTAAAATTGATACCTTTACATAATTTTTTAAAGTTTTTTTTTAATTTACTTGAAAGGCAGAGTCACAGAGAGAAAGGGAGAGAGAAATATAGAAAGAGGTTTTCCAACTGCTGCTTCACTCCCCAAATGGCTGCAACAGTTGGGGCTGGGCCAGGCCAAAGCCCGGAGCCAGGAGCTTCTTCCTGATCTTCCACATGGGTGCAGGGGCCCCAAGAACTTGGGCAATCCTCCAATGTTTTCCCAGCCACAATAACAAGAAGCTGGATCAGAAGTGGAGCAGCTAGGACCTGAACTGGAACCTATGTGGGATGCTGGCATTTCAAGCAGCAGCTTCACCTGCTACACCACATCTACCCTGACACCTTTACATATTAATTCAGAAATTGAATGATTAAAAGCTTAATTCACACATTAGACAATGTTTCTTGATAAAAATACACTACAGGACAATATAATTCAAACTGTATTTATAAATAGGTGTATGGTTCTAAATAAAAATGTTTTTGTTTTTATTTTATATAGAGTATATTAATTATATCTTTCTTGACATGTTTTATTTTAAATTTATTTCAATATTTTGTTTCTAAGATTACTAACATTGTTGTTTCGTTAGCTGAACTTCATCCACTTCATAACCATAGAACATTTAAATACATATTTACTCTTTGTCAGATAATTCCAATATCTGAATTATTTAGGGAATCTTATGAAGGCTATTTGTGACTCTAAGTTATGGTGTCTTCCATATTGGGAATTTTGACTTTTTATAAATCAGAAGAATGAAAAATAGGCTGCATTCCATTATAACATCTGAATGTGATAAACAGAATTCTCAGATGACCTCAAAAAATACTGTTGCTTGGTGTACAAACTGTAATTCCCAACCCTAGAGTGTGAACAGAATCTGTAAACACAAGGAGATTATCTCTGCTGTGATTGAGCTACATTATGTGGCAATGGCAATGGAATCTTCCAGATGTAATTAAGGTCCCTAATCAATTTTGACTTTGGGTAAAGCAAAGGGGAGAGTATCCTAGCTGGGTCTGACTTAATCTGGGGAAATCTGAAAAGATGATTTGGAAGTAAGAGACAGAGAAGTTTGATAGATGGTACACTTTGGCCTTGAATGAGTTAGAGACCATTATTATTAGTATGGGAACACACAGTTAGGACTTCAGGGTACACTCTAAGAGCTGAGTGTCGCCAGCCAAAAAAATTGATGATTTAACTCTATAATTACATGGAAATTATTTCTGCCAACTACATTTCCCTTGGGAAAGGGATTAAACCTGAAATAATACTGTTGATGCAGTCAACATCTTGATTTCTCAACATCTTGACACTGAGCATGACACATATAAACCACTTGCACTCCTGATCCACAGAAACTGTGAGACAATAAATTGATCTCATGTGAAATATCAAATGCTTATTTAAAGGCATTAAGTTTGTAGTAATTTGTCATATAGCAAAAGAAGACAAATACACTGATGTTTTAAGTTTGCATTTTATATCATTAAGAGAGATGCACCAAAAATCTTAAGAAAATACAATAACTGTGAGATAACAGAGGCTTTTTTAAATTTTCAATATACAATTGATTTTTTTAACTTTTATTTAATGAATATAAATTTCCAAAGTACAGCTTATGGATTACAATGGCTTCCCCCTCCCATAACTTCCCTCCCACCCGCAACCCTCCCCTTTCCCACTCCCTCTCCCCTTCCATTCACATCAAGATTCATTTTCAATTCTCTTTATATATAGAAGATCAGTTTAGTACATATTCAGTAAAGATTTCAACAGTTTGCACCCACATAGAAACACAAAGTGAAAAATACTGTTTGAGTACTAGTTATAGCATTAAATCACAATGTACAGCACATTAAGGACAGAGATCCTACATGAGGAGTAAGTGCACAGTGACTCCTGTTGTTGACTTAACAAATTGACACTCTTGTTTATGGCATCAGTAATCATCCTAGGCTCCAGTCATGAGTTGCCAAGGCTATGGAAGCCTTTTGAGTTCCCTGACTCTGATCATATTTAGACAAGGTCATAGTCAAAGTGGAAGTTCTCTCCTCCCTTCAGAGAAAGGTACCTCCTTCTTTGATGACCTGTTCTTTCCACTGGGATCTCACTTGTGGAGATCTTTCATTTAGGTCATTTTTTTTGACAGAGTGTCTTGGCTTTCCATGCCTGAAATACTCTCATGGGCTTTTCAGCTGGAAACGAATGCCTTAAGGGCTGATTCTGAGGCCAGAGTGCTGTTTAGGACATCCGCCATTCATAATTAGATATTTTAATAGTTCTTTCCAACTATAGAAATTAGTCAGACATTGCCTATACCTCTTATGTAACAGAGAGAAACAAACAAAAACCACATGCAAAAGGGAAATAGTAAATTCCTATTTAAATATTTACCTGAAATAGTTTTGGGGTAAAATCTTGATCTCCATCACAGTTGTTACATCCAAAGGAACAGGAGTGAAAAATATAAATGGTGGGTCAAACAATAACTTGGGTGATTTTATCCCTCCAGTCAGACTTAGCATTCGAAAGTCAATTGGATTATCATTTAAATACATAGGAATATTAGCATTGTATTTTCTAGGCTTTTCTGTTGAAAAATCTAAAAAAAAAAAATATTTTGGATTAGTTGACACACCAGAAAAATTTGTGTACTTTTAACCTTGCTAAATATTAAAGTGTACTATAATGTTTGAATTCCATGTAACAGAATAAATTACCCGGAAACTAGATTTAGCCTGTTGAGAAGCAAGATAATGAGGTGCTATTGAAAAAAAAAAGTATTTTTTTTTTGACAGGCAGAGTGGATAGTGAGAGAGAGACAGAGGGAGAAAGGTCTTCCTTTGCCATTGGTTCACCCTCCAATGGCCGCCGCGGCTGGTGTGCTGCGGCCAGTGCACCGTGCTGTTCTGATGGCAGGAGCCAGCTGCTTCTCCTGGTCTCCCATGGGGTGCAGGGCCCAAGCACTTGGGCCATCCTCCACTGCACTCCCGGGGCATAGCAGAGAGCTGGCCTGGAAGAGGGGCAACCGGGACAGAATCCGGCGCCCCAACTGGGACTAGAACCCGGTGTGCCGGCGCCGCGAGGTGGAGGATTAGCCTGTTAAGCCACGGCGCCGGTGAAAAAAAAAAGTATTTTAAAGTGTATCTTGCTTAAAATGGAGCAAGTCTCCTTAAGTAGATTTTCATTATTTTGAGAAAATAAATACACCTTGGGAGGGCAGCAGAACAAGACTTAAAAATATGCTTCCTGTACTTTAATAGAAGTTGCCCATAGGATTAGTATATTCAGTATTAACATGAGGTCAGAAAATTGCCATAAGGATCTACTGAGAAATGACAAAAGGATATGTTGAGACAAAGAGAATGTGCTTTCTCCCAGATTACTAAATTTAGGAAAGACTGTCAGGGTCATCTCGTTAATTTCACATGTTAGGAAAAGACAACTGGCTTGCACGGCCGTTAATATGAGGAAAGACTGTTTGCACTGGAGAACCGGGCTCAACACAGGAATCTGCAAGTTAATTACTGAGGACAGGTTCTCTCCCAGCCAGATCCCCAAGCATAGTGTCTCATGGAGGAGAAAAAAAAGTAAGCTAATGATTGTGAATTCAAGCTTTCATCTTAGAATGCAAAAATGGCACACCAGTGTGATCTGGCAGGGACTGAAGCCATCCAGGGTGTCACCAGAGCAGAGGCAATGGACTCACTGATCCCATCAGACCCACTAGTTCTCTCTGAATTTGATGTCTTTAGTTGTCAAGTAAGTTCACTACTTTGTCAAATATTCTGGGGTTCTTGGGAACCAGGGGAAGTGTAGAAAGGAAGGAAGGGATGTATATGGAACTAATGAGATCCTACCAATAACGACAAATAAATACTGGAAAAATTCTGTGAAAAATTAGACTATACCTTCAGCTGATAAAATGAGTTAAAATGGAATTTGAATATTTAACACATTACAAATTAGTGAATTTGTTTCATTTCATAAATTTGATATTGCTAAAATTACTTTAGGGACATTATAGAGTTATGCAGGATTTTGAGACCTTGAATGCTGGATTTTGAAAGGGCTAATTGGAGATTTCTGGATTTCAGACTTCTTAAAGATTTCTGGGCTGATGAAAAAGCGACATTTCTTGTGTAACTTTAGACTATTTGGAATAAAAAAAATTTCCTTTTTAAAGTGAAGATGTACCTTCTCTCTCACCTGATACATAAGTTATATGAGAATACTTTAAAAAGTTTTTGGAAAATGAAATGTGTCTATTTTGGTGGAAATATTTTTGAAATCTATGCATATTTTTCATAATACTTATTTCCAGGAATTATTTGAAGTACATTTATTAACAATATTATAGTCATGTTTAATTCTTAGGAGTTTGGCTGGGAACCTAATGAGGCAGCCTACAGACTGGACTGCTTGGGCTCAACTGCATACTGAAGGAAAAGTCAAATGGAACATTTTTTCCTTCTAGATTTTCTAGTCCATTTCACCTTGGCATAAATATTGACAGGGACATATAGAACAAGCTCTTAATGGAAATATGAGTGGTAACTTAAGCTGAAATAGCCTTTGTGGTACTTTATCAAAATTAGAACATTACAGAAACTGATAAAAAACCACAAAAATACATAATGAAATCTAGTGGTTTTTACAAAACAAATTTTAGAATGCTAAGTTTACTCAGTGTTTTATATTATCAGAGACTTAAATAGAGATATTAAAGCATGAAACATTTTTAAAACTTACTGATCACAATATGCTATGTATTGTTTTTCACACATAAAAGTAATTATATGATGCCATGCTAATAAATAGAAACAGAACACCAGACTAATTTAACATGGTCCTAATAGAATATTATTGAGAATACACAGCTCAAAAAATCCTCTAATAAGCTTAAAAATTATAATTGTTTCTTATTCTGCTTTCTCAATTGAAAACATAGCTAACTGGATATTTGATCTAGATTAGCACATGTGTAAAATGAAGTAGTATCCTGAAGATTCTAGTGCAAGTGATGTTATGAGAGTGTTGGCATGACGAACCCATAGGTAAAGAAATGAAGCAGTATAGATAATGGCAAATAACTATGAAAAGATGTGATTTTAGAACCACAGTTTTGACCTAATCCCACTAGGAGCTATGGGATGCAAATTAAATAGAAAGACTGTAAATGGCTGGGCCACCTGGCATGGCCTTGGTGGGGTTCCCAGAAATCCCTGCATCAAGCATTTTCCTTTAGCCAATAGCAGAACTCTGCATAAGGGGACAGATGTGATCTGTCAGGCGCCAACACCCATACCTGAGTGATGGATGAACAGTCCACTAAAAAGCATCTGGGCAGGCCCAAAGAGCATATGCAAGAGATTCTGATCTTAATGTTACATAAATAAGCTTAACTAGGAAGATGAATAGGTTAGCAACTAAAATACCTTTTGAAATAGAACAATGGTCTGGCAATGGTACATAGTATTTTTAGTATGGTACATAAATTATTAAGGTACTGAAGCAGATCCTTCAAATTAAAGGCAGATATCAGTAAAGATTTTCTCAAGAAAAAAGAAAAAGATCCTCTCACATATTTTGTAAGCACTTTCTTGTTGTCCCTTTGCTCCCATCTGCTTTAAGAAGCAAATATAACTAGTACTCAAACAGTATTTTACACTTTGTGTTCTGTGTGGGTGCAAACTGATGAAATCTTTACTTAATACATACTAAATCGATCTTCTGTATATAAAGATAATTGAAAATGAATCTTGATGTGAATGGAATGGGAGAGGGAGTGGGAGATGGGAGGGGTGCAAGTGGGAGGGAAGTTATGGGGGGGAAAGCCATTGTAATCCATAAACTGTACTTTCGAAATTATATTTACTAAATAAAAGTTTTAAAAAAAAGAAGCAAAAATCAGGGGTCAGCACTGTGGTGTGTAGTGGGTAAAGCCACTGCCTGCAGTGCCGGCATCCCATATGAGCGGCTGTTAGAGTCCCAGCTGCTCCACTTCTCATCCAGCTCTCTGCTCCGGCCTGGGAAAGCAGTGGAAGATGGCCCAAGTCCTTGGGCTCCCGCACCCACGTGGAGACCCAGAAGAAGATCCTGGCTCCTGGCTTCGGATCAGCTCAGCTCTGGCCATTGCAGCCATTTGGGGAGTGAATCAGCAGATAGAAGACCTCTCTCTCTGTCTCTTTCTCTCTCTCTCTCTCTCTCTCTCTCTCTCTCCACCTCTCTCTCTACCTCTCTTTGTAACGCTTTAAAATAAAAATAAATGTTTTTTTAAAAAAAGTTTAACATCAAAATGTACAAGTGACATAACTCAACAGTTAGAAAAACAAATACTCCAATCAAAAAATGGGCAAAGGACCTGAATATACAGTTTTTGAAATATGTTGATTAGATTCCAAGATAGTTGAATAGTGAGGGAGCTTACTTCTCTAGGCCAGAGGAAGATAGTTTAAAAAAAAAGTAGTTAGTACAATCTCAGGGAAGAGTTAGTTGGTAGGAAATGTAAACTGGTACAGCCACGTTGGAAGACAGTCTGGAAATTCCTCAGAAACATGAATATAGACCTACCATGTTACTCAGCCATCCCACTCCTGGGAATTTACCCAAGGGAAATAAAAACAGTAAATAAAAGAGTTATCTGTACCTCCGTGTCTATTGCAACTCAATTCACAATAGCTAAGACATACAATCAATCCAGATGTTCATCAATGGCTGACTGGATAAAGAAATTATGGTATATATACACTATGGAATACTACACAGTGGTAAAGAAAAATAAAATCCTTTCATTTGCAACAAAATGGATACAACTGGAAACCACTTATTAAGCCAGTCTGAAAAAGACAAATACCATTTGTTCTCCTTGATCATTGGTAACTAATAGAGTACCTAAAAGGTAAATTATAGAAGTGAAATTGACAATTTTATATGTGATGATTGTTTGCAGCCCTTATGTCGACTGTTGAGGAACAAGCTTTTTTTTTCCCTTCAAACTATTTGTTGAACTCTTTACTTAGTGTAGGGTTTGTTGCCGTTGATTTCTCAACAATGTTGCAGTGGGTTCATTTCTGAGAGGAGCAGCGTGGTGGGGGCAAGAGGCGCGGAGTCAACACACAGACCCCGGGAGTCGGGTGAAAGCAGGCTTGAGGCGAGCAGCCGGCAGACTCGTTTATTACAGTTGGTACAACAGCTTATATAGCCAAGACCAGCCAATCTGGTCAAGGGGCGGTCTATACCCCAACCAATCACAGCCTGTTGCCAGGCAGTTTCCAAAGCCATCCAATCACAGCCTGTCGCCAGGCAGTTTCAAATCCATCCAATCACAGCCTGTATCAGATCGTACGTAGTGGAATGAGAAGGCCATGCGAAGGTGGCCACTGGCAAGCGAGCGTCAGTTAGTCAGGAATGGCTTTGAAACCCACCTGGCAATGGAGCCTGCCTGCTTTCACCCGACTCCCGGGGTCTGTGTGTTGACTCCGCGCCTCTTGCCCCCACCACGCTGCTCCTCTCAGAAATGAACCCACTGCAACATTGTTGAGAAATCAACGGCAACAGGATTATCTTATGAGTATAAAGTTAACTGAAAATAGATCTTTTTAAAAAATAGGAATGGAACTAAGAAAGGGAGGAGGAAGAAAGGTGGGAGGGAGGGCAACGTGGGAAGAATCACTGTGTTTCTAAATTTGTATATATGAATTGCATGAAGTTTGTATTCATTAAGTAAAAGGTTTCTAGGTTAAAAATGTCACATAAATTACCACAGGTATGCAAAACCATTCTCAACACCACTAATCATCTGTGACTTTCAGATCAAAACCATAAGGAGATAATATAACACATAGGGTTAGAAAGGCTGTTATCAAACAGTCAAGGTAATAAGTATTGATGAGAGTGTGAAGAAAAAGGAATTCTGGCACAATGTTGAGGTGAATGTCAATTGATACAGCTACTATGGAAACCATTATAGAGTTTCCTCAAATAATTAAACATATAGTTATCAGATAATCTAGTAATGGCACTTTTGTATATATAACCAAAGGAAATAAAATCACTATATCAAAAATATATTTTCATTCCCATGTTTATTGAAGCCTTATTCACAATGACCAAATTATGTAAAAAACATAAGTGTTCAAATACAGTTGAATGAATAAAGAATGTGCTATATGTATATATATATATCAAATATTCAGTCATAGAATAGGAAATATTGCTATTTGCAGAGTGACCTTAGAGTACAATTATTCTAAGTGAAATAAGCTAGACACAGAACTATAAGTACAATATAATTTCACTTATCTGGAATCTAGAATGTTGAGTTCATAGGAACAAAGAATAGGAATTTGGGTGTGGAGGAAATGGGAATAGGTTAGCAAAAGGATAATAACTTTCAGCTACAAAAAGCAAGTTATGGAGATGTAACATTGATGGTGGATGCGTTTATTAATTTGGTTGTGGTAATAATTATACAATGTGCATATAGCATATAAAAGCATAACATTATATACCTTAAATATATACCATATTTGTCAGTAAATATTTTAAGATATAAAAATGAGATCAATACAATAAGATTATATGTACTTACTCAAAGAGAAAAGAACATATAACCAGTCATTTCAAATTTGTATGTAAGGTAAAATAAAAGATAAATTTAAATTGTCACCACAGTACAGGAGAAAATTACTTACTTGGACAGAAATGTACAGAAATATTAAACTCTTCTTCTGGTTGCAGTATGCCGGTCAGTGCACTAAACTCGAATACACCATCTTTGAAAAGTTTATCAGCACCGCCAATATCCAATGTCCACTGCACACTTTGTTTTGATATATTTTGTAAGACAAGATCCTTTTAACACAAAGATGAAATTTTTAAGAATTATAGTGTGCATTAGAAAATCAATTGTATTGCTATAGCATGTTGTTGGGTCTATAAACCAAGTTAAATGATTAAAAATGATAGTCATAGATTAAATACTTTAAAACTGATGCTAGACAAGCAAAGGGATATAAAGATATGTTCACAGTCTATTGAGAACTATATAAAACACACAAAACAATGGAGATTGAGGTAAAATAAAAATATCAGTCTAGTTGTTCTGGCTAGCAAAGATGGAGAGCAACAAAACCCCTCACTCATTTATGGTCACAATGCAAAATATACATTCAATTTGTATGACAGCAGGGCAGTTTACTATAATGTTAATCATACCATATGATCCAGCAATGCCATTCCTAAATACTTAAGTGAACTAAAAATGTATGTTTACACAAAACCTCTATATAAATGTATATAATAGCTTTGTTCATAATGTCCAAACACTGGCAAAACAGACAAATGAAAAAAAAAAAAAAAACAAAACAAGATTCTCTTCAACTAAAGGATGGATATAAACACATGGTGGTGCATACATACAACTGAATAAAATTCAGTGATAAAATAAGTTTATATTAACTTATACAAAATATGGATGGCTATTAAGTATACTTTTTTTATTATTTATTTTTGACAGGCAGAGTGGACAGTGAGAGAGAGAGAGAGAGAAAGGTCTTCCTTTGCCATTGGTTCACCCTCCAATGGCTGCCGCGGTTGGCGCGCTGCGGCCGGCGCACCGCGCTGATCCGATGGCAGGAGCCGGGTTCTTATCCTGGTCTCCCATGGGGTGCAGGACCCAAGCACTTGGGCCATCCTCCACTGCACTCCCTGGCCACAGCAGAGAGCTGGCCTGGAAGAGGGGCAACTGGGACAGGATCGGTGCCCCGGCCGGGACTAGAACCCGGTGTGCCGGCGCCGCGAGGTGGAGGATTAGCCTGTTAAGCCACGGCGCCGGCTTATTAAGTATACTTTTATAAATGAAAAATATCAGACCCAAATGGCTATATATCACATAATTACATTTATCTGACATGCTGGAAATGTAAAATTTTAGAAACAGAAAAACAAACAAAAACAAAACAAAACAGTTGCCAAATGTTAGCGGAATAGTAGTTTGGAAAGGAATCACACAAAATCTTTAGTGTGTTGAAACTGTTCTTCACCACATTGAAAGGTTAGATATATTATTCTAATAATATTTTGAAACCAACAGATCTGTATACTACAAACTGAATGTAAATTTATGTAAATCAATAAACAATCAACCAAGATGGATGCAGTCTGTAACAAACTGCATTACAAATGTTAGATACAGGGCCGCCATCAGAGCACATGTGGTCAAGGCACCACTTGTGATCCTGGAATCCCATTTTGGAGTGCCAGTTTGAGTCCTGGCTACTCTGCTTCTGATCCAGCTTCCTGTTAATGCACTTGGGAGGGCAGTGGAAGATAGCCCATATGCTTGATCCCCTGCCACAAAGTGAAAGACCTGGGTGCAGTTCCAGGCTCCTGGCTTCAGCCTGGATCATGCCTGGCTGTTGCTTCCATTTGGTAAGTGAATCAGAAGATGGAAGACAAGTTTTTTGCTCTCTCTCTCTCCCCCTACCCCACTCCGTGTCTCCCTTTCTCTCTGTCACTCTATCCTTCAAATAAATAATAAATAAATCTTTACAAACAACAAAAATGACAAGTAAATGGTAGACATAAACTCCCTGAATTTAGTGAGGGTGGGGAACTATTGACCTAAATAACTTTGAATGACAGTATTTTAAATGGAAACTATAAAGCTAGTGACAAAAAGAACTGTACAAATGGATTTTAAAAAGTATAAAAGAAGAATTGTTAAAAATAAAAATATATGGGCATATGCTTGTATTATCTTTTAAAATAGTTATTTTTTAAAAGATTTTATTTATGTGAGAGATAGAGTTACAGACAGAGGGAGAGACAGAGAGAAAGATCTTCCTTCCGTTGGTTCACTCCCCAAATGGTCGCAATGGCTGGAGCTGTGCTGATCTAAAACCAGGAGCCAAGTGCCCTTTTCCTGGTCTCCCATGAGGTGCAGGGGCCCAAGGACCTGGGCCATCTTCTACTGCTTTCCCAGGCCACAGCAGAGAGCTGGATTGGAAGAAGAGCAACCAGGACTAGAACCAGCGCCGATATGGGATGCTGGTGCCACAGGCAGAAGGATTAACCTACTGCGCCACAGTGAAGGCCCCTTAAAATAGTTATTATTGAAGCAGATGGACACACAGAGAGAGACACAGAGAGATAGCAACAAAGATAGAGAGACAGAGAGAGCTCCCATCCACAGGTTCACTTTCCATAAGCCCACAGTGACTTAGGCTAGGTCACTCCAAAGTTGGGTGCTTGGACTTCACCACAGGTCTCCCATGTGTGTAACAGGGACCCAAGTTCTTGAGCCATCACCACCACCTCCCAGAGTACCTACTACTAAGAAGCTGGCATCAGGAGACACACAGCTAGCACTTGAACTCGGGCACTCTAACATGAGGAGCTAGCATTCCAACCACTAAGGCAAACTTCTGCATTATATTTTAATTCTTTTTTCCAAAAATGTTTGAATCTCCCTCCAAGATAAACACTGTACTCCAGTTTGGTCAATGTGTTAGCAGTTGTAATGGGCTACAGATTAGCAATTCTGAAACTCCTTTGCTTGTGCATCAAGTTGGAAAATAAGTAAATTGTAAATAATGAGAGGTGGATTTCTTACTGTCAGAGAAAGGAGTGATTAAAGAGTAAGGGAGAGAGACTGAAATGTATCTGGTATTGGATTGATTAAAGATATGCATTTGAATTTAGGTTTAGGTAGATGATAGGAGATATTTAGAGAAATGGTAACAGATACACAAGAATACAAGTTCTCTAAATATGCCAATATCCTTGCTGTGAGTAACATAAATCTTTGGAGAAAAGTCAATCACATGGAATAATTAAAACCACTCACACTTCAGAATAAGCAACTAAATAAGCTAAAAAAAAAATCACAAAAAGTGCTAAACTGTATCACTTCTCTATTCATACCTGAGATCTTGTGATTTTCTTTTTAAAGTTCACTTCATGTAAAGGTATTTCAAATACAAACTTAGTACTGGATAGTTTCAATGGTGCTTGCAATACTATGACAGGAAATAAAATATATTGACCAAATATTAATGAATATAAATTCATAGGTGCTTGTTAGTATACTTTTCAATATGAGAAAATAATAGCTTCTATTTTTTTAATCAGCAACCAGATCCAAAATATCTTCATTTACTACATTTATAAAGTTCAATTTTGGGGAGATTATTAAAATCATAATTTATTATAAGTAAAATAAAAAATTATCCTTAAGATGATAAAAGGGTACAAACAATACTGAGTATTCACTAAGAAAAAAGTCTCCACATGATAATTTGCCCGAAGTGAGCAAATACATAAAGTATTATTATTGGAATACAGGGAAATATATACATGATATATAACATTTCCTAAATGAAACAAAAAAGTTCTAAATATAAATGGTTATTCTAAGGAAGATTGGGAATAAAAATACTTACTGTAGTTGGGAAGATATTAACTGCTAGAAAAACCTATGTATTTTTAGGCTTACCTTTTAGTCATTTGTAATTCTTAATGGAGACCAAAGGGATACTAAGTAATTGGAAACAAACCGATTTCTGATCCTATAAATGTATGCATTATATACAAGCTTTTCCTGTATGACTGGAATTAATGGCTGCTTTGGTAGAAGTCAAGACAAGTGAGACATTAGAAAGTTGTACATGGTGTTCAGCATTGTGTCAGTTCCCAACCTGTCATGAGAAATTCTAGAAAAGACAATCTTATGGCAGAGACACAGAACATGAAAGACACAACACAGCTTTCCCATTTGTGAATTTTCTATATAAAATAAGCAAGAAAAATAATAGTTTGGTTATATCTTTAAAAACATAGCACTGTTTTCTCATATTACTTCATCATTCAGAAAGCCCAATATCTTTTAAACAAAAAAGCTATATTCTCCCTAATGCATATTATTTAAGAATTATTTTCTGGAGGAACAAAACTACTCAAGATGAGATACTCAAAGATTAACATTTCAGACTACCCCATTTACACCTCCAATATTAAAACATCCATTAGCATTCTGACTGCCTGGAAATGATACAATTTTTGGTGTTGAAACTAATTTTTTGAGAGCCACTAATAGACACGAGAGAACAGGAAAGGGTGAATAGCAATTGAAGGAACTACTTAATATGAAATACAGAGGCATAGAACCCAGCATTGTGGCATAGCAGGTAAAGCATGACGTCAGCATTCAATATGGGCACCGGTTTATGTCATGGCTGCTCCACTTCTGATCCAGCTCCCTGCTAATTCACCTGGGAAGGTTGCAGAAGATCGCCCAAGTGCTTGGATCCCTGCCACCCATGTGGGAGACCCAGACAGAGTTCCTGGCTCCTGGCTTCAGCCTGGCTCAGTCCCGGCCATCGTAGGCATTTGGGGCATGAACCAGCTGATGGAAGATTGATCTCTGTCTATCTCTCTCCCTCTCTATATATCTCTTCCTTTCAAATAAATAATCTAAAAAAACCTAACTATATATAGTTGAACAAATATTTAAGCCATTAAAAATAAAAAATAACCAGAATTGTATATTTATCAGCCCTCCAAAAGTGGAAGGCATTCTAATTTTTATAGCAATGTAAGAACTCACAGAGAAAAAACTGAATTTACCATAAAATTAATAAAGACAATTATTTACAAATGAATAAAACTAAAAGCAAACAACAAATCCTGGGAAAAGTCACATTAAATACAAAAATTAATCTAAACAGAGTATAATGAAATATAATCTACCTAATTCAAAAAGTAAAATGACACAATGATTATTTTCTTTTCCAAAACAACATATTTTAAAACAAGGGAAAAAATTTTAACTTCATGGAGTCTCCCAAAAAACCAGCTGTGGAAGTACTTATTCTGGGTTTAAAAAGAGTGAAAGAAATTTTTGTCATGTACATACTACTTTAATGAGACTTCTCTTATGAGTTGTCTTGTACAATTTTTAAGATATGACAATAATCACTATTTTATAATTAGCATAAATCTAACTTAATATCAAAACAAGAAAAGTAAAATATAAGTTACTTGACTTCATGAATAATTTTTAAACGCATATGATAAAAAGCAAAACCCAAGCTTGCCGAAAGTATAGTTTTATCCTTGAATAGTTGAGAAACTGAATAGAGTTAACAAATAATTCCAAATTTTAATTAAATTTTCTTTGAATGTACTTAATCCTTTAGCAACCTTGAAAAATATTTCTTAAATCTCTCATTGCTTCATGTCCTTTTCAATGTGTTTTAATAATGCATATTTTGTTTTAACCATTTAACTTCTCATGCAATAAATAAATTACTAAGTCAACTTGCTTTTATTCTCTTCTTTTTTTAAGCAAGAATCAGTTACCCAAAAATATGTTTGTGCTGCTATCAATATTCAATCTCAGATTCATAATTCAAGTAATACACAGAAGAATCATGTCATAATTTTACTTTATAATATTTCTATTTTTGAAAATAACAATATTTTTAACTAAAATGTTTGACTTACATCAGTTGACTTTCACATTACATACCTGTGGCTTGAACATAACATGGTTGGAGTAGAGCTGTCTTTGACACCAAAGGAGGCTTTGAACCTTTGAAGAAATTAACTTGAGTTGGGATCTTAAAGGCAAATGCTTCTACCTGACAGATGAAAAAGTACATTATACCTGTGAGTGATTTTGCTTTGATGTTATATTATTAATTTAGAAAACATTGGTTTACAAAATCAGTTTACAAAAATAAAATTATCTTATGACATTTAAATTGCATTTTATAAAACAAGACTTGACTTATTTTCTATGAGTTCAAAAGGAAAATAGAAATACATTTTAAAAATAATTTCTAGTCACTTAAAATGAACCAAAGATCTTGGGGCCGGTGTTGTGGAGCAGCAGGTTAAGATGCCACCTGCAAGGGTGCCAGCATCTTTTATCAGAGTGCAGATTCAAGATTAGTGTCAAGATTAGCTTCCTGCTTATGTACCTGAAGAAGCAGTGGAGGATGGGCTTGGGCCCCTGCCACCAGGAGACCCTGATAGAGTTCCTGGCTCCTGATTTTGGGTTGGCCTAGCCCTGTCTGTTGCAGCAATTTGGGGAGTAAACCAGCAGAAGAAGTACTTTTCTGCTGCCTTCCCAGGCACATTAGCAGGAAGCTGGATAGGCAGTGGAATTGTTTAGAGTCAAACTGGCATTGGATATGGGATGCCAATGTCACAACTGACAGCTTAACCTGCTGAGCCATGATGCAAACCCCTGAAACTGATTTTTTTTAAATGTTGATTTTGTATTCTGCAACTTTACGAAATTTGTTTAATAGTCCTATCAGTTCTTTGGCGGGGTTTTTAGAATTTTTATTACTTGCCACTTCTTTTCAACACAGTACTAGAAGTCCTGGCCAAAATAGTTAGGAAAGAAAAAAAGAACTAAAAGGTAGCTAAATCAGAAAGGAAAAAGCAAAATTGTCTCTGTTTTCAGATGATATGATCCTATATGTATAAAATTCTAAATATTCCAAATAAAACTATAGCTTTTGCTTTGTGTCTTCTTCATAAGTTTCTATACAGGAGATTGAAAATTGGCAAAAATGTGAAGGTTTTAAAGGTGAAATGGGAGGAATAATACTATATTTAAAATAGCAAAAGTATCCAAGATTATGACAACAGGCACTGATGATTTCAAATTATAATATATTTAAATCTAGTGTCATGCTATTTTCCTTAAGCCCCTTCTAATAATTTGAAAAATTTAAAATAAAATGACCAGTTAAACAGTATAAAAGACACAATCTCAGCTCTACTCATTAGTATTGCCCTACTATGAAAAACACTGTTTCCATTTTGTTTGTATTTAAATTTAGCTGGCCATACCACTGCCAATTCCTTCTCTTGTCATAAGATCTTATGCAAACAGTCTGTTCGTATAACTGAATTATAGAAGCAAAAGATACAGCAGCATGTGTTACTTTAATAGATGTTTTGTTTCTTTTGACAAAATAGAGCAAGCAAATCCTTCCCACGATAATCTATTTTTGCAGTGGCAGCAGCACACGGATGCCAAGTAGTAAATAGCACAAAGATGTAATATTTCATGGACAAATTCAACCTGCTTTGATATCCCATACCCAAAGGAAAAAATAACAGATTTTACTCGATCTTATTTCTTCTGGAATTTCTTACTATTTAGTCATCAGTAAGTAGTTACATTTTGAGTCTCATTTTCTATTTTTCCTCTTCTGAATCATTTTTCTCTTACTGTGAATATTAGTATAAATCAGAATTTTCTATCATGCATGTTTTAACATTACTGGCAGTCATCCTTCAATATCTAGGACCCTTGTGGACACCAAAATCATGGCTTCTTAAGTATTTTATATAAAATATTATAATATTTGTATATAACTGGCATAATCCTCCCCTACATATTAGATCATCTCTAGATTACTTAGAATACTTAATAAAATATAAATAGTATGCAAATAGTAACTATACTATATTGTTTGGAAAATAATGACAAGAACTAAAAATCTATACATGTTCAATGTAGATGGATTTTCCTGAACAATTTTGTTCTGTGGTTGATTGAATATGCTGATTTGCAATCCAGAGATATGGAGGATTAATTGTATGTTATTTTTAGGCTAGTATTTTAGCAGGTTTTTCTATGTATAATGTGGACTCACATTTGAAAGCCAAATAACATTAAAAACTATATTTGCAAACTGTCATCCTCATCTGAGTGCTGAAGGGAGATCGTTTCCTAATGGAATAAGCTGAGGGAAATGAAGGAAGAGATCAATAGAAATGTTAAGGCAAGAAACTGAGAGGCCACAGTTCTGGATAGACCTCTCTATGGACACCAAAATGATTGAAAAAATTAAAGGTATTGACTGAAAAAAAAATAGCTAGTATTGACCAAGACTATGTGCAGAGATAGCTGCTCTTAGTAGGAGCAGTGAACTCAAACAATGCAGAATTCAAAGAATTAGTCATGTTTTAACAGGTAAGAAGTCTGCAGAAAATCAACCAAGGAGAAAGAAATCATTTCCAGACTCACATCATGATCCATAGGAAGGGTCAGTGTTGTGTAGCAGGTGAAGCTGCCACCTGTGATGCCAGCATCCCAGATGGGTGCCAGTTGTTGTCCCAGCTGTTCCTCTTCCAACCCAGCTCCCTGTTAATGGCTTAGGAAAGCAATGGAAGATGGCCCAAGTGCTTGGGGCCCCTGCACACACATGGGAGATCCAAAGAAGCCCCTGAATTCTGGATCCTGGCTTCGGCCTGGCTCATTCCTGGCCATTGGGATCGCTTGGGGAGTGAAACAGCGAATGGAAGATCTCTCTCTCTCTCTCTCTCTGTAACTCTCTCTTTCAAATAATAGTAATAATAATAATAAAAGTTCCATAGGAAAGGTTATAACAAAACCAATGCCCTTAAGATACCCATGTTCCGAGTAAGAAGAAACCATGAAGGGAAAAGAAGCCCAGATAAACATAAATGATATAAGGAAGAGGAATCAGAGTTGACAGGGTGAGAATCTATTTACCAGAGACTATGTTTTAGGAGGACAACTGGAGTAAAGAATGATATGAGTCATCATGGACTCAGTTCCGACATTAATTGGGCATTGAGTCCTGACTATCATGGAGTTTAGTGCTGGGTCCTAAAGGAATGATAAGGAGTGGCAGACTTACTGAGGGAGTGTGGGAGAGACAAGGAGGGCTTTCATTTGCTGGTTTACACCCCAAATGGTTGCAATAGCCAGGGCTGGGCCAGGCCGTTGCCAGGAGCTTCATAGAGGACTCCCACATGGGTGCAGGAGACCAAGCACTTGGGCCATCTTCCACTGCTTTGCCAAGCACATTAGCAGGGAGCTGCATCAGAAGTGGAGCAGCCGGGACTTGAACCAGCACCCATATGAGATGCTGGTTTCGCAGGTGACATCTCAATCCACTGCACCACAACACTGACCCTGTTATTTTTTATGATAATGATGATGATGATCAAGATAATTCAATGTACTAATTTCATCCCTTAACTGTTTCTTATTTAAAACTTTTCTAAGAAGCCTTTCTCTCTTCTGAATCATACATATTTTCTCAAACACTGTGCTGAATTCACAAGGTTGAAAGTTAATTTTTAGTTGTGTATATGTGGGAATTCATACTGAATTTGATTTTTTTTTAGAAAAAAATTACTTTATTTGAGAGGCAGAGAGAGAGAGAGAGATGTCTTCAACCCCCTGGTTTTCTCCCCAGATGGCCACAATGGCCGCAGCTGTGCTGATCTGAAGCCAGGGGCCAGGAGCTTCTTCTGGGTCTCCCACCCAGGTGCAGGGGCCTAAGAACTTGGGCCATCTTCCACTGCTTTCCAAGGCCATAGCAAAGAGCTGCATCAGGAGTGGAGCAGCTGGGAGTTGAACCGGAGCCCACATGGGATGCAGGAGGCAGCTTTACCCACTATGCCATAGAGCTGGCCCCTGCATTTGACTTCTCTTAACTCACATTCTCACAATTTGCATAAAAAGTGTATTCACCCAAGGAATCTTTATGATTACACAAAATGCAAAGTTAAGTTTCAATGAATTCTTCCCCATGGAAGATTTATCACCTTAGCAAAACTGTAGGAATACAAGATTAACCTTACCACAAAAACTAACCAATAAACACAGAGAAAGGATTAGCCTATCATTAATGGAAACTACTGAAGTATCTAATGAAGAAACAAAACTTTGAAAGTTTTGTAGTATCTGTTAGCCTGAGCACTTTCCCAGATACTGTCATTCAAAGTCAACGTGAAAGAAGCTATTCTAGTGAGCAAAGTATTTCAGTCCCCATGGCAGGGCTAGTAGACAAAAATGCTTATTAATCAAAAAGAAACAGCTGTCATTCAAATGTCCTCTCTTTTAATCCTTACAGGATTATTCTTAGCTTCCTGCGAGAATGATTGAAAGTACTCAATAACCATCATGAAACATTTATCCAAAGGGTTGCCTATCCTCAAAGGCAGACAAAGATTGGTAGAAAAAAGAAAGTGAGAACAATTCTCCCTCATATTTGAGAACTACAGGCCAAATGTAAAGCAGCAAAGATAATAGCATCAGCTGGCTGCACAGCAACTTTGCCACTGAAAATCAGTCAGCATGTGTCACAGGGCAGTACGTGGTCCCTAGCAGTGGGAAAAGTAGGGGTAATAATAGGGAAAGATCCACACAGTCCCATGCAAAGCAGCTCTCTGTTAGAAATGTTCTGACTTCTACAGTAGCCACATGTGCATGTCGAGGACTTGAAATATAAGTATTATGATGATGATTACTTCTAAGCCTTTTGGCTAAGATCAAGTGATGTATTATCATGGAGAAAATATATTTTTTAAAAAATCCCTTTAGCTAATTTAAACTGTAAATAGCTACATGTGGCTAATGAGTAACATAAATAGGGAAGAAGACATGTGAATGGTGCACACAGAAAGGAGGCATTTGAATGACTTAAAGTACAGGAACGAGTCCAGTCAAGTATGGCAAATAAAAGTGCAATTGCCCACATACACTTTCAATTGTGTTCAAACCTGGTGTACTGTAAGAAGGGAATAAATTAATCTTGTTTTGCTGATTTCACATTTTTCTGCTACATAGGTTAACCAAGACAGCACCCATTGTCTATTTATATTCATATACACACAAAGACCGACAACTTACTCCTGGCTATAAATACACTGGAGGACATTTAAAATGACTAGAGAGCAGATAATAAATCTACCTTTCTGGCACAAAGTTATGAAGCAAATTCTCACAGGGTGTTGCTGTCTCTGCAGGATTTTATATGCCATTCTCATTATTAGACTGAATTACACTCCAATAGGCTAAGTAAATCTCTGTTTATAATACCCAGTCAATGTGTAGTGATTCACAATTTTAAGCAAAGTGTGGCACTCTATAGAACTATAAATATATATATTTTATTTTTGTAATCAGAATACAGAACCCTAGAAGAGCCACAGTCTAAACATTAAGGAACAAATTAATAAAATTTTAATTGTTGATACTGCTAAATGGTGAACTGGAGTAAAAATATCATATTAAAAATACATTCTCCCAAAAAATAATGTAAGAAACTTAAGTTGGATTATAAATTTTTCCAATTTTGAGTGACCCTTAAGTAAAACATTTTCATATATATTTTCATTGTATATGAAAATACAAAATCATAATATAGAATTATTAAGGAAAGATAACAATATGTCAACATATTTTAAAATCTATGGCTTGGCCAGCACCGTGGCTCACTAGGCTAATCCTCTACCTGCGGCGCCGGCACCCCAGGTTCTAGTCCTGGTTGGGGCGCCAGATTCTGTCCTGGTTGCTCCTCTTCCAGTCCAGCTCTCTGCTGTGGCCCAGGAAGGCAGTGGAGGATGGCCCAAGTCCTTGGGCCCCTGCACCCGCATGGGAGACCAGGAGGAAGCACCTGGCTCCTGGCTTCGGGTCGGCACAGCGCGCCGGCTATAGCGGCCATTTGGGGGGTGAACCAATGGAAGGAAGACCTCTCTCTCTCTCTCTCTCTCTCTCTCTCTCTCTCTCTCCCTGTCTAACTCTGCCTGTCAAAAAATAAATAAATAAATAAATAAAATCTATGGCTTAGGGTCAGTGCTGTGGCATACCAGATAAGGTCACTGCCTGAAGTGCTGGCATCCCATATGGGTGCCAGTTCGAGTTCAGGCAGTTCCACTTCTGATCCAGCTCTCTGCTGTGGCCTGGGAAAGCAATAGAAGATGGCCCATGTTCTTGGTCCCCTGCACCCAAGTGGGAGACCCAGAAGAAGCTCTTGGCTCCTGGCTTAGATCAGCACAGCTCCAGCCATTGCGGCCATCTGGGGAGTGAACCAGTGGATGGAAGACCTCTCTGTCTCTCTCTGCCTCTGCCTCTCTGTAACTCTGCCTTTCAAATAAATAAATCTTTAAAATCATGTTTAAAAAATCTATGGCTTAAGATACTGCACTAAACAGGGTCTTTTTCCTTATTTAAAAGTGTGTATCTATGTCCATGTCTGCATAATTCTATGTACCTCCAAGATGAGGGCATTCTGCAGAATGTCATACCTTCATGATTCAAATTATTAACTTGTCACAAAAGTGAAGTAGGCAGGCATACAGGCTAAAATTGATTAGGTTTGTGAGCTGGAAGACCAAGCCTTCACCACGCCCCTGTGTGACTTCAAGCCCTACCTGATACCTTCGCCACGCCCCTATGTGACATCAGGCTCTACCTGACCATACCTGAGTGTCCACCTGGCCACAAGCCACTCCCCTGTGGAAAATATATAAAAAGCAGGGAGAGTCCCAAAAGGCTCGCTGCCTCTGCTTTGCTGCCAGTGATACGCGGTGGATAGCAGCTCCAGGGGCTTGCTGCACGTGGCTTTGGCCTGCTCTCTGAGTGGTATGGACGCTACCCTAGTACCCAGACTTTCCCCTCTCTCCATCCTGAACTAAAACCCTCACTTTCCTAGATACCTTTTGCATTAAATAAAAGCTTAAAACGTACCATGCTGCCTCGTTTATCTGTGCCAGTATTTAGAATTCTTCTCTAAATAAGAGGCAAGAACCCTCTCAGGCTTATTAATATGGGGGATTTAGTAATAAGCCCATGGTGACATCATATGGCACCCCAAATTCCGGTAGCACATGTGGCACCCCAGATAGCACTTCTGGGGAACTCTAAAGGGACATTTATTTGTATACATTTTAGGGGGTCATGTCCGATTTCAAAAGGACTACTTTAGTTCCTTTTATTTAGAATTTTTAAAAATTAAATTATCCAAATACATGTTTAAAAAGCTTATTTTTAAATAATAAAGCTTATTTTTAAATAATAAACATTCTCTTCCTTGTACCATTGCATATACATGTACACACATACAGACACCACACAAATCCAGATACAATCATTTTTAACTGAGTTCTCTTAGATTTATCTCAATATAGCTAGATTCCACAGAGTGTCACAAAAGAAGCCACAATACACTTATTAATTTAAACGAAAGAGAATTTATCTACAATTGTATGTTTTGTATTACAGTTCACAACAAAAAGGAGGAAAATACAAAGTACACATTGAGATTAGTGACATTACCATGACATAGCACAGCTATAAAAATACATATTATCCATAAAAAATGAAATTGTATTTGGAATACCTACCAAGACAAAAATAGCCCATAACACTTTAATTAATATAATCAGTAAAAAATAGGAATTAAAATAGTTGATAAAATATTTCACTAAACTTACAAATGTAGAAATATAGGCACAGAGGCAGAGAAATAGATATACCAAAATTTTACCAGTGGTCATTTTTAAGTATTAGGATTTAGGGTGGGATTTACTCTTTCTGCACCTCTAAATTTTATATTTAAATTTGACAATAGCCGGCACCATGGCTCACTTGGCTAATCCTCCACCTGCGGCGCTGGCACCCCAGGTTCTAGTCCTGGTTGGGGTGCCAGATTCTGTCCTGGTTGCTCCTCTTCCAGTCCAGCTCTCTGTTGTGGCCCGGGAAGGCAGTGGAGGATGGCCCAAGTCCTTGGGCCCTGCACCCGCATGGGAGACCAGGAAGAAGGTTCTGGCTCCTGGCTCCTGGCTTCAGATCTGCTCAGCTCTGGCCATTGCAGCCATATGGGGAATTAACCAGGAGATAGAAGATCTTTCTATCTCTCTCTCCTCCTTTCTCTGTCTGTAACTCTACCTCTCAAGTAAATATATATATATATATATATATGTATATTATATATGTACATATATATTAATATGCTATAGATATTACATATATATTATATATATATAATCTTTAAAAAAACAAAAAGTTGCCCTAGATCCTTGCACCCCACCTTGGAGTGGCTGAGTTTGAATCCCAGCTCTGCTTCCAATTCCAACTTCCTGCTAATGGGCATCTAGGGAAGCAGCAGGTGATGGCTCAATACTTGGGTCCCTGCCAGCCACATGGGAGATCCATATTGAGTTCTAGGATCCTGGCTTCTACCTGGCCTAGCCCCAGCTGTTGTGGGCATTTGAAGAGTGAACCAGTGGACTTCCTTCCTCTCTCTCTTTCAAATAAAATAACATAAAATTTTTAATATTTAAAATATAAGTTGATGCTGACAAAATTTGCATAGGGTATGAGAGAGATGGGTAGCCCTTGGAAAATACTAGAATACTATCAAAATTAAAAACATCCTCTGAAATTCTTCAAAGTACCTTGTTAATTATGCTTTTTGTCTAAATTAGATGGACAAATAGAAGACTAAATTAATCAAATACTATATTTTTATAATATTTCATACATTGAAAAATACTTCACTGAAAAGTTAAAACAAAAATTTAAATAATCTTTCTATTCTGACAATATTTCATAGCCTAAGTTAGGCCAAAAGAAAAAATCCTAAGATGATTTTCTAAAAGTGAAAAATGCTCTCTTCTTTACTGATAACCTTGCTAAACTGGATCTATCTAAATATAATTATTCATGAGCATAGGCAGATAACACCAAATCCATAGAAAACAATAATACAGAATGCATGGGAGAACACTTAATTTTGTGTATAAGATAAAAGAATTTTCATTTACTTTTATCTCAAAAAAGTAGCATTTGCTGCATCTTCTATTGGGCTTGTCTAAAACTCGATAAGATACAAGAATGAATGTTTATAGACAACATCATTCCATGTGAGTCATAAGTGTCCTAATCCATAAATCATGTTCCCAAGTAACATGTGGTACTTAAGAATGATAAAATCAGTATCATTTTCTAGCATCTGTATTTGTCCGCAAACCTTATAAATTTCCCCACTGTAAGCTAAAGAACAAGTATGATTGTTCCTAAAACAAGATTTCATCCACAGTAAAAGTAACATTATGGAAAAATAGATTATTCAAGATAATATTTGATAATATTCAGTACAGTATTACTTTGTTATTAGTTTCATTTAGCTAATTTTATCCCACACTTTTAGGGTACAAGTCATCAATTTAGCTATGCTTGGATTTATAAAAAGTTTTGAAATAAGAACTTTATACTGATTGCTAAATAGAAAATTGATTCTTGTTTAGAAGGCAGCAGCAACCTGCCCTTTCATAGCGTAAACAGAGGGAAGTTCTGTCCCAGAGATGGCTCCTGAAACTTCACCAATTGCACCCCTTTCTTGTGAGCACGTTCCAGGAGACAGTGTTTCTTTAATTTTGTTCATTTGTTTCTCATTTTGCTGGTTTTTTTTTTTAAATAAAATTACTAGACATCAAGGGGAACAAAATAAAAGCAACTAGCACCAGAGGAACCCCACTTAGATCCTCACAACATGTCTTTGGTAATTTTGGGTAGTGATTCCAAGAGTATTAATCATACACCATACACCAATCAGAAGAGGAAAGAGGAGGAGGGGGAGGAGGTGGAGGAGGAGAAGCACATGCTAGCTCCAATATATGTGATTATTTTAATCAGCCTAAATTTTTATCTTCTTCACAACATGTCATATCTTGAATTTTTTAGAGATCAAGTAAAAGGCCATACAACCATCAGTCCCTTTTGTCTGTCCTACGCACCTCCTACGAGCACTCTACAAGCACAAGCCAGGCACACTAGCAATCATTTCACTAAACCACAGGATATGCCCCCAGCATGCTCACAAGTCAGAAAAAGATCCATTATAAGCAGAACTTAGGTAATCTTTGACAGTTTCTTGGTTAGGATTATGTTTAATTGTGCTACTTTCCAGGAAATGAGTAAAATAAAAAGCTGAACTTACTACTTCAGGAGAAAATACCATCTCACATTCCACAGATGAATTTTCCTCTAATTCCAAAGAATATAAATAAGGAACTGTAGCATTTGCAAATTTCCCTAAAAGACAGGAAAAAGGTATAGATGAAATACAGCCGGACAATATCTACAGTGCCATTATTCAGTACAGAAATGTGAACTTTAAAAAACTGCATCAACACTAAGAAGTAATTACTGAAACAGTTGGGAAGAATTGCATCAGGTTGTTTGGTAAAGAATCACTCATAATATCAAGATTTTAATCAGTAAAACTGATATCCAGATATGGAAAAAAACATATTCAATTAGCAAATCAGAAACAATATATATCCTAAAAACAACAACAACAAAGTTTCAAAGTTCACCAAGCATATCTTAGTAATATTCACATGCATATGGAAAGGAATAAAGGAGAAAAGCAAGGCATTGATGAATTACAAGTCCCAGAACACCCAGGAGGCTCTCCTTCCAGTCAGTTTGGAACAACGGAGCCTCAGATTCTCTGATACATCAAATAGTCCACAAAGAAAAAAAACACAAATTCATCACCCCACATTTGTCCATTGTTTTTTGTAATGCGTTTTTTGACATTTATTCTCAGCAATTTTGAAGCATATATTATTAACTATTTGTTCCCAAATGTGAAATAGATTTCAAAAACTAGCTTATTAAAAACAATATGGTTAATTTTAAAAAGAGAAATCCCATTTTTTTGTACAAGAAAAAATCTTGACAAAAAGGAATCACTCCAGGAATAAAGGCATTAGGCAAAGATACATAAACAGTTGTCCTACAGTGATGCAAATTTCAAAGCCAAAAATTATAAAACTTAAACTTGTTAAACAAATTCCTGAATGACTAAATGCATGTTACAATGGAAATTTTGTTCACATCTAAACAATTCTAATGATCTTATTTTCCCCCTAAGTTTTTGACTAATCAAATGAATATTAGTCATTTCAATTTCCTTTGTTAGAAATGAATTTCAATAACTTCATTTGTCCCACTCATTTCACTCACCCTTGGTATGATGGGAAAACCATGAAACAACAAGATTTATTGCCTATGTACTGGTACATGCCCTGTTTGTAGTGTGGGAAATGGTAAAAACATACAGTAAAGAATATCCATCTAGCATGGATATATAACTAAAAATATAGAAAATATAATAAAATAGATAAATTAATAAACCAATATTCATAAATTTGCAATCCATATAAACTTGTAGCTTATGAAATTCAACAATCCACTATAGCTTCAACAACTATTTCCTGAGTATCTATAATGTGTACATTATTAAATCAGACGACTCTAGTAGAAAACAAATGTTATAAATGTGATCCTTGACCTCATGGAGCATACAGTCTATCAGAACAACAAACATGTACAAAGATCCCTTTGATAACAGGCTAGATTCGGTTCTATCTGTGATAAGACTTACACAATATCCTAAGGGAGCAAAGGCACAAAACAATTGATATACAAGAGTAGAGATGGAACTCATGCCTCATAGAACTCAGAGGTTGGAGCTAGTTTAAAAAAGTGAGGGATCTCGGGATGCAGAGAGAGAAAAGCATGAGCCATTCTACAAGAGAAACCCAGTGCTATTGGAAGAAAATGCATAACACCATACAGCTCCAGCACAGACAGCCTATGGTGTCTATAATGAGAGAGGTGACTAGAATAAGAAGGTAGGTTCATACTCAATTATTTCTCATCATTTTCTCTCCTGTAAGTTACTCTATCAAACAATCCTGAAATGATCATTTTAAAAACCGAGTTGTCAGAATATCATTTGTGTCTTTAAATATTTGTAATAATAAGTGAACTTTTAAGGATATTCTAAGAATATACTTTATTGCAAATTTTTAATAATTATCACAATCAACTTGTGTACCACCAAAACTGTTTCAGCAGCCTGTGGCTGAGCAACATTGCTATTGGTAATAGGGACTCAGCAGAGCATTTTAAGTAGATGTGCTCAGATCTTTGGTTTAACAGGACTACACTCTAGAATAGGTATGATCAAAATAAAAAAGAAAAGAAAGAAAGAAAAAGACTTGGAGACAGGGAAAGCATTTCAAAGGTTGATGCAGTGTCCTACAGGGAAGGCTTGAGGCTTCAGTGTAAAGGCAGAATGGAGGAAAGAAAGGCACTTTGTCGAGTAGCTCTTCAGGATAACTAAGAAGAGTCAGTGATCCACTGACCAAGATGCATGAAAGTAATATGGGGCTGTCAGTGTAGAGTGTTAAAGCTAAAAATATTCAATATCTAGAATTTTTATAAAGTGACTATAGATTCCATATTATTTCCAACTGACTACTATTATCTTTCCCAGGCTATTGTACAGGCTTCTCAAACACAACATGCCTGCCTAATCAAATTCTCCTGTGATTCCATCAACTGTGAATTGTACCTTCAGTCACCTATTTCTTAGAACCAAACCAGAAATGACTAGAGATTTCCTTCTGTTCCCTAACACCTGTGACCAAGCCAGAACACTGCTATTTTCTCAGTACCATATGTGTACTCTCTTCCTTCCTATCCCCAGCATCATTGCCTGGATCCTTCTCACCTGCATGACTACAATATCTAACTGGTCCTTCTCTGGTTGTGCTCACACACCCACCCTAACTCATTCTCAGTTCTGTGTCAAAAAGAAAATTAGTGTAGTGCAGACCTAAACATGCCAATGCCTGAATATATAACTCCTGCAATAGTGGTGCTTAATCTTTGGGATAAAAGTCAACAAGAGGCCCTTGATAACATGGATAGCACTTGCTTTTCCATTGCTGTTTCTCTCTACTCTGTGTATCCTTTACTACTTCACCTGCATTCTTTCACACAAACATTCTTTGCTTATGTATCTCTCCTCCAATCTTCAATGTTTGGTTTGGAATCATCATCTCCAAGAAATGGTTGCTTTTTTTTTTTTTTTTTTTTACTGAGTCTGGGTTAGTTTTTCTTTGCATATGTTCCCTTCGCGTTTTACATGGACTTGGCTTGTGGTATCTATCACATTGTATAGAATAGCTTAGTTCTTTGTTTCTCTCTCCCACTGTTATGGGTGGTTTCTGCACACCACCTAGATCTAACAGCCATCTTTCTGTGTTCTGTTAGTTCTTGCTCTTCTTCCTCTGGTTCAATTCCATCAGGGAATTCACCAGCAAACCTGCTCCAACCTCCATGGATGATTCCTATATTAAACTCTCTTCAGCCAAACCCTCTGAGTGAGTTTTCTGTGTACTACTGAGATTCTAACTGACAAATTTACAGCTCACTTCTTGACGACATGTAAAATATCTTTTATCTTTACGGAATCAAATGGTAGTATCTAGCTTGAAATTCAGATTCAACCAATACTCACTGAAAAAGAAATGAATAAAACAAATATTGGGAAACTTTCTGTTTCAGAGAGTAAATATTTTGGGCTTTGTGAGGCATATGGTTTCTATACAACCATTCAACTACCATTATAGTTTGAAGTTAGTCATAAGCAATGCACACATAAATGAGTGTGTGTTCTAATAAAAATTTATAGAAACAGGTATTGGACTAAATCGTGTCCAAAGAACTTAGTTTACCAACCCTTGGAGTAAAAAGATAAAATTCACTTATAAAATGCATTTTTCTTTCCATCTAATTAAACATAAAAATACCTAATACATGAATAAATATATAGAGCTTCCCAAAGACATTATGTAAAATTATTGAATGACTAAAACCAGTAATTATCAATTTCATTTTCATACATAGAGTCTACTTAGGTATAACATGCTTAATATACTACTTTAAGCCAACTGATAAGCATAGATATATATCACGTATTAACAAGTTATTCTGACACTCAAACTGAGGAATTTCTAGAAGTAAAACCATGAATACTTACAGAAAATAGGAAAAACATGCACTGAGTCATTCAAAATATTTAAAAATAATTGACAGCCACTTGAGGAGTGAACCAATGGATGGAATTTTTTTCTCTAACTCTGATTTTCAAATAAATAAATCTTTAAAAAATAATTGCCTTTAACAAATTATATTTAAGAATTACACCTTAGAGAAATTTAGAACTATTTTTACATAAATATCACAATAGTATAAAATAAATACCTGCTTTATCTTTAAGAGTAATTGAAGAATACTGGATGTTTTCTAAACTGAATTCCACTGTGGCAGGTGTCATACCTTTATTTTTTACTACAAATGGAATAATTTGGGTAGAACCAGCATAGGTGCCATTGAAGTTAAACATATACTGACATTAAAAGACAAATAATAATTAGAAATTAGAGTATTTTTGAAAAAATATAAACTAAAAATCATTTCTATTTTTATCAAGAAAATTATTAACTCCAAATTAGAACTCTATGGAAATTAATCACATTTCCTTCCTCTCTCCCACCTCCCATATGTATCAGTAAACAAATTCCATTAATCCTGAAACTGTCACCTCCTAAATGATGTTACCATATGAAATTAGTAACTCACAACTTTCCATGTAATTCTCTCCTCCTATCTAAGATACAACTAAACTAATTAAGAATCTGACCATATCACTTCCTGTCTTAAAATTTGATGGTTCCCTGTCAAATATGGTATCATACAGTACAATGTATAAGCTCAAAGGCATAGCTCATAAAGTTCACCATGACCTTCCCCTGTGATATGATTCTGTCTCAACTAGCTCTATTCTCACCCTATCACTTAATATATCAGCAAACTGTATAATTTGTCATTTCCAACCAATAGCTGATGCTTCACTCTTCTGTGTAGGCTCTAATTTGTAATCATCACTTTTTTTAATTTTTAACTTTTAAATTTTTTCATGTTTATTTAAAAGGAATATAGATGGAACTAACGTTGTTGTATAGGGGGTAAAGTTGCCTCTTGCAGTGCAGGCATCCCATACGGGCACCAGTTTGAATCCCAGCTGCTTTTCTTCCCATCCAGCTCTCTGCTGTGGCCTGGGAAGGCAGTGGAGGATGGCCCAAGTGCTTGGGCCCCAGATGCACATGGGAGACCCAGAAGAAGCTCTTGGCTCCTGACTTTGGATCGGCGCAGCTCCAGCCACTGTGGCCAATTGGGGAGTGAACAAGCAGATGGAAAACGTTTCTCTCTCTGCCTCTGCCTCTCTGTAACTCTTTCAAGTAAATAAATAAAATCTTTAAAAAAATAAAATAAAAGGAAGATACACACACACACACACACAGCAGGGCAGAGAAGGACAGACACAGACAGATCTTCAATCCACTGACTGACTTCCCAAATGCCTGCAACAGCTAGGGCTGCACCAGGCCAAAGCAGAGATCTGGAAATGCAATCAAAGTCTCCCACATGGTTGCAGAGTTCCAATTACTTGAGCCATCATCAGCTGTCTCATAGGGAAAGCATTTGCAAGAAGCTGGAATGAGGAAGAGAGTTGAGACTCAAATCCAAGCACTCTAACAGGACATGTGGGTGTCCCAAACATTATAATCTCTGTGCCAAATGCCTACCCCCAACTTGACCTAATATTATGTATCCAACAAACGTTAGTTAGATCAACCACAATTAATGACACTGTGCTCAGGATCATTTATGTCTCATATTTACTCACACTGTGATATCGCATAGTCCATTTGTTTATATATATTTCTACTACTGAATCTTAAGTTTCATTCATTTTCCTATCCCTAGCATCTATATGAAAACTAGGGGTCTTCAAAATGTTCATGGAAAATTTGCATTGTCTTTTAATTACATTTGTCTATGAATACTTTGAAATACACTCATATATAAGAAATGTATTTGAGCTTTAATTCACAGGCTAGGCACGTATCTAGACCACAAAATTCCATAAGATTCCTCTCTGTGTTGGGAGTTGGCTTTGTAGCCTATTGGGAGAAAGCCTATAACTATGATGCTGGTAACCCATATGTGCGCTGGTTTGAATCCCAGCTGTTCCATTTCCCATCCAGCTCCCTACTAATGTGCCTGAGAAAGCAACACAAGATGGTCCTAGTGCTTGGGCTCCTGCACACAGGTTGGAGAATTGGAAGAAGCTCCTGGCTACTGGCTTCTGTCTGGTCCTGCCCCAGCCCTAGTGACCACTTGGGGAGTGAACCAATGGATGGAAGATCTCTCTGCTTCTCCTTCTCTCTAACTCTGTCTTTAAAATAAATAAAATAAATTCTGAAACAAAAAGATTCCTCTCTGTGGTAGAGTAACTATAGATAGCCTACAGTTCCTTAGCAAAAGAATTACATATAACATTAAAAAGAGATTGAGGCAATAGTATTCTAATATTGAGGAATAGACTATATTGATGTGAACTGGCTTTCATTTAAATATGAATCTAGTTCTATACATAAAGTTTATCAAATCTAAAATGGGTAATGAAAACTCAATTCTTTGTACATATATAACAAAAATCAGGAACTGACTAGTATGACACATCACCCAGCTTCTTGAAATACTTTTTTTAAACCACTCTCAAACTGGTCTTGCATATAATGCTCATTTCGATAAAATGCCATATTGTCATTAAATCACATAGTCAGTGCCATAGCCCATACCATACACTTAGTTCACATATTACCAAAAATGTTTGTTGATGCTAGACATGATTTTTAAAAGTCAGCTATAGCTAAAATCCAGCATAAGGGCATACTGATAAACATATAACACAAAATACTTTAAATTATTCAGTTATACCTTAACATGCAAAGCATTCGCCAAATGACTTTAGAATGCCTCAATATTGTCTTACGTATTTCATTTTATTTATTTATTTTTATTTTATTTTATTTTTTTATTTTTGACAGGCAGAGTGGACAGTGAGAGAGAGAGGCAGAGAGAAAGGTCTTCCTTTGCCGTTGGTTCACCCTCCAATGGCCGCTGCAGCTGGCGCGCTGCGGTCGGCGCACCGCACTGATCCGATGGCAGGAGCCAGGTGCCTATCCTGGTCTCCCATGGGGTGCAGGGCCCAAGCACTTGGGCCATCCTCCACTGCACTCCCTGGCCACAGCAGAGAGCTGGCCTGGAAGAGGGGCAGCCGGGACAGAACCGGCACCCCGACCGGGACTAGAACCCGGTGTGCCGGCGCCGCAAGGCGGAGGATTAGCCTAGTGAGCCGCGGCGCCGGCCCTACATATTTCAAAGAAGTACACTGACACTACAGCAATGAGGGGAAAAAGCGCTCTGGAAACTAGCATTTAATCTGCAGAAATCACCATAGCCTGGGACAAGTTAGCTTATTATTTGTCAGTCTATTTGGATTTACCATTCATCACGGAATAAAAGAGATGTTAGAAAATTATAGCTTACAACCAGACCCTAGAATTTTGGTGAACTCTTTATTTAGTGAGGCATTAAGCCTTTGACTATAATGTAAATTTAAAATATGTTATCTCAAAAATTAAAAAAAGAAAGAGAGGAAAGGAAGTATCAGTATATTCTTAAAATTATATCTATGAACTACATTGAATCTGTTCTCTTCGCATTAATATTACATTAACATGAGAATTCATGAGAATTGTGTCATAGTAATTATCATGCATTTCCTGTGACCCTGAGAATCTAATGCATTAATAAATTTCTTTTAACAATAAAAAAATAAAAACTAACAGGAGGTCCTATCTGAGGTGGTCATTGAACCTTTATCATCTATTTTTTCTCAACTTAGTTCAGCACTAGAGTGGAGCTAGGTGCTTAAATAGTAGCGGGAGAAAAAATGAAAGTATAGGTAGTGGCAGGTGTTGGTGCAGTGGCTAAGATGCCACTGAGGACACAAGCATGTCATGTCAGAGAGTTTGGTTTCTAGTCCCTGCTCCACTTCTAATTTCAGCTTCCTAATAACACACACACTGAGGAGTAGCAGATGATGGTTCATGTGCCTGATTCCTTACGGCTCATGGGAGATCCAGATGGAGTTTCAGATTCCTGGCTTCAGACTGGCCTAACCATGGCTGTTGCAGGTATTTGGGGAGTAAATCAGCAGATAGAATCTCCTTCTCCTTCCTCCTCTCCCTCTCCCTCTTCCTGTCCCTGACCCTGTCCCTGTCCCTGTCCCTGTCCTTATCCTTCTCCCTCTTTCTCTCTCCCACACTGTGGTCTGTCTTTAAATCTAAAAAGAAGTAGATAATCCAAAAATAATCTGGCATCTATTATCTATTATATTAGAGATTTTCCCATACTATAAGATGTTCAGAACATCTTATAAATGTCACAATAGAGGGGCATGTGACAGGGTATCAGGGAAAGAATCAAGAACAGTTTCTTTGGGCAGATGACACCAGATCTAATTCCTGAACCTCTGACCAGAAAAAAAATTGTGTGTGTGTGCGTGCACTCTATCAATTGTAGAACAAAATTTTAGCAGTGTACAGACAATAATTCAAAATTTAAATGTGACTATAGTTTAGCAAATGGAAATCAAAACCACAGCGAGATAACATTTTATACTCAACAGACTGGCAAAAATTAAAATCTAACAACACAACTTGTAGAGCAACAGAATCTTGAAAGTGAATTTTAGAAAATATCTTGTGGGGGCCGGCACTGTGGCATAGCAGTTTAAGTTTCCGCTTCTGGTGTCAGCATCCCATATGGGCTCCAGTTCGTGTCCTTGATGCTCTTCTTCCTATCCAGCTTTCTACTAGGCCTAGGAAAGCAGTAGAGGATGGCCCAAGTGCTTGAGCCCCTGCACTCATGTGAGAGACCCAGAAGAAGCTCCTGGCTCCTGGCTTCGGAATGGCCCAGTTCCGGCCTTTTCAGCCATTCAGGCAGTGAACCAGTGGATGGAAGACCTCTCTCTCTCTCTCCCGCTCCTTCTCTCTATAACTCCACTTTTCAAATAAATAAATAAAACTTTTAAAAAATGAAATTATCTTGTGAAGTCAATATGTACATACTCAGACCTCAAAAAGTCTACTCCTGGAGAGAGTCTTGTATATGTACCTCAGAAAATATGAATGTGAATGGTCACAGCCAGCGACAGTATTTGTATTAACAAAAAGAAACACCTGGATGAACAGCACAATGAGTTATATATATGGCATGTCTACACAAGGAAGTATGATGCAGCAGTGTTAATGAATAAAATGCAGTTACAAACAACTTACGTGAATGTTGAAGCACAATATTTAATTAAAAGTAACTCACCATACAAACAGTAGGTCTTTGTTATAAAGTTCAAAAATGGGGGCCGGTGCTGTGACTTAGCGGGTAAAACCGCCACCTGCAGTGCCTGCTTCCCATATGGCACCTTTTGAGTCCCAGCTGCTCCACTTCTGATCCAGCTCTCTGCTGTGACCTGGGAAAGCAGTGAAAGATGTCCCAAGTTCTTGGGCCACTGCGCCCATGTGGGAGACATGGAAGAAGCTCCTAGCTCCTGGCTTCAGATCAGCTTAGTTCCGGCTATTGTGGCCATTTGTGCAGTGAGCCAGCAGATGGAAGTTCCTCTCTCTCTCTCTAACTCTGTCTTTCAAATAAATAAATTATTTTTAAAAAGCTCAAAAATGGGGGCCAGTGCACTGGCATAGCAGGTAAAGCCGCCTCATGCAGTGCTGGCACCCCATATGAGCACCGGTTCGAGTCCTGTCTGCTCCACTTCTGATCCAGCTCTCTGCTATGGCCTGGGAAAGCAGTAGAAGATCTCCCAAGTTATTGGGCCCCTGCAACCACATGGGAGACCCGGTAGAATCTCCTGGCTTTGGATAGGCACAGCTCTGGCCATTGTAGCCACCTGGGGAGAGAACCAGCAGATAGCGGATGGAAGACCTCTCTCTCTCTGCCTCAGCCTCTCTGTAAGTCTGCCTTTCAAATAAATGAATAAATCTTTAAAAAAAGAAAAAAGCTCAAAAACCAAAAAAACTAAACTAAATAATAATGGATTAAAAGATTCATACATATATGGTGTCATTATAGGCAAGCAATTATATCTAGTGATGGATACGACCATGACGAAATATGAAGGTGACTTTAATGCTGTGTATACTTTAGTTCAGTGGTGAATTTTTTTTCTTTTAAGCAAGATAGGTTTTCTCAGCGCATCATTTTGAAGGTTGAATGTTGCAACTGCATGGCATAGGCTTTTTTTTTTAATTATTATTTTTTTTTGACAGGCAGAGTGGACAGTGAGAGAGAGACAGAGAGAAAGGTCTTCCTTTTTGCCGTTGGTTCACCCTCCAATGGCCGCTGCGGCCGGCGCATCTCACCGATCCGAAGCCAGGAGCCAGGTGCTTCTCCTGGTCTCCCGTGGGGTGCAGGGCCCAAGCACTTAGCCATCCTCCACTGCACTCCCTGGCCACAGCAGAGAGCTGGCCTGGAAGAGGGGCAACCAGGACAGAATCCGGCCCCAACCGGGACTAGAACCCGGTGTGCCGGTGCCGCAAGGTGGAGGATTAGCCTAGTGAGCTGCGGTGCCGGCAGCATAGGCTTTTTTAAAATTTTATTTAAGATATATGAATTGCATGGATTTCATATATATAGATTCATGAACATAGTTATACACCCCACCCTACCTTCCCTCCCACCCATGCTCCAACCCTTCTTCCTCTCAGATTTCCTCTCTTAATTTTTACAAAGATCTATTTTCTGTTACCTTATACTCATAAGATTAATACTACACTAAGTAAAGAGTTCAACAAATATTATGAAGAAAAAAAAATTGGTTAATTCTTAAACCTTCATTCAATATTCCGTTTCATCACTTACATATAGACTTACATGTATATACATGTACAAATATATACATAGTTTTATATATACATATATATATATATCAAATTAAATGTAGTAAAATATTCCTAAACGTAAATGGGCTGATTAGGAACATATTAACAAATAAAAGTTACCACATTCATAAATTGACCACAGAAATAGGTAATACACTCACAGGACTGATTTCAACATCAGGAATCTCCACAGATCCACCAATCCTAAGATCTATGACATTTGCATGGCGGATAGCAACCTTATTTAGGAGAAATATAAAATTTTGTAGAAATAACATTAAAATGAAATCATGTATTGCTAAAATATCATATTGCATTACATAACATTTTATAATTTAAAACATAAGGACATATAAATGTAAAAGAGTTACTCCAGAAGTTGGCATCACATTTATTATTTTGCAAAATTGATACTCCTAATAAAAACGAGTGTTCAGGTGGGTGTTGTGGCACATCAAGACAAATTGCCACTTGGGATATTCACATCCCATATTAGAGTGTGGTTTTAATTCCAGGCTGCTGCACTTCTGATCCATCGTCCTGATAATGGGCTTGGAAAGGCAGTGGATGAAGGTCCAAGTACTTGTGACCCTGCCACCCATGTGGGACATCCGTATGGCATTCTGGGATCCTGGCTTCAGCCTGGTTGCCCTGGATGCTACAGGCATTTGGGGGAGTGATGTATAGAAGATCTATCTCTCTCTCTCCCCTGTCACTCTGCCTTTCAAATAAATAAATACTTAAAAATATTTTCTGCAAATATACTTCAAGTTCTGCTACTCAATTTTATATTAGATAATATGTATAAGATTGCTTCTTTTTAGACCTCCACAAACTATACGTCTTCAGAATTACTTAAATTTTCAGTAAACAGTAGAAATTTTAAAAATTGATCTTTTGTATCATAACTTTAAAAGCTGAAAAAATAATTAAAACGAGTTTTCTAAGAATAATCATATGAAGATTTTATGGTAGTGTATCTGCTATTATAAATATTTTAAGCAACCAAATAAACCACCTAGAGATATATAAGGTATAAAAACACATATGTATAGATATACCTTTGCTCTTGTTTCAAATTTTTCTGCTGTAATGGGTGTACAGGAAATATTGAGAATAGTTATTCCCCCAAATGGAATTATTCCTTCAGCTGGAACAATATTAATGGTAGGCAAAATACTCTGGTCACAAACCTGTAATTGAAAATTTGCAGAAGTGCTACATTATCCTTAAATTGCTGTTTCAAAGATTTCATAGGAAATCTTACACACTATTTACTAGAGAGAGGATCCTAGGCACAGGACATGAGACAGTATTGTAATAGGGTTTGAAAACACTAGACACAAAAATAGTTTGAGCTACACTGAGGAATTACAATCCAAATTCACCAAAGAGAACTTTCAGTAGTAGCACCTTCCAATTCAAATAAAATGATGAAATATATTATCTGGAATGTTTACAAAACTGTAAAATTTACAAGGATGAGATGTAACTGTTAAAGAAGATGACAACATCCTAGTTTGACATTTTTGTCTTTCCTTGATCCTAAAACTGAAAGCAAAGTTAGTGGGAAGCAGTATGATAAAGTAATCTCTTCTTTATGAAATCCATGATATAAAGCCTAACATTAAAGATGTTGATTTAATCTTCAAAAATTTATAAGTAGATTACCAAGGATTTATGGTATGGTTTGTCAAAAACCAATTTAGGCCTATTTATCATGATTTAAACCAGAATAATCTAATAGGAAATTCATCAAGATAATTTTGGGAATAAGGGGAATAGTTAGACGATCTAAGACAGAACTTATGTATACTACAGATGTATACTACAAGAGGGTCTACGCATATCTTTGTGTTGGCCAGAATTGATATGGCACAAAAGACATGATAATAGAAAGTTTGAATGAAAGATCCAAAACACTAACCTCTTCAAGTACTCTTCACATAGTTCATGGAAAATGTTTATTGTGAGAAAACTATGCATGGATTACAAAATTTTTTTACATCAAAATAAATTATCTTTCAATTCTATTTTCCATAAACTTTTTGAAATATCCTCATAATATCACTACTGGAGGAGTAGTGATATTATTTATTAATATATTAACGTATTGTTCAGTGAATATATTATTTTTAATAAAAATATTATTTTAATAAAAATAGTAATATATTTTTTAGTGAAAAAAACCTCTGTGACCACTTTGCCCCTCTCTCAAGTTAAGAGCAACAACTATAAATACTCACAGACTACCTTTGCAATGACTTTGATGTAGGTCCCAGTTGCTAACATAACAGTACTGATTGTAGAGTGAAGTTAAGAGAAAGCAAAAGTATGTAACTAAATATGATGAGTAACTTTAATTAATAATGTAAATTTCAAACTTTTTCAAGCATCCTGTTCTTCAATAAAATCAAATAACAGAAGGAAAAAAAGATGGGAAGAGAAGTGAGGGAGAGGCCAAGTAAAGAAGGGAATGAGAGACACAATCCTTAGGTAAAATTAAAAACCCATATTAGATTAACAGCATTCAGGAAATTTTCATATAAAATATCTAAAAATTAGCAAGAGTCCATTTATGGGGAGTAAAGTATTAATTTCATGGATTCATGACACAAAGACTTATTTAAACATAATATGATCTGATCAAAGTAATAAATTCCCAACATTCTGTATTACCTTGAAATAACCATGATTTTGCCCTACATTATGAAGAATGGCTTTCCTCCAAGTTGTTAAACCTTGAGGGCAGTTGTTGAAGAGTATCCTTGGCTCCAAAAACGTAACCTTGGTGGGACCAACCTAATAATTACAGGAGGAAAGGGGAAAATGCAGTTGACATAATTTTAAACAAAATGTCTGTTTGGGTAACAAAGCTGAATTATTTTAATTACACATATATTACATATAAAATAACCAAATATATGGTTACAGAAATAAAATGAAATAAAAATTATAATCCTCCTATATTATGCATTCAATATGTTGCAACATGCAAAACAAATTCCACAGGTTTTTATACTTTGGTTTTGATTAAAAAAAACTTAAGCTATTACTAGAGGTGAATAAGGATGAGGAGAAAGGGTATAGAGGAAGGTTGGAAAATGGATAATAAAAGACAGTTAAATGGAAGAACTATGTTCTAGTGTTCCATAGCATAGTGGGGTTACAATACTTCATAATAGCCCACTATATAGCTTATGAAGAACTAGGAGAGAGGATCTTGAAACTCAAACTTAAGGAAATAATGAGATGGGAATGCCAGTGCTAGTTACAATAATTTGATCAGTACATGCTGTATAAACATCTTAAAATATCATGATGTATCCTATAAATGTGTATAATAATTATATGTGAATTAGAAGATGTATAAAGTGCTTGTGGAAGACAGTAGAGAGATACTTCAGAAAGCTAAAATAGATATACCACATGACCCAGCCATCGCATTCCTGGGAATTTACCAAGGGAAATAAAATCAGCATCTGAAAGTGTTATCTGTACCCCCATATTTATTGCAGCTCAATTCACAATAGCTAAGATATGGAATCAAGCTGAATGTCCACCAACAGATGATTGGATAAAGAAATTATGGCAGGGGCCTGTACTGTGGCATAGTAGGTAAAGCTGCCATCTGCAGTGCCAGCATCCCATATGGATTCTGGTTTGAGTCCCCACAGCTCCACTTATCCAGCTTTCTGCCATGGCGTGGGAAAGCAGTAGAAGATGGGCCAAGTCTTTGGGCCCTGTCCCTGGCTTAGGATAGGCCCAGCTCAGCCATTGTGGCCATTTGAGGAGTGAACCAGCAGATGGAAGGCCTGTCTCTCTCTCTCTGCTTCTCTGTAACTCTGCCTTTCAAATAAATAAATAAATCTTAAAAATAAATTATGATATATATATATATACACACACACACACACACATATATATATATACACACTATGGAATACCACTCAGCAGAAAAAAAAAATGAAATCCTGTCTTTTGTAACAAAATGGATGCAACTGGAAACATTTATACTTAGTGCAATAAGCCAGTCACACAAAAGACAAATACCCTATGTTTTCCCTGAGTACCAAAAAATGTAATGTATACGAGTTAAATTGACATTTTGGGCTTCAATGATTGTTTATAGCCCTTGTCTCTAGTGTTGAGGAAGTGTTTTTCTTCTTACTATTTTGAACACTTTATGTAGTGTAGGGTTAATCTAGTGAGTATAAAGTAGGCTGAAAGTAGATCATTGTAAAAATTGAGAGGAAATAAGAGAGGTAGGAGGAAGAAGGTTGGTAGCATGGGCAGGAGGGAGGGTAGGGTGGGAAGTATCACTATGTTCTTAAATCTGTATATATGAAATACATGAAATTTGTAGACCTTAAATAAAATTAAAATAAAAAAACTGTATTTCTTTGTAAATTACATGATCTACTTCATAATTAACTATTAATTACTACTAGAATATGAACAATGCAGTAGAGTATGGTAAAAAGATTTTTGATGTCTTTGAAAGAAATAATTTAATTTCAAGTGACTTCTATGATGCGATTACATATTTATGGAGCATACCACAACACCATATTTTGGCACAAAATTCTTGGATTTCTGAGTTAATTCTAGATTGCATAACTATTTTTTGGTCAAAGTCTTCATTTATGATGGCCAAGTGGCTACATAAAGGAGCTAAGACAATTTAGTAAATTATTACATGAAAAGTCAGTTTTTATCAGTGTTTACATAAATATATACGTATGCAACTACAGAAGCATATCCAACCAATTTATAGTCCTCAAAATAAAAGTCACATTCATGGGAGACAATTACATGTGCAACACATTTCAGTTTCGATGTGTTTCCTTCAGAGACATGAAGATTGAATTCTCCCCTATCTGAAGAACTGTAACTCGGTCGCCATATTACTTCACACATCAGTGTGGCATATGCGTCTACAGTGCCTAGAGAGAATATAGAGAAAAGATGATATTTACTATGATATTTGTTATTCTTAATAATATACAAAATAAGGGCTGGTCTAAACATGTGCTGGTGTTTGGGCAACCTAGATAGAGTTCCATGTTCTGGGTTCAGCCTGGTGCAGCCCTGGCTGTTGCAGGCATTTGAGAAAATGAGCAGATGGAGAACTTTTCTTCCTCTCTGTTTCTCCCTTTCTTTTTCTATCACTTGTCTTTCAGATAAATACCTTTAATAAATTATTATCATTAAGCTCCAAAAATAGGAAAATATCAAGTTAAAGATTGTCAATGTGTGTAATTCTTCAAGGTTTGATTAAAATCTATAATGCAGGAGCCAGTACTGTGGCGTAGTGGGTAAAGCAGCCGCCTGCAGTGCTGGTTCCCATAAGTAGACATTAGGAAATCATTTGTGTTTCATGACCAAACTGACCCTCCATATATTTCTCAATGTTCTAAAATATTTAGCAATATCACACACACATTTAACTTTTAGAGGGAGGAACTACCATTACCAGATACTTTTTTGTTTGCTTTTAGTTTTTCTCTGCCTTAGCAGATTGACAATGGATTCAAATACAATGCACCTTCTAGATGCCTATACTACTACTACTTAGTGTGCTGCGTTACTCAGTGTAGAAAGGTATTCAAAGCATAGTGGTTAAAAGAGCACCAGTTCTAGTTTTAGTCTTTCTGCTTCAAATTTCAAATCTGCAACTTACTAGCAGAGACCTTGAACAACTTACCTAATCTCTTTGTAGCTCAGTTTAATCATATATAGAATGGGAAGAACAATTTTATCTAACACAGAGGACCACTGTTTGGATGAAATGATCTAATATACTTATATATAAAGGTAGTGAAAATAGTCTTAGCTCTCAGGAGGGGACAGAGTTAAAAGAAATGTTTGTCCATATCTCGTTGGCAAGAGAGGTTGGGGAAAAGATTTGTAGACAAGACTGTTGCTTCCTTGAATGAAATGAGGGTTCTGTTAGGGGAATAGATACCAGGGGTGTAACAGTGTCTACATGCAGTAGGAGACAGATATAAACAAATAATTATAGATGACATGCCAAATGTATAAATGGTTGAAGAAATAGTAAGGGAAGAAACCTAAATTAGCCCAAAAAAGTAGTGGAAGTTTCACTATTTGGTGGTGGCATCCACGTTGTGGATGAGCAGAACTTTGCAGCATTGAGCCTGAGGGTAGTGTAAAAGTCACCACACCACTGTGCAGGGAGAGAGTTGAGTTGGGAAACACTGTGATGGGAAATGTCTGTAACAAATAACATTCAATGCTCCAAGTAAAACTATTTGATTGGCCTGGGAAATGTTGAGAGCAGTAAAAGGATTACATATTTATGTTGATGGGTCTAACTGAGCAGAATTTTTTCCTCCAATCAGTATGTTTATATATTTTTCTCCAGGAAAATATCAAGGGATGGGAAGAAACTGGTATGGGGCTGGAACTGGTGGGACAGGTACTGCACATAGCCAAGAAGTGAGAGAACTGAGAAAGATAGTGACAGTGAATTAACTGAAGACAAGTTTGAGGATTAACGGACTTAGAATTTTAGTCAGGGTAACAAAAACAAAGGCAAAAACAAAACAAAGTAAGTAGGAGCCTAAACAATACACATAGAAGAAGTCAAATTAGAAATGAAGTCTCGGGGCCACCGCTGTGGTATAGCAATGTGATACCAGCATCCCATATGGTCCCAGCTGCTCCACTTCTGATCCAGCTCTCTGCTACGGCCTGGGAAAGCAGTAGAAGATGGCCCAAGAACTTGGCCCCCTGCACCTGCCTGGGAGATCCAGAAGCAGCTCCTGGCTTCTGGCTTCGGATCGGCCCAGCTCCGGCCATTGCGGCCATCTGGGGAGTGAACCAGCGGATGGAAGACCTCACTCTCTCTCTGCCTCTGCCTCTCTGTAACTCTGCCTTTCAATCAAATAAATAAATCTTTTAAAAACAAAAAGAAATGAAGTCTCTCAGAAACATCAGTCTATGCTTACATTGTCTCCTTACAATATCTGCTACCAAACACAAATAAAAATATCTCCTGCATTAGGGAGAAAAGACAAAATAAAAAAAAAGTTGAATTTAAAATTATTGATATCACTTTAAAGAATATAGAGAAAGCCATATGATTAAATGCATATCTTAGATGCAAAAACAATACAGAAGAAAAATAACTTGTTGAAATCATTTTGTATTTATACAAAAAGGCAAACACAAAATAAAATTGAGTAATTGTTATATGGATGCTATAAGAAAATACATGGATTTACATACATAAAACAAATTGTAAATACTTCTTTCAATACTATGGGAAAATTGAGTATTGTCTCACTTGTGTTATTAAAACAGAAAAAAAGTCAATGCTTATGGTATTACTCACACAAACTTTTTTGTAATTAATTATCTTTGTGTTTTTGTACCTTGGTGATTGCTCTGTTAAAAATATGAAAGAGGTGTAATGAACCACTCAAGGGAAAAAAGGGTAAATGCCAACAAATCTGTTAAAAGAAAGTTCTAAAGACCATGAAAAGCCCACTGATACTCCAGTTCATAATATTGGAATTCTACTTTGTACAAATTAAGCATCATCTTTGCCATTTCCCTGGTAGCCACAGGGCAGCCTAGCTCATTTATCTCTGATTAGGATAGAGAAGTACAATGAACAGTATTGGTATACTTTCATTACTATCATTATCAAACACTTTTAGACATCCTTAGGGCAGTATCAGGTGGTTGGCCAGAAACTATTGCTGGAATACTGATACTATAACTACCACTGTTGGACACCTATTCAAACAAACTGAAGAAGGTTTATCTAGAATCTCTAAAATGCATGGAAATAAGATATCTTTCTTTGATTACCTTAGCACTTCTCTAGATTGGTACAGTACCCAATATTACAATTTAAAAAGAGGATGGATGGCCGGCGCCGTGGCTTAACAGGCTAATCCTCCGCCTTGTGGTGCCGGCACACTGGGTTCTAGTCCCAGTTGGGGAGCCGGATTCTATCCCGGTTGCCCCTCTTCCAAGCCAGCTCTCTGCTATGGCCCGGGAAGGCAGTGGAGAATGGCCCAAGTTCTTGGGCCCTGCACCCGCATGGGAGACCAGGCGGATCAGCGAGATGCACCGGGTGCAGCGGCCATTGGAGGTGAACCAATGGTAAAAAGGAAGACTTTTCTCTCTGTCTCTCTCTCTCACTATCCACTCTGCCTGTCAAAAAAAAAAAGAGGATGGACAAGTTCATCTGAAAAATATTGATGAAACGATATCTCAGATGGTTGGTATATTATGATCTGAGATTATGATAAATTAACATGGGTTAATGAAAAGAATTTTTTTTTAAAAAAAAGACTGCATCAATAATCTTCAACTCTAATGAAAGGACAACCTTATACTTCCACCTGGTAAATTTATCAGCATCTCCTTTTAACCCACACACTAGAATTGAGAAATTGTAATACTTGTGGTTGTTTGTTATATGGCATTCTTTGTTACAAACCCTTGTAAAATTAAAATGTCCTGATTTAGTATGTGACTGATACGCACAAGAAAATATATCAAGGCAAGATTTCTTCAAATTAGAACTTCTTTGGGATTTTTAGTATAGTCTATTGACTATATATCCTAAATAAATACTATTCTTTTTTTCCCCTATTTTTCTTTCTTTCTACAAATGTATTCCCAAATTCAATCTGAGCTGCCACAAAGACAGAAAGAAAGTACAGGGATTTTTCTTTCACATCTTAGTGCAAACCAAAAGAACAGCCTCAAACTGTTCAAGGTCTATCAGTAGATGCAGTTAAATACTACTTAAGAGATGAAGGAGGGAAAGGGAGGGGAGATATGGAGGTAAGAAAGGATGGAGAGAGAGAGAGAGAATAGAGACAGGGAGCAAGGAATTGGTAAGGGTGAGGGATTGCAAAATCCGTGATAAGTTATTATCACTCTCAGACACTTTCAGGAAAAAAAATCCAAGCAATATTATAAAATTTTATAATCCAGTATGTCTCCATTTATTTGGTACCTACTCTTTGTCAGGCCTTATAGAAGTGTTCCATATAGTTCATCTTTATAAGATACATTTGTCTCTCCATTTTACTGATAAGCAAACTTGTATCGATAAAAGTAGTACTTTTTTTGAGATAAAATAGCTAGGAAGGAACTAAGACAGGTTTTGAAATCATGTCTATTTGTTTCCAAAGTTTTGTTTTTGTTTGTTTTTTGTTTTTTTTTTTTTCACTTTCCGCTCACGCAGTACTAGATTTCAGCTAGTTAAAAAGCACCACATGACATACTGCAGACACAAATATCTTGGATCTTTTCATCTAGCTGGAAAGACATGACATGTATAGAAACTGAACATACCATATTTATCATCCAACTTCTAATTTACCATTTTATTTAGTTAAATGGTATTTGGTGTCCTCATGAGGTCCTCACAGCATCTCAATGATGCTTGCTCTATTTGGCAGACTATTAGAGGAAGTCACAGTCTAGCAATTACCAGAGTTCACATAACAACAGGGATATTACTTGGAATCACAGATTCCAGGAAATGATAGAAACAAGGCTAAGTAAGAGAGATATTAGTTAATACAGAAAGCTATCAAAAAAGGTAAATCTGAGATTTTTTTCTATTAATGAAAAATGTCTTCATTTAAACAATAGTTTTAAATTGTTAATTTTACTAATTGTATTTTGCTGGCTATGTTAGATGTTGATTATAAGTAATTTAAAACCCTTCTAAAGAAATCACTCTCTAGGCTTATATTGTGTGGCACATCAAATTAAGCTGCTGCGTACAACACCAGCATTTCATATGGGTGCCAGTTCGAATCCTGACTACTCCACTTCAGATCCAGCTCCCTGCTAATGCACCTGGTAAGGCAGAGAAAGATAGTTCAAGTGCTTGTTCCCCTGCCACCCACATGGGAGACTCAGATGGAGTTCCAGCTTTCTGGCTTTGGCCTGGTCCAGCCCAACTGTTGAAGCCATTTGGGGACTGAACCAGTGGATAGAAGATATTCATTCTCATTCTCTCTTTATCTCTCTCTCTGTCTCTCTCTCTCTCTCTCTAACTCAGCCTTTCAAATAAATATATAAACCTTTAAAAAAGAAATCACATTCTAACAAAATAGAAGTGATTTTGAACCACATTACTATCATTATCAAACTAAAATTAAACAAAAAATTACTTCGTCCATCAGTATTTCCAAGTTACTTTTATTTTCAATTTGTCCAGGTTGTGGACTCAGTTGTCTGGTCAAACACCAAGTCTAAATGTTGCTGTGAAGCCATTTTTTTTAAAAGATATGGTTAACATTTAAATAGTAGACTTAAAAATATTTAATTGACAAAGGATATATTTTCCAGATATATAATATGATTTGAGACACATATATTTTGCAATGATTATCATAAGCTAATTTACCAATATGCAGACTACCTCCCCTAATGTAGGTGGGCTTCATTCAGTAAATTGAAAGTCTTAAGAGAAAAGACTAGGGTCTTCCAAGGAAAAATGAATCCTGTCTCCAAAATTCTTTTGGACTCAAGACTGTACCGTATACTCTTGGTTTCTAGCTTGCTTGCCTTGCCTGTCAATTTCAGACTTGTCAGCCCACACAGCCCAGTGGGCCAGAATTAGTGCCTTAAAACTATTCTCCCTCCTCCGCTCCCTCCCTCTTCTCTTCCTCTGCCTCTTTATTATCTACCTCCTATTTATTCGGTTTCTCTGGAGAACCCTGACCAACAAAAGATCCATATTTCCAAGTTATTTTTAGATGTCTAAAAATAAATGCCCCCGGTAACAGTATCTGAATTGATTCTATAATCTTAACACCAGTCTACAGTATACAATTGATTAATGCCTAAACACATGAAAAAATAAATAAGTGAATGTCTAAATCAAATAGAATAAACCATAACCTGTAGCTGGACGAATGGAAAAAGCCATCTCACTTCTTGTGTTTACTGGTAGCCATTTAAATTTAGCTGAATAATTCTGCCGATTATACAACTCAACTGTCTCCCGAAAACAGGTTTGTACCAAGAAGCCTTGTGATCTCAATACTACTTCATTTGAAGATAGCTCAAGTTGTACTGGCTTGACAACTGCCATCGCTAGGATGTGTCCACTGGGTATATTGTTCACCAAAAAGGTGAAAGATCTGTAACACAGTAAATCCCAAAATTTTAATTGATAATAGGTATTTGTGATCATTGAATTCAGTGACATGTAAAAATGCAAATACTGTTGGTTAATATGCACCATTATGAGAGCTCTTCAAAAAGTTCATGAAAAAGGTATACCATGAAGAAACTATGCACAAACTTTAAAAATTTTTGCACCAAAATAAACTTGCCTTTTGATTGCATTTTTCATGAACATTTTGAAGTTCATGAAGATTTCTCAATATGTAATATTTCAAAGTAATCATGAAAGGGAATTATATTACAATTGAAATATAAATGTACAAGATACAAACTAATACATACATAGGTTGTATTCTCTGGCACCAAATATAGCATGTATTGTATAAGCAAATAAATACATTTTTCCTCAAGACACCTTGATTCTAGCAAACATTCAAAAACTTAATCTTACTTGCAAAACTTTCCAATGGTGGGAGATTCAAATATCATTGAAATATTAGTACTGGATGTAGGTGGAATCACATATGAAAATTGCCTGGTATTCTGAAGTTCATCTAAATTAATATCTAAATGGATCAAAATATATATTTGTAGCATATTAATAACATGTAGTATACAGGTATTTGATGAGTTAACACAAACATCTCCGAAGTTAAGGACAGAAGGCCCTGAAAAAATGAAAAGTCGTTAAGGTTGATATTGGCAAATGTGTTAAATGTAATCTTTAATTTTTTAATTATTTAAAATATGTTTTGGTCACTCAAGTTGTATAAACATGATATAGAAAAAATTATAATAATATCAGAAATTATTAAGTGCTATTTTTAACTATGTGACCATAATTTGGTATTTGGAAATTATTAGCTAAAATTGGCTAAAGTATAAATATATTTTAACTACATAGAAAATCATGATAAGAATTCTTTACAATTTATATTAGTAATTTATTTTCAATACTTAAATGACCTCTCTCCTCCCTTCACCACAATTATTTTTTCTACTTGTCCCAAATTTATAAAAATTGGAAGTTTTTTCATGGTTCATTTAACTTTCCCCCTTTAAATGCAAAAGGTTTTATATCAGAACTATTTTAATAATTATGTCTTATCCTGCCTTTTTAAACATCTTTATTTAGTTATAACTAACAGAGCAAACTGAATATACTTAGTGTGGAAACTTATTAGTGTTGACATGTGTTTACCTGTGAAACAATCACCACAATAAAGAGCAAAATTCATTACTCCAAAAAGTTGTTGTTTGCATTTTATATTCCTTCCCTCCCACCATTCTCTATATGACCATTTCTAGTACAATCACATATTTGCTTTTTATCATTGTAGATCAGTTTGCATTTTGTAGTTTTATGTCAATGAAATTATACAATATGTACTATTTTCTGTTTTTCTATTCAGTAAATTTCCTAGAGATGCATTTAAACTTTTTACATATATCAATATTCCATCCCTTCATGAAAATTTTGAAATTTATTCATAGTTTAATAATCTGCATTCTCATGCACTTTTTGAATATTCCTTATATGAATTTCAACATTTTTGCATGAAAATAAATTTCTTTTATTTCTATATTCCATGAATGTTTTGAAGTATCCTCATAGTATTTCTTTGTGTGTGTATATGTGTATGTATACATCACAATTTGTTTATATTTCCCTACTCATTTGCTGGTTGACATTTGGCTTTTTTCAACTGTTGGCTATTATAATTAAAGTTTCTATAAACATTAGTTCACAATTATTTGTTTCAACATATGCTTTCATTTCTCTTGGATAAATATCTAGAATTGGAATGGATGAATCTGAATCATATGGTAGATGTATGTTAAAGTGTATAAGAAACTGCCAAACTAATTCAAAGTGGTTTGTAGTTTCATATTCTCACTATCAGTACACAATATAAAAGTTCTAATTCCTTCACATTTTTAACAAGAATTTAAATGGTCAGATGTTTTGTTTGCTTTAACTCTAGCCATCTAATAAATTTATGATAGTATCTCATTGTGGTTTTATTTTGTTTAAGGACTAATAATGTTGTACATTTTTCCTTGTGATTATTTGCCATGTGCAGATCTTCATTTTTTGAAGTACATATTTTTATATGAACTGTCAAAATTTTTCCCATTTTAAATATGATATTTTCTTTTTAAAATTATTTTATTAAAATTTTTTGTTATTCTGCAATATTTTTACATTTTATATGGAGTGCAGAGCAATATTTCAACATATATTCATAGTACAAAATGATTAAACCAGGTGACAAGCTTTTCCATTTCCTTAACTTTTCTTGTTTGGAGCCCACAAGCCTCTCTCTTCGAGTTCTCTATACAGTGTATACCATACTATTGGGAACTATAGGAACTATAGTCACTCCACTATGCTGTGCCATGGTATTTATATCTAACTGGAAAGTGTTAGTCTAAGGTTCCTGCAGTTGCCTATGCTCAACTCTTTGGTGCAGAAGTGTTACCAGAACAGTGGGAGAAAGTTGACTTTAATTAGAACAAAGGTGGAAAATTCTATTTAGAGAAGTATTGTCAAAATAATGATCTTAATGGCAAATTCTTAGGTAAGGCCAAGATCATGACCTGAGGCCTCAATAATTCATTCAAAACATTTATGTACAAAAGAGAGTAATCTTAAAAAAGGCAAATAGAAAGATTTACGCTTACTACTTCAAAATTCACTATAAAACTACAGTAACCAAGTTCTTGTAAAACTGAAGCAAGGATAGATATATAGATCAATGGAATAGAATTAAGGATCCAGAAATAAACCCTGACATGTGATATATAGGATGTAGTTACAAAAGTGGCAAAGAAATTCAATGAGGAAGGATAGTATTATAATAAATGATGGTGGGACAATTAGTTATACACATACAAAAATTAAAATTTAGAGCTTTAACTCACATTACAAATAAAAATTAACTCAAAATGGTATGTAGTCCCAAATATAAAATCTAATATTATAAACATTTTTGAAGAAAATATTTGTGACCTTGGTTTAGGCAAATATTTCTTGGGTAAGACACCAAAAGCATGATCTATAAAAGTGATGAATTCAATTTCATCTTAATTTAAAACTCCTGTGCCTTAAATATCATTAAGAACACACACACACACAAAAAAAAATCAAGCCACAGATGTAGAGAAAATGTTTGGAAAGAATATATCTGATAAAGGACTCATAGCTCAGAACATTTTTACAAATATAATTAAAAAAAACATTCGAATTAAAAAATGAACAAAGGATTTGTAAGACATTCCCCTAAAGAAGATATAGGATTAAAATAGATATTTCTTTCAATAAGTAAATGGAAATATATTCAACATCTTAGACATTAGAGAACTGCAAATCAAATCTACATGAGGGGACATCCATTAGGATTGCTATAATTAAAAAGAAAATAACATGCACTCGTGAAAATGTGGAGAAACTATAATCCTTATAATTTGCAGGTGGGATTGTAACTTGGTGCAATCACTGTGAAAAACATTTTGAAGTTTCTTTAAAAAGTTAGATGTGTCTTTACCATACAGCGATTTCATTGTGAGAAATTTAACCAAAAAATAAAAATAAAAATATGTTCACTCAAATAATTTTATGTGCATGTTGAGAGTAGCATTATTGATAATAGCCTCAAACTAGAAAGAACTAAATGTCTATCAAGTGGGGGATGGAGAAACAGAATGTGATATACCCTTAAAATGGGATGCTATTTATATATAAGGAAAATGAAATATTCATATGTATTATCAGATAGATGAACCTCAGCAACATCATCTTAAGTGAAAGAAGCAATACATGAGACACCACATATTGTATGATTCCATTTACATGAAATTCCAGAACAGGCAAATCTTACAGAGATGCAAAGTTGATTAATGGTTGCCTAGGGCTGGAGGTAGAAATAGGGAGTAAATTGCATATGGGCATGTGGGTGATTGCGGCCTTCTAAAATTGAATTGTGATGCTGGTTGCATAGTTCTATAAATTTACTAAGATTTATAGACTTACATTTTTTAAACTGGTGACTTTTATGGAATATAAATTACATTTTAATATACCTGTCTTTAAAAATCAAGACTGTAGTAACTTTTTAAAATATTCTTACCAACAATTACTTGATGAATTTGTTTTGGTGTCAAAAGTAAGCTGCAATCATGTTTTTCTTCTGGTGTGGATGGGTGTGACTTAAGTCCTTTGAGAATCTGCGAAAAATCACATTTCCGAAATCAGTCATTCAATATCACTAAAAGATATTTTAGAATTCTTATGATAATACCCAAAAGTAAAATCTTGCACATGCCTTTCTGCTCAGAGCTTCTGTCTCCCTGGAGGCTATTTTCGTGGTACTTAGCAATCGTTTAGCTGGAGGATAATCAGCTGAAGATCGTCCATCACATGCATCCATTATAGAGGGTGTGGGTGACTTTAGACCTGATGCTGGTTGTAGACCTATATCTGTATTGTTATATAAATTCATGTGTTCCCTATTACAGAGTAACAATATAATATGTCATTGAAGCAAAGTCTTAGAAAATACATCAGCAAATTCAAATATTCTCTGTAGCACATGTTTCTGCTGCCCAAGTAATATCTACAAAGCGATCCAGAGCAATAATCTACAGAAAATTGTCTTCTGCCAAGGGACCTCCCTTCTTAAACATCTCACCAAGGAAGTTATGCCCACCTCCACCACACCCAGGGATGGTCACAACCAATTATTGGTATGGAGCACAAAACACAAGGCCCTTTGTAGTCAAGGCAGGAACAATTATGGGGTATAATTTATGCTCAAGAAACTCTGGCCATCAGGCTGAACATAAACTGTATTTGGAAGACATTCCTCCTCAGCTTTCTCCACTGTTGTGTTCTGTTCCTGCTGCCTGTACAGGTTTCTCCTGAGAGCAATGCCTCCATAAATCACATGCATTCGAATCCTGGTCTCAGGATTTCTTGCTGGGAAAATCTTCCTAAGATATTTCCAAATTAAAATGTAATAAAGAAGTTAACTGTAGTTACAGTAGTTCACTGGTTTGTTTTTAACATATATTACATGTCATTTAAATTGTAAAAGAAAAGGAAGAGAAGAACTAGAATAAAAGAAAATTGTGGCCCTACAGGGCACCATGATTTATTTCACAATGTTTGAGCAATTGAACTTCACCTCTCTGCTTGTTTTTTTAGGCGCAAACTTCTTCTGTCTCTGATGTAATTTGTATAGTAGTATTCATTTGCCTTCTTTATAAATTTTTCAATATCAGTATATGCAAAATCAGGATCCAGATAGTTATATCTTGGAATCTTTGTGAAAATTGTCCTATAATATGAAAAAGTCATGTTAATATTTATATACAAGCATTTGGTCATTCAATATTTACAGAGTGCCTCTTAGCTAAGGCATAAGTGTTAGGAATACAATGATGAATAGGACACACTAGTCCTTTCCCTCACATCCTACTGTGTATCAAGACATTATATGCAGGGCTAGAGTAAGATGCCAATTTTTCACACTGGTCATTATGATATACTGTCAACTACACAAAACCCATCCTTGAGGAATTAGTGAAGTAGGCAAGCTAGAAGTTTGTAGATTACAAATGGGACTTCAAGAAACTAGATCTAGATCTGTTTACAGTAAGACAACTTTAAAGTCTTTAAGAGAGGCCGGCGCTGCAGCTCAATAGGCTAATCCTCCACCTGCGGCGCCGGCACCCAGGGTTCTAGTCACGGTTGGGGCGCTGGTTCTGTCCCGGTTGCTCCTCTCTCAGTCTAGCTTTCTGCTGTGGCCCGGGAAGGCAGTGGAGGATGGCCCAAGTGCTTGGGCCCTGCACCCCATGGGAGACCAGGAGGAAGCACCTGACTCCTAGCTTAGGATCAGCACAGCATGCCAGCTGCAACGCGCCAGCCGTAGTGGCCATTTGGGGGGTGAACCAACAGAAGGAAGACTTTTCTCTCTGTCTCTCTCTCACTAAGTCTGCCTGTCAAAATAAATAAATAAATAAATAAAGAGAGTGAGACAGTAAGAGTGAAATACTTTGTTATTCCACAGTAGTCCTTGATATTTAAATTTCTTTTCAATCTCAGACCCTTAACCATCTTTAGAACCTAGAAATGATTCCTATATCAAGGAATAATGTTGTAAATGCTCCATTAAATGGAGTAAATTAAATATTGCAGTAAATGGAGTAAAAGTGATAAAAAGCTGATCACTAACATGTTTAAATCCTTATCATATCTGTAAATAATAAACATCTAAAAATACCTCTGCAGCTTGCAGAAGGTGGTTTTTCTTCATATATGCATATCATGGGGGATAAAATTACTATGTTAAGAAAATATTTTCCTCAGTTATATATTAAAGAAAATTACAGCATGCTTACTGTATACCTGAGGCTGTTCTAAGCTCAGGGAATACTGTAATAAACAAAAACCAGACAAAGAGTCCTAGAATATTTTCTTCTCAAATACTGAAAAGGTAAAATGCATTAAAAATAAAATAGTAATTACAATTAGCAACATGCAAATATACTATAAAATTTATTTCATTGAAATAAATTGAGAGCCAGAAAATATAGGACTAAAATTTGTCTTTCTGTTAATAAGAAAGAGTTTCTAGGGGCCGGCGCTGTGGCACAGTGGGTTAATGCCCTGGCCTGAAGCACTGGCATCCCATTTGGGCGCTGGTTCAAGACCCGGCTGCTCCTCTTCCAATGTAGCTCTCTGCTATGGCCTAGGAAAGCAGTGGAAGATGGTCCAGGTCCTTGGGCCCCTGCACCTGCATGGGAGACCCAGAAGAATCCCCTGGCTCCTGGCTTTGATTCAGCACAGCTCTGGCCATTGCGGCCAATTGGGGAGTGAGCCATCACATGGAGGACCTCTCTCTCCCTCTGCTTCTCCTCTCTCTGTGTAACTCTGACTTTCAAATAAATAAATAAATCTTTAAAATAGTTTCTAGAGAAAAATAAATGTGAAATAAATAGGAACTCTTAAGCCTTATTTTAGAAAAAAAAATCTTGATAATTTTAGATGGTCTAATTAATATAGACTTATACAAAAGTAAATTGTTAATATTAAATTAACACATTAAATCATTATGTAGATATATTCATATGCATAGAAGCCTAATAAAGAAAGAATTGAAAAAAAACACATAAATGATTCCAGAAGGCAAATCTTCAGGGTAGGAGCAAATGCAGTGTGTTAGAGGGAAAGGTACAATTTTTTATAATATATAATAATATAAAATGGAGTTTGAATGATTTTTACATCTATGTGTCTTGTGATCCTTCTCAAAGACTGATATATATATATATATATATGTATAGAATCTGTAAAAAAATAATAAAATAGGCTATAGAAAAATCTAACATTTTCCCACCTATAAATAATAAAACAATTATGGTAAAAATCAAATGGATTGCAGGAAAATGTCTACAAAATTAAGTGAGTTTAATGGCTCTCCAAAACCAACGTGGCAAGTGGTGAAGCCCCAAGACCATTATCAAGTTTAGGTACTCTACTATTAGCATAAAAGCAGTCAGAAATAAACCTATTTAAATAGTCTCAAATGGCCGGCGCTGCGGCTCAATAGGCTAATCCTCCGCCTTGCGGCGCCGGCACACCGGGTTCTAGTCCCGGTCGGGGCACCGATCCTGTCCCGGTTGCCCCTCTTCCAGGCCAGCTCTCTGCTGTGGCTAGGGAGTGCAGTGGAGGATGGCCCAAGTGCTTGGGCCCTGCACCCCATGGGAGACCAGGAGAAGCACCTGGCTCCTGCCATCGGATCAGCGCGGTGCGCCGGCCGCAGCGCGCTACCGCGGCGGCCATTGGAGGGTGAACCAACGGCAAAAAAAAGGAAGACCTTCCTCTCTGTCTCTCTCTCACTGTCCACTCTGCCTGTCAAAAAAAAATAATAAAATAAATAAAAAAAAAAAAATAAATAGTCTCAAATGTATAAAAAGCATTTCTGAGCTCAGTGCCAAAATAAAGGTGTCAGAGTAGCTTGGTCACTTCTAATCAATAATTGGAAAGGTAATTTAGGGTTTGGATAATGTTGAGGTTTGGACAGATTTAAATATGATTCTAACTGAGGTGGTTTTAGTTCAATTTGGGGAAGATTACTGGAAATCTCTCTCTGGGGGGATAAAACAAAAATGATGAGGAGGATGCCCGTGATTATTTCTAAATAACACTTTAATTTTTTTAGTTAGATCGAGTCAAATTTTCAGTCATACTTAAGAAACATGGCTATTTTGAAGACTTGCTATATTTCTAAAAGTGATTAACATTCCTCTGTGCTTCTCAATGGTATTTTTTCAGGAATCATTTCTTATACATTAATTTCCTGACAAGTACACAGCAGAGGTGATGAGAAGTTAGATAAAGCAAATGAAATAGCATTCAAAATATCTTACTCTGTATAAAATGTTAGGAAATCATATCACCATTATTCTTGCCATCATTACCTTTTTTCAGCTAGCTCTAGTCAGACTTTTGTATATGATGTTGGTCACTGTCTTCCCAACTTTTAGATTTTTAGTATTACCTGTTACCTGAAATGTTTATCTTGGGCTCCAGGCCTGACACTTGCAGTTCGATCATTAGGATAGGCTATCAGTGCATTTTTCACTGATGCTTTATTTGAATGATGATTGTGAAGGTCTGTCATGGCTGACTGAAGCATCGCTACAGGTACAGGATTCTTGTTTTTCACCAAGTCTTTAACCACAAATTGTCCAGTGGGATTACTGACGAAAGGGGATATACCTTTTAAAGGATATTAAGTTTATAAATAGTTTTGTTAATTCTGGTTTCCCAAATAATATCCATGAATTAATACACTAGATAATTGCTTCTAGTAAATTCTAAACATATTCAGAAAATAGAAAAGGCTTAATATATGGACCAACACAAAATAATTTAGCAAAATAATGCAAAAATAAATAATAAAATACATGCATAAAATAAAACATGACAACATGAAGGATTTATGTTGACCCACATGAAACTGAAGCTTTCATAATATGGTTTAATGTATAAAAGGTGACAGAGGATTAGATGACATAGCAGCAAAAAAGTTCTTGGCATGATCAAAACCTACTTGTGTTATAAACTCAAGCAAAGAAGTAGAAAGAATAAAGTGTAAAAAACATTAACATATTTAATCAACTGTATGGGTCAGTGAATCAGTGCTATTCAAAGTAAAATCTTCAAAAAGGCAGCATTAGCTCCTACTGAGAATATGGTAGAAATGAAAATCTTTAGACCTACAAATAGCCCCACATAAAATCAATGTGTGGATGTAGTCCAGTGATACATATTAAAACAAGCTTTCCAGGGGATTTTAATGCATGCTAAAAGGTTAAAATGATGGAATATATATATATATATATATAGTCTAATTCCATCATATATATATGTTCCATATATATAATTAGCATATTAAGATAATCATACATTTACAACATCAATATTAGATGCATAGCACAGAATAGCATACCAGGATTAATTTTCATCACCACTTTCTTAGTGAAAGCTTTACAGATGCTGCTGAACTCTAAATATACATGGTGAAAAATTTTCATCGATAATTGTAAGTTTTCATCTACAACTGGACCAATAATTGCTATTGGTTGCTTCACTTTAAAGATTCCAATTTGATGTGGAATAAATGAACAGTTGATATTCTAGAAAAAAAAGAAAAATAATATTGTATTGTTAGAGAAAGAAAGCAAATTCAAAAAATATAAAATTTTAAGGAAACCTAGTTCATCAGGATGATATGAAATATTTTAGAAACATATTTACCTTTAAGATACTTATTGTTGGAAAATGATTTTAAGAAAAATTAAACACAGAGTACCAAAGCATTTCCAGAATGGCAGATTAAGGACTGCTTCTCCACAGGAAGAAAATGTACTGGCAAAAATATTGTAAAAAATTATAGTTTTCAAATAATTGAAAATTATATAAATATTTAAAAAATCTGGAGTATCTATGAAAAACGATAGAATATCTGAAATAATAAATGGCTTTGCGGCATTTTTACTTGCTATAATCCTATTCTCATGAACGCAGTTTTGTGGTCTTCTTGAAAAACAGCAGCTTTGCAACCACTGCAGCTATGAAAAACATTAGTCTGGCAGCCAATGGAAACAAAAGGAAAAGAATAGGTTTGGAGATCTGCAAAACTCCATCCATAGACAATTATATTTATTTGTTTGATTTATTTGGTCTAATAACTAGCTGCAGAGCCTATTATGAGGCCAAGTCTTTATTTGAAGTAACTCAGAGCTCACTCTGTGTAAACAACCTTCTCCTCAAGCTTTTGTAAAAAAAAAATCTATTTATAGATATACATTAGATATAGATATAGGTGAAGCCCTTGTTGAACATCATAACAACTTGAGGTGGTATGATAATTTAAGGCTAAAAAGTTAACAAGAGAGGATTGAATAAGGAAAACATTGGAAAATATGATAATCATATGCTAGTCTCTGACACATTCCTAGGAATTTAGATTGCTACACAAATTTGCAAGATTATGTATATACTCAGAAAAGACTAGGCATCCTAGTAATGTGTACCCTGAGAGGTACAGTGATTGCTCAAATAGTTGGGTCCTTGCCATCCATGTGGGAGACTTGGATTGGGTTCCTGGATTCTAGTTTCAACCCCAGCAAGGGGCAGTTTCAGACATATGGGGAGTAGACCAGCAAATATGAACTTTCTCTGTCTGCATTTCTCTGTCTCAGCCCGTTAAAAAACATAAACAACAAAATCTTAGCTAGACAAGCAAAAAACAGAATATTGATTCCATGTACCAAAATTAAGAATGAAAGTTACCACCAAATTAACATGAACACAAAGGAATATAATGTGATATGATCAATAATTGTAGACTAACAAATTAGATAATCTAGATGACAAGAGAAAAATAGTAGCAGAACAGAAAGTATTGAAACCAACCCAAGAAGAAATAGAAAATACAAATAACTCTATGGCATATAAAGAGATTGAATTATCAATAAAAATTTTTCTGTGATTTCTAAAAAAGTTTTGTTTATTTTAAAGGCTGAGAGAGAGGGAGAGACACAGAGAGAGAAAGAGATCTTCCATCTGCTGTTTTACTCCCCAGATGGCCTCAATGGCCAGAGTTGGGCCAGGCTGAAGCCTGGGACCAAGAGCTTAATCTGGTCTCCCATGTGGGTAACAGGGGTTCAAACACTTAGGCCATCCTACACTGTGTTTTCCAGGCAACTGGAAGGGAGCTGGATCAGAAGTGGAGCATCTGGAACCCAAACCAGCATCCATATGGGACACTGTTCATTGCAAATGGCAGCTTTACCCACAATGCTGCAATGCTGGCCCCTCTAAAGGTGATTTCTATCAAACATTTAAAGAATTTGAAAAAATTGAGGTAAAACTGAGAGCACTCACATTTGCTAAGTTTACAGCAGAGTTCTATGAATTTTTTCTATAAGTTGTCCGGTGGAAAATATTTTGTGCTTTATAAGCCATATAGTCTTTTCACAACTACTCAGTTCTCTCTTAGATACATATCAACAGCTAAGAGTGACTATGTTCCAATAATACAACTTTCCAAAAACAGCTGTCAGACCATATTTGGCCTACAGACTATAGCCTTCCAACCTCAAATTTAGAAGATCTGGGTTAAAAAAAATTCTGAATATTGATTGTAATTAAAATGGCTTGACATCCGGAAGATGGCCTGGTGCTTGCACGTGGGGTCCTCTTTTTCTACCATAGCAGCTAGATCAGGTAAATATTGCCAGTTTCAGATTTCAAAATTTTACTCAACCTTCGGGGTCTTGCTCATATGTTACTCTCCTGGGAAGTTTTGATATCAGCTTGTTACAGCTTTCTTTTTTAAACATATTTTGCAGTTTTCTTAAGCCATACCTGTTTGTATGTTGTCTTACACCTCAATACTACATTAAAAATATCATAGAAGCTGTAACTAGTTTTGCACTTCTTTAAATCACCTACAGTGACAAATAAGATAGGGAATTGCAAGAAATAATTATGGATTCTGTATGAGTAGTAATATAAATGTATTCATAGATAGACCACCGAAGACATACAATTGATAAGTATTGGTAAAACAAATGTAGTTTTTAATCCTCTGCATAGAATTTTAGCAGACCTTAAAACGTTCAAAGTAATGTGAAAGAAAAAAATGATCTTACCTGGATACAACCTTCATCAATCTTGCCCCTTTCTGGATCAACTTTAAAATGTGCAACTTTTTCAAAGTGGTACTTCACAGGAAGTAATTTGGATTGGTTTTGCATAACACACAGAATATCTGAACGTTCACCCATGAAACAAGGTTTAAAATTAAGGACTCTCGCTGGATCAAAATGTAATACAACAGGAAATCCTGTGCCTGTGAGTGCTAATTCCACTTTCTGAAACCGATCACCTGCAAAATTGATAGTATCTACTGAACAGAAAAAGTGTTTGGCAAATCTAGAATATATTTGCTTAGCCCAGATAGTGTCATATGAAAGACCAGATGAGAAATGGGTAGCTCATTCAATCTTCTCATACCACAAAATTACTGAATACCAACTTTGTGCCAAGTACTCTTCTAGGCCTTGGGGATATATTAATAAAAGACCCCTCTATCATAGAATTTGCAATCTAGTGAGGTGACATTGATAATAAACTTGTAAGTAAATATATTGCATTTCATGGAGGATAAGTGTTACGAGTAAAGGTAAAGCAGAGTAAGACAGCTAGAGTACAAGGCATGGGGATGCTATTTTACCCAAAGATGTCCAAAAAGGATTCCCTTATAGGGAAACATTTGAACACAGAAGGAAATCTAGAAAAAGTGTTTTCTAAGCAAAGTGAACAGCAGATACAAAATTCTAAGGTGGGGGCTTGCTCGTTACATTTAAAAAAAAATTCCTAAGGAAGCAAATATGGCTACAGGAGAATAATAGAAAATTGGTGAAAAATTGTGAGATTTTAGATATGATTTTATAGTAAAGCTAAATTCACTGATAAACTGGATGCAGCATAGGAAAGTGAACAGATGATAAAAGATGACAGTAAGCTCTTTGCTCTGAGCAATTGAAATGATGGAATTGCAGTTCTTAAGACAGGAAAGACTACATGCAGAAAAAGTTGTGGGAAACCTGGAGTTATCACTTGGATGTGTTAGTTTCAGGTATGTAGAAGATATTCTAATGGCTACTAAACACTCAATGGAAATTCAGCTCAGAATGAAGAGGGAGGATGATTGGAGGCTTGAGGAGAGAATAGAAAGCATGTGGTATTCATCAGGATTGGGGAAAACTGAAAAAGGGGAGAATACAGTAGGAATGTTAAACATCTTAAATCATCTGGGTTAGTGGTTACAGATGTAAAGCAAATCCTTGCAGCATGGTTTAATGTTTTTTCTCCAACACAATAAACTTTCTATGTGACTACCCATAGTATGTTGAAAACTGAATTTAATAGGATTAGGAACTTTCCACAAAGTCACTATGGAAATGGGCCAAGAGATTTAAGTGTACATGGAAAAAAGTAAAATAATGGACAATAGAATGTAAGCTGGGCAAGAATAAAAGCATGACTTTTTGAGGCACTAGAAATAAATTAGGAACTGTGGATTATAGGCTCCAATTGAGTGAAAGAGTTGTTTTGTTAAGAGCAGTGTAGTTAAAATCACCCCCACCCTCCCACCCCCGCCACAGCCCCCAAAAGTTTGCATTTCTTTACTGAAGCTTACACTAGACAATTCTAGATTCTAAATTACCTTGAAGGCAGACCTAGCACTTCTGTCTCTGGTTATTCCAAACTAGATTAACCTGCGAGGTTCATACAAATGTACATACTGTGGTTAGCAGACATAGCTTGATGTTACAAACCATGATTTAAACAGTAACAGCAATAAATTTCTGCCCTAGGGATACAACTAAAGTCTGCTCAATGTTATTTGTGCCAACATGAAAATTTTCTTGATTCTTGACTTCCTAAGCATCCAGGGTGCACCTAGTCCTCCTTGTAGTGGCTTATTTTTCTGGATTTGATCCCTCATGTGCAATTTCTTTCTCTTTGATCTGCCTTTTCAAACTTGAACTCTAAATGCTCTACCAATTTTTCCTCACTGCAATCAACTTGATAGTACCTGAGAACATAAAAAGTAGAATGTATTTTGACACATGGCCTACCGAACATATACACCTATCAGTATTCTGTAATGGGGTTCTGTACTCTATTTACCATAGCTCTGGCTCTTATTCTTTGACTGTTTCTGTATGTACAGTCTAAGAGAGCTCAAGGTCTGGTAGAAATAAAATGTGTCATTTGTCCCATACCACGCCTTTAAGAGAAAATCTAGGCATGCATAGAAAAGCACAACCAGGTTTTTTCCCCCTCATTCCTTAAACTATAAATCATCATGTTAATCTAATATTACTTTAAAATTAGAAAGTCAGAGGCAGGTGTTGTAGTGCAATAGATTAAGTCACCAATTGGGACACTTGCATCCCATAACCAAGTGCCACTGGAGTCCCAGCTACTCCATATCTGATCTAGCTTCCTGCTAACACATCTTCAGAGGCAGCAGATGATTGTCCAGTGCTTGGGCCCCTGTCACCCACATAGTAGACCTGGATGAAGTTCAGGGCTCCTGGTTTCAGTCTGGCCCAGCTTTGGCTGTTGCAAGCATTTGGGGAATGAACCAAGCAAATGAAATCTACCCTTCACTCGCTCGTTCGCTCGCTCTATCCCTCTTGCTCACTCTCTCCCTTTGTTTCTCTGTCTCTGTCTCTCTTGCTTTACTTTTCAAATAAATAATAATAATTTTAAAATAAATTAGCTTATGAATTCATCTAAATTCTGATCTGGGAAATTATCATATAAATTATCCCAATGTTGACTTCGTTTTTAATATGCAACAGAAGACATTTTAATGTCTCCTGATTATGTTTGCATCTTTGCTGTATCCAATAATTATACATTTTTATTAAATAGCTTCTACAAATACGTATTTTCAAGATGTTAAATTATTCAAACTGCTATTAATTTCATGATTTCATTAATTTCACACTTACTTTTTATGGTTTTATAGTTATCATCTCTCAAAAATCCATCTTTACTTCCTATGAATTCAAATCTCAAAAAGACAGCATAGTCTTGCCTGTGTGAAGGGTCAACATTATTTTTGCTATCAAATATTAGCCTGTAAAAATCACAGCCAGTTATTTTTATAAGAAAAGATAATATATTTTGTCACCTCTTAAAAGGTAGTATCAACCCAATCTTTAAATCTATGCAGTCAAATTAAAGTTAATAAACATGTAACTGTGATCCATTTTCCAACATTATTTAACATAGAGATTTGCCTAGAGTGTAAAGCTCAGAAAAAGGAGTTCATCTTAATATTTGTAAGCCAAGAGTGACTTAAATATCCTAAGTCATCATGATATAGCGCAAATGCAATTTCCTCCATAAATGATTTTTTTTCCAGGCAGAATTCATTGCTGGCAAGGGACTTTATTCAGTTCTCCGCAAAAGTCCATCTTAACCCTGGGAAACATTGAGTTACTTAATTGTCTACCTCAGTGCTCTAAATGCATTTTGCCAGACACATTCTTGTTAGTGGACAAGAAGTAATTTGGGTAACAAGATTTGGTAACAGTTAAATCCTGCCAGTGGAGACAATGGAAGGAAGGATGGGAAGAAGGGAGTTAGGATCAAAGCCAGACATGACTTAGAACATTGGCATCCCTCCGCCTTGCGGCGCCGGCACACCGGGTTCTAGTCCCGGTCGGGGCACCGATCCTGTCCCGGTTGCCCCTCTTCCAGGCCAGCTCTCTGCTGTGGCCAGGGAGTGCAGTGGAGGATGGCCCAAGTGTTTGGGCTCTGCACCCCATGGGAGACCAGGAGAAGCACCTGGCTCCTGCCATCGGAACAGCGCGGTGCGCCGGCCGCAGCGCGCTACCGCGGCGGCCATTAGAGGGTGAACCAACGGCAAAGGAAGACCTTTCTCTCTGTCTCTCTCTCTCTCACTGTCCACTCTGCCTGTCAAAAATAAAAAAAATAAAATAAAAAAAAGAACATTGGCATGCCCATTCACTATCTTTACCTGCCTTATCAAGAAATCAGCTCTTTTAGCAGTGAACACTTAAATACATTCACAAAATGGTGATTTTTAATATTAACTAGGAATACAAATGATGGTTCAATATACATTTAAGACTTCAAATCATATACCTATGAGTTCATGATAAAGTCTCAAATAAAATTAACTAACATGGAAAAGAATATCTGAAGTGTCAAATATTGTATACTAAACAAAATCTTGAAAGTCCACCAAGGAAACTTACTGTAAGAAGATATCATTAAAAAGGCAATTCTTGAGGCCAGTTTTGGCTTAGCAGTTAAGACACTGGTTAGGAAGCCTAAGTCCCACTATGGAGAACCTGAGTTCAACTCCCAGCTCTGGCTTCCTGCTACTGTGGACCTCAAGGAGGCAGCACTGATGACTCAAGTATATGGGTACCTGCATCCCAGCTGGGAGGTCAGAATTGAGTTCCTAGCTCCCAACTTCAGCTCTGCTCAGTCTCAGCTACTGTAGAATGAACTAGTGGACAAGAGCACTCTCTCTCTTTTTCAAATATTTTTTTTTCCAAAAGACAATTGTAGATTGTACAAATAGAGTGATTACTTGATTTATTAACCTCCTAAATTAAAACACAACTCAGCAAAAGCAGCGACTGTTATCAAGTGACACTGTTGCCACAAAAAGTACATTAAACATTACCCTCTAATGAACAAAGGTAAACATATTTGCAATTTGATCAATTATTGACATACAGTGCAACATACCAAGCTGTTGCTGTGTTACTATATATTTAAGACTAAATTTTCAAAATTTTCTGCCAGAAAGGATTTTGCACTACCATGAGTGCTATATCCTTTTTGGAGTCACCTAGAATATATCAAGGTACTTCTAGAACTTTGTAGAAAATGGAATTAAAAGATAAGTTTATTTTAAGTGCAAAATATTTTTGAAATCTGTTCATTGACTTTACATAACACATCTTTTCTCTAAACATTTTGAAGACCTCTGGTACTGAACACACCTACCATTCCTGTGGGGACAATAAGGTATTGACTACACAAAGGGATTTGGGGCTACCATTGAAAACAACCCAAAACTTGTATTTTACTTCACCATTTTTTTCACAAGATCTATAGAAATGTTTAAATTAATCTGAAGTGTTTAGAATCATTTTTAGAATCATATTAAAAATGGTGCAAATAACATTAACCATATTAAAATATGTAGAACAAGAAAAATCTAATGTGTGTCTTCTGGCAAGTTTTACTGACAGCATTATAATAAATCTGAATAAAATGTGACCAATACGCTTTCTATTAATATTTAACATATTATGGAAGTAAATTTTGCTTACTTTGGACTGAAACAAAATGTAATTGCAATCTTTTGATAAGGTAGTAAAGTTCCTTCATTAGGAATGCAGGAGATAAAATCAGTAACATCTAGGGCCCTTATTTTGCGTAAGTAGCTGAGATTATTTAAAGCAACATCTGTTCTTTGTCGAATATTTGTACCCTGTAATATGAAGTCATAAATAAAAGAGTATTAGGGCAAAACACAAAATATTTAAGATATTACTATAAATAATTATTGAAATTTCAGAATCTAAAAAATAGAGAATATCTGTGTTTAAAGTAACAAGTATACATATGAGTGAATTTGACCAAATCATAAAATTTAAAGTATGGAAACATTAATGAGAACAGAAATAACAACAATTAGTCACTAACTGATAAGAGGCACTTACCTTATTTGCCTCAAATATATCTTACTATAAATGTTAGCTTAATTTATTATCTTTGGATACACATGAAATAAAATTTATCTACCAATGTTAAAACATATTTGGAATAATTAAACAGCTTTGTGGTTATTAAAAGGTTATTAGAAGACTAAAATATGTTTCAGATAATAATATTTGATATATCTCTGCTGCTTCATATACTTACCAATTCTTCTCCAACAGAATCGTCTTGCATTATAGCCACCCAGTTTATGGGTTCTGGGCTATTATTGTACAGAAGTGCATGTTCAATTTTTGATGTTCCAAAGAAAATAGAACCAAAGTGTATGCATTCCAACTTTTTGTCATCACTTATGTTTAACAACTCAATAATCTGCTCAACGACATCAGCTTTGATATTGAAGGACATGGTAGGACGACCTTCTAAATTCACTCTGCAAGATAATTTTATATGCACATACATATGTATTTTAATTAGAATTTGATGTACTTTCTTTTTCATCTAAGAATTTTGATAACAGAAATTTTATAAAATCACATTATTCTTAAAATGCAGCAGTGAGACTAATTCCCTTCATATACATGACAGAAGCTGTCAGGTCCTTCTGTATGTCTGAAACTACAAAGTGAAATGGTATTTGTGCAACTGAATGCTTCATCTACAGGAAACCATGAAGTTGGAAAACAGTCTCATGAACTGACTCCAGGAAGAATGCAGTGATATATATGTGTGTGTGTGTGTGTGTGTGTGTATATATATATATATAGAGAGAGAGAGAGAAAGCGAGCACCAGAAGTACATGATATATGTGGTTACCTTTAGTTCTAGAATTTTGAGATTCTTTTCTAACTCATTCCACCCTCCGAGGAGCCAATCTCATCCCCATCCTAACAACTCAATTCCCTACAATCTAAAGTATCACAGCAAGAACTTATATTTTGCTAAAATGAAATCATAAAATATCACTTCTCAGATGAATTTCAATCCTCTTTTTGAGCTATTTTTCCAAATTTGGCCTTCCCTAGAATAATTGCAATCTTCTCAGTATAGTCTCAAGAGATACAAAAACAGCTACCTACTCCACAACCACTACCTAAGCCTTCGTCTTATACTATATCCTGTAACACTGGGCACTGTTGATAGCCTGTGTTTGCACATCTCTCCTTTCTTAGCTTCCTTGAAACTCTAATTTCCTAAATTACCTTATAGTGCACTCAGGTCCACCTCTCATTCTTCTAAGACTTGGATCTTTTGTAAACTCCACAAATAGTTGTGCTTCTCTCCTGTTCTTTCACTCTCTACTACTCCTTCTTAGAGTTATTCTCAACATTTCCATGTTTCATCTACCACTTATACACTGATGACCCTACACCTAATACACAAAACAAAGTTTCTTTCTAGGGCTCAAGACAAGTACATCTGATGGGACCTAACCATCTTCACCAGGATTCTGAAGAGCAAATCAATAACATGTCAAAACTGAACTTGATATCTCCTACCAACCTGTCCCTTCTCGTACCTTCACTTACTATAATCAGTCATCAAACCTAGTCATACCTCCTTTACATTTTCAATCTGCATAGTTTTCTTAATCTTCCTAATTTTTACCTTAGCTCGGGCCTTTATCATTTTCTTTTTTTTTTTTTTTTTTTTTTTTTTTTTTTTATTTTTGACAGGCAGAGTGGACAGTGAGAGAGACAGAGAGAAAGGTCTTCCTTTGCCGTTGGTTCACCCTCCAATGGCCGCCGCGGTAGCGCGCTGCGGCCGGCGCACCGCGCTGTTCCGATGGCAGGAGCCAGGTGCTTATCCTGGTCTCCCCTGGGGTGCAGGGCCCAAACACTTGGGCCATCCTCCACTGCACTCCCTGGCCACAGCAGAGAGCTGGCCTGGAAGAGGGGCAACCGGGACAGGATCGGTGCCCCGACCGGGACTAGAACCCGGTGTGCCGGCGCCGCAAGGCGGAGGATTAGCCTGTTGAGCCACGGCGCCGGCCTTTATCATTTTCTTGTTGCTTCACTATTACAAGTTCTAGTCAGGCTGCTCACTCAATCTTTGTACTCCCCTGATCTGGTCTGCACACCGGTACATGCATGAACTTTCTAAAATGCAAGTTAATCAGGGCACTCCAATCTTGAAACTTTCTTGAGACTTCATGCCCACCAAGGTTCACAAATGTTTCTCATACATTTATGATTGTGACCTTCAGTGAGAAATGTGTTTTACATTGTAATGTAGGAAAACATGCACACACACAATTGAAAGTTTTACAAGCCATCATTTACCTTTAATATGTAAGATGCATTTTTATGTTTTGTATTTTAATTTTTAAAATACCTTATATTACTGCACATTCTCCTAAGGAACTGAGATATACAGCCTAAAAAACAGTGTCCTACAATGCCCCTTACTGGACTCTGTGTTTTCTATTTTTTTTTCTGGTCTCATTTCCCATCATTCTCTACCTCTATTTCTTTGCTTCTACTTTATCTGACATCCCTCAACAGTGTATTACTGTCTTTTCACTTCTAGGAGTCCAAGTCTGCTGTTTGCTCTACCTGAAATCACTCTTCTAACATCTCATCAATACACACACACACACACACACCAAATTAAAGCACTTCTGATAGTTTGGCTGATTATTATTTACCAAAAAGTGCTTAGTTCAACTATTGCATTCTTAGTGGAACCATTCAATGGTCCATACCCTCACCTTCACAAATCCAAACTAGGAACTACAGTTATGTGTACCCATATGACATCCTCTAGTTCTTCCCTTTCCTGAGACCCCAGTGTTTGGCAAATAAAAATTCAATGAATGAATTCTGAATGAAACAACAAAGAAGCTAACATACATTCAAAAGCACTTTTAGAAAAATAAAACAGAAAAGCATTGAAATTCATGTCAGAATTAAGGAAAACAGCACATACTCACATTGCCAATTCATCTACATTTCTGGGCTTGTCTGCACAGAAATCCACTTTGATAATCATTGATGATTTAGGCTGCACAATGCCAGTAGTTGGAAAAATAACGATGGGTAATTGGCCATGGTATTCTGTGTTAAACTTACCTAAAGAAAACAAAAGTAGATAGTTTATATTTAGATTCTTATAATGCTGTATTCATACTCTTAGCAGAGGACAGACACACATTGCACACTACAGATCTAGAATAACAGCTTTAATTTGAGTCCAGTCTCTGGGTCACCCTCTGAAGGTAAGCCTAGTGTTGGGACTCAACTCTCATCAACAGCTAAAATGTATTGCTGGCTTGCTATGGTCAGACAGTTATGCTAAGAGATTTGCATATGCTATCCTATTTAATGCCCAGAATGATTCTTTGATATTGATTTAATCATTGCCACCATTCTACAAATAAGAAAATATAAGCTCGGAAATATTGAGTGACTTGTCTAATGTCACGCAAATAGTATGGAAGATCAGATTATTGACCCACAATTCTTTACCCTTCTTTGGAGCTGTATTTTTAGTGTATTGTATACAAAGTGTGTTCTCCTACCAGCTGACTTTGGGCTTTATATGATTTACTTGAGACCAATAACATATGGGTGGAATTGGTACCATGGCATTTTCAACTCAGATGCACTTCTGCCATGGGGAGTTTGAAATGTTCCTCCTGGGTAGCTATTATACCATTGATCTTTGCTCCAGGTTGAGGAATTGTGGAGCAAAGATGCCCAGCTTATCACAGATATGCACTAAGAAACAGAATAGTCTCAATTACACCAGGTTGAAATAGAGCATCCAGTTGAGCCCAGTCTAGATCAATCACAGCCAGTCTACATATGCATGAACTACTAAAAAAAATTACTGTTTTTAAGATACAGAGTTTTAGGGGTAGTTCAATGAATAGCAATAGATAACTATTATAGCTAGTAACTAATAGTGCTGGGATTTTCACTTGAATATTTATAACCACAGGGTTCACACTTACAGCCACTATCACTTCCCTGGAGATGAATTTTTCCATAACACAGGGTTAAGATAAAGCAGACAGGTTTTTAGAATATAATGGCATAAGAAAAAGAGGTTACAAAGATTTCTGATTATATATGTAGAATTAGATCATAATTTATGGTAATGTTTGGTGCCTACATTAGAGCATGTAAGCCTTGAGATCACATACCATCTCCTTTTCATCTTTGTGGTGCCCTATACCTCACACACTGCCTAGTGCTAAGAAATGATCAAAATATGTCCAACAAGTGGAATAAGCGAATCACATGTTTCTTTTATATCATTAAATGATACTTTTAAAATGAGCATGATGCCAATATGAATAACTTTGCAAATTCCCAATTCAACAATTTTGCAATCCATTTGGTATTTTCCAAACTTAATACTTTAACTTCAAATAAAGTATTAGCATAATAAAGGTACTGAAAAATACATATTTTTTTTTAAATTTAGAGATGACCTGATAGAAAAGACAAATGAAGTCAGAGCAACGAAATTTATTAATTCGATCATCTTACAGAAGGGATAATGACATACTATTTAATGGTTCTTTTTCTTCTGTGGAAATAAAATCTATAAAGTTATATCCATTTCAAATAAATATCCTTGGTTCAGTTCTCTAAAAAGTATGTTTTCAGTGAAGGCTGAATCAGTGAAATAGTTCCTATAATCTAACCATTTATGCAAAATTTGACAAGAAAGTTTAATGTTTAAACAATTTATCCTGGAGGAACCCAGAAGCCACAAAAAAACATTGTTCAATCTTCTAAATATATTAAAACAGCAGGCATGTTAACATTACTATGCCTTATATAACTTTAATACAAGGAACTATTATTAGTCTATTTCATTTTTAATTGCTAACAACAGGAGTGAGGACATCATTCTGAGGAGAGTGTCACTGAAGAAAGAATGCTGCAAGTGGAATTTGTGTGATCAGTTTTTTACTTCTTTTCACATAGGACACAGGATAATGTGTGAGAAATGAACTAAAGGAGATCATAGGTGGCTTATATGAAAGAATTTACATTGGTATAGTCACTAGGCAAGAGAAGATGGCTTATTGTAATCAAGTAGTAATGCAGCGATGCAACAGAGAAAATAACATTACTGACTTAATTAGGAAGTGAACAGATAGCTCTATTAATTGATACATATAAGGGGGTAGAAGGTGGAGAAGACAGGTATAGAGGAGTTTGTCAAGTTACTGACTTGCCAAAAAACATTATGGTGACACTCAATGAAAGACAGAAGGAGAGAAGTATTGAGAGAATCTGATGGCTCAGTATTATATATATATATATATATATATATATATATATATATATGAATAGTCATTGAAATAAAAAGAATGGAAGTGATTGCCCAGGTAGGGCATGTTCACTGAGAAAACATGAGGACCCATGACAATGTCTAAGGAACACTTATATTTGAAATATGAGCAGCCCTTGTCCTGACTGTCGAGGAACAGCTTACTATATTATTTCTTTTGGTATTTTTCTTGTTCTACTTAATACCATTGGTTGAACTCTTTAATTAACACACAATTATTATTAGGTATTTAGATTTAACTGAAAATTGATCCCTGTTAAAAATAAAGAGTGGGAATAAGAGAGGGAGGAGATGTACAGTGCAGCACATGCTCACTCGGACTTACCCCTAATGGTAGAGTTAGAAACGGGCCATGGGATTCCAAATCCCATTAAGGAGGCATGTACCAATGCCATCTCACTAGTCCAAGTGATCAGTTTAACTTCATAATTGATCATAAAGATAGGATTAAGTGTCAAAGGGATCACATAAACAAGAACACTGTCTGCTAATAACTGATAGAATTAAAAAGAAGAGAACCATCCGACATGGGAAGCAGGATAGACAGCAGACTCAGAGAATGGCAGATGTCCTAAACAGCACTCGGGCCCCAGAATCAGCTCTTAAGGGATTCGGATCTGGCTGAAAAGCCCATGAGAGTTTCTCAAGCATGGAAAGCCAAGACACTGTGGTAAAAAAAAAAATAACCTAAATGAAAAATCTGTCAGATCCCAGTGGAAAGAACGGGTCATCAAAGAAGGAGGTACCTTTCTCTGAAGGGAGGAGAGAATTTCCACTTTGATTTTGGCCTTGTCTATATAAGGTCGGAGTACATGAACTCAAGAGGCTTCCAAAGCCCTGGCAGCTCATGGCAAGAGCCTCGGGTGATTACTGATGCCATAAACAAGAGTGTCAATTGTTAAATCAATAACAGGAGTCACTGTGCACTTACTCCCCATGTAGGATCTCTGTCCTTAATGTGTTGTACTATGTGAATTAACAGTAAAACTAGTATTCAAACGGTACTTTATACTTCGTGTGTCTGTGTGGGTGCAAACCGTTGAAATCTTTACTTAGTATATACTAAGTTGATCTTCTGTATATAAAGATAATTAAAAATGAATCTTAATGAAGAATGGGATGGGAGAGGGAGTAGGAGATGGGATTTTTTGGTGGGTGGGAAGGAGGTTATGGGGGGAAAAAGACATTATAATCCAAAAGTTGTACTTTTGAAACTTATATTTATTAAATAAAAGAAAACTTAAAAAAAGAATTTGGGGAAAGGAAAAAATGAAATATATTTAATGTACGAATAAAAACAAAGAACAGCAGTACACAAAAGAAAATTGAAGAGAGGTGGTAGAAAAATAATTATAACACCAATAGTCAATATTTATTGAACAATATATATGTCAGAGTGTGCTAAGAATTTTATTAACCGGCACCACAATGAAAGTAGGAAGGCAATATATTTATTTCTATGATATCTCTATGAGGCAATGAATCTTCAGGAAGAACAATTTCCTTATTCAAGAACTCTCAGCTAGTAAAAGGTACAACCTTGATTTGGCTTCTGGTCAACTTCACTCCAGAGCCTGTGCTGTTAAAAACTTCTCAATTTATGATAGTGAGGGAGGGTCACAGAAAAGAAAGTTTTGATTTCATTGGTTTTATTTTGTCTCTCCAAGAAGACAGAATTGACAAACTATGTCAAATGTTGCTAATAACTTATGTAAAATAAATAGAACTGCACAATGATAAGTCCTAAGAGAGCAAATAAGATGTAAGACGACCCACAACTATGGATGACATGGATGGTCTTTTCCACAAAATCTGTGTTGTTTTGAATCTGGCTCTGAATACTTTCTCTAGAGAAGCAGTATAGACATGGAATGATGAAGTGCACATTTTTATCTTGACTATGCTCCTCAAAAATACTTCAAAGATTATCTGTGAAATAGAATTTTGATACAAAGTATCTGGAAGATCAAGCCAGGGTGACCAGTCTGCAGTTTAACAGGATGCTATAGAAAGCCAAATATCATGTACTTTGTGGTATTGCTACTTCTTTTGTAGTTTTCTAAAGTTTCATTTATTCTAACACCACCAAGATATACCAGGCTCCACAAATTCCAAATGACTAATTTTTGAAGACTTTCCAGAATGGGGATATAGGATTAAACATGTTACTTGTGAGTTCAATCACCTATCTTTGAAAGCTTAATGGTTTCTTACTGAAATTCTGAAAGATCACTGAACCAAATTAATGAAATAAAAGTTTATTGAGTGTTGGCTATATGTCACGCATTTGTATTATGCATAAATTTTTTTGAGATTCCATATTTGTTTACAAGAAAAAAAAACTAAAGACAAATCATGCATTGAGTTTGAGTATGGAGTGCTTTACTGGGCGACTAAGGAAGATTCTGCAGATCATTCCTAGGTTTGGTCCAAATTAGCAAATGTCCTGGGTAACAGATGACAGGCTTTTCTAGACAGTGAAGAAAGGAGATGATGCTGTTGATTAGTTGAGAGAGGGGAGTGTACATTAAAGCAATTGAAAAGCCATATATTTTGGGCACAGTAGCCTAAATAATTTTTAAGGATGATGAGTCCTGAGGAAGCTGTTCAGAAACAAACAATGTGTAAGGGTCATATTTGGGGCCTTTAATGACTATGTAGTAGAAATATCTACTCAAATAATCAAGGATGATCAAGCAAAGGAGGAAATGATTGCAATTCAAAGAATACTAAAATAGTAATATTTTGGGGCCAGCGCTGTGGCTCAGCAGGCTAACCCTGGCCTGAAACGCTGCCATCCCATATGGGAGCTGGTTCTAGTCCCAGCTGCTCCTCTTCCGATCCAGCTCTCTGCTATGGCCTGGGAAAGCAGTAGAAGATGGCCCAAGTGATTGGGCCCCTGCACCCTTATGGGAGACCTGGAAGAAGCTCCTGGCTCCTGGCTTTGGATTGGCCCAGCTCCGGCCATTGAGACCATCTGGGGAGTGAACCAGCGGACGGAAGACCTCTCTCTCTGTCTCTACCTCTCTCTGTAACACTGTCTTTCAAAGAAATAAAATAAATCTTTAAAAAAACTAAAAAATAAAATAGTAATGTTTCTTTTTCAATTCTCAGTGACAAAAGCTGAGAAATAATAGGTGTATTATCATACCATAAAATGATAAAAAGTAGCATGGACTTCATCAACTCACAAAGTACTAATATTACATCTTAAAAGAATGAACCATGTAATTTCAGAAAACATGATAAGTGCTGCTCTGCATGGCCAGGAGTAAACTTAGGTATCATTTTTATAAAGAGAAAATAAAATGTATTCAACCATCCACAGATGTTTACTGCATAAGAAACTATTAACAATCAAAAAATGGTTACATATACAAATTTAGGGATCTACAAAATCAAAAGTGATAACTGCATAGACACTATCAGAACGAGAAAACAAAACAGTAGAAATCATAAACATGCTGAATCTGTTTTTAATTATCTGTAAGTATATATATATATGTATATGTATATAGAGATAGATATTTGTAAGCATTTGAATGTTTACTCTAAAACTAAAATATTTGTCACATAAAATTCCTTTTAAAGTTTTATTAAAATAATCTTTGGTTGTTGAATACATTTTCCACATAAGTGTTTTTCTTCATAATGTATTTGTACATTGTTGCTATCATGAATATTTATATATTATGCTTTTAGATAATAAGGGCTTTATAACATTTTACAGGCATTCACTATTATGAATAAAATGCACACAATCAATTTTTATAATGTAAAAAAAATATGATTCAGGGGGCGGAGCCAAGATGGCAGATAGTGAGGACTTGCACCGATAGTCTGGGAAAATTTAGTTTAATAACAGTGGAATTATTGTAGCCTCAGGAAAGACTCAAGAAAAAAACTGCAGAGAAACGCTTCCGGATCTAGTGAATGTGACACAGAGGACCTACAGGGAGCCCACTGCGTGGAAGCCCAGCCGCGTAAGTTGAGTCGCAGAATCTCGCCGGCGCGGGAACGGGAGGTAAGACAAAAACCTCAGAAACCCGAGACATTGGCTGGGAAAGGCAGAGGCCTGAGGCCCCACTGGGCAAAGATCACCAGGCTGACTGGAGGAGAGAAAAAAAAACACGAATAAATCAGGGGAACCAACACGGACACTAGCCTCTCTCTCCACTCACCTAACAAAGCCAAGCAAAACAAAGAGCAGGCATCATTTTACATATGTAAAGTAGCCAGGCAGTGTGTGGTCCCAGGGGTAGATCAAACGAATACCCACAGAGGCCAGATTTCATACATCAGCTACCCTCAATTCCACTCAGCTGTGCAGAATTACTTCTGAACAACAACAACAAAAAAAAACAAAAAACAAAAAACAGAGCGAGCAAGGAGCAAGGGAGAGAACAACCTGGGTGAGTCACTTTTTGCACAGCCTTAAACCTGAAGAATCAAGCAGAGCTCTCTGGCCACACCCATCACAGCCCCTAAGGATCCATCAAAGCAGACAGCCCACTTAGAGGCATAGTATAACCAGAAAAAAAAAAACCACTGCAAAAAAAAAAAAAAAACATAAATTATCTCCAACATGCCAAACAACAAACGTAGAAGCCGAGGTAACAAGAGCAAGGAAGACACTATGATGCCCCCAAATGAGCAAGATACCCCAATTCAAGATTATGAAGATAAAGAGATAGAGGAAATGCAAGAAGCGGATCTCAAAAAATTGATAAGAACATTAAGAAGTTCTCAAAAACAAATTCTTGAACTACAGAAATCCTTAATGGACAAGATAGATAATCTGTTGCGCGAAAATGAAACATTAAGGAGGAATCAAAATGAAATGAAACAAAAAGTAGAACATGAAACTGTGATAGTGACAAGAAACCATAAACCATAATGAAATGAAGAACTCAATAGATAAAATGACAAACACATTAGAGAGCCTTTAAAACAGAATGGGTGAAGCAGAAGAGAGAATATCAGACTTAGAAGACAGAGAACAGGAAAGGAAACAGTCAAATCAAAGAAAAGAAGAAATCACAAATCTAAAAAATACTGTCAGGAATCTACAGGATACTATTAAAAAACCCAACATTCGGGTTCTAGGAGTTCCTGAAGGCATGGAGAGGGAGGAAGGATTAGAAGGCCTTTTTAGTGAGATACTAGCAGAAAATTTCCCAGGTTTGGAGAAGGACAGAGACATCCTAGTACAGGAAGCTCATAGAACCCCTAATAAACATGACCAAAAGAGATCTTCACCACGACATGTCGTAATTAAACTCACCACAGTGAAACATAAAGAAAAGATCCTAAAATGTGCAAGAGAGAAACGCCAGATTACTCTCAGAGGATCTCCAATTAGACTCACAGCTGACTTCTCATCAGAAACCCTACAAGCTAGGAGAGAATGGCGAGATATAGCCCAGGTACTAAGAGAGGAAAACTGCCAGCCCAGAATATTTTATCCTAAAGCTCTCATTTGTGAATGAAGGTGAAATAACGACCTTTCATAGCAAACAGAAATTCAAAGAATTTGTCACCACTCATCCAGCCCTGCAAAAGATGCTTAAAGATGTGTTATACACAGAAACACGGTCACCAATATGAAAGAAGGTAAAGGAAGGAAACCTCACAGCAAAAGATCACAGGAATCTCAAACCAGATATTAGAAAATATCTTTGGCAAATGACAAGGCAAAGTTACTCCTTCTCAATAGTCACATTGAATGTTAATGGCCTAAACTGTCCAGTTAAAAGACACCGATTGGCGGATTGGGTTAAGGAACAAAACCCATCTTTTTGCTGCTTACAAGAAACTCATCTTTCCAACAATGATGCATACGGACTCAAAGTGAAAGGCTGGAAAAATATATACCATGCCAACAGAAATGAAAAAAGAGTGGGCGTAGCCATCTTAATATCGGACAACATAAACTTTACCAAAAAAACTGTTAGGAGAGACAAAGAGGGGCACTATATAATGATTAAGGGATCCATTCAACAGGAAGATATAACGATTATCAATGTATATGCACCTAATTACAGGGCACCAGTTTATTTAAAAGACTTGTTATGGGACTTAAAGGGAGACTTAGACCCCAATACAATAGTTCTGGGGGACTTCAATACTCCACTCTCAGAGATAGACAGATCAACAGGACAGAAGATCAACAGGGAGACAGTAGATTTAAATGACACTATAGCTGAAATGGACCTAACAGATATCTACAGAACTTTTCATCCTACACAGAAAGAATTTACATTCTTCTCAGCAGTCATGGAACCTTCTCTAGCATTGACCACATACTAGGCCATAAAGCAAGTCTCAGCAAATTCAAAAGAATTAGAGTCATACCATGCAGCTTCTCAGATCACAAAGGAATGAAATTGGAAATTAGCAACTCGGGAATCCCTAGAGCTCGTGCAAACACATGGAGATTGAACAACATGCTCCTGAATGAACAATGGGTCATAGAAGAAATTAAAAGAGAAATCAAAAATTTTCTGGAAGTAAATGAGGATAACAGCACAACATACCAAAACCTATGGGATACAACAAAAGCAGTGTTAAGAGGAAAGTTTATATCAATAGGTGCCTACATCAAGAAATTGGAAAGGCACCAAATAGATGACCTTTCAAGTCATCTCAAGGATCTAGAAAATCTGCGGCAAACCAAACCCAAAACCAGTAGGTGAAGGGAAATAATTAAAATCAAAGAAGAAATCAACAGGATTGAATCCAAAAAAACATTACAAAAAATCAGCCAAACGAGGAGCTGGTTTTTTTAAAAAAATAAACAAAATTGACACCCCATTGGCCCTACTAACTAAAAAAAGAAGAGAAAAGACCCAAATCAATAGGATCAGAGATGGAAATGGAAACGTAACAACAGACACCACAGAAATAAAAAGAATCATCAGAAATTACTACAAGGACTTGTATGCCAGCAAACAGGGAAATCTATCAGAAATGGACAGATTCTTAGACACATGCAATCTACCTGAATTGAGCCAGGAAGACATAGAAAACCTAAACAGACCCATAACTGACACAGAAATTGAAACAGTAATAAAGGCCCTCCCAACAAAGAAAAGCCCAGGGCCAGATGGATTCACTGCTGAGTTCTACCAGACATTTAGAGAAGAACTAACTCCTATTCTTCGCAAACTATTCAGAACAATCGAAAAAGAGGGAATCCTCCCAAATTCTTTCTATAAAGCCAGCATCACCTTAATTCCTAAGCCAGAAAAAGATGCAGCATTGAAAGAGAATTACAGACCAATATCCCTGATGAACATACATGCAAAAATCCTCAATAAAATTCTGGCCAATAGAATGCAACAACACATCAGAAAGATCATCCACCCAGACCAAGTGGGATTTATCCCTGGTATGCAGGGATGGTTCAATGTTCACAAAACAATCAACGTGATACACCACATTAACAGACTGCAGAAGAAAAACCATATGATTCTCTCAATAGACACAGAGAAAGCATTTGATGCATTCATGATGAAAACTCTAAGCAAACTCTCAGCAAACTGGGTATGGAAGGAACATTCCTCAATACAATCAAAGCAATATATGAAAAACCCACGGCCAACATCCTATTGAATGGGGAAAAGTTGGAAGCATTTCTGCTGAGATCTGGTACCAGACAGGGATGCCCACTCTCACCACTGCTCTTCAATATAGTTCTGGAAGTTTTAGCCAGAGCTATTAGGCAAGAAAAAGAAATTAAAGGGATACAAATTGGGAAGGAAGAACTCAAACTATCCCTCTTTGAGATGATATGATTCTTTATTTAGGGGACCCAAAGAACTCTACTAAGAGACTACTGGAACTCATTGAAGAGTTTGGCAAAGTAGCAGGATATAAAATCAATCCACAAAAATCAACAGCCTTTGTATACACAGGCAATGTATACACACGGCTGAGGAAGAACTTCTAAGATCAATCCCATTCACAATAGCTACAAAAACAATCAAATACCTTGGAATAAACTTAACCAAGGACGTTAAAGATCTCTATGATGAAAACTACAAAACCTTAAAGAAAGAAATAGAAGAGGATACAAAAAAATGGGGAAATCTTCCATGCTCATGGATTGGAAGAATCAACATCATCAAAATGTCCATTCTCCCAAAAGCAATTTACAGATTCAATGCAATACCAATCAAGATACCGAAGGCATTCTTCTTAGATCTGGAAAAAATGATGCTGAAATTCATATGGAGACAGAGAAGACCTCGAATAGCCAAAGCAATCTTGTACAACAAATACAAAGCCGGAGGCATCACAATACCAGATTTCAGGACATGCTACAGGGCAGTTGTTATCAAAACAGCATGGTACTGGTACAGAAACAGATGGATAGACCAATGGAACAGAATAGAAACAACAGAAATCAATCCAAACATCTATAGCCAACTTATATTTGATCAAAGATCCAAAACTAATCCCTGGAATAAGGACAGCCTATTCAATAAATGGTGCTGGGAATATTGGATTTCCATGTGCAGAAGCTTGAAGCAAGACCCCTACCTTCCACCTTACACAAAAATTCACTCAACATGGATTAAAGACTTAAATCTACGACCCGAAACCATCAAATTATTAGAGAGCATTGGAGAAACCCTGCAAGATATAGGTACAGGCAAAGATTTCTTGGAAAAGACCCCAGGAGCACAGGCAGTCAAAACCAAAATTAACATTTGGGATTGCATCAAATTGAGAAGTTTCTGTACTTCAAAAGAAACAGTCGGGAAAGTGAAGAGGCAACCGACAGAATGGGAAAAATATTTGCAAACTATACTACAGATAAAGGGTTGATAACCAGAATCTACAAAGAAATCAAGAAAATCCACGACAGCAAAACAAACAACCCACTTAAGGGATGGGCCAAGGACCTCAATAGACATTTTTCCAAAGAGGAATTCCAAACGGCCAACAGACACATGAAAAAATGTTCAAGATCACTAGCAATCAGAGAAATGCAAATCAAAACCACAATGAGGTTTCACCTTACCCCGGTGAGAATGGCTCACATTCAGAAATCTACCAACAACAGATGCTGGAGAGGATGTGGGGAAAAAGGGACACTAACCCACTGTTGGTGGGAATGCAAACTGGTTAAGCCACTATGGAAGTCAGTCTGGAGATTCCTCAGAAACCTGAACATAACCCTACCATACAACCCAGCCATCCCACTCCTTGGAATTTACCCAAAGGAAATTAATTTTGCAAACAAAAAAGCTGTCTGCACATTAATGTTTATTGTAGCTCAATTCACAATAGCTAAGACCTGGAACCAACCCAAATGCCCATTAACAGTAGACTGGATAAAGAAATTATGGGACATGTACTCCATAGAATACTATACAGCAGTAAGAAACAATGAAATCCGGTCATTCGCAACAAGATGGAGGAATCTGTAAAACATCATGCTGAGTGAATTAAGCCAGTCCCAAAGAGACAAATACCATTTGTTTTCCCTGATCGGTGACAACTGAGCACCAAAGGGGAAACCCATTGAAGTGAAATGGACTCTATAAGAAAGAATGACCTGATCAGCTCTTGTCCTGACTCTAGATGTACAATGTAATACTTTATCCTTTTTAGTATTTGTTGTTGTTGTTGTTGTTGTTCTAGTACTAGTGGTTGAACTCTGTAATTAACACACAATTATTCTTAGCTGTTTAAATTTTAACTGAAAAGTGATCCCTGTTAAATATAAGAGTGGAAAAAGAGAGGGAGGAGATGTACAATTTGGGACATGCTCAATCGGACTTGCCCCAAATGGTGGAGTTAGTAATGTGCCAGGGGATTCCAATACAATCCCATCAAGGTGGCATGTACCAATGCCATCTCACTAGTCCAAGTGATCATCTTCAGTTCACAATTGATGGCTCTGATAGGTCTAAGAGTCAAAAGGATCACACAAACAAGACAAGTGTCTGCTAATACTGATAGAATCAAAATGGGAGAGAAGGATCCAACATGGGAAGCGGGATACACAGCAGACTCATAGAATAGCAGATGTCCTAAACAGCACTGTGGCCTCAGAATCAGCCCTTAAGGCATTCGGATCTGGCTGAAGAGCCCATGAGAGTATTGTAGCCATGGACAGCCAAGATACCCTGAAAAAGAAAAAAAAGAAGACGACCTAAATGAAAGATCTCTGTGAGTGAGATCCCAGTGGAAAGAATGGGGCCATCAAAGGAGGTACCTTTCTCTGAAGGGAGGAGAGAACTTCCACTTTCACTATGACCCTATCAGAATAAGATCAAAGTCAGCGAACTCTAAAGGCTTCCATAGCCTTGGCAACTCATGACTAGAGCCTAGGGAGATTACTGACGCCATAAACAAGAGGTCAAATTGTTAAGTCAGCAACAGGAGTCACTGTGTACTTACATCCCATGTGGGATCTGTCCTTAATGTGTTGTCTAATGTGCAGTGATGCTATAACTAGTACTGAAACAGTATTTTTACACTTTGTGTTTCTGTGTGGGTGCAAACTGATGAAATCTTTACTAATTATATACTGAATCGATCTTCTGTATATAAGATAATTGGAAATGAAAAAAAAAACCTGGTGTTAAATTGGAAATGGCATAGAAAATTAATTATTTTTTAAAAAAATATTATGTAGGATCTCTGTCTTTAATGTGCTGTATATTGTGATTTAATGCTATAACTAGTACTCCAACAGTATTTTTTTCACTTTGTGTTGCTATATGGGGTCAAACTGTTGAAATCTTTACTTAATATATACTAAACTGATCTTCTGTATATAAAGAGAATTGAAAATGAATCTTGATGTGAATGGAAGGGGAGAGGGAGCGAGAAAGGGGAGGGTTGCGGGTGGGAGGGAAGTTATTGGAGGGGGGAAGCCCATTGTAACCCATAAGCTGTACTTTGGAAATTTATATTCATTAAATAAAAGTTTAATAAATGAAAAAAATATGATTCAAATCTGAGAATATCGGACAAAGTTAACACTGAGAAAATATGATTCGCTGGGAAAGTGTTTGGTGTAACAGTTTAGATGACATTTGGGGAACTCGTGTTCTATATCAAAGTGCCCAGGTTTGAGTCCTGGCTCTGCTCCCAATTCCAGCTTCTTATTAATGCATAACCTGGGAGGCATCTGGCAACAGTTCAATTAATTTGGTTCCTGTCACCAACACGGGAGACCTGAATTGACTTCCTGGCTCCTGATCTTGTCCTTGGCTCGGCCTTGGCTGTTGCAGGCATTTTGGGGAGTGAACCAATAGATGGGATATCTCTCTTTGCCCCTTTGCCTTTCAAATAAGTTTTTAAAAAAGAAAACATGATTTATTAGTAATAATTATATCAGTTTGCAAGATAATATTAATAGTTCAGAGTATTCAATCATAACAAATCTAACCCAGTTATTGCAATTACTACATACATACAAAATATTAACATAATACTAAAAGCTAATGTGCCTTTTTTAAAAATATATGGCCTCAGATCTGCATTTCAATTTTATTTTATTATTGAGAAAAATATTAGGTAATAAATAAAAATAATCATTAACTTTTTACTTACAGAAAGCTTTCCTTTATAATAAAACAACAGTTCAGTGATTTTTCAGGATAGAAAGGAAATTTAGTATTGAGAATAAAAATCTGAAGGATTTTAAACGGGCAATAGCTAAGAGAATGTTTGTAAAGTAAAATGATACAAATAAAAATATCTCATTTATATATCACTGTTCTAAAATATAACCAGAGAGGTGAAAGCACTATGCAGCCCATAATCATTTCCCTTAAGAGACTGCATCCTTAATTTTGAAGTCAAATTATGAATGAACCCACAAGCATCAGACAAAAACAAAACACGCTTTTTGAAAACAAAAGCATGGAAAGTGAAAATAGCAACATTCAATGAGGAATACTTGCCAGTGTTAGTCCCAGGAAGAAACCAGTAAAATGACAGACGACCTTTGTCTCTACAATTCCCAATGCACAATCAGGAAGCCTCCAAAAACAAACTCAGTTAGTGGAAAAGCAGTTTGGTTTTAAGACCTGTTTTATAAATTCAATAAGCAGTCTCAGAGAGAAATAACCTCCTGTCTAGCGCTAGTCCTCATATGATATTTGGAGAAATAAAAATCTTACAATCCCAGATGCTGCCACCTATCTAATCAGAAGAGTGAAGGGATGAGTGATCTTAGGTATACTGAAAATCATCAGTGAAAAGTGTGCCTGAATAATATGGAAAGACACCCTTTTATGGAAATTCTGAGGCCACAGTAAGAATCCCCAAAAATACAGGCTTCAGAAGATACAAGCATTTATTCTTTCAACAAAATACGAATAAAAGCCTTCTAGAAACTATGATGTAAATTCAAAGTTGAATATGCCAAAGAAGGAGAATATTTATTAAGTAGCTATAATGAACCAGGTGCAACGCTGTAACCTTAAGTATGTGCATAAATAACCATCATATATGTATTTTTTAAAGATTTATTTATTTGAACGAGTTACAGAGAGAGGAGAGGTGGGGGGGGGGGTCTTCCATCCGATGTTTCACTCCCCAGGTGGCTGCAATGGCCGGAGCTGTGCCGATCTGAAGCCGGGAGCTTCTTCCAGGTTTCCCACATGATTGCAGGGGCCCAAGGACTCGGGCCATCTTCTACTGCTTTCCCAGGCCACAGCAGAGAGCAGGACAGGAAGTGGAGCAGCCAAGTCTCGAACTGGGATGCCAGCGCTTCAGGCCTGGTCGTTAACCCACTGCGCCACAGCGCCAGCCCCCATATATGTATTTTTAAAGATTTAATTATTTACTTGAAACTTAAGGAGAAAGACAAAGAGGGAAGGAGGGAAGGAGGGAGGGAGGGAGGCAGAGAAAATGAATCTTCCATCCAGTGATTTACTTCTCAGATAGCCACAATAGCTGGGGCTGGGCATGCTGAAGCCAGGAGCCAGAACTCTATCTGGGTCTCTCACATGGGTGGCAGGAACTTGGGTACTTCAGCCATCTTCCACTGCTTCTTAGCCATGGCAGCAGGGAGGTGGATCTGAAGCAGCCAAGATTCAAATCGGCACTCCAACATGGGATGTGAAAGACTCAAGAGGTAGCTTAATGTGCTGTACCACAGTGCCCATCCCAGCCATCATTTATTAGCCCCAGGTTATGAATGAGGAATCTCAAGTTCAAAATTCATAAAGACACTTGCCCCATATCACACAGCTAGTAGGACACCATTCTGTCATTCTGTTTTTGAACAGCTCCAAGGACCAAGTCCCTTCTACAATGCCATACTACCTCTGACCTTCAAGGAGATCACCAGGCTTCTGATGATCAAGCTGTGTTAATGAGGATCATGAACAAGGTAGCTTCATTTTTCCTGAACTATTGCCTATGATTCCTTTGGAGTAATACTTGTTTCTAGGTTTTGACATATATCAAAGAATAGATATTTTTGATGAGTCAGGTAATATATTAATTATATAACATATACATTTCAAACAATAATTGTAAGTGAATTTATATGACAGCAAGTATTTACCTGGAGCTCTGCCATGGTTGAAGATATTAATCTCTTTACAATATACTTTACTATTAGCAACCAATGTGCCAAAATGAACTTCTGACTCAAGTTCCAACTGACAGTTTGGAATCAACCTAGGAGAGGAGAAAAGAGAGCCACATAATTAATTTTAGCAACCGTAAAATGCATACTTAAATCTACAGGGATATATATATATATATATATATATATATATATATATCTCAATGTACTTGATACCAATGATTTTTCTAGGTGGATGCATAATACTCATATTTCACACACACAGCAACATACATTCATATATAAGGATACTTCAAAAAGTTCATGGAAAATAGAATTAAAATAAGTTTATTTTCATACAAAAGCTGTTAAATTCATGTACAGTTTTTTCATGATATCAGTTTTCCTTAAATTTTCTGAGGACCTCTCATAATAAAGATGATGATGATGATGATGACGACGACAAATGATAGAAAGAAAATAGATATCTGGATACCTATGTACATAAGGTGGGGAGAGAAATGAGAGGAGAAGGAGGGAGAGAGACTCTCGATATTTTGAAAAGCACAAAATAAAAGCCAATTCCAAAAGGTTACATACTGTGTGATTCAATTTATATAACATATTTGAGAAATAAAATGTTGGAAACGGAAAATAGATAATCAACTCCCACAGTTCAGGGCTGGTGGATGTGAGGCAGAAGTGAGGCGAGACACATGTAGTTACAACAAAGTAGAAGGTTACATTGGAAATGTTCAGTGTCTTGACTATGTTTAAGGATACAAGAACATACCTAGGTGATAGAATTATATAGATAAAATTCAATAACACAGACAGACTCTCTCTCTCTCTCTCTCACACACACACACACACACACACACACACACACACTTCCAGCTAAAGCTGTGGCAATCTTAATAAGATACGTGGATTGTATCAATGTCAGTTTCATGGTTGTAGTATTAGTCTAGATTTTTGTAAAATGTTACTTCTTGGAAAAAACACAGAAGGGGTCTGTGTTGTTTATTATAACATGTAACTCTTTATAATCATCCAAATTCCAAATTTTCTTCAGAATGACATATATCATCAACCTCCACTCCCCCCCACACATACATATCTTCCTTCAGTCCTGCCCACCCCACATAAAGAGGGTGGTGCTATACTTATGTTGCAAATGTGAGAATAGACCTCTGAGGAGAAAGGGGCACACTGTGGGAATAAGGAAAAATTTCTGTTTCAAAGACAGAAAAATCTCCAAACCTTCTCTTCATATATGGTAAAAACAAGTAAATCTCAGTGCCAGTCATGGGTATCTCAAGTGCAGAATGCATCAATAATGTCTCTGCTTATATTTCAAAATGTAAATTGAAATGTAACTATAAATAAAACATTGAAATATAAATGAAATATAAATAAAATTAAACATAAATTTAAATAAAATATTGAAATATAATTATATAATTTATGTTTATAAATAAAAATATAATTGTGTTAGTAGTTTATTCCTCTCCTACCATATGCCAACTGTTTGATTCCTATATAGAGTGAGATGTTCTGGTAGATTAGAAATTCTTAATAACATAAAGCCAAAATAATTGCAGATTTCAGTAAGTTTATATAAATGCAGTGATATAAGAAAAATTATAAAAAGGCATATGCCTAATATCATGTAATAAGCAGAAATATTTCAGTATTAATTCTGCAGGTGATGGACAATGGGGACAAAAGAATAACACCAATGGAAATTATTTTTTCTGAGGAAAGCAAGTCATATATTATAATTTATATATAAGTGAATAAAAATACTTTAAATTTAACTCTAATTTCAACAGGTAATTTCACAATAAACAGAAGTATATTTTTTTCACTATAAAAGGAAATCAAATGAATCATTCACCCCAGTCAGATGAACAATTTGTCTCAAAGTTAATCTATAGAAAATTCACTCATTTCATGTTATACTCACTGTATACACCCACATTTTTCACCAAACACAAAATAGTAGCATTTTATTTTTTTGAAGCCAACACCTGCCTTATTTAAGACTTAGGAAGCTAATATGATATTAGTCAAAAATTATAATGAAATAATTGTTCAATATTTTATCATTATTAAAGAAAAATCAAGGTTTTAAATTTGTTACAAATACTACAATTTTCTAAAAATTTGCCCTTTAGAGTCAGCTATAAGGAAACTATAGATACAAGTCAGAAAAAAAAATTGAACATTGCTTTGATTTATTTTTTATTTGAAGTGTTCAAAATGTCATCATGATATAGAAAGTTTACATACCCAATCAGAGGAATTACTATTGTTTTATTTCCTAGTGAAATATGTAGTTGATCAGAAGTGTCTACATCTTTATCAGGATGATATTCCACCACAGCAGTCATCTGAAGGCCAGAAGCAAGTTCTTTTTCCAGATTGGTCAAAACTAATTTGAACTTCAGGGGGAGAGAAAGAATCAAATTATACATCTTAACTTCTTATAAGGAACTCATTTGAGCAGCTATAGATAGTATTGTATGTTATTAAATCAGGTCTTTCTGGCTAGGAAGCATCATCTTGCCAGGGTACAGTGAGAGGAGGCCGCCAGAGGTCCCACCACTGGTGGCCTTGACGGAGGGATAATTTCACAGTAGGCACTGACTTCAGACTCATTTTTCTGTGATGGAGTCACAGCTGAACTCTGTCCTGACTCAGGGATCATCTGGGAGTCTCACTGCTGCCAGCACTGGGGTCAGGGCCAAAGCAGCCTGCAGGAAAGAGAGTGGACCCCTTATACCCTGTGACAGTGGAAGTTCTGGGCTCGAGCCATGTAACTAAAACAGTAATGGGTTGTGCCTGGGTTCTGATTCACCTGCCCAGTCTGACAGCGGAGAGTTCCCTGAATGCTGGGGACAGATCTTGGGGAAGAATAGGGCTATATACTATGGGGTGGGTTTGTGCTCTGTAGGGTTCACTTACCTAGGTGGGTGAGGTACACTTTCACCATGAACTCATTCTACGCTGTGAATCAGCTGGTTCACCCAAGCACAGAGAAGGGCTGGAACTGTGAACACACTAGTTGGCTCCAACATCCCTCTCCACACTGATTATAGCCAGAGGAACTCCATCATAACCATCTTGGGTGTCACCCTGGACTCTTGCCCTACCCACAAATGGTATCCAGAGCTCCCTGGCTCAACCCTATACACACCTGAGTAACTCACTTGTAAGCCCCAGGCTTTCCACTAGACCTGGAGGCAATTTCCAGAAAGAGTTCTTAAATTAAAAAAGAAAAAAATTCTCCAAAGGATATAGTAACAACAGACTCCCTAGAATTACAAAAATCAACACAGAAACATGAACATTGATGAACAATGAAGGCAATATGACTCCCCAAAAGGAACACAATAATACATTAACATAGGACTATGACGAGGAGGAGACGGATGAAATGCCTGTAAAAAAAAAAAATGCAAAAGAATGACTGTAAAGTTACTAAGCAACACCGAGAAACAGGTAAATAAGGAAATCAGTACTCAACATGGACAAGAAATTTTCCAGAGAGATATATAAAGAGAAACATTAGAAATGAACTATTCACAATCCCTGTTAAATATGAGTGGGAATAAGAGAGGGAGGAGATGTACAGTTCGGCACATGCTCACTTGGACTTACCTCTAATGGTAGAGTTAGCAATGTGCCAGGGGACTCCAATTTAATCCTATCAAGGTGGCATGTACCAATGCCATCTCACTAGTCAAAGTGATCAGTTTAACTTCATAATTGGTCATAATGATAGGATTAAGTGTCAAAGGGATCACATAAACAAGACTAGTGTCTGCTAATACTAACTGATAGAATTAAAAGAAGAGAACATCCAACATGGGAAGCAGGATACACAGCAGACTCAGAGAACAGCAGATGCCCTAAACAGCACTCTGGCCTCAGAATCAGCCCTTAAGGCATTCAGATCTGGCTGAAGAGCCCATGAAAGTATTTTAGGCATGGAAAGCCAAGACACTCTGGCAAAGAAAAAAAAAAAAAAAGAAGACCTAAATGAAAGATCTCTGCGAGTGAGATCCCAGTGGAAAGAACGGGGCCATCAAAGAAGGAGGTACCTTTCTCTGAAGGGAGGAGAGGACTTCCACTTTGACTATGACCTTGTCTAAATAAGGTCGGAGTACATGAACTCAAGAGGCTTCCATAGCCTTGGAAGCTCATGGCAAGAGCCTTGGGTGAATACTGATGTCATACATAAGAGTGTCAATTGTTAAATCAACAATGGGAGTCACTGAGCACCTGCTCCCCATGTAGGACTTCTGCCCTTAATGAGAATTAACAGTATAACTAGTACTCAAACAGTACTTTACACTTTGTGTTTCTGTGTGGGTGCAAACTGTTGAAATCTTTACTTAGTATATCTTCTGTATATAAAGATAATTGAAAATGAATCTTGATGTGAATGGGATGGGAGAGGGAGTGGGAGATGGGATGGTTGTGGGCGGGAGGGAGGTTATGGGGGGAAAAAGCCGTTATAATCCAAAAGTTGCACTTTGGAAATTTATATTTATTAAATAAACGTTAAAAAAAGAAATGAACTATTCAGTAAGTCAAATAAAAAATACAGTTGAAAGCTATAATGACAGACTTGATAAGACAGAAGAAAGAATATCCAATTCAAAGCACAGGTCTTAAGAAAGATCTCAGCAAGACAAGAAGAAAAAATTAGAAAGGCCAAAAACAGAGTTTAGAATATATGGGAAACCATAAAGTGACTCTGATGGTATAGATAAAATGAATGGCTTAAAAACCTATTCAGTTAAATAATGGAAAATTCCCCCAATTTGGAGAAAGAACTGGCCATCTAATAGAGAAAACACATAGTACTCCAAATAGGCATGATCAGAAAAGATCCTCGCCAGAACAAATTATAGTCATGCTTCCAAAAATAAAATATAAAGAAAATATGCTAAAACTTTTAAGAGAGAAAGGTCAGATCAACTGTAAAGGAACTCGCATCAGATTGATGGCAGATTTCTTTTCTTTTTTTTTTTTTTTTTAGATTTTTAATTCATTTATTTGACAGGTAGAGTTATAGACAGTGAGAGAGAGAGAGACAGAGAGAAAGGTCTTCCCTCCGTTGGTTTACCCCCGAAGTGGCCACTATGGCTGGCACTGCGCTGATCCGAAGCCAGGAGCCAGGTGCTTCTCCTGGTCTCCCATGCAGGTGCAGGAGCCCAAGTACTTGGACCATCCTCCACTGCCTTCCCGGGCCACAGCAGAGCTGGACTGGAAGAGGGGCAGCTGGGACTAGAACCTGGTGCCCATATGGGATGCCGGCACCACAGGTGGAGGATTAGCCAAGTGAGCCAAGGCGCCAGCCCAGAGGGCAGATTTCTTAACAGAAACTGTTAGGGAACCATTCACGGAGAAAGTAACTGTAGCGCCATTTGAAAGAAAGTAACTGCACAGTAGAAAGTTAACCACGCTAGCCATTGCAGCCATTTGGGGAGGGAACCAGCAGATTGAGGATCTCTCTATCTCTCCCTCTCTCTCTGTAACTCTGCCTCACAAATAAATCTTAAAAGAAACAACACACTTCACCAATAAAGATACATAGAGACTGAAAGTGAAAGAATGGAAAAAGATATTCTATGCAAATGGAAATTAAAAGTGAGCAGGAGTAGGTATACTCACATTAGACAAAATAGACTTTAAGACAAAAAACTGTTAAAAGAGACGAAGAAGGCCATTAGGTAATGAGTAAGAGATCAATTCACAAGAGGATGTGACTACAGTTAATGTATATGCACCCAATGCTAAGGCACCAAGTTTTATAAAATAAATGATAAGGGATCTAAAGGTGGAATAAGCTCCAACACAATAGTAATTGTGGACTTGAACACTCCACTTTTACTAACCAGACCCCCCCCCCAAAAAAAAGAGCCAATCTACACTATAGACCAAATGGATCTAATAGGTATCTACAGAATATTCTACCACACAGCTGTAGAATACATATTCTTTTCATCAGTGAATGGAACATTCTCTAAAATAGATCATAAACTAGATAATTAAACAAAAAGCTGAAATCATATCAAGTATATTTTCTGACCATATAGAATGAAACTGGAAATTAACAACAAAGGAAACTCTAGAAAATATATAAATGCATGAAGACTGAACAATGTGCTCCTGAATGAACAACAGGTCATAGAACAAATAAAAAGAGAAATTTAAAAATTCCTTGAAACAAGTGAAGACGAAAATAGTACATATCAAAACTTATGGGATATAGCAAAAGCAGTGTTAAGAAAGCTTATACCAATAAGTGTCTACATCAAAAAATTGGAAAGGTATCAAATAAATGATATAACATATCTCAAGGACCTAGAAAAATATCAAACCAAACTCAAAATTAACAGAATAAAAATCTGAGAAATAAATAAAAACTATAAAAAAATCAGGGAAATGAAGAGCTTGATTATGAAAAAATAAAATTGGTAAACCACTGGCCCATCTAACTGAAGAAAAAAAAAGGAGAAGACACAACTTAATGAAACCAGAGATGAAAAGGTAGATGTTAAAGTCAAAATAACAAAGATACAAATACAAAATAAACAGAAAGAAATATTAGAAATTATTACAAAGAGCTATATGCCAGCAAATTGGAAAATATAGAAGTAGTGGATAGATTTCTGTACAGGCAGAATGTATCAAAATAAAGGTATAAAGACATAGAAAACCTGTATAGATTAGTGAACTAGATGGAGATTGAATCAGTAACAGAGAGCTTCCCAAAAAAGAAGAGCCCAGGACTAGATGGCTTCATAAAAGAATTCTACAAAACCTTTAAGGAATAAATAATACCAACTTAATAACCATTGAAAAAGGAACCCTTCCAAATTCATTCTATAAGGGCAGCATTATTTTAATTCCAAAACCAGAAAAAGACTAAACAAAAAAGAACAATAGAACAATATCCCTTATGAACATAGATGTAAACATCCTCAATAAAGTACTAGGAAATGGAATCCAACAACAGATCAAAAAGATCATCCACCTAGACCTCATGGGATATATCTTTGGGTTGCACAGATGGTTCAACATATGCAAATCAGTAAATGTTACATATCATATCAACAAAACTAATGATAAAACCAGATGATTATCACAATAGATGCAGAAAAAGCATTTGATAAAATATAACATCCTTTCATTATAAAATCCCTAAATTTGGATATAAAAGTAACATATCTCAACATAGTTAAGGCAATACATAACAAACACTCTGTAAGCAACATATTGAATGGGTAAAAGTTGGAAGCCTTACTACTAAGACCTGGAACCAGACAAGGATTTTATTTATTTGTTTTAAAGGTAGAGTTACAGAGAGAGGGAGAGACAAAGAGAAAGATTTTCTATCTGCTTGTTCTCTCCCCAAATGGCCACAACAGCCAGAGTGGGGCTGACCTGCAGCCAGGAGCCAGGAGCTTCTTTCTGGTCTTCCACACAAGTGCAGGTGCCCAAGCACTTGGGCCATCTTTCACTGCTTTCCCAGGCCATAGCAGAGAATTGGATTAGAAGAGGAGCAGCCGGGACATGAACCATTGCCTATATGGGATGCTGGCACTGCATGAGGAGGCCTTACCCACTACTACACTACTCCACAGTGCCGGCCCCCAATAACATTCTTATGTGCAAGCAACACTCCTACTGAGAAAAAACTTATGAAATCAGTCCCATTCACCAAAGCTACAAAAAATTTAATCTCTATAATGAAAAATACAATGCATTAACAAAAAAATAGATGAAGAAACCAAAAAAAAGTAAAAATCTTCCATGTTCATGGATTAGAAGAATTAATATCATCAAAATATCCATACTACCCAGAGAAATTGCATATTCAATATGATCTCAATGAAAATACCAAGGATACGCTTCACAGATGTAGAAGAGACAATTCTAAAATGCATATAAACATAAAAGAATGCTAATAGCCTAAGCAATCATAAACCATAAAAATTAAGCTGGAGGTGTTGCAGTGGATTCGTTCTGAGAGGAGGAGCATGGTGGGGGCAAGAGACACAGAGTCACCACACAGACCCCGGGGGCGGGTGAAAGCAGGCCAAAGGCGAGCAGCCTGCAGACTCATTTATTTCAGTTGGTAAAAAGCAGCTTATATAGCCAAGGCAGCCAATCCAGTCAAGGGCGATCTATGCCCTAACCAATCGCAGCCTGTTGCCAGGCAGTTTCTGAAGCCATCCAATCACAGCCTGTTGCCAGGTAGTTTCCATTGCCAGCAGCCATCTTGGCATGGCCTTCTCATTCTACCACATGGAGACATTACAATAGCAGATTTCAAGACATACTACAAGGTTGCTATAATTAAAACAGCCTGATTCTGGCACAAAAATAGATATGTATACCAATGCAACAGAATAGAAACTCCAGGATTTAATCCATATATCTACAACCAACTAATCTTTGACAAATGAGATAAAATCATTCCCTTAGAGAAAGAACACTCTTTAAAAAATGGTATTCCATATGAAGAAGTTTGAAACAGGACTCCAATATTACTTATACAAAAATCAACTCACAATCAATCAAATATATAAAGATAACAGATATGTGCACTGTGGTACAGTAGGTTAAACCCCTGGTCTGAAGGGCCCATATGGTATACCGGAGCTTCAGGCCAGAGCATTATGCCATTGTGCCACAGTGCTGGCCCCTAAACAAGTATCTTTCAAATGATGAAATACAAATGTCCAACATAAACATGAAAAAATGCTCAGGAACACTAGCCATCAGAGAAATGCAAATAAAAAAAACCACAATGTAGTATCCCCTCACCCCAGTTAGAATGCTAGCATTCAAAAATCAAAAAAGCTCATAAGAATACCGAGAAAAAAGTACCCTAATAGACTGTTGGTGGAAATGTAAATTGGTACAACCATTATAGAAAACAGTGTGGAGATTCCTCAGAAAATTAAAAATAGACCTACCATATGACCCAGCTATCCCACTCGGGTATCCCACTCCAAAAGAAGTGAAATCACCATATCAAAGAGTTACCTGCACTCTTATAATTACAGCTCAGTTCACAATAGCAAAGATATGGAATCAACCTATATGTCCACCACCTGATGATTGGACAATGAAATGTGGTATTATATATATATATGTATATATATATATATACATATATACACACACACACACTATAGAATATCACTCAGCCATAAAAAGTGAAATTTTGACATATGCAACAACATGGATGCAACTGGAGATTATGCTAAGTGAAATAAGCCAGCTATAAAAAGACAAATATCACATGTTTTATTTGTGGTAGTTAATGTAGAAAATATAAAAAAATTGTGGGTGTCATATAATTTGGTATATAGTTATATTTCTTCAGTGAATGATGCCTTATAAAAATGATAATACATTTTTTTACAGGCAGAGTGGACAGTGAAAGAGAGAGACAGAGAGAAAGGTCTTCCTTTTGCCGTTGGTTCACCCTCCAATGGCCGTCACGGGTGGCGCGATGCGGCTGGCGCATTGCGCTGATCCTAAGGCAGGAGCCAGATGCTTCTCCTGGTCTCCCATGGGGTGCAGGGCCCAAGCACTTTGGTCATCCTCCACTGCACTCCTGGGCCATAGCAGAGAGCTGGCCTGGAAGAGGGGCAACCGGACAGAATCCAGCGCCCCGACTGGGACTAGAACCCGGTGTGCCAGCGCCGCTAGGCGGAGGATTAGCCTATTGAGCCATGGCGCCGCCGATAATATGTTCTTCTTTCTCACATTAAAAGAAAATAAATGGAGGAAGAGAATAATGAGGAATCCTGGCATATAGGTAGTCTTTTATTCTTAATTTGGGTGTTAGTTATGAGGTGTGATCAGATGACCAAAAAATCATTTATCTGCACTCTTATGTGCATTTCTCGGTATGTATATATTTCTTTAAAATATTTTATCAAAAAAGGAGTAAAAGGAAAAAATAACTGGAAATGGACAATGCAATTAGTTGACAGACATGTAAATGCTCATGGGCTACTTTAGAATCATAATACAGAACTAATATTCTATCCTAAGTTGCCTAAAACTTAATAAATAAAAAAGGATGAGCAACCAAATAAAAATATTTCTCAACTATTTATATATATATATGCAGAATACATACCTTTATTCAAGCATGTGTAAGTATATGCATGCACATATTTTTATACAGAAAATGTGTACAAGGTTACTTCAACATTTGTGAAAATTGAATTAAATGTTAATTTTGTGCAAAACTTTTAAATTATGCATAGTTTTTTCATAATAAACATTTGCATGAACTTTTTGAAATACCCGCATAACATTTTACATACTTTCTACATGGGGACTTGGGCTACATAATTTGGAAGAAAAATAAAAAGGAAGAGATCAAAGAGGAAACACACTTTTGTTCTAGTAAAACATTTGCTAGTTTCCAGGAAAATAGGAAAAGGAGAAAGAATACAGCTGAACTCTGTTGAATACTTATGATAGGTTTTTCTACATCTATTATCTCAATCTACTTCTATGATCCTGTGAGGCTGATATTAAGGTTCTCAACACACAGATGAGGAAACTGGGAAGTGCTGAGTATATACAATGATTATAATGTCACTCAAGCATAGAGGATTCAGAAACACCCACGTGACTCTAAAGCTTAAGCTCTTCCTGCCTCTTCCCAAGTGGACAGAGTCCCTCCCTTGAAAATGTTATCTCTTTCAAGAAGCAGATTTCATGCTATTTGAGTGCCATGTAAATGATGCAAACTTAAGTAGCACAAAAATCCATGAGAGGAGTATACTTGGCCTAGCCTTACAGGATGAATGTAAAAGGTGGAGAAGCAACAAATGAGGTACTCATTCTGGGTGTAGGAATATCTCAGACACAACTAGAGTCAAGAATAAGCAAAACGGATTTTCAGAAGACAGTTAATAAGCAAGTCCCACAGAGCAGAGTTCACAATCAATAATGATAGTGGTCATATTGAAATTAATTATTTAGGGATTCTGATGCCAGGTGATCTGTACACTACTCTTAGGAGTTTATGAACTGATCGAGGTGAAACTAGTATTTACCAAGAGTAATGAGGGGCACAAGTCCAAAGTATAAGGCATGTTTGCAAATAAATGTGATTGGCATTGAATAAGACAGAAATAATTTGGGGTGACACGATAAGAAAAATTTAGAGAAAATGATACCGCATGTTGACTTTAAAAGATAAATGGGATTTATAAATCAGTGATTCCTGGAGGCGAGGACAATTAAAACATGGGTCAAAAGAAAAAGAAGTCTGTGCTATTATGATTGAGACTGGCCTGACCAAACCAGGAGATACACAAATCTGCAAAACACAATTGGATAGTGTTGGTAAGATTGAAGGATGACACTGAAATCAAGCACAGGACTATCAACTCTAACTTTTTTGAATATAACAACCATGATTCCTTATTTTTCTACCATCAACCCACAGTAGACTTCATATGTGGCACTGTATATGACATATAGTGGGTACTTAATACTAGGATTCGTATAATTTCTTGAAGAAGAGGGAAAAACAAGTACAGTCATGTGCCACATGATATTTTGGTAAAGGATAGACTGCGTATACCATGGTGGTCCCATAAAATTGTATCATCTAGTGGTGTTGTAGCCATCCTCATTTGCATAAGTATACTCTTATGAACATATCCCCATTGGTAAGCAGTGCATGAGTGCACTCCTTCATAATAAAAGAATAACTTTCTAACAAATTATAATAGTGATGATATACCCTTTAAGTACCTTGTCTTTACTTTTTGTTTTCCCCTAGATAATTAATGAATTTTTGCTAATATATTTTTCCCTAATTCCCCTTATGCCTATAAAGTGCATATCAGGGCCAGCACTGTGGCGTAGTGGGTAAAGTCATTGCCTGCAGTGCCGGCATCCCATATGGGCACCTGTTGCATCCCAGCTGCTCCACTCCGGCTTTGGATCAGTTCAGTTCCAGTCGTTATAGCCACTGAGGAGTGAACCAGCAGATGGAAGACATTCATTTCATTCTCTCTCTCTCTCTCTCTCACTCTCACTCTGCCTTTCAAATAAATAAACCTTTAAAAAAAGAATGCATATCAAGGTCTTTTAACAAAGAACTTCACACTGATATTGGCTTCTAAATATGTAATCATATTTAGCTGTTTTCTTATCACTGCCAAGACTTGTAGTCTGATTTTTGCCATTGCAACTCTAAATATATATCAAAATAAAACTATTATTTTTCTTCTTACTAAAGACATTCATACAAATGTCCCATGAACATCCATAAAATGGTGCTTTTACACATATGGGAATTTATGTCAACTTGAGTTTAATTCCTGCTAACTTTAATGTCAAAAAATGTATTTTCAGATATATATTATTCAATTGATATAGGATAAATAATAGACTTTTCCCTAGTTTTACAGTTACCCAGAGGAATAAGATACCATTGGATTTAAAGAGCAGTTAACAATTTCTTGAAATGTACTTTTTATTAAAAAAATTCAAATACAAAAATCATTAAAGCATCATCCCCATTATAATATGAAAGTCAAGAACTGGTAAAACTAGCCTGTAGTGTGAGAAATTAGAATAGTGATGACTTCCATGGATAATCACTCCAGGAACTGTAGGCAAGGGAGACTAGTGACCTTCTGGTGTTTTGCATGTATTCTATGCTTTCATCCAGACTAAAGGTTCCTTGGTGTGTTTTTGTGTGTGCATTCGTCAAGCTTTACTGTTGATGTATGTGCATTTTGGTACAAACGGTACATTATTTTTTTAAAAAGCAGAAAATAGAACATGGAAGTCCTTTTTCTCATTACCCTCTTAATCACTAACAATTTTTCTCTATGCATGTACAAGTCTATATAATTTTAGTTAAAAACAACTATGAATCTTTTCATTTCTGTACTTATAATTCCAGCTGTAGTCAACGCAGTTTACATTAGGAATATCTGAGGAAATTTCTGTTATTTATTGCTTGCATTTAAAAATTCTTATCATATTTTCTATATCAAAAGTCACCCTGAGAACAGGTGTTTGTCACACACATAATCTAAAATAGCACAGGTCCAGCATCTTAGAACATTAACTTTGATGATGATTACACCTGTAATAAATGCCCTTATTAGGTTTCTAAGTCCTGTGAAGTCAGGGCTATGATCATTCTGCATTCCTCTCATCTATTGCCTATTACACAGCAGGTGCTCAAGAAATGTTTGTTAAAATATGAAGTAACAAATTTTCTACTAATCCTACTATTCATGGAGTTATCATACCCTTTATGGTTAAACAGTTAACAGACTTTTGTTCTCATTTTACTTAAGACAACTCCAGAATCAGGAAGCCAAGGTCACAGATTTGGAGTTGTTACAGACAACCCTGGAACCCCTGCCCTTCTTTCCAAACCCAGGATGAGGAAACAGGAAAGTTCCAGATCAGCTTTTCTCTACCTTGCCCTCCCCATTCTCTCAATTTCCAGCAAAAGGGAAAACACAACTAAACAAAGGAGAACAGGCACATGTGTGTGCACCATACATCTAAGTCATGAAACCCTGAGTGAAATCTTTCCCTTACTCCCTCCCTCTCTGGAGCAAAGTTAAGTACCCTGGTGAGTAGGCATTCTGAGAGGTCCCCGTGCCACCCCCCTACCCCCACCCCAACCTCTTAAAATCCTGTTCCCAGAACACTTTAGTGTGTCACCTGTGGCTTGGTTGGCTCCTGAAACCGGATCTTCTGGTTGGAACGGCCAAGGTTGTGCAGAGTAATCGGGAGCCGGTACACCTTCCCGGCCAGTGTGTCTAGGAACTTCAGCTCGGACGGGGTCACCTGCAGCTGAGTGTCCTTTTTGAAACTATCCGTGTCCCGAGGGACAAGGGAGTTCCTCTTCATGTCCACACTTTCTCTCTGCATGGCTGGGATAAAGTCACTTACTTGAGGGACTTGGGACTAATGTGGACAATTGTCGCTAGGCAACCGTGAAGCGTTCCACACTAGCCTCAAGCCCCGCCCATTTTGGCTCCGCCTGCCTGGTGAGTAGGCAATGGCAACAGAAGCTGCAAAGGGACAAAAGATCTCAGGGGTCGCAGATGTCACCCGAGCAGCTGGAAGATACACTATGGCAACCCCAACCGCAGAGACATCACCCTTTGTCATAGCTTGACTGGATTTTAACATAGCATTGGCATGCTGGGCATTCTTTTGGACCTCTCTTAAGACCATGCTTAAAAATTAGTGACACGCCAGCACCGAAGCTCACTAGGCTAATCCTCCGCCTGTGGCGCCGACACCCCGGGTTCTAGTCCTGGTCGCCCCTCTTCCAGGCCAACTCTCTGCTATGGCCCGGGAGTGCAGTGGAGGATGGCCCAAGTCCTTGGGCCCTGCACCCGCATGGGAGACCAGGAAGAAGCACCTGGCTCCTGGCTTCGGATCGGCACAGCTCTGGCCATTGCGGCCATTTGGGGGGGTGAACCATTGGATGGAATGTTGGGTCTTAGTCCACCCGTACAAGGATGGACTGGGTCCAAGGAAAGGCAAGTGCGCCGCTTCCCCAGCCCGTTCCCCAGCCTCCTGGTCCCGGAGACAATCAGACGCAGCGGGGAGCCAAGTCTAGCAAGGACTCAGTCAAAGTTGTTAGACTCCATTTGAGAATTTAAACTGTTAGAGAGTCAACTGCTTAGCCAAAAACTAGTAAGTATAACCTGAGTATTTTAACCAAAGCTGTGGGGTAGATCTGATCAGAGTTAGGTAATCACTCAAACATTAAAGACAGACAAATCCAATGAAACACGAAACCTTTAAGACACGTGCAAACTCTCAGATAAGTTAACTACAGCAGCACAGAAAAGAGCTGGTCATCAGCATAGGAGCCCATTGCTTAGGACAGGGAAACACATCAGAAACAAAGCGGCAGGGAATGAGAGGCTTCCGTAGTGCTGGAGAAAAAGTTTCATTAACTGCAAATAAAGACTCATTAGGTTGGAAAGGGTTAATGGATGAAGGTTTTTGTTCCTTTAGGTAAGGCCAGTGGTAGCCAAAGGCATTTTTTCTTCCCCCTCCTGGAGAGGACAGCATTGAATTGTAAATGGAGAGGAAATAAGCAGTCCAAGGACTAGTCTCCCTAGAGTATCTAGCTGTGGCCTGCATGGGTGCAACAGGCTACACTGACTGGAAGAGAGTGCAGAGAAAGGCCGTGGTCCCCCATCTACAGGGAAGACTGCGCACGCCGGGGCCTAGCAGGACTGGCTGTGGGGTTGAGTAGGCACGCTGTTTACAAGATGGCGGCGGGCGATTCAAGGGAGGTGAATAACCATAAAGGGGTGGCCACATGGGCGGAATTGGAGGCGCAGTGCATTGAGGCAGTGTTGGGCTTTTAGGGGTTGCCGCCACACCTGAAAGCTCCACCTTAGTTTTAACTGCCTCTGGGGATTTAGGAGCCTCCCTTAGGCCAGGGCAGGCCTCTTGATGATTAGCATTTATTCCTTCCCAAACAAGCATTTTAACAAACTGATCCCGAAGGTCCCCAGCCAGCAACTTATGATGGAGACTGTGTTCGACCCTAGCTACAAAATCTGGCAATGACTCTCCCAGCTTTTGTCGCACCCCCGCGATGGGAGATTCGGTGGGCCCCTCATCCAGCTTGTACCAAGCATTAAGTCCTGCCTGCCTCACTTGTTCACGGTATGGAGCAGGCAGCGCAGCTTGCTGGATCCCCGTAGAGAATCCTTCCCCCATCCCAGCCAACATAGCATATGTAATAGGGATAGCTGGCTGGGCTGCTCCATTAGCTTCCGCACTCACCCGGCACTCCTCCTTAAAGAAGGCGCACCACTTTATGAACTGGGAACTCGTGAGGACTGCCTTGGCCACGTCCAACCAGTCCTTGGGGACGCATGGGTGATAGGCTATATCTTGCAGCAGGGTTTGGGCCCAGGGGGAATTTGGCCCGTCTTCCACCACTGCCTTGCGAAGCTCCTTTAAGTCCTTCGCTTCCCAGGGATACCACTCCAGAGCTCTGTTACCGCCTGGAGCTAAATTAACAGGGTAGGCCTGAGGCAGCAGGTTCCCTGGCCCAGAGTTCACTTCCCTATGCTGCTTTATGTCCACTGGATAAGCTTCCTCAAAGGTCTCCTCATTTCTCCTCTCCCCTCCTGGGCAATCATAAGTGCCCAGATCACAAAGCTCCCTCCATGGCTCTACATAGGGGGAGGCTGCCTCTGCCCCGGGGAGGTATGGGGGTGGTCCGGGCCCTTCTAGGGTGGATGGGCTAGGCGGAACGACTTTTACTTTTGTTTTTACCTCAACAGTTCGTGCCTCCACAGGCTCTCTGCATTCCTGATCAAACTTAGCCCATTTTCTCTCCCCGCCATCTTCCTCTGAGGTTTTAGTCTCTCCCAAGTCCTGCACTTCCTGTTTCTCTCTCTCGCCCTCCGAAGCTAGGGTTATAGCGTCTGGGTGGAAGGATGCTTTAAGCGCGGTATCAAAGTGTCTCTCCCTCTTAAGGGTGAGTTTTTCCACCCATAACCAAATGTTCCAAGAAAAGAGATTGGCCGTCTGAATCCAAAGGGCCAAGGTTATGACAGCTACCCAGACACTTTTTAACATATAGCGTAAGGTCTTTAAGGCCAGGTCCTTTTGGGACGAAACTGCATAAACCATACTAAGGTTTTCACTTACCCTGAGAGACCGCTTAGCCTCGGCCGAAAAGTAACTGTTCCTGCCGCACGTTGGGCGCCAGATGTTGGGTCTTAGTCCACCCGTACAAGGATGGACTGGGTCCAAGGAAAGGCAAGTGCGCCGCTCGCTCGCCTGTTCCCCAGCCTCCTGGTCCCGGAGACAATCAGACGCAGCGGGGAGCCAAGTCTAGCAAGGACTCAGTCACCTTCTGCATAATAGTACCTTTTATAACACAAAACTGCGGAGTCATTGGGGCAGGGCTAAGGGCCAACCAATCACTTAAAAAATCACCTTATGGGGGGATTTCTATAGGACTAGCCCTATGTCTATACACTTGTTACTAGTTTTGTTACCTCCCCTGATGTTGCGCAGCCAGTTAGTTTTAGTGGTAAACAACTTTGGATTCCGCCCATCTTACTTCCTCTGGGCGCCATCTTACTTGGCTCCGCGTGGCTTCGTTCCGCGCAGCTCGGGCGGGGGCACCCTGGAGCAGCTGCGCATGCGGAGCCCCGGGGCCTGGCCTGGCCTGGCAGCGCTCATGCCCCACAATGGAAGACCTTTTTCTCTGTCTCTCTCTCTCACTGTCCACTCTGCCTGTCAAAAATAAAAAATTAGTGAAAGTAGTATGTGTTTGGGGGCGGGGGGAGGGGGCGTTGACTGGAGGGTGTCTATTAAGGCAGTAAGATATACTAGAAAGGGAGGAATTCAGGGGAAATAGTTTCCCAGATTCCTGTTCAGTGGTCCTCAGCGCAGCATTTTGTAATCACACTGTTACAACCCAAAATATTGGATTAACATGAATAATAAATAGGGATGAGTAAAATAACTTACAGTCTAGCAATGAATACTAATATAGATCTGTGTGTATTATCATAGGAAGGTATCAATTAGGCATCATCAAATGTTTAAAATTGACTAAAAACATGCATGTTATCATGATTGTTTCTTGCTTAACACACACACACACACACTCTCTCTCTCTCTCTCTCTCTCTCTCATCTTTTGTTGAAATGTAGATTCTGCTTCAGTATATCTAGAGCTCAGCCTAAGAATCTGTATGTCTCACAAGCTTTCAGGTGATTCCAACGCTGCTCATCCAGGAACCACACAACCAGTATAAATGCTTTAGGAACTGTTAACTATTTCAAGGTTTAAGCTCTTTTGTGAAATGAAGGTGTTGCTTATGAAGAGGAGAGCATTGCTAGATGAGGACTTTTCCAGTAGGCTCAAATTCATACTTCACAATGCTACTCTCTTTTCATAATTCCCCCACTATGACCTACGACTTTCAAAATATATCAGGTGCTTTCATTTCTTCCCTGCTACTGCAGATGATGTTCCCCATGAAGGGAATGGCCTCTCCATCCACCAGCCACAGCTATTTGTACTTCAAGACCTAAACACCTTGGTAGAACCTTTCTATTGTTTAGGGGGCTGAAGCTGTGGCCCAGCAGGTTAAAGCCCCAGCCTGCAGCACCGGCATCATATATGGGTGCCAGTTTGAGTCCTGGTTGCTCCTCTTTGATCCAGTTCTCTGCTGTGGCCTGGGAAAGCAGTGGAAAATGGCCTAAGTCCTTGCGCCCCTGCACCTGGGTGAGAGACCCAGCAGAAGCTCCTGGCTCCTGGTTTCGGATCAGCTCAGCTCTGGCTGTTGCAATCATTTGGGGAATGAACCAATGGAATGGAAGACCTCTTTCTCTCTCTGACTCCACCTCTCTGTAACTCTGTCTTTCAAATAAATGAAATAATTCTTAAAATAAGAAAACTTTTGTACTTTTATCTTTAAAATTTAACAACTTTTAATTTTTGCCACATTCGCTTCATATGTAGATTGTATATATACATACACATATATACTTTTTTTTCTGGAAAACAGATAGTAATATCACAAAGTGAGGGATTTGTGATACTGTGAAGAGTCAGATGGGTCAGTAGACAGGTTGATCCTGGTGGAAAATGAGGAAAAGGGGAGTCCCCCTAAGAGGATGCAAAATGCTTGCTTCCTCCAAAAGTTATCTTTAGTAAAATCAAAGTGCTGAATCCTACTGCACCAAAAGCCACCTTTAGCAAAACAAAAGTGCCTGCCCCACTCCTAGGGAGCTTCCAATTTTATCATGAGAATAGCAAGGGAGTGATGATTCAGTCATGGAAAGGAGAGATAGTCTCTGTTCTTCAGCACAAAAGAATTATCAGGCAGACACAGCAGTGAATGTAAAGTGGGATTTATTCACTTTGATCTGCTAAAGATAACCTTTTGTTATCTTTTTATCTTTTTTTTTTTATTTATTTTTTTGTTACCCTTCCTGGATGGCTCTTTTGTTTTATCGGGAACAAGCTGGACAGGGCAAATAAGATTACAAATCAGGTCTTTTAATGGGTTTTGTCTCCACCTTGTAATTGATTGCTAGCTGATTGTCAGTTTTTCCCAAAAGTGTGTTTAAAACCCCACTACTAATAGCAACCTAAGGTTTTGCCTCGTTTGGAGCCCCTCTCCTGGCCACTTTAGCAGGTCTTGTTGCAGGCTGGGATAGGCCTAAATTAATATCTCAGGAAAGGTAAAAAGGGGAGTTTCATACCCTGCTCTGCTCGTCCTGGGTCCACAACGTGGAGAGAAAAGAGTTCCCCTCCCCTTCACCAAGCTATTTATGAGCTTCAAAAAGGAGAGTGGCTACATAGTACTACCCCCAGGTCCCAGTAGGAGGAGGTACATCCTAGGGAGGGGTCATCTGATTGACAGGTAGGTTGATGGGATTACATGGAGGTGTGGCCTCCAGCTAAAGAACTTTATGTGACATTTCCCACATCATCTCCCCTAGGAGATTTCTGACCCTGAATCTTAAGAGGGTGCTGAAGGACGAAGACTCCTCAAATCTTCCGTATCTACTTCCTGTTGATCACGGATGCAGGCCCTGCCTGTCTAGGGTCCGGAAATCTCTTTTATCTCGTCTAATGGATCCATTTCATGAGCTGGAAAATTTTCAGTCACTGCCAATGGGTGTGTTCCCTGCATGTCCATTATTACTTTCAGAAGTTGTTGAATTCTGAAACACAAGTTTATCAATCAGTATGAGCAAAACTGGAAGAAAATGAATTACAAATGGAATGCCATTAAGGAAGAGAAGAATATAGTCTACTGATTCCCAGATAGTGGGTGGTGATAGGCTGTCCTTGAGCAGATTTTTTTAAGACCATTTAGCCTGAGTGTAGATATTTTGAATGTCTCTTTCAGTAAATATACTACCATGAGAGTAGAGGTGACAGATCCCATTAATCACTGCACATGTTCCTCCTTGTTCCATCAGTCTATATTCCAAGATCTGTTCGTTGTCCATAACTACCTTAACCAGAGTGTCCACAGATGTAAGTACTTGCTGTAAAAGTTGGCCAGATTGCCTGAAGCAATGCTCAGGTTTTTAAAATCAGCTTTATGTGGCACACCAGGATCTTCTACTATTACAGTAGAAGAACCCGCTAAGGAGTTTTCCTGCCAATCACAGCTCCCAGAAAGAATCAAAAGAGGTAAGTAAAACATGTCTGCCTTAAAGAGAAGCTGTCTTGATGTGACAAAAGCAAATGCTTTACTTATCTTTGCCTTTTAAAGAGGTATTTGAGATCTTCCATTGGCTCACAGGAGAAGGTGGACTTATCTTTCAAGTGTACCTGCAAAGACTCAGGAGGTAGGAGTTTAATCCTTGGCACATGTACCCAGCTTGTGATGGCTTGTAATTTCACTGAGGTAGGCATGCTCAGCAGCACCTGGTAGAGTCCCTTCCATTTAGCCTGCAACTGGTCTGAAGGGGATGTTTCTTTCCAAATCTTTTTTTAAAGATTTTTATTTATTTGAGAGGTAGAGTTACAGACAGTGAGAGGGAAAGACAGAGAGAAAGGCCTTCCTTCCATTGGTTCACTCCCCAAATGGCTGCAACAGCTGGAACTGCGCCAATCTGAATCCAAGAGCCTGGTGCTTCTTCCTGGTCTCCCATGCTGGTACAGGGGCCCAAGCACTTGGGCCATCTTCTGCTGCTTTCCCAGGCCACAGCAGAGAGCTGGATCGGAAGAGGAGCTGCTGGGACTAGAAGCAGCACCCATATGGGATGCAGGAGCTGAAGGTGGAGGATTAACCTACTGTGCCATGGCTTGCCCCCCACCTTCCAAGTTTTTAATAAAACTAATTCTCCTGAGGAAATAGACTGCTAATGGGTCTTAGGATCTGGCACTGGGAAAACTATATTACCATTCTCCATCTGAACCTTCTGTACCTGGCCTAAATTGATCATATACTTTATCCGATCTTGAATCTCTGAATCAAAGAGGATGTCAGAGGTGAGAAAAGGCCTTCCATACAGCATCTCACACGGACTAAGCTGTAAGGCAGTCTTGGCTGCTATTCTCATTCTGAGAAGGGCAATAGACAATAGTTTAAGCCACGTTTCTGAGGTCTCTTAGCAAAGCTTAGCTAGAATTTTCTTAAGACTATGATTAGCCTTTTCAACTTTATCCAATGACTGAGGTCTCCAAGAGCTACGGAGACAGTAAGATACTATTAGAGCAGCAGCTATCAGTTGAGTTCTTTTAGATACAAATGAAGGGCCAAACAAAGTAAATCTTTGAGAGCAAATGTTGCCATTAACTCTAATAATACAACTCTTTGAGGACAGAGATCCTGCATTTAAAGTTAGTATACAGTGACTCCTGTTTAACAATTAGCACTCTCATGTATGACATCATTGATCACCCGAGTCTCTTGACATGAAATGTCTCGGCTGTAGAAACCTCTTAAATCAGCAAACCCCATCTGTCTTCAGACAAGGCCATGAGCAAAGTGGAAGTTCTCCCCTCCATTCTGAGAAGACTACATCCTTCTTTGGTGACCACTTCTTTCCATTGGGGCCTGGACCACAGAGATCCTTCAGGGAGGGACACTCCTTGCACCAGTGTCTTGGCTTTCCACACCTGAAATGCTCTTGTGGGCTTTTCAGTCAGACCAGAATGCCTTATGGGCTGACACTGAGGCCACTGAGTATTACTTACAGAGACTGCCATGCTATGAGTCTGCTATATGGACTGCTTTCCATGTTGGAGGAATTTTCTCCTCTTTAACCTTATCTATATTATCACTAGACACTTAAAAATACTATTACCGCTAGCCCCGTGGCTCAACAGGCTGATCCTCCGCCTTGCGGCGCCAGCACACCGGGTTCTAGTCCCGATCAGGGTGCCGGATTCTGTCCCGGCTGCCCCTCTTCCAGGCCAGCTCTCTGCTGTGGCCAGGGAGTGCAGTGGAGGATGGCTCAAGTGCTTGGGCCCTGCACCCCATGGGAGACCAGGATAAGCACTTGGCTCCTGCCATCGGATCAGCGCGGTGCGCTGGCCGCAGCACTCCGGCCGCGGCGGCCAATGGAGGGTGAACCAACGGCAAAGGAAGACCTTTCTCTGTCTCTCTCTCTCTTTCACTGTCCACTCTGCCTGTCAAAAATAAAAAAAAAATAAAAAATAAAAAAAAATAAAAAATAAAAAATAAATATTACCATACAGCTCATGGGGATTTGGGATCCCATGGCAAGTTTTCAAACTCTAGCCTTAGAAGTAAGTCTGTAAGAATGTATGCAGAACTATACAGATGAACAATCTCTTTGTAGGACCTAAGAAGATAAAAATAGACATGGCTCTTCACAAGCCTAATTAGCCTTAAGCATGTAATTTGGATACATTGCATTAGCTGTCATTTTGACACCTCAGAGTCTCCATTTGTACACAAAATGGGGTCCATTATTTTACCCAGCCTGCTGATGGAGCTCTCAATTTTTTTCATAACTAACATAAAGCCAAAGTAACATACCAAAAGAAAAAGAAAAACGCCATCTGGTCTGGGAAGTACTGTCATGGAAGACCACAGAGAATACTTCCGAGATTAAATCTTGAAAGATCATGCCAGACCTGGGGTACAGAACCCCAGGAGGCCCCACCATGCCTGGGGTATAGAACCTCAGGAGGGTTTTCCATGCCTAGGGTACGGAACCCCAGGAGGGTACTGCCATTTTTAGACAAATGATTGCATTTTGTAGGGTGCTGTCCCATACTTCATAGGATGTTTAGCCACCTCCCTGGACTTTACGCAATAGATACCAGTTGCACATTCCCTTTCTCCAATCATGACAGCCAAAATTATCTCCAGGAATGACTATGTGTACCCTGAAGGGGGTTATTGTCCCTCCTTTTTTTTAACACTAATGATAGCATACTCTTACACCATTCATTTTCTGCTTACTTCACTCGAAGATATTTTGTAAATGGTATCAGTAAATAGTGTCTTCATCTTTTAATAGCAGAATAGTATTCCATTATATGAATATATAATAATTGACTGACTGATGAACTTCTGATACACCTTGAGTTGTTTCCAACTTTTGGTATTAAAAATAAGGTAATGATGAATTTCATTGTGATTTTCTTTTCTTACAGGTGTGAGTTTGTGTGACACAGAATTACCATAAGCAGAATTTTTGAATCAGAGGTCTGTGAACCTGTCATTAGATAGATGTCACTGTCAATAAATAAGGTCGAATTTCTCTTCAGAGAGTTCATATTAATAATAGTGTGACTACCAATAAAGAAAACATTTACTCTCACACCTAAGCCACTACAGTATGTGGTAGTCCTTTAGTTACTACTACAGGCTGAGTTATTAGAGCCATTTCCAGAGCTGAAATGCCCCTCTTAAAGAGACTGGGCACTAATTGTCAAAACCTATGCATGTGATGAGTTGTTTCTCTCATGATTATGTAGAATCATATGACATAGCTCTCTTAACATAGGAATAATGTTTGGATAAACCTGATCTAACATCAGCCCTTTTAAAAGAACTTTCTCAAGCTCACGGATAAATGAGAAGTCATGGACAGTTGAAGTATGTGATTTTATGCAAATTACTGGTTTGAAGCAGAAGTGGTCCATGTTAGGAGGGACAGGCAGTGAATAAAGAATGGAGAGAGAGATCCCTGTCCAAACATCAGTGAGGAATGGGGATGTCAGTCCTACAACAGCAGGGAGCTAACTTCTTGCAACAACCTAAATGAATTTGGAAGTGAGTTCTTCACATAGTTTCTCCAGAAAGAAATTGCAGCTCTGTAAGCAGCTTGAGTTTTGGCTTTTGAATTCTTGAGCAGAGAATCAAGCCATGCAGTCAGTACCCAGATTTCTGGCTTAAGGAAACTGTGAGGTAATAAATACATGTTGGGAAATTTGTCATGTAACAATATAAAAAATAGTGTTATCAATGTTTTGATTTTTTTCTATTCTCTTATGTTAGAAATTATATTTCCATGAAGTTCAGTTTGCATTTCTCTTATTACGTTGGAAATGAACATCTTTCACTTATTTGAAAGTCTTTTTTTTAATTTATTTGACAGGTAGAGTTATAGACAGTGAGAGAGAGAGATAGAAAGAAAGGTCTTCTTCCGTTGGTTCACTCCCCAAATGGCCGCCACAGCCAGCGCTGCGTCGATCTGAAGCCAGGAGCCGGGTGCTTCTTCCTGGTCTGCCATGCAGGTGCAGGGCCCAAGCACTTGGGCCATCCTCCACTGCACTCCAGGGCCACAGCAGAGAGCTGGACTGGAAGAAGAGCAACCGAACTAGAACCTGGCGCCCAGATGGAATGCCGGTGCCGCAGGCAGAGGATTAACCAAGTGAACCACAGCACCGGCCCCTATTTGAAAGTCTTTTAATATTTGATGTCTTTCAATAAGAATATCGATATGGTATATACTTGTTTTATTTTTCCTGTATTCTGTTTCTTCATATAGCTTTTCTTTAAATGTTAATCTATCTTCTATCAATTACAAAAAAGAGACATATATGTACATACATATATATATATACATAAAGGAAATTCGTTTGTCCTGTGATAAAATTTGCAAATGTATATGTATCTATAAACAATCATCTATTTTTAAAAATTTTCTAAAGATTGTGTTACTCAAATATGTCTTTTTTACGGATTCAAGGTTTTAAAAATATATTTTTATTTGTTCCTAGAAAGGCCTTCCTCACGCCAAGATTACACAAATTTTTCCCACAGTTTCTTGTGACGCTTTTACTCTGAAATTTCTTCAAAAGTTTTACTGAGTACTTGGTTCGTTGCACCTAACACTTAAGTTGCACTTAAATTTTACTTTTGTTCTCTTACATTTATGTATTTATTTGGGAGGCAGAGAGAGAGAGACAGAGTTTGCAGCCTCTGGTTCACTCTTCCAACATCCACAAAAGCTGAAGCTGGGCAATTATGAAACCCAGCAGTCCGGAATTCAATCCAAGCAGAAACCAATTACTTGAGCCACCACTACTGTCTCCCAGGGACTGCATTAACAGGCAGCTGGACTCAAGAGCCAAAGGCAGTTATTGAACCCAGGCACTCTAATGTGGGGCATGGGCATTTTAACTGGCATCTTAACTGCTAAACCAAATGTCTCCCCTGGATGTTAATCTTTTTGATAATACACACTCTTATTTGTTAGCTTAAAATTTCCTATTGAGATTCATAATTGTATGAAATACTTTATCAGTTTTGCAGCATGATTTATTTATTCCTCTTACTTTTGTATTGTTAATTACATTTCTCTTTTATGACTTACTATAGCTCTGTAATTCCTCTAAATATATTTTTTATTTATTTCACTGATTTTTTTTTCAAAAAAATGTAGTCAATGTATCCTATATTTTTGCCATTTACTTTCGTCCTACATTTCCATACCATTTTTGTCCTTCCTCTCTCTAACTTTATGCTTTCATTGCAGTAAAAACTGCTGTATCTTAAGTGTTCTGTCTTTAATTTAGTAGTTGATCAATGAACTACATTAACTCTGCAGTTTTAGACAGGGTTAGTTTCTTAGCAAATATTTTTGAGATGTAATACAGTTATGCCTGTTGAGTTATAAAGTGTAAGAACCATCAAATCAGGATCTGAATAAATGACTAGTTCATGACTGAAATCCATGTGAAAGAATGTCCCAAACTAGTGATTATGAAAACTATTGTTCATCAGACGATTCAAGTATCTTTCATCCCACAATTCATTTATATTTCTGCACATATTTTATTTTTTGTTTGACCTCAGTGCATCTCAGAACTCCTTTTTTGTTATTTATTTGAAATAAAATTTAAAAATCTATTTCCAAGGGCTTGCAACACAGGTCAAGTAAATGAGATCATTTAAAAGTGCATACTGTAACCAAAGGGAACTTAAAAACCTCTGAAATAGGTAGTAATGTAACAGCATATTACATATTCTAAAAGAATTTTGTATATTCATATTCAGTATGCTTTTCTTATCTATAAATTTGCAAGTCTCTGATGATTCATAATAAAGAGCAAGCGTTAAAATGGATACTGCTATTTTGAAACAAAAGAGTTCCAAGAATCCCAGTAATTAAACTTCAGGGCCAGGGGTGGGGAGGTGAGATGGGAACAGGAAAGTTTTGCTCCTGCTGAATCTTTGAAGAAAATATAACCTGTAGTGTATCCAACTTCATTACATTAGGCACTGTTGGATAACCTGTATTTTTCATCCTTGTTATCATACAGCAGAGACTCCTTTCTCCTTCCTAGGAAGGAGCTCTTGAGAGTTTCCTTATTTTTCCTCTTTGTCCTCCTTTCCCCCTCCTCCCTACTTTGATTTCTCCTCTTCATTCCTCGTTTCCTGTTTGTTTTCAGATTAATGTTCAATAAATTGTTATAAGCAAATTATCATGATTTTCACAAATGACGAGCATTTCCATTGCATTAATGATATTTATTTATTTTATTTTCATATTATTTGAAAGACAGAGAAGCAGAGGGACAGAGAAAGAGCTTCAATCCACTGGTTCACTCCCCTAATGCCTGCAACAGCCAAGACTGGGCCATGCTGAAACTAGGAGCCTGAAACTCAAACTAGGTCTCCCACAAGGGTGGCAAGGACTCAACTAATTGAGCTATTGCACTTGTTGCCTCACAGGGTGCAAATTATCAGGAAGCTGAATTGGAAGTAAAGTATCTGAGACTCAAACCTGGTACTTGCTTCCCAGGCAACAATTTAACTGCTGTGCCAAATGTTTGCCCCATCTGTGATATTTAGAAAAAAGATATCCTGAGCCCATGAGAGTATAGTAGGCATGGAAAGCCAAGATACCATGAAAAAGAAAAAAGACCTAAATGAATGATCTTTGTGAGTGAGATCCCAGTGGAAAGAACGGGGCCATCAAAGAAGGAGGTACCCTTCTCCGAAGGGAGGAGAGAACTTCCACTTTGACTATGACCCTATCGGAATAAGATCAAAGTCAGCGAACTCTAAAGGCTTCCATAGCCCTGGCAACTCATGACTAGAGCCTAGGGAGATTACTGATGCCATAAACAAGAGGTCAAATTGTTCAGTCAGCAACAGGAGTCACTGTGTACTTACACCCCATGTGGGATCTGTCCCTAATGTGTCGTCTAAAGCGAAGTGATGCTATAACTAGTACTGAAACAGTATTTTTATACTTTGTGTTTCTGTGTGGGCACAAACTGATGAGGTCTTTACTAATTATATACTGAATTGATCTTCTGTATATAAAGAGAATTGGAAATGAAAAAAAAAAAAAACAACCTGGTGTTAAAATGGAAATGGCATAGAAAATTAATTAATTTGAAAAAAAAATTATGTAGGATCTCTGTCTTTAATGTGCTGTACATTGCTATTTAATGCTATAATTAGTAATCCAATGGTAGTTTTTTCACTTTGTGTTGCTATATGGGCAAAATGTTGAAATCTTTACCTAATATATACTAAACTGATCTTCTGTATACAAAGAGAATTGAAAATGAATCTTTACATGAATGGAAGGGGAAAGGGAGCGGGAAGGGGGAGGATTGCGGGCGGGAGGGAAGTTATGGGAGGGGGGAAGCCATTGTAACCCATGGGCTATACTTTGGAAATTTATATTCATTAAATAAAAGTAAAAAAAAAAAATTGTTAAGTCAGCAACAGGAGTCACTGTGTACTTACACCCCATGTGGGATCTGTCCTTAATGTGTTGTCTAATGTGAAGTGATGCTATAACTAGTACTGAAACAGTATTTTTATACTTTGTGTTTCTGTGTGGGTACAAACTGATGAGGTCTTTACTAATTATATACTGAATTGATCTTCTGTATATAAAGAGAATTGGAAATGAAAAAAAACCTGGTGTTAAATTGGAAATGGCATAGCAAATTAATTAATTTTAAAAAATATTATGTAGGATCTCTGTCTTTAATGTGCTGTACACTCTTATTTAATGCTATAATTAGTACTCCAATGGTAGTTTTTTCACTTTATGTTGCTATATGGGCAAACTGTTGAAATCTTTACCTAATATATACTAAACTGATCTTCTGTATATAAAGAGAATTGAAAATGAATCTTTATGTGAATGGAAGGGGAAAGGGAGTGGGAAAGGGGAGGGTTGCGGGCGGGAGGGAAGTTATGGGAGGGGGGAAGCCATTGTAACCCATAAGCTGTACTTTGGAAATTTATATTCATTAAATAAAAGTTTAATAAAAAAAAAAAAGAAAAAAGATATCCTGATACCTACGGGCATTCTTGGTGTAATTTTGAAGAGACATTATTATACATGCTGAGGGGAATTTTTTTTTTTTTTTTTTTACTTTTTGCTGAGAAAGAAAATCACTGAATTCAGAAGAATTAGAACTCAGTTTCTGGGCTGGCGCCGTGGCTCACTAGGCTAATCCTCCGCCTTGCGACAGTTCTAGTCCTGGTCGGGGTGCTGGTTCTGTCCCGGTTGCCCCTCTTCCAGGCCAGCTCTCTGCTGTGGCCAGGGAGTGCAGTGGAGGATGGCCCAAGTGCTTGGGCCCTGCACCCCATGGGAGACCAGGAGAAGCACTTGGCTCCTGCCATCGGATCAGCGCGGTGCGCCGGCCACAGCGTGCCGGCCGTGGTGGCCATTGGAGGGTGAACCAACGGCAAAAGGAAGACCTTTCTCTCTGTCTCTCTCACTATCCACTCTGCCTGTCAAAAAAAAAAAAAAAAAAAAGAATTCAGTTTCTCATTCAATATCTAATGTTCAACAGAAATATATATGTGTGTGTTGCATATGCATATGCACACACATACAAATAGATGGGGATTATCAAATGACAAGACTATTTTTAATCAACCAGGGTATCACACTTCAGAGTAATAGAGATTATTTTTAATATGTACCAAAATATAAAAATAGATTGAAAAGCATTGCTTTTAGGGAAATTCAGAACCAATGAAATAGTCTCTCAGACTAGATGTCCTTTGTTTAATAATGGAATTAGGGCTGGTGCCTTGGCTAAACAGGCTAATCCTCCACCTAGCGGTGCCAGCACACCGGGTTCTAGTCCCGGTCGGGGTGCCGGATTCTATCCCGGCTGCCCCTCTTCCAAGCCAGCTCTCTGCTATGGCCCGGGAGTGCAGTGGAGGATGGCCCAAAGTGCTTGGGCCCTACACCCCATGGGAGACCAGGATAAGCACCTGGCTGCTGCCTTCAGAACAGCGAGGGGCGCCAGCCATGGTGGCCATTGGAGGGTGAATCAACGGCAAAAGGAAGACCTTTGTCTCTCTCTCTCTCACTGTCCACTCTGCCTGTAAAAAAAAAATGGAATTAGATGGATCTATCCCCTCCCCTTAACTGAAAATTTCCCACAGAAATTTCTCTTTGCCTGAAAAACTGTTCATTCTTGGAAAAACTGTGTTTGTGTGTGTGTGTGTGTGCTGTAATGCATGTAGTTGATCGGAGCAGGTAAGTGTATTAGAGTAGTACTATTAAAAGTGGGATCCACAGAAGGATGGTGATACATGACCACTTTGTTAGTGGCCCATGGTAAGCACAGACAATGAAAGGACAAGTTTAGAAACAACCTGTGGTGGTAGATCTTGTTTTGTTAATGTTCCACAAATGGTTTTGTTTAAACCTAAATGCCAGGCCTGCACTGTGACATAGTAGGCTGAACACCCACCTGGGGCTCTGGCAGCCCAGTTCCAGTCCTGGCTGCTTCTCTTGCGATGCAGCTCCCTACTATGGTCTTGGAAAGCATTGGAGCCAGCACATGACAGATCTCTTGTTCTCTGCCTCTCCCTCCCTCTCTGTCACTCTATCTTAAACAAGTACATAAGTAAATCTTTTGAAAATACAATAAAACTTATAAAAACTGACTTTCATATAAATTTTCATCACTTTCGCTGTTTCCATTATTCAGTAGGAAGAACACCTAAGGCATTTAATTTGTCTTTGGCTAATAATTCTGCTGAGAATTCCAGGTCTGCTCTCTTCTTTTACCCTCTCTTATCTCCTTGTGAAATTTTTCAGCCATAAAGATTAACTTAAAGGACTATTGAACTAGGATCTCTCCAGACCTGAGTTCACATCTAATTATCCACAAAAGTGTGATAAGTGGATTAGAATTTCAATGAACTGACTTATTACTTCACTTAAATTCCCATTGCATTCTAGGAACATGGAAAAGAGTTCACTATATTTTTTTTCATAGTTCCACATGGTAAAATTATTTTTAAAATATTTTATTAATTATATTTTGGGATAATGTATTTTAATTTACATTATAGTCAAAGGTTTACTGGTTTTACTAAATAACAGTTTAACAAATTAAAAGTAAAAGCACTATAGTCCACGCAGGAAAATAGGCATGGGCTATACATAATAATCAAAGAAAAATATGTTCAAATTATTCAATTAACATAAATTTTAAAATACTAACAAAATCATTAGAACTATGAATATATAATTCCTATCAAATTGCTTGTCACAGTATTTTTTAATTTTAATTTTTTTAACTTTTATTTAATGAATATAAATTTCCAATGTACAGTTTATGGATTACAATGGCTTCCCCCTCCCATAACTTCCCTCCCACCCGCAACCCTCCCCTCTCTCGCTCCCTATTCCCTTCCATTCACATCAAGATTCATTTTCAATTCTCTTTATATACAGAAGATCAATTTAGTATATATTAAGTAAAGATTTCAACAGTTTGCACCCACATAGAAACACAAAGTAAAACATACTGTTGGAGTACTAGTTATAGCATTAAATCACAATGAACAGCACATTAAGGACAGAGATCCTACATGAGGAGCAAGTGCACAGTGACTCCTGTTGTTGACCCAACAAATTGACACTCTAGTTTATGGCGCCAGTAACCACCCTAGGCTGTCGTCATGAGTTGCCAAGGCTATGGAAGCCTTCCAAGTTCGCAGAATCTGATCATAAAAGACAGGGTGAGAATAGTAACCAATGATCCTAAGAGTGGCATTAACCAGGTCTGAACAATTATACAGCATTAAGTGGGGAAGAGGACCATCAGTACACACAGGTTGGGAGTAGAGCCATTGGTGGTAGGGTAGAGGTTATGATTAGGAAGGAATGAGGCCCAAGTGCGCTAGACAGGGTCTAGAACAAAGGACAGAGTCATTACTAGAGGAGCTAAGAAAGGTGCTGTCTAAGCTACAATCTGATTGAGAGGCAAATAGAACCTGACAGAAGGGGCTTGATAATAATCTGGTGGGCTTTAGGCCTTGTAAGTTAAGAGGCCCAGACCTATCTATCTCTTCATATGGGGTACATCCTAAGGGAGGTGTGAACTTCCTGGGGGAAGGCACCCTGTTGACTTTCATTACTTAGCTGGGCTGGGAGGAGAGCTGGCCAGGTCAAGGCAGGTGGCATCTCTAACAAGAAATTTACAGTTCTGCCTGCAATGTTGCTGACCCTACTTGGCCGTCCCCTCAGCGGCAGTGGTCACTTTGGAAGTTGGGCTGAGTGAAGGGCTTTTCAGCTTAGAGCCAATAAGATCTGTGGCTCTGACCTGGGCATCCTTCGACTCCAGGGCAGGTCCATTTCCAGTGATCCAACTCTTGGCAGAGCTGCCAGGGCTCTTCACAAGCTGACTTCTGCTGAAGCCCAGGCTTACCACATTGAAAGCCACTGCAGTGGACTGGCCTGTTGGGTCTCCTTGAGGGCAGATCACTGTACAGATCAGCCATTAATAGGCCTGCCACCCATTGCTTCTGATACCTAGCTTTCTTTTCCTCCTGGATTTTGTTAAAGCAGACCAGAGGATGCAAGTCAAGGGAGTGCCCAAGTCCCATCTCTAATCTTCGGTGGACTGAACTACAAGTCTATAGTCACAGGCATGTTCTGTAGTAGTTTTTCTAAGGTAGACAATGCCCATGAGGAAAATTATATTCTCACTTTAAAACTTTCTTTCCCTTTGGTCTGAAAGGGAGGTTTTTCTACTTACTGTTTACTTCGCTGATGGCGAAGTAAATCTAGATATGAGATTATAACTTAAGCTCTTATTTTGGCTATGCTATTACAGAAAAATGTTAGCCAAAGGCTCTACTGCCAACCTGTGTGTACTGATGGTCCTCTTCCCCACTTAATGCTGTATAATTGTTCAGACCTGGTTAACGCCACTCTTAGGGACATTGGTTACTATTCTCACCCTGTGTTTTATGACCTTGTCTAAATATGATCAGAGTTGGCGAACTTGGAAGGCTTCCATAGCCTTGGCAACTCATGACGACAGCCTAGGGTGGTTACTGGCGCCATAAACTAGAGTGTCAATTTGTTGGGTCAACAACAGGAGTCACTGTGCACTTGCTCCTCATGTAGGATCTCTGTCCTTAATGTGCTGTTCATTGTGATTTAATGCTATAACTAGTACTCCAACAGTATGTTTTACTTTGTGTTTCTATGTGGGTGCAAACTGTTGAAATCTTTACTTAATATATACTAAATTGATCTTCTGTATATAAAGAGAATTGAAAATGAATCTTGATGTGAATGGAAGGGAATAGGGAGCGAGAGAGGGGAGGGTTGCGGGTGGGAGGGAAGTTATGGGAGGGGGAAGCCATTGTAATCCATAAACTGTACATTGGAAATTTATATTCATTAAATAAAAGTTAAAAAAAAGAAAAATGTTAGCCGTCTCTTCTATAAGGTCTAAAGATTAAATTGATGTCACAGTATTTTTAAAACCTGACAAAACATAGCCAGTGCCGCAGCTCACTAGGCTAATCCTCCACCTGTGGTGCTGGCACCCTGGGTTCTAGTCCCGGTTGGGGCGCCGTTTCTGTCCCAGTTGTTGCTCTTCCAGTCCAGCTCTCTGCTGTGGCCCAGGAAGGCAGTGGAGGATGGCCCAAGTACTTGGGCCCTGCACCCGCATGGGAGACCAGGAGAAGCACCTGGCTCCTGGCTTCGGATCGGCACACCGTATCAGCCATTTGGGGAGTGAATCAATGGAAGGAAGACCTTTCTCTCTGTCTCTCTCTCTCTCACTGTCTAACTCTGCCTGTCAAAAAAAATGGACAAAACACTGTATTTGCAGCAAAGTGATACATTAAGTTCTTTCTTTCTTTTTTCTTTGTAATTTTAGTTCCCACATATTAGGGAAAACGTGATATTGGTCTTTCTGTGTCTGGTTTAATTCACTGAACATGGTGTCCTGTAGTTCCAACCATTTTGTTTCAAATGATAGAATTTCATTCTTTTTATAATTGAATGATATTACATTGTATATTGGTATATATATATTATATATCACATTATCTTTATTCATCTGATGATGGACACGTTGGTTGATTCTATAAATATGGTGGAGCAATTATCTCTTTGATACAATGAGGTCATGTCTTTTGGGTATATACTCAATAGTGGGATTGCTACATCATATGGACCTTGCATTTCTAGTTTTATAAGAAATCTCCATGCTGTTTTCCACAGTGACTGCACTATTTTACATTCCCACCAGGAGTGTACGAATTCCCCTACTTTTCACATCCTTACCAGAATTCGTTATTGTACCCCTTTTGGATAATAGTCATTCTAACAGGGATGAGGTAATATTTCACCGTGGTTTTGATTTGCATTTCTCTGATGGCTAGTGATATTGAGCTTTTTTTTTCATATATTTGTTGGGCATTTGCATTTCTTATTTTGAGAACTGTCTATTGAAGTCCTTTACCCATTTCTTAACTAGATTGGTTGTTTTTTGTTCTTGAGATTTTTGAGTTACTGATACACTCTGGATTTTAATCCTCTGTCAGAAAAATAGCTTGTAAATATATTCTCCCATTCCATCTGATGTCTCTTCACTCCATGGATTGTTTCATTTTCCTTGTAGAAACTTATGAGTTTGACACAATCCCATTTATCTACTTTTGCTTTTATGACCTGTGTTTTTGGGAGTCCACAGTCATCAATGAATAGATCATTCAGATAAGAAATCAACAGAAGTACATCAGATTTGAACCAAACTATTGAGCTAATGGCGCTAGCAGATATTTACAGAACATTTACAGAACAACAGCTACAAAATATACATTCTTGTCATTAGTACATGGGACATTTTATAGGATAGACCATTCATTAGGCCACAAATCAAGTCTCAGTTAATTTAAAAAGATTGAAATCATGCGATGTATCTTCTCAGACCACAAAGAAATAAAACTAAATCAACAACAGGAAGTAAAACAGAACACTTACAAATACATGGAAATTAAACAAGATGCAACTGAATGACCAATGGATCACTGAAGAAATTAAAAAAGGAAATAAAAAACTTCCTTGAAACAATGAAAATGGAAAAACCAACATATCAAAACCTGTGGGACATAGCAAAAGCAGTATTAAGAGAAGTTTACAGCAAAAAGTGCTTACATTAAGAAACAGAAAGATCTAAAACAAGTGATGTAAAGTTGCATCTCAAGGATTCAGAAAAAATAGAACAAACCAAATCCAAAGCTAGCAAGAGGCAAGAATTATTAAGGATCAGAGCAGAAATAAATGAACTTGAAAGATTAAAAAACAATACAAAGGATCAACAAAAGAAAAAGCTGGTGTTTAGAGAAGATAAAATGGACAAACCTTCAGACACACTATATTCTTTAAACTTTTATTTAATGAGATGTTACAAATAGATGAAAATGGTACTGGGAGATCTAGAATTCCTAGCTCCTGACTTTAGGCTGGCTTAGCCCTGGTGGTTGTATCCATTTGGAGAGTCACCTAGTGGATGAAAGACCTCCCTCCACCCCTTTTCTCTTGTCACTCTGCCTTTCAAATAAATAAAGATTTTAAAACAGAAAAGAGTGCTACTGGCAATTCAATTATAAATGTACCCCAAACCAATGTAAGTAATGAGAGATATATATCTATTTCTTGCTAAAATTATCACCCTATGAAAGGCAAGTGTTTAATTTAGGGTTTGACCCCAATTTGCAGGTGAGTAATGGGAAAAAAGCTCAGCTAGGAGGTCTCAATAACTAACTGCATGCCTTAATAATAGCTACACTTTATTTAATGATCTTTTAAATTGGATTTGACAAATACTTTTATGATACTTACTCTGTGTCATACAGTTACTTAAGTTCCTTATGAGAAATGAGTGTTTTAGTGTTCCAAAAACTTTACAGAGGTACTGTTATTACCCCTATATTAGATGCGAACACTGAGGCACAAAGCTGTAAATATGTTGCTCCAGGACATATTGTTAGTAAGTATCCAAGCCAGGATCTGTAGCTGGGTGACATGTTTCCAGAGTTTGTTCTCTACAATCACTAAGTTATATTGCTTGCCATAGGATAAATACTACATAAGAGTGGAGAAAGAGCATCCAATAAGAATCACAAAAATTACGTTATGTAAGTGGCTATATGCTTAGCCAATGAATATATCCAGCTGGAGAAATTAAAATGTTCTTATATATTATAAATATACACTAAAATGTGCATCCATATATGTTTAAATATATTCTTTTTAAAGAATTATTTTATTCATTTGAAAGACAGAGTTAAAGAGAGAGGTAGAGATAGAGAGAGAGAGGTCTTCCATCTGCTGGTTCACTCCCCAGATGGCTGCAGCGGCCACAGCTGCGCTGATCCGAAGCCAGGAGCCAGGAGCTTCTTCTGAGTCTTCCACGCGGGTGCAGGGACCCAAGGACTTGGGTCATCTTCTACTGCTTTCCCAGGCCACAGCAGAGAGCTGGATCAGAAGTGGAGCAGCCGGGTCTCAAACCAGCGCCCATATTGGGTGCCAGCGCTTCAGGCCAGGGCTTTAATCTGCTGAGCCACAGCACAGGCCCTAAATATATTTTTAATACATACATAAGTGTATATTCTTTTTTTAATAAAATATTTATTTATTTGAAGGTAGAGTCACAGACAGAGACGGGGAGAGGCAGAGAAAAAGGTCTTCCATCTGTTGGTTCTCTCTCCAAATGGCCATAATGGCAAGAGCTGGGCTGATCTGAAGCCAGCAGCCAATAGCTTCTTCTTGGTCTCCCTTGTGGGTGGCAGGGTCCAAGCACTTGGGACATCCTCCACTGCTTTCCCAGGTGCATCAGCAGGGAGCTGGATCAGAAGTGGAGCAGCCGGACTAGAAGCAGTACCCATACGGGATGCTGGCACCTCAGGCAGAGGCTTAGTCCACTGCATCACAGCACTGGGCCCTATAAGTGTGTGTTCTTAACATATATTCTTTATAGAGTTTTATACACTAAATATATATTGCAGTACTCTTGCTCTCCTAACATAGTTATAACAGCCTTTGTTCCTACTTAGATATTTAAGATCTTAATCTACTAAACTCAACCCCACCAAAGTATGGTCAGAAATGGTATTCAAATATTATTGGATTTTTCTACATTTCACTATTCTGCTTTACAAGTTACTTAGGTGGTATCATAGTGTTTTGACAGAGGTCACAAAATGTAATATCTGCATTTTTTGGATGCTCTTTATGATATACAAAAGGGTTACTTGATACTTGTTAAAATAAATATGCTGGAAAAAGGATAGACACATAGTCTGTACTTACAAAATGACTAATTGACATGTGTAGCCTAGCACATATCTTTATATTTGTAAACAAAAATCCAGATTAACATCTTGTCTACTAACAATTTTTGCATGAATTATTTATCTGCTTTTGCCATGATCCAAACACATGAAGATTATGAAAACCTTTGGGATTTAGCCCAACTCAGTACCAGAGCAAAAGGAGCCAATGCTGTTATTTGCTTAATTGATAATTATCTATTGGTAACATACTTTTTCATTGATAAATTTTAATTTGCTAAAAAAAAGGAATTAAATGAACAAGGTTTTTTGTAGATAATGTGTCCAGTCACATGAAATTAATATTGGTCATAAGTTAGGCAACTATGAAAAACCTATTCTTTCATTGAATATCAACTTTCCAGCCAAACTGGGATCTGTGCTTGTTTGTGAAACCAGTTTGGGCTAATACTGCCTAACCGCAATTCAGTAAAAAGTGTAGCAGTTTGGGGAAAAGTTTGCTAATACAAAAGGCAAATTCACATTTCCTCATCCTTTCTACTTTGAGATGGAACGCAGTGACTGAAGATGCAATAGATATCTTTCAGCTGTGAATGAACAAGTGTGGGGAAAAGGATAAATATACTAAACACCGTGCAGAATAGAAACAGAAACTGATGAATCTGATGCCATTCTTTAGCAGGTGAATCGTTGTCAGTAATGGATTACTCCCAGAGATTGTGCTATGTGGAAAAAAAAAATCAGCGTTCATTGTTTATGTCCCTGTCAATAGGTATTTATGTTACTTGTATTAGAAAACATGCCCAATCAATACCACTAAGGAGAACACAGGCACTCAATGCATTGTTTGTAATTGCCCAACTAAAAGAACACTAACAAGCTCACTGTGTTCCTACCTTATTACCTTCACCCAGTTCTATTCACATTGCATCACTATGATCACTGCTATGTATAACAGGCTACGGGATTCCATTAGCAACTTACCATTCAGTAACTCAAAACCATGTATTTATTATTGTGTATTTTCTATGTACCTGATACTCTGTTGAACAATGATGAAAAACCTACACAAGCAGGCCAGAGACATTCTTACTCTAACAGAACAATATAGTCTGATATAGGGGACGGATACAAATTAGATATTCATACAATAAATAATAAGTCTAATGAAAAATAGGTATGTATTCCTATAAATGCACAAATTTAACTAGTAAAGGAGATCAGAAAAGGGTCCTTCAAGAGGGTGATTTATATTTATCTGTGTGCTGGATAATGAGATGTTCATATAGGGTATTCACCTGTTTTCCTTTTAAAATTTTATTTATTTATTTATTTATTTATTTGAATGTCAGAGTTACAGAGAGAGAGAGAGAGATCTCCCATCTGTTGGCTTACTTCCCAGATGGCCTCAATGACCAGGCCTGGTCCAGGCAGAAGCCAGGAGCCAGGAACTTCATCCTAGTCTCCCACGTCAATGTTCTGCTTATGATATTATACAGTAGTTTTGAAAAATGTGACCATTCATGGAAAATTTTGCATAAGAGATTTCTTTATCAATTCTTAGAACTGCATGTGCATCTATAATTAGTTTAATACAAAACCTAAATTTAAAATAAAATTCAAAGAAAATAAAATTCAAATAAATAAATATGTATGGCACCCTCTATCCCCCCAAAAATATTACTATTGGGTTATCTGAGCCAAATAATTAATAAAATGAAGCAAAAATCTCATTGTGCTTGTATATAATATATTGGATGGCAAAGTGTTGTACTTTGCTCAAAATTTTAAATCATTCATTCCACTTTTGCTGTGCATTTAAGTGGAAATTTACTTCATGTATAGGAGTGTAATTCAGCCAGACAATAAGGCCATATAAAATCCTGCAGAGACAGTAAACCCTGTGAGAATTTGCTCAATAAATTTGTGCCAGCCAGGAAGATTGATTATCTGATTTCCCGTCATTTCAAATGTCCTCCACTATATTTATAGGTAGCTGTAAGTTGCCTGTTGTTTTCTTCTGGAAGTGTAAATAGCTGGTGGGTGCTCTCTTATTTGACCCAAGTAGCAGGAAAATGTGAAATCAGCAATAAAGGCCCTGATTTATTTTTAATTGTAACCTTTCCTTCCTTATGCTGCATCAGGTTTTGGAATGTTCAAAAGTGCTAGTAGGCATTTTCAGTTGTATTCAGCATCTTTAACTGGACTGGTTGATGCACTCTAAATCATTCAAGTCTCTCCTTTCTTTGTGGGCCACGCACATGTCTTCTTGGCCCGTGTGTAGAGGTGTGCTTCTCTAAATGTTTGCCACTAACCACACGTGGCTATTAAAGTTTCAATTAATTTAAAGTAAATGAAATAATGAATGACTGTAACTTCCCCTTCACAATCCCTTTATTTCCAGAGCCTAATAGTAAGTAATAAATGCTTTGTTAGGTTATGCTTCCATAATTCTCTTATGAAAACAAACTACACATATGTCCTAAAGAGTTTATGACAGGAAAAGGAATTGGCATTGATGTGACCAGTTCACGTGAAATAATGAGAATCAAGTGTTTTGACCAGCAGGAAAATACATGTAACTGGGGTTGAAAGTATAGCCTTTATATTATTTTGCTATTCATTGCATTTAAAACTTTATGAATATAGAACTCAGTATATATACCTATGAAGCCATTAATGCTTATTATGATCTTGGAAGTCTTGGTAGGTAGGGCAGTGCTATGTTATTCCCCCTTTTCTCACTCTTGGAATCTTCATCATTCTTTTTAATTTTCCTCCTGTTACTTTCAGACTGTGACCAAGGAACCATAGAGGAAGAGTCCAGAGTTGGTTTTTAAATTTATTTTGAAAATAAATAATCTAATGTAACACTGTAACATTTAACTCAAAATAACATGTACAGGGACTGGCACTGTGGCATAGCTGGTAAAGCTGCTGCCCACAGTGCTGGCATCCCACATGAGCGCCAGTTCGAGTCTCGGCTGCTCCACTTCCAATCCAGCTCTCTGCTATGGCCTGGGAAAGCAGTGGAGGATGGCCCAGGTCCTTGGGCCTCTGCATCTATGTGGAAGACCAAGAAGAAGCTCCTGGCTCCTAGCTTTGGACTGGCCCAGCTCCGGCCATTGAGGCCATTTTGAGAGTGAACCAGCAGATGAAAGACCTCTCTCTCTGCTTCTGCCTTTGCCTCTGCCTCTGCCTCTCAGTAACCCTGCCTTTCAAATAAAATAAATAAATCTTTTTAAAAAATGAGGACATAAACCAGCACCCATCTGGGATGCCTGCAAGGTAGGTGGAGACCCAACCCACTAGGCCACAGTGCTGGCCCTCATACCTTCTCTTAAGGGGAGGACAGGATATCTGAATCATTAAGGCTGTGATGCAGGCTGATAAACAGATAAATTGCACAACAGTCCTTGCTCTGAAGCTATTGTTCCTGTCTTCTCTATTCATCCTTAATACAAATGCTTATTTCATGAAGAAACTGAGCTTATATCTGGCAAAATGAAAGTGCCTAACAGATACTACAGAAAATGTTACAAAGTTAATACAGAGAAAATTAATCTTTTAAAACACAAATTTTCTTGCATTTGGTGTTCACTTTGATAATACATTGCAAATAAAAACTCTATTGTTTCTAATCATTTTTCTGATCTCTTCTTTCTCTTTTTTAAAGCACACTATTGTATATCTTATTTACACCAGCCTTTTAAATCTAAGATTTATTATATTTTAATAATTTGCTTTCATTACGTGGTTATGGTTGCTGAAAGGTAAAGAGAGTATCTTATTCACCTTTTTGTAATAAACACCTAATTTTAGGATTACACAGAAAACAGATGGTCCATGATGTTTGATAGAATGAAGGAATGAATGTCCAATAACAATTTAGAAATAATTCATATTTCCTTCTAATATTTTATTCATGCATTCACATTTAAAGTTCTTTAACATTTACAGAAGGATACCCAATACTGCTTTTTCCATATTTCTCATTGAGTTATGTTTTTTCTTTGATGTTTGAAAGATTTTCTCATTAACTAGAAATACCATTGGTTTCCAGGATTTTGTGTTGCTTCTTAATTTCTTTATATTGTTTTGAATTAATCATCCATTTTAAAATGATAGAATTACAGAATGAATTGTTCTTGTATAATAACATATAATAATATATTGTATAATACCTACTAATTTTCTCATTTTAAAATACATGTCTTGCTAAAAAATGTATGATATTAAATAAAATCAGGAAAGGAAAAATGTAATGTTGCCTATAGTCCTATTTTCTTTTTTTTAAATTTTTTTTTGACAGGCAGAGTTAGACAGTGAGAGAGAGAGAGACAGAGAGAAAGGTCTTCCTTCTGTTGGTTCACCCCCAAAATGGCCACTACGGCCAGCGTGCTGTGACCGGCGCACTACGCCGATCCAAAAGCCAGGAGCCAGGTGCTTCCTCCTGGTCTTCCATGCAGGTGCAGGGCCCAAGCACTTGGGCCATCCTCCACTGCCTTCCCAGGCCACAGCAGAGAGCTGGACTGGAAGAGGAGCAACCGGGACAGAAACGGCGCCCCAACCAGGACTAGAACCCGGGTGCTGGCGCCACAGGCGGAAGATTAGCCTAGATAGTCCTATTTTCTAATACAATCATGTGAGTTTCTTCATTTTACCACAGTCTTTATCCACCATTCACATTACAGTTGATCTTAGCCAAAAGGCCAAGAAGTAACGCACCATTCACTTTAAACAACCATTAATATACTATAAGTGGGGCAGGCACTGTGGTACAGCGGGTAAAGCCACCACCTGCAGTGCCGGCATCCCATATGGGTGCCAGTTCATGTCTCAGCTGCTCCTCTTCCAATCCAGCTCTCTGCTATGGCCTGGGGAAGCAGTGGAGGATGGCCTGGGTCCTTGGGCCCCTGCACCCACGTGGGAGACCCAAAAGAAACTCCTGGCTCCTGGCTTTAAATCGGTACAGCTCTGGCCATTGTGGCCAATTGAAGAGTGAACCAGTGAATGGAAGACCCCCCCCCCCACTTTCTTTTTCTCTCTGCCTCTCCTTCTCTCTCTGTGTAACTCTGACTTTCAAATAAATAAATAAATATTTTAAAAATATATACTATAGGCATATTTGTATACATCTTTGGTTACCTAACATTATTTTCTTTATAATTATTATTTTAATACTTTTAATTAATTTTAAACCTTTAAATTCTACTTAGTTACAGATAATCCAAAATGGAACTTTTAAAAATGGACAAAAAGGGTTTCTATACAATGCATTAATTTCATTTATGAAGCAGGCATACTGCTTTATTTGAATGCAAAGTGTTTTCAGAATCATTTGATCCATGAGGTTACCAGCTTGCTATTTTAAGGCAGCATACATAATCTATTGTTTCATGATTTTATACATATTTTTTACTTCTTCTTGACATAATGAAAATGACCCTCAATAATCTTCACCTCTTGATATTAATGCCCTTACTTTAGTCCCTTCCTACACAGAAAAGAAAAAACATGATCCATGGGATACCGTGCATATAACAGTGTGCGACTTCAAACCTTAAATCACAAAAAACATCACAGCTTCTCCCTGGTGCTCTTATATTTACTAAGGATACGCAAGCAGTCCTATGGCTGCTGTCCTCATGAGAACAGAAACTGAGTTCTTGTCCTAGGAATCAGCCATATAAGTGAATTATCTTGGACTCATATTTCAGTCCAAATCAAGTCTTCAGTTGACCACAGCTCTACCTGACATCTGTTTTAGACCTCATAGAAGACCCAAAGCCAAAAGCAACTATCTGAGCCACTCCCAAATTTCTGGCAACTTTAGTAGACAACATGAAGTCATTAAGTTTTGGGATAATTTGTTTTCCAGCAATACCTAGCTAACACCATTCTTTTCACTTTAGTTACAGATAATCTAAAATGCAGCTTTTGTTAATGGACAAAAATAGTTTCTATACCATGTATTACTGTTATTACTGAATAGATTTACTACTTGATTTGTATGCAGTTATAACAGAAAATATAGAAAAATATAAAAGAGAAAGCAAATACATGTCACAAGCATTATAGATCATACCTAAATGAATCACTATCGACATACTTAAATTTTACTAAATATATATTAATATACACATGTTTTATAAAAATTTATACATATTCTAGTACTTTTTAAAAAGATTTATTTATTTATTTATTTATCTGAAAGGCTGAGCAACAGAGAGAGGGAGAGAGATAGAAAGAAAGAGATCTTCCATCCACAGATTCAATCCCCCATAGCCAGGGCTAGGCCAGAATGAAGCCAGGAATAGCATTCAGGACTCCCACATGGGTGTCAGGTGCTCAAGGACTTGGGCCATCATCTGTTACCTTCCAAGGAGCAATAGCACAGAGATGGATTGGAAGCAGAGCAACTAGGACTTGAACCAAAGCAGTGACTTAATGTGCTGTGCTATAACACTGGCCCTTTCTAATAATATTTTTCCTTAGCAATACATGGTGATCTTCTTTTTGCTATACATGAATATTTAAACCATGATTTTGATTGGTTCTATATTATTCAGTTATATAGATATGAGATATTTTATTTTATCAATTCCCTCTGGGCATATAGGTCATTTACATTTATTTAATGTTATAAAGGTTCTGAAAATCTGTGCCTTTTAATTGTCATTTGTTTTAGTCTTGTCTATACTTTTTCTTATCAATTTCTTGGAGCTTGTGGGAAAAGAATAGTCATAAGCATTTATAATTTTGAGATACATTTAAATTATACTTATGGAGAGTGTGGAGTAGGGACCTAGCAGCATTTGCTCCCTAAATTTTGCCCAGTGCACTAGTATTACTTACAATATGATTACTTCTTTGCCTTTCAGCTAAGATCAAGTGTACTATAGCATGACAGTCAATATCTATGGAGAATTTTTAGAGACCACATTTAATGTGTTCATAGAGACAATTCTGAGAATATAATGCTACTTCTTTTCTCCCTCCCTCTTTTCATCCTTCCCTTCTTTTTTAAATTTTTGCAAAATTCAGAATCTGTAGAGATTTAAATAATTCTTCTATGAGACACTAAATCATCTTAGATTCTTAGGCCTCCTTCAAGATTTCAAATTAATTATGTGTTTTTGACCTATCAGTCAATTTCAATCCTTCCTCTATTCATCCTTCAACGCAATGGTTTCTTTTCTTTTCACAAGTTTCAAGTTGTTTTTTTCTTCTCTTAAGGCCTTCCTTTTTTCTTTTCCTTTTTGAAGTTTTATTTTATTTATTAAAAGACAGAGTTACAGACAGAGAGGGTGAGACAGAAAGAGAGGTCTTCCATCCGCTGCTTCACTCCCAAAATGGCTGCAACAGCAGGAGCTGATCCTATCTGGAGCTGGGCCCATCCGAAGCCAGGAACAAGGAGCTTTTTCCGGGTCTGCTACATATATGCAGGAGCCCAAGTACTTGAGTTATCCTCCGCTGCTTTCCCAGGTGCATAAGCAGGAAGCTGGATAGGTAGTAGAGCAGTCAGGAATCGAACCAATGCTATTAGGGCTTTTTAATTTTTAATCACTGATAGTTTTCTGGAATTGAGTAGAAGGTGATAATTTTAGTGTCTGAACATGTTCAAAAGCACTACAGGTAAAAAGATCTGCAACCTGTGATGCCTCTCATCACATGTACCTATAAGCCCTGTTTGTTAACGCTTACCCACAATTTTTGTGCTGAAATACTTTTGAAAGTTCAAGACTGGGGCTCAAGTTTGTCAGTTTCATACAGATTCAACCAGGTTTCTCCATTCCAAATTTCAGAATTCCACTCTTAGTCTCAAATTTCACATTACATTTGGGAAGCCTGTAAATTTAACTGTCCTTGTAATTCAGTAGCCCACATACTTATATTTTGTGCTTGATTTTTCAATAGCATTATACTTGTAACTACAAGAATAAGAACTTCTTTATGATTGTCTTGGAAGCTCTTTGCTTCATGGACTATAATTTTAGCTGAGATATAATAATTTCAATTTTGTCATTTTATCTTTGTAAGCATTCAATTGAATTTTAAAAAATCTATCCCATACCACAAGGCTGTCAGTCATCATCACTGTCATAATACTCAAGTGAAGGAGCCACTTGGGATCTGGAGGCACAAGTTGCAACTGGAATTTCATCACAATCAACCACATGTGATAGCTTGATTAATTTTAAGACTACATGATATGTTTTACTAGCATCAAATTTCCCTTTGGCAAAGAACTTGGCCATGTGCCCAAATTCAAAACCATGCCCAAACTAAAATTCTGTCTTTGACAGTCTATCTTCTGGGATCATTACTGGTATCATGTGTGTGTCAGTCTGGATCCAGTTGAGAAAAACCATATTGTCATTTAAGCAGGAAAAGTTCAAGATAAAGACTAAGCATAATATAAGAAATAATTACTATGATATTGATATTATGATAGGGAATTGATGAGAAAGACGGAACAATGACTCTAAAGGCTATAGAAATAGGAGATATAGGAATAGCCACTATGGTAGGACTAAAATAGAGTACCCCAAGATGACAACCTTACCCCTAGGACTGAGATCCAGGACACACAATTGTGACTTACTGACTGGAACCAACAAAACTTTCTAGAAATTTTCCCTGTAGGGTAAGGGCAAAATTTGCTTGAGGGAATAAAATTGCTCAGCAGACAGGTGCCGGGGGAATATACTTACTGCTGGCCATGGTAGGGTGCAAGAACCAGGCATGGAGAAACTGCCTGTGTTGCAGGATCCTAAGGTTGGGGAAATCTCTCCACACTGCAGGGATCTGCAGTCAGCACACTGGAACCAAGAAGCAAGAAGCAAAATCCCTTTCCTCTTGCAATGTATCCCAATACACTCTACTGAGAAAGCATCTAGTACCAACTGTCAGAAAAAAAAACAAAAACTTGAAGAACCCAGATTTGTTTTCACAGAGAAATCTAAAATTGTGCACTTGGAGCTGATAGGCAATAAATTAATAATCAGCACAAGAATATATGACTTGGAAAGAATTACTACTGAAAATATTTTCTTTCAGTGTTGTTAAGAATTTTTTACCTCTAAAAATTTGTAGTTTGAAGACTATTAGAATTATGGGCTTTTTCTTTAAAATTTATGGAAGGTTTCAATGTTTAAAAAAGATTTTCCTTACTTGAAGATTATAAATTCATTCTCCAAAATTCCTTTCTATATATTTTAAGCTTAATAATAGTGATAATTGTTGTAATTGTTCTAGATTTAATACTTGTAAACTATTTAAACTCTTAGGGTTTCAATTTCCTTATCTGCAATGTGGAGATGATAATATTTACCTAAATAGTTGCTATGAGGATTAGATGTAGTTTTTCTAAAACACTTACTGTAGTGTCTGTTATATAGGAGGGACCTACCATATACTATTCATTAATGTTTTTAGCAATAAATATTATCATTAATAATATTGGCATTGAGTTTATAACATGTACCTAATCTATCTTGCATTTTCACTCAAAATCACATAATTATGAAAACATTTCTTGGATGTAATTATGTTTAACTTAGATGTTTTAAATGTATTTTTAATGTTGACTTGTATACATTAGGATATATATATTAATTTAAAAATTATTTATTTATTTCAAAGGCAGAGCAACTGAGAGAGATATATCTTCCATCCCCACATGCCCACAACATCTGGGGTTGAACAAAGCCAAAGCCAGGAGCCTGGAACTTTATATAGGTCTTCCACATTGGGTGGCAGGGGCCCAAGTGCTTGGAACACCTTCCACTGCTTTCCCAGGCACATTAGCAGGTAGCTGGATCTGAAGCTGGGACTTGAACCAGCACTAGCATTGCAAGCAGCAGCTTAACCTACTGCACCACAGCACCAGCCATATATTTACTAATTTTGATGGAAATATATCTAAGGCAATCTTATTTGTTATGAAAAATTTTATGCTAATTTTTCACAAAGGAATTTTCCTATTTTAAATATATCTCTGAACTATAATATATTATCATTGAATTCTATACAATTTGTGCCCTATCTTGTATCATCACAATGTTTAACTAATATCTTAACTTTCTACTAAAAATTTGAACATGTCCTTTGCTTTGATATCATTTATTTATTTTGCTTTAAGATATTTTATTAGATATAGCAAGAAACCTTGTATTAGATTACCCAGTGTTTTGAGCTTTTGAATATGTCAACTTGGTATACTAATATTCCCAGTTATTCAAATACTAATTTAGGTGTTGTTATAAGGTATTTTGTATGTGTGATTTGAGTTCATAATCAGTTGATTTTTAAATCTGTTAGATTACCTAACCTAATCAGAGTGGACCTAATGCAATCAGCTGAGAGGCATTAAAAGTGAGCTCACACTCTGTGTAAGACTCCATTCTGCTTGGGTATAATAGCAGTTCTTGCCTAATTCCAGCCAACCCTTCTGATGGACCACTCTATGAATTTCAGACTCGCCTAACCTGCCTGCACACTCATGTAAGCGAATTCCTTCAATAAATCTGTAACATATATCTCCTACTGATACTGCCTCTATGGTCACGCCTTCACTGATGCACACAGTACAAGGATATTCTACATTTTAGAAAATCTCAGTGGAGACTGCATTGTGGTGCAGTGGGTTAAGTCACCACCTGTGATGCTGGCATTCCATATGAGTATCAGTTCAAGTCTCAGCTGCTTCACTTCCAATTCAGCTCCCTGCTCATATGCCTGGGAAGGCAGTGGAATATGAAATCATGTACCTGGGCCCTTGCCACTCTCACAGGAGACCTGGATGGAGTTCCAAGCTTCTGATTTGGCCTTGCCTAGTCCCAACCATTCAAGCCATCGAAGCCATCTGGGGAGTGAACCAACAGATGGGAGATCTCTCTCTCTCTCTCTCTCTCTCTCTCTCTCTCATTCTCTGTGTCTCTCCCTCTCTCTGTAACTCTGCCTTTCAAATAAATAAAATAATTTTTTAAATAAAAACCACTAAGTTCTCAAATGACAAGGAAGCAGATCTGCTAAATAGGGAGATTGAAATTTGTAATGGTTGGAAAGTAACCAAAACTGAGTGTAGCTAAAGAGTTGATATAATTTAAAGGAATAAAGCACACTTTTAAAGCACATTTCGTAATTTATTTAGAGACTTAATTTTGTCCTAATACAAGTCATTTAAATGCCATGGCAAGAATATTGGTATATTGGAGCCGGTGTTGTGGTGTAGTAGGCTAAGCTTCTGCCTACAATGCCAGCATGCCATATAGGTGCCAGTTCATGTCCCGGCTGCTCTTCTTCCAATCCAGCTCTCTGCTATGGCCTGAAAAATCTGTGGAAGATGGCCCAAATGGTTGGGCCCCTGCACCCACATGGAAGACCCAGAGGAAGCTCATGGCTCCTGTCTTCATATCAGCACAGCTCTGGCTATTGCAGCCATATGGGGAGTGAACCAGTGGATGGAAGACATTTCTCTCTCTTACTCTCTCTCTTTCTCTCTAACTCTACCTCTCAAATAAATAAATAAAATCTTAAAAAAGAATATTGATATAATAGAGCAATATTCTTGCCTCTACAGCACAACTGGTTTCCCCATGTGCAAAAGTGTATACTCTTTATAAATAGCACTCAAAAACTAAAAAAAAAAAAAAAAAAAAAAAAACAGATAGCCTTCAAAGTGTGAGAACTTTAAGTTTTGCATACATACCAGGGAAAAGTTCTCAGCAATAAAAAAAAAAAAAACCAGAGTATTGATCCGCAAAACACCTTGTTGGGTCCCAAGGGAACTATTTTGAGTAAAAAGTCAATTTCAAAATGTTACCTATATTATGTGGTTACATTTGTATAACATATATAGGTATATCTACTTTTTTTTTGACAGGCAGAGTGGACAGTGAGAGAGAGAAACAGAGAGAAAGGTCTTCCTTTTCCGTTGGTTCACCCCCTAATGGCCACTGCGGCTGGCGTGCTGCGACTGGCGCACTGCGCTGATCCGAAGTCAAGAGCCAGGTGCTTCTCCTGGTCTCCCATGCAGGTGCAGGGCCCAAGCACTTGGGCCATCCTTCACTGCCCTCCTGGGCCACAGCAGAGAGCTGGACTGGAAGAGGAGCAACCGGGACAGAATCCGGTGCCCCGACCAGGACTAGAACCCGGTGTGCCGTTGCCACAGGCGGAGGATTAGCCTATTGAGCCACGGCGCCGGCTATCTACATTGTTTTTACAAATCCTTGTGCATTTGTTCCAGTCCAGCTCTCTGCTGTGGCCCGGGAGGGCAATGGAGGATGGCCCAAGTGCTTGGGTCCCTACACCCGCATGGGAGACCAGGAAAAAGCACCTGGCTCCTGGTTTTGGATTGGCGCAGCACCAGCCATAGGGGCCATTTGGGGAATAAACCAACAAATTCTTTTGCATTTGTAATCATTCCAGAACAAAAATTAAACACTAAAAGTATTTCATTGATTCATGTTCAGATCATAGCAACTCACACTTAATCATCTGTTTTAGAAAAACTCAGTGTATGATAACTGGCCACAAAAAGCAGGAGAGTTCAAGAGACTGAGGAAAGAGGCAGACAAATCCAGGATTATACAGAGTGTAATTCACTCGGGGGACTTATGGACAGAAGCATTCGGCTTGGATTACTGTAAGATGGAAATGACGATCCCAGCATCCTGAAGCAGGAGAAAAAGTGTTTTATAGACGAAAGTGGCTCCTGGCTAAGCGTGCAGCTAAACTTACTGAAAAGATATTAACAATCTGAGCATCAGGTAAGAGATAGTCCAGGCATCACATAAGAGCTGCAGTTTATCTTAGTAACTTTGTTTACCCCACAAGGATTGGAATGACCTCAAGGATGACCTAGGAGGAAAGATGTTTGCACTCAAGACAAGCTGGATCCCTACAACATTATGTGTTCAAAATTAAACACTAGTAATTTATCTTTCATCTGTCTTAAGATCTTCTTGACAGGCTAAAATAATGGATCATAACTAACAACCAAAAAATTAATTTACAGGCCAGTGTCACGTTGTAGGGGATAAGGCCACCACTTACAATGCAAGCATCCCATACGGGCATCAGTTCCAGTTCTAGATGCTCCACTTCCAATCCAGCTCCCTGCTTATGTGCCTGGGAAAGCAGCAGAAGATGGCCCAAGTGCTTGGACCCCTGCACCCACATGGAAGACCTGGAGGAAGCTTCAGACTCAGCTTCAGCCAGGCTATTGTGGCCATCTGTGGAGTGCACAGGGGATGGAAGATATCTCTCCCTCTCTCTCTGTAACTCTTTCAAATAAACGAACAAATGCTTTTACAAAAATTAATTTGAAAAGGAAAACAGAAAAATCCTAGTGGGATAATATCTGCCCCGTGTGTTAGAGCATGGGCTTGGTAATCAGCCTGCCAAGAGTTTAATCCTGGTGTCACCACTGACTGGTAATGAATCCTTCATTAGTTAAGTGTGTATGATGGTAATGGTGGTGGTGGTGGTGGCAATGATGATGATGATGAAGATGCCTACCTCAGGGGGTAACTGAGAATAATCAGAAAAATCACCTTGGGTAGTCACTGGCAACCAATCATCTTGCAATAAGTGTTTCTTGTTAAATTAGTTGTTGTTGCCTGAAATACTTGCATGAAATTAAAGCCTTTATTTTTTCCTTGTGTATTTGTTTTCATCTCATATTTGTTTTCTAATCTTTTATTTCAGAATATTTTTAAATTTACAAAAAAAATTGTGAGGAAGTAGTACAAAGAGTTCTCAAATATCCTCACCCTTGTTCACCTATTAACATTTCGTATTTAGGGCCAGTGCTGTGGCGTAGTGGGTAAAAAAAAGCCGCCGCCAGCAGTGCCAGCATCCCATATGGGCACCGATTCGAGTCCTGGCTGCTCCACTTCCGATTCAGCTCTCTGCTGTGGCCTGGGAAAGCAGTAGAAGATGGCCCAAGTCCTTGGACCCCTGCATCCATGTGGGAGACCCGGAGGAAGCTCCTGGCTCCTGGCTTCAGATTGGCACAGCTCCAGCCATTGCAGCCTTCGGGGAGTGAACCAGTAGATGAAAGATTCTATCTCTCTCTCTCTTTCTCTCTCTATGCCTCTTCTGTCTGTGTAACTCTGCCTTTCAAATAAATCTTTTTAAAAATATCATATTAGTAACTTTGTCACAATTAATTAGTGGTTAATTAACATAGAGCCTTTAAAGCCATATACAGAGAAAGTTGTGACTTGGGAAGTATAACTCCAGTTTAGTGCATAAGCCTTGGAATAGGTCTGACCCAGAATCACATACTGCCACTGACATTCACCAGCTATTTGGCTTCAGGAACATGACCAAAGCTCTCTAATCCTTGTGTCTTCATTTGTAACAGTGATCATAGTGACCTTATAGAACTGTTTCAAGGGTTCAGACATTACACAGACCTGGAAGAGTGACGACAGCTTAGCAGTAATATCTTCTTTTGTTACTGTTAAGTGGCTACTGTAAAAGCTGTTCTTTATTTCTATAATACGGTGAAACATTCTTGGGAATTTTTGAATTATAAGTCAAGGTAAGACTTAGCTTAGTGCTAATGTCTTAGTGATAATAATATAATATTTCTGGAATACCAAACTTTGTCCTGTCTTCCTTCATTAATCTTGCTTCCATTTTCTCTATTTCTAATGGTATCTACTATTTTCAGCTCAAGTCCTTGACAGCTTTAGCTAGCATTATGTCAATTGTCTTCTAATTTTATCCATTCTCAGTAACTGTAAATCTCAAGGTGTTGGAAGGTTGATTTTATCATAATTTTTAGTTTTTAAAGATGTTATTTGTTTACTTGAAAAGCAGAGTGAAAGAGAGAAATGGAGGGTCAAGGTAGGGAGGGGAGGGACTTACATCTACTGGTTCATTCCCCAGATGGCCACAATGACTGGGGTTGGGCCATGCCAAAGCCAAGATCCTGAAACTCTAGCCGGTTCTCCCACATAGCTGGCAGGAAGCTAACACTTGGGCCATCTTCTGCTGCTTTCTCAGGTCCATTAGCAGGGAGCTAGATCAGAAGGGAGGCAGCTGGGATTTGAACTGATGCTCTGATATGGGATGCTGGAGTGGCAAGCAACAGCTTAACCTGCTTTGTCACTATATTGCTCCTGAGTATCATAATTTTTCAGAGGAGAAAACTGACTGATATTGGATTATATCCATATAATTGTTTTTATTTTCTCCCCTTTCAGATTTTGTCCCCATAGCATCCTTAAGCAACCCAACATGTATTTATTGTAACTTGATGGGAATGCAGTAAACATGTCTTTCTTCCTGGTGCTGTCCCAGGATTTCTATATAACAATCCTTTCAACAGTGTCTTTATAGGTTAGTAATAGTGCATTTATTGACCCCTTTGGATGAGAACAGTTCTTTTATACATTTCAAATTTGAAGAAACTGTGACTTGGAGACAATACCACTAAAGGAGAAAGAAGCTGAGATTCAGTGTCAGGTCTGTAAGCAGTGAAAGCCCAGAACAAGGCTATTTCCTGTGTGTATCTAGTGGAGCTTGTTCGGCTTCTTACTTACTTGCATAGGTTACTGTAAATGTGTAACATACCATCCTTGGCTTCCAGTTGGTTTTAAGGAAGTTGGCGCATAACCAAATGTGAAATACTTTAGATATTAGCTGCTGTTATGTGGCTGTTTCCTATAACTGCTGCAAGATGTACAGAAAAGAAAGCCTGTTTTATCAGAGATGAATTCCTGGAAAAGGTGGAGTTTGGACAGGATGTGAAAAGTGGAAGAGAGGTTAGACAAAAGTTTTCAAGAAGTCCTTAAAGTGTAATAGACAGAGGTAGCTTAACAATGGGCATGGTGGTGATGAAGATTAGGAATTGGGAAATAGGAAATTATTGAAAATAGGAATTTTTGCCCCATTTAATTGCCATGATTTATTAGTGAGAACTAGAGAACCATTTCTAGTTCTTGAACAAGAGACTGAAAGATGCATGGTATATTTTCAAAAAATTAATCTTGTAGTAAACATTGAAGAAATAGTTCAGTGGAGAACAAGATGGCAGGGAAAGATATTATAAAAAAACTATGTTGTAACCATGGTGATGACAAGACAACAAATCTTTAGTTAAGATGGAGTGATCTGTGTACCACCCTTTCTCACCCATCTCAGTTTTACATCCTGGACTTGATGTAACACATATTTGTAACTCACTTTAGGATTTTGAGGAATTAATTCTTATCATTTGTGTAACAAACTGAAATAATCATTTCCCTCTAAGATATTTCTTTTAAAGCACAGAAATCCGAGACATTTATTTCTGTGTAGATGTGCACTTCAGATGAATCAGAATTGCTCTAGGTGTTTGTCTTGGGAAATAGAACCAAAGCTCTCAGGCTGGAATAGTTTCCTATTTGATTACTTTCAACAATACTATTTTGCTTTGTAAAATTAAGGTCTGTTGTTTTAGTCTCCCTACAAGATTTTCCCTAAGTCCAGTCCATCTAAGAACTCTTATATGATCTTTCACTTATGCTCAAACCAAGTTTCCACAAATATTATAAAAATAGCTTTGTCTTCTCACCCTCAGGTCATAAGAACCTGAAAGTAAAAATAGAAACATGAATGGTACAGAAAACACCTTGTATATGTTCTTTCCTTTTATATGTGAGGAATGTGAATTTCCAATTGATTTAAAGTCCCTTCCAATTGCACCTACTGGCATCTCCCCTTTGCTTTTTAGGTTTTTCCATAGCATTTGCCATTTTTTCCCAGCATGCATTGGTGACTGATTACACTTCTGCCTTTTTGTCCTCCCCAAATCTGGCTGTAATGTGAGATTCCTGTTTCACCCCATGGTTGGGGCCTTGATGTTTGCTTCCATTTTCTTTGCCTTGTGGATACAGCCTTTGCCATTATATTATCTGAAACAGGAGCCAATAGACTTTCCAGTTTGGCCCTGCATTGCTGGCCATGGAGCAAGGCTACCTTACATGCTGAGCATTTTCAGAAGTTACAGTGAGGCAGTTTTTACTCCCCATTGAATTTTTCTTCATTGAGCTATCACAGGGAACAGAAGTCTGGGGAACACATTATGTGTTCTCACATTCATCTCTTCCAAATGCCCAACCCCTTCCAAGCATGAGCCTTTCTTCCTGAACTGAATTTGTGTTGTTTAGCTCTCACTCCACTTGGGCAAGCTTGTTCTTAGCAGTTTCTTTGCTCTCATGTAAATAATCTCAATGTTAGACAAGTCTGACACCCTGAGTGCACATACCTTGGAAAATTCTCAAGCTGAGATTCCCTGCTAGGTAAAGATACAGAATTTTTCTTGTAATGAACTTCAGAGAGTGAGGGCATTGAGAACTAGCTTCTTTAACCAAAGACTGAAGTAAAGGAACAGCAGGAAGGAGTAAGAAAACATATCTAGTAAGATGCTTTCTTTCTTTTTGAAAAATGCTATACTGATATTGTTTTTTATTTAAAAAATCCAGCTCAGTCCTTTAATAGTTCATAATCCATAACAGATAAAGCATTATAGAATGTCATTTTAGACTATTTTTCCATTAATTAAAAAATATTTGACAGGCAGAGAGAAAGATACACATACACACACACACACACACAGAGAGAGAGAAAGACAGACAGATAGACATAGAGAGACAGCTCCCTTGTGCTGGTTCACTACACAAGTGTGCACAATGACCAAAGCTGCACTGGAGCCAGGAGCGACGAATGCAACCCAAGTTTCCAATGAAGGTGGCAGAAAGCCAATCACTTGAGCCAGCCACACTGGCTTCCCAAGAGAGTCTGCATTGACAGGAAGTTAGAGTCTGGAGCCAGAGCTGGAAATTGAACCCACGCATTACAATGTGGGACATGGGCATCTTAACCACTAAGTCTCCTCGTATTTTTTCTATTTAAAGAAGTGTTCTAACAACCTATTTATTATTCTTCACAGCTAGGCTTACTTATAAAATGACATTATGTTTACCACCTCTTATATGCGCTATTTGGATCCACTCAAATCCCCATTACTGGGTTTTTCCATCCATCTGTCAGTTGCAGGTGTTAGCTCCTGACAGGTTATGGCTGTTCCCTTCTCCAGAGGATTATTCTTGGCTGAGGGAAGGTGCCTCAGACAGAAGTTCCTATATGTTGAACCTTGTCACCACTACTACTTCAAGATCCTTGCATAACACTATACACAAAAATTCATTCTCTCATGGAATAAATGGGAAGAATTTCTTAAAATAGTCATTAGGAGGTGCTAATTGTAAACTAACTGATAAGTAGTAATCAGAAAAGAAATCAAGCAATTCTACATAAAAATTAGCAAAAATATAAACAGACATTTAACATAAATCACTGATGTAAAATAAACATATGAAAACTTAATCTTCTTTTGTAAACTTGGAAACTAAGACTATGATGATGTGCTATTTTACCTGCCTTTGATAAGTGAAAATTAATTCTGATAATATCAAATGTTGGTGAGCATTCATCATAGTCTCAATGTATGCAATCACACTGGGAAACACAGTGCAACATATAGTGTTCATATAGCCTACAAGACAACAATTCCACTTTTAAGTATATTTGAACAAAGCTTTTGTACATGCCAATTTCATTCACAGTAGTATTACACAAAATAGAAAATCTGGAAGCACAGCAGAAGGGATAAACAATTATATTTATGTATAATTGGATATTATATATATATGTGAAAGTTAGTGAAACAACTGTGCCATGAAACTTAACAACATAATAATCACTTAAAAATGAGTCACAGAGAATATGTATATTACGATGTTATAACATTTTATAAAACCACAAAAGATATGAGGTCATACATATTTTTACATAGAGATGTATACCCACATAAAGATATAAATAAATGAAAATAAAGGCTTGAGTACTCAAGAATCTGAATGTTGATATTAAGGAGTATAAAGAAACAAGAGCACCTAGGAAGAAATGAAGAAGTACTAGGAATATTATTTAATCCGATTGGATAACATATCCATGGATATTCAAATTATTATTATACCTTTAAGATCACATATATGTTTGTGCATTATTTTGTATATTATATATATCATATATATTATAAATATTTAAGAAATAAAATTTTATAAATCATGGGGCTGCCTACAATACCAGCATCTCATTCAGATGCCACGCTGTGCCCTGGGTGCTCCATTTCCAATCTAGTTTCCCATTGTTAATGGCCTGGGAAAAACAGCAGAAGATGGTCCAAGTATTTGGGCCTCTGCCACTTACATGAGAGACTCGGATGAAGCTCCTAGCTCCTGGTTTCAGCCTTGGCCTTTGTGGTCACCCAGGGGAGTGAATCAGCAGATGGAAGGTCTCGCTCTCTCTGTCTCTCCCCCTCTCTGTGTAACTCTGACTTTCAAATAAATAAACTAATCTTTTAAAAAAATTAGAAATGATGACCAGTATGAGAAAAATTCAGTAAAATTTTAAAATAAAATTCTAGTCTTTTTGATTAACTAGTTAATTTTCTGTTGTCAGGTATATACAAATGTCAACTTTTAAAAGGAAAGAGTAGCTGGCCTCCAAGTTAAAATAAGATATATTTTAAAGGGGCTGGTGCTGTGGCGCAGCGGGTTAATGCCCTGGCCTGAAGCGCAGGCATCCCATATGGGCACCGGTTCTAGTCCCGGCTGCTCTTCTTCCAATCCAGCTCTCTGCTATGGCCTGGGATAGCAGTAGAAGATGGCCCAAGTCCTTGGGCCCCTGACCCTTGTGGGAGACCTGGAAGAAGCTCCTGCCTCCTACTTTGGATCAGCACAGTTCTGGCAGTTGCAGCCATTTGGGGAGTGAACCAGCAGATGGAAGATCTCTCTCTCTGTCTGTACCTCTCTCTGTAACTATCTTTCAAATAAATAAAATAAATATTTTTTTAAAAAAATATATTTCAAGGATTCCTACATCAACATGAGTTCCCTATAAGCATTCTTTCACTCTGAAATGCAGAGTTATTCAAGTGTGGTAGTATGGCTGAAAATAAATTTTGCAAGTTGAAGAGTGGAGTACAATACTTGCTTTCTAACATTTGTCCTGCAAGATAAGATGAGCACAAAATTATGCTTTGGGGCTAGCTCTAAATGTCATTCAGTTTGCAAGGGCGTGTAGTTCTTAAACATTAACTTGACAACTTTGAGATGTGCAGTTCTTTCAAAACTCTATCTTAATAAATGGACACTAACTTTTATTGATCAAGCAAAAAATAGTAGTGGCTTGGACTATATTGTATTAGAAAGTATTTTTATAATGGGACATTGTCTATTATATAAACTAACCTTTTATCTTTTCAATTACTGTATAAGGTTTTCCATTTAAAACTATTTTAAGTTAAATGTTCTGTTGCAAAATATGGCATAAGAAATTTCAATGTTAAAAGACTATAAATTATTTAATTAAATCTTCTTGTATATGCAATAAAACTAATGGTATTAATTATGTGTAGCTAAAGAGCAATAGCCTTGAACTCACATTTGATTTCTTAATCCATGCTTTTGGCAATGAATTATCAAGTTTAATGAATACAAGTTGAGACTTTTCCTACCTTTTAACTAATTAATTAGACTAATATTCCTCATTCTCATTAAAATCTCAGAGGAGAATCATATAGAAACATTATTTGCTAATTTGTTAACTTTCCATATTTTCTATAGTAACCAATAGTAAAAATAAAATTAATACATTGTAATGTATTTACTTTTCACTTAATCAATTATCAAGTGATAGCTAGATTTAAATCTGAATACAATGACATTATTAAAATCAGAAACAGTTTAAGATAGCTAAATAAAGTATAGAAATATGTGGAAATTTTACTTAACTATAATTCATATGGAACGTAAATATGAAATTTTGGACAGTAATTATTGAGAAAATGACCATGATATAGAAGCATGCATATGGTGCATTTATGGTATCCAATTAAAAACATAGTCATATGTAAATATGCATGAAAGAAAGACTTTGATGCGTCAGCTTCACATTTCTACTTTTCCAAAATAGTTCACTGAGTTTTCGCTACCTTTATAACAATATCCCCCTAAAATCCAAATAAAACATTAATCTAAGACTCATAATATATTCAAGGAGAGTCTTACATATGCCTTGAAATTTATTTACTCTGAAGTCCTTATAATTTAGCATGATATAGAATTGAAATCATTTGTGGTGACTATAATCAATTATTAAATTTCACATAAAATTGATTATAATCTTTTTCAATGCTTTACTTTCTAATAGACTAGGATCTAATCTCCTACTAAAAACTATATGCAAAAATATAAAATATATATACAAGTTTAAACAAAAATATACATTACATGAAAAAAGAAAAAGTTTTGTTGGGGAGCGTTGGGGAGACCCCTGGCTAGACTTGTCTCTGCACTTACAGGAATTCAAGGAAGAGATGTAAATAAAGGTGAGCATTTAAGCAAGATTTATTTAAAGGCAAAGTAAAAGTACACATTCAATGAGAGTGGCAACTATGTAATGTATATGATTCAGGGTCATCCTTTTATACAGTACAGGGTGGTTTGTAGGCCAGTGTTTAATTGAATGTTAAATAGGAGAGAGTTTGGGTGGGTTTGAGTACCACTCACTTCTGTGCTATCTTTTGGGAACTCTTGGAAGTGTCATGGAGCCTGGTGCATGATGGAAATGGGTGTGTGGATGTTGCATGATGGGGAGCAAGGCTCAGGTGCGTGATGGGGAATGGCTGTGCTGAGTTTGCAGCCATGTTGGCTATTTCTAGCTGGCTAAAGACCTGCACAGAAGGGTTGTGGTTTGAGAGGTGTGAGGCTGTGGCTGCAGGTGCTGCTGAGGACATCCTCAGCTACTCATCACCACCAGCTACCTGCCTACATAATTTTCACTAAATACCATGCGGACTAGATGGTTTTGGGGACAAGGCGTGCAATTGCCTGCAAGAAGAGCACCAGTACATTAATGTTTGGTCAGCAAACAGGATGAGTAAGCTTTAAAACATTGTCTAGAGTGAAGAGAGTGATTGCCTTAGATGGTTTCCTTTTCTTTTTATTATGTGTTTCCTTTCAGTCTAGAAAACTGTTTACACTTACCTCTTCTAAATACTTCCCATTCCACTAAACTTCATTTCAGTACTCAGAAACATTTGAAACTATTTTAGAAATTTGCAAGATTTATCCATGCCCTCAGGTAAACAAGAAATCAAAATCAAAAGAGGTTGTTGGAACCTTATTACAGGTGAATTCTTTTACCAGTGCCTTGTTGACTCCTTATCTAGTTTCCCATTGCAAATATGATTATATCCTCCTTCTGTAATGTCTGCAAAGCTTTCCTTGCCTTTCTCTGACCTCACTGAGTTAAATAATGTCTTCCAACAAGAAAATCCTCAAGAGCTCTGCTTTTACCTCAGAATTTCTATGAAAGGGAAGATATTGTGGTGCAGCTATTTTATCTGCTGTTTTGGATGACACATTCTATATTGGAGTACCTGGTTCAAGCCTCAGCTACTCTGTTTCTAATCCAGCTTTCTGCTAACACACATGAGAGGCAGCAGATGCTGGCTCAAGTGCTTGGGTCCCTGCCACCCATGTGGGAATCCTGGATGGAGTTTCTGGCTCCTGACTTTGGCCTGGCTCAGCCCCAAGTGGTTACAGATATTTCGGAGTGAACTAGAGAACAGAAGATCTCTTTCTGTCTCTTCTTCCCTTCCTATCACTTTGCCTTTCAAATAAATAAATCTTAATGAAAACAGTTGCTTTTTTTTTTAAACCTAGAAACCTTTTATTTAAGGTATACAAACCATGCATTTATATATACAAGTTTAGGAACATAATGATTCTTCCCACTCTATCCTCAATTGAAACAATTTCTATGAAAGCAATTGAATGAATTTGCTGTTATTAATATATTAATTTCTAATTTTTATTGACAATCCATGTATGTAATCTGTCTAAGATTTTAAATAAACAAGAGGCCATTTCCTGATGGAGGTCACTGTAGCAGCAAAGGTAGACTTGCAAACATTTTTTTGTTAGACTTTATTTTTTAGAGTAGTTTTAGTTCCAGAACAAAAATTGAACAGAAGGCACAAAAATTGTGCATGGTCCATGCATCTACACAAGCACAGCCTCCCATTATCAACATCCCTCATCAGGGTGGTATATTTATTACAATCGATACACCATTATTATTTAACATCCATATTTACATTAAGGCTCCCTCTTAGTGTTGTATACTCTCTGGGTTTGGACAAATGTGTAACATAGCCACTATTATAGTATCATATACAGTGTCCTGAAAATATTCTATGATCTGCCTATTCATCTTTTTTTTTCCCATTAATCCCTGGTGACTGTGGATCTTTTTCTTTCTCCATAGTTTTGCCTTTTCCAGAATGTCATTTGTTGAAATCATGCAATATGTAGCCTTTTCAGATTGTCTTCTTTCCCTGAGTACCATTCACTTAAGTTTCCTCTATGCCTTTTCAGGATTTAGTAGTTCATTTCTTTTTAGCATTGAATAAGATTCCACCATCTGAACGTACTATAGTTTATTTATTCACTCACCTACTGCAACCTATGCAGCTGCTCAAATATCAGTGTGCAAGTTTTTGTGTAGACATAATTTTCAAATGTTTTGGATAAATACCAAGGAACACAATTGTTGGATTGTTTGGTAAATCTGTTCAACTTTTTTTTTTTTACTTTTTAAAAGATTTATTTATTTATTTGAAAGGCAGTTACAAAGAGAGAGAGGGAGGGAGAGGTCTTCCATCCACTGGTTCACTCCCCAAAGGGTCACAAGAGCTGAGACTTGGACAGGCTAAAGACAGGAGCCAGGAGCTTCATCCAGTTCTACAACATGAATGTCAGGGGCCCAACTACATGGATCATCTACTGCTGCTCTCCCAGGTGCGTTAGTAGGGAGCTGGATCAGAAATGTAGCAAAGAATAGAACCAGCACTCAAAAGGGGGGCTAGTGCTGCACACGCCAGCTTAATTTGCTGTGCCACAATGCTGACCCCAACAAATGTTGTTTATATATTCTGCTTCTTGCTAATAGAGAAATAAAGAAAAAGGCATCTAAAATGAGCAATTAATAATGCCCCTAAGGTGAGTGGGGAGATTCAGGCATAGGTACATGGACTTCTGAATACCATCTCAAAAGACAAATTACACTTGCCAAATTACGCATTATACTGTATTTCAAGTGTCAGTATCAAATGATATTAGAAATGGCTTTTGAATAAGCCAATAAGTGTGATGTTAAATAGATAATTCCTCCCATGCAGAATGATTTGAAAGGTGATTATTATTTATGATACATTCTGTTTTCATGTTAACTTGTTAACATCTTTATTTTACCCGTAAATTCAGATTTTTTTTCTTCTTGAATTTCTTTATTTTTGTTTTTCATATATATAGAGGTGCGAGTATGGGAAAGAAGGAATGTGCAAATACATTCATTACTTTTTGGAGGAAATAGGGTTACTGAGTACATAGAATATTTTCCATATTTAGCTTTCATAAATATGAAGCATTACTTTCTGTTTTGCCAAGTAATTTAGTTGATAATTATATGAAGCATATTTTGAACAACAGGTCCCAAGTAGGCTGTTCTATTTGAAATTGGAGAATGGATTAAAAAAGTATTCACTTTAATAGTATATCAGAAATTCTTATACATAGGTAGGGTTTGTGGAAAGAATCCTAAGAAATACTCTACCTTGAACAGAGGGAGATGTGTGTGTGTGTGAACTCTTGTTTGGCCTGGGATTTTTGGTTTTCCAAATGTGAATGAAATCAGAGTTGCCAAGAAGTAGCAAAATCTGGCCCTTCAGGAGTTTCCATAATTCTGCAAGCACATGACCTCATGATATGTTTTTCCAGCCTTTTCAGTCTAGGCATGGAAACTTCATGCTCTCCAGGCAGTGTCATCATACCTTCAAGTTGTCAATTGAGTCTGTTTGAATCAGCTACTTACCTAGAATTATGTTATTTAGATTTTATCTTCATTTAATTTTAATTTTTATTTAATTTTTTAAAAATTAATTTTATTTGTTATACAAGTTTCCTATATTTTCTTTATACAGATTTAGGAACATAGTTGGATTCCCCCCAACTTTCCTCTTCCACACTCTAACCCTTCGTCCCCCTCCCTTTTGGATTCCCATTCATAATTTTTACCATGCTTTATTTTCTGTATACTTAATGATCATATATTTATCCCTACTCTAATAAAGGAGTTCAACAAATAGTATGAAGAGAAAGAAAACAAAATAGGACAAAACAAAACGCTGTTCCTCAATGGAAGAAACAAGGGATATAAACAATCATTGAATCTCAAAATGTCTATTTCAGTCCAATACATTACATTTCAGGTATTCTGTAAGTTACATTGGATCAGGGGAACATATGATATCTGTCTTTTTGGGATTGGCTTATTTTATTAAGTATAATGGCTTCCGGTTGTGACCATCTTGTTGCAAAAGACAAGATTTCATTTCTATTTTCAGGTGAGTAGTATTCAATAGTGTATATATACCATCATTTATTTATCCAGTTTGAATCTTTATGACACAAGGTGGACAGTGAATGAACTAGTCTGTGGATCCTTATAACTTCCTATTCAGTTCTGGTTTCTCTTGCTGGGGTTCTTAATTTTCTTATGTAAGAAACATACATTCCTTGAATTTGCAAGTTGCTCTATAAATACTGCTACACATCCTCATCTGTGATGAATTTCTGTATTCATTGGACAGCACCATGCTCATCAGAAGGCCTTTGTTATATAAAAAAAATTCTCCCCTTTTACATATGAAACCAATGAATTGTAAATGTCTTCCAGAAAATGCTGTATGAGAACTAGGAGATAGTATTTCAGCATTTCTTTGTATATCATCATCCATGTCAAAGTTTGACTTGTCAAAAGGATAGCTAATATCCAAAATATGAAGTTACAGGCTTTGAATATTTTCCCAGTTTATATCTTCAAAATCCACATGCTTTTGAAATATTTAATTCTATTTTGCCCTCGGTGACACTCTTTTCCATGGATTATTCTGTGAATGATGACTTTGGCTTCTACAGGCATACCCATGATGTGAGATGGAAACTGCTATCACTCTTCATGTTTCGTGATTCTTCCTTAGGTTGCCATTAACAATCCTGCATAAAACCATTCCCTCACACATGCAGATACCTGGAAACCGCCAGTCATATTGTGGGTTGTATTTTCCCATTCCATCTTCTATTGCATATAGAATTTCAAGTGAGATGCAGTTCAGCACAATAATAGCCATAGAAAGCTAAATGAGTCCTTCATCATTTATGTTCAACCATGACTGAAAGACAGCCAAGGGAATGAAGATCTTTAATATTCAAACGAACATGTCAAGTTTAAGGTCCCTGTGAACACAATGAAGTTGATAGATGGAACCTATACCTAACACTCTTTCACCAACATAGAATCTTACCAAATCATCTGAAATGTTATTTGCAAACTTACTAAACAGTATCAATAAATCACTGCTCACTTAAAGTACAAATGCATTTCATCTTAAAAGCATCAATGTTTTATTGTCTTAAAAATGCTTTTTAAGATGACAAGCAGAGTAACAATGAAGTGATCCTCTATTCAGCACAATTTACAAACACATCAAGTACTTGAAAAAGCTTTCTCTGCTTTTGTTTTAAAAAAAAGTGTATTAGTTTATTTGAAAGAGAATTACAGAAAGCAAGAGGAAGAGGGAAAAGAGAGACAGAAATCTTCCATCCCTGAGTTTACTTCACAAATGACTGCAACAGGGGCCCAAGCACTTGGGCCACCCTCCACTACTATCCCAGGTATATTAGGGAGCGGAATTGGAAGTGGGGCACGCAGAACTGGAATCCAGTGTTTATATGGAATGCCAACATTGCAGATGGCAGCTTAACTTACTGCGCTACAATTCAGTCCCCATTCTCTGCTTTTTAATGCATTTTCACTTGCAAAGGATTTTCATTGCATATATTAGCTTAGTGTTTCTCATTCTGGTAAGAATCTCACAGAAAACACCACTTCTGATTACGTTTAATTATGTCAGTCTTCTTGTTGAAGCTCCATTTCTTTCATCATCTATCTAAGTGATTTAGTCCACTCAAGATACACAGTAAATGCAAGAGGAATGGGGCAACGTGCTTGTTGAGGCACAAGTCCAACTGGCTGCATTCAGTGCACAGGTAGAAGTGTACAGCAAACGGTATCTCCATGTTTAGATGTTCTGTACATGTGTATTGGAAATTGTTCTTCAATTCCCACCTGTATTTTTTTAAACAAAAATTTATTTATTTGAAAAGCAGAATGACGAAGAAAGAGGACTGGACAGAGCAGAAGTGAGAAACAGAGAGAGAGAGAGATTGATCAATCTTGCATCTGCTTGTTCACTCTTCAAATGGCAACAAAAGCTGTCGCTGAGCTAGGCTGAAGCCACGAGTCTAGAACTCTATCTGGGTCTGCCACATGGATGGCAGAGACCCAAAAACTTGAGCCATCTTTCACTGCCTTCCCAGGCACATTAGCAAGGAGCTGGATGAAAAATAGAGCAGCCAGGATTTGAACCAGCTGTCCAAAGTGGTATGCTGACATTGCAGGTGGTGGCTTAGTCTGCTGTGCTACAACACCAGCTCCATCCCTTGTTATCTGTTAAAATATATTCATTGATTTACATGATTACCTACTCTTATATTTCCTTTATACAATTAGCTATAAGCCTACACTATTTTGTTGTCCACGTTGTTCCAGATTTGACCTTTGGAGACTCTTTTGTCAGGTTCTTGTGTTGTTTTGTAATGGCCTGATCTTTGTGGCTGCTTTTGAATACTAGTTCACATTCTATCATTATAAGATTCTCTAAGTTCATTTTGTGTATTCCCTATCCCATATCTAGAATGAATGATTTCATTATAGAGTCCTGGTTCCTTTTATTGGAGAACAGTATTATTTATTAGCAATGAATGCTTATCACAGACTCAGTCTACTTCCAGTGAACTCCACGTGTGACAATTGAGAATAGAATATTTCACTTTGTGTGTTATTGCTGACAGTTACAAAGCACTCTTTTCTGGTAGTTCAAACATACCTTGAATGAGGATGTCAAACTCCTTACATCCATCCATGCATTCATTTGTTCATCCATATTTGATCCATGTATGGCAGTCAAAATAGTATTGTGTGCTGCAAGATGGTCTTTGACTTAAAGTGGATTGTAGACTGTTGGAAGAGATAATATATTTATGTGCAAGGCGACCATCAAAGATAAAGGGTAAAAGTCAACAGATATGCAAGTAAATAAATCAGATTGATGGTGTGACCAAGTATAGAACCACAGTGGTGGTAGATAGACTAAAGGTAAAGGGATGAATCTGAAAGAAGTGGTTTTTGATGTAATAAAAAAATCAGACTTGGTGACTGATGGTAATATTATCCACCTAAAATCCTTTTAGTGTAAAGAAAACTAAAAACATTATATTTACACTTAAATAGGTTCCATGCATTCGTAGGTCAATCTTTATAGCTTACCCTAAGCATCTTAAAAGCTTAGTCATGGGGATTGAAGGGGAGATGGACATATGGTTATCTTAGAATTTTATCTATGAAATACATGAAATCTTTTCTCTTCATATTAATAACAGTTTAAAAAATAAAAAGTAAACTTTAAGCCATGATAATGAAAATCATGTTCTACTCCTTAGTATGAGGTTTTGAAAATTCTAGGATTTTCTTGTTGGTTTATTTGTTATGATTAATAGGCTATCTCTGTTATTTGTTAATAAATATCCTGTGTACCATTCATCTCCTAAATACAACCCTTGTAGTCGATAGCAAAACTACAAACATTACCAGTTATTTTATTGAAAGGACCAGGCAAATTGATTCCCTTTCATATTCTCATTAATGTTTCTCTTTCCTTCCAGTCTCACTATTATTCTCTTGATAAGTGCTAACTTCAGGATTTATTATATTTTAAAGGTTTTGTTTTCCAATTTCAAACTCCAGTGGCAAATTTTTGCTCCATGGTCTTAAAAACATACTCCCAGTAATGGTGACAGTCAGTCCCTAAGTGCATTTTTGGCAAGTATGTAGGTGTTTATAGATATTAGAATTTGACTTCTTCCAGTGCCTTACTACGCATACTGTTTTCTTGCTACTACCAAAAAAAGCTACAAGAAGGAAGCCTCAGTTGAAGGAGTATGAGTTCATTTCTCTGTCAATAAAATGAAAAGGCAATTTAGAATTCTATTGTAATACAGTGCCACCTGCCTTTCTTCCATTATAAATGATTTTCATCACAGTTTTGCATAAACCTGTGTGATCCTGGTGTTGTCTGATTTAAAGGACATTTAATAAGAAGAGTGGTGTTTTCAAGTTTTACAAGTTTTGTGAACACTTAAAACTTCAAATCATTTATTAAGCCTCTACATTACAGTTCTTTATTTTTTAGTCCCTATTAATTGAGAAAACACAAAACCAAAAGTTATCCTAAATTCAGCAACATTTGAAAGCAAATTTCATTGTAGTAACAAACAGAGAGACATTGACATCAGTAAGACATATCTGCAAACGTATAATTGGCAAATGACCTATCTGACTGTTGTGCATAAGGACATGTGGAGCCACGACTACTACTTATGGTTCTGCTACCTGCTCAGGTGTTTGCAGCACAGTAATAAGGTTCCATTCTCATGGATGATAGAAACTGGTCATTACTTTTAGTAATGAATGTCTATTATTGATATTAAACAAAGATGTTTTGGATACATTTCACTGACCTCTTATTGTAAAGAATAGTAACCAATGCGATTATGCTTGTCTATTTTTTATAAATAGATTATGTTTGTCTATTTTCCTATAATTGTACTTACAATGGCAATATCCTGCAAAAGATCAGGTAACTTTGAAATATAAATAAGGATTTTTTTTTTTTGACAGGCAGAGTGGATAGTGAGAGAGAGAGAGACAGAGAGAAAGGTCTTCCTTTTGCCGTTGGTTCACCCTCCAATGGCCTCCGCGCCGCGCTGATCGGAAGCCAGGAGCCAGGTGCTTCTCCTGGTCTCCCATGCGGGTGCAGGGCCCAAGCACTTGGGCCATCCTCCACTGCCTTCCCGGGCCATAGCAGAGAGCTGGCCTGGAAGAGGGGCAACCGGGATAGAATCCGGCGCCCCAGCTGGGACTAGAACCTGGTGTGCCAGCGCCGCAAGGCGGAGGATTAGCTTGTTAAGCCATGGCGCCGGCCAATAAGGATGTTTTTTAATCTACTGGGAATAGCACATTTCCTGGGGTTAATTTTATTTTTATTATTTTTATTTTTTATTTTAATTTTTATTACTAGGAGTTCACAGCTGACCTCACCTTCTGAAAATGACACTAGATCATCTCCTCCCTTCCCAAGTTCCTGTGCTGATTTCAACATGACTGATTTCAACATGCTGATTTCAACATGACTGATCTCTAATATCTGTTCCCTGGCTTAGGCATCAGTATTTAGCCTCCAAGCTAATAATTTATAATCAACAAGAAGTAATGCCTTATTTATTCTGGCTCTAACCAGGAAGAACACACACTTCACAGTGAAATTTGGGAAATTTGATCAGATGGTCGAGTAAATAATTTTTTCACAAGAATTCTCCAATAGAGAAGTCCATCATGACACAATATTGATAGTCTCTTTAAAAAATTTGTAAGGGGGTCGGCGCTATGGAGCAGCAGGTTAACGCCCTGGCCTGAAGTGCCGGCATCCCATATGGGCACCGGTTGGAGACCCAGCTGCTCCTCTTCCGATCCAGCTCTCTGCTATGGCCTGGGAAGGCAGTAGAAGATGACCCAAGTCCTTGGGCCCCGGTACCCAGTTGGGAGACCCGGAGGAAGCTCCTGGCTCCTGGCTTCGGATCAACACAGCTTCTACTTCCACCATCAGATGGAAGACCTCTCTCTCTCTCTCTCTCTCTCTGCCTCTCCTCTCTCTGTGTAACTCTGACTTTCAAATAAATAAATAAATCTTTTTAAAAAATAAAAACATAAAAAATTTAAGGCCAGCTCTCATCTTCATTGCTATCACTATTTGTTTATGAAAACCTCTGAATTATAATATATTAATTGTATGCATTTCAATACATAATTAGCACTTCTTTTAAGAGAACCTGGGAAATCAACAAAAACAAAATGAAAGCAACTTGAAAAGATTACCTTGTCTATATACTTGCCAGTTCATGGCTGTCTTCTAAAATAGGTACATTTTACATTTCTAAGGAATGGTTTAATGAAAATTAGCTTGCTGTGCTTATATTGGTTCATGTCATCACAGTGGGAGTTTTAGTTTTTGGTTACCAGCAGGTTGCAGATATTGATACACATGATATATTTAATGGCTATTGCCTCTGCTGAGAATTCTTTGGGATTAGCTAGCAAAGATATAAGGATGCAAATACTATCCTTAGGAACCATGGTTCCTATGGTTTACAAATATTTTTTTCAATTTTGTCTCATTAGTCATTGTAAGGTTGATTGCATTACCAGAGCACTTTACCATGTATAGACATTTTTTCTTCTTTGGGGCCTAATGCAGTACTATTTACTCTTTCAAAATAGTTTGGAATACTTAATATGTATGTCTTGTGTTAGTTCCTTTTTTGTAATCATCTCTCCCTCTCAACAAAAGCATTTATTATTTGACAGTATTATATATTATACATACATACTTCTTTACATACGTGATTGCTTACACATTACTTACACAAGAATACATTAATTGTTATGCTTATTTCAATATTTAATTTTTACTGTGGCTAGCATATTACTATTGGTTAGGTCCACCTGTAGGACAAATTAAATTTAATTCTGATAATGAAATTTTTATATTTATAGCAGTACAGCTCATCCATGATGTTGTATTATGCAAGAAAGTCTGTGTCATATATAAGGACATCAAAAGTTGCTTTATTTGGTGTGATAAACTTCCTGATTTGAGCGGAGGGAGAGCTGAAATTATGATATGGGACATCCACAACCCATATGGGAGTTGGGTCCCTGCCCTACATGTGGGTGCCTGGATAATATTTCCAGCTCCTTAATGTGCCCTGGCTGTTGCAGGCATTTTTAGGGAGGGAACCAATGGATGAGATCTCTTTCTCCCCACCCCCCACCAACTCTCTCCCTCTCTCCCTCCCTGTCTCCTCTCCCTTTCGAATAAAGTGAAAATAAAGACCTAAATAAAGGAGGGGCTGGCACTGTGGAGTAGTGGCTACAGCCATGCCTGCAGTGTCAGCATCCCATATGGGCGCTGGTTCAACTCCTATGTCACGCTGCTTCACACACAATGTTCATGTACAAACTACAGATAATTTAAGTGTAAAATTTAAACATCAAAAGCTATAGTACATAGAAAGACATATGTCAAGTGCACTGTTCCTTTACCATTCAGACACACTGTATATTTGTCAATAATGGCTTAGGCTTATTACCCCCAACCCAATTCTGTAGTTTAAAATTTTAAGCTAGGGGCTGGAGCTTTAGCGTAACAGGATAAGCTTCCATCAGTGGTGCTGGCATCCCATATGGGCACCTGTTTGAGTCCCGGGCTATTTCCAATCCAGCTCCCTGTTAATGGCCTGGGAAAGCAGTAGAAGATGGCCCAAGTGCTTGCATCCCTGCACCCACATGGGAGACCCAGAAGAAGCTCCTGGCTACTAGCTCCTGGCTTCAGTCTGGCCCAGCTCTGGACATTGCAGCCATCTGGGGAGTGAATCAGCAAATGGAAGATCTCTCTCTCTCTCTCTCTCTCTCTCTCTCTGCCACAGTAACTTCACCTTGCCTTACAAATAAATAAATAAATACAAATCTTTTTAAAAAAGTAATTTAAAAAGATTAGGAGAGGAACCTTTATAAAAAAGGCCACTGTAACATCTTTTCTTCTCCTATTTTTCAACTTATTCAGCTTTGTAAACAGAGAAGTAGATCATGGATCCAAAGCAATGCTAGCAGTATACTCTTTCTTTAGCCCTTCATAGCCACTGCCAATTTTCTTGACACATAGTTTTTGGCCTTACAGCTGCAAGGAGGAAAGCTTAGGCAGGCAGGCATATTAAGACTAGACAGACATTCTCCTAGAAATCACACCACAAATCCCTGCTCCGTTCTTTTGCTCTTACCTCATTTCTATCAATTAGAACAAATTTGACAGAATTTCTTGTTAAATGCAAGAACTGTTTTCCAATAATACATAGAAGAACCGAACGTTAATGAAGATCAGAAAGATAGACCACAACATAACAATCTTATGGTGCATGGCATATTGTTGACAGGTCATTACAGTCCTTCATATGCCATTGGAAATGAATTAAATGCTCTAGTGATGAAGCCATTTATAAAATAATTTGGGAAGACAGACATAAAGGTCTCTTAACACTAATGCTAAAGGAAGACTTAGAGATTTGAGATTAGAGTGCTATCTTTTGACAATGAGATGAGGAGCAGGGAGTATTCACACTTTCTGTCATGTTTATATATGGATACCATGCCATTCAATTTCAAAGTTATAATTCTTAAAACTATCATTTGTATTTTATTAGTTATTCTCCTTTGTGTACTTAAAATTCTTTATTTAAATTATGTTATATTTAGATATTTTTGTAGACTTCCCCTCTTTGATGATAGTGGTTTGTTTCCTATAATCCAGTATTTGAGAGAACTGGAAAGTAGAATTAAGACAGTATTGTGGGGTCGGCACTGTAGTGTGGCGGGTAAAGCTGCCGCCTGCAGTGCCAGCATCCCATATGGGCACCGGTTCGAGTCTCAACTGCTCCACTTTTGATCCAGCTCTCTGCTATGGCCTGGGAAAGCAGTGGAAGATGGCCCAAGTCCTTGCACATGTATGGGAGACCCGGAAGAAGTTCCTGGTTTTGGATCGGCACAGTTCTGGCTGTTGTGGCCAATTGGGGAGTGAACCAGTAGATGTAAGACCTCTCTCTCTCTCTCTCTCTGTCTCCTTCTCTCTCTGTGTAACTCTGACTTTCAAATAAATAAATAAATAAATAAATCTTTTTAAAAAATTATTGAATGCTTGGGTCTATGAAGAGAATATGGGTTGGTATGTATGTGGCAAGGTGTCCATGGATGGCTGTCTGTGCGTGTGTGTTTGTGTGTGTATGTATTGTAATTATGGAGACAAATGTATTAAACTGCACAAAATTGTCATTTTTTAGTTGGTTGCTTCATATTGTTCAACTTAAAAGCTAGAGATTCTTAATGATACCTACAGCCTTACTATAGATATAATGGTTGAACCTGCAGAATGAGGCATATAATAAATTAGATTTGTGATATTCATAAACATATTTTATTGTAGCAGGAGATGAGAGATAAGTCCAAAACAGCATTGTGAGCATACAGTAGTCCTCTCCCCCCAGAGATACATACTAAGACCTCCAGTGGATGCCTGAAAATGTATGTCACTATATGTACTGTTTTTCCCTTAAGTACATATCTATGACAGTTTAATTTATAAATTTGACAAAGGAAAATTAACAAATAATTACAAAATAGAGCAATTATAACAATATACTATAATAAAGATTATTTCAAATGTATAAATTATTTATTTCTGGAATTTACATTTAGTATTCTTGTGTTCTGATTTACACTGGAAATGAATAGATTCTTGCTATTAAATTTTTAGGAGACTGGTGTCATGGTACAGTGGGTTAAGCTGCCCCTTGTAACACCAGTATCTCATATAGGCACCAGTTTGTGTCACAGATGCTCCATTTCTCATTCAGCTGCCTGCTAATGCACCTGGAGAAGCAGTGGAAGATGGCCCAAGTGCTTGGGTCCCTGACACCCACATGGGAGACCCAAATGGATTTCCAGGCTCCTGGCTTCCCCCTGGCCCAGATTGAATAACTGTGGTTATTTAGGGAGTGAACTAGTGGATGGAAACTCACTCTCTCTCTCTCTGTCTCCCCTCTCTCTATGTAATTCTGATCTTCAAATAAACAAATATATCTTTAAAAATAATAAAAGTACTAGAGTTTTTTGAAAAAGGTATTTATTTGTAATATGTAAGTTTCTGTATGTTGTAACTTGTACACACTTGTATTTTAATACTGTAGTCCCTGTTTATCCATGGTTTTTCTTCCTGTGGTTTAGTTACCCTCACTCAACTATAGCCCAATATTACATAGAAATATTTCAATTATTTATCTGCAGGACCATCAAGGGGAAAAGTTGATAAAGGATGTTCACACAGTGTCAAAGTTACTTTGAGGTACATTACAGTTAGCAAGTGGGAAAGGTAGCTTTCACATAATGATAACTGGTGAACAACATCATAACCAAACGAACAAATGCAACACCACTAATAACTGGGCACATTGACTTTCTATGCTTCGAGGTTGGTTGCACTGAAAGACATACCATAGCAGACATCAAGTTTTCTTTCTAGTAATGTTTAAATCTTGTCTAGTAATCAGGAGATAATAAGAGCATTGGTTCTTCAGAAATGTCAGTGCTCTGAGTGACAAAACAAGGGACGAAAGTTTCCTGGTTTAGGGAGGGCCAGCATTGTCATGTAGCAGGTAAAGCCTCTGCCTGAGGCACTGACATCCCATATGGGCACCAATTTGTGTCCCAGCTATGCCACATCTGATCCAGCTCCCTGCTAATAGCCTGGGAAAAGCAGTGGAGGATGGCCCAAGTGCTTGGGGCCCTAAGTTCAATGGATGTTCAATTTGGACCCTGAAATCATTGGTAGTCCTGGACTACCAATTAGGACTATAATTTGGACTATAATTTAGACAGTATTTTTGAATCATTATTAAATCTCTTGGTTGTGATGATGGAATTGCTATCAAATAATAGAATGTTCTTAAAAGACATGTTTAATATCAATTGTGAACTGAAATTGATCACTTGGACTAGTGAGATGGCATTGAAACATGCCACCTTGATGGGTTTGTATTGGAATCCCCTGGCACGTTTCTAACTCCACCATTTGGGGCAAGTCCGATTGAGCATGTCCCAAATTGTACATCTCCTCCCTCTCTTATTCCCACTCTTATATTTAACAGGGATCACTTTTCAGTTAAAATTTAAACACGTAAGAACAATTGTGTGTTAATTACAGAGTTCAACCAATAGTACTAGAACAAAAAAAATACTAAAAGGGATAAAGTATTAGCTTGTACATCAACAGTCAGGACAAGAGCTGATCAAGTCACTGTTTCTCATAGTGTCTATTTCACTTAAACAGGTTGATCACACTGATAGGTCTAAGAGTCAAAGGGATCACACAAACAAGACTAGTGTCTGCTAATACTAACTGATAGAATCAAAAAGGGAGAGAACGATCCAACATGGGAAGTGGGATACACAGCAGACTCATAGAATGGCAGATGTCCTGAATAGCACTCTGGCCTCAGAATCAGCCCTTAAGGCATTCGGATATGGCCAAAGAGCCCATGAGAGTATAGTAGGCATGGAAAGCCAAGACACTCTGGCCAAAAAAAAAAAAAACCCCTAAATGAAAGATCTCTGTGAGTGAGATCCCAGTGGAAAGAACGGGGCCATCAAAGAAGGAGGTACCTTTCTCTGAAGGGAGGAGAGAACTTCCACTTTGTCTAAATAAGATCGAAGTTGGTGAACTCAAAAGGCTTCCATAGCCTCGGCAACTCATGACTAGAGCCTAGGGAGATTACTGACGCCATAAACAAGAGTGTTAAATTGTTAAATCAACATCAAGAGTCACTGTGTACTTATGTCCCCTGTGGGATCTGTCCTTAATGAGTTGTCCAATGTGAAGTAATGCTATAACTAGTACTGAAACAGTATTTTGCATTTTGTGTTTCTGTGTGGGTGCAAACTGATGAAATCTTTACTTAATATATACTAAATCAATCTTCTGTATATAAAGATAATTGAAAATGAATGTTGATGTGAACGGAATGGGAAAGGGAGCGGGAGATGGGAGGGGTGTGAGTGGGAGGGAAATTATGGGGGGGAAACCATTGTAATCTATAAACTGTACTTTGGAAATTTATATTTACTAAATAAAAAAAAGAAAGAAATTTTTAAAAAAAGACATACTTAATATTTAGGTGTGAATTTGTGTGTGTGTATGCATGTTTGTATGGCCATATATTTTAAGAAAATAAATTGGAAATAAAATATATGAAGAGAGAAAATGTGGCTTATTGTTAATTAGTGAACTAGTGCAGCATGGTGTGTTTATTCTGTTGTCTTTCAATTTTTATATTAGCTTAAAATTTTGTTTAAAGATTTATTCATTTATTTGAGAGGCAGAGTTACAGAGAGAGGGAGAGACGGAAAGAAAGGTCTTTTATCTGCTGGTTCACTCTCCAAATGGCCACAACGGCCAAAGCTGAGCTTGATTCGAAGCCAGAAGCCAGGAGCTTCTTCTAAGCCTCCCACATGGGTTCAGGGGCCCAAGCACTTGGGCCATCTTCTACTGCTTTCCCAGGCCATTAGCAGGAAGCTGGCATCCATATGGGATGCCGGTACCACTGGTGGAGGCTTAGTCTACTATGCCACAGTGCCAGCCCCTAGCTTAAAATTTTAAACTGCAGAATTGGGTTGGGAGTAATAAGTCATTGATTACAAATATACAGTGTGCCTAAATGGTAAAGCATAAAAAATAGTGCACTTCACATATGTCTTTCTATTTACTATAGTTTTTAATGTTTAAATTTTACACTTAAATTATCTGTAATTTGTACATGAACAGTGTGTGTGAAGCAGCATGACATAGGAGTTGACCAGTGTTTTACAGTGTCCCATAGTGTTAAAGGTACCTATTTTACTTTACAAAACTACAAACATTCCATTTCTTTGAGAATATATCATGTGCTCCTTATAAATGTTTGGTCAAGATAATTTTTAATGTGTCAGTTGTTGTTCACTTCAGGGAGCATGTGAAATCAAATCTGTTTCTTCATGAGAACCTAGGAGAGTAGTTATAATTTCCAAATAAGACTTTTATTTAAATTATTTTCTAATGTGAACATATTAATTGCATGCCACAAATTAAAATGTATCTGGGGAATTTAGTGAAAATGTTTATCAATGTTAAAAATCATAGGCACTAAATTTGTGCAAATATGCAGCAGGACAGATCTGGAAACTAATCAGTCCTATGTGATGACTGTAGTTTTATCTCAGGTAGGGTGAATTTGAACCTGGTCCCTCTATTTTCTAATTATGTGACTTCTTTTATTTCCTTTTCTCTCAATTTGTATTACAGATGACTTCGGCACTTAGTATCATAACTAAAGGCTGAGACAAATAATAATACACAAACTCTAAGACTATTGAAAGGATTTATGGAAATAAAATAATGCATGTTAGATGCTCAGCATGATACTTGACATCAGTAGTACAAGCCTATTACCATCACTTTCATCAGCATCTGCATCAAATCTCTCCTCTTGTCACCAGGCATGTCCATCGCAATTTACGTCCACTGGAACCATTCTAAATTGTTAATGCCTGGAGGTTGGTACTTAAATTACAGAATGGAATTGAAATCCATGATGTCACAATGACTTTTCATTGCACTGTCATTCTAATATTGAATATTTTTAAAGTCCTTACTATCAAATACTTTTATCTGTTTGGATTAGCATAGAAAATCTATAAATATTGCATTATCATTATTTCTTAAATAAGGTACCATATATCTTCTAGGAAATATTTTTGTTTAAATATAGTGTATTAAAATCACCAACTCTGAGTGATTTTTCCATTTTAACATATTTTATATTAGTTACTCTGATGTATGGATTTCGCCTGTAACCATGTAATGTAACTTGTATTATTTCTAGATCATGTGCTCCATAAAGAATGTGGTTGTGTCAATTTTGTATGTGAATTATTCTTTACTATCGGGAGTATCTGTTATCATCTTCAAAAAAAGAAGTATTATTTAAAAATTAGTATTATTTCTATTTTATTCTCTGAGTAAAATTTTATTTTCATCTTTATTATCATCAATACCTTTAACGTTTTGTAGATGATTGAATTAATAATAAATCTTTTGTTTTTTACTTTGTATTTGTCTTGGAAGCAATTGTTCACAAATCAGACCTTTGAATGAAGATGCATAGATGTGTGATATATCAAGGGAATCCTTCCAGGAAAACCAGTAAAGGGGTAGGGGAACATTTTAGTCCATTTTGTGCTGCTACAACACAGCACCTGAGATTAGGTAATTTATAAAGAATGAGAACTTACTTCTCACAGTTCTGGAGGCTAAAAGAAGTCCAAGATCAAGATGCTGCTTTCTGGTGAAGGCTGCTCTCTGCTCCCAACATGGAAGTTCAAATTCTGCATGCTCCAGAGGGCAGGAATGCTGTGTCTTCACATGAAGATGGCAGAAGGGTTTAAAAAAAAAGGGTGTGGGGAGGACAAATTTCTACTCTCAACTCTTTTTACAAAGACCTCGAATCCCATTCATGAAAGGCAGCACTTCTTTTTTACCATCTGATTTTTTTATGTTAATGTGATAATAATACCAAGAGAACAGATTCAATGTAGTTCATAGATATAATTCTAAGAATTTAATGATATTCCCTTCCTCCCTTCTTAATTCTATCACACTGACAATATGTGAATTTTGGAAAGGACACACTCAAATCATAGCATCGAAGCAGACCCAATCTCCCCAAAAAAGTCTGGAATTTTAGTCAAAGACCCAGTTTCAGCCTGATGTAAATGACATCCCAGGGGACAAAGTCACAAAAGCATAGCATCCATCCATACCACGTGCTAGAGTAGTCTTTTGCCTGCCTCCGCCTCTTCCTCCCCTCTCCTCCCCTTACCCCTTTTTCCTTCCTTCCTTCCTTCCTCCCTTCCTTCCTTCTCTCTCTCTTTCTCTTTCTCTTTCTCTTTCTCTTTCTCTTTCTCTTTCTCTTTCTCTTTCTCTTTCTTTCTTTCTTTCTCTCTTTTCCTCCTGGAATTATGAATCATGGCTAAAACTAAAATAATACTCTTGATTCTGTGACATCAATGATTATGGTGCATGTGAATTAAAATGTTGTATATAATAGAGAAAACTATTGGTCAGTTAATAGAATTTTCGGTTGATCAATATGTTCTCTATAAATACACAGTTAATAAAGTAATAATTCCTGTTAAGAGATTTCAAGTTTCAGAAGCAGGCAATGGGTATAATAGTTAAGACATAGTTTTCAACCTCTGCATCTTTTATCTGTCTGAATACAAGGCCTGACTCTGCTCTCCATTCCAGCTTCCTGATAATTCACACCCTGGGAGGCAGCAAGAAATGACTCAAAAGCTTGGGTTCCTGCCACTCACATGGGATAATCAAGTTCCAGGCTCCTGGCTTCAGCCTGGCCCAACTCTGACTCTTACAGGCATTGAACTAAAGGATAGGATCTCTCTCTCTCTCTCTCTTTCCACTTTTCAAATAAATAAATTAATTAAATACAATCTTTTAAAAAGAAAACAAAAGTTTCTTGCTAAAATAGGAAAACACATAAAATATTACATATATGTGTTTATTTTACTTTGTTTCCATACTAATTGACAACAAATCAAATGGATTTAAACAACACCTTCTTACTACCTCACAATTCTGTGGATCGGTCTAGCATGGCATTGCAGGGTTCTCTATTCAAGTCACACAGGATGAAATGAAGGTGTCAGCTGTACTACAATGCTCTTCTGAGTCTTGGATCCTTTTCTAAGCACAATACACATATATTTACTGGAACACTAACAAATTTTCTTAGTCCACTGCTTATATAGCTAAAGGAAGGCAATTGATTGCACACTCAGTGAACCATTTTAATAAATACATTATTTTTCTGTTCAATTAAAAAATCTGCCAATCAGAACCTGACATAATTAAAAGCTATCTACATAGGTTATTTCCCTACAAGGAAAAGATGCCATAAAGGAATCAAGACATGTTCTGTAGGAGCAATATAAACAGAAGCTGAATTTTTTCATTGTGTCAACATCACTATCTCAAAATATTTGACTGTTGAACTGTTAACCCAGTGAAGAAAAATATGTGAGTTACCATCCAAAGAAGTATGAGAATCTGCCCTCAAATTAAGGACAGACAAATGGCAGGCAGGCAACCACCAATTAATTGGAAAAGGAAATGAAATCACGAAAATCGCAATGAAATATTTACTTTAAATAATTATAATAGTGAGAAATCTGGATAACATGTACTTTTTCATCCTAATAGATATTAATTAATAGATAATTCTCATAAAATTGAGTGAAGTAATGGTCATTGTAGGGGATTTGAGGAAAATGCTGAAACAGAAACCAGCAATAAACTATTAGACTTCAGAATTTGGTTGTTAGAGGAACAAAAGGCCCTAGGGAAAAAAAATGGCTGTTTTGATTTGATGTGATAAGTCCCTGGTCCTGTGATTCAGCGATTTAATTACATTATTATAACCAAGTGATATATTATAAAATATGAATGAAAATTCTCATACATCAAGTTTCCTCTAAAAAAAGGCCTTTAAAAAAAGACAAAAGCCATAGTGAGTCAAGTTAGTTTACATTGAAAGAAAAAATACAGAAATTATACATTAAATGGAGAGCAGATTTGTGATGAAGTGGCAAAATGCCACTACCCAGATACCATGATAGCTAAGGTCAGGAATAACAAGATTTTTCAATTTCTAGGTTAATTCTCTAATAAGTTATATTCATTAGCACTCAAGTACTCTGAAGACACTTAATTACAACATCTACATTGATTTTAATGAGTAATCTTCATTAATTACAGAGCATCCCTCTCTCCATTTTAATGATCATAAAAAATGAAAAATGTTTTTATAAAACATCTGAAGTGGACTTGTCATGTTTATTGTCTAAATGATGTCTTAGCATATTTAAATCATCAAGGACTTGGGAAACAGGAAGTATGTAAAGAGAAAAAACAGGTTGTACAAAGGATGTAAATAATTTATTTTATAATTCAAAATACTAAATATAATGCATTCCTGAACTATTTTACAGACATTAACTTGCTCCTTTTGTATGGTATCTACCTTCATGAAATTCATGCGCAACTTAAACACTTTTCATTTGCTTAGGGCAAAGATAAAGTAACTTGTCTTGTTCACGCTATCACTTTGGACACCCATAAACTATAAAACCTGGCCTTAGTTAAGTAATACAGACTCAAAAAGATATAACAAGTGATGACAGGGATGTGGTGAAAGCGGAACCCTCACACATTCTTGTTGGGAATGCAAATTAGTACAACTGTTGTGGAAAACAATGAAAGTTTTCACAAATTAGAACCACTATGTGATCAAGCAATGCCACTGCTGGGTATATATCCAAGGGAAATAAGATCAGTCTGTTGAAGAAACTCTGCACTCTCATGTTTATTGCAGCACTATTCATAATAGCCAAGAAATGGAAACAACCCAAGTGTCGATTCTCAGAAGAATGTATAAGGAAAGTGTGGTGAGTATATATGATGGAATACTATTCAGCCACAAAAAAGACAAAATCTTGTAATATTCAACAACATGAATCAACTGGAGGTTATTACATTAAGTGAGATAAGCAAAGCATAGGAAATAAAGTAGCATATGATTTCACTCTGATGTGTGGTCTAACATAAAAGAGAAAGTGGCAGGCACCGTGGCTCACTTGGCTAATCCTCCGCCTGCAACGCCAGCACCCCGGGTTCTAGTCCTGGTTGCTCCACTTCCAGTCCAGCTCTCTGCTGTAGCCCAGGAGGGCAGCGGAGGATGGCCCAAGTGCTTGGGTCCCTGCACCCGCATGGGAGACTGGGAGAAAGTACCTGGCTCCTGGCTTTGGATCAGTGCAGCGCAGGCCATAGCAGCCATTAAGGGAATGAACCCATGGAAGGAAGACCTTTCTCTCTGTCTCTCTCTCACTGTCTATAACTCTCTCTGACTCTCTCTCTCTCTCTCACTGTCTAACTCTGCCTGGCCAAAAAAAAAAAAAAAAAAAGAGAGAGAAAGTTAATCTCATAAAATTTAAGAGTAACAACGGTGGTTGCTATGGTGGCAAGTGGGGAGAAAGTGAAGGAATTTTGAGTAACAGATACTAGGTTAGAGCCAGATAGGAATAAGAAATTCTAGGGTTCTAGTGCATAGTAGGGTGACTATAGGTAATGATGATGCACTCTATGTTTTTCTCTGAAAAAACAAGCAACATACCAGAAGATAGGAATTTGGATGTTTTCAAGAGATAAGTGTATTTACCCTGATTGAACATAACATAATATATACAAGTATTGAAATATCACATAGTACTCAACAAATATGTGCACTTTTTATGTCTGTTAAAATATTTTTCCTTAACAGACATACTTTTTTAAACAATAAAAATACATAAAAATAGTACACAGTCATTGTAAACAATTTTAAGACTCCAGAAGTGTATAGGAGGAAGGTTCATCATAATACTTTTTTCTAAGATATCCACTGTTAATATTTTAGGATTTTGGGTTATCCTTGCCTGCCTGTACATACCTATCTATCTATATAGTGCCAATGGACCCAAAGAGACACTGAATTTAAAATCATGTATATGCATATAAACCAATTTGTTCCTTATATTTTGTGAAAATTTCCTCCCACTGCCCCCTGCTCCCATCTCCAAAACTTTTCTACAAAGATATGTGCAATCTTCTTATAAAGTGTCTCTTTTGTCTGCCACACACCACATACCCCATGTCAGGAGATGGGGCCACTTCCTCTTTAAACCCCACTTCCAGAGTATCTTGTCTTCACTCCTGTTTTTTTCCTTTAAGTTTATTTTCTTCTACTTGAAAGAGAAAGAGAGAGAGCATTTCATAAGCTGATTCACTCTCCAAATTACCACAACATACTGGGCTGTTCCAGGCAGAAGGAAGGAGCCTGGAATTCTATCTGAGTCTGCCACGTGAGCAGCAGGGGCCCACACACTTGAGGCATCATCTACTTGCTCCTAGGATGCAACAGAAGTTGGATAAGGAGAGACACCCAAACTAGCACCCTGATATGGGATGAAGGGGTCCCAAGTGACAACTTAACTATTATGCCACAATGCTTGTCCCTTGCCTACTCTCCTATCAAAATTCTCAAGTTGCATTTGGTCTGAAGTCATCTGGCCCTACTTACCAATATGCATTTCCTTTCTGGATCCAACCATCCAACTCAGATTCAGTATTTTCAATGTATTTATTGAAGGACTAACTCCATATTCACTCTTCTTGTCTTCATGCGAACTCTTGCCATACCCTGGATGACTAAAATTTTCAGGACTCTGAGTGGAGTTCTTTATTATAAACAATATTTAACTTTCAGTATTTCTCAGCTGTGATCTACTCCAGCATTAATTCCATGGCTGTGTTACAGATATCTCCACCTAGAACTTCTCTGTTTTTTTTTTTTTTTGTTTAAAGATTTATTTGTTTATTTGAAAGTCAGAGTTACACAGAAAGAGAAGCAGATACAGAGAGAGAGAGAGAGACAGAGACAGAGAGAGAGACAGAGACAGAGACATATCTTCCATCTGCTGGTTCACTCCCCAGATGGCTGCAATGGCCGGAGATGCACTGATCCAAAACCAGGAGCCAGGAGCTTCTTCCAGGTCTCCTACATGGGTGCAGGTGCCCAAGGATTTGGGAAATCTTCTACTGATTTCCCAGGCCATTGCAAAGAGCTGGATGGGAAGTGGAGCAGCCAGGACTAGAACTGGCACCCATATGAGATGCCAATGCTTCAGGCCAGGGCTTTAACCCGCTGCGCCCCAGCGTTGGCCCCCACCTAGAACTTCTCTACCTCTGAAATCATAGATTCAAACTTCTCTCTGACCTCAAAGAGTTGTCCTCTTGCTTTTATGTTGGCGAATTCCCATTTCGACTATATTGCAACTTGTATGGGTCCTTTTGCTCTAACTCAGTTTCCTGCTAAGTTAGACTCAATTATCTATCATTTCATCATCTCTATAGTAACTGAGACCACTTGCTACATTCATGGCCCTCTGGCCAAACCCCATGCATGCATGCTAGACCTTTCCCCAGTTGTTGGGAGTAGGAGAAAAATCATCCCATGAAGATTGTCAAAGCCTTCCTTTTCACTGTTTATTGGGATATTGTCTCTTTTTTTTTATCCAATATTCTCTAATTGTCTCACCTTGCTTATTTAAATCTTTATCATTATGAAAACTGCTTTATGCTGTTCTGCTCTATCTCAAAGGAAGACTTTTTATGTTATTTTTAGGAATACACTTAACAGGAATGCTCTCAACTTCCAACTACAGGATATGAGTTGGAACCAATCAATTGTCTTTTGGCCTCTGTCACAAAGCAGGGAGCTGAACTCTCTCTCTTGGCTTAAGCCATTCTTTTCCTAGTGAAATGAATCCCATTAGCCAGGAACCTTACTTGAAATGCCCTTGCTCACTCTTTCCCTTCATCTTTTGCCCTCCACTTAGCTTCTGTGGGGAAGTAGGCAGAGATGGCACCAGGAAGGATAGAGGAGACTGTATCTTCACTGTGGACAGGCTCAGTCTCAAAGGGGAAAAAGGCTGATTCAAGACATATATGTTTGCCAATGAGATAAATCAGTTCATTTCCCAGAGAGCATGAGGAAACTAGGCAGTTAATGTTTTATCTGTTGGATGGAGAAGTATTCGACATTTGAGCAGCATTTGACATTATGAAGACCCTCTTTTCAAGCTCTTTCTGGGCTTCCATGTGCCATACTTCCCTGAGTCTCCTTTCACCTTCCTGATTGACCTTCTGAGCATCCTTCATGAGATGCACTTTTTCTTTCTTTTTTTTTTTGACAGGCAGAGTGGATAGTGAGAGAGAGAGACAAAAAGAAAGGTCTTCCTTTTTGCCATTGGTTCACCCTCCAATGGCCGCTGCAGCCGGCTCATTGCGCTGATCCGAAGCCAGGAGTCAGGTGCTTCTCCTGGTCTCCTATGCAGGTGCAGGGCCCAAGGACTTGGGCCATCCTCCACTGCCTTCCTGGGCAATAGCAGAGAGCTGGCCTGGAAGAGGGGCAACCGGGATAGAATCCGGCGCCCCAACCGGGACTAGAACCCGGTGTGCCGGCGCCGCAAGGCGGAGGATTAGCCTGTTAAGCCACAGCGCCGGCTGAGATGAACTTTTTCTATATCTCCTTTTAAATTATTGTGGTCAATGTGAATTATCTCCTGGTCTCTCTTGTCTTCTCCTTTCCATAGCTTCAACTATAATTTGTTGACCATATTTTCAGCTTAGAAATCTCTTGAGAGATTCAGTACTCTTTACTTAAGTACTCCCTGGAAATATTTCATTGGATTCCTACAACTACTATAATGGCATGGCCCAAACTGAAGTCCCTTTTCTGAAATCATCTTTTCCATTCTAGTGCTCTATCTCCTTGTTTGGAACTACCATTGCGGCATGAATCCAGAAACATGAGTGTTGTCATTAATATTGTTCTGAATCTCACAGTCTATACATCAAGTCTATCAATTTCTATCCTGTTTACTACTTAAATAAGTTTAAAATTCATTTACTTCTCTTCCTCTATTGCAACTACCCACATTCAGTCTATAATAATATGTTTGAAATTTCAATTTAAAGGTTTGTATATTGTTCTGGCCACCTGTAATATTTTCCTCTTCCTAAATCATCCTTCATACCATAACCATCCACGTTAGCTTTTTTTTTTTAACTTTTATTTAATGAATATAAATTTCCAAAGTACAGCTTATGGGTTACAATGGCTTCCCCCCTCCCATAACTTCCCTCCTACCCGCAACCCTCCCCTTTCCCGCTCCCTTTCCCCTTCCATTCACATAAAGATTCATTTTCAATTCTCTTTATATACAGAAGATCAGTTTAGTACATATTAGGTAAAGATTTCAACAGTTTGCCCATATAGCAACACAAAGTGAAAAAACTACCATTGGAGTACTAATTATAGCATTAAATAACAATGTACAGCACATTAAAGACAGAGATACTACATAATAGTTTTTTTAAAAAAATTAATTTTCTATGCCATTTCCAATTTAACACCAGGTTGTTTTTTCATTTCCAATTATCTTTATATACAGAAGATTAATTCAGTATATAATTAGTGAAGACCTCATCAGTTTGTACCCACACAGAAACACAAAGTATAAAAATACTGTTTCAGTACTAGTTATAGCATCACTTCACATTAGACAACACATTAAGGACAGATCCCACATGGGGTGTAAGTACACAGTGACTCCTGTTGCTGACTTAACAATTTGACACTCCTGTTCATGGCGTCAGTAATCTCCCTAGGCTCTAGTCATGAGTTGCCATGGCTATGGAAGCCTTTAGAGTTCGCTGACTTTAATCTTATTCCAATAGGGTCATAGTCAAAGTGGAAGTTCTCTCCTCCCTTCGGAGAAAGGTACCTCCTTCTTTGAAGGCCCCGTTCTTTCCACTGGGATCTCACTCACAGAGATCTTTCATTTATGTCTTTTTTTTTTTTCCCATGATATCTTGGCTTTCCATGCCTACTATACTCTCATGGGCTCTTCAGCCAGATCCGAATGCCTTGAGGGTTGATTCTGAGGCCAGAGTGTTGCTTAGGACATCTGCCATTCTACGAGTCTGCTGTGTATCCCGCTTCCCATGTTGGATCTTTCTCTCCCTTTTTGATTCTATCAGTTAGTGTTAGCAGACACTTGTCTTGTTTGTGTGATCCCTTTGACTCTTAGACCTATCAGAGCCATCAATTGTGAGCTGAAATTGATCACTTGGACTAGTGCGATGGCATTGGTACATGCCACCTTGATGGGATTGTGTTGGAATCCCCTGGCACATTTCTAACTCCACCATTTGCGGCAAGTAAGATTGAGCATCTTCCAAATTGTACATCTCCTCCCTCTCTTTTTCCACTCTGAAATTTAACAGGGATCACTTTTCAGTTAAAATTTAAACACCTAAGAATAATTGTGTGTTAATTACTGAGTTCAACCAATAGTACTAGAACAACAACAACAACAAATACTAAAAAGGATAAAGTATTACATTGTACATCTAAAGTCAGGACAGGAGCTGATCAGCTCATTGTTTCTTATAGTGTCCATTTCACTTAACAGGTTTCCCCTTTGGTGCTCAGTTAGTTGTCACCAATCAGGGAAAACAAATGATATTTTTCTCTTTGGGACTGGCTTAATTCACTCAGCATGATGTTTTCCAGATTGCTCCATCTTGTTGCAAATGACCGGGTTTCGTTGTTTCTTACTGCTGTATAGTATTCTATGGAGTACATGTCCCATAATTTCTTTATCCAGTCTACTGTTGATAGGCATTTGGGTTGGTTCCAGGTCTTAGCTATTGTGAATTGAGCTGCAATAAACATTAATGTGCAGACAGCTTTATATACTGGCTTCAGGCCAATTTCTGAATTTCTTTGTTATTAATAATTCTTCCTCACTATTTCCACCTTTTCCTTGGAGTTTTTAGGAACCAGATGCACTGAATAAGAATATTTCTCTTATTGATCCCAGCATGTTTTTCGGCTTCAATTTACATTAGGACTATTTATTATCTTCATCATTATTCTGCATTTTTTGGATTTTATCTGAAATGTATCCTAATCCCCATCTATAATTTCTCGACTTTATCTGTATAATTATTTTACATGCCTTATTATAATAAAGCTTTCAAGGGAAAAGTATTTTTTCCAAACACTGTAATCTGATATTCCCATACTGTTGTTCTTGACATGTTTATTCCTTGTCTCTAAATAAAATCTCTCTTTGTAGCATCTAAGCCCTCCATGATGTGGCCCCCAGCACTCCTTAGTCTCATCACTCACTACTTGTCTTCTCTCTTCTTACGCAGGATCCAAATTGTACTTATTTTCCCAAACAAACATTATATTAACACATATCTTTGCTTCATTTCACTTTCTCTTTTTGATAGAATACAACTTTTGTCTTTCCCCAAATACTGCCTATTCAAAATATTAGCATTCTATAAGGCCTAATCTCAAATGTCACTTTTTTGAACTTTTCTTTGAATACTTTGACATCTTTTACCTAATAACAAAGTGGATTGATCTTGTCATTGTTTTTTTTACTGAATTATTTGTTCCTTTAAAGCAGGGAATGTCTTAGCCATTTTAATCATTATTTATATTATATAGTATCTTTCTGACATTTCACTGGCTTCCACAGAGATATTTGAAGATTCTAAGGTCGGTGTTGTTTTAATAATACTCTTTATTCATGCTTTAACTCTTCTAATTTTTCTTTTAACACTTAGACCTAGATCTTCTGATTTACCTCAATATACTGTTTGATGTTTCTACAGTTCAGTACAATTGATAATTAATGATAGTTTTAAAGTAATGCAATGATTACTGTACTATATTTTAACTCTTTCAATGTAATTTAATATTCTGTGTGTCTTCTTAGTTTGTATTTCTCTTTTATACAAGTAGGTCACTGATCCTTGTGACTCAGATCCAACCCTGATGTTCATAGTTTTTGTTTCCAGGTATGAAAGTTTCTCTACTTAATTCCACAAGAAGTTGGTATCTCTTCATTATACTTTCATACTACTGCACCAACAAAAGTATGGATACTTCCTGGCCCCAAATATGCATGGAGTTAAGCATTTAAGAAGAATTCATATATATCTTTCATAATTCCAAATTCACTGCAAGTATTTCTGAGCATACATCTCATATATGTCACTACAGATGAAAGGTCTAGAACAGTGAAAGAAATATATTTTCACTTAGTAACAATCACCAACTGCATGGAATTATAGATCCTTTATTCCAATTCAAGAAATGAAATGGGTTTGGAGAAATAAAGCATTAAAAACAGACACTTCAGAAATTTCATTTCTTTTAGGTCACTTGAGACCCAGTTCATGCACAAGAAGACTTACACTAAGGTGTAACTTGTGATCTGAATGTGCTCAACTTTTCTGCAGGGAGCAGTTTACACATCTAGATGGATTTTATTCAAATGAGGATATTGAAAGGGAAATAATGGAAGTGCTCTAATCCAGGGCTAATTGCCATTAAGGACTTTTATATACACTGGAGCTCTTAAATGTGTTGCAATACACTTTCAAATTCATAGAAGAAAATGAAAATGAAAATACAATTTTTGAGTCCAATGGTAATATTTCCATATAAATATATTCATGTTTAGAAGTATTACATTTTGTAGGGAAATAGCTTGTCAAGGTACATTGATTTCAATTTTTTTCTAAACATTTCTTATTAACACTTATGAAATATTTTCTAGCATGTATTTTAAATTGTTTATGTAAGACTATGTTCTACTAGTTTTCATAAAATTGTCAACTGGATTAATAGATCTCTTCATGCTGCTTTTTCAAGACACTATGAGCTGATATAATCTTATTGTGTATAAAGTCATTTTGCCACTTTAGTCAATTTCATATCTATTCCTTTCCCTTGGACTGTTCTGTATACTTTTACTTGCATTTTGGGGAGAGAAAATAATTCCGTATTTTGTTACAAAACATTGAAATTTTTTCTGGTGATCTTTGATTTGTAATTATCTCCTAGAATAATAATTAAATAGCCTTGGTGAGAGTGTGAAAAAGTGTTTCACAACTTTTAAATTGTAAATTAGAGAAAAAGCACACTCTTTGGTCAAAGAAGTGAGGGCTCAGTTTAGAAAAAACAAAGCAATTCTTTTTCTTTCCTGGAAAATATTGATACATTTTCTTTTATTGAATGCGTTCCCATTTTAATTAGAAGAGGTACAACATTCGTTAGAAAACTTTCTCATTGCAAAAGAGGAATGGAAGTTCTAATATTTTCTCTCCTCTCAAACAGTTTACCTTTCCCTACTAAAGTTTGATGGAACACCTGTGGTCAATGTCTGTGTCATGGACATATTAAGACTTAAGTGGCTTCTTAAGGTCTCAGGACTTCTTATAAAAGCTCCAGGAATATGAAACATTGAATATGCTATTACTTTTGGGGCCGGCGCTGTGGTACAGTGGGTTAATGCTCTGGCCTGAAGTGCCGGCATCCCATATGGGCACCAGTTCTAGTCCTGGCTACTCCTCTTCCAATCCAGCTCTCTGCTATGGCCTGGGAAAGCAGTAGAAGATGCTCCAAGTCTTTGGGCCCCTGCACCCACGTGGGAGACCTGGAAGAAGCTCCTGGCTCCTGGCTTGAGATCAGTGCAGTTTTGGCCGTTGTGGCCATCTGGGGAGTGAACCAGCGGATGGAAGACCTCTCTCTCTCTCTGTCTCTACCTCTCTCTGTAACTCTTTCAAATAAATAAATAAAAAATATGCTATTTTTTGAAAGTATCCTTCCTGAAAATGGGAAGTAACAACTTTAATCCTTGAGAATTAAAATTATTTGGTATGTTAATGAATATAAGATGTCATCAGATTTACCAATTAAATGGAAAAATTTCCCTATATAAATGGTATCTAAGAGTATTTGACCAATCTATGATGCTCAAATCCTCAGCAATGTCAAAGTCATAAATTCTTCAGTTGGAATTTTTTGGGGGAGGGAAGAGGACCACCAAAATTCTCATTGAACTCAAAGTAATTCTGTCTTCTGGTTCTGTTATCAAGGTCCAGGTCTACTTGCTGGGTGAAGGGGCACATCCCCACCATCCTCTGCTAATTTCTGTTTTTGGGCCTCAGGTCAGGCATTCTGGGTTTCCAATCACTGTTACCTCTTGGTAACCAGCAAGGCAGTGCCTTCACTCTGCAGTGGGCACAACTTGCCAGCATCCTACCCACCCAAGCCCTACCCTATATAGGGGCTGGCTATGGTAGAGGTGGCTGTGGCTCTGGGGGTCCCACTAGCACTTGAGGCCTCACCAAGTACTCCTGAACAATGGTAAGAGAGTAGCAGGGGACAGGGAAGTTAACTCCCCACCCTCCCCCTGCCCCAACCAGGCTTCATGGCTATAACACACACCCTGGCAACTAAGGGAGAGGCTGACTCAGGGGCTATGGCTGGCACGAGCGGTCCACGTCAGCAGTATCTTTAGCCCCTAGGCATGGAGGGTGCAGGCCAGCCCATGGTGTCACCCTCCTCCACATCCTTCTCTTCTTCTACTTGATACAGCCAGGTCAGCTGGGCCTGGTATTGGGCAGGGAGAGGCAGGGCAGGCCACAGAGGTTCTTCTGCCCTGGAAGTGCACGCTGGTAAAATAGTATTTTATTATCATTTTCACTTTTCTTCTTTACATTTGCTTTTGGATTCAAGGTACTTTTTAATCCCAGGATTCACTGTGAAGTAGTGACAACAGAAATGAATCAAGAGGCAGAAGAATGGCTACAAAAAACAAGAGTAAATCAGAATAGGCTTTAGAAGAATTGAAACCAGAGATTTAGTCTCAAGTCTGTCATATACCAGATTTTAAACTGAGGAACATTGCAAAACTCTCTCTTAGCCTCTTCATTTAAGGAATGAATGTGATAAGCCCTTCACATAAAACTTTTGGAAAGAATACAATGTATGACAGGCATCTGGCATAGTACTTGCCATGTCTTAGATCTTTAATTAACGATACATATTACTGCAATTATTTTTTTAAAGATTTTATTTATTTGAGAACTAGAGTTACAGACAGTGAGAGGGAGAGACAGAGAGAAAGGTTTTCCATCTGTTGGTTTACTCCTCAAATGGCCACAACAACCAGACCTGTGCCAATCCGAAGCCAGAAGCCGCCATTTTCTGCCGCTTTCCCAGGCCAAAGCAGAGAGCTGGATTGGAAGAGGAGCAGCTGGGACTAGAACTGGTGCCCATATAGGATGCTGGCGCTGCAGGCGGAGGATTAACCTACTGCGCCACAGCGCCGGCCTCTACTACAATTATTTTTCACCACTGATCCTACCAGCCTCATATATATGCTAACTTTTTTAAAGAACTATACCTCAGGAAACATGAAGTGCAATGGAAAATGAAACATTAGATCAACCAAAATACTATTTAGCAACCAAGTCTCAGTAAAATTTTCCTCTCAGAAGCTGTTCAATAATATTGGTGGAAGGAGTTTCTTCTCCAGTTGATGCAACTTGAAATTCCTAGACTTTTTGACGAAAATCAACTTTAACCTCTATCCGAACTAACCCGTTTATTAATTTCACCCCCCCCCAAAAAGCATTTCGAAGTATAGAATTCAAATTACACTGAAGATACTCTATTTAAAATATACCTTAAATGAAGTACTCTTTGGTTGTGCCAGCCCAGGGCAACACGTGCCAACTTGGTGAGTTTCTAGTATCTCACCTTGAGGAAGTATCACAGTTATCTCTGAAAAATTCCTTGAAGATGATGTGCAGTATAAAAGATTTATTTTATGAATTTACTGAATGGCACAGGGTCGAAAGCAGAACTAACTTCATTCCTTCCTCAGTTGGAAATTTCTTTCTGTTGAAACCAAAATCCTAAAGTAACTTCAAAGAACAGTTTTCCACTGCAGGCTTTTGGGTCTCATCTCTGAGACACATCACCTGGAGATCTGATCCCTGATTATGACTCTCTAAGCATCATCTTTCCCAACACCCAAATTTAACTCGAATTCAATGTTAGTAGAAGGAATTTCAGTTTCCCAAGACCAAAGATTTCCTTGTTTTGGGGAATTTATAATTGACAGTCCCAAATAGATCACCCCACCCCACTGCCTCAGCATGTGTTAATTCCTTCTTTACTTGTGCTTTAGATATCAGAAGATATGTCACTATCGTCATTATAGGATTGCCGTTAAGAGAAACTAAAGTTAGGAAGTCAGGTCCTAGGCCTTGTTTGGCCTATAATCACAGTATTTAAATGATTATTACCAAAAAGAAAATGTTTAATTAAGATGTAAGAAATAAAGAAGAGGTAAGCATAAGGTCTAATTTATTAAGATTTATTTCTCATACACACCGAAACAAGCTAAGTGAGCCCCTGTATATATCATTCAATTTTGCAAAATAAATTAAAAGGTATAAGAAATAAAAATGCCAATTATGTTTCAATTTTATGTTTGTTAACCACATCTATTTTAATGCTGAGTGCTTAGCAATGCCATATTATCTTATTCCAGACCACAATCTAGATGAATGGTTTACCATTTTTCTTTTTTTACAAAATAACAAAACTGTTACTACTAAATCACAGTAACAGCATTAAATATGTGATAGTATTATCTGAAACATGGAAATCTTGAAGCTAAGCTATATGAAATGAAACATCTGAATAATATATATCCATCAAAAAATAAGAGTATACTGTTGCACATATAAACTACAAACACATGGATTATACATACTGCCTTCTCTCCTGTTCCTCTTTGAAACTACATTCTTTGAACACTAAATGCTCTCCTCAAACATACATGAAGAATCTATTTCTGACTTCCCTAGATGTGGGAGAAGCTGCTGCTTACAGCAGTGGAACTTGCAGTGCCCATGGAAGTAGAGTCATCCCTGATGGAATTTCTGGCTTGAGCTCTCTGTTCTTCATCTTTCAGTGCCTCCTTGTATTGAGAAGGGAAAGCACTCAGGTCAGTCCCATGAACCTTGGCCAAAAACTCCAGGACTCTCATCTTGCTGGTTTCAGCATAGGTTCGTGGGCCCCAAAGAAATTCATATTGAGCAATATCATTGTTGGCCACCTTCCGGTACTCCAGGTATTTTTCCTTCACCAACTCCTTGGTGATGAATTTCTTGATATCTCCAAAGATGAAGTGCTTCCTCTCAGAATATATGCCCATCAAATTCAGCACTTCCCATATTTCCTCTTCAGTGGCACGGTTGCCCTTCATGAAGATCACTCCCAGGATAAGAATCAGGAGGCCGGTCTTGGGCTGGCTGTCTTCACCCAGCATCCCATCATAAGTGAGGCCCAATTTGATGAAGAGGCCATAACAGTGGCTGATGTGATCCACTTCTTTCACATCAAGGCCAAAGATCATCTCCATGCGTTCAGTGGCTCTGAGGAAGATCTCAGAGAAGTGGTCTTCATCCTCTCTGATGACAATCTTCAACATATCCTCCTTTCTAATTGATTCTTTTGTTTGATACTTAAGCAACATGAAATTCACCAGCAAAGCCACTTTCTTATCTAGAGTATCAATGGGCACATTCTCAGGATCTGGTACAGCTTGTGAGATGCTTGAAACATCCTCTTCATCTTGGCTACTGGAGATCTCATCAGGTTTGTTTGATGAAGTGACTGCGTTGGCAATAGAAGAGGAGCAGAAACTTTGAGTACTGTCGGGAGTACTGGTTTTCTTAGAAGGAGAAGCCTCTTTCATGTTGTCAGACATTATAGAATGGGAGGAGGAGAGAAAGGTCACCTCCAAAGCCTGGGAGATCTGAGAAACCTCCAGGTCCTGGGACTCACTGTGGGAATGAAGTTGCTGATAATGTGCACACTGTAATCTCTCCTGATCCTGAGACATGATGACACTTATGTCTGGCTGTAAGCAGGCATGTGAATAGGAGGGGAATAATGGAGAATTACCACCTAAGAAAGAGAACGAGGGTGTGAGTGCCGTTAGCTATTAAAATCAGTTGTAATGGCTCTTATGGAAACCACTACCAATGAATTTATCCTGACAATGGTGCAACAGAAGCTTACAGTAATTAACCATGGTTAGGCTCTTTTGAGGCTATTCTGTTCTGAGGTGGGTTATACCATCAGTTAATGGCTACCAAGTGCCATTAATTTGGCATGCAATAGGTCCCATGCCACTTCCTCTGTGTTACTATAAGGGTATCCCCCCTAAGACAAAAATCACATCTCCTAAGACAACTAACAAGAAGTGTGGCAGTACCTTATTCAGTTGCCCTACCTCAAAATCCCCAGGGCTTGACTGCTCTGCTGGTTTAGCTTCTGTCCCTACCATCTGATCAATAATGTCACCCCTGCCAGAAAAGGACCTCATCTCCTGGAGACAAGTGATAAGGACATCTCATCCAACCACCACAATCTTGCTCACAAGTACTGAGAACAGGACTTACTATCTCTGGAAGACCTCTGTTCTAGGGTGGGTAGTCCCATCAGATCTCTTTCAGGATTCTTGCTTTGATCTTTGCAGGTCTTGTACCTCATGTGATTTAGCCATATTTGTCAAAACCCTTCTATCACTGAAATCCCTAGAAGGAAGAGGAGAAGTAACTCACCAGGTGTTCCCTGCCTGAGACTTCCTGTGTGACAGTAGAAATGGAGCTATGTTGGATTCCCTCTGCCTTATTGTGGGTAATTTCCCTAGTCTTAGCTTTGTATCTTTGCCACCCTTTTTGCACATCTGTGCAACAATTTTTAAATTGACCTGAGGCCTCCATTCAGACCAAGACACACTCACTTCTCTGAGACCTCTGAAGATAAAGAGTGGAAATTCTGACAATTCTTGCCTTGGGCTTCTAAGAGCTGAGTGCAGAGCCAGAGTTCCAAACATCCTAGAATGGGAACACCCCTACCCCCTTAGTCTTTACTCAATGTCTATATTTTGGCTCATGGCACTGTATGAAATTCTTCTCATTCAATGACCTGATGCTTCTTCCTTACACTAAAAATTTACCTTTTAGAGACCATGAAAGAGGAAGTGAGAAGACATTTCATCTGGGGATTACAGCCATTCAGGAATGATACCATGGGTAGATGCTGTAGGGCTACCTCCGTTCTACAGTTTATTGGGCCCTGAAACCTAATGCAGATTAATTATCTTGAATGATTTAGGCATCTAATTAATTACCTGGCTTCACTCCATCAGACCAAATACCACACTTTTCTGAAACCAAAGATGACATGAAGTTGTCTGATGTGCGACCATCCTTGCCAACTGCCTCTCAGGGTTGACCAAAGAAGTCAACCTTGAGTGTGCTCCAGATGGTCTTCTCTCAGACACCTTGAATCCTTACATGACCTGGGACTTATCTTTCCAACTTGAGTTTTCCTTCTCTCAATAAGGATTCCTTCCCAATGAACACTAAGGAGAGCATGGGTGTCTCCTTCAAGTTATATATGTATATCTATATCTATATATATGTATATGTATATATATATAATTTTAAGTGTTAAAAATAAAAATTTACATTAGAAATTTTCAAATACATATAAAAAGAAATAGTGATAAATAATAATAAACCTGCCATACATCACCCCAGACTCAGTTCCAACAAAATTACAACATGTCCAGTAATGATTTCAACTACATTTCCACCTGTCTCCTCTTCAATTCACTGGATTTTCTGAAGCAAGTATCAGAAATCATATAACTCTACCCATGAATATTTCAGTCTACATACCTAAAAAACGCTCTTTGCAAACATACACCCAGTATTCCATAATATCTAAAAGAACAAGCAACAATTCCATAATGTTGTCAAATCGTCAAATGTTCTGTCAATATGCTCACAATTTTTTTAACAATTTGTTTACAATTGTTTTTACCGTATTAAGAATTTTACACATAAAAATTCTATAAATTTGTAGGATATCATATGATATTTTGACACATATATACACTAATATCCAGTCAGTACAAACATATATCTCCTCAAACATTTATCATTTTCTTATGGTTCAAAACATTCAAAATCCCTTTTTTTTTTTTTTTTGACAGGCAGAGTTATACAGAGAAACGTCTTCCTCCGTTGGTTCACCCCCCAAATGGCTGGTATGGCCGGCGCACTGCGCGGATCTGAAGCCAAGAGCCAGGTGCTTCTTCCTGGTCTCCCATGCGGGTGCAGGGCCCAAGCACTTGGGCCATCCTCCACTGTCCTCCCGGGCCACAGCAGACAGCTGGACTGGAAGACGAGCAACCGGGACAGAATCTGGTGCCCCAATCGGGACTAGAACCCGATGTGAAAGCGCCGCAGGTGGAGGATTAGTCAAGTGAGCTGCAGCGCCGGCCTCAAAATCCCTTTTAAAATGTTTTCTTATTTAGAAAACTATACAGGGGCCGGCGCTGTGGCACAGCAGGGTTAAAGCCCTGGCCTGCAGTGCTGGCATTCCATATGGGCGCCGGTTCTAGGCCTGGCTGTTCTTCTTCCAATCCAGCTTTCTTCTATGGCCTGGGAAAGCAGTAGAAGATGGCCCAGGTCCTTGGGCCCTTTCACCCACATGGGAGACCCGCAGGAAGCTCCTGGTTCCTGGTTCCTAGCTTCAGATTGGCACAGCTCCAGCCATTGTGGCCATCTGGGGAGTGAACCAGGGGATGGAAGACCTCTCTCTCTCTCTCTCTCTCTCTCTACCTCTCTGTAACTCTTTCAAATAAATAAAATAAATCTTAAAAAAAAGAAAACTATACAGTACTGTATCATTATCTATAGTCACCTTTCTATACAACAGGACAATAAATGTGAGACCACACTTTTTTTGTGGTGTGCTTTCCCTTTAGACAAAATTAGATGACACCTGCCACATTCTGTGGTGCTAACTTTACATAATATACTCATCTAAACAAAAGCTTCACTTCCCTAAGACTCTGGAAGCGAATGCTGGATATGCATACCAGTAAGTATCTATGGTGGATATCCCAGAATAGGTAATAGGGGGAAGGATTCTGTGGATCAGCCTCTGTTATCAGGTGATCGCATTTTCCCCATTTTGGACACCGGATGGTAATGTTCCCCTACCGTCTGTTACTTGCCGGCCCACCTTCCAATCAAGTCCCCATCTCTGGAGACACCTGACTCGACATCCAGAGCTCACAACAAGACCTCGGCACTGACACGACCTGGGTCTTGAGGTGGGCAGAAACCTAAGAATTCAATCAGAAGCCTTGACTAGATTCCCATGGAACATGAAACTCCTTCCTCTGCTGGCATGGTGCTGCCTGCAACAAAGGCCCCGCCTCAGTCCGTCTCTAGAGGCGGAAGTCAGCGAGCACCACCACTTCACGGCCAACCCTGCCCAAGACCACTCAGGGCTGGCAAGCAGGCCAGGGCTCACTTAAGGGCCTTTCTTAAACACTGAAAGCTTTGGGGACTCCTATACTGCGTAGTTAGCACTTCACTTCAGTCAGACGCCTCGGGAGGACCGGTGCAATGAGTTCCGCCTCACAGCCCAGCCCAAGGCCTTCCATGGTTGTCAGAAGGGGCGGGAGTGTTATCTGTGGGGCACCTTCTGTTCTGTGGCAGGCGAGCTGTACTTTTGGCCTTCACTGAAAAGTATTACCTTAAAGCTTGGTAGCACCTGAGACTCTCTCCTCGTCTCCAAGCCCTCACAGGAAGCAGTTTTAGGAGGAGCAAGTCAGCGACCACCCCTTCCGGTTACCGCTTCCGGTACCACCCCTTCCGCTTCCCTTGCCGGAAAGGGCAAGGGTCGGTGCGTGGGAGAGAGCTGGGCGCTGCACATTCCTGAGGTTCCATAGTGGTGGATGTTGCTGGCTCTGCCTCGGAGTACTTATGTGGACTCCTGCCTAGCACTGCGATGTATCGTTTTGCTGAAGTGAGGTCTCGCCGCTTTCCTGCAGAATAACGGGAGTGCCTCAGCGGTGCCTCAGCTGGACAGCCTTGCCTTCGGACGTTCAGCGCTGAGAACCTGACAGATACTGGTAGGTCTCTGTGTGACCTTTTGTTCCATAATGTTGGTTTCCTCGGTCGTCATTCTAGGTATCGTCTTGACGTCATTCTCTCTGGTTTAAGACTTTCTGGGAATGTCGTGTCCTAGAAAACTCATGACTAATTTAGTCCAGCCTTTGCAGACGCTGGATTGGATCTCTGCCCCAGCCTTAGTGCAGGATGGGGAAATCACAGCACAAGGCAGGCAGGCACCAGGTCGGGTGTTTGATTGTCTAGGGGAAAAACACCCTGATCTATTCTTTCTTTTGGCTAACTGAATTTAGCCTCTTAAGGTAGCTTCAGTTCTAAAAAAATTGCTTTCTACAGCGTGGGTACTGTGCTCAATAATTTCACGAGCTCTGGTCTTTTGTGGGCATCTGACGTTGTATATGGAGATGATCAGATTTTCACTGAATAATATCTCTTCTCATTATCCATTCATTTAATTTATTATTTGCCTTTGTTTACCTGTCCAATTTTGAATAGAGGAGTTGGGAATATATATCTCTGTTTTGCTTACTTTCATAGAAATTATTCCAACATTTCATCTTTATGTATTTTTCTGATGGTTTTAGAAAGTGGAAATTCACTTCCAGTGGTAGTTTAGGTTTTTACTGTAAACTAGTGATTTTTGTTTTTGTTTTTGCTATTATTGTTGTTGACGGGCTTTTTTTTATGCTTCTGGAAATAATCAGATGATTCTCCGGTCTGTTATGTAGACATTACAACTGCTATATCTTCTTTGTATTCCTGTACACAGCGTGTTTCTTAATTTAATTCACTATAGTACTATGCTGTAAGCTCCCTTACAATATTTGCCTAATTGTGAGTAGCCTTGGTTAAAGTATTCTTTCCCTGTAGTGCCCTAATCTGGGTGTTCTATTAATAAATGTTAGTTTTACAAGTCTTTTGAGTAATTTAGAATCATTTGGAGCCTTTTAGATGAACTTTCATAAGATGGTGACCATATTTTTTTTTCATAAATGTAGGAATAACTGGCCTTCAAACCTAACTGAGCCTCAAACTTTTTGAGAGTGGCTTGATCTACAAACATGGTTTCAGTTGTATTGTTCGATTAATTTTTTTAATTTTTATGGATCTAGTTAGTCATGTATATTATATATATTTTGTTGAAAATTTATTCATTATATTTGAGTTTTCAGATTGAAAGACATAATGATAATAATAAAATGGCTTATTATACAAATTCTCAAACACGTACACTATTACAAAGGATTGTATAAGAACTCAATGTTCCTGACACTTAACACACCATTCATAGTTATGAGTAGCAGCTTGTTTAGAGTAAGACTTTGTTCTTTGGAAAATAACTCCAGAGGTGTGTCTTTAAAAAAATAAATAAATAAAAATAAAGATGATTTATTTATTTATTTGAAATAGTTACTGAGAGAAAAGGAGAGATGGGGTTGGGAGAGGGAATCCTCCACCTGCTGGTTCACTCCCCAGATGGCTACAACTGCCAGGGCTGGGCCAGGCTGAAGCTAGGATCCAGGAGCTCCTTTCAGGTCTCCCACATGGGTAGCAGGGGTCCAGTCCAAGCACTTGGGCCATCTTTAATTGCTTTCCCAGGCCATTAGCAGGGAGATGGATCAGAAATGGAGCAGCTGGGATGTGAACTGGCACCCATATGGGATGCCAGCATTGCAGGCAGTGGCTTTACCTGCTATGCCACAGCACTGGCCCCCAGAGGGGCTTCCATGTACTTCCACTGGGTCCGTATAGCCCGCGTGCCTTCCTTTTGGTGATATCAGCAGTGTTGAGGACTTGTGACCCTTGTAAGCTATTGGAGGCTACATAATGGTTGTTTTCTTGTTTTATCATTTCTACTTAGTGTATTACTTGAACAATCTGTTTATCCTGAGGTAATGGTATTTTGTTATCTTGCACTTAAATTTATTCTGCATCTATATTTTATGTGGTATTATTGAACAGAATCATTTGTTTATGCTTTTTTGTAATTTATAATATTTATAAAATTATATGTCTCATAACTTTTCCCATATAACTAGAGGAAGAGGAAAAATTTGTGGCCTCTCCAATTCTCATGGGCTCTTGTCTCTTATTAGTGCCTCCTGTTGGCTGGACCAAGTTGGCCTCTCTATGTGGGAGAGCCTACGATCTGAGAGCCAGACCCTGTCTAGTAAAGAAAAGAGCAGAGCAAAGGTGAAGAATGGATCTGCAGACAAATAGGTCCAGGACTGACATACCACATGAGTGTATTAAATGAGGAAAATTATATCCAAATTGATACAGGAAAGTAGATCGTAAAAGTAATCATTATTCATCCAGATAAAAAGTTATTTTCTTAAGCTAGATTGGGATAGCTCAAAAAGAAAATAAGAAACACAAAACAACCCCAGAGGGCGAATCATACTTCATATAGAAACAGTGAAAATATTTACATTAAAATTGGGAAGTGGCATAGATACCAGCAATCAAAGAGATAAGAATTGGAAAATGAGAAACAGTGCTACTATCATTAAGAGTGAATCAAATATATATGAGAAACATCTACTAATGAAAAAATGCAAGTATTAAAGTAATAAGAGCATTTTTAAAGATTGCAGTGTGTAAGATGAATAAAATTGGGAAGAAGACAATGAAGCTCTTGCTATCACTTTTTTCCATCAATATTGTAATGATAGGGAAGTAATGGAAACACAATAAATTAAAAAAATCTATTTGGGTAATAAGAAACAAAACTAGTATCATAACTTGAAGATTAGAATTTATCTGAGGAAAATCTATGAATGATAAAGTAATGAATAAAAATGTTTATAAAGGTTCCTTGATGTTAAGACTAACAGGTAAAAATATACTTTATTTCTGTGGCAACAAACAGTATGAAAATGAAATTAAGCAAAATATAAGTTGCAAGTTATCATAACAAAATACTTATACCTAAAAGTAAATATAATTTTAAAATGTTAACATTTCAATAGAAAAACACCACAGCTATTATTTGTGGAAATCAGTGAAGGACTAACTAGAGTTATATGATTGTAGATAGAAAATTCAATATTATGAACTTGTTGATTTTCCCCAAATTTAATTTAAGGATGAATGTAATTATTCCACCACGAATAAAACCCCAAAGGTTTGTGTATACTCATACACATCTGTGTGTATATTATGTTTATGTGAGGCTTCACAAGCTGATTGTAAAATTAAAATGACTTGCAAATGACCAGGAGCATCCACATTCAGGTTCCTCAGTTTGACCCCTGAGAGGGTCCAAGATTCTTCCCTCTGCTTGCCTACAGCCACATCTCTTAGTCCAAGGCCCTCACTTCTGTAATTCCATAGGAAATTTTAAGGAACACCCCGATGGCTCTGCCTGGCACCTTTGAGGATTTACAGTACAGCAGATATTCTGTGCTACTCCCGTGGATGTGCTATGATGGTTCTCTGAGTCCTCAAATGTAAAGCATAATTTTAAATAAATTTTGAAGGTAGAACATATCTAGTCAAACTACAACAGCATAATATAAAGAAAAATCAATTGTATTATGTGTTAGAAACAAAAAAAAAGAAACGATGGCGAGAAAGAAAGAATAAATATCCGGGTAAATATAACAGACTTCTGATTTTTAAAAATATGCTTTATGTCGGAAAGCAAAAATTATAACATTTTTTGAAGTGATTCTCAGTATATAGAGCTAATTTTAAAGATTAAGGGAGAGAGTAAAATGACATAATTTCTGATAAACATTCTATATTGTTAAAAAAAGCAAAATATTGATATTTATAGGTTTTGAGAAGTATGTGTATCTTAGTGCCTTAAGAAACCAATTAATTATCTTATAGGAGATATGCACAAAACATTATTGATGAATTTAAAAAGTATTAACTCACAGGAAAGCAGGGAAGAAGAAACAGGAAGAAAAAAAGAAACAACTGGGGATAAACAGAAAGCAAGAATCATATATAAACCCTAGTGTATAAGTGTGAGATATAAATTCTGTCATATGATTAATTATGTTAAATGTAAATGTTCTAAACACTATTTAAAAGCAATTGAAAGAATGGGTAAAATTAAAGTGCTTTAACTATACTCTCTATACAAGAAACTCACTTTAAAAATAATGACTTATCAAGGCTGACATTTCATGCAGTGGTTATGACACTGATTGAGATACCAGCATCCCATGTTGGAATGCCTGGGTTTGAGTCCTGGCTGCACTCCCAATTCCAGCTTCCTGCTAATGTGCAGCCTGGGACCCAGCAGTGGTAGCTCAAGTACTTATGTCCCTGCCACCCACGTGGGAGACCCATATTGCATTTCGGGCTCCTGGCTTTGGCCTGGCTCAGTCCTGTCTGTTTGGGGTTATTTGGGGGAGTGAACCAGTAAGTGGGAGATCTTTCTATATCTGTTTCTCTGTCTCTATCTGTTTTTTTTGTTTTTGTTTTTGTTTTTTTGACAAGCAGAGTGGACAGTGAGAGAGAGAGAGACAGAGAGAAAGGTCTTCCTTTGCCATTGGTTCACCCTCAATGGCCGCCACGGCCGGCGCACTGCAGCCGGCGCACCGTGCTGATCCGAAGACAGGAGCCAGGTGCTTCTCCTGGTCTCCCATGGGGTGCAGGGCCCAAGCACTTGGGCCATCCTCCACTGCACTCCTGGGCCATAGCAGAGAGCTGGCCTGGAAGAGGGGCAACTGGGACAGAATCCGGCGCCTCGACCGGGACTAGAACCCGGTGTGCCGGCGCTGCTAGGCGGAGGATTAGCCTGTTGAGCCACGGCGCCGGCCTCTATCTGTTTTTTAAATGAATTTTTCTAAAAAATTGAAAGTATAAAAATAAAAATGATGTAGTTATAGGTAAAATGATGAAACATGATTTAGTATGTAAACATTAATTTGGTACTAAAAATCTTCCAAGATTACCATTATATGGACCTTCAATCAAATGCTAATGCTGTGAGGGACAGAACTAAAATTACTCACAAGCTGAAATTAAGATAGTGAGATTGTTCTGTATTATATGTAAAGACCAGTGTCATCATAGGAGCCCATAAAAGCAGAAGAAGGCAGAAGTGTCCGTAAGAGATATATAGTGGAGTAGGAATTCAGAGAAATAGGGCAGAAGGTGAAGTCAGAGTGATTCTAAGTCTGCAAGCATTTATCATGCCAGTTTATGTTCTCAGATGTAGGAGCCCATGTAGAAGGAAAGAAGAGAGGCTTCTAGCAGCTAAGAGGGACACCAGTCTGACAAGCAACACATCAATAGGGACATCACTGTGAAATTATAAGGAATTGAACTACTTAAGGACCACAGTAAAACGTCAAATATTTTAAAACTGAAAAAAAAATACACTTCTAAATAATCCATGTGTCAAAGAGGAAGTCTCAAATTAAAAAAGAAAGCTGAATTAAAATGAAAATATAACATTTCAAAATTTGTGGGGTACAGCTAAAGCAATGTTGGTAGTTAAATTTACAGTACAGGCTGTATACATTAGAAAAGAGGAAGAGTTTCAAGTCATTAATCTAAATTCACAACACAGGAACCTAGATGGGATAGGCATTTGACATAGCAGTTAAGGTGCTGCTTAGGATGCTTGCATCCCCTATCAGAGTGCCTGGGTTTGAGTTTGGCTCTACACCTGAACCCAGCTTCCTGCTAATACACACCCTAGGAGATAGCAGGTGATGGCTCAAGCACTTGGATCACAGAATGCTAGACCCACATTGAATTCTAGGATCCTGACCTTGGCCTGGACCAGTCCCAACTATTGCTGGTATTTGGAGAGTCAGTCAGCAGATGGGAGATCTCTCTCTCTCTCTCTCTCTCTTAGCCTTTTGAATAAAATTAAAGTAAGTAAATAATTTTTAAAAACAGATAAATGCTTAAGCAACTGTGGGACATTCATACTATGGAAAAAACCATACTGATACATTCAATAATTTCAATGAGTCTCAAGGGCATGCTGCTAAGAGGAAAAAAAAAAACCACATCAATCTCAAAATATCATATATTATCCGATTCCAGTCAGGTGACATCCTCAAAATGTTAAATTTCTAGAAATCAGGGCCTGCATTGTGGTGTAGTGGATTAAGTTGCCTCCTGTGAAGCTGGCATCCTATATTGGCTTTGATACAAGTACTGGCTACTCCACTTCTGATCCCTGCTAATGCACCTAAGAAAGCTGCAGAAGATGGCTCAGGTCCTTGGGCCCCTGCACCTACATGGCAGACTTAGATGAAGCTCCTGGCTTCAGCCTGGCCCATCCCTGACCGTTGTGGCTATTTGGGGAATGAAGCTACCGATGGAATCTCTCTCTCGCTTACTCTCTCTGTAACTGTGCCTTTAAAATAAGTAAGTGAACCTTTTAAATGTTAAAAAAATAAAATTACAGAAGTGGAAGACAAATTGGTGGTTAGGAGAGTGAGAGTAGGCATGCACTTTTGGGTTGTATCCTAATTATTGTATGTATCTTAATTGTTGCATCTGTGCACATGGAGAGATGAATTAGAATGCTCCTAGCAGCACTCCTTTGTGATACAAAAACTTTGGAAAAGCAGAAGATATCCTTATTTTTGAGAATGTGCTGCAGATAGATAACATGACAATAAATGTGGAGACAGTGAAAGATTAGAACTCCTGGAGTGAATTTGAAGGATTGCTGTAAGATGATATCAAGAAAAAGTCAAATCCTAGAAAAATGGGACTTACAAACATAAAATATAATATATTATTTATGGACATTCTTATGTATTAATAATTTAAAAACAAAATGGGAATATTTAACACAAAATTCAGCAAAATACTTTTGAAAGTTGATCTAAAAAGGAGGTATAATCAAGAAAAGGCCAAGAGGGTGCCTAAGCAATATTGATAATGTTAAATTTCTTAATTTTAGTGTTTATAACAGGGGTATTCATTAAATTATCCTGAATACATATTTGTATCTTAAATATTTCATAAGTTAAGACAAACGAGAAAATATATTAAGTTATACATTTTATACTCATAAAATCTTATTAATTTTTCAAAATAAAATATGCATAAGAACCCCAGGAAATAATCACATTTACATAAATGTGAGTATAATATATGATCCTTCCAATATTAGTTAATACTAAATGATGTACTAATATGTGCTAAAGATGGCAAATACTTTTATTAAATGATACAAGGTTGATATGAGGACAGCAGTGTCAGAGCCAGAAAGGCTTGAACTTTTACAAGTACTAAGGGTATTTAGTTGTGAATTTTATTTTTAAAATGTTATTTATGTGTTTCTGTTTATTTGAAAGGTGAGCAAGAAAGACACCTTCCACTTGTTGGTTCACTCCCCAAATGCCTGCAATAACTGTGGCTGGATCAGACTTAAGCCAGGAGCCAGGAACTCAAACCGAGGTCTTTCACGTGGGTTGCGGGGACCCAAGCACTTGAGACATCATCTGTTGAATCCCAGGGTAAATATTAACAGAAGCTAGATGGGAAGCAGAGGTAGAACTTAGTAACAGGCACTCCAATATCAGATGCTGGCGTCACAAATAGTGTCTTCACCCAGTGTACCACAACACCCATTCCAGTAGCTGTGAATTTTAGAATGCATTTGAATGTAATTTTTTTCTAGTTCAAAAAGGCAGAGTAGGACTACTTTATTTAGTCTCTACCTATATATTAGCCTGTGTTGATTTTCAAACTTTAACATTTATTACTTGTGGTTGAGCAAATGCAGATATTATCAAATTGGAGTCAGCCTTAAATTATATTTAAAATACTCTGGAATCCAGTTAAAATAGTCTCCTTATTTTTTTCTTTAGACTGTGGCTTTTTTTTTTTCAGTGAACCAACCTTGTTAAAGGGACTGTGTGTGTGTGTGTGTGTGTATATTTGATCTTACATGAATATCCATGATTTGTTGTACATCCAGCTGCTTTCATACTGTTAGTCAAATCCATGAAAAAAACTCCTTGGGGAAAATATACCAGTTTTCCAAATATTTTAGTTCTGCTTATTATATGTTGATTATAAAACATAACTTTGGTAATAGTAGGGTTTAACGTATATAAATAGAACCATTGAGTTTACTGTTATAGCATTGACGACATAAAGATTATTCTCCAGTCATCAGTCAGGATTTAAAATGTGAAAAACATTAAAATTTCCAAAAAGCAAAATCCCACAAATTTAGTAGATTATTCTAGTATATAAAAGCTCTCATTATGTGGAAATTATTCCTGATAACCACCCTCTCTAATGTATCAGATTAGAAATGTTTTTCCCAGTGAGCAAATAGTTGTCATTTATTCTGATTATATGTGAGAACTGTATATTATTGAAATTTGCAGCAAAATATAAATAAAAATATAAACTCCCATCAGATAGACACTGTTATGTTAATATGTTGGTTAATCACTTTCTGATCTTTTTATATACACACATTTCTATTTATAGCATATGTATATACCTATATACACACAATAAACACATTATATGTACATTGACTTAATGTCAACTATATGGAAAATGTAAGAAACATGCACTTTATGAAAATTTTTCTACTTAATTCTCATTATAAACTTATTTGTCTCTTCATTTAAAAAAATGAATTGAGGGGGCCCATCTTGTGGCACAGTGGGTTAAGCTGCTGCCTGTGATGCCAGCATCCCATATCAGAGCACTTGTTCAAATCCCAGCTGCTCTGCTTCCAATCCAGCTCCCTGCTAATGCTTCTGATAAAGCACTGGAAGACAGCCCAAATATTTGGGTCCTGCCACCCACATGGGAGGCCAAGGTGGAGTTTGTGGCTCCTCGCTTTGACCTGGCCCAGCCCTGGTTGTTTGGCCATTTTAGAAGTGAACTAATGGGTAGAAGATATCTTTAACTCTTTCCCTCCCTCTCTCTGTCACTCTTCCTTTCAAATACATAAAATAAATCTTAAAAAAGAATTGAAAGACAGAAACATTTTAAAGATTGTCCAGTATCTCAGTGGTATTAAGTTACTTACTAAGTGTTGGTATGGAGGTTTAAACTAGCACTTTTATTAGCCTTTTGCCATATAGTAGAAACAGCTATCATAACACATGTACAAAGATACACATTTGCATGTGTTTTAGAAACATTGGCATTCATTAATTTGACAAAAATTTATTATTTTGATTATCTGTAGGTAGTCTTAAAGGTCCATAGTTCATGATGTGCAGTTTGTTGAAACAGAGCTTAAGTGCTTAAGTATTCTTTGCAGTGGTATTTTGTGAGACTAGATTACTTGAGTGAACCTAAGAGACTGACTCCCTTCAAGTGGCACAGACGTAGAAGGAAATCTATGACAAATGTTAGTACATAAGGATATATGATAAATACTATCCAAATAGAACATGTGTGTGAGCTTTTAAATTGCTCAAGGTATGTATTATATTTGTTATTTATATTTACAAAATAAATGATAGACTGCATCTTTTGATTAAGCTAATTGATTTTCTTTGTATATTTCCAGTTTCCACAAATACTGATGTTTTAAATATTCTAATAAATATGAGCAGTCAGTCTCAGATACTTTATAGAAACATTTTTCTTTCTTAATGATCATCTGGGTAAAATGGGGACACTGATCATTGAAAGCTAATCTTTTAAATTCAAGTTCAGTGTTTAAGTTGTCTGCAGAATATTGAGTGCTTGTTATCATTTATCATTATTTACTACAGAATTAGCCTAGAAATTGAAACTTGTTATTTCTGGCCTTTGCTGTCACAGTATCTGGATATAATTGCATCATAAAATGCCTGTATTCTATGTACTATTGACTTTTTTTGCTTTTAGTGCCAATAAATTTACTCCCCTTGCTTCACCTCTACTTTAGAATTTTGAGAAAGCTATAATGTATGAGAAGTATAAATCATTTTATTATTTGGTTAGAAAAATGAAATTAATCTGACGGATTACAGAATTAATTTGATGGAAATGGAGACTTAAGTCACTTTTTTTTTATCATTTTTCCCTCAGACCACTTTAACAACGCAAATCCAAGTCTCTTCTATGTCTTCAGAGAATTCTAGCAATTTTTTTATATACTTGAATCAGTATGATTTTCCAGTCTTTTCCAACTGCTACCAGTCCATTGAATTTAACAGTAATTAGTTTATTAATTAATTCCATCAGGACACAAAATACATTAGACATATTGCCACCATGATAATTATTTGAATGAAGTAATCCACTGAGGTTTTAGTGATCGCACTACCCTCGAATTAATTGATGGTTACTTAGTTGCTACTTGTTTCTTCTTAATTTGGAGGCAGATTATATTTCAGTCTTCAAACTTATTTTAATGATAGCTAATAAATTTTTCATGGCTAAATGAGTCATGATGTTGTTTCAATGATGTTGCCAAGCTGAAAAATTTCAAATTCTCTTCACATTGCTCTTCTAGAACATTCCTTCAATGCCTAACTTTCCTTGTTTTCCCAGAAGACACATAAATTGTCTTCCTATTCTAGATTATGCTAGCCACCTAAAAAAGTCTTAGGTGACAGATTTTTTTTTTTCTTTTGACAGGCAGAGTGGACAGTGAGAGAGACAGAGAAAGGTCTTCCTTTGCCATTGGTTCACCCTCCAATGGCCGCCGCTACCGGCGTGCTGTGGCTGGCGCACCACGCTGATCCAAAGGCAGGAGCCAGGATCTTCTCCTGGTCTCCCATGGGGTGCAGGGCCCAAGCACTTGGGCCATCCTCCACTGCACTCCTGGGCCATAGCAGAGAGCTGGCCTGGAAGAGGGGCAACCAGGACAGAATCCGGTGCCCCAACCGGGACTAGAACCCGGTGTGCCGGCGCCGCTAGGCGGAGGATAAGCCTGTTGAGCCGGCCAGGTGACAGATTTTTTTAAATGAGCACAGAAGTGTAATGTTTATGAAAATAACACTATTAATATAATTCAATGATTCTGCACATTTGTTACTTTGCTATAGTTATGTAATTAATCAGTGGGCTAAGAAATGCCTTTTGTCTTCCACTTAATATATGTGGATGTGTGTGTAGTTGTATGCATATGTGTCCACATTTGTATGCACATGTGCACATCATTGGTCTGTCTGTGGGAAAAAGGGAGGCAAGTCAATACATCTGGACAGAAAATGATGTAAACTCATTTTATGAATTAATTTAAGATTTAAATCTCACAAGCTTCCTACTTATATTTACTCATCTATCATATAATTAAGAAAAATATCTTAGCTCAAATACAGGAAGTAGTAAGGGACGTTGTACTATGTCCCATTTAACTGACTTGTTATTTCCTATTTGGTCCTACAGGGAATATGCAGAATTCACTACTTATTTTTGACATTTAAAGTTTTTCAAACTTTTATGCAAAATCTGCATAATAAAAGTTTTCTTTTTAAATTTATTCTATTCAAACCAATCATCCTGCACACTTCATCCTAAGTACGTACATCATATTTCCTGATTTATTGTTGATTTGCATTTTATGCTGATAGGCAAAATTGTAAAGATGATCCCCCAAGATTCTAACCTCCTGGTTATTCAATCAGACTTTGATGTATGCCTTGCAGGGAGGAAATTTCACAGAGATAATTAAAGTCCTGATTCAGTTCACTTTAAGATATTAAGACTATCTATGTAACCTTGACTCAATCAAGTAAGCAGCAAAATAGTTGAGTTTGTCTGGATGTGCTTTTACTGACCTAAAGGAAGAAGGAATAAAGTGCCATATTGTGAGGTGTCCAATAAGTCTTTAAGAGCTAAGAGCCACCCCTTTCTGAAAACTGTAAAGAAAATGGGCCCCCAGTCTTAAAACGACAAGGAAGTAAATTCTGCCAACCAATAGTTTATTTGGAAAAGAGCTAAGCCTCAAACTGGCCTTGAAGCCTGGCTGACACCTTGAATTCAGCCTATAGGACCTTAGTAGAGAACTCAGCCATATCACACTAGACTTTTGAACTACAAAATTGTAAGATGATCAGTAAAACTGTTTTATGTCATTGAATTTATGGTAATTTGATATGGTAGCAATACAAAGCTAACACATATGTGTAAGTATTTTATGTATTATTATCCTTACAAATGATGCTTCAAATCTCTTGATATCAGTAATTATTACTTTTGCTTATCATATATTTATGTCGAGCATAATTGTGAATCAAAACTTTGATTAACTGACCATCTGTTTTCAACTAATAATTATCTAGATTATATAAAATATTTGGTTCACTACACCATGATCATTCCTATCACAGGATCAAAAAATTATTTTATCAATGATTCCAGAAAGAGAAAGAGGAAATAAAAAAGATCACTCTAGCAAATGCCCCTTAGATCCAGTTTATCTGCAATGTGCTCCCTTGTCCTCCAGCTTCCCAGATGCAATAGCATGGAGCTGGATTGGAAGCAGAGTAGCCAGGATCTGAACTTGCACTCTGATATTTGATACAGACATTCCAAGAGGAAGCTTAACTAAGTGTGCCACAGTGCCTTTCCCAATAAACTCACCTTTTAATTTCATCTAGAACCCCCCCTCATTAATTTTAATAAAAAGTTCTAACAGAAGAAATTCTAATGTGACACTGAATAGATAACCTTTTTTAGTAACTTAAAAGGAGAGTTTTGAACTTGGTCTGTGTTACCATATATTTATAAAACCACCTCAATTAGAATAGTTTGATTCCAGCTATTTCAAACATAACGATGACTCCTTATTAGGTTCATTAAAAAATCCCGGAGTCTTCCAGGAGATAAAATGAAAACAATCTATAAATATCACAGTCTATTGTTTAGATAGATCATGACTGTCTTAAAGTGCAATAAGAAATTTGAAGGGATAGTTTAATTAAAATATACTTACTGTGTTCATATGAGTTTATGTTATCACAGTGGGAATTATAGCTTTGGGTTGTCAGTAGGTTACAGATTTTGATTCACATAATATATTTAATGTTTTTTTTTTCACTCTGCTCAAAATCCTTTGGTGTTAATCATTAACTACATAAAGATACAAGCAGAAAAAAGGCTACTGTTGCATGTAGTTACAAGTAAGTTTTAGACTCAGCCTTCTTAGGTATCTTAAGGCTGATCACAATACTAGAGGAATCTACCACATGAAGGTAGCTCAAAACTTTCGTGGGAAAATGAAATTAAGAGATAAATTTATTTTGTTGCTAATATCTTTTGAAAACCATGTGTAGATTTTTTTCATAATATAAATTCCTATGAACTTTTTGAAGTCCCCTCATATTTCCCCAACCAACTCATCAAATGCCTAAAACTACATGACATAAATGTGTGCTCTCATTGATTAGATCAATGTGAAAGAAGAATTTTTGCTGGTTATAAATTAGTAGCCTGAAGGACAATATACTAATATACTAGATCAAATAGGCCATTTTGAAATGACCAAGTGGCCTGTGAAACCAGAAGATGGCCTGGGATCACTTTCAGAGGGAGTTTGGTTGCAGAGGGTGGGATTACTTGAGAACCCTTGATCATTCAGCAATGTCTCAGAAGGTATATGAAAAAACACAAATAATTGGAGTCTATAATGTTGCAGTGTGTCATAAATCTACCTTATCTCATTAATTTTTAAAAATAGATGATATTTTTCAGAAAATTTCCATTGGATATAAGTCCTATCATATGAAAGTGGATTAAACTTTATAGATGGCTTAAAATAGTTCATGGGAAATGAATATTATGAAAATATTATGTACAAATTCCAATAAGTGTTTTGCCCCCAAATAAACATCTTCTTAAAAAATTACTTCAAGGTTAGTCACTGTTGTAGAAGGTTAAGCCTCAACCTGCAGTGTGAGTATCCCATATGGGTGCTAGTTCAAGTCCCAGCTGCTCCTCTTCCAATCCAGCTTCCTTCCAATGTGCCTGGGAAAGCAGCAGATGATGGTCCAATTGCTTGGGTCCCTTCACACATGTGGAAGACCAGGGGTAAGCTCCTGGCTTCTGGCTTTGGCCTGACCCAGCCCAAGTTGTTGCATCCATTTGGGGAGTGAATCAGCGGATGGAAGATCTCTCTGTCTCTGTCTCTGTCTCTGTCTCCTCTCTCTGTATCTCTGTCTTTCAAATAAACAAATACATCTTTAAAAAATTACTTGAGAGAGAGAGAGAAAAATAACTCCCATGTGTTCTTACATTTTGTCTTCAAAGCCAGCAATCACCAGGGGGCTGAAGTGGGGTCAGGAATTCAACCCATATCTTCCACATGAGTGGCAGAAACCCAACTACTTGAACTGTCCCTACTGTCTCTCACAGTCTACAAGAGCAGGAGGCCAGGGTCAGGAGCTGGAGAAAAGTATGAAACCCAAATAGTCAATGCAGAACATGGGCATCCTAACCAGCATCTTAAAAAGCTAGTCTAGGGGTTGGTTCTGTGGCATAGCAGGTAAAGCCACTGCCTGCAGTGCCGGCATCCCAAATGGATGCTGGTTTGAGTCCCAGCTACTCCACTTCTGATCCAGCTCTCTGTTATGGCCTGGGAAGGCAGTAGAAGATGGCCCAAGTCCTTGGGCCCCTGTGCCCACGTGAGAGACCTAGAGGAAGCTCCTGGCTCTTGGCTTTGGATTGGCTCAGCTCTGGCTCTTGCAGCCATCTGGGGGAGTGAACCAGCAGATGGAAGACCCCTTCTTCCCTCCCTCCCTCCCTCCCTCCCTCTCTCTCTCTCTCTCTCTCTCTGCCTCTCTGTAACTCTGCCTTTCAAATAAATAAATCTTTTTTAAAAATTTTTAAAAATAAAAAAAGCTAGTCTACATGCCTTTCACCCCCATGGAAGAAATCTCTGAATTCCATTTTCCACAAACTGTTTAAAGTATGCTTCCATAGTTTCTTTCCACATAAATACTTCTCTCTTCTGAGTTAGATATTCCTTATAAAGACAAAGAACAGCATGCAGTGTATAAAAGATACTTGAAAGTTTTCACTGCATATATAGAAGAGATGGATGCATGCCTAGCAGATGGAGACACTTTGACATTTGCATTTAAGATCTACCAGAATAGACTGTTTTGTAGCCATCAATAGGGACTCCTTGTATTGTCAATCTTGCATTGTCAATGATTTGTTTCTCAATAATCAGACAGAGATCAATTTCTGTGTAAGGAAGTGAGAGGAAGCATATTTGAGCAAAGAAGAAGTAAAGAATGTATGAAGGTTCCCATGAGGCCTTTGCCAACTTAGAAGCACTGGACTGATTCTCAGAGTCTCTGAAATCAGGCTGAAATGTTTGTGCTTCTAAACCCTGCATCATTCAGTCAGGGGATATTAGTGTCTGATTGGGTTTAACTTAAGGTTAAGAGCTACTGTGCAGCTAAGCTTCCATAGGAGCTGACAAAAGGAGGCAGCCAGCAGAAATCACTCCATATGGTTGGGCAGTAAGTTCTAACATGAAGGAATGTCTGTAAGATGCAGTTCCATATCTTCCACACTAATCAACCACAATTTTTGTGTGTGTGATAAGAAAAACATGCTATAAATATACCTTCTTAACCATTTTTAAGTTGAAATTACACTATTATTGACCATAGCCATAATTTTGTATAGCAGATAACTAGAGTTTTTTCATCTTGCGTTACCAAAAGTCTTCTACCCATTGAACAAAAAACTCTGTTTCTTTTTCCTTATACCTTAATGACCGTCACTCTGCTTTCGTTTTTATAAGTTTAATCTTAATACCTGATATAAGTGTAGTCATCCAGTGTTTGTCTTTTTGTAATCATCTTATGCTATGATTTGGTATGATTTGAGAACATTGTGTCTCCCAGTGATTCATGTGTTGGAAGCTTGATGCTCATTCTGACAATGTTGGGAGGTGGTAGGACCATTAAGGGGTGGGATCTACAGCAGGGTAATTAGGTCATTGGAGGTGCTGCCCTAGGAAGGGACTAACCTAGCTCTCCTGTGGCTCCAGTTCCTGGAAGAGTGAGTTATTATAAAAGAGCCAGGCTGACCCTTGATTACCTCTTTTTGTCTTTCAATGTGATCTCTCATTCTCTCATGTTCTCCCACCATGATGTGACACAGCCAAATGGCCCTTCACCAGAGTTTGAACCAATAGGGCTGCCTGATCATGCACTATCAGCCCCCAATACTATGAAGTAAATAAGCCTCATTGTTTTGTTTTGTTTTACAAAGTATCCAGCTTCAGGTAGTGTGTGATAGCAATGGAAAACAGGCAGTGTGGCTGACATGACCCAGGAGAGATGGCAGTGTGCATACCACAGACAGGCCAGCCAATTTGATGACCAAAGCTTCCCAATGCAAGTGTCAGGGGGCAGGGGGTTAGTAGAGGGACTATACAGGTCCCCCAAACTGAAAGTCAGGCACTTGGTCCCCCTCTCCCCCCACAAGCAGAGACTGGAAGGCAGATACCTGGTGCTGCTCCTGGAACCAGATCCAGACTCTTTGGAAGCTGGATCTGGGAGTCCAGTCTGGGAATTCTGACTGCCTGAGGGCCTCTCCTGCTGACCCAGAAGCCAGATCTGGAAGTTAGATCCACAGCTTTTAGGTGCCTGTGCCTGTTCCTGTTGCCTCTCACTGCTCATCCTATGTGGCTCCCCTATCCCTAAATCCCTCCTGTCCCCTTACAGTGTTGCAAGCAGGGAGGGTCAGGATGGTAGGGCCCTGTCACTTCATTCATATGGATTTACTGTAGTATTTGGTGACCATAAAATTTAAGTTTTGCTTTTTGGAACTTTCTGGAAAATTGTCAAATATTTTTGAACAGTGGTTGATTGAATTGAACCCATGGATCTGGTGAGTCAACTGAATTTCTTTTCTTTTTACCTTTCTTTTTTTTTTGACAGGCAGAGTGGATAGTGAGAGAGAGAGAGAGACAGAGAGAAAGGTCTTCCTTTTTGCCGCTGGTTCACCCTCCAATGGCTGCTGCGGACGGCGCATCTCGCTGATCCGAAGCCAGGAGCCAGGTGCTTCTCCTGGTCTCCCATGCGGGTGCAGGGCCCAAGCACTTGGGCCATCCTCCACTGCCTTCCTGGGCCATAGCAGAGAGCTGGCCTGGAAGAGGGGCAACCGGGATTACAACCCGGTGTACCGGCGCCGCAAGGTGGAGGATTAGCCTGTTAAGCCACGGCGCCGGCCGGCCGAGTCAACTGAATTTCAACATTACACCTGATGATCTAGAACTTAGAAATAAGCTAATGAGGAAGCAAACTCTAAATCCTGAAGTAGCCCCATTGATTTCTATGTTTATAAGCCTAGAACAGAAAAAAAGATTTATGACAGTTGCAGCAAACGTTAGCCTCTGTGAGGTTGCCACCACATGGGCCTTCGTGTTGGTTGGACCAATCTCAAAAAGCTTTTCAAATTTAACATCAAGTCATTTGTCAAGTCTATTAATTGTAACCATCACCCTTCACTGTTTCAACAAGGCTATGGCTTCCAGGTGTGTTCATTTAAATATGATTATATTCTCAAAAGATAGAGCTCTTGAGGTCTTCACAATTCCTCCTGGACAGTCCAGAAGGCCTCTTGGAATGGATGTGCAGACAGGCATAAGAACACCTACCCAGTTTACATAAAAGTTCAAACTCTACCAGTATGATGAAAGGATAAAGATCCATGTGTTGATGATGGTATACTTTTTTTGTGTGCTTTGCTTGAAAGAAAATCCACCCAGCTGCTGTTGTGGGCCAATCTTATATTCCACACTTGAAGAGCTATTGATAAACTCTGTCCTGGTTTTATAGGTTACATAAGAGAACTTGAAGGGTTTATGAAAAAATTAAAAGATAAATTTATTTTGGTGCAAAAAAATCAGAAATACATGCATACATTTTTTACAATATGCATTTTCCATAAACTTTTTTAAAAAAAATTATACATGGATTTCGAAAGTTCTTTCATCAAAATTATATTTTAACTCAGTTTTTTTCAATAACCTCTTGAACTATTCTCATACATTTGTATGAGACTAGATATTCCTTAACTATTCATGCTGATAACTTCTCTCATGTACACTTTAAAGGACTACTTTTCTACTCTAACATAAAATGACAATGAAAAGAATAAATAGACTAGAGTTCTAGGAGGACTTAAATCTATCCTGTATAAAAAAAGGGTGGAAAAATCAACCTGTGCCTATTCCACCAGAACCCCATGACAAAATGTTATCTCTTATTAAAGCAGTTCTGACATCTGTTGCCAAAAATCACCTAAGATTGTAGTTGAATGGACCCTCCTTAGAACAAAGCCTGGACATCTACATAATCATCAACTGAATAGCCTCATTGTTTTCGTTCTAACCTCACTCTGCTATTATCCTGGTCCCTTTAAAAAACCCTCCTGCTGGCTTGTTGAGGGAGGAAGAGCACAAGAGACCTGACTTTCCCCAAGATGCTGGCTTTTTGAAATAAACTCTTTCCTCTACCAACACTTGTCTCTGGTGAGTTGGCATTCCAAGCAGCTACCAACACAGGCCTGATTATTTGTCCAGTTACACAACAAGTTTTGGAGGTTTTCCATAGCAGTTGCTTTCTGCTCTTCATTTCATGTTTCCCAATGCACATGTTTAATTGTAATTATTTGCAAGATAAATGCTAAGAAAACACAGTAGATATTTTGTTCATTCTGTGTATCTAGTTAGTTGCAGTTCTGAAATAGCAGGGATGTGAGAAACTGCCAGAAAACCAATTATTAATGATGGAGAAATAAGGGGCACAAACATTGAATTGGCAAGAAAGTTCTAAGGCCAGTTCTGTAACTAGGTAGGTGACCTTGGATATGTCATGAATGCCCTCTAGATACAAATAACATCAATCTTTTAAAAAGACATGACCTAGATAGATAACATCCATGTTTTCTTAGAGATTAAATTCTACTTATTCTCTTATCTTGAGCCTGGATCTTGCCAACTTTTGTAATTTATTTGTTTGAATTGTGAGGCATATGATACAAGTTTGATGACTAGATAGGCAAATGAGACCTAAACTGAATTCATAAAATGTTAAATTGCATTCCCTGGAACCAGGCCATTAATCATTCAAGACTGCTTGACTTTCCCAAAATTATATGATAAACCTGACTAGGGCAGAATAATTACTGTCCTTTTCAAATATTTTTTCACTGAATAATTAATAACAAGTCAGAAAGATAGGCTGGAAGACTCGGTGAGGATGAAAGAAAGACTCATAAAAATATTTGGATGACTATATTGAAAATTCATCCATTTTTACATGCTGCCTGTGATATTATTCCACAAATGCGTTGAGAACATAATATATATGTATTTAAATAGAAGAACTTATAAGTGGATCGCTTAATAAAACTATAGAGTATACTGTATGACATTCTCTCAACAAATGTTGCAGAGAAGTTGGTTTGATGAGTCCAGCTTCGTGTCCTGGTGTTGATGACAATTTACGAGACCAGAAACAATAGTGAGATAGAAGAACTGAAGTTTTATTTAAAAGACCGAACAAACCAAGGGGCTGGTAGAAGAAAGACCAAGTTGCTGAGGTCTTGCAGCCTAGGGGTATTTGTACGTCCTTACCACATTATCTGCAAGGAACTAAAGTAATAGTTATACATTAGTTACTGAGAAGGCTGAGGGCAGTCTTAACGGAGTCCTTTCCAGTTTGTTCTAAACTTAGACGTTGTGATCATTGATAAGTGTTTGTTACAAGGGGCTTCAATCCTGTTCTGTTTAGTGCATATGTGCTGGGAAGGAACTGTGGGATGGCAGTAGTCCAGACTGCTTTTTGTCCCAAGCTCCCTCACAAATACCAGGAAGTTGTGACTAGACTCTAGAAAATCCTCTGGGCATAAAATTAATACTCTCTCACTGTCCCCCATCATAGCTGTTAGGAAAAGAGTGCAGATTGGTGCCTCCTCACATGGGACACCAAAATGTTAGCAAAAAGGTGCAGAACACAGAGGAGGCAGCATATGAATTCATAGCCAGACTGAATTTATTAAGAGAGAATAAACTTGCAGAGGTGGGTGACCAACCACATGGCAGGAGGCCCAGACCCCAGCAGGCTGAGCTTTTTTAGATCTTAGGAGGGATAGGGGTAGGGGTGAGGGTGGGGGTAGGAGGTAACAGGCAGAGGTAAATTTTTCCACGCTGGTCTTTGATGTGGCCACCAGGTGTGAGATCAAATTGAGATTCAGGAACAAGAAATAAATTCCAATATTATCTTTCTTTTGAGCAATGAGCAAGAATGGCTGAGGCTTATGTCTTTGTTCCATCAATTACCATGTTTATAGAATGGCAGATTTCCTAAACAGCACTCCAAACTCAGAATGAGCCCTTAAGGCATTCGGATCTGGCTGAAGAGCCCATGAGAGTATTTTAGGCATGGAAAGCCAAGACATTCTGGCAAAAAACAAACAAGCAAGCAAACAAACCTAAATGAAAGATCTCTGTGAGTGAGATCCCAGTGGAAAGAACGGGCCATCAAAGAAGGAGGTACCTTTCTCTGAAGGGAGGAGAGAACTTCTCCTTTGACTATGACCTTGTCTAAATAAGATTGGAGTTGGCGAACTCAAAAGGCTTCCATAGCCTTGGCAACTCATGACAAGAGCCTAGGGTGATTACTGACACCATAAACAAGAGTGTCAATTTGTAAAGTCAACAACAGGAGTCACTGTGCACTTTCTCCGCATGTAGGATCTCTGTCCTTAATGTGTTGTACAATGTGAATTATAACTAGTACTCAAACAGTACTTTACACTTTGTGTTTCTGTGTGGGTGCAAACTGTTGAAATCTTTACTTAATATATACTAAATTGATCTCCTGTATATAAAGATCATTGAAAATGAATCTTGATGTGAATGGAATGGGAGAGGCAGCGGGAGATGGGAGGGTTATGGGTGGGAGGGAAGTTATGGGGGGGGGGGGGGAAGAAGCCACTGTAATCCATAAGCTGTACTTTGGAAATTTATATTTATTAAATAAAAGTTTAAAAAATTACCATGTTTAGTGGAAAAAATTCTATTCAAGAATTTTTCACCAATTTGCTCTGCAAATTGAATTAAAAGTTGTCTTTCTTTAAGTGTAAACATCGTATATAAACCATCATCAAGCTTGATTTTTACATCCAGATTCATCTGAACATTTTTCTTTTGTTCTCTGCTTTTTTCTTCCTTCTCTCAAGTCCAGTATTGTCACTTCTTCATTCATTATTGCTTCTTATAGCTTTCTTTTGACTGTTATATATATACATATGTATATGTTCTTATATCCTTTTGTCCTTTTGACTGTTAATAAGAAATTGTGGTCTTTGGATCTCTCTTGCAGAATCACAGAAGGAAAACCGAAAACAGTAGAAAATAGATTTCAAAAGCCTTTTAGCCATTCTCCCTGACTAGTTTTTATTTCCAACTCTTAGTATGTTCTCAACATTGGTTGCAGAGAGTCTAAAACAAAGATGAAATCAGAATATTCCTATCAATACCTTTCATTGAGTAATTGCCCTCAGTTAAGCAGACCCTAAGTTGTTCAACTTAAAATTCATTGCTCTCTTCAATATCATTTTATCTTAAACATGCAACCAATTTATACTATTATTTCTTAGAAACTATCCTCAGAATTAGCTGCTCAAGTGTTCATAAATTTCATGCTTAGCTACTTTATCTTTCTTTCTTTACAATCTTCCTAGTGCATTACTTTCTTGCCTATCTCATTGTTTCCTGGCAAATTTCTACTGTTCTTCTTGATCAAGCACACTTGTTTATCAATGATCTCTCTCTTTACCATCATGAAAAAAATATGTTCTCCGTCTTTACATTCTAGAAGTTGTCATAATTTATCTATTTATGTTATAGAAATTAGTGAACATTTTCTAGGATACCATGTACACAAGGAAAGATTATGCCTTGAGAGGAGCACCTTGTTAAGGACAAGGTTGACCCAGTACAACGTTACACCCACTTAAACAAGAGACACATTTTTCTTGTTCTTACAAAGGTAATATTTGCCCAGTAAGGTTTTCTCACCCACCTGAAGGGGGCACCTGCTCCAAAATCACAGTTTCTGTGTGAACTGAGCCAGCCTTTTGCAGGTTTGCCTTCCCTCACTTGAATAAGACAACTTTTAGTACAAGGGTTATGCCCTTTCTTATATGTTTATCCCCTGAAAACCTAGAGAATTCACTTTTTGCTGTTGCTGATTTAACTTTTGGGAGGTGTGAGCACAATACTAAATGGAATGTATTGAGAACCCATCTTGAAAATGGCAAACCTTTTTTTTTTTTTTAAGATTTTTATTTATTTATTTGAGAGGTAGAGTTACAAACAGTGAGAGGGAGAGACAGAGAGAAATGTCTTCCCTCAATTGGTTCATTCCCGCAAATGGCCACAGTGGCCCGAGTTGCACCGATCCAAAGCCAGGAGCCAGGAGCCTCTTCCGGGTCTCCCAAGCGAGTGCAGGGGCCCAAGGGCTTGGACATCTTCTACTGCTTTCCCAGGCCATAGCAGAGAGCTGGGTTGGAAGAGGGGCAGCAGGGACTAGAACCGGCGCCCATATGGGATGCCGGCACCACAGGTGGAGGATTAACCCACTGTACCACGAAGCTGACCCCCAAAATGACAAACTTTAAAAATTGGAATATTCTTTCTCCATATTGTATAGTGTTCTAAACTAAATAGATGGAGAGAGGTACACTTAGCACAGCAGTAAAGATATCACTTGTGACATCCACATCCCGTATTGGAGTGTCTGGGTTTGCCAACTCTACTTCTAATTCCAGCTTCCTGCTAATCCACACTCTGGGGCCAGCAGGTGATAACTCAAGTACATGGGTTCCTGCCACCCATGGGGAAGAAATAGAGTGAGTTCCAGGCTCCTGGCTTCAGCCTGGCCCAGACCCAGCTGCAGTGGACATTTGAACAGTGAACCAGTAGATGGAAGATTCTCTCTCTCTTTGTCTGCCTTTCAAATAAATAATAATTATATAATTATAAAAGGAGCAAGTATATCTGTAAAAATTAGAATGGATTTGGGAAAATAGGAATTATTATTTCTTCATCTGCTCTATGGCAGTTGAAGTGGTTTCCTCTGGTGCTAATATATTAGTACACTCAGAGTATGTGAACCATTATAAACTAAATAGTAGTACCTCTGATAACAAACCCAGAGAAGACTAAAATGGTTGCAGAATTTCCCACTTCCAGATTTTCTCCTCACACTTACTGTAAGGAGCATACAGTTGCTCATTTTGGGGATGACAATTTTATGGCAATAGGGAAATGAGTGGGCTCAAGTGAGAGAAAGCCAAGCAATGTGGAGGAGACCCACATACATGATTTTGTGAACATTTACTGCTTTGGTGGAGATTTCAGTGTCTGTAGCTTAACAACAGTTATGAATACAACAGTGTACATTCCCAATAAAGTTTCTAGTATTAGAGAAAACAATACAGACCTAATTCTTAGTGACAAAAGTTTGTTTGTGTCTTCTGTGGATTGTTAAAATATTAACTAAAGGGCTTGTGTTTCATCTGTGTTAAGTACACTGCCAAGACTGGAGTGGCTTCCTGAGCATCATCTGTTGAAAGCAAATGTAAAACGCCAATTTTTTAGCTGTAGGCACCAGGGCTAAAGACAAAAATTGACATAAACAATAGATGAAATGAAAAGCCAGGAAAGGAAGAGGCTAGGAAAGGAAATAACTGGAGTAAAAAAGACTTCAAAAAGTTGGGGAATATAGAAAGATGTGTCCGTATTGAGGGTTAGATGCACATTCAAAAAATATCTGAGATGAAGACCTAGCAATTTCACTCTTATATATATTCTCAAAAGAGAAAACAGATGTTCAAACAAAAACTACACAAATGTTTATAGCAGTACTATTCAAAATAGCCAAAAATGGAAATAACCCAAAATCCATCAACTGAGGAGTGGGTAACAAAATTTAGTATATCTATAAAGTTGAATATTAGCTGCATAAAGGATTAAGCTATTGATATATACTGTAACATGGATGATTGTAAGGCAGAAGGCCAGAGTGTAGTTCAATGTATTTAAGAGCTGGCATGGTGTACCCTTAGACAACATTGTTTCATGACATAAACAACCAAGAAGACCTTACAGCTTCTTTCATTTGGGATTAAGCACTTGTGCTGTTTACCTTTTTTGACTTGGCAAGACTGAAGCTGGCTTTGGTCTGTGGAGCCTTGGGGTAGAATTACACACATTTGCATTGATTGCTCAGATATGCTGACTCCCAGGCAGGCTTTCTTAAATCAACAAGGCCTGGAATATAGTCTCAATTGTTTCTGACCAAACAAATTAGTGGGCAGACAATGACAACAAAGGCTTGAAAGAGAAATCTACCAGAGTGTAGGAGTCTAAGCTACCTCAAAAATGCCCAAAATTTGGTGGGAGAAGGCTGACTATGCCACAGCAAGTGGCTGCAATTAGAACCTGAACTTAATCCAGCCCCAAAGTCAAGGATTCCCGTCCAAGTAATACCTGATGCTCATGCTTCATTTTCATTTTCTTCCATACAGGTGAGTCCAGTAATGCTTATTGACTTCCTACTTGGGGACTCAGGACTGGACAGTTTTTCACATACTGCATACCAAAGTGAAGACAGAGCCCAGGGTCATGTCAATGAATTGCTGTGTTTTGCAGTATCTGTGTTTGATATTGGACTGTCATTTTTACCAAGTAATCTTATGATGTCCTAAACTCAGAAACTTCCTGTTTTATTTCTCCATTCTTTTCCCACATGTTTCCCAATCCCATGCCTTAAAAATTGGTCTAATCACACTTATTTTTTTTTTTAAGTTCCTGCTTTCTTTTTTTTTTAAATTATTTATTTGAAAGAGTTATGCAGGAAGAGAAGCAGAGGCAGAGAGAAGTATTCCATCTACTGGATCACTCCTCAGTTGGCCACAATGGCTGGATCTGTGCCAGTCCGAAGCAGGGAGCCAGGAACTTCTTCCAGGTCTCCCACGTAGGTGCAGGGGCCCAAGGATTTTGGCCATCTTCTACTGCTTTCCCAGGCCATAGCAGAGAGCTGGATCGGAAGTGGAGCAGACAGGACTTAAACCGGCGCCCATATGGGATGCCAGCACTGCAGGCGGTGACTTTACCTGTTATGCTACAGCGCCAGCCTCCCTTGCTTTCTTTTTTTAAGATTTTATTATTTATTTGAAAGGCAGAGATATATAGAGAGAAGGAGGGAGAGGGAGAGAGAATCTTTCATCCAGTGCTTCACTCCCCAAATGGCCATAACAGCTAGAAGTGGAGTAGTGGGGACTCAAACCAGAGCCTATATGGGATGCTGGCACTGCAAACAGCAGCTTAACCACTGCGCCACAACGCCGGCCCGAAGTCCCTGCTTTCTTAGAAGAGCTACTTAAAACATGGCAGCAATCAGAACTTCCCTCACTATCATTTCTGTTATGTGCTACCTATTGTGTAGACTTTTTCTCTGTACTTCTGACTCCTTACTTGACCACCTTGTAATACTTTCTTAGTGCAAAAAACAAAACAAAAAAAATTGTTGCTTCAGTATTTTGACTTTCTGATGTGCTTGGGCAAATGGAATAATTTTGGTTTTATGACATTTGTATAGGAGTCTGTAAACCTTTCCTCACAGCATGTGTAGTTTCTCAACTACTGAGTCATAATTCTGCTAGGGAACAGAAATTTCTTTTGATTTCTGGCCCTTGATAGTATGAAATTTTGACTTCTATAGGTTTCCCCCTGACTTTAAAATATCTATGAATTTTGCTGGAACTTTTTAGAAGTGTTTCCCTATCAGAGTTTTTAAGTAAATCTTTTTATTGCAAAGTTCAAGTTGTACAGCTAATACAAAGCAAGTGACCTTTCCTTGTTAGCAACAGTACTGAAATTTTCCTGTTGTATAGGGAAGACTATCAAATAAAGGTCTAATTACAGATTTCAACATGTGGTTCTTAATGCCAAAGTTGTTATGGCATTTTCATTAGAGTAGAAGTCCACTAGGTGGGCTTGCAGCATGGCTGGGTTGTATATTTAAATGCATAATTGGACTTTTCAATATACTTACCAATATAACTAAATGCATATTTTAGTAGATCCATTTGAAACACAATTATTTCTAATGGATATAATCCATTAGATCAAGAGCTGTATAACTTATTTGACAAAATAAATTCCATAATTTTTTCCTAGTACTTTCTCTACCAAGAAAAAGTCATGCTTTAATAAAGATGACAAATTAAGTGCAATTCTATTTAAACTGATATGAGTTCTAGGGTAGAATGTTAGTATTCCAACATTTTAATCCTAAGAATAAAATTGACTTCATTACTATGCTATTATAAATCAACATTAGCATTTTTCTAAACCTATGCTGTAAATGCATATTAAGAGGATTCAGAAGCATTTGATCAAACTAGTGACACCAATGTAGTTTCTACTTTCCACAAATTTTTATGTAGGAGAATGCAGTTAAATCAAATATCCCTTTAATTTTTTGCATAACTATTATTTATTTGATAAGCAGAGGTAGAGGTAGGGGTAGGGGTATGGGTATATACAGGTAGAAGTATCCAACCTGCTGGTGCACTCTCCTAATACCCCATGGTGGTTGGGTTTGGACTGGGACTTGAGGCCAAAGCGGGAATCACAAATTCAGTCTAGGTCTACCACACAAATGACAGGAGCACGTTTACTTAAACCACCTCACTGCCTCCCAGGGTCTGCATTAGCAAGAAGCTGGGTCAGGTATCAAACCCAAGCATTCAAGTGCCTTAACTGGGCTGTTAACCACAGGCCAAACTCCTAATCCAACTATTTATTTAAAGGAAAAGAGAAGCAAGATAAGACTCATACAACAGCATTTTATGTGTAATTTTACATGGAAACTCAAATTTTATTTTACTTATTTAATATTCTGCATTATTTGTCATGTGTAAATCATCCTATACTTGTATATACTTGATAAGTCTGGCCAATGCTTTGAATCAAAACGTGAGGCCTGAAACAGATGACCCATCTGAGTCTTGCCTGGACTCCTGATTTATGAAAGCTATAAGATAATAAACATGTATTGTTTCAAGATTCTAAATTTGCATTAATTTCTACACAGTTCCAGATAACTAACAATGATAAAATGAAGCAAGATCAGTCACGCCTCCACTCTGCTTTCATGGGACTTTTTTCAAGTCATTCAGAATTTATTCACAACTACTGTAATTCTTTGTCTGTCTTCTTCGCTAGTCTAAATGCAGAGTTGAGGACTGAGATTGTTGTTTATGCTTCTAGAACAAGGGTAGGGAGCATCTGACCAGTAGGTCATATAAGGCCAGTGAAATCATCTGGTCTGGCCTTGCCAAGGCAAACACAGGCAGGACTTGAAATTCAATAAATCTATAGCAGGCTAATTTTTAAGTAGATAATTTTTTATGGCCCACAAATGATGTTATAAATATCCAAATGGCCATTGGAAGACAAAAAAGGTTTCTTGCTACTATGCCTCACATACTGCCCAAAACACAGGAAGTACTTGAAAAAATGTTAGACATTAACATCAATAGTGGAATAAATCAGCAATCTTAATAAGGACCTCATGACAGTAAAGAGATAGGAAAGTGGTATGAAATACTGCTTACAAAGAGAACAAGATTTTGTTTCTAAAAGAATGGATAAGTCACAATTCTCTACCTTTGAATTTTAGGCTAGTCATGCTGAAAAGATAAACAGTGGTATGACAGATGTGATTCCAAAGCAACTGAAAATTCTCTTTATTGCTTTGTCATCATTTTTAATATTCCTCTGGGATGAGAACAGTGGAGGAAACTAAATAGAAATCTTCATAATAAACTATGAAGTTTCAGACCACAAAATAATATTTAGAGAGAAATAATTGCTTAATACTCTCAAGCCTACACTTCACCTTAACTAAAGTGGGTAAAATATTATTTAGACTCATACAATGATGAGAACCATCTGAGATGGAATATGTTGAAGACACAGTCTGTAGCTACTACTAACTAACTGATTCACTATCACTTTTCTGAAAGAAAAGAACATTCTCTATAATGGTCTTAAAAGGCTAGTAAATTGCCTGTTTGAGGTGAAAAGGCATTTTTATGTCTAGTACATAGAAAATGAAGGTTGACTACACAGTAAGACTCTTGCCACTAAAAGTCATGGATGTCAACTGCGCATTAAGAGATGTACAAACTATGCCAAATACAAATAAAAAGATGTTTAAAATCATTTCGTTGATTGAATTGCATCTTGGACATAGACATTGATAAGTTTTGAGCTGGAAAAAGTATCTGAAAAATATAAAAAGTATAGACTATTATTTATATATTAATTGGTGATTTCTAGTGATTGCCTTATATAGACTGATTTTCTAATCATATGTTTTAAAAAGTTCACAAGTGTGAAACCTCAGATGAAAAAGTACCAGGCATTGTTTCTGTGAGGTATTCAGGACATCTATGACACTAAAGAGAAATGTCTTCCAATTCCAGGTGTAAAGCAATCTTGCTTTGTGAAGTTAATGCACAGGTGATGAACTTAATTTTTTCAAACCATTTATTCCACATTAGCACTTAGCAAATATTTTCTAACATACAATTTTAAATTATTTATCTAATAGTATCTCCTCAGCTCATTTTCTTAAGTCCTCAGCTGTATTTAACCAGCTTTCTGTGCTTTGTTCATCAGCATACTATAGGCTGATAGAATCTTGTTTCATATGACATATACTTTACAACTTTGGTCTGAGTCACATGATTGCCTTCTCTTTAGATTATTTTTATGTATCCTTGTTTATATTTTAAATATAAAATAATATGCTTACATTGAAGTCGTGTTCATATCAGTCTTCAAAAGTATTATTTCTAGTGATCTTTAAATCTCCTTGGGAAAATAACTATGTAGGTTGCATGAGAGTCTGAGTGATGCTTGATAAGGATTCAAGTATACACTGAAATAGAGAAGTTCTTGATTCGAGGGCAAAGAGTTCAGTTTAAGGAAAGGAAAGTATTTCCCTTCTTACTCTCTATCAAATACTGAGATATATACTTTTGTATTTTACTTTTTTCAATGTCTGACAGAAAACAAGATACAAAACTTATAAGAGAATTTCTTCAGCATTATTTATAAGATAATTCCCAAAGATATTCAAAGACTTTAGATGCTAACAGGTTTAGGGCTGTACTCACATTGCAGTAGCTTTTGACTTCAAGATAAAATTTTGGAAGTGTATGACATACTTTGCTTAAACATACAGGTAATAAGAGGTCTGAATTAGATTAATTAGTAATTTATTACAGTTAAGTGTGATTTCTAGTTTCCTAATTCTGTCTGCATGTTTATATATGTAAATATATATATAAATAAATTTTCATTATTTTAAGAAGTACTGAATATTAACACTAGCTAATTTCAAACACAAATTTTAATTATGATATAAAAATGAATTTAAGACATCTTTAAGTGTAGACATGCTTTCTTCAGCCTTTTACTAGAAATAATTTTCAGGTATAAAGAATTCAAATAAGATTATGCAGACAATATTTTTCAAATAAAGGCTAAGGTTCTTTAAAGATAAAATATCTAATATAAATTATCAATTATGGCAACCTTTGTTATGAATGTCATGAAAGAAATCACTAATTTGGAATTGCTGATACTCTGGCATAGTTTACCTTTGTGAACCAATGTTGAAATAGTAGTGCCTATCACAGAATATGATTCTTAACAACTCATTCAAACACTTGAAATACGAGTGTGATTCAACATATTTTTGAGTAACGGAATTAAGTTTATTTTAGTGAAATTTTTTTTGAAATTAATGCACAGCTTTCTCATAATATGCATTTTCCATGAATTTTTGAAGATTGCTCATTGATAAAAAATTCAAGAAATAGCTACTATAATTGCAAATATTTCTCTAGATATGTGTTATTAGTGGAAATAAAAAACATTGGAATAAGCAAAAATAGTGATTATTTTTACTGATTTTTTTAAAGTAATGAAGTATTAAAGTAAAGAAATTTGAATTTTTTTTAAAATTTCGTAGAACAATTTTATAATAGATAAACACAAAACCTTTGTATCATACACATAATGAGACAACATGACTTCCTTATGGTCTCCGGGCTAATTATAGATTATAAGCCAAGAACCATTCACATTGAGTCCAGTATGATTTCTAAAACCTCTTGTGTATGGGCATTAACAACCTATCCAATGTAGATAAATGTCTACAACTTAAAATTACCTGGTCTCAGTGAACACCAGAAAAAATGGATTGACTGAAAGGAATAAAAAGCCTCCTGGAATAGTCTTCCCCTCATGTTCAGTGATATGTGCAAGTAGATAAATAATCTGTGATGCCCAAATACTCAGAGAAAATGAAAACAGAAATTTCAACTGTAGCATTCTTTTTTGAATACTTACCGGAGTTCTCATGCAACTGTGAATTTACATCCAGCCTATATTTAGTGTTTGCTGATGAGTGAATGAATAAATCAAAGTACTAAAAGGTCATATTCTCTGATTCAAAATGTGAAACCTTACTTCTAGTCAAGAAGAAACTCAAAGTGCTACAGTGTTCACCTAACTTGAAAATTCCTATGTGAAACTATCACTTAAGTGTCATAATGGACATCTCATCCCCAGGCCTCAAAATATTTTTCAAAGGGTGTATTTATTTGAAAGGCATAGTGACAGGAAGAGAGGAAAGGAGAGAGAGAGAGAGAGAGAGAGAGAGAGAGAGAATGAATATGAATATCTTCCATATGCTAGTTCACTCCTCAAATGCCTGCAACAGCTGGGGCTGGGCCAAACCAAAGCCAGGAGCCAGGACTCTCATCAGGGTCTTTCACATGGGTGGCAGGGACTCAAGTAATTGAGCCGTCATCTTCTGCCTTCCAGGAGCATTAGAAGGAAGCTGGATCATAAGCAGAATAGCTGGGACTGGAGCCATATCCTTGAATATGGGATCCAGGTTTACCCACTTTGCTACAACTCCTGCCTCATGCCATAAAAGCTTTATCTTGGAGGTGGAGGTACACTCAGCAAGATGGCATATGGTGCTTCCTGTATTGGACTTCACATATCCCTGCTACCTCAGTTAAAAAAGAATATGTGCTATTTGCACAGATTTTCCATCCAACATACAAATGGCTGTACCTTGGGTCCAACCCTCTAAGTAGTGACTAGTGACAATGTAGACCATCAATCAAGGGCACAGAACACCTGTCATCTGGTGTGCCAAAGACTCAGAAACCATGGAAGACATTCTAAGTAGAAGACATCACCTGAATTGATTTAGCATACATGCCTACACCCATCATTTTACCTATAGAGTTACTAAGGTAATTAGTACCAGCATACACCACTTCAAATTACCAAGTAGGAAAACAATAGATACTTGAAAATGCACACCCACTTCCACTATTCATGAGACTCCTGTCCCGTTTTACTTTTCTGCCATCATTCACTGATATCAATTATTGACATGGCCCTAACCTCTGGGGAGTAGGGCCACCTTCCACAAAGAAATAAATACTCATCTCCAGTAGGCATCAAGACAGTTCCCAGCCTTAGACCATTGATGAGAGTGCAATGGAGTCCCAGAATGATCAAGACATGTAACTCTTCAGTAACCCATCTTTAGCACCATTGAGTGACACAGGAAAGCAAGTTACACTTTGCTTGTTGGTAAGTAGTGTGATACTTAGGATTTGTGTCTATATATCTCTGTTCCTTTCATCCAGTAGACCTGCCTGCTGAAAGGCCCCTACCATTCAGCTCAAAATGGTCATTCATATAATTTTTCCTGGACTTTTCACTAGGTTCCCTGCCTTCTCACTTTCTGGTTCTTTTTCCATATGATTTTGAACTCTGCATTCAAAATCTGGACAGTTATCCAAATCTCTGGACTTGGTTTAGCATGTGATTTCTCTCCATAGACTCTTGACAATGCATTCCTCCTTGCTAAGGTTTTCTTGTCTGGCATTATTCCTTGGCACCTGGTAATTCTGACTGAATCATTGTTTCATAAGTTAAGGGGAAATGTTGTGTTGCTATATCAGAACTTTAGAACATGCCTATAAATATACTGTTTTCTCAGGACATCATTGTATAAATCTAGCTATATATGAGTGAGGTTGTAATATAATTTTCTGTTTAATTAAACAATAGGAAATACAAAATAATTGACAGTGATACAATATTTCCTCAACCTTATTTGACTATAATTTAAAGAATTGAGAGAATAAAATGTATGTAGATGCATTGAGTATTAACATACATTATTTTGTGAGAATGAGAACTTGAAGAAAAATCTTGGAAATCTATTTTGATAATATTAAAATATATAATTTTTATTTATTAAAATGCACAGTTTTCCTATCCACTGTATCTGAATTTCTGTTTTCCTGTATCTTTATTCATTCCCCTATAATTCATCTCTGAAATGTTGACTTGAGTTCTATAAATCATATTAACAAATGGAAAACCATTTAGGAGACAATTAATAGAAGAATGGTTAAATTATTTTAATAATTACAATAAATGTGTGACCAACCCCATTCATAAGCCTAGATTATGTGACCAATTATTATATTAAAAAGAAGAACCTTTGAATTGTCCTCCTCCATATGACAAATCTCATCCATGTAGAACAGGATAACACAGATGTTATACACAACTTTCTTTTTCCAGCTTCATCTCAGCCCTCAACTTGAACTGCAACTGCCTCGTTCAATTATGAATTAAAGAATCTGCCTCAGCAATTGCAAGAAGTAGAAGAAATTGTTGGACCTGGCACTTTCAAAGCCTCCTTGTATTGGGATGGGAAGTAATGAAGGTCAGATCCATCCATCTTAGCCAGAACTTCTAGCAGGGAAACTTCAGTTTCAACCTGCTGGTTTTGATGTGGGCCCCTGGACTCCATGGGAATTCATCCTGTGTAGGATTATTGTTGGTCACCTGCCAGTACTAAAGGTGCTTTTCCTTCATCAAATCATAGCTAATGTCATTTTAGGACCTCCAGAGATGAAGTTCTTCCTTTAAGACTATGTTTCTATCTTATTTAGCACTTTTAGACTTCCTCCTCAGTGGCACAGTTGCCCTCTATGAAGAGTACACACAAAACAAGAATCAGAAGACCTGTCTTGAGCATGCCTTCCTCACTACTCAGCATCCTATCACAGGTGAGGCCCAGCTTTTTGACAAAAGCATAGCAGTGGCTGGTGGATTCTTTTTTTTTTTTTTTTTTTTTTTTTTTGACAGGCAGAGTGGATAGTGAGAGAGAGAGAGACAGAGAGAAAGGTCTTCCTTTTTGCCGCTGGTTCACCCTCCAATGGCTGCTGCGGCCGGCGCATCTCGCTGATCTAAAGCCAGGAGCCATGTGCTTCTCCTGGTCTCCCATGCGGGTGCAGGGCCCAAGGACTTGGGCCATCCTCCACTGCACTCCCGAGCAGAGAGCTAGCCTGGAAGAGGGGCAACCAGGATAGAATCTGGTGCCCCAACTGGGACTAGAACCCGATGTGCCAGCGCTGCAAGGCGGAGGATTAGCCTGTTAAGCCACGGCGCCGGCCAACAGTGGCTGGTGGATTCTACTTCCTTCACAGAAAGTGCCAAAAGCTATCATCACATGCTCCGAGACTCTCCTAAGGAACACAGAGAAGTGACCTTTGTGCTTTCTGATGCGTTCTTTACCATTACTGCCTTTCCTTTGGGCTCATTGATTTGATACATGAATAGCAAGAAATTTATTAACACCTCTCTCTGCACCAAGAAATCAAATTTTTGTCCATGGGCAAATTCTCTATCTGGCAGTGATTTCAAAGTGCTTGGATTTTCTGCTTCCTCTTGGCTGCTAGAGACCTCATCTGATTTGCTCAATGAGGTGACTGTGATGATAGTGAAAGAAGAGCCGGCATTTAGAGGACCATGGAGAATACTGGATGTCTGAGTAGAAACCTCTTCTATGGTGTAGGATACCACAAAAGTGGAGCAGGAAGATTAAGCGTCACCAATAACCTCTGGAATCTACAAAGATGAAAATACATCAGTGCTACTCAAAAGTGTTCTAGAAGAACACCAGACAAAGAAATATGCAGGGAGGATATAATTTGATAATGGTTGTACTTGAGAAATGTTTAGAGAACCATGGGAAAAAAAAGCACTTGAGTGTTATTGGAGAAAGCAAGGAGGGGTTCACAGAAGACTAATGCTTAACAATATATGTGTAGAAGAAAATGATTTCACGCCTTCTAGCTGAATTCTGCAATGTAGGCTTGAACTGTATTATTAAATAGTCCTTTAAATATCACTTTTCTTCACCTAGGTAAATAATTGGAAAATATTTAGCTTCCTTTAATAAGCAAATGTCAATTCTGAGCTTTATCATGATCATAAAACATATAATTATCTATCAGCTCATACCACTTGCTTTCTTAAATTCTATCCAAGTCACAATTAATAGTGGCTCTTTTGTGCCAGCTGTGAATCTACATCCTAAGAGACAGCATTTATATAGAAAAGATTAAATAGCTATGCCAGCATATGCACTAGCATATTTATGTCTCCTTCTGACTTAGTGCCTAAATTTAGCTATAAGCATAAAATGACTACCATAAAAGTGAAAGCATATTTTTAGTAACCCATTTTGTCTCATTTTTATTCTCACTGAGCAATATCGGCCCTGACCTTGATGTATTACATATTTATTCTCAAACTTTTCTAAAGCCATCTTGAAGTACATCATGAAGCATATGTAAATAACACCAAGGAGATTTCATTTTTAAATGAAGTGGACATGATTGGAGTCAAAGGAAAATAAAAGTAAGAAAATTAAGATGAAGTCTGTGATTATGATACAAATACCTGGAGACCTAAGACACTTACCAGAAGTAAATGACATTTTATTTTGAGCTTTCTAATATCTTCAGAAATGAAACTGGTCATTCACTTCATTCAACAGGACTATAATTTTTTAAGTGAAAAAGGAATTGCTATACCAATCAAGCCCTAATTTTTATTCTAAACCAGTCATTGACCTAAAAAAGAAAGAGACAAAGAAGGTCATCATTTAATGATTAAGGGATCAACTCAACAGGAAGATGTGACTATAATAAATGTATATGCACCAAATGCTAGGGCACCTAGCAATTAAAGCAAATGTTAATGGAGTTAAAGTGAGTCGCATGCTCCTATATGATAGTAATGGAAGACTTCAACACCCTACTTTCATCAATGGACAGATCAACTAGGCAAAAACTCAACAAAGAAACCAAGAGCTAACTTGTGCTATTGACCAAATGGATCTAATTGATATCTACAGAAAATTCCATCCCACGGCTGCAGAATATACATTCTTTTTCATCACTGTATGGAACATTCTCTAGGACAGACCATATGCTATGTCATAAACAACTTGAAACAAGTTAAAAAAATCGAAATCATACCATGTATCTTTTCTGGCCACAATATAATACACTCTGGAAAAATTACAAACACATGGAAACTGAACAACATGCTCCTAAATGGAGAGGTCACAGAAGAAATCAAAGGAAAATAAAAAAATTCCTTGAAACAAATGAAGATGACAACACAACATATCAAAACTTACAAGATACAGCAAAAGCAGTGTTAAGAGAAAAGTTTATAGTGATTGTGCCTACATCAAGAAATTGGAAAGATATCAAATAAATGATCTAAAAATGAATTTCAAAACCTAGGGAAGCAAGAAAAGCCAAACCCCAAATTAGTAGGAGGAAAGAAATAATAAAAATTAGAGAAGACATAAACAAAATTGAAACCAAAAAAGCATACAAAATATCAGTGAAATTAAGAGCTGTTTTCTTGAAAAAAAAAAATAAATAAATAAAATAAGCAAAGTTGTTAAACCATTGGCCCAACTAACCAAAAAAGGGGAGAAGACCCAAATTAATAAAATTGAGATGATAAAAGAGATGTTAAAACTAATGCCACTGAAATTAAAAAGTCATTAAAAATTATTACTAACAGCTATCCACCAACAAACTGGAAAATATAAAAGAAATGGGTAGATTTCTGGACACATACAATTTACCAAAATTGAGGTATGAAGACATAGAAAACCTAAATAGACCAATAACATGGAGATTGAATCAGTAATAAAGACCTTCACAACAAAGAAATGACCAGGACCAGATGGCTTCATTGCTGAATTCCAGCAAACTTCTAAAAGAACTAATCCCAATTCTTCTTAAACTATTCAAAATAATTGAAAAGGAGAGAATCCTCCCAAATCCCTTCTGTGAGACCAGCATCACCTTAATTCCAAAACAAGGAAAAAATACAACAGAAAAACAGAACTATAAACCAATTTTCTGGATGAATGCTGATGCAAAAATCCCCAACAAGATAGTAGTTGATCGAATCCAACAACACATAAAAAGGTCATCCACCTGGACCAAGTGGGATTTATCCCAGGTATGTGGGGAAGGTTCAACATACACAAATCAATAAGCGTGATACCTCACATTAACAAATGGATAAATAAAAACCACATGATTATCTCGATAGATACAGAGAAAGCATTTGATAAAATACAGCTTCCTTTCATGATAAAAACCTTAAATAAAATGGGTATAGAGGGAATACATCACAAAACAATTAAGGCAATGTATGATAAAACCCACATCCAGCATAATCTTGAATATGGAAAAGTTGGAATCATTTCCATTAAGATCCAGAACCAGACAAGGATGCTCACTTTCACCACTGCTATTCAATACAGTTTTGGAAGTTTTATGCAGAGCCATTAGGCAAGAAAAAGAAATCAAAGGGATACAAATTGGAAAGGAAGAAGTCAAATTATCCCTGTTTGCAGATGACATGATCCTATACATAGGGGACCAAAACACTAAGAGACGATTGGAACTCTTATGAGAGTTTGGCAAAGTCGCAAGATGTAAAAACCAACACACAAAAATCAATAGCATTTGTATACACAAACAATGTATCTGTATTTCATGATTCTACAAGAAAACCAGGCCTCGAGGCCCATTTTTTTCTGCACTCAGCGCATAATAAAGATAGTGTTAGGAATGTTTGTTTTTTAAATCAAGAGACTGAAAATGAGTTCTACCAACTATTGAATGCATTTCTTAACAAATGTTGAAAACAGAGGTAATATTGTTGGAAAGAGAAGACTTGAAAAAACTTAGAAAAAAGCTCTGTTAACCAAGGTTTTATGATTTTATTTTTTAAAAAGATTTTAGGGGCCAGTGCTGTGGCAAAGCAGGTAAAGCCACCACCTACTGTACTGGCATCCCATGTGGGCACTGGTTCAAGTCCTGGCTGCTCCACTTCTGATTCAGCTCCCTGGTATGGCCTGGGAAAGCAGTAGAAGATGGCCTAAGTCCCTTGGTCTCTGCACTCACATGGGAGACCTGGAATAAGCTCCTGACTCCTGGCTTCAGATCAGCTCAGCTTTGGCCATTGCGGCCATCTGGGGAGTGAACCAGCAGATGGGAGTCTCTCTCTCTCTCTCTCTCTCTCTCTCTCTCTCCCCGCCTCTCCCCCCACCTCCTTCCTTCCTCCCTCCCCGCTCCCTCCCTCTTCCTCTCCCTCCCTCTTTCTTGCTCTCTAACTCTGCCTTTCAAATACATAAATAAAATCTTTAAAAAAAATTTATTTATTTGAAAGCGAGAGGAGAGAGGTCTTCCATCTGCTGGTTCACTCCCCAGATGGCCACAAAGGCTTAGACTGGGCCAGGCTAAAGCCAGGCACCAGGAGCTTCATCTGGGTCTCCCATGTGAGTGTCAGGGGTCTCAGCATTTGGATTATCTTCCACTGCTTCCAGGCTCATTAGCAGAGATACGGATTTAAAGTGGAGCAGCCGGGACTTGAACCGGAGCTCATTTTGGAAGCTGGCGTTGCAGGCAGCAGCTTAACCTGCTGTGCCACATGCTGGCCTTAAAACTTTTATGAGTTCATAATTATGTATACTGTTTTGCCAAGCAGATCTTCAATTAAGCAGTGTTGAAAGGAAATTTTCCTAAGTACAGCAGCATTTGTCTAGGTGAAATGAAACTCAAGGTTATGTTTCCTCACAACTGTTCTAACCAACTGAACCTGAAAAAGTACCTTTAAGTTAAATTCACCAGATTCTTTTTCTGTTCAGTGAACAGTGGTGCATGCTTTTAATCCAATATGTACAGACCTAAGGACTCTTGAAGAGTCCTCCAAGGTCATAATTTTCTAAATTTAATTAGCATAATCCTAAGTAAATCTCTTTCTAATTCTTAAAAACCCTTGACTTACCCTCCACCCCACCCACCCACACACATATTCCACAACTACTTATTTACTGGTAAGTATTTCCTTGGCATCTACAGGTTATAATGATTTTGAAATAATTTATTGAATTTTAGCTATGAGTATCTTATTTTACGTGTCACAAATATTTAGGTTTTAGGATCTGACTTCTCAATGAGGACTATAGAACATAGCAGTGACTTCACCTGGGAATATGTTAGAGTCCTCACAGGTCTCCCCCAAGAATGATAATAATCAGACATTACCTTTTAAGAACATCCTCATGGAATGTCTGTGCAGAATAAAGTTGGAGAAGCTTAGGTGTAGGAAAAGATTTTCCAGAGGTGAATGTATGGACAAACTATATCAAAAACACCTGGAAACCTTGTCTTAAATGAAGGGTCCAGGGCCTCCTGCTGGACTTTCCTAATCAGAATCCTTGCGGTCAAACCCTGGTAATTTGCGTTTTAAATAAGCACCCCAGGTGGTTATTATGCAAACTGAAATGTGAGGACCATTGTACTGTTACAATTAATATTTCCACCTATTTTAAGAAATTAAATAGGCCGGCACCGCGGCTCACTAGGGTAATCCTCCACCTGCGGCGCTGGCACTCCAGGTTCTAGTCCCAGTTGGGGCGCCGGTTCTGTCCTGGTTGCTCCTCTTCCAGTCCAGCTCTCTGCTGTGGCCCAGGAAGGCAGTGGAGGATGGCCCAGGTCCTTGGGCCCTGCACCCGCATGGGAGACCAGGAGGAAGCACCTGGCTTCTGGCTTTGGATCGGCGCTGCACGCAGGGTGTGGCAACCATTTGGGGGGTGAACCAACGGAAGGAAGACCTTTCTTTCTTTCTCTCTCACTGTCTAACTCTGCCTGTCAAAAAAAAAAAAAAAAGAAAGAAATTAAATAGAGGCTCCTCAAAGCAACAAAACTACCAAATTCAAAATAGTATATGTACAATGTGTAAAAGATCAAATATTTATTACATTGGCTTAATCTTTGTATCTTTGTGTCAAAATGTTTTACTTTGGGGACTCTTTACTAGATACAGTAAATTATCACCAAAATAAATTGCCCCAAAGATTCATTTTGGATTTATAGAAATATAGGGAAGCACTGGAAACATTCTTTTTTGACCTCATAATTTTGTGAGATTTAATTGCCAACTCAATGCCTGGTTTAAATCACTCTCTGGAGAGGAACACTTCCTTGTGTATTTGCCTAACTGTAACTTTACAGTGATTTAAGTACATCTGAAGTCTATAATGCTTTACCTAATTCACAGATTGCATTTTACTATGGTGAAAATTTTTTGGTATATAATATTGATACACCAACATAAATAGAGAACCATCAGAAACACTGGGTGAAACAAAAAGAGAAAATCTGACATTAGATTTCAAGTGTCAGGATACAGAAAAATATTGCAGTGTGTGTATGTGCTTCCATGTGCATATTTGTGATAACAAGTGTAAAACCATCTTTGGTTAATCTTCATATTAGCCTAATTTTAGTAGATTTTTTGAGATATAAATCACATTAAAAAATCACATATGCTTAATACATGAAATTTGATGCACTTGGACATATGCATATACCCTTGATACCATCACCACAATCAAAGAAACATTGCCATCACCTCCAAAATTTCCTTTTGTCCCATTTTTTGTTATTGTAAGAATATATGCCATGAGATCTGCCCATTTAGCAAGCTTTTTAGTGCACAATACAGTATTGTTAACTGTAGGCACTATATTGTACACCAGATCTCTAGAACTTATTTATCTGAAATAATTTTGTACACATTGACTGGTTTCCCATTTCCACCCTCCCCTCATCCATTGGCAACCAGCATTCCATTTTCCATCACTTCAATAAGGTTAACTATTTTAGAGACCTTGTGTGAGTAGAAAACTTTTGTATTATTCCTTTTTTGTCTGGTTTATTTCACTTAGCACAATGTCCTCTTGGTCTATCTACAATATAATTTATAGCAGAATTTCCTCTTTTTTTAAAGGCCAATTAGTATTCCACTGTATGATATACCATTCTTCCTCCATTCATCTCTCCATGAATATTTTGATTGTTTTCACTATGACTGTTGTGAATAATTCTAGCTCCTGATTTCAATTCTTATGGGTGTATACTCAGAAGTAGAATTATAGTATCATATGATGGTTCTTCAAAAAAAATTTTTTGAGGAGTCATCATACTATTTTTTCATACCAGCTCACACTCCCATTAACAATGCACAAAGATTCCAATTTCTTTACATCCTTCTCAATACTCATTATCTTTTGTTTTTGATAATGGCCATCCTAACCATGTAAGTGAATTTCTCATTGTAGCTTTGATTTGCATTTCCCTGATGATTAGTGATGTTAAGCAGCATATCATATACCTGTGGGCTATTTGTATGTCTTCTGTGGAGTGTGGAGAAATGTCTGTTCAGGTCCTTGGTTGATTTTTTTTTTTTAAAAGATTTATTTATGTGAAAGGCAGAGTGACGGAGAGGCAGAGGCTGAGATAAAGAGATCTTTATTGAACCAACTATTGGTTCAATCCCCAAATGGCAGCAATGATTAGGGCTGTGCCAGGCTGAAGCCAGGAGCAAGGAACTCAACCCAGGACTCCCCTGTGTGTGTCAGGGGTCCAAGTGCATACACCGTCTTCTGCTGCTTTCTCAGGCACATTAGCAGGGAGCTGGATTGGAAGTAGAACAGCCAGGACTCAAACTTGTCCGCTGATGTGGGATCTGGCATCATAGGCAGTGGCTTAACCCACTGATCCACAATGCCAACCCCCTTTGCTGATTTTGAAAATTTGAATATTTGATCATTTTAATATTGCATTGTAGGAGTTTCTTATGTATTTTTGGAAAATTAACAGGGCTATTAGTTATGTAGTTTGCAAATGTTTTCCCCCATTTTGTAGATTTCCATTTTGGTTTGTTGATTGCTTCTTTTGCAATTCAGAAGCTTTTTAGATTGATATATTCCTACTTGTTTTTATTCATTTTGTTTCCTGTGGTTGTAGTGTCATACAAAAAATCATTGTGAAGAAAATTTTCACTGTGTTTGTTTCTAGGAGTTTTACAGCTTCAGGATTGGATGACGTACTATTGTTAAGATATCTATACAGATTCAATGTTATCTCAACCAAAATTCAAATGGTACTAATCACAGAAGTTAAAAAAAAATTCTAAAATGAATATGGAAGAAAGACCCCAAATCACCAAAGTGATGTTGAGAAAGAAGAAAGCTTGAGGAATTAGACTACCTGATTTCAAAATCTATGTATTCAAAGAAGTTTGGCACTGGTATAAGAACAAACATGTTGGCTGATAGAATCAAGAGTCCAGAGATAAACTCATGCACTTAATGTCAAGTAATCTTCCACAAGGGCAGCAGGAATATACAATGAGGAAAAGTAGTCTCTTCAAGAAATGGTGTTAGAAAAATGGCTAACCGCATAGAGAAGAATGAAATTGAGCTCCTATCTTACACCATACTGAAAAAGTCATCTTAAAAGTGGATAAAGGGGAAGATATTTGGCCTATTAGTTAAGATGGTGCCTGGGAACCTCCATTCCATATTTGAGTGCCTGGGTTCAAGTACTGGCTTTTCACCTGATTCCAGCTTCCTGATAATGGCATCCTAGGAAATAGTAAGCAGTTGGTCTCTGCCACCTATGTGAGAGATCCAGATGGAGTTCCTAACTGCTGGCTTTGGCCTGTTTGAGCCCCAGCTTTTGCATGCATTTGAGGAGTGAACCAGTGATGGAAGACTGAATCTCTCTCTCTCCCTCCCTCCCCCTTCCCTCTCCCCCCACCCCGCCCCGTTTCTCTCTCTGTCTCACAAGCACAAATGGAAAAAATACGTAAAAATTAAATTAAAATGGATTAAAGACTTAAACATAAGAACTGGACTATTTTTTGTTTATTTTTCAAAGATATATAGCAATGATGTGTATGTATGAGATATATGTGTGTCTATTTTATTGCTGCTTGCTCCTTGTTATCTTTTACTATAGATATTAGATTTTATGATACTAAAATAAATGTGAAAATTTTGGCTCTAAGAGGCATCCTTCTCAGTTTCCCTTTAGATCTTTCCTGGCAGTAAGTGGCCAAGTCAGAGTGAGTAGTGACTGTCAGAAGCACGGAGATGTTCTTCAGAATCCTAAACATAAAGTCAGCCTGTCTTTGGAATCTGTGTGTCATGTGCATTATGTTCTTTTCCAAAGCTTATTCCTTAAACTAGCTTATGTTTTCCTCAAAGTTCTCTGATCAAGCTATTTTGAGATTTCTTTTAAAAAGCAAATTTCTTTTAAAAGTATTTATTTTCATTTTATTTGAAAGGAAGAGAAACAGAAAGACAGAGAGAGAGAGTCTTCCATCTGCTGATTCACTCCTTAAATGCCTGCAACAATCAGAGCTGTGCCAGGCCTTTGGTCAGACAGAATTTAGTCAGCATCTCACCTGTGAGCAGTAGGGAACAAGTGCTTGGATGCTCACCTGCTACCTCTAAAGGTGTGCATTAGCAGGAATCAGGACGCTGGAACTGAAAGCAAAGGAGGCAGGACTAGACCCCAGACACTAATGTTTGGGATGTGGGCATCCTAAGTGTAACCATAACCTTTGTGCCATATGTCTACCCCTAAAAAGCAAATCTCTAGGCCCATTCCACACCAACTGAATTAGAGTCTTCAGATGGGAAAGCTTGAGAACCTGTGCTTTGTCTTTTCATAACACATTTTCAGTTGCAGTGTGAAAAATTTATATTTTTTAGACTAAAATGTATTCTGATTACAATTATTTTTCATGAAGGAAAAAATAATTTATAGTGGTCACCTAGGTTTTGGCGTAGTAGAATTCCATCCATCTTATTTTGTTTACTTCAGTGTCATTTTGTTGATATCCTCACTATTTGTATCTTTGCTATAATTAACTTGGCCATTTAGTTAACCACATGAACCACTGGTAAATTTGTAGTTTATAACCTCTTAATCCACAAAGGGAATTTAATATAATTTACACTGAGTACATTTACTATGAATTTACATACTGATTTTAGTTTATTTTAAATGATTAATTTATATTATTCACACTTTTATTCAAATGTATGTTTATGTGTTACTAGCTTCATGTGCATAGAAATCAAATAAATATAGACCTGATGGCATTAACATTTAAACTGCTTCCATCTAATTTGTAAATTCAGTATTTGTAATTTTTGAATTCTGACTAACTACAGAACCAGAGATTTTTAAATTTAACTTGCTTTATAATTCTAACTTATTTTAAGCTATAGAAAACTAAAGGAGATAAAATAGATAAGAAAAAGTGACATGATCATTAAGGCAGATCATAGCAAAAGAAATGCAGATTGCTAAAAATTAAATAGGCTCATGTGTTGACCTTTACCATTATACTGTTACTTTATTTAACACACTTGTTTGTCTCTGTATGATCCTTTTATATGTTAAAAAAAAAAGCTCAGCAGATAAAAATTTGAGCAATTTTAATAACATGGGATATCCAACATTATATCAAAGCTTGTGGAGCCTGTGACTCCAGCATCACATATGGGCGCTGGTTGGAGTTGAGTTCCAGCTGCAACATTTCTGATCCAGCTCTCTGCTAATGTGGTTGGGGAAGCAGCGGAAGATGCCCTAAGTGCTCAGGACCTTGTGACCCACGTGGGAGATTCGGATAGAGTTCTGGTTCCTGGCTTCAGCTTGGCCCAGCCTCTGACTTTGTAGCCATTTGGGGAGTGAACTAGTGGATGTAAGATCTCTCTCTGTGTCTCTCTGTGTCTTTCTCTCTCTGTAACTCTGACTTTAAAATAAATAAATAAGTCTTTAAAAAAATCAGTGCTTGTGCCACCCTTGCTAAGAGTACATGTATTTTAATTTCCAAAACTGAACTGTGCTCATCAATAGTCTTAGGAAATTATTAAATTAAAAATTATACAAAAATATAAAATTATAAAATTATTGTGATATTTGATTTATGTTTGGTTGTTTTTTGAGGAGTCATTAGAGTAGATACCATTTTAAGTTAGTGCATTTGTTGTTATTGAATGCTTACGTTATGCTTAACTAGGGCATTTGAAAGCCTTGCTTTCTCATTTGGCTTTAGTTAATAATGAAACATGAGTTAACTGTGTTGAGCTTTAAGGGACATAATATTTACCATAAAAATAGGAGATTCTACATGCTTTAAGCTAATTTACTAGAAGAAATTGAATGCTAATCTAACTCTTGCCTCTTGCATCATGTTGATCAAATGCTTGCTTTGTGATGTAGACTTTGCTTGGGTTGTCTCAAAAGTTTGTCTTTATGTTTTGTTGTGAATAACTTACAGTATCACATATTAAGAGTCAAACTTCAAAGCAATGCTGTAGGTATCTTTAAGCATTAGTAACAGGAAATTCAGTTTAACGGACAGAAAAATTGAATTGATTTTCATAGTTTGGGAAACAGTATAAGAATCTTGTCTCACAGATTTTTAACATGTTTCTTCTTTATATAGTATTCTGAAAAGTGTTTGATTAGATGCACACTTCCAAAATTATTGAAGCCATACACTCTAAAGTAACAGGTAAAAGTATTTTCCTTTTTATAGTAAGTTTGCCATGTAAAAACAAAATGGAAAGCACAAGTATAAAAGCATTTATAATTTTATTTTTGTCAGGAAAGGGAACCTTGGAAGTAGTCTGAAATAATTACCAACTCAGCATGATGCATAGCTTAAGAAGTGTGTCTACCATGGTCTCAAGCATTATTGATTACTCTTTCTCATAAAATCTATTCCATTTACACTTAAAATACTGAATTTTCTCAGTTCCTCTCTCCTGCTTTCCTGTGATAAAAGAAACTTAAAGATCCTGAAATACTGAGTGTTGGATCAAGGAAAACATGATCCAATGCAGAACAGTTGGACTCCTGCAGATTAAATATCAAAGAATAACTCAGAACCATTCATTTAAAGGGCTGGGGATTTACTCCTACACATCTCTGTGAAGACTGTCTCCAAGAGCAAAGGAAAGGACAGTACTTATAAAAGTCAAAAGCTACAGAGTTTCTTCAGCAAAAGGACCAGTGAGTTTATGCAAATTCTTGATTTGTCCTTTGGGAGCTGTCATGGGCTAATTGCTGAGCCCCAAATCCATATGTTGTGTTAAGATAGAATAGAACATGTTCACCCAAAAAGTTTTTTTTTCTTTTCTGACAGTGCTAAAGATATTTCTTTCTTATATTCTGATGCTTTTGCTGTATGACATCTCCAGAGGTCATGTAGCACATGCTCAAGGCTCAGCAAGAATTCCCAGAACTTTATAACATCTGCCTTCTAGACGACCTTCCCCCCCCCCCAAAAAAAAAGAAAGAAAGAAGAGAAAAAGAAAAGGACAGAGATAATAGTGTGTTCTTTCTGTTTTGGATATCTTTCCAGAGGTTCCACAAGTAACTCATTGGTCAAATCTTAATCAGAAATCAAATTTCACCTGGAAGACTGAGAATCTGCTCACTGCATACCATGACTAGATAAAAATTAAGGTTTTGTCAATGTGGAGGGAAGGGTATATGAGTGTTGGGGTCATTAATGAAAAAATAAGTAAGTCTTTAAAAAAAGTTTGTAGAAAATGGATCTAAAAGGTATGTGTGTGTGTGTGAGCTGATCCAAGATGGCCTCCAACACAGAGAAGAAACTGAACAACAAAGGAGGAACCATATTTCCAGGAGATTTGTTAAGAGAAAACTTCAGGAAAGAGGTAATGGGAATTCTACAACACACACACACACACACACATATACAATGCCAGCATACAGAGAGGAACAAAGCACATTGCAGTTTCCGTCCCAGCTCCTAGGCTGGGGGACTCCATCTTACCAGGAAAAGGCAAATGGACAATTACATGACCTGGATCATTCATCACAGACTCACAGCCCTGACCACAAAACTCCATAGTCTTCACAGGCTTCAAATCCACTCTAGAAAACTGATTGGAATCTGAGTGACTGCTTTGCCCTCAAAAAAGGAACCCCCATTGCCTCCCTTCACCCCAGGTCCTAGACTGGAACTGTTGCAGTATGGGCACAATTAAATGAATGAATTACAGGACAGCAGGCAGCCCAGTTGCCACCAGAAGGCCTCCCCTCACCCCCACCCCCAGAGACAGGGCACTTCCCAGGGCAGAGAACAGACCCCTCTGCAGCTGAAGCATTGGTGAGCACTTCTCACCAAAGCCTCCGTGCCATGCTTACTTGCTCATCACCATCTAGGGAAGTTTCTGCCTGCTTCTTGGAACTTTGTCCCATCAGCAGCCCCTACACAAACCTAGAGGACCAGACCTGAAAAAGTCCCTTTTGCCTTATCTTAGTTCAGGTGTCCTGGATATCCAGAGTAGAAGTCCCAGCATCACCTCTGTATTCCTTATGGGAACTGGGGGAAGCTCCTTGTATGTCCTGAAACTCTGGGATTGCAGCTGTTGGTGCTATAATCCTTGGAGTGACTCACACTCACCAGTGGAACCTGAAGGGCCCTATCTGCATTTCTCCACTTCAGGCTTTAAGCCTCCACTCCAAAACTCCCAGCATAACCTGTACTTGCCAAGTAAGACCTACGTAAGGACCCCAATGCATTCTGCAGTCCCAGGACTGGGACTGTTAGTCCTTCACATTCCTGGAACACCTATGCTCCCCTATGGGGTCTGGAAAAGATCCTATCTGCACCCTGAAGATCCAATATTGCACCTCCTAGAGCACAATCCCAAGCCTAACCTGTCCTCAACCTGTAGAATGAGAGTAATGTATCCTCTGAGTCTTACAGCTCTGAGATTGAAACTGTTGTTGTTGTATTTGAGTCACCTGAGTTCACGAGGAAAGACCTGGGTAAGGATCCCACTGTATCCTGCAGATCTGAGTCTGTGAATGTTCTTTAAGTCCCAGGAACACCTGTGATCATCTGTGGGGCCTGAAGGCCCTATATACCATCCATAGATCCAGGCTTACACCTGCTAGTGCATAAAACCCAGCATAACCTGTGATCAACCTGTAGGATGTGAGTAAATTATTCTCCAAGTCGTGTATCTCTGGGACTGGGACTATTGGCGCTGTATTCCAGTCACCTGACTTTACTCTGTAGGACCTAGGGAGAACTCCATATGTGCTCCAGACCCATGCCCAACAGTGCATAAGCCCCAGAACAACCTGAGTGAAACATGAGACCTGGGCAGTTCTCCATTGCATCCTACAGCTGAGACTGTGACTTTTGGCTCTGTAAGTCCGAGGAACTCTTAACTTTGCCTATGGGAACTGAGGAAGGCTCAGATTCCACTCTTCTGCTCCAGTCCCACAACTTCCTGCACAATCTTCAGAATAGCCTACACTTTTCCCATGGCATCTGAGCAAAGTACTCTTCCTGCCCTGCAGCTGCAGAACTGTAATTGTTAGTACTGTATTCCCAAGAGTCACCTGAAGCTACCATGAAGGACCCGGGGGAAATCTGGCCTGCATTACAATGCTCCAGGCTCACACCTGCTGGTGTACAATCCCCAGTGCAATCTGTATTCACCCTAAACACTCCACCAAAAAGCTGTTAGGACTGATAAACCAATTCAGTAAATTCACAGGATAAAAAAATCAATGTACAAAAAGTAGCCTTTTATACACCAATAATGATCTTGCTCAAAGAGAAATCAAGAAAACAATTCTCTTCACAATAGCTACAAAAGTTAAATATTTAGAAATAATATTTATCTAAAGAAATGAAATATTCCTACAATGAAAATTAGAAAAAATTGATGAAAGAAATCATCAAGGACAGAAGTAAAGGAAAGATATTACTTGTTTATGGAATGGAAGAATTACTATTGTTAAAATGTCCAGCACCTAAAGCAATCTACAGATTCAATGCAATCCCCATCAAAATACTAATTAGAAAAAGCAATCCTAAAATTCATATGGAACTACAGAAGACCCAGAATATCCAAAGTGTGGGTGAGCAAAATATTCAAGATCAATGCATCAACAATACCTAATTTCAAAGCATACCACAAAGTTACAGTAATTAAAATAGTATGATACTGGCATGAAAACATAGATCAATGGAACAAAATAAATAACCAAAAATTAATTCATTTATATATAACCAATTGATTATTTACAATGGTGCAAGAACATTCATTGATAAAAAGATAGTCTTTTTGGGTTCAGGATTGTGGCACAGCAGATTGGGCTGCCACAGGTTGGGCTGTTGCCTCTGACGCTGGTGCTCCATATGTGCACCTATTCCTGTCCCTGCTGCCCCACTTCCAATCCAGCTCCCTTGCTAATGATCTTGGGAAAGCAGCAGAAGATAGCCCCAATGCTTGGGCCCCTGTCACCCACGTGGGAGACTCAGATGGAGTTCCAGACCCTGACTTCAGCTTGGCCCAGCCCCAGTCATTGCAGCCATTTGGGGAGTGAATCAGCAGATGGAAGATTTCTCTCTCCCTCTTCCACTCCCCCCTCTCTCCTCCCCCCTCCCCTCCCTCATCCCCCTTCTCCCTTCCCCCTCCTCCCTCCTCTCTTCTTTCTCCTCTGTACCCCCTTCTCCCTCCTCTCTCCTCCCCCCTCCCACCCTTCTCCCCCTCCCCCTCCTCCCTCCTCCCTCCACCTGCATCCTCTAAACTTCCCCTCCCACTACCCTCTCCTTACCCTTCCTCCTCCTCCTCCCCATTCCCCTCCACCCCTCCCCCATGCTCCCTCTCCTTTTGTAACTCTGGATTTTAAGTAAATCTTTTTTACAAAAAAGGAGGAATAGTCTTTAATAAATGGTGCAGTTAAAACAGGAGATAGATCTTTATCTCTCACTACTACATACAAAATCAACTAAAGATGGATCAAAGACTGAAATGTAAGATGTGAAATTATGAAGTAGCTACAAGAAAACATACAGAAAACACATCAGGACGATGGAGGAAGTGATCTTTTTGGAGAAGACCCCAAAAGTACATGCAACAAAGGCAAAACCAGACAAGTGATTACATCAAACTCAGAAGCTTCTACACAGCAAAGGAAATAATAAATAAAGAGAAATCCAGCAGAATGAGAGAAAATGTTTGCAAACTACTTATCAAACAAAGGATTAATATCCAGAATGTATCAGCAACTCAAAAAATCCAATCCAGTTAAGAAATGAGGAAAGGGACTGAATAGCCAGTTCTCAAAAGATTAAATACAAATGGCCAAGAAATATGTGAACAAAAATTCTTGATATCCATCAAGGATGTGCAAATCAAAACCACAATGAGATATCACCCCAACTCTGTTAGCATGTCTACTGTCAAAAAGAAAATAACTGATACTGGTGAGAATGTGGAGAAAGGGAAACTTCTACATTGTTGGTGGAGATTTAAATTAGTACAGCCATATGGAAAACAGTATGGAGATTTCTTTTAAAAACTGGAAATAGAACTCTCATATGACCCAGCAGTCCCACTACTAGATCTGTAGCCAAAAGACATGAAATCATTGTGTGAAAAAGATACCTGCCCTACCAAATATACTGAAGCACTGTTCACAATAGCCAAGATATGATATCAACCAACATGTTCATCATAAGATGAATGGATTTTTAAAAATGTGTATATATACATGATGAAATATTATTCAGCAGTAACAAAGAATGAAATCCTGTTATTTGCAGCAAAATTGTTGTAACTGGAGGATGTCAGGTTAAATTAAATAAGCCCAACACAGAAAGATAAGTGCAGCCTGTTCTGCCTTATATGTGGAAGCCAAAATAACCTAATGCTAATTGCTAGAGGCTGGGAGGGGGGGGTGGATATGGTGAGGAGGATAAAGGGAGTTTGGATAATGTGTACCAAATCAGAGATCAAAGGAATAAATTCCTAGTGCAACACATCATAGTGAGGAGACTATAGCTCACAATAACCTAGTATATATTGTGGGAACAAACAGAAGAAGTTCCAAGCCTCTAATCATAAAGTAATGTTAAAGAAGAGGAAATGTAGATTACTCTGTTTTGATCAGTACACATTGTATACAGGTCTTCAAATGTCACACTTTAGCCCATAAATACGTGCATTATTGTTGATAAAAAGTGTTTTTAAAAGTTACATTTTGTTGTAAAATTCACTTGAAATTCATGCATAGTTTTTTCATAATATCCATGATTTATTTGTTACTGCAGCATGACTTACTCTACAGTACCTGATACTCCTCTTTAGAGTAACCATGTTGTGTATCCCAAAAGAAAATAGTATTTCTTTTCTTTTTTTAAAGATTTATTGATTTATTTGAAGACAGAGATACAGAGAGAGAGAGAGAGAGATCGAGAGATCTTCCATTTGCTGGTTGACTACCAAGATTATGGCAATGGCCAGGGGTCCCAGCCAAAGTCAGGAGCCAGGAGCCTTTTCTGAGTCTTCCAAGTGGTTCCAGGGGACCAAGTACTTGGGCCATCTTCCAGGGCTTTCCCAGGCGCATTAGCAGGGAACTGGATTGGAAGAGGAGCAACTGGGACTAGAACTGGCACCCATATAGGATGCTGGAACTGCAGGGCAGAGGCTTAATCTTCTAGGTCACAGCATCGGCCCCAGTTTTTCTTTTCAAACGAGCCTTATGGTACCAATATTATCTCACAGGTATATTTAAAAATATGATATAAACTAATAGTAAAAATTTTTTTCTTTTTTTTTTTAAATTTTTGACAGGCAGAGTGGACAGTGAGAGAGAGATAGAGAGAAAGGTCTTCCTTTTGCCATTGGTTAACCCTCCAATGGCCACCGCGGTAGGCGCGCTGCGGCCGGCGCACCGCGCTGATCCGATGGCAGGAGCCAGGTGCTTATCCTGGTCTCCCATGGGGTGCAGGGCCCAAGGACCTGGGCCATCCTCCACTGCACTCCCTGGCCACAGCAGAGAGCTGTCCTGGAAGAGGGGCAACCGGGACAGGATCGGTGCCCCGACTGGGACTAGAACCCGGTGTGCTGGCGCCGCAAGGCCGAGGATTAGCCTAGTGAGCCGCGGCGCCGGCAATAGTAAAAATTTTTAAATGCCTCAATCTACAAACTGTTCATTGTAAACAATAGATAAATATGAAAAATACTTGAAATTGCATGGATGGCAGACTTTATATTCATCATATATTATGGGACCCCAAAGTATTAGCATAAGCTAGAACAGGTAGCAAGTTCCTATTCTAGTTAATCTCAAATGAATTATCTGGCAAAGATCAGTATAAAAGATAGTTTTCAGCTGGGCTAGCATTACAGCTGGGCTAGCATTACAGACTAGCAGGTAAATCTGATACCTGTGAGGCCAACATCCTGGGTGCTCCACTTCCAGTCCAGATCCCTGTTGATGGCCTGGGAAAAGCAGCAGAAGATCGTCCAAGTACTTGGGCCCCTGTCACCCACATGGGAGACCCAGATGAAGTTCCTGGCTCCTGGCTTTGGCCTGACTAAAGCCCTGGCCATTGTGGCCACAAAGGGGGTGGCCACACACCTCTCTCTGTGTCTCCCTCTCTAACTGTGACTTTCAAATAAATAAATATTTTTTAAAAGATTGATCAATGGATTATCTGTACTCGTATGTGAATCTTTTAAAAGTAATTTCAAAAGTGTGATTTTCTGTTTTTTACCAGTAATATTGAATTATGTACTCATTCAACAAATATATATATAGGGTAGCACTTCAAGCACTCCTTTTTATTATGAGAAAAATAGAGTAATGAGTAGATAACAGATCTTGTTCTAAAGAAGCTCAACATGAAGTAAGGAAAAAAAATTAAAAGTACCCAAATAGTTGTATTTCTGCAAAGTAGAATGCATTTGGTATTACACATTACATGAAAAATATGCTTCATGAGTTATTAGGAGACTCTCTAGATATATAGAACTTAAGAGGAGAAGACATTCAAAGAGAATTATGAGGTGTTATGTACATTTTCATGTTTATGTTGTATTCTGTTATTTTTACTCAGCATATACAAATTGAGCTCTAAAAAATGAGTAAGATTTTGATGGCCACAGTGTAAAGAAGGGACTTGCTCCAAGGAGAGGGAGCATGGGAGAAGGAATGAGTGGTAGAATCAATTGGGGAAGGCGAGAGGAATCAAAGGACATATGCATGTGCCTGTGGACTAAAGGGTTACCATAGAAAAGTAAAAAAGAAGGCTGAAATGGTGTTGAAATGTTTGCAGTTATTTCTTGCAAGTGTGCATTTCATGGCAGAATGCATGCTCCATGAGCTTAAGGGCATCATCATTCATTATTCTATCAGAGAGGCTTGAAAAAGAATAGTCGCCAAATGGAAGAAGGTCCTGGCAGAGATATTTTTTTGAATCCTAATCCTTGCTAAAAGCTAACAAAAAGCTGGACTCTGGAGAGCTGTGATTTTTAAATATTTTATTCTACTACACTGAATAATTAGCAGCAATTAGAATTAGGCAGCTCTCTAAGGAAACCCTTGTAAATCACAGGCCAAGTATATATACTAAGAAGCATGAGCTGCCTTGGTTGTTTGGGTCTAAATTAAAGTTTCTTAACATTTTTATGCCATCACCTTCCTTTGAAGTTTGATGAAACCTATGTCACTTAATAGGATAGAATTACCTAAAAACATAAGGTACAAGATACCAATAGATTATTCAAGTATAAAAATTTAGTATGTTAAAATGTATATTCATTAATATGACACATAATAAGATTACATTGTAGGGCCTCTAACTACCAAATATCCAAAGTGGTAAGTAATCAAAGTAATCACTACTGTAAATAGTATTTCTTTTTTTATATTTACTGACAAATAATAATTGTACATATTTATGGGATACAATGTAATATTTTGATACATGCATACATTTTAATGATCAAATTAGGATAATCAGCCTCCATCGCTTCATATATTCAAGATTTCTTTGTAATGTGAACATTCAGAATTCTTCCTTGTCATTATTAACTATCATTACTCTACTGTGCAAAAGAATACCAACAGGATTGTTGTTACAATAAGGGAAGAAAGTACTTTTTAATTCAATAAAAGTAAACCTTTCTGAAGTTTAATTTATATATATATATAAATATATATATTATATAAATATATATATAATATATATATATATATATATAGAGAGAGAGAGAGAGAGAAAATTAACTTTGAAGAAGAACCCAAGAATGATGCATCTTTTTCAAACCCTTAGACAAAGGAGCAGAATTTCTGAAATGCACTGTAAGGATGGGATTAGTTTTGTAAGAAACTGCCACTCTATTCCATTTTGCATTCCCATCAGAAGTGAATGAGAGTTCCTGTTGGTCCTCCCATTTGTTGTTGTCAGTGCTCTGGACTTTTGCCTTTTTAGTAGGAATGTTATGGTATCCCATTGTTGTTTTTATTTAATTTTATTAATGATATATGATGTGGAAAAACATTTCTCTTTTTCATTTTTAAAAGATTTATTTATTTACTTGAAAGGTAGCATTATAGAGAGGGGGGAGAGAAAGGCAAAGAGAAAGTGAGAGAGAGATCTTCCATATGCTAGTTTACTCCTCAATTGGCTGCAACAGCTGGGGTGGGCCAGGCTGAAGCCAGGAGCCTGCAATTCCATCTGGGTCTCATACATGAGTGCAGGAGTCCAATAACTTGGGCCATCTTCCACTGCTTTCCCAGGTGCATTAGCAGGAAGCTAGATTGGAAATGGAGCAGCTAGGACATGAACTGGTGCTCATTTGGGATGCTGGCATTGCAGTCTGTGGCTTAACCTGCTTTACCACAATGCTGGCCCTGAAACAATTTTTCATATGCTTACTTAACATCATATATTTTCTTGGATGAGGTGTCCAGGTCTTTGGTCCATTTTTAAATTACTTTTTTTCTTCTTTCTTTTGAAGATTTTTATTTAATGAATACAAATTTTCATATGTATAGCTTTTAGGGATATAGTGTTTCTTCTCCCCATTCTCCCTCTCACACCCCCACTCCCAGCCCTCCTCCCACTCCCTCTCCCATTCCATTTTCCATTAAGATTAGTTTTTAATTGACTTTATATACAGAAGACCAACTTTTTACTAAGTAGAGATTTCAACTATTTGCACCCACACAAACACACAAAGTATAAAGTATAGTTTGAAGACAAGTTTTGAAATTAATTCTCATAGTACAACTCATTAAGGACAGAGGTCCAGCATGGGGAGCAAGTGCACAGTGACTCCTGTTGTTGATTTAACAAATGACTCTCGTTTATGTGTCAGTGATCACCCGAGGCTCTTGACATGAGCTGCCAAGCCTATGGAAGCCTTCTGAGTTCCACAAACTCCATCAGTATTTATACAAGGCCCTAAGCAAAGTGGAAGTTCTCTCCTCCCTTCAGAGAAAAGTACATCCTTCTTTGATGGCACCTTCTTTCCACTGGGGTGTCACTCACAGAGATCCTTCACGAAGAATCTTTTTTTCCATTATGTTTTGGCTTTCCATGCCTGAAATGCTTTCATGGTATTTTCAGTCAGGCCATAGGGCTGATTCTGAGGTCACAATGCTGTTTAGGGTGTTTGTCACTCAATGAGTCTATTGTATGGACTGCTTCCCATGTTGGAACTTTCTCTCCTTTGTAGTTCTATCTAATGTTATTACCAGGCACTTGGTCTTATTTATGTGATTCTTTTGACTGATGGTCCTATGTATATGATCAATTTCATGCATAATATGATCACTTTCACATAAGATGGGATTCATGCCACCCAGGTAAATGGAATTTGGAGTCCCAAGGCAAGTTTTTAGCTTCACTCTTAGGGGTAAGTCTGTGGGAATGTGGGCTGATCTTATGTATAACTCCTCCCTCTTTCATTCCCACTCTTATTTTTAACTGGAATCTATTTTCAATAGACTTAATGCATCTATGATTAATTCTATGTTAAGTAAGGAGTTCAACCAATGTTATTAAGTAGGGAAGAAAAAAAGAATAAAATGATGAATAAAGTGAAATGATAATAATAATAATAAACTGTTCCTTGGCAGTCAAGACAAGGGCTGTTGAAATCATTGCTTCTCATAGTGTCTGTTTCACTTCTACAGGTTTCATTTTAGGTGCTCTGTTAGTTGTCACAGATCAGGGAGAACATATGGTATTTGTCCCATTAGGACTGGCTTATTTCATTAAGTATGATATTTTCCAGATTCATCCATTTAGCTGTAAATGACTGGATTCCGTTTTTTTTTTAACTGCTGTGTAGTATTCCATAGAGTACGTATCCCATAGTTTTCTTTATCCAGTCTCCTGTTGACGGGCATTTAGATTGATTCCATGTCTTCTCTATTGTGAATTGAGCTGCAATATACATAGAGGTGCAGATGAGTTTTTTATTTGCTGATTTCATTTCCTTTGGGTAAATTCTGAGCAGTGGGATGGCTGGGTTGTATGGTAGGGCTATATTCAGATTTCTGAGGAATCTCCAAACTGTCTTCCATAGTGGCTTTACCAGTTTGCATTCCTACCAACAGTGGATTATGGTACCTTTTCCCCCACATCCTCACTAGCATTTGTTGTTGGTTGATTTCTGTATGAAAGCCATTCTAACTGAGGTGAGGTGAGACCTCATTGTGGTTTTGATTTGCATCTCCCTGGTGGCTAGAGATCCTGAACATTGTTTCATGTCTGTAGGCCATTTGGATTTCATTTTGTGAGAAATGTCTATTTAAGTCCTTTGCCCTCTTCTTGACTGGGTTATTTGCTTTGCTATTGTTGAGTTTTTTGATCACTTTATATATTCTGGTTATTAATCCTTTATCAGTTGCATGGTTTGCAATAATTTCTCCCATTCTGTTGTTTGCCTCTTTATTTTCCTGACTGTTTCTTTTGCTGTACAGAAGCTTCTCAATTTGGTGTAATCCCATTTGTTAAACTTGGTTTTTATTGCCTGTGCCTCTGGGGTCTTTTCTGGGAACTCTGTGCCTAGGCCGATGTCTTGCAGGGTTTCCCCAATCCTCTCTAGTAATTTGATGGTATTGGGTCATAGATTTAGGCCTTTAATCCATTTTGAATGGATTTTTGTAAAGTGTAAGGTAGGGGTCTTGCTTCATGTTTCTGCACATGGAAATCCAGTTTTCCCAGCACCATTTGTTGAAGAGACTGTCCTTGCTCCAGAGAATGGTTTTGCTCCTTGCTCAAAGATAAGTTGGTTGTAGATGGTTGGATTAATTTCTGGTGATTCTATTCTGTTCCATTGGTCTATACATCTGTTTTTGTACCAGTACCAGGCTGTTCTGATTATAATTGCCTTGTAGTATGTCTTGAAATCTGGTATTGTTATGCCTTCGGCTTTGTTTTTGTTGTATAAGATTGCTTCAGCTATTCGAGGTCTCCTGTGCCTCCATATGAATTTCAGCAACATTTTTTCCAGATCTGAAAAGAATGTCTTTGGTATTTTGATTGGTATCGCTTTCAATTCATGCATTGCTTTTGGGAGAATGGACATTTTGATGATATTGATTCTTCCAATCCATGAACATGGAAGTTTTTACCATTTTTTATGTCTTCTTCTATTTCTTTATTTAGAGTTTTGTAATTCTCATCGTAGAGATCTTTGACCTCCTTCGTTAAATTTATTCCAAGGTATTTAATTTTTTTGTAGCTATTGTGAATGGGATTGATTTTAGAAGTTCTTTCTCAGCCATGGCATTGTCTGTGTGTATACAAAGACTGTTGTGTGTTGATTTTATATCTTGCTATTTTACCAAATTCTTATGAGTTATAGTAGTCTCGTAGTGGAATCTTTTAGTTCCCCTATATATAGAATCATATCATCTGCAAATAATGATAGTTTGACTTTATCCTTACCAATCTGAATCCCTTTGATGTATTTTTATTGCCTGATGGCTCTGGCTAAAACTTCCAGGACTATATTAAATAACAGTGGAGAGAGTGGGCATCCTTGTCTGGTGTCAGATCTCACTAGGAATGATTCCAATTTTTCCCCATTCAATAGGATGCTGGCAGTGGGTTTGTCATAAATTTCCTTAATTATGTTGAAGAATGTTCCTTCTAGACCAAATTTGCTTAAGAGTTTTCATCATGAAAAGTTATTGTATTTTATCAAATGCTTTATCTGCATCTATTGAGGTAATCCTATGGTTTTTGTTCTTTGATTTGTTAATGTGCTGTATCACATTGATTGATTTGCTAATGTTGAACTATCCCTGCATACTAGGGATAAATCCCACTTGGTCTAGGTGAATGACTTTCCTGATGTGTTGTTGAATTTGATTGGCCAGGATTTTGTTGAGGATTTTTGCATCTGTGTTCATCAGGGAAATTGGTCTATAGTTTTCTTTGTTGCATCTTTTCCAGATTTAGGAATTAAGGTAATGTTGGCTTCATAGAAGAAATTTGGGAGGATTCCATCCCTTTAAATTGTTTTAAATAGCTTGAGAAGAATTGGAAATAGTTCTTCTTTAAATGTCTGGTAGAATTCAGTAGTGAAGCCATCTGGCGCTGGGCTTTTCTTTGTTGGGAGGATCTTTATTATTGACTCAATTTCTGTCTCAGTTATGGGTCTATTTAGGTTTTCTGTGTCTTCATGGCTTAGTTTAGGTAGATAGTACATGTCCAGGAATCTATCTATTTCTTCTAGGCTTCCCAGTTTGTTGGCATACAGCTCTTTTTTTTTTTTTTTTTTTTTGGACAGGCAGAGTGGACAGTGAGAGAGAAAGACAGAGAGAAATGTCTTCCTTTTGCCATTGGTTAACCCTCCAATGGCTGCTGTGGCTGGTGCGTTGCGGCCAGCGCATCTCGCTGATCCGAAGCCAGGAGCCAGGTGCTTCTCCTGGCCTCCCATGGGGTTCAGGGCCCAAGCACTTGGGCCATCCTCCACTGCACTCCCGGGCCACAGCAGAGAGCTGGACTGGAAGAGGAGCAACTGGGACAGAATCCGGCACCCCGACCGGGACTAGAACCTGGTGTGCTGGCACCGCAGGCGGAGGATTAGCCTATTGAGCCGTGTCGCTGGCCCGGCATACAGCTCTTTTAGTAATTTCTGATGATTCTTTTTATTTCTGTGGTGTCTGTTGTTACATTTCCTTTTTCATCTCTAATTTTGTTGATTTTGGTTCTTTCTCTCCCTTTTTTGGTTAGTTTCCCAGTGGTGTGTCAATTTTGTTGATTTTTTCAAAAAACTGGCTCTTCATTTCGCTGATTTTTTGTATTTTTTGTCTCAGTTTTGTTTATTTCTTCTCTAATTGTAATTATTTTTTCCTTCTACTGGTTTTGGGTTTAGTTTGCTGGTTTTTTTTTTTTTCTAGGTCCTTGAAGTGTATAGATAGTTCATTTATTTGGTGCCTTTCCAGTTTCTTGATGTAGGCTCCAACTGCTATAACCTTTCCTCTTAACACTGCTTTTGCTATATCCCACAAATTTTGGTATTGTCATCTTCGTTTGTTTTGAGAAATTTTTTTATTTCTCTTTTGATTTCTTCTATGATCCACTGTTCATTCAGGAGCATGTTGTTCAGTCTCCATGTGTTTGCATTTGTTCTAGAGATTCCTGAGTTGATGATTTCCAGCTTCATTCCATTGTGGTCGACTTTTTTAATTTGCTGAGACTTGCTTTATGGCCTAGGATGTGGTCAATCCTAGAGAAAGTTCCATGAACTGCTGAGAAGAATGTGTATTCTGCAACTGTAGGATGAAAAATTCTGTAGATATCTGCTAGGTCTCTTTGGTCTATGGTGTTGATTAACTCTGATGCTTCCTTACTGACTTTATGTTTTGTTGATCTGTCCATTGCTGACAGTGGGGTATTGAAGTCCCCCATCACTATTTTATTTGGATCTATATCTCCCTTTAAATCCTTTAACATTTTTTTTTTAAATAGCCAGGTGCCCTGTGGTTCGGTTCATATACATTTATAATGGTCACATCTTCCTGTTGAATTAATCCTTTGATCATTGTATAGTGTCCTTCTTTGTCTCTCTTGATGATTTTTGTGTTAAAATCTACTTTGTCTAATATTAGGATGGCCACACCCGCTCTTTTTTGCTTTATTAGCATGGATTATCTTTTTCCATCCTTTCACTTTCAGTCTGCAAGCATCTTTGTTGGTAAGATGTGTTTCTTGTAGGCAGCAAATAGATGGGTTTTCTTTTTTAATCCATTTAGCCAGTCTGTGTCTTTTTAACTGGGGAGTTGAGACCATTTACATTCAGTGTTAATATTAAGTACCTACTTTGCCCTGTCCTGTTTCTGTAAATAGTTCTGTTTATGTACTTTGGATTTCGTTTTTTTCTTTTGCTGGGTAATTATCTACTTTTCCAATGATGTTCCTATTTCTGTATTTGTGTGTACCACATGTTTGAGCCTGTTTCCTATGGCTGGGCATGTACTTACAAATTCTTTGAATTTCTTTTTGCTGTGGAAGATCCTTATTTTTCCTTCATTCATACATGAGAGTTTTGCAGGTTATAGTATTCTGGGTTGACAGTTTTTTCTCCTAAGACTTAGAGTATGTCTTGCCATTTTCTCCTTGCCTGTAGGTTTGTGATGAGATGTCTGAAGTGAGTTTAATCAGGTTTCCTCTGAATGCAATTTGGCGTTTCTCTGAGGCACATTTTAGGATCTTCTCTTTATGTGTTATTGAGGAGAGCTTTGCCACTATGTGTCTAGGTGAGGATTTTTTCTGGTTGTGTCTATTGGGAGTTCTGTGCATTTCCTGAACTTGGATGTCTCTCTCTTCTCCAGAAGGGGGAAGTTCTCTGCTATTATTTCATTTAGAGAGCCTTCTAATACTTTCTCTGTTTTGATGTCTTCTGGAATTCGTAGGATCCGTATGTTGGATTGTTTGATAGAATCTTGCAGATCTCCAACTGTGTTTTTCAATTTCCTGATTTCTTCTTGTGTTTGCTCTGACTATATTATTTCCAGAAATTTGTCTTCTAGTTCTGATATTCTTTTTTCTCACTTATTTATTCTACTTTTGAGACTATCCACTATAATTGTTTAAATTTTCTCTATTAAATTCTTCATATCTAGAATTTCATTCTGATTTCTCTTAAATATCTCAATTTCTTGGGAACACTTTTCACTCAGGTCATGAATGTGTTTCTGATTGCTTCTAAGTAATCTGACGATTAATTTTCTGAATTCTGTTTCTGGCATAACTTCAATCTCTTGTCTTCTGCTTCTATTATTGAAGAGCTGATGTAATCTTCCATTCTGGGGCTAATACTATCTTCTTTAGTTTTATCAAAAATTTTCCCCTTGTTTTTTGGCATTTCCAATTCCTTTTATCTTTAATATATGTCTTGGTGCTTGTGGTGAGGTTTCCCTCTGCTATGAGCTTATGTGTTGCCAGTGGAAATATGTAGCCCCACCTCTGAAAGCCCTGTTTGCTTGTAGATGGTGATGGGGGCAGATAGGAGAGCGCTGGTGCACTAAGCCCTGCCTACTTGGGCCGGGCTCTGGTGTGTGAAAAGAGCTAGGGATTGCAATCATTAAAACTTCTCGTTGTTATGCAGTTCGTGTGGTGGTGGGGGAAATTACTCTGAAATGTTGTGATCCTTGTTTCCAGGTGGGATGTGTGTGGTGAAGTGGCCCCACAATTGATGGATGTGTGCATGGAAGGCAAATACGGTAGCACTGTGTTTACATATGGAGATATAAACAGATAATGTGGCTGCTCCCAGCCAGCTGCAGGTATGATTGAGGTAATGGGGAGATGTGGATGAGTAGGGGTAAGGGTATGCCCTCGTTCTTTCTTTTCCCCTATTCTTCCCTCTTGGAATTTCAAACAGTTCGCCCTGGACTTGCAACCACGTGTCTACCACGTGTCTCACGAGGGGGTTGGGAGTGGTGTCAGTTGCCCCATTTGGCTTCTCTGCCACATTTCTGCTGTGTCTCAGTGACTCTTTGCTCCCTCTGTGTGGTCTTGCGCAGTCTCTGATGGACTCCCGGGCCAGCCCATATCCCCTTTCCTTATTAACTATCTCCCTGAGACTCAGAGTGTCTTGTTGCTATACTGCCATCTTGGCTCCTCTCCCCCACTTTCATTTTTAAATTAAAAAAAAGAAACATTTGTTTTATTTATTTGAAACACATGGAGACATAGGGAGATCTACCATCCGCTAGTTCACTCCCTACGTGCCTGCAGCAGCATGCGCTGCACCAAGCTGGAGCCAAGAGTTGGGAACTTAATCCAGGTCTCCCACATGGATGGTAGGAACAGATTGCTTGGGCCATCACCTGATGCCTACCATGGTGAACATTAGCTGGAAGCTGGAATCAAGAGTGGAACTGGGACTTGAACTCACACACTCTATGGGAATGAGAGGAAGGCATTCCAAATGTCATCTTAACTGTTTCAGGAAATGCCTGCCCCAAGTTATTTGTTTCCTTATTGTTGAAGAAATATTTTTATTTTTTTCAGAAAGCAATATTCATTAGCTGCTCTTCGACAAATTAGGAAAGGAAAAGTAATGGAGATGTAACTCAACGTGGTCTGTTTTTGTGTGGTAAAAAGGAGTGAAAGAATGTAGAGACTGCAAGTATTGCACAGTGATGTTTGGGGATTTCAATTTACTGGGCTGCTATAATGAATCCCCACAAGTTAAATGGTTTAAAGCAAAATATATGGTTATGTTTCTATGCATTGCAAGTATTACAGAGATCTCTGTCAGCTACAACCAGGGTGTCCCCAGGGCCATCTTCCTTTCTTTCTTTCTTTCTTTCTTTTTTTTTTTTAAAAAAGATTTGTTTATTTGGGGGCTGGCGCCGTGGCTCACTTGGTTAGTCCTCTGCCTGGGGCGCCGGCATCCCATATGGGTGCCGGGTTCTAGGTCTGGTTGCTCCTCTTCCAGTCCAGCTCTCTGCTGTGGCCTGGGAGGGCAGTGGAGGATGGCCCAGGTGTTTGGGCTCCTGCACCCGCATGGGAGACCAGGAAGAAGCACCTGGCTCCTGGCTTCAGATTGGCACAGCACCAGCCGTGGCGGCCATTTGGGGAGTGAACCAACGGAAGGAAGACCTTTCTCTCTGTCTCTCTCTCTCACTGTCTATGACTCTACCTGTCAAAAAAAAAAAGATTTGTTTATTTATTTGAAAGGCAGAGTTACAAAGAGACAGAGGCAGAGACAGAGAGAGAGAGGTCTTAAATCCCCTTGTTCACTCCCCGAATGGCCACAATGGCTGGAGCTGAGCCAATCTAAAGCCAGGAGCCAGGAGTTTCCCCCTGGTCCCCCACGTGGGTGCAGGGGCCCAAGTGCTTGGGCCATCTTCTACTGCTTTCCCAGGCCATAGCAGAGAGCGGGATCGGAAGTGGAGCAGTTGAAATTCGAACCAGCTGGACCCTTGTGAAGACTGTCTGATAGAGGTGGTTAGAAGCTGATCCCAACTAAGACTGGGGGAAAAGCCACTCATCTTTTGCGGTAGAGGGGTTTGTCTGTAGAGAAATTTTGAACAATCATACATTAAGTGGAGGAGAGGACCATCAATACACACAGGTTGGGAGTAGAGCCATTGATGTTAGAGTAGAGGCTATTACTATAAAGGAATGAGGCCCCAAGTAGGCTAGACACGGTCTAGAACAAAGGACTGAATCATTATTAGAGGACTTAAGAAAGGTGCTGTCTAAGCCACAGATAAGTTCTCTGATCACCAGTACTTTCATTAACTAATGTATATGTCATTTTCTAATGTGTGTTAACGCTCTGAATATTTTTTATTGATCTCAAAAGTTTAATTACTAACTGAAATAGCTGCTTTTTGAACAGCACTTATAAATTATGAGTCAGCAAGTTTTATGTCATGTTTTCGTAGCAATTAAGTTCAGTTTTATTTCCTGATCTGTGCATACCGTTTACCAGGAAGTGAAAGGAAGTTCAAACCTGAAGGACTTCTTTCTTCTCTTTGACATCTACATGTACTTTTGTGTCATCATCTTAAACAACAAACAGGTGAGAATAGAGCTGTGGTCTGTGCTTTCAGCATGGGCTCTGCCTTAATGTAGTAACCAGTCCAGGCAACTTGAAGGCAACAGGAGGTCTTTTGAAGTAAGTGACCTAGCAGCCCCTCTAGAATATACAGAAGACAACCATCATCCTGATAATACACCCACATTTCTATTTCTGGAAGTTTTAATAGTTAAAAAGTGAGTAGTCCAGCCTTGAGCATCCCTAGGTGGTTCAATTATATTAAAAGGGCTGACAAGAGCAATGAGGTTGATATTGAGACTCCATTGATTGAAAAGCTCCCCTTTGTCTCACTTCATCCTCTTTTTCTGACAAATTCCTCCTTCCCTTAAAAGAATTCTTTCACTTAATATACCAATTCTGTATTCTGATTTACCTTACATTCTTTTATGGCATAATCTCATCAGACTCCTTTCATATACAACCATAAGGATAGTCATTAAAAAGTTTTATGTATTCATATTCCTGTTAAAGTCTATCAAGATTAAAACTTGCTTCTCAGATTTTCTAATTTTTCAAATGTCTTAAGTTGAACTTGTCATGTTTGGGGTTTGCCATTGGTCCTAGCTAACTAGCTTCCCAAGGAGAGACTCCACCCCTTGGATCCCATTTGTGAAAAATACATGTCTTAAACAATGCCTGGTGTTCAAACAGTTTATTCTGGCAGTGCTCTTACAGGATGGATAGCAGGAGTGAGCTGATGGCATGGGCTGCATATAGTCAATGATTTGTGACCATCTCACTGGAAGAAGGGCCTCTGTCCAGAGGTCTACCTTGAGTTTGGAGAATTTCCTCCCTTCCTTGTAACCCTATTCAGTACCAGTTAGTTACTAGATGCTTCTTTCATGAAGACAGTTGAAGCTATTCTTTTAACAGTGAGCGCTGTTTTAAGATTAATGAGAGTTGCATCTGTGCTGATGGCACCATGTCGCCTGAAAATGCCTTGGCCAGGTCACATCATCCTGTTACATGACATGTAGAGTCAGTACTATGAGGTTTATGAGTGAGCCTTATGGCTATTATTAATTTAACCACATTTTATCTCTTACAGTTTACTACATAGCTTGAACTTAGTACACTACACAGCTTTTATATAGTTCTTGTAAAAGTGACATAAATTAGGGAAAAACAGCTCAACATTTTCAAATGCTTTCAAGTAAATTATTTTAATTGGCGTAGCTGAATTAACACTTCCCTGATAACAAAACTGATGCTTGAAAATCCCATGTGACTCCCAGTATCAGGCATTGCTTGATTTTCTAATCCTAGATTCCATGTACTTTTTTTCTTTTATTTATATTTTAATGGACTTAATTTAATAGAACAGTAATATCAGAAAACTGTTCTAACAGTTTTAAATCAGAAAGTACAGAATGTTCCCATATACCCACCTACCCACACTTTCTCCTGTTATTTACAACTTACATTAGTAAGGTACATTTGTTATAATTAAGCAATATTGATATACTGCCATTAACTAAAATGCATAGTATCTTAAGATTTCCTTAATTTTTTTCTTGTGGTAAAATAATGTAACATATCATATATAAAACATAAAATTTAACATCTTGACTATTTTAAGGTATGCAATTCAGTAGCATTAATTACACTTACAATGAAGTTCAGTCATCACCATTATCTAGTTCCAAACATTTTTTATTACTCCCTATAAATATTAATCATTCTCTTCTCATTAACCCCTCTCCCAAGTCCCTGGCAAACACTTACCTGCTTTGGACTCTATAGATTATCTATTCTGAATATTTTGTAGTCGTGGAATTATGTAATATGCAGCCCTTGGTGTCTGACTATTTTTGCTTAGCATGTTTTCAAAATTGGTCTGTGCTGTAGATTACTGTTTGCCAGGGACTAGGGGTGTGGACCAATGGGGAATAACTGCTTAATGAGTGTGAGTTTCCTTTTAGAGTGATAAAAGGTCTGAAATTGGATGGTGGTGATGACTGTAGAGTATCTTGAATGTAGTAAATACCATTGAATTGCACATGCTAAAATGGTTCCAAAACTGTGTTTTTTATTTTTATTTATTTATTTATTTTTATTTTTTTGACAGGCAGAGTGGATAGTGAGAGAGACAGAGAGAAAGGTCTTCCTTTTTGCCGTTGGTTCACCCTCCAATGGCTGCCGCGGCTGGCGCATCACGCTGATCCGAAGCCAGGAGCCAGGTGCTTCTCCTGGTCTCCCATGCGGGTGCAGGGCCCAAGCACTTGAGCCATCCTCCACTGCACTCCCGGGCCATAGCAGAGAGCTGGCCTGGAAGAGGGGCAACCGGGACAGAATCCGGCGCCCCAACCGGGACTAGAACCTGGTATGCCGGAGCCGCAAGGCAAAGGATTAGCCTGTTGAGCCATGGCGCCGGCCCCAAAACTGTGTTTTAATCACAATAGAATATTCCAGGTTCTTTTAAGGCATATATGTTGTGTCTATAGATGTTATCCAGATCCCTAAATGTTACCTTTGTACGAAATTTTTAACAGTTGCATTTACCTCATATTTTCTTCTAAAGAATCATTTGTTTCCTTCCAGTCTTCTTGTTCCACTGCAATATTGAAAAATTACCTAAGAAGCAATGAAGCTAATTTTCAATTGTGCTCACATAATTATTCTTATTGTGTTGAAGTAACATCTAGCACATTGATGTTATTGTTTTTTCAGTCGGACAGAACAGATCCAAATTTTCAAGTATACAATGGGGACAATTACCTGTTCAAAAAACTATGTAGTGCTCTTTTGTAGATAGTTTCTCCCAGTACATTGATATTGCTTTCCTGTCAGTATATCCTCAATTAGAATCCTAATGTATCCCACTATGGCAGTTAATATCTGGCAGAAAACATTTATTTATTGAGCATCTACTAGGTGCTAGGTGCTGTGAGGCACTCTAGAAATGTAGATAATTTTCTCAGTCTTCAAGTTGCTAAGCAAACAAATCCTTAATGAGCAGCAAAGATTAATAATAATATTTGTTAGTAAATTCTATAATGTCTGCATAGAGAAACTCTGTGGGAGGCAGTCTGGCCTTGTTGGCCTATTTATTAGTTTTCTGATGCCGCTTAAAAAACTCACCACAAATTTAGTAGCTTTAAGCAATAGACATTTATTTTTGCATTGTTTCCATGGGTTAGGAAACTAAACATAATTTGGATTGGTCCTCTGCTTAAGGTCTCATAACTCTTCAATCAAGGGATTGGCCCAGGCTGTCTTCTCCTCACTCACTCACCTGGGGAAGAATCTGCTTCCAAATTTCATCAAGTTGTTCAAAGAATATATTTTCTTTTGACTGTGGGATTTGTGGCAAGTTGATAATTCAGTGCCAGCAATGGAGAACAGAGTGACTCTAAAGGCAAGATTTGATAGCATTACCCCTTCCCAGAAAGGCACTGTGCTGTGCTGACCTGAGAAGAAAGTCTATTTATGCTCAGCAGATAGCCCCAGATGTATCAAATATATTTACAGAAATTTAAAGGCATTTGAAAATGGAATAATGGTAACTTGAACAAGGTGTGTACTTACTTATTGTCTACAGAAGCATTTATGAAAAATCACATAGCTTATTAAATATGTAAAAGAGTTGGAATTTATACTTGAAGAACCACTTGTAAAAAATGCTGTTCCATAGTAATATTAAATCAGTTTTTATCCTCCAGTGAAGAAATATTTGATTTAATCAAATTCTCCAGCATTTGTGCGCAGTAGCAAGTATGATGTGAATAACAGCTTAGTCAAAAGCTTCTGAATTCTTTGTTATACTAATTTATAATATAACTTGAGGAAAATGTTTACATTAATTTTAATTGCATGATAAGGAAGAAAATTTTTATGTTGAGATGAACAATTAGAATATTAATACAGTTAACACATGTCTTAATGATGGGAACATATTCTGAAAATTGTACCCTTAGTTGATTATGTCATTGTGTGAACATTATAGGATGAATATTTAGTATAGTCAGTTACACACCTATGCTATGCGGTATAGCCTATTGCTCTCAGGCTGCACACCTGTAGAGCATGGTACTATGCTGAAATCTGTAAGGCAATGTTAACACAATGCTATGTATTTGTGTATTTAAGCATAACTAAACATACAAAAGGCACAGTAAAATCTAGAATAAAAGGTAATGAATAGTGTATCTGTATAAGACACAGTTATCACAGCTTACAGGACTGGAAGTTGCTTGAATTTAGTCAATGAGTGAATGGTGAGTTTATGTGAAGTTACTAAGACACTACTATGTATTATAAACACTTAGGCTACACTAAGTCTATGTAGCAATTTTTTTTTCTTCAGTAATAAATTATAAGGTAGATGTTTGGTCTAGTGGTTAAGATGTCAGATAAAATGCCCATGTCCTGCATTGGACTACCTGGGTTCAAGTCCTGGCCCCAGCTCCTGACTTCAGCTTCTTGCTAATGAGGACCCACAGCAGGAGCAGTGATGACTCCCGTAATTGGATTCCTGCCACCCCTGTGAGAAACCTGGATTGTGTTCCTGGCTCCTTGTTTTGGCCCCAGCCCAGCATCCTCCATTGAGGACTTTGGGGGAATGAATCAGATGATGGAATCTCTCTGTTTCTCTCTTTCAAATAAATTTTTAAAAAATATATAGTAAGCTCACAAAACATTTTTCTTTACATTTGTAATTTTTAAACTTTTTTACTTTAGTAACAACATTTAGCTTAAAATACAAACATACAGCTGTACAAAAATATTTTCATTGTATGTTTATTCTATGAATTATTTTTTACTTTTTAAACTTTTAAATTAAGAACTAGGGCACTAACACACACATTAGCCTAGGCCTCCACAGGCTCAGGGTCATCCATATCACCATCTTCTACTTCCACATCTCTCAGTAAAGGTCTTCAGGGGCAATAACACACATTGAGTTGTCATGTCTTATTATCAAGATGGATTCTTCTGGAATTCCTCTTGAAGGACCTGACTGAGGCTGTTTGACAGTTATCTTTCTCCCTTTTTTAATTATTAGAAGAAATATATTCTAACATAACCCAAGAATCACATAGTAAATACATAAATGATTGACATACACATCTTACCAAGTATTATTTACTATACATAATTGTATCTTCTATTGTATCTTTATACTACTGGCAATGCTGGGGTATTCTTAATACCATTGTCACCTTGTATTGATAAATAATGTATTATAATGACACTACAGTGGCTACGATGTTACCAGGTGATGGAATTTTTTTGCTCCATTATATTATTATTATTTTTTTTTTGACAGGCAGAGTGGACAGTGAGAGAGAGAGACAGAGAGAAAGGTCTTCCTTTTGCCATTGGTTCACCCTCCAATGGCCGCCGCGGCTGGTCTCCCATGGGGTGCAGGGCCCAAGCACTTGAGCCATCCTCCACTGCACTCCCTGGCCACAGCAGAGAGCTGGCCTGGAAGAGGGGCAACCGGGACAGAATCTGGTGCCCCAACCGGGACTAGAACCTGGTATGCCGGCACCACAAGGCGGAGGATTAGCCTAGTGAGCCGTGGTGCTGGCCTTTTTTTTTATTATTATTATTATTTTTTGACAGGCAGAGTGGACAGTGAGAGAGAGAGACAGAGAGAAAGGTTTTTGCTCCATTATAATCTTACAGGACCAACATGGTATATGTAGTCTGTCATTGGCCAAAATATCATTAGGCAGCACACAGACTGTGTTTGACTATGTAATTTTTATATCAGGTAATCAAAATATAGTTGCACTTAACATCTAAATTTATTAAAATATGACTTTTGAGTGCATATACTTTATCCTTATAAAAAGAATATCAACAAAAAGCAAAATCATGAAATTATATTACTGTCAAATGAGAAATAATGCCTTTAATCTAATGAATTTCAATGGATTGCAATAATTGTTATAAAGAAATGCCTTTAAATAATTATGTATTTAATTGTATTTCTAATTACATTAAAAATGTAATTACCACATTAATAGATGATGCCCAATCCACCCAAAATGAGCAAAATCTGTCTTGCCATCAAGTACTACACGCTGAAAACTATAATTAGGTCTCCATTTGGCAGTTTTACATTTCTGCTATCACTGCTATAAAAAAAGATTATGTGTTTCATCATGGCTGTTCCATTTGAACTTTCAAGTAAAGATGAAATGATTTATGCAAAAGCTCTTTGAAAGCAGAAACATTTCTAAAAATACTCCTAGCAAAATTCATAGAAATTCTAAGGTTAGTAAAAAAAAAAAAAAACCTACCAAAGCCCTGAAAATATATACCATCAAATGCCAGAAATGGAGAGAAATATCAGCTTTCCTATAGATGGGAGAAGATCAAATGGTGGAATCTCAAGCATAATCAAGACTCGGCTGTAGGCTTTGTGATGTAGTGAGTTAAACCACCACTGGGAACTACTGCATCCCTTATCAGAATACCTAGGATAAAGTCCCACCTTTGCTTCTAATCCAGCTTCCTGAATATGTACCACCAGGGAGACAGCAAATGATGACTCATATATCCACTACATGGGAGACCTGGATGGAGTTCCTGGCTTCTGGCTTCAGTCTGGCCTAGCCCTGTCCGTTGTGGGCACTTGCAGGAGTGAACCAATTGATGGAAGAGCTCTCATTCTTTGACTCTCTTTCTCTCCATCACTGTCTTTCAAATAAATGAGCAAGTAAATAAATAAATATGTTTTAAAACAAAGAATCATGACCATGTACTTATGGAACTGTACCTTCTGGGAGGAGAGATTGGCAGAGGCCCATACAAAGCACACAAACATGGCAAAGCATACAACAATCTGTTGTCACAACCCTGGGCTCCATCATTGTTTTGCCCAAGATGTGAAGATCTGCTTTGTGAAGTCCTGGATTCCCATGTAGGAAACCACCTGGCATTGCTAAGCTCATCAGTATGGGGAAAGCAGGAGCGTCAAGTAAGTATCCTGACTTGGGGCTGCGTTAAGAGTGAATTCCAGTTGTAGCTACCTGTTGTAACAAAGCCACCCATCTCCTACCAACTCTTGGACATTTATTGAGGTAACCTAGACAAGTCCTTTCACCTTGGAAGATGTCTTTTCTAGACCTTTGTTGTCTTTTTCTGTCTAGAAACCTTGGTAAGGAATAATTGATAGGAATAATGATAATTGATATGATATTGCTGAATGTGAGTCAGCATCCCTGAGCAATTTAACTAAATTATCCAACCCCACACCAAGGCTGTACACATCAAAGCAAGTTTCTGCCTTCTTAAGTCAAGTTAAAAAGTCAGCAGGGCAGGTATGCCCACTCGCAAGCAGAAGACCCTGCATGGCCTTCTTGTTGGTTTATGGTCTACAACAATTTAGTCTGAAGCTATGTCATACCAATTATTAAATGTATTGAATGTCACTCTGGCCATCTCTTCTACACTGTATTTATATTAAATCCTAGACAATAAACTGATTATTTGCAGTATTATGCCTCTCATTTTCTCTTAATCTGTTTTGTTTTTTTTTTTTTGGTCTCTGCTAATGCAAAAATTATGCTGGCAGTCTATAATACATGTTTTTGTATTTCCAACTATTATAGAATGTAAACTTGTTTAATTATAGTCATGGAATTTTAAAACAATATTTTGAGTTTTATTGAATAATGAAGTAAAACTATTCAAACTTCTATATTTTAGTAAAATAATTTTACTTTTAACCAACTGACTTGGAGATAATGGAAGTTATTTTAGCTAGTGTTATTTGAAAATAATTTTATTGACATTTTTATTTTTTATTTTTTTTAAGATTTATTTATTTTACTTGAAAGTCACAGTTACACAGAGAGAGAAGGAGAGGCAGAGAGAGAGAGAGAGGTCTTCCATCTGCTGGTTCACTCTCCAGATGGCTGCAATGGCCAGAGCTGCGCCCATCCGTAGCCAGGAACCAGTAGCTTCTTCCAGGTCTCCCATGCAGGTGCAAGGGCCCAAGGATTTGGGCTATCTTCTACTGCTTTCCCAGGCCACAGCAGGGATCTGGATTGGAAGTGGAGCAGCCGAGTCTCGAACCAGCACCCATATGGATGCTGGCACCGCAGGCAGCGGCTTTACCCGCTACACCACAGTGCTGTCCCCTATTCCCATTATTCTTAAAGATGGCCTGCTCCATTTGTCCTTACTACTTCGTGTGTGTGTGTGTGTGTGTAGCATTACTCCTTCCTTAGTATTCTGGGTCACATAAAAAAGATGAAAACTTTTTTGTCCCATGAATACTTGGAAACATGCATTAACCTCATGATATTTATTGGTAACAAAGGGGAGGTGATATGAAACCTGAAGTCTCAATGTGCTTTGTGTTCATAACATTCCATGTAGTTTGAACCTAACATACACTGCAAGGTCTTCTCCAGTTTTAGCCACAATGCTTTCCTGTTACTGCAAAACATTTAGCTTACAATAACCATGGCAGCGTTTTAAAAAAATGTGTTAGTAGAATATCTGAAAACGAGAATTGGATACTATTGGTAGCTATTCTTGGATGTCTCCTCTGGGTTCCTCATCACAGATGCTCGTAGTTAGTCTGTAAATACTCAATATACTTTGGGGGTACCAATATTTAAGCACCACAGATACCACCTAGTATATCATCTAATAGATAAGAGGACAGTAATTTGTATTTTCTTACAGCCATGCTAACTATGATTCCTGTATCCAAAATCACTCACTCTTGCCACTTATACTCAACATAGTACTGAAGTCCTAGGTAGAATGATTCACTAAGAAAAAAGAGGGTCTGGAGCTGTGGCATAGCAGATAAAGCTGCCACCTGCAGTGCCAGTGTTACAGACTCCCTCCTGCTTGCCATTAAGGAGCCAGTTGGAGGGAATGTTACAGACCCCCTCCCGCTTGTTATCAAAGGGCCAGCTGGGCCTAAGCAAACCAGTGCTGACTTTAGAAACCAGTTCTCCAGTCTTTAAGTTATAATTTACTAATTCCTGGTTCCTGCATCCTAAAATTATCTTACATTGTAGTTGTGATTTGTTAGACCCTGGGGCCCCAAATAATAATGTGCTCCCCAAAATTGCCCCGTACCTGCCTCCAAACTGCCTCCTTGGTACTGTATTACTAAATTAAAGGTCTAAAAGCAAGGAAAGAGGATTGGGATTTGACTCTTGAGACACGAGTCTGGTCAAGCCTGCATGCGTAAATAAACTGTGCCTTTGCTCCCGAAGCCTGAAGTGCCAGTTGGTTTCTTTGGTCTTTTGTCCATAACACCAGCATCCCACATGAGTGCCAGTTCGAGTCCTGGTTGCTCCATTTCTGATCCCACTCCCTGCTAATGCGCCTTGGAAAGCAGTAGAAGATGGCCCAAGTGCTTGGGCCCCTGCCACCCACGTGGGAGACCTGAAAGAGGTTCCTGTCTCCTGGCTTTGGATTGTCCCAGCTCCAGCTGTTGCAACCATTTGGGGAGTGAACCAACAGATGGAAGATCTCTCTCTCTCTCTGTGACTCTTTCAAATACATAAATAAATAAACATTTAAAAA